>NC_090982.1:11526013-12893513 GCF_040807025.1 Struthio camelus | reverse complement strand
TTCCTCGTCTTTTCTACTTTCTTGAGATCCTGATCTCCAGCACGAGTGTTACTCATTTGATTTGTGATGTTCACATTCATTTTCTCAGGACCTCTTTCTGAAAGACTTTTGCAATGATTTCTGCCCTGCAAAGACTTATTAATTGCCGTAGTTGTTGGCTAACCCTGTGCCCTGCTTGGAAGTTGATGACTCTGTTGCACAGAAAGATGCAGCTCTGTCGTGCTTTGTTTCTAATGGAATCAGAAGTCATAAGACTTAGCTTTCTATATAGCACTTTTAAATTAAATGATAAGTTCTCTGGAATTTGAATTAACACTTACTTTCCTTGTAATTAATCATATTCTGTCAGACTGGGTCTGCTTTTTCCTTTGAGGCAAAGTGTTAAAACAAAAATCAAGAAAGTTAGACAAATGCTATTTTGATTTTCCATCTTTCATGTGATACACCTGGATGTTAATGCAAAGCAAGTAATTCTTTGGCAACTGCGATACTGGCTGCTTTTAATTGTTCTCCCTTCCTTTTATATTACACCCCCAATTCTGTATGTACAAACCTGCCTGAACTTCAGCTGCTCCACTATTCGAAAAGGTATTGCTTAGCTTGAAGACAGGTCCTGTGTGGTCCATTTCAAGACACAGCCAAACCTTTGCTGTACCTACGAAATAGTTCATTTGCTAAAAGCTGATATGAGTATCTGAAAGCAAAAGACTGTTACACTATCAGATGGGTCGGTGGAAGACCGCTTCCTGTATTATATTGATTTGTTATCAGCACTATGGTGAGACTAAAGGGTGCCAAAAGTCCCCCATCACCATGGGAGGAAATTTGCACTATAAATTTCATGCAGGTGGTTCAAGGAATGAAGGTGGTGCACAATTTCTCCCCAGAGCCTGGCACTTTCAGGGAAAGTGGTGTGATTCAGGTGATTGACATTAGATGCCTGAGGCAGATGACAGACATGAGAGATAATCTTTACTTCCAAAGGGCTCCAAAACTGGCAAGACTCCAGATTCCAGCAATGCAATGGCTTTCTGGCAAGGAAATGGCTAAGAAAAAACCCCAGCAACCCACAACTGAAGTGATTTGGCCCAGGACAAACAATAGGTAGTGTGTAGGGCAGTAATACAAGATTGGTATCTCTGGATAAAGTCTTTTTTTTTTTTTTTTTCAAATACCATGGGAAGCATTTGCGAAGAGATATCTGAGTCCTGACTACATGCAGGCTACCGTAAATTACCTCTCAGTTATCCTGAATGGATTATACTATTAAGTTTTTTTTTTTTTTTCCAGAAAAATGCAGACACATCATGCTCCCATCTGTATTTGTTCATGTCTCTCAGGAAGAACAATTGTATTTGAATAGGTTATCCAGACCCAGTTTAATGAGACTGACCATACAAAAACTGGACTAATTTGAGATGCATGCACAGACATTTTAGAAGTGTTTCCTTCAAAGTACAGATTAAGTCAGCTGAAAGTCCTGTGATACATGAAAGGCCAATTTTTGGGTGAATTCTGTATCCAAATCCTTGGTTATTGCCAGGAGATTAAGATTTTCTGGAGAAATGAGGGATGGTGACTCTGGAGGTCTTGCCATACCTAGCATGAAGTCTTTGCTTCACCAAGTCAGAGCACAGAGTTAACAAGGCAAAAGGAAACGTATGGTCATGTAATTTGAATTCTAGCGTGAACAGGCCTGGTGAGGTCACTCAGCAGTTCCTGCATCACGCCCATACCTTTTGATGAAATGGGAGAATTTCTGTTAGAAACACAATCTGCTTCCACTTGAAGAGATGGACAATATACCGTATCTTCCCCATTCCGGTAGCTAATTTTTTGCCTTTAAGAAATTACACGCTACAGAGTATTTTTTTTCACTTTTCAGAGTGTCAAACAGGTCAGACGTAGCACATTAAGGAGCCCTCAGGTAACAGAAACCCTGCAGGTGCTAACAAACTTTGATGAAATCACTTCTTCACTTTTCCTTTCTTTTCTGAATAATCCGAGCTACTTTCAGTGTTGCTTCTGTACCAGAAAAGTTAGTACGACTGGGTAACAAATTTCATTTTCAGTCAACAGGGTTCATTCTCATTGGATAAAAATCTGACTAGAAAATTAAGGTCATAATTGTTTTAAAGCTCAGAAACATATAGTGCACAGAAATTGTCATTGCCTTTAAAGTAAATCTGACCTTATTCAAAGCACGTCAGCTTCTCACCCTGAAATTGCATGCCAAACACTGGCCAGGGGAGGCTATTTGCAACCTTCATGTCAAACAGACTAGGAATAGTTTCTTCACATGGAGACCAGCCAGAAATTTCTGCCTGTGAACATCTTAGAGCCATTATCTAATATCAAGATCTAAAGTGACAAGTAGTGAGAATAATGGTGGCATTATTCTCTGCTTATGGGCCAATTATTGCCTTTAATTCATGACGTTCTAGTTACAAGTGAGGCTGCTTTTCCATTACAAGCTGCTTCTTTGTGTCTATGTCACTTGAGGCTGACATTTCTCAAAGGAGCTGTCAGTCCACTCATCAGAGATTTTTATGATTAATGAGATTCACTTTTTGCTGGCTCTAAGGTGTCTTAAATGCCACGGATATAGTTTATCAGAGGTAGCAGAGGGAAAGTTAAAGCTTCTGATGGTACGTCCTAAGGATGCTAAACTGCACACAGGTGATTTTTTTTTGACACAATAACTATAATTTTTGATAAAGCAGCAAAACATCAGTGGCTACTCTGATTTTCAGTCCTATCCGCACATTCCTCTGCAAATTCAGCCTTTTGCCTGAAACACAAAAGGAAATTGCTGTGATTTTTGCTTTACACTGGAGGGAAGGTTATAGAAGTAGATACTCTGATAACATTTGTTCCCTCCAGTTATTTTTCCAGTCGTTTTTAGACAATGTTAGCTTTGTTTTCACAGTTTTCTTATCTATTGTTATTATTTGTGCTCAGGGTCCCCAGCTAGGACCAGAGTGCTGTGTTGCTTTGTATGTGGATAATGCCGGGATGTTGGAAGTATGGAGCAAGGGCCTGGAAGGCCTTAGCAGATTAGGATGATCCAGGCTGGAAAAGGTGTGGCTGAGGGGGATACGATAGAGGTCTAGCCCACGAGGAATGCAGAAGGAAATCACTGTTTCTTACAATACAAGAAATAAGGTCCCCCAAATGAAACCAAAAGGCATGCTCAAAACAAAGGACAGGACATGGCTCTTCTCATAATGTGTAGAGGAGCTGTGAGCCTCCTTGCTCCACAAAGTTGTGGGTCTGACTTTGCACGGATTCAAAAGGCGATAGGACAAATTCATGGGGGAAAATCCATTGAGGGCCAGTTAAGGTAAAGGCATTGCCTACTGCTCATGAAACTTCCTGAGCCTCGACGCTTTCAAAGTCTGTAACAATGTTCTGAAGAAGTATCATTGGTGGTCTGTCCGGATCGTATATGCTTTCTTCAGTGTCTGTTTTTGGGTGTTGCTGAGATTCTGGACTAGATGGACTTTTGGTCTTATCCGATATAACTATTCTTATGTACCTTATATTTCTGTCTTTGCAATTGTTTAGTTCAGGAAAGAGGCAGCACAATGGAGGAAACCTGCATTTCCTCAGACTGTATGGAAACCGTGGCTCTCAGGATAAGTCTGGCAGCACACAGAGCACGTCAGCCCCTCTTACCAGAATTGCAGAACACTTAAACAAATGTTGCCAATTTAAGGTGTTAGAAAACTTAGTATTTCTGCATAGGCACACAAATGCAGAACAGGGCATCTGAACAGCAAGGATCCAGCAATATTTTGGAAATAGGGCATAGCAATCTTCGGAAATTTTTATTTGCCTTTTTTGTGTTTCATAATGGGAAAAATCTCTTGGTCAATGACTCGCAGCTGCCCCTGCAGAGATGAGTCAATCTCCAGTCTGGGTCAGCAAAGTCCTGTGGGCTCAGTAGGTTATTGATGTTTATCTTGTGATGGCTGAGGCTATAACTGGTCTACAAATCTCTTTGTTACCCACAAATTAGGTTAGCCAGATCCTAATTCAGGGATATTACTGAGACTAGTGTTCCCACACTCTCTGCCAACAGGATCTGGAAGTATTTGGAGACAGATGAAGGACTGGCATCCTCCACACGCTCTGAAGAGTCCAGATGATGTGTACTAGGTACACTGCTTAAATTATGAAGCCTGAGAAATCAACCCTGCAGAAAGTGCAGAGCCCAGTGTGCTTAAAACCATGTGACAGAGCACAGTACTGCAGGTGTCAAGCACGACGTGTGCCAGCAGTGAAGAGGGGAGGAATATCACTACATGCATTGACAAATATTCTCTATAGTATTCCAAAAATTAGTGCTCTGTGCCGTTGCTAATGCTTGAACTCCAATGTTAGAATTCTAATGTGTGTGTATTCTTATTTCAAAACCGGGTTTTGCTAAATGGGCATATCAATGTTCCCCTTTGGAGGTTCAGTCCATTAATCCAGCCCTATCCTGCAAAGCACTTTGTGAACATTTTTCTCAGGGTGCACGCAGGCCGGTAACATGTGCTTACATGCTCTGCTGAATAAGGAAAGTTGTAATATAATCAACATTTTGCTTAAGAGTTTGGGAGAAGCACCTTGCAATGTCATGAAAGCATGTTACAGGAAAGAGCTGGACTGCATAATCAGCCAAGGGAGAAAGAAAGATTTCCAGTTCCCTTACAGTGGGGGAAAAAATCTCTTTTGCTTGCACAGGCAAATATCATGCAAATCTTTGGGAGACAGCACTGTAGAATGATCGGCTACTTATGTAAACCTACCTTGTGGAGGGCAAGGAGTGCATTTTCCAAATTATGCTAAGTCTTGAAAATCTCTTTCACTAACCTTTTTCTGGTAACAGCTCTTCCTTGCTGCATTTTTTATCCCTTTGCTGTACTTCAGTGTTTATCTTTAAAGTCCTCAGAAATCCAGCATCCAGATGCCATTCACAGGCTTAAGCCTCCAACAAAGATCACAGCCCTAAAGACTGCAAATATTTCATTTTCATTATTCAATTTTACGTTGTAACATCACCTAGCTGCCAAGGACTCAACTTTTATTTTGCTTTGTTGTGGTATTATGTTTACTGGAGGGAAAGAAAAAGAAAGAAAGGGAAAACCATTTTCTAAGGAATTTAGCTTACATTTAGGTACCTCTGGGATACAGTCTGATTTTCAAGGTTATGTATCAACGAGTTTTCTTTGGTACAACATCTTTTATCTTTGTTGAAAAACTATGTTTTTTCTGGCCACTTCAAACTTTTGTATGTCCACGTCAGTGCTTAAAGGGAAGGTCCCACCCTGTTCCCACCCCTTGTACTAGCATGAAAGCTCATACAACTGGATAGTGGGCCAGGTCTAAGAACTGATCAACTGAAAACTATCCTTTAAAAATACTTTAAAAAAAAGTTAGACTTTTTTTTTCTGTTGGTGTAATTAATTCCCTGACCTGAGGTGTTGTGAAAACAAATGGGTTCTTGACCTAGCACAAGGAAAGCCCAACTGAGTTGCCAGGGTTTGCAGTAGGAGACAAGGCTGTCTCTCTTAGTGGTGGTGCAGACTTCTACCGGGTTGGAGTGACTGTGTAATAACCCTCTGAGCGGGGACTACTGTGAAGAAGCAGTGCAACTTTATTTAACAAGTCTGTTCTTCAGCGGTGATAAAACGAAGGGATTTACCAACCAAGATATTTTAAATCTGCTTTTGCATGGAAAACTCAGCAACAAAACCCCCAGATAAATGATTGTTGCCCTGGGTCAAGTCTTGAGGGGTCAGGCATATTCTGAAAAATGTCTCTGACAGGGATTCCATCTTGTCCAAACTGAAGTCTCCTGCAGGAAAACCAGAATGCCCTGGAACACCTGGGAAACTCTGATGCAAGAAAAGCCAACTTTCCCAGCATCTACTGGGCTTCTGAATAGGAAAAGTTAGAACACAGCGTATCTTAGGAAGACTTTGAAAAAAGCCGTTTTCTCCTCTGAGCAGTCCTCTGTGTCTTACCCTCGGTAGCACTGCTGTTCTTAGCATATTTTCCTTTGCACTATTCAACAAGCCGTTCAGGGCTTTGTCACCTTTTATTACTTTGGAAGGAAGCTGGTCAATGAGTACATGGTGCAACGCCTACCAAAGCCAGGTGCAACTGTCTCAAGGCCCACAGGCTTCCAGGTTGTGCCACAGTAGCTGCTTTCTAAAGACATTAGCCATTCAAAGGACCTTATCTTACATAGGTAAGTGGTGTGAAATGGAGCTACGAAACTAGTAGTGGAAGGACTTGAAAGGGGCACATGGGCGGGCTGTTTGGAGTAGGCCAGCTCTCAGGTGAGAGTGGTCCAGGGAAGGGCATAGCATGTAAGTTAGGTGGATGGAAATAGCAGGTATGATTTGTGTATGTTTGCAGCTAGCTGGTGCAGCGCAGTGTGAGATACATAAGCAGTGTAGGGCAGTGGGGAAACAAACTCAGGCTAAGTAGCATGCTTCTTCCCTGCTCCCTGCTTGCTCCGATTGCACCCTGCACAGTACCACAGGCCTGTAGGACCTGGCCATGGCAAAGGACCCCTGGGACAGGCTCACTGAGGCTCAGAAGGCGGGTGAGCAAGGCTGGGTAAGGCCAGGTAGGCCTGTGTGCGTGGTATAGGATCAAATAGCTACAGTGGCTATGGATGTCTTGCATCTGGCCAGCTCGAGAGTCTGTTTACGGAGAATGAAGTGTCCTCTGCTTTAGCAAGTTGTCAGCTAGGCTCCTCCAGTGGATCTTGCCCAGCTCCTTCCTTTGGCATATGTAAGATTTTTTGTGGTGTTAGGGACCTTTTCCAGGCCTGAGTAAGCACCAGGCGAACTCATAAACTTCACCCCTGCAGGAGCAGCAGACAATACCTGTGTATTCATCCTGCATTTACAGGGAGAAGCTGTCTGCGATGCTACCTTTGCCTAACATTTCTGAGGGAATTACATCGTACCTTGCCCCAAATAGGGCAGTGGTTGCCAAGAGAATCTGCCCCACTGATGGGGGTCCAGCAGTTTGCTGCTGGGCTGTTACATCATCAGTAAGCATTCACACCTTCAGATTATTGAAGGGAATTGGCACAACTGTCCTAAAGATGCACTATCTTGCTGCTGTCACTCCCAGGGCAAAACATTCATGTGTATACTGACACCAAAGCAGGACCAAACTATTTTCTCCTTGTTACCATAACTATTCCCATGGAACTTGGCTGTTTCCTGGGGAATACACAATACTACAGGGACTTTGGAGCTCCCGTTAGGTCCTTCCTTCCTAGTTTTGGGCTGATTGATAGGAGTGCACAGGGCTCAGGCAGCACCAGAAGATGAGGTGGCATTCCTGAGCCCCTTCCTCTGTCTCCCAACACCTCCTAGCACTGGGTGAGAACATGGAGAGGTGGGTGGGAGGGAGGACTCTGCTGTCCAGGCCAATGCACGAAGACTCAAAGGGCAGGAGAGAGATGGCTGAGAAATGCAGTGAACTTAGAAGTTGTAATGCTTCTCATTTTCTGGAGAACAAAATGGAGCTATTTTGTGTTCTCCACCTTGTTTTAAATCTGCTTCAGTAATCACCAGCAGGATGTTTCCTCTAGCTCTTTTAGCAGACCGATGGATGTTACAAACAGGTGAACAGGTGGGATTATTTTCTTCATTGAGGAACGTTACTGCCCTGCAGAAATAAGTGCAATGCACGGCACTGTCCACAGGGAGGGGAGCAAATCCTGATTCCTGGCACCAACTGGAACTTCTGCAGAGCAAAGTGTCGTTCGCAGTAAAAAAAAGAGAGAAAAAAAGAACTGATTACATTTTACCAAACAGACCAAATGTCCCGGCCATGATTGCAGAAAGCCTTTACATTTTGTTTAGAAGCAATTGTAAACAATTGGTATGATCATGGAGGAAAAGAGGAAAACATCTACAGAGCAGATTAAGGGAAAAAATATGATCATTTCATCTGTTGTGGCAGTTTTTGTCACAGGAGCTGATTTCTTGGCAAAGCAGAGGTGCTTCTGAGCGCACTTGACTGTCTGCATGGTTTCTCCAACGTGTAGTTTCTCTGTGTGCGTAAACACACTAACTCATGACAATTGCCTGCGTTCATTATTGCCAAAAAATAGGGTCATGTGAGCATGGGACCATGCTGAAACTTCTATAGCTAGACTCATGGCTCAGGGGCCTTTGCAGTGTGCACATCTCAAAGCCAGGAGATCCCCAGCATTGACCTAGCCATGGTTTAATGGGTCAGAGCAAGCGTGAAATGGAAACTTACCCCTGCAATGATGCCACTTGGATAGGAAGTTGAGCTCAAGGGCAATGAACCTGCATATTCATTCTCAAAGGGGATGCTGAGTTCGTTTACAGTGGGTTTTCAGAAAGATGAGCGTGAACGTCTCCTAGATCTGCCTGATCATCTTTTCAGACTGTTGTAAGTTTGGACCTGTCCATCTTGCAAAATGGCAGCACTTCCCAGCTCAGCATTTCAGTCTGTTGGGCTGTGGCGCAACATAACAGTAAATCAAGGTACAAAGCATGCTGATGAAATACGACTCTCCCATATCTTGTCCTGATTGCCACAGAGGCAGGCAAGACACTGTACCTTTGCGGGGGATTGCTGCAATCCTGCTCTCTCCCTGAATCACCAGGTCCTTGGCCCTGTGCACTTACAGTGCCTGAGCTATAGCTTTATGTCAGCCTATGTCTCTCCTCCTGCTCAGACATGCATTCACAGTGGTTGCTTCATTTAAAAACACATACTTAGCATCTGAGAGATTGGCTTCTGGTTCAGCCCAAATGGTCAAAGGTACAGGTCACAGCTTAGTGGCTTTGGCAGGTTTTGGTTGAGGGATTTATGCTCAGGGCAGGTAAGCCAAGGTACCTGTTTCTCACAGGAAAGACTCAGTCTTGCTCTGTGAGGCCAGTCAGACACAAGCTGGAACCTACAGGAAGCCTCGGTCTCACCTGCACGGCAATTACACCTGCCTGAAATGATGCAAAGGCATCATGAACCAGGTCTAATCGGAGTGGTGCCAGACGGTGATAATCTGCATCTGGGCCGTTGGCTGAGGTTGGTGGTTCTCTCCCTTTATTACTCAGTGCAATGCAAATTATATTGTTTCCTTACCATTTGCCTCAACAGAAAACATTTATCATGTGTTAGCTATGGCTTGTGCAGGAGGGAGTCCGACTTCTTTACTTGCAGGCTGTGACACAGTTGTGAGGATCGCTAACACAAAATGCGAACACTGAAGTCCCTTTAGCTTTGTGAGTCAATGCAAACTAATGAAGTGAGGCCTGTTTTGCTGATGCTGTGTGTTTCTTTTCAAACCCTTGGATGTCCCTATGCCGCACACCGTGAATTAGATCTTCGTGGCCAGCCACCTCTACAATTAGACGGACTCTTTCTGAGAACGATTTCATCCTTTCTACAAACTTAATGTTAATTGCCCTTAAGAGGTAAAATGTGGGGCTCCAAGGTTTTCTGAATGGTGTTTGACACTAACCGCGAAGGTCAGTGTTATTTAGCCCAAAATTAAATAGTTTTCTACTTCAGTTTTGAAGGAAGAATGGGAAGGGGATCTTCTGACCAAACTTTAAACCACTGCAAGTCATGGCTCGAGGTATCTTCAGATGGTAAATCACTCCATTCTTAGAGAAGTGTGGTGAATTACTTTCCTTACACTGCCATCCCCCATCATGACAGAGATGATGACTTCAGGGAGAGACTTGGCTCTTAGTTTAGTCTAGATGCCTAATTTTTAGGTGTTTGAAGTTAGGTTATTATATGAATCCCAGCTGCAGTGCTCAGGATGTTGGCCAAAGAAACTTCTCCCGAGAATGATACTGGACTAATGATGGTGGTGGTCCTTCTGGAAGAAGTTGGAGTAAACCAATTTAGAGTATTTAAATTGATTATACTGATCTCTGCAGCTCTTACCTCACTCTTACTGCTGCACTGCAAAACTCCACGGTACGGCTTATTTTAAGAATAACAGCCAAATACTACAGGCCAGATTACAGACAAAATAAAATGGGTCTTGACTGTTGCCATTTAGAAGCATTATAAAAAAAAAAAAAGGAGAATTCAAAACAGAAGTGGGGAAATCTTATGTTGTTTCCTGCTTGACTAAAATGGTGAAAATTTTCTCTGAAGACTCTGCATCCTGATTAGAAGAGTGGCAGCTGAAAACATTGATGGCTCTGACTGGTATGAAACAAATTGATATGTTAAAATAACACATGGAAAAAAATGTCACATGAAAGAGATATACCTTTTCTTCTCATTGGATTTCTACCAACCTGTAAAATCAAACCATTCCACTGAGACCGAAATAGACCCCTAGTATATACTGTGAAACTATGGTGGGAGTTTTCCTAGGAAACATTTTGCCCAACTCTCAACACAACAGCCTGACATGCCATTTCTTCATAATCTTCCTGTAATACATGCAAAGGGATTCTTGTTCAGATTTGTTTAGGTTATGCATGTTTTTCTGGGTTTCCTTTAGAAGAGATTTGCTTTCAGAACAACAGATACTTATGGGATGTAAAGAGGTCTGTGACCAATAATGCAGCTAAGGAAGAGCTGGCTGCTGGGCAAAACTTGAATGAATTCATATGGATTCCAGGCTTTTGGCTGGTCTCTAAGGCACAAAGTTAAGACTGGGGTGGGAGCTAGTGGCTCTGTAAACTCCTGAAGCTCTTTGTAAGGAAAATATGTGAGATTTGAGCATGATCTGATACTACCTAAGATCAGCAGTAGAAAATACTTGCTGCAGGTAAAGATAGGGTAGCAAATAATAGGCTATACTCTCCTGAAAGCAAATGAGAGAGAAAGACTAATACTATTTTCTTCACGCAGGCAACAATTCAGAGAAGGAAGACTGTACCTCTGCTTTTCTGCACCCTGAGAACAATGCTTTCTCTACCAATGTGTTCAGTCCTGCCTCTTGCTTGGCATGGTCTATGTGCTAACTCAGCCGAACCAAAGCAAAACTTGAAATAAGAATATTTTCATTTCTGCTTTTCAAATTGCTCTTTAAGTGAGCTATGGCAGATCTTAGACTGCTCTCCGAGGCAGTGGCTGGATCACCCATGGAGTGCACATTTAAAAACAGAAAGTAGTAGTAGTCCAGGGATCTAGGTCTGGGTATAACTCTCCTGCTTTGGGCAGAAAATCATTTTGTGCTTCCATAACATGTTGAAAGTTAGTGAATGGAAGGTGATGGGCTGAAATGAACACAGCTAAGAACTATGGTGTAGCGCCATATTCTTCACTCTCTTATTAGTAAAGGATGTGGCTGGACAGCTGTGCTGCCACCTAGCCTTCTGCGTCCTCAGCTGTCTCATGAATGAGATCAGTTTATTAGAAGCTGATAGACTGGTATGGCTGGGGGAGACTTCAGAGATCACCCAGGTGCTGTCTCAGTGAGAAAGCGCTATGCAATATAGCACTTACGAGGGTGATCGTGAAGATATAGACCCAGAGCTGTGTTCATTTACTTCCACTGTAAGCCAAGTCTTACTCTTGAAATACAGCAAACGCTTAGCTAATCTGTTTGGTGGAAGACATAACTACCCTGCTCCAAGCTAATAGAGTTAAATCAAGCCTTATCATGATGGACAGTGATGTGTTTCTATCCACAAGCGAGACAAACTGGCAAAGTTCATCCTGTGCGTAACAGCAGAGATAACTGACAAATGACTTTAGCCAGGTGATGTCAAAACATTTTCTTTGCAAAAAAAGCCTATGATTTCATTCATCCATTAAGGTTTTCAGCTACATTCCTTCTATAAATTGTGTTACAATGAGGTGCAATAAATCAGTAATAGTTTCCATTTCTGGGAGAAAAATCTTGCATAATATTATCTGTGTTCTTGAGAATATTCGAAAAATAAAACTTGTCAAGATTCCAGTTTGGCTAATTGCGAAGAGCAGCTTATGTAACAAAAAAAAAAAAAAAAAAAAGGAAAAAAATGGAGAAGGAAGGGGTATTTAGCAAGTGTCTAAGATGTCTGATAAGTTTTCTTGTACTAGATTTCAAAGTAACCTGGTATTGCTAAAGCTTCTGTGCATACTCTTCTTACAGATTCTACATATATTTCAATGATAAATTTTATGCACATTTTCAATAATTTTTCAGACTTCCAAAATATTAATTTGCTGAAGCCTTTTTAATTAAAATGGCCCTATGTGACAGAGCTAGTCAATTTAGACAGGCAACATTAAAGATCCTCTTTCCCATCCCCTCCTAAGTGATAAAACTGATATTGCTAAGTTGAAAAGAAAAAAAAAAGGTAAGTGGAAAAAAAAAACTTTGACAGAATTGAAAATCCATTCTTTCTTTAAAACACTGAAAGTCCAAAACACATTTCTGAGTGAGAATCAGAAAATGTGCAAAATCTTATTTGTTCCATCAGGATGCTTAAGAGCTCGCTTTAAATATGTGCACTTGCTTAAGTTAAGTCTCTGGGCTCCAGTCCCGCTAGTGTTTATGTGCAGCTTAGTTTTATGTCTGTGGCATGTATTACAGGCTTCAGCATTAAAGATAGGTGTGCCTCCATGGCCTTTGACAGAGCAGCAAGGAGACAGAACCATTTGCAATCCTGCTACTGTGTTCTGTCTCCAGCAGGGCTGTGAAATATTATATCTCCTCTTAAATTCTTTATTTCATTGCCCTGCTGTGTAGAGAAAATATCTTGTAACTCAGAAGCTGAAATTACAATCAAATACGAGCTGTCTTTGGATTTAAACAGCAATGTCGTAAGAAAGATGCTGTAACGGCACACAAGAGAAGAATTTCAGCAGAACCGTGAAAGGAAAACCTGATTATGTAAAAATATCAGGCTATTTCAAGCTGTTTGTGGTTTTTTGTTTTTTTATTTTTATTTTATTTTTCCATCTATAAGCAATGGGGCTTAAAAATATCCGCTCTCACCTTCCAGATCACGCAGCTGCGGTAGATGGTGCTCTGAGTGACACATACGCCGGCAGACCCAGGTACCATGCACAGGCTTTTTTAATGTTGTTTTCTAATTTGGGATTATGGGAGCCTTTCATCGACTGTATTTTGTGATCCAGAAACAGCAATTCACCCTGCACAAGAGAGGATAAGCACCCCCAAAGTCCATTAATTCCTTCTGCGCCCTCTGAGCTCCTGGTTAGCCTCATAGGAGCAGGCTGTGTATTTCTCCCGCAAATGTAGTGCATCCTTCCAATGTCGTAAACTCCAGCTCAGTTTCCATTTGCCAGCCAAGAAGTGTCCATCCAGCAAATGGAGCTTACTGTGCCAGGATCTGTAGTGTGCGAAGAGAACATTTACAACCCAGGATCTGGTGTGGGTTCAGGTCTCCCCTCTGTGCAAATCCAAAGTGGAAGCACTCGTTAAGTAGCTATGGGCAGCACTTATTACTAACTATTATTAGTAACTACAATTCTATAATTCTAATTCATTGCTTGTGATTACAATAATGTAATATTAATATGTTAATATAAAATCTTCTCCCTGGTAGGTATTATGGCACCATCTGAAAGTCATCTTCCCCAGAGAAGAGATCTCTCCCACGCCAGTACATGGGGAAAGCAAGACGTAGCTCCTGATCCAAATGCTTATAAGGTGAAAGTCATGTAAAACACTCTGATAAACCCACCTGACAGTCAGAAGCAGAGCATAGCTGGTCAGGAATGGAGCTTTGCAACATGAAAACAGAAATCAAAGACTTCCAGGTGTTTCTCATGAGTTTTCCTAATTTAGATCCAAAAAAAGGAAAAAAAAAAAGTTTAGATAAAGCCTTGGACCAAAACCAGGTGTGCTTGCAGAGCCTGGGGAGACATGAACGGGGTGGGCATGAAACAAATTTCATCAACATAAAGAAAACTGGTCAAATCCGGAGCCGATGTCCAGAAAGACTGTGCAATCTGATCCAAAATTGTGCATGAAACCTATGTAAGATCCAAGGAATTAAATTTAGTTCTTTTATGTTTCAGTTTATTGGCCTAGTCCAGGATAAGCTTTCCTCTTTACGAACCAAGTAACAAGAAACTTTTCTTCAAATTACTGATGAATCTAAACTAATGAAAGTTCTACCTAATTACTACGTTCATTTATTACAAAATTACAGAGCAGAGATGGCAGCAGCTGTATTTTAGAGAGAAAGAGTACAACTTATAAATCAAGAGCCTGCAGTTTTCCCCCACGGATCTAGAAAACAGTCAACAAATGCAAAACAGCATTTTTCATCTCATGCATACAATATGTTTCTGTTGTCATAGCAGCAGGTAAGCCCTGGACTTGGCTTGACCCCTGCCCAGCTGCTTCCAGACCAGAGATGCCGCTGGTGCAGCAGCAGCAGGTAAATCAGGAGGGACACACAGGCTATATCTGAACAGCAGCAGTGTTTAAGACCTAACTGCGTTGCCTCCTCAAGGACAAGTCTGGGAGCAGTGGGCAGGCAGCTCCCCAGGGCTCCTCCCACCTTCACTCAATGCTCACTTAAAGGATGAAATTAGGAGAGAATAATGCCAAGGTAGTCATTTACGGTATGATTCAGTTGCCTATGTGTAGGTGGCTATAGCCATTTCAGTCTATTACTGTCACTCCAGCGGTCTCATATCGCCTCTAGGTCTCTGTCTTGTATGCAGTGCTTGGTGAATGCCTTGACTATCCTGTCCTATCCTTTCCTATCAGACTACTAGTTCTGTATTGGGATAACAGTTTTTGCGAGGAAGAGACAGTACTTCCAGGTTTTTAACTTACACATTTTGAATGCAGCTGCTCAAATTTAAATGTTCAAAAAAGCTCCAGCTGGTTTTATTTGCTTATTTGTTACTTTATTCCGGTGCCCTGAACCTCCAAGGATTATTGACTTGCATCATCCTGTGAAGGGTCCTTTGGACAACAGTACAGATGCGATACAGTGCCCTGGTGGGAAGTGAAAGCTCTGACTTTCACCTGTGTCCTGAGTTGTCCCTTGTGTGTTAGGTCTAAGACGGAGTGCTCCCAACAGATGAACAACTCGTGTTAAGGGATTTAGATTCACCGTATCTTTACCAATTTCTCCATGTGAGCGATCCTCCCAGCTTTCAACCTTATCCCACTGACGCAAATGTTACCTTTACAGCCAAACATAAATTTAGTAATTTTCTGTATCCTTCTTTTTTCTCTTTCCTCCTCACATTCTGCTTGTTGTTTTCACTTTTTTTTATTACAAAGTGTTCAGTTAATAAAGGAGGAATGGGTTGTGTTCCTGGGTACAATTAACGTGAAGTGAATTAAGACTACATGTTCTGCAAAGAAAAGGTGTTAGCCAGCTTGTCATCTTTTAGACAGTGTGCCTGTCCCACGGGGCCTGGGAAAGGGTGCTAACATTGCTTTTTCATTCTCGGTGGTGGCACAAAGATGGCACAAAGCCACTGGCTTTCCCTCACGGTTCTTTATGACTGTCAAGTGCAGCCCAAGTACGTTCACATCAGTGCAAATTTTGCCTCTGAGCATTCGAAATTTCCCTTTCTGCCTCGACATAGCTCAGCACTGCTGCAGCAGCTGCAGCAGCACTGACGTGGCAGTAGCGGAGAGCGCAGGGGGCAGACAGCAACTGCTATCAAGATGCAGAAAGGGGAGGGGTGGGGGAGTGTTTCAGAGTTTTTCCAAAGGGCACCCACAGGGTCTCAGAGCTGTTTCTGAGATCTCTAGGTTGGAGCAGGCCAGCAGCTCTCTCTTGCCTGGTCGTGTTGATAGGATCTTCAGAAAGGCGAGGCAGGGAAAACAAAAAAGCCTACACTGAGCTATTCATGAGGTCTTCAACAGGGCTCGTCCACCCTAGAGAAGATAAGGCCTGTGTTGGGGAAAGGATCTAATCTCAGTCTTCCAATACTGGCAAACGTAGTTATAGAGGAGATGGATGGTCTTCACAAGGAGGTGCAGTGACAGGACAAGAGGCAGCAGCACAACTTACCTCAGGGGAAGGTCTGCTTGGACATCAGAAGAAATTTACACTGGAATAGGTCAGCCAGAAAAGTTTTGGAGTCTCCCTTGCTGCAAATATCCAAGACTCAGCTTGACAGGCCCCAGGGTAAACTGATCTAAGGCACTGTTTCCAACAGAAGGTTGGACCAGATGCTCACCAAATGCCCCTTCCCACCCTACAGCCTTGCACTATCCTGTAAGGGAAAAAAACCCACTCATGTTATCTGGGCCTTGCAATGCTTCCCAAAACATTGCAGAAAGTCTTTTCACCTGTTTTGCACAGTTATGGACAAATGAACAGAAGCAATAGTCACTACAGTTTTGATTTTTAATCTTGTGATTAAAATGGCTCATGAACGCAGCATAAAATGACAAGTTTTTCAAGTTGCAAGAGGTAAGGAGCATATATGTGGCTGGCTGACTCACCTCAGCTGAGAACATATAACTCAGCTGTCGTTAATGCTGTAGATAGCCCAAAATGATTTACAGTTGGGTTTGTAGTCATATTGATTTAACTTGTTTATTTAGTGAATTAAGTTCTGCTGATTGAAGGCAATAAAACCCCACTGCACGCACATTAGGAGCTGGCACTTATTCAGCAAGATTGAATTCACTCAGTTAAAAGGTTTCAGCTTTTCATACAGCTAATGAGCCTGAGATCCTACTTTGCAACTATTTTCAACCTTATAAAAAAAAAGTCAGAGTCTCATCTCTTTCCCTTCCTGCACTGAATTTAAGGTGACTGTAGCTTAAAAAGAAAAGAGAAAATCAGCCTACTCTAGTCCCGACTTGTGTTAGCTTTTCTTGTCTGTTCTTAGCTCTGAGGAAAGAGTGAGCAGTGTTTACTACTCTTAAAAATTTCCATCTTAAAAGATAAGAAAACTCAGTGAAAAAGATGATCACCTTCTACTCTTAGAACTGGTGGTGCTAATATTTTTTCCAGACTAAAGTCTCATCTCAGACTGCGACTAGATGAGCCGCTCCAGGTAAAGCTGCAAGGAACCTCACAGTAAGCAATTACCAAATCATAAAAGAAATTTTTGTCTATTAGGAGGCTAGTTTATATGCTGAGTCATGAGGGTTTTACCCATTCTAGAAATAATTGCTGTCCACTTTTAATGTAATTGTGTTTTTTTTCTATCAGACCTGTAAATATTTCAGACTTTTTATAATCTTTTCAAATCTATCTCGCTGCTCTACCTCATGGATATGCTGCAAAAGCCAATTCCACAGTTTAATAAAGTGCAATGTGGGGAGATATTTCTTTTCCATCAGTTTTAAGTGAATTGTCTTTCTTTCTTGTTGAAAGCATTCCAGTTCCCGTAATGTGGGAGGAGGACAAACAAAAGAACATGACTTGCTTTCTTGTTACCTGAAAGCAAGTCATCTTCGGTTTGCTGCTAACCTTTCCCTCTTGTTGCCAACTTTCACTTGCAATGTGGCCCCTTGATGACTCAGAGCAGTTCCTTCTATACTGAAAGCATATGAATTAGTGTGCAACAGACTGGTTCAGTGCTGAAACGCAGCTGCCTTTTCTGAGTTTTTTCACCCAGAGACTGCATTCACTGAAACGTGCAATTTTCATTTTGATCTTTACCCTAGCACTTTTCACCCCCCTACCTGGAGGTGCTCTCCAGCCGGAGTAAATGGCAGAAGCCCTTCCCAAAAGCTTACACACAAATCTTTTTTTAAAACCAGCTATGCCCCTAAGAGCTCAGGCACATGGTGTTGCCACTGTAGACAACAAACAAGAGCGCAACCTGGGCAAAGGCACGTGAACGGGACAGTGTGTGCTGCTAGCCTGGGATGACTGTGAGGTAATTCAGCTTCCTGTAAACACTTTTCCTGCAGATGTCCAGGCTCTCGGAGAGAACAAAGTCCCTAATACCACATTTGCTTCATCCCAGTAGCTGATGGTCATGCTACTCTCAGTGCTAGCTGAGATGTGTATGAGATGGGCAGAAGGTGTTAAGCTGCTGGCAGAAACTGCCGTAGTTAGAGCTTCCTGCCCTGTGCAACAGGGAAGCTGAACTACCACTTTCAGGGACTGCAGACTGACACCTAACCAATTCCTTACTTTAAATAGATTTTCTTTCTTTTTTTAACTAGGAATTTAATAAAGATTTTAAAGGAATAAGATTTTATTTTAATTAATTGTGGAATTGATACAGAGGCCCTGAAACCCCATGGGCAACATGCCTCACACAGATTTAGCCATCTCTCTCTAACCAAACATGTGCAAAAATACAGTATGGTTCTGTATTCTGCCAGATCTGGTGCGGGTTAAATGCCATTGAACTGCTCTGATGGACAACCAGGGAAAATGAGTCGGGAAATTGGCATGGGAGGCCCAGAAGTATTTTAACACCTAGCTCCCCTCGAGATTAATGAGACTTTGACACCTTAACGACCTTTGGGATCCTGGGCCAAATAACATAGTCCTTATGTGCTTCATGACTGAACGTTATGAGGCTTTAACACCGGGACAGGAGAAGGGAACCTTATGTTGTAGTTATTGGGTTTAGGTTTGGTGCTACCCGGAAAGAGCTGGTGCCTTTCAAGAGAGCTTTGAAATCATCTTTGTATTTACTGATGCCAGCTGCTGAGTTACATAAGAAGAAACTGCACCACAGACGCTTTTTTTTTCCCCCTTATATACATATCCTTAGGCCCTCTTGTTTATACTTTTGAAGGCTTTCCACTAGAGAGGCAAATACACATACGCATGCAGAGCCCTAGGCAGACAAACAGAACAGCAGAAAGAAGAATTGTGCCAGTCTCCAATTAAGTTTGTTTAAATGGCAACCATAGTCATAATTTCTTTTTTAATAATATTGAGGTGAGAGTTTGAACAATATTCTATGTGAACTGGAGAAACATTGCTGACATTTGGATAATGACACTCCTTCATTTGGATAAAGGCTCTGGTCTCTGTCAGCATGCAGATGAATATATTCTTAAGGATGTTCAAGTCAGAGTGAAAAGCTGCAAATAGAATTACACATCATCTCTTAAAAAAAAAAAAGATTTTGTGGTTTTCATGGCATAATGAAGGGACCTGCACAAAACTGATAGGAGAGGTTGACCTAGCACAAAGGTTCAGAAATGGACTCTAAATTATTTTCTCTGTAATGAGAAGCGGTCCCTGGGTTTGGGCTTGCTTGTTGGGAATGCAGAATATTTCAAAAAAAGAGGAGGTAAGTCCTTCATACAAAGCATGTTTGGGCTTGTTTAGCTAATGTCTAGCTTCCCTCTGCCTCCTCTACCCCTGCCACCTGAAACTGCTGCTCCAGCCTGGAAAGCTTGAGGGAATGGTAGGACATTCCTTATGTCCCTCAACTTCATTCATCAGTTCCTCCGGGACTGTGCCACTTTCAACAAGGAAGGGGATTCACCCTGAGCTCGGAGTAGCACTGACTTCAGGCAAGGCATGTCTGGATCAAGCTGCCCAAGAAGAGCATGACCAGAGGGAAGTGCCAACCTCTTTGCACGCTGTGCCCAAATGCCTATTTGACACGTCCAGACCAGTGCTTTAACTCTTGATACTGCATCTGGGCCCCAAAGACTGAGATTCAAGATGTCCCCATTCAGGTGTACACATCAGGAAGAGAAGAAACATTTCTTTAGAATGGCAGTTTCAGGCAATTCCTGTTTCCCCCATCCTTTCCCAAACCTGAAGCCACACTTCCTAGCTGCACAAGCAGCTTTTATTGAATTTAATGCTTTCCTTGTTGCCCTACCTCACTCCAGTGGTCAAGGATATCACTTTTGTTAGCTGAAGCCATACGTATTTCTCACCTGTGGCAGCAGGAAAAGACTATTGGGTATGCCACAGACCCCAGTACCTTCAGGAACTCCTGAAGGGTTCTTGTATTTGGCCTGGGAAGTCTTTCGAGTGTGGCTACATCTGCTATGGTTACAGAAATGTATTGCTGTAATCTTAACAAACTCTCCTTCAGCTCTCAAGCTCTGGAGGTGAGATTCCTCTTCTCTGACTTAATAGTCCCTGGAGCCCCAGAGAATGCAGTTAATGAAGATTAGGGTGCAAGTGATCTCACCAATTGTAGGAGTCCACTTGGGATGGGAAGTGTTCTGTGATTAAAGGGAGTCCAGTCTAACCAGCTCCCGTGTTTAGGAGGCTGCTTTGGAGACAGCTGTACAAGTCATACAAGTCCCACTTTAGGTTCAGTTCAAATACAGTATCATCAGAAGGTAATTGCATATATTACGGATGTTTTGGCTATGCTGGGGCACAGTCTGCAGGGAGGCACACCACGCTAATGAAAACCACATTCAGTTTCCATTCAGTTACACACAGAGTCTCAGTTTGCACAAATATAGGGTGAGGTGGTGAGGTACACCAGGCAGCACAATTCATCCAACTGTAATTCATGCAGCTGCAGTACAGCTCACTCTAACAGCTTATCTGTGCTGTACAAAAAAGCTATCACAGAGCCTGATTTTCTACATCAGAAATCCATTTCTGTGCAGGGGCAGCGAGGAAAACAGCTGGATTTGGCCATGAGCATACTACATGAAATAGCTAGTAAAACCTGCAGTTTGTGAAAGCTGTAGCAAGTCCTTTTGTGCAAGACCACAAGCTCTTGATTTGCCAGTGAAAATAGAGTGAGAGCTATTTGTGGATGTACTCAGAGGATCCAAAGACAGCCATTCCCCAGGAAACAACCTAAAATCTCCAGTTCGTTTCTAGATTTATCTATTCCAAACATCCTCTTGGTGCATGCCTCATCCTTGCCTTGAAGACTGAGCAGGGGAGGATGTCTGCGCACAGCTCTGCTTAAAAAGTTCCGGAGTTTGCATTACATGCTTTGGGTGAGCTTCTCCGAGCCTCCTCCAGCTGCAGGGGCAGGCAGCACCTGTGCAGTTATCAGGGCGCAGCTCTGGGCAGGTCCTGACCCTGCTCACCCACAAGCATTTGGGAGGTGTGAACAGACAAAGGACAACAGCCCCGTCAGCAGCAGTGTTACCAGCCTCGGTATGAAATAGCTCTCCACCGAGGTGGCCCTCCACATGCTCTGCTCATCTGCTTATAAAGGTATCCAACTTGTGGCCATGGAAAAAGGGAGGGATGTAGGTGTTATAAACAGGTGAAGGGGTGTCCCTGACCTTTTTGAAGTGACAGGCTATGTAAAGGCTGCCTCCTTCCTACAGGGAACGGTTGCTGCATGGGTGAAGATCCATGCCAGTCTTGTGCTGGCCTGTGGAGCTAGATGTTACTATTTAAGGTGAGTGTGCAAACCTTTGCCTCCCTTTCCAGGAGGTGATGCAGGTCCTGAACATGAGGATGTGCTTCACGTCTAATCATCCTGGAGCTGAACGTCTGTTCTGGAGCTAAAGGTGTAGAAGTGAAAGCACCGGTGACGAGTTTAATGTAATGGCCTCAGGGGAAGAGGCTGTCAGCCCTTTTTTGAAGGCATCCAGCCAGGCCAGGATTTCACCCTGCATGCTCACACAGTCCAGCACCGGCCCATGCATCCAGTCCAGGCACTGATATCACTGACATTTAAAGACATACATTTTTTTTCCTCTCTGTTCCCCACAACAGCCTTTTTCTCACCCAGTATACGCACAGAAAGGAGAAAAACACCCCACAACAGCACGAACTGCAAGCAGCACAGAATATTCATATGTTCTGCTCTTATTTCTTGGGCTCTACCTGGCAAGCTGGATTTAAGGCGTAGTCATTTCTTCTTCTAACCAGAAATCAGATTTGTTGTTCTCAGTAAGCTGGTTGCTGTAAATCACAAGTGGTTTCACTCTGTTCTCCATTTGTTCCACTCCTAATTGTAGACTTATTCGGCAAGGGATCAGGCTGGGTGGGAATAGCAAGTCTTCTGTATCTGCCTTGAGTTGCTGTTCAAATTAATTCAAGTTATGGTGTCTTTCTGAATGAAATAGCTGAGGGAGAACAAATAAATATTGGTTCCATCCTTCCTTACACTACGTTGTTAAGATTTGCCAAGCTGAAGTGGTTTCAGAATATTATTTGAGTTGAAGACATTCATAAGCTTTATTTCTCCGTTAATTAAATCTTAGTTTAAAAAAATGCACATATTTTTTATCTTGTTGTTAAAGTGGAGTAAATATTCTTTTTCCAGACTTAAGATATATCCTATCAGATTATTTAGGTATTCCAGGTTTCTTCCAGGTTTTTTAACTCATCTTTCATGTGACACACATGTTTTTCTCTTGTAAGAGTGGGGAAAATAATTACTGTTGGCCCGATAGAAGCTGATAAGACACGAAGCAGCTCAGGGCTAGGTTTCTTCCTGAATTAAAGGTTGCCTTTACTTTTGCAAGTAATTATTTTCCTGGTATTTATTTGTTCATTTCAAACTCACGAGTCTTTCATTTCCTTCTTTAGCTGGGGCAGAAATGATGAAAAGCCATTAGTATTCAGAAATTTCAGCTCTACTTAAAACCAAGTTCAGCTTCCAAGCACATGATAACAAAAGACACAGGCTGACCCGGTATTATTCGCTGATGAGATCAGTGGCAGTGATGCAGGGTCACTATGGAGAATTCCTCTGGCAGGTGAGGGAAATTCTCTTTTTCCCTTTTATAAATTATTGAATTGAAGAACGTACAGAAAAATATCCTGTGATTAGAATGCGTATGGAATCTTAAACAAGGTGATTTTCTCGAGCTAACATTAGGACCAATTGTCATAACCAGCTTTGTTATGCAGAGTAGACTTATTCCCTCAAATGACTTTCAGACTGCGAAATTTCACAGCAATGCGCAATCATAGCAAACACACTTACTCTAACCTTTTATTGCAATACAGACATCATCTGGTGGGCTAGGTATAAGTTAGACACTCAGAATGAGTCATCCTAGCACTGCCCGGTGACGAAGGCAGGCCTTTCACTCACATGTATGAGTAGGCAATGGCTTGGATTCTGACTTTACTTCTAATATTGTCACTGCAACCTCTTTGCAACTAAGAAAAGCTGTGATCTGCAGGTAGGAATTGCATCATGCCAGTACTGAATTATCAGACAACTGCCACAGGGAGAATATACCCAGACGTGAAACTGCAGGGCTGACTACAGATATCCTGGGCAATGAGTACTACTGTCTTCCCACCTGCAGTGGACGCCAGCTGTGCTAGAAACAAGCTCCTTCCCTGAATATAGAAGGATAATGTCCATCCAAAGTAAAGACCAGCGTGATGACCTACAGCCCGCAAAGCAGCAGTGGTATCAACTCAAAAGGGGGCCAGGAAGAAAAATTGCCATTGCTATGGATGAGAGAAAGATGCCCAAACAGAGGCTAAGGTTTGTCACGGGTACCTGTACCTCAGACAGAGAAGTTAATGGCTTTTGTGGTAGTTGGGGCTTCTGAGTAAGGCAGAAGCTCTCCCTGGGCTGTTCTGAGAGCTCCTTTAGCCAAGCCAGGGACTTCGGCTCCCATTCTGTGGAGTGAGGAACTCCTTTAGGTCTGGTCAGCTATCTTTGGTGAAAACCTGGATAAAACATGGGCAGAGGCTGGAGGAACATTGAGCAGTGTTTTTGTAATCAGCAGAGTTGATTATTTATTGCAGACTGGGGAATAAGGTTTTGCACTTCTACATCTCCCTCTAGGTCTTCCTAACAATCTGGGAACAAGATGAAACAACCTCTTGCCTCTCAGCCAAGCCCCAAACCCTCCACCCAGCAAAGCAGCAATGGTCCCAGTGTGCCCAAGTCTAGCTGTCTGAAATGCTCTCCTCTCCTCTGCCATTAGAAAATCCTCATGCAGATCTATGTGAGGAGAGATACTGTGAACAGCTTGCTCACGACACTCCAGGTTTGCTCTTCATCTTAGTGCAGTTAAGGGACCAACTAATAATCATTTCTTTTATTTATCGTCTCCTAAATCTATTCTAGCTCTGGTTTGGGCAAATTCAATATTAATGGCATGTTTTTTTCCCCAAAGATACTCACTGCTACTCAGCCCATAGCATTTCAGTGACATTTGGAGACTGCCAGGACCCAGAGAAAGATTTCGTTGTCTCCTCCTCTCTGGAAATGGAGCTCCACACTCACTGCTGCTCCCTCCCTTGGAGAAATGATTAAGCACTGCCCACATAAAGAGGAGAAGAACTCATTTCTGCTCCCATATATCAGCTGGTGACAACTCAGGGACAGCTGAATAACCTCAAGACTTCTTTTTTTGTGGAAACTAAGGAGACAGCAGAGATTAGCAACTGCTCGGCTGAACACTTGGCTGTTCTTTCTACACTGCAAGATAGTGGAGTAAGAGGTCAGGAGACAAATCTTTCAAGCAGATGTGACCTCCCCTCTGCCACCCTTCAAAGTTTCCATGTCATGGAAAATGCCTTTAGTTGAATTTTCATTCCGCATTAATCCAAATGAATATTTAAACATTGTTCTTTAGGTTATACTCTGTTCCCGACCTAGGTCAAAATAAGACTTCCCTCTCTTTGATGCAGGAATCTGTAAAGGTGCTGAAAGTAACGTAACCCTTACACTTTAAAATCATGTTGCTGCTTGTTTTACATTAATTTCCCTAAGTGCCTCTGTGTGGACAAACGCTGACATTTGCCTTTTGCCTTGAGCTGGGAATAGCAGGATTACAGTCAAGGAGTCCAGCCAAGAGAGTGAGCAAAGAGACGCTCTTGTGGGACACAGCATTACCTTTGGTAGAGACAGAGATGACTGAAACAAAGCACGTCACGGCAGCTTTCCTGGCAGAAGCTAGAAAATGAAGGAAAACCTAACGTTTTCCCTCAAAATGCTGGTTTTCTGGAAACTAATTGTTCATCCTCAAAGTACAGCAACAAACTGCTCCTGCCTTTGAGGTCTGCCTTCAGATGAAACCCCAGAGAAAGAGCTGTTTATTGCTGGATAATCTGGGCAGTGGCTTGCTGGGACCACTGCTTGAATGTGATGAGTCTAATTGGATCTGCATAAAGGTGTGTTCTAGGTGTACCTACCGAACTGCTAGCGGCTATGACATGAAAAGTGTTATTTTAATGTCTATAATAGCAATATTTAGATTTACTTTACTTTTCCAAGGGTGTAATCACACAGCCTATGAAATACTTCATAAAAGACTCCCATTTCCACACATCTTTTCAATCCCCTGTAGTGAAGCGGTGGTGGTTGAGTGGTATGAAATTATTCGTGATATCACCACTGTTTAATGAGCAAAGAACTACACTTACTTTTAGCCCAGCATCATTACACCTTCCATACAGCCAAGGAGAAGTGCAGAATTTCGGTTAAAAAACTATCAAAAATACTACTCTTAATTAATATTTCTCTGCTTAGCAGGAACACTTATTTATACACATGCAATGGGCTGCTGTTCTCTCAGTTTTACTGAATAGAGGGAGTTTCTGAGTAGCACTATACAACTCTTTGAAGGAGGAAGGTAGCACAGTGAGGTCACTAAGGTGATAAAATCTGAAATGCGAGCTAGAACTGAAACTTGATTTTGTTTACATGCTTACAAATGTTTTGAGGTAGGTAAGAAAGTCACTCTAGCTTTCTTCTCCCATTTGGAGACCTTGGAGGGGAATACAATGCACATTAAACTTATAGACAGTGGTCACCTGAAATACTTATTTCTCACATTCAGAACCTTGAACCAAAGTAGATCAAATTGCTTTTTGTGAGCATTTAAAACTAAGTGAAATGAATTTCGTCTTTGTGAAGAAATCCACGAAAGGCAGTAGTGAGTAAGAACACCTGAACTCTTATCTCTCCTAATGTGAGAAAACTCTTTGTCTGCGGCCTGTTGAAATTACTACCACTTTTCTGTGTGTTGACTGTTAGAATTAAGGCCTTTGTTTCTGAAACACTGTGTAAATGCTAGATACTGTTCTCATAATTAGAGATAAAGACGTATGTGGGAGAGGATCACACAGAGACAAGGGAGGCAAGGGGAGAACAGACAATAGCAGGAGACGAGAGGGCAAACAAACAGATCGCTCTGTGAAAACAGGAAAAAGTGGGATGGAAAGAGAGGAAGAAAGCAAATAATATTTAAAACTCTGTTGAGGGCCAGAAAACCCAAGGAGATTTAGAAGGGAGTTGGCACGAATGTCAGATGTGGAGAGCAAGCAAACAGGGAGGAAGGAGGAAGTCCTGATCCCAGGGGACTGGTGGGATCCGAATAAAACCTGTAGAAGCTATTATGTGTCCAAAAATTCATCCCTTGATTGAATAAAATGTATTTGTTCTCCACAGAGATGTCACTTGTCTTTCTGTGGTTAAGTGTGGCTATAACAGCAGGAGCTGCATCAACAACAACAGGAGCTGCATCTTCACGGCCACACAATGCTGAAGGAAATTTTACCCAACAGTGAAGATGTGCTCAATCATGACACTCCCTTCACTTTAGCATGGTCCAGTTTTATCCTTAACTGAAAGGCAAAAGAATGAATGCATGTTTCCAGTGGAAAAGACTGTAACGTAAGGCACAAAATCAAGAAAAATGCCTTCAAATCCTTCCTTTCTTTCACTCCCATTAAAAACCAGTGGAACAGAGCACTTAGCTTCTCATGCTCATTTTGAAACTACTCCAACAAGAAGAACAAGAGGCCTAATAAAATTTCCCTTGTGAAATCATGTTTTTCTTCCGGGGGAGAGAGCAAAGCTACAAACCTGTGTTTGTGTAGGTCATATTCCATGGGACTTAGTGTCCTCCCGGACCTTTAAAGCATTTTATTTACCAAGGCACAGCTGCAAATCCCTTCGAGAGGGACTTAACACCGCTACACGCTGGTGCTCGTGGAAGTTAGGCCGTCTGTATGGCTAAGCAATTGTCTTTAACGTCTAAGCTAAGTCTTCCTTAGTGCAACTGAAGCTCCTCCTGTCTTGCCCATACCACCCGGCACTGTGCAAAGGGTTGCACAGTAAATAGGACATAGGATGAGGATTTATGTTAGATCAGCAGATATTAGGCTGGTATTAGGTTACACAGTAAGGAAATGGTTGGGAAATCAGGCTCAGATGTTTGCAGAGTGGTCTCTCTGCAGGAACTGCTGTTTATTGTGCTGCTGAACAACGAGTGAGAGGTGCTTATCCTTGACGCTTGCTCTGTTGTGTTTTGTTCTCTACTGATAGGATTTGTAAAGTATCAGTTGTGGTATTATGCCAGATAATACATTTATCAGAATCAACAGCCTGTGAAATGCTGAAACTAATGGAAAAAGTCCTGAGAACTATGTAGGGACTCCAGTGAAATGACTCTAGATTTACATCTGCTCTAAAGGAAGTCAGAATTTGGGCTACTGCCTCTCTGTATGCATTGCATTTTGCCAGAAAAAATGTCTCTCTAAATAGGTAACTTTTTCTTGATGTGATACTCATAAGCATGGCTGTGTGACAGTTCCATCAATTATTTTGATACTTTAAGACAGTCTGAAAAAGTCTGTGAGTTCATCACCTTATGACAGAACATTAATAATTTCCCATAGTTTGGGGAATTAAACTTGATGGGACTGTACACTAGATGGATATGCTTTTATGCTTATGCTGAATCTTCATTTTTGAAGCTTGATAGCTGTGAAATGGATTATTACCATGCAGGTGAATAGATGTCTGCCTTCTTCAGATAATAGGTTGCTGCAACAAATGCGAGATGGCCAAATGAGCCCATGCATTCCAGTTTAATTAGAAATTTGATGACAAAATAACAGTGTTACACAAACAGTATTAAACACAGAGTTTGTTCATTGATTGTAATAAAATATCAGCTATGTTTTCTACGATATGTCTATAAAATTCCTTATTCTGAATTTTTCACACAGTAATTAAAATAAGTTAAAATGTTGTTCTCACAGTAGACGCAGTACATTTCCATTACAATTAGAAAATACAGATTTTGGAAATT
The DNA here is from genome assembly GCF_040807025.1 of Struthio camelus. NCBI lineage: Eukaryota > Metazoa > Chordata > Aves > Struthioniformes > Struthionidae > Struthio > Struthio camelus. Next base: position 12,865,669 of record NC_090982.1, on the reverse strand, counting down.
TAATACTCTACTCACTTCATTATTAAAAATAAATAGGATTATCAAAAGAAAACTGCTATTTAAATGGGTATGGTTATTACAGATTTGCCGGGGCTGAAATTAATCTCAAATTTCTTATAAAACAGTTTTGTTACAGGAAGATCTTTGAAATGTGAGCAAATGGATGCTGATTTTATGTCTCCTTGGCACGACTCTTACTTTGCCTGTAAGTCATACGTTTGTATACCACCAGCTAGGTTGCTTGCTTATTTAAGGTTTGTAACAAGTCTACCCATCTGCTTGCGTTCTGTGCACATGGCTCTACAGACTGAACTGAATAGCTGGGATTATCTTTGCAAATGTAGAACAGACTGAAGTCAGCCTGCAGGTCCAAATCTTCAAAAGTAGTTTCTGGTGCTCTTAGAAGGAACTGTCAGTTGTGGAACTCCTTAGCGTATCTTCTTCCCACAAACTCTTTCTTTCTTAAATATGGATAATTGCCATGATAGCATATTCCCTTTGAAAATGTGACCATCTGAAAATATAGTCACATCTTTTGCACATTAAAAATATGTGCAAGGGGAAAAAAAGATAGCGAGGTTCACAAGATGTTTCAATTCTAGAAGTACATTTCTTTGATCTTTATTTATAGAAATATTGGGTTTGTTTAAATGAGGGAACATATTTTCCTCTGAAGGTAGTTGGAAGTTAGAAAAACAATGAGTGCACAAAACAGCAAAATAACAGAGATACTACTTCTGCCTTCTCTCCAGTGTTTTCTCTGAATGTCTTGCTTTCTTTCTTGTGTAATAACTGAGAGTCTTAGAGCTGTTTCACTCCATGAGTCAGGACAGCCTGGAGGAACAGTAACTAAAATTCCTGTATTTTTCTCTCATGACCAAGCAATATTCCATCATTTAGGTCAGGATACTAAAACTTTAGGTGACTCCAATGATGTTAATTTATCTCTGTGTTTCAGGAAGATCAAGGAAGAAACACAGCCACAGCTTTAGGCTCACTGAGGTTGGTGGGGATTCTGTCATATCATCATGATGGGTAAGTTTCCCACTGCAAGTTAAACCAACCTTTGGTGAAATCAACAATAAAAGTTCTTTAATTCATTTTTGTGGTAGCCCAGTGGGGCTCAGTCAGAGTAAGGCTCTGGGTGTGCTTGGAGATGTACAAATTCATTGTCAGAGATCATCATATATGTTCTCAAGAACTTTGTATATGTAATATTTGTTTGATCTATGCAGTGCAAACTATTATGTGGTTGGAGGCAAATATGATGAAGCTGGCAGAAATACACAAAAGAAGCCCTAGAAGACAGAAGAAAAAAAGAGCCACGTACATTTCTCTGAAAAGCAGCAGTGCACCCATTTTCTCTTCCCTACCTACTGATGCCGGAGAAGATAAGTTGCCTTTGTACTCTCAAAGTCAATCTGAGCTCAGTAAATGGTCTGGAAAAGAAAAATTCCAACTTCTGGGATCATTTCCAGTGAAAAATACCCACTCTTCAGATGTTGAAAAGACAGCTGGAATGCCAGTGCTAAAATCAGCAGAAGCCTTCAGGACAGCTGACAGTTTCCTGGTATGTAAGCAATCAATAATAAATAATAAATCATGCCTGGCAATAAATACTGGCTTTGAGCCACAGAGGTAAGATAACTGAATAGGTTACTCCAGTAGTAAGTATATAAGGTTCTGGTCAGCCAGGCAAGAGAAGTTTTGTTTCAGTTTCCACAGAAAGAGGGGTTTGAACCCTACCCAAAAAGCATAGCCTTATACTTCAGCCACACTGATTTAGTAATGAGCTGTTGCGCAAAGGAGCGCACTTAATTCCTCCTGGATCTGCTCCCCTCTGTTAGACCTAGTGATTATGTGGCCGTACAGCTAGTGGATCAAGTAGAAATCTTCACTTTTTTTTTTTTTTTTTAGTGTAGTCCTGGTTTCTCATCAGATTGACTGCCAGAATCGATTCCCATGTAGGACTTCAGGCCTAGTTATGGTGTCCACTCAAAAGCAACTCCAGCAATACAGACAGAGGAACAAAAACTGCATAACAAGTCAGGATTTTAGTGTCCTCCTTAAGCATACCAACTTATTTACCAGCATCAGAGGTGAGTCTGTATGTCATGAGTGGGAAAGAACAAAAAGTGACCCAAATGTAATTTTTAGGAAAAACTCCATATACATTGGCAGAGGTATAGGTATACCTTTCTAAATAACTTAACTCATCATTTTTAATTCTTCATCTTGATCGTGTTGATTTTCTCCTCACTTTCATGAGAAATACTTTTTGTTTAAAGAAACACTACCATGCAACACTAAGATGTAATTTTTCTGGGCCCGAGGCTGGTAACATGAACTCTCTTCTACTCAACCCTTCTGCCCTGCAGTTTCTCACCTTCATTTGGCTCTTGACCTGCAAGGAAGCATGCCTATATCCTAAGTAATCGCAGGGAAACCTGTGGGGTTCAAAAGCGCTGTACAATCTCCTTCTTTCTCTTTCTATCTCTCTCTCAGGCCCAATTTATGCTTTTTTATGTTAGAGCTAGGCAAGCTCTAACAGCAGAGTCAAGTAAGCTAAACCACTGAACAGATGTTACTGGTGATCAGCTTGCCTGCTGGGAGCTATGGGAAGAGGCCGTGGTTCAGATCATGGTTCGAGACCACAGCATTTCTCAGCCCTGATGAGTGACCTGGCCAATGGCCTTTTGCTTGCTCTGGGTATATTCCCTTCAGAATCAATATATTCTTGTATTAAAAAAAAAAAAAAAAGTTTTGCTGTGAAATGCCTGATCTCTCAAAGTCTAAGGAATCTGTGCAGTCACCTCTGTGCCATGATAGAGGTAGGACTCTGTGCAAAGTGTCAGGCACTCACACCAGTGCATGCAGTCATGATTATAATATCGCCCCTATCATGACTTTCCACCTCTGTCCTGTCTTATATCTAGAGGATGTGGTCCATAACATCCAGAGCAGACCCTCAGAAGTGGAGCTGGTCATAATCTTTACAGCCATTCAGATATTTTGAAACCTCTTTAATTGTCGGAAAGAAGAAAAGGAAAAAAGGCAATATTTTCTTTTTAACAATCTGTGGAATTATCTGAAATGTGATTCACTGAGAGAAAAGAATTTCTAGACTGAAGTGCAACTTCGAAATTTGAAAGAAGGCTAAATTTGTATTTTCCCCATGGAAAGTTTTATTTCCCTCTTTTGCTGTTTTCTTATTATTATCTACTCTCATTAGACCCTAAGAGTCCCTGTTGTCAGAACAGCCTACTTGCTCTTGGCTGAATTTCTTGGCCATTCTTTAGATAAAATCTAATACCTGTAGCTCAAGAAAATAGCATTAATCCTTCCCTGCCAGGCCTTGCTCTGTTCTGTATGCCTCCTCAAGGTAACATTAACAGCATGACACAGTGGCATAAACCTTCACCCGGTACACTGAGTTGAGTCACGGCATGCAAGTGTCGAAGGAGGAAAAAAACTCCATCAAACCTGGTATTTATAGTTTTCAATAAGGTAAACCAGAGAGGAATTGTTCTTGAAGGAAAGTTCGATCTTGCTGTCTTTACTTTCTCACCTACTCGGTGACAGGGCAAGGAGATAAAGACAGCCACGGTAATATACAAAAATGTTGCCACTAATGCCCTGTTTTGAAGATCTCCCAGTCTGAACAGATTGTAATTGTAAAGCGGCGTGCTAGATTTATCCTTAATTTCCTTGCAGTTGTTCTTTTGGCTGCAGTATTTATGTCAATGTCATCTTCAACTTCCATTAGGTAGTGGAAGCATAGAACTGTAATGGTGTTCCTAAACCACAGCAAATCAGCAGCAGCATTTCCACATGCTTCAGTGGGAGCTCGCAGCATCAGCCACGTTGCTGAAAACAGCAGTCTTGCAAGAAGGGAGCTCCTCATTGCTTGAGAAAGCAAAACAGAGAAGAAGTGGGCACTCTGGCTGACCGCTTCTTTGATGTCACATTACAGAGAGAACAGATCAAACTGTTGCAAAAGTCTCAGGAAATTTAAAACTGATTCACTCGGAAGACAAACATTGTGAATAACAGACAGGCACGTTTGTTTAGGCCATGATCCATGAATGGCCCACATGAAATCAGTGATAATACTTGCACAAAGACGATGGAAAGGTAAGGATGTGCCAAACTGCTTTGCCTTGTTCACTCCTGAACAAGACTATGTGTGCCCAAATTTCAGGCTTCATACAAAAGCCTTTCAAGCCAAGCTTGCTCATAAACAATGTCTCCACTTGTCTCTGTCCACTGAGACAGACATTTTTCTCCTTTTTCTTAACGTGAAATTTCCTTGCACTGAAAGTCCTTGAAAATGACAAGCTTACATAAGCAACTGTATGAAAAGATCTCCAACAATATTTCCATCATGCTGAGCAGCATGAGACAGCTATTCAGGTAGAGGTATTTGGAAAATCCTAGATGGTAGATTTCCTTATTTTTCAGCCAGAGTAGGCTTGCAACGAGCCAACAACATACAAGAGCAGTAACGTTTAGATGGATAGTGAAGGTGCTACACTACCGGAATGAATATAAGGTCTGAAAGCAGTGAACAATTTATAATACTTCTTAGTTTACTTGTCAGAAGATGAGACAATATAGATGGCAATACAAACATGCTTCCACAAGTAACAACTCATTTATTTTTAAACAGATATTCACAAAAAAATGTTTAGAGATACAAAATACGATTTTGAGTACTATTTTCTTATGTGTTGCAATGATATATAGATACAAAACAATCATTCTCTACAAAGTGCTAGCTTACATTCTAATAAAGCTTAGCAGCACAGGTAACAACCCTTAGTTACTGCTGTAACTGATGATATCACAGAATCATAGAATGGCCAAGGTTGGAAGGGACCTCTGGAGGTCATCATCTAGTCCAACCCCCCTGCTCAAGCAAGGATTGTGTCCAGGCGAGTTTTGAATATCTCCAGGGAAGGAGACGCCACAACCTCTCTGGGCAACCTCTCCCACTGCTCTGTCACCCTCACAGGAAAGAAGTTTTTCCTCAGGTTCAGAGGGACCTTCCTGTGTCGCAGTTTGTGCCCGCTGCCTCTTGTCCTGTTGCTGGGCACCACAGAGAAGAGACTGGCCCTGTCCTCTTGACACCCTCCCTTCACATACTTGTACACATTGATGAGGTCGCCTCTCAGTCTTCTCTTCTCCAGGCTGAACAGGCCCAGCTCTCCCAGCCTTTCTTCAGAGGACACATGCTCCAGTCCCCTCATCGTCTTTGTAGCCCTCCGCTGGACTCTCTCCAGTAGTGCCATGTCTCTCCTGTACTGGGGAGCCCACAACTGGACACAGCACTCCAGGTGAGGCCTCCCCAGGGCTGAGGAGAGGGGCAGGATCACCTCCCTCCACCTGCTGGCAACGCTCTGCCTAACGCACCCCAGGATATCATTGGCCTTCTTGGCCACAAGGGCACATTGCTGGCTCATGGTCAACTTGTTGTCCATCAAGACTCCCAGCTCCTTCTCTGCAGAGCTACTCCCCAGCAGCTCAGCTCAGCCCCCAGCCCGTCCTCGTGCATGGGGTTATTCCTCCCCACATGCGGGACTCTGCACTTGCCTTTGCTGAGCATCAGCAGGTTCCTCTCTGCCCGTCTCTCCAGCCCGCGCAAGTCTCTCTGAACGGCAGCACAGCCCTCTGCGGCATCAGCCACTCCTCCCACTTTGGTATCATCAACAAACTTGCTGAGGGGGCACGCTGTGCCTTCATCCAGGTCAAGGATGAGTCAAGTTCAACCAGGCTCGGACCCAGTACTGACCCCTGGTGGACACCGCTGGCTGCAGGCCTCCACTGATCATAGCCGCCCGAGTTCTGCCGCTCAGGCAGTTTTCAGTCCACCTCCTTGTCCGCTTGTCTTACCCACACTTCCTGAGCCGGCCTATGAGGATGTGATGGGAGAGAGTGTCCAAAGCCTTGCTGAAGTCAACGGAGACAACATCCACTGCTCTGCCCTCATCTACCCAGCCAGTCAGTCCATCAGAGCAGGCTATCATCAGATTGGTCAAGCACGGTTTCCCTTTGGTGAATCCGTGCCGACTACTCCTGATCACCTGCTTGTCCTCCACATGCTTAGAGATGACCTCCAGGAAGAGCTGGTCCATCACCTTTCCAGGGATGGAGGTGAGGCTGACTGGCCTGGAGTTCCCCGGCTTCCCTTCTTGCCCTTTTGGAAGACTGGCGTGACGTTGGCTTTCTTGCAGTCCTCAGGCGCCTCTCCTGATTGCCATGACCTTTCACAGACGATGGAGAGTGGCCTAGCAATGGTGTCCGCCAGCTCCCTCAGCACTCGTGGGTGCGTCCCATCAGGCCCCATGGACTTGTGGGTGTCAGGTTTGTGTAAACGATCTTAACCCCATCCTCCTCAAGCAAGGGAAAGTCTTCCTTTCTCTAGAAGTTCTCCATGGTGTCCAGGGTCTGGGGTTCCTGAGGCTTCGCTTACATATTACTGAAAACAGCCCTCCATACAAAATATTGAATTATGTCTCCAGATAGTCACATATGTGTTGTCTTCACGTGTTCCTCCTCCCACTGCTCTGACCTACAACCAGTTCAGTTTTGCAGATGGTAAGACTTAAGAAGCCAACTACTTTAATAATTTACTCACTTGAAAGACGTGAACCAGGATTTGCACAGCTGAAGTTCCAGCTTGACCACAAGCTTCTTCTGTCAGCTCGACTATGTTACTTAGTATCACTTCAGTTTCCTTGAAAAAAAGCAGAACAGCTACCTCTAACTTCATATTTCTGGTGTTATGAGGATTAACTTCAAAACTTCTTCCCTAAGAGGGTTCTGATTCTCTCATGATGGAGCTGTAGCAATATCTAGACAGATCAAAATTATAAGCGCTTTTCACTATAAGAGTGATTTTCACATTCCTTCTAAAATTATCATTTGGCTTTTTCAATTAGCATTTTGCAGATGTGTAAAACACAAAAACCAGTACTTTTTAGGAAAGGTGGGCATGCTTAACTTTTTCCCGAATCTTTCCTGTCTTGCAGAAATTCTGTGTCAAGACTGCTACACTCAACCTATCCAATCTAAACCCTAACAATCTGCAAATGTATCTTGTATATTGCTGCTGCCTCAGCTTACATTAGAAAAAGAAGCAGGTGAAATAACGAGTTCATTCATGATTTAAGATGTCTGCATGCTAAGGAAATGCTTAGTCACTGTGGCTCATTTAGAAAGCCAAATACCATAACATGATCCATGATGCTGGCAGAAGGCAGATGGGAAAAATGGGGTGTGTTACGACGGGAATTTGGGTCCATTTGAAAGACAAAAAGTTCATTCTTTGGTTTTATCTAAGCATGTGCAAAGGTTTTTTGCGTACAGCACCTAGCCTCATAGCTTCCAAGGTATCTAGGTTACTGAAATTGCTCCTCTTCCCACTGTTCATGAGGTTTTTAACTCACATATATATGTTGTCCTGAATCATGACTGAATTTTCTTTGCATTTCTAACGGCTTGTAGCCTGAATTTTATTGCTGTTAAATTTTAATTCGAAAGGGAAGTTATAACAACGTCATGTTGACCCTCACTTCTTCAAAGCCTTGTTGTAATCATCAAAAGCTGTTGAGTACTAGGAGAAAATGAACTGTTCCGCTTTCTCTGTTCCCTTAGTATGGTCACTATGACTATGAGGAGCCATTTCACCCAGCCGAGCTGCATGGTTTTCTGCTGTCCCATTCTTCATGCCTGGGGGTAAGGCAAAGGACACAGCAACATGAGACCCAGCAGGTAAGATACTTAGGTGCTTCCTCTTGTTCAGACTGTGAAACTGCCTCAGGAGCCTAACACGACTCAGGAGGGAAGAAGGAAGGTTATCACCTTTCTGGGTAACCCCTTTTACCCTTGGTTGGTGGTAGAAGCAGAGTCACTGGCCTGGAGAGCAAACCTCCTGCTTTGGTATGGGAAGTCTCACCTTCCAGGTAATGCTGGAAGTCATCTAACATCATGTCCCCAGGGTATAGATGAATAATGAAAGCATTCAAAAAAAGCCCAAAGGAGTCTATTGACTAAATAGACTGAAACAGTGAGCAAGCACCTTTGAGAACTGCAGAAAGCCCTGAATGATGTTGGAATGATGGGTGGCCCAGTGGTAGATGTTTAAGGTTGAAGACAGAGCACCTGCTCTGCCACAGATATCTAGCATTGCCTTTGCAAATCATTTAACCACCCTAAAATGAACTCATGCCATCAGCCAATAAGCATCCACACGTGGAGGCCAGGCTATCTCTACAGACATTGGAGAGGCAGCTGTCTGCAGCACCAAAGTTTGTCTCTCTCTGTGCGTGATACTGGGGGGACGTGTCTCTGGTGTTACATACCAGAGGTCTGTGCTGAGGTCTCTGATGTTAAATACTACAGGAGAGTGTGAATACCTTCCTCTCCTCTTCTGTGCTTCCTTTCTCTGTAGATAAAAAGGAAGTAACAGGAAATGTCTGAAGGACTGGGAGGTGGCTAGTATTACAGTGATACAGTTAGAGGTATCTAAAATAGGTAGCTCACTCAAGGCAGAGGTTCCAGTTAGAAAATAAGGACTTTTTTCCTGCCTAATGACTGTGTGTGAGTTCAATATTATATGTTGAATCTATGTTTTTGAAAAGTTTGAAAGTTAGGGCTGAATATTTTCCCAGATAAAGTCTGTGAAATCACAAGTTATGTTTGATGTGAATGGTAGCCCAAGGTCACAAAGAAAAAGCATGAAGTTAGGCCCTATAACATGAAGAGCATGGTGACGGAGAGCTTTAGCATTCACGCTCTCAAGGGCAGAGGAATGGGTCTTGTGCACAACTGTTTTCTTACAGACAAATTGAGAAGCAATCCAGGGTGATACGCTGGGCATTCTTGATCCTGGAGCCCAGGCAGAATTTGTGGGGCTGTGACCACCGTGTATTGCTCTACCTACATGTGGCAACAGTATCCCAGATGCTCTGGAAAGGATGCTGCAGGGCTGGATTTGGTCCAGGTAAAAGGAAGTGTGCAAAGAACGTGGAAAGTGCAGACAATCTGCACGTCTGGTGACGCCAGTGCGCTGCAAGAAAGGCAGGCGGTGGAATTAGCATCCTCCTAGGCAGGACAGGGCAGATAACTTTCCTTATTTCTCACTTTTAGTGCTGGGGCTGGGACAATATTGCTATCATCTCGGCAGTAGAAAGATAATCTCTTTTTGAACACATTTTAGTAACAGTCTCCTCTCTTCTCCCTTGTAGACCAGCTGCACGAACACACAGCGCCTGCCCACCCTCTGCTTCTGCCATCGCAGCAGACGCCGTTTCAGCCCCAGGTTACAAGAACAAAACCCGTTCCCACGGCCAGGGCTGCAGTCCTGTGGAGCAGAGTGCAGCCCCCAGTCCTTCAGGGACAGCCACCACTTTGCTGTGGAGAATTGCCTGCAGCCCAGCCACAGTCAGCAGCTGCTGGTGGTCGGTGGCAGGTAGTTTCCATGCATGTCGTTACCCAGCACTAGGCTCACTGAAATCACTCCTTTTTTCCTTTTTTTTTTTTTTTTTTTTTGGCCTGACTGATCTCTGGATGCAATCTGTACTACAGGTAGTTTGTCACCTCTCCACGTTGCCTCATGGATGTAAAAGAGCTCCTATTTCCATTGGGAACGGTAGTGGCCAGATTCGTACTACAGCTGGAAATGATAGGGTGGTGCTTAGTGTTTATCTTTGCATCTCTGCCTTTTACGGTGTTAGTTCACACAAGAGAAATAAGGAAATCTGTTTGCTGGCAATGACTGTCATGCCAGCGCACCAGTCAGGACAAAATATATCCTCCGAGCTCTTTAATTAGAGCAGGTTATGATTATTTGACTGCACAAAATGGCTGTGCAATTAAAATATGGCCAGATTCGCAGACTGTTTGAATTAACCCAGATCCCCTCACATCTCTGAGGGACATGAAGATCTCTTCTTTGTCCAGTCCAAAGCAACATCAATATCCTACAGACTGAGGCTGTAGGATGCCTTAATGCCCATTAAGGCATCCTACATGCCCATTTTCCTGTAAAGTCTACAATTTTTGTCTGCAGAAGATGGTACTTCAGATGTAATGTCAGAACACAATTATAGCTATCATTGTGATATCAGCTTGGAAATGTCATTATCACCTGAGTTTATCTCTGGAAACAAAATAATGCAAATGCTAAAGAAGGCCTAGTGTGCTTGAATGCTTGGCTATTCTTCCAGCTTTATTTGTTGCTCTAGTAACAGATATTACCTTTTTTTTTTTTTTTCCTATGAGTCATGCCTTATTTATATGCTTACCCTTCACTGCTATCGAAATCTGACAAAGAACATCAGGAGGTGGCTTGAAGGAAGACCAGAGAGTAATAACGCTCTCTGTATAGTGATGTTCTCTAGCCAGGTGAAATGCATTTCACTGACGTAGTATGTTGATAATCATTTCTTCTCTTTTGTTTTCTGTTATCTGGGGTCCCTGTTCAGGAAGTCTTAGTTTTTTTCAAGTGTGTGCACTGACTATTTTTTTCTAAATGAATACAGTTAGCAGCACTGGAATATTCAGGGCATTTGGATCTCATGGTGAGTACAGATTTTACTGAATAGCTTTTCTATATACTGCAGCACAATTATGTCTCTACCAAAGACTTGTGTGGTGATTCACAGCTGGGCTAAATTGTCATGTTCTCAGGCAGAACTAAGAATCAGCTGAGGAGATGCCATTTTTTGCAGAGATAGCAAGTCAGAAAAGCATCTATATGAGTAAAAAACTCATTTGTAATGGCAAGCAATAAATTCCTTCCAAGTCCCTGAATGCTGTTTTCACCCATAGCTACAGGAAGGGTGTAGGGAGACACATCTTCGCTATGTCTGCCCTTGCTGACAGCGAGACACAAACCAGGAGCTGAAGAGTCACGTTTAGACTACGCACAGCACTGAGCTAACGCAGCTAAGTGGCTCCTGGCCTGCAGCCAGCCAAGCACACAAGTGAAGCAAACGTGACCATCTGTACCGGTCTGTGCCCCCAAAAGCAGAGACCTGGTCATTCTTTCTCAGCTTTGCTCAGCTTTGTTGGTTGCTTGCTAGCACCGAAATAATACTCTCTTCTTCTTTTTGGTCTAGATGTCCCTGACTGTACATCAATTAGCCCAGCAAGGGCAAATGCAACAGACCCTGAAACAAGCAATAATTTATTTCTCATCTCCTCCTCGCAAATTCTTTGTGCTCCTGTTCAGCTGTATCTTAATTCACTGATTATTCTCTTTTAATCTGGCTTTATCCTCCGCTGTTTTTCGTGTCCTATGCAGGGAACTGAGGGTGAGTTTATTTCTGTTTTTCTCACCCTCAGATAAATGCAGCTGAAATTCGCCCTGAATTGGAAGGGTGAAATACTCAGTCGTGGAGCGGACCCTCTTTGTGCACCCCTTGTTCAGCAGTGGGAACTGGGCTTCTAATGCTAGCAAGCTGTTTCAAAATTTCTACCCTAACGCCTTTTTTCATCATCAATTTTTCCCTAAAATCATCATTCTAGTCAGTGGTGTAACACAAGGGTCTTGTCTGACTTGTGGTCTGCTCTATTTTTAACAGGGTGCTCTGCAAGACTTGGCATAGTGAGCTCTGAAAAAACAGTGAGTCATATCTGCATTTATTCCACAAGAAGGGGTGTCTGGCTCTAAGAGATCATAAGGCAAGAGAGCCTAGATTTTTAAAGGTAAACTTCAGGGAAATAGTTATGTATTTTCACAGTCTTCTCGTGATCGCAGGCAAGGGCTTCATGACCCCTGCAACAAATGTTTTTGTAGAGAATATTGTGAGCTTATTGTACATAAGTAAAATTGCAAATGGTGTATTCATGTTAAGACTTCCTTACACTAATCCAACAGGAGCCAGAGAGCAAACATGAATATCAATGCCATGCAGTTTGGTCATGGAAGAAGCAGCTATGATAATTCAAAAAAATTCATAACTTTGTTAAAGTGGATCTTTAATAAGCTGGAAAAAGTCCAGAAAGAATTAAGAAGTCGTGACTTTTCCCGTTTCCCATTTCCCATTTCAAGAACCAGATGGTCACTGGTAACAGGAGAAGGCAAGCCCTGGTGGTGCGTCTCAGCATGGCCGTAGGATAAAGGAAGGCTCTTGGGCTGCTCTGTTTAGCGCCTGTTTCTGAAGGGCTATCATTCACATAATCACATGTCGTTAGGGTTGTAAGAAGCCTCTGAAGATCATGTGGTCCAACTTCCTGCTCCAGTGGGGTCACCTAAAGCAGATTGCCCAGGACCATGTCAGGGTGGGTTAGGAATATCTCCAAGGATGGAGACTCTGTAACCTCTTTGGGCAACCTGTTCCAGCGCTCAGTCACAGTGAAAAACTGTTTTCTTATGTTCAAGTGGAATTTTCTATGTTTCAGTTTGTGCCTGTTGCCTCATCCTGTCCCTAAGCGCCACTGAGAAGAGTCTGGCCCGACCCCCTTTCCATCAGATATTTATCTAATCCTGTTTCCATCAGATATTTATACATATTGATAAGATTCCCCTGAGCCTTCTGTTCTCCAGGCTGAACAGTTCCAGGTTTCTCAGCCTCTCCTTGTTAGTCAGATGCTCCAGTCCCCTAAACATCTTCATGGTCCTTTGCTCCAGTACATCTGTAGGTCTCTTGTACTGGAGAACCCAGAATTCCAGCAACGGCTCCCCTTTCACAAATGACTATGGGGAATAGCTAATTTTCTGCCTAAGCTTTCCGCTAGCAGCTGAAGGCATGCAGTGATGAGAAGCTGAGGAAATAATGTAGTCCCTTTAATTTGCTTTTTCTTCAGGGAGGCAGAGCTGGCACAGCAGCCTGTGGTGCCATCCTCCCTGATTTTTTTGGCATGGGCAGCAGATTTGGAAGGGTGTCTCAAAACTTGGCCTTCCAGGGAGATTTCGTAGTTGAAGATGATTCACCAGCCATAGCACAAAAGCCACCACTACAAGGAGGTCTGTTCAGTCTGCAAGGCAAGTGGTACAGCTATGTGCCACCCTGGCATTCAGCCTGCTGTGAGTACATACCACATTCAGAGCGGCAGGGAAAAGCTTCTTCAGCAGGTCCATCAAAGCACAGAGGGGCAACACAACTTAACAGGTGGTGTCAGTGTGAACTTCAATCCATGGCATCCATCACATCTCTTCAGAGCAGTTTGCACTAGAAGTAAAGATAGGGGAAGAGTCAAAGCATTGCTGATGAGGAAACTCCACAGATTAGCAGGGAGCGTTATCAACATATATTTACATCTGTGGAGAATGGTTGCAAGTCCCAGGAACACCAGTTACTACAGTGACTGATAGCTGCTGGCTCTGTCACATTTCTGGAGATAAACAGTAGAGGTGTTCTGGCGTCCCACAGCCTTCGGTGGGAGAGTAAAGAAAGATCCTCCTTCCTTAATAAATAGGAGATGTGCTGTTTCCCGGGAAAAAACAGTTATGCATTGCTAGGAAACATTAGAGCCCATACCCTGGCTTAGGTCTGCTTTAATATGAGTCCATGTTGTTCAACATGACTTAGCACAAGAGTGCTAGTCAAACTCGTTTCCTCTGCAGACATGACGGGAAAAGTTTTCCGCAGCCTGGCTGAAAGCGGCAGAACAAGACTCAGCTGCATTTGGCTGAGGACAGAGTGAAAGGAAGTAATGGCAGATATGCTGAACGTAAACCAGACTGGCAGCTCTGCGTCTGCTATCTGGAGATACCGAGTTGTTTCACTGTGTCGCAGAAGGCAATGGTCTTAGCAAGCTCTGTGACTACCCAGGGACTTTTCTCTTCTGCTTCTTTTCATTATCTATTTTAACTTCATTCAAGCATTTCTCAACTATGGGCTTTGGAGCAATTGAGAAGTATCTCACAGTTGTGTTATGTGAGCCTCTCTCCTGGGTATTTCCTCTCATCTCACACTTTTCAGAGCATTTTCGGCAGTCTTAGAGAAATCTGTCAGGTTATCATACCCCTTCAGCACAAGGGAGTTCCCTTAACACCATGTTATGGATATACAAATCAAGATTCAAAGGGATTTAAGAGATTTTAGGTAAGTGATGAGACTGGAACTCTAGACATTAGCCTACAGCTTATGTCCTAATCTCTGGTTAACCTTTGATCACCTTCTGCAGAAGGAGGAATATATTTCCAATAAGAAATTGTCTTTCTCAGCCCATTTACAAACAAAGTAAGAGACGCAAGAGGAATATTTTGGAGAGAATATGGAGAGGTATTGTGCTTTCATTTCCCAGGAGTTCAGTCTGGTGAGGTCCTCAGCAAACACTGCTCTTGGGAAGTCAAGATTTACTGGAAGCAGTCTTTCTATCACAGTTTTTCCCTGGTGAGCATATCCAGCACATGGGTCAAGCCAAAATTTCATGGCAGATATGAGTCTTCAAAACAAAGTGAGGAAAAGTGGAAACATCAAGCAGAGCATACTAAAGCTAAGTGTCAGTGGCATAGTTAGGATCCAGCTTACTTGGATTCTGAATGTCTCCTCCCACTGAGGAAGGAGATGGAGATTCTGGGATTTATTTTGCATCATTTATTAGGGTGAAGGCTGCTCAGAGAAGAGCTAAGAGAGAGCAAGGCCCAGGCAAAGAAGTTTCTTATGGATAAAGCAGAAAGAAAGAAATCTGACAAAAAAGGAGAGCAATCAGCGTTAAGAGGCTTTTGCAGAGGAATAGAGAAACAGAGTAGGTATCATCATGGCAGAGCTTAAAAACTAGGCAAGAGGAGGTGTTAAAATTAATGCATCCTGTAGCGAAGGCTCCCGACAAGGAGAAATAAAAAACAAGACAGCTTGTTACAGCAGCTCCACCAATCTCCAGCTGACACAGATAACAAACATCCCTTTGGACCAGAATGCCCTAATTTCCTCCTTATCATCTTCTATCAGATATATTCTCTGTGATCTACTGTGTGGTTGCTCCTTGTCTGCGTAATGTATTGTGCTCATTGTGTTGGTTTTCTGTGCAAGAAGAGTTTTTGGATTACCTGCTGCAACATGCCACAGTCTCTGGTAATGCTGCAACTTGCTGGATTCGCACAGTGATCTGCTAGGTCTGTAAGCCTAATTTGTTATAGTATTTCCAACCCCCTTCCCTCAGACTCTGTTTCATGTTCACAGAACAGATTTCCTCTATTCTTCTCTTCCAGAAACGGGACCTTGTTCCACATCAGCTGTGCTGTGCTTTCAGGAGAGTGATATCTTTTAGCCTGGGCAATAGATCATGCACAGCATTTCCCAGAACTTGTGAGCACTTGAGCTTTTTAAGTCCCCGCTTCAGGAACCACAATAGCTGAGAGCAATTGGACCTACTCGTCTTGTCAATGTCTCCACACTCGATCACTCAATCGCTCTTTACCTTAGAGAGCACAAGAAACACTCATCTGTAGGCAAGGTTAAAAACTGCCACAGACGTATGGTTTTCCCTGTTCCAGTTTCTCAGTGCTCCTGACCTTCCTCTATGCTAATTCCAGGACCTTCTTTCCAGCGCATTACCTCCTTCAGATCATGGACAGATGGATGGACTCACTCGTCTTTTGCCTTCTTCCAACTTATTGGAAACTGACTGGAGCCCCTCCATCCTTCACAGTTGCCAGATACCTCGGTCAGGTGATTCCCTGACTGGTTTCATCAGATTTTGCATGGGTGGAAGCTCTCTGGATATGACAAGTACTACTCTTGAATCAACCTGTTCACTGCATTTGCTCATGTGTGACATCTATGTGAATCTATGAATCAAGTTTAGCTATGTAGCACACATACTTACAGATTACCTATTTCTTACACCCAGAAAATGCGTTTGGGAAGGAATTAATCCTTTGATGTAGAGGGACACGTAGTATGAGATTAAGGAGATAAACTGAGTCATACTTACTATTTCGTGAAACCATTCAGAAATTCTGTGTCTTTACCCAAAAGCTTCCCTGTAGATAACAAAACCAGTGAGGAGTCTTTTTCCAATGGTAAATGGATTTTTTTTAAGGCTGATCTTCCATGGATGCCTAAGGACTTTGAACTTTGGCTGTCCAACTATGTTAATGGGCTTCAAATAGTGAAACACACTAGACAGCCAAAGGTCGTGCAAGACTCTGGCAGTCAGTTAGTTCGTGACTGGTATAGTGAAATAGTTTCCCTAATAGGTCCTGCTCAGCAGCAGCTGTTTTCCAGGAGAAACTACTCTGTTTGGAAATGCCTATGAAAAGAATAAATTCAGATTGATGAATCTGGGTAGATGTTGCTTTCAGTTCATCTAGTTAAATTTTCGTGAGAAGATAGGTCTGGAAGTTTGTTCATCTGCAAGGAGTTACCACTTAGGGGAGCAGATAGTCAGGAAGCTGCTAGTGGGAGAGGAGCTGCTGCACCAAGCAGGCTGCTGTGCTTCTCTAGGCAAGAGAGGACTGGACGAGAGGCCTCTGCATGTCATTAGCATTTCAAGGGGACTGTCACAATGGTAAACACAGACAAACAGTCTGTTCGGAGCACACCTTTGATCTGCTCCTGGGTTTCAGCTGATTATGATCAAAGTGTCATCAGAAAATAAGATCAAAAAGCATTCACAAGGTCATCTCTTCTATCTGTCTCCCACTGCAAGACACTTCAATTGTATCCACACCATTTCCTGCAGATACTGTCTAGCCTTTTCTAAACGACTGCCTGTAGTGGAGACACCAGTCAGTCCTTTCTCTAAAGTCTAATTTACCCCTGCTGCAATTTAAAACCATTCTGTATTTCTCCTTGTTCCAGGAGAACATCATTCCCTTTGTTTGTGCAGGAAATTTTGTCTAGGTAAAGCCTATTTCCATATCTCTCCTGTAGGAAAAACATCTCCTTTCACTCTTGTCTCTTAGGCCATGTATTTTAGACTTCTGAATCATCACTTTGTCCTCTTCAAGAAGTCCGAGGAAACGTGCAATGCCCGAGACCCTGCGCAGTGACCCGCCGGTGCTGGCCTGCTGCACAGGAAGTAGCTATGCTCCTGCAGCCCCCAAGTGCTGTCCCAGCCTCTGGCATAACACATAGCAAAGATGTTCATGCAGAAATTCTCCCAGCCAAGCTCCTGCTTGAGGTGTAGCCCCAGCTTTCAAGAGTCATCCCATCCCATCCTTCTCGTCATGCAAAGCCAGCACTTATACTCGGTGCTTTGTCCCTGGGGCTATACCGTCCCTTTGAATCATCAATTACAGCCATAGCTCCTTTCTGAAGTTTCTCCCAGTACTGCCTCTGTCACTTTGAAGGGCAGTGGGGGGGCCTAAACCCAGAAGTAAAGTTATTTCTTTTAAAAAAGCACAGAGCAAGCATCACAGAGACCGACTCAAGTGCTCCGGGAGGAGTCCTTCTGCTATTTTCCCTTGCTTGAGTTTGCAAGGTTAATCCAACTGCTTGCAGTGGGGCAGGAAAGATTTCTTCCAAAAAAAGTGCCAGAAACTTCTGCTTTTTTTCTGCCTTCCAGCAAGGATCATCTGCTAGGACCATCTGGACATCATGACTTCGCTCACTTTCCTCCATCAAAGGCAACCTTGGATGTTGGAAGGGCTGCAGGTTCCTTCTATTTTCTATTTGTGGCTGATATTGCTTACGTTTGCTGGCTGACTGTGACTTGTGATACAAATTTCATTTGGCTTCACTTCCCCTCCACCACTCTCCTCTCTTTCAGTGAGATTTTAAATGACATCATTTGTAAATATGTTTTGGACAGGTGAACCCAGAAAGAGCCTTCACTCTGCACAGCCATTTGGACAATGGAGCAATCCCACCCCCTCAGACACAGAAGAAAGAAATTATAATATGGCTTTTCTTGAAAGCTGGAGACCTGCTTTTCAGGGTTCTTCCTATTTGTGGCCCTCTATGGCTTGCCTTTCATAGGACCTGCGCACCTCACAGCGCTCGTTGTCCTACAGCATGCCTAAGGGCTGGGGAGGGAAGGGAGGGCAGTTTGGAGGCTATTTGAAGGTTTCGATACAGCCTTTGGTATCTCTGTCCAGGAGGGCTCCCAGGGATTTAGTGGTGCCTGAAGCAGTCACTGGAGAAAAGTGTGGGCTGTATTCAAAACATGCATGACTCTGACTGTCATGTCACTTTTACCTCTGCCCTCTGATAACGCAGGAAGCCGGGACGTGGCAGGCATCAAGAGCAGGAGACGTGAATCATTTTGTGTTTTTTTGAATTTAAACAGTATGAGTGGTATTGAAGGCTGTTTTGTGCTCTGTGATCAAAATCGCTCTCTGACAGACCCTGCAGACTTATGCCAGCCCTAGGGGGTGGGACCCCTGACTGACGGCAGCGGACTAGCAGAAACCTCTGGTTTAGTCACAAATGCAACTGCAGCTATTTTGCAGAGCGTCAGTCTCTGTGGGAACTGACGGCTTAAGTAAGTACAGACGGCTGACACAGCCAGCCTTATCCTGATGCAATATACTGATATTCATGAAGTGGTAAAGCACTTCAAGAAATGAAATAGCCTAAATGACTTAACTCATGATTTCCCATGTAGAAGTCTGTGGCAGAACAGGGAACTGAAGAGGGCCAGTACCTCACTGCCTGCCTCCACAGTTTTAATAGGTATCTGCCCTGGGAAGTGAATGCACCCGAAAGATGCTCAGGTTCATATCTGCATGCACAACACTGAGAGAGAACCAATTACTGTTTGATGTTAATTTCATGGGAACTGTCCCCTGAGTCATGCACAGCCAGTACTTTGACTATATGAGCGGGAATCCCTGAATTTAATCTGCTGGAAATGCCTTTGGAAAATATTATTGTGCAGTTTTTAACACAGACCACAAAACTTTGGTGTATTGAGTTTTTCTGTTTTTTAGAAACTGTTGAGCCTGTCAAAGTTTGCTTCCCTCAAGAACACATGATTTTTGTGTTTTGAGGAGAGAGGTCTGCAGATCCCCACAGACAAATTGTACTGAGTCAACACCCCAAATATGTAAGCAGAAGTAGAGAAAGAAAGCAGGGCTGACAGATTTCCTTACCTTCAAACAAAGGCTGCGAATGGAGCAAAAAAAAGGTAATAAATGCAGAAGTCAGACTCACAACACTAGAAACAGCCTCACTGCTCAAAGGGAATGATCACAATAAAACAAGACATTTAAACATGTTCGGCTGCTGTCTCCATATTTACCTTTTCATCTTTCATCAGACTTCAGCAGCTTTCTGACCTATTAGTCAGTCCTATTAGTCAGTCACTTAACTTACAACTGAAAAACAAGATGGAGGGAGCACACTACGGGAAAATAGTTTTGCTTTTATGTACTTTACTTGGATTTATTTTCAAGCTCTGGATTTAGTGTTCTGTAATAAGACGCTGGAATACAATGCAGTCTGCCTTAGTCACTTCTACACGCTACTGATTCTTCTTTTAGATAAATAATAGCCTTCTGCAAACTTTTAAATTTGGGAAGAGAAGAAGTAAACAAGTCTGGGATGATGCATATTTCTGTACTAACTCATCCTGCCTTCGTCGGAGAGCATCCATAGCTTTTTGGGACATTGGATTGGGATGTTCTGTTTTCTGGGCAAGTGCCATAAGCACTAAGCTGTTATATAAAACGCAACACTCCCACCTAGAATGATCGGTGGCCTTCCTGTTATGTGTGCTACATAGATTTGGCTCTAGTAATGGGAAAAATGAAGAAAAGCTCTCTTCTTTTCCCTTGCAGCACCTGCCTTATGCCACCCTGGGGGCAGAAGTGCTGGGAAAATGCCTCTCCTCCTAGCTGCAGCCCCATGCTGTGTTTGGACCAGGTTACATTTCCCCATATGTGAACATGTGGGAAGTGGAGGATCTGTTATGTACATTGCATGAGGAAGCTGTGCACCTGCACTGTTATCCCACTCACCCTGGGTCAGCATCTCTTCCAAGGAGTCTGGCTTGCTGCAAAGGAGATGTGGGTCTGTGAAGGCTTTAGGGATAGAAAATGCTGTTTTTTCAATTTCGGTCAGGCAGACTGAGACATTCTCCTTTGTCAAGACTGCGGCAGCTGTGGAGATGTGAACAGGTATAGTAAGGCCAATTTTAGGGTTAAAAAAAAAGTGACTAGGCAGCCATTAGAGTTTAAACTTGTGTAACAGTCTATTAAATATGAGTAGGACAACCTCCAACTCATCTGCCCGTGTAATTTTAAAAATAAGTGTTTCCTTTAAGATAGAATCCATCTATATGGGCCAAAAATTTGATCTGGAGCACTTAAGGCTTTCTATATCTGCAGTCTGTGGACTAGGGATAAGGGTGTATAAGTGTGCCTGAGGAAGAGGGACTTTGGAGGAGACTTACCTGCAACCTATGTCAACCTCTCGGTCTGGCTTGGACATTGCTCTAACGCAGCAGTTATAGCAGCCTGGAGCTTGGCAGAGGTACGCACAGGCTGCACCAAGCCTGGTTATTCCTTATAGTTAGCAAAAGGAGGGTCACTTTTGCTGTAGACTTTCAGCTGCCTTTGCAGATGTCCTAGATTGTTCCTTTTAGCTGGGACCGGACAGCACAGAAAGATACATGCCTGCAATGTCTGTGATATCCACCACAGCACACCAGCCTCATGCAGAATTTACCCTAAAGAAAGGTGATGTGGTAAAGCAACCCTTTATCTCACTGGAATAACACAGGAAAATGGAGCGGGGCCTTCAGGCTTCTGCTCCACCAGTGGCATGTAGCTGCAGGTGCCACAAGTGGTCTGTCCTTTCTGTGCAGAGATGAAAGGGCAGGGAGCAGGCTTGCCCTGCCAAGACCTCACCAAGAGCTGTAAGCCTTTGCTTTCTGTCCATGCTGCGGGTTCCACCTTGGCCATAGTTCAAATTCAGCGTCCCGTGTCGGCTTACAGTGAATCGTCAAGAGGATGTTGGCTGATGGACAGTTTTGTAATGAGCCCATACTTGTCCAAATGGGATGAAACAAGAACCTTCCTTCTAGGGTAGACCTGACAGTTGACTCTGTGGAGGGTGGAAGAGTGGCTCAGACCCACACTTCACTGACACAGCACTGATATGCTAGGACATGGCCAACACCTGATATGTTGGCATGTGTACACCCAGAGCAATGCAGAAATCCTGCTGCTTAACAGGGTCTTCAGCCCACTTTAGGAAAGATCTGAGCAGGCTGGGAAAGGGCTATATTTATTTTAAAAGAATGACTACAATTATTTTATTTGGCTTCTAACATACCATGGGTCAGATGGTATTATGCTGCCATTTCTGCTTTGGCAGGACTTATCTGTCCCTTTTAATAAGATAAAGAAAAGTTAAAGAGACAGGGATACAGATGTCAAGTATTCTTCTGGACAGAAACAAAATTTTCAGCTCTTAGCGTTGCATACTGTACAGCCTGCTCTATATACACAGTTCTTTAAGAAGGGTCTCCTTTGCTGCAATATTGTCACAGTTTTGTCTTGTGAAGCCAGCAGTCAAAATTAGTATCACCATGTAATGCTTTCTCAGCAGGTGGTGCATTCTTGCACGTTACTGTTTTAAGCTTATTTTCATGGCTTGTCATTAAAAGTAATAAGAGACTTTGATTTAACATTCACATAATAACACATTCTAAACTGTATAATGTATCATCTTCTAGACTGAAATTTCAAGTGGTGCGTGAAATATTTTACTGAACCTTCATTGGTTCTGAAAAGTTGAAGGAGTACTTATGTGCCGCTGGGCTAATTCATTTTTCAAGGATAGATAATTACCTGGATGTCAAGTCCTTGTGGAATTGCCTTGCCTGCCATCTAAACTATGGAGATACTTTTCTAATATTGAAAAGGCAGTTCCTCCTTTTTTTCCCTTCATTTCCTTTAAAATTTTGTAATACAGAAATCTGCCAATCTGAAGCCAATGAAAAAACACATATATTGTCATTTGTAAATATGAAATGATTAAAACTAAAGATTACATATACTCCTGTTTGAGATTATCCCCAGAGTTTACAGCTGTAACTGGAGACAGGATAGCTGGGTCAACTGACACAGATATCAAAACTTCAGTATAAAAATTCCATTTAAGGTTGAATTGAAATGCAATGATTTTAAGTGTTTAGGAAGACTGGTCCATTAGACCACTGTGACAGTCTGCCTAATTAAACTGCAGAGTGCAGCCAGACCCCAAGTAGAGATTTGCTCAGCCAGGAAGGCAGCACCTCCTTCTTGAAATTTGGTCTGCTTATGTCTGAAAATCAATTCTGTATTCAGCTCTGCATTATGTAAGATTTTAAAGTCTTAAGGTGGTTCTGAGACAAAAGCCATTAGATTGAGGTGGCCTTTAAAAAGTGCTTGCAAATTACTCGTACTTTCTTGTTGTTCACTATGCTAGAAATTTTTAGCTGTTTTGATAAATTTACACTCAAATTTATTTTATGTCTCTACAGTACACACGATAAAAGCAGGTCTTTTCTCATAGCAGACTGCAAAGTTCATCTTAAATTATTTTTTTTTTTCATCTAGAGCTATGCTAAGGTTTCAGCTTAGACCCCGTGGGACTGAAGATCTCTGGTCATAGAGGAGTCTTATGCAACAGCCTGGCATGGCTGTCTATCTGAGCTGACAAGTGTGTAAAGATCATTAAAGCTTGCCTCAGCCTTTCTGAGTACCTGCAGAGTGAGATATTTCCCTGAAATAATACTCTATTCGCAGAATCACCGAATCACAGAATCATAGAATGGCCAAGGTTGGAAGGGACCTCTGGAGATCATCTAGTCCAACCTCCCTGCTAAAGCAGGGTCACCTGGAGCATATTGCCCACGATAACATCCAGGCGAGTTTTGAATATCTCCAGGGAAGGAGACGCCACAACCTCTCTGGGCAACCTCTCCCACTGCTCTGTCACCCTCACAGGAAAGAAGTTTTTCCTCAGGTTCAGAGGGAACCTGTGTCGCAGTTTGTGCCCGCTGCCTCTTGTCCTGTTGCTGGGCACCACAGAGAAGAGACTGGCCCTGTCCTCTTGACACCCTCCCTTCACATACTTGTACACATTGATGAGGTTGCCTCTCAGTCTTCTCTTCTCCAGGCTGAACAGGCCCAGCTCTCCCAGCCTTTCTTCAGAGGACACATGCTCCAGTCCCCTCATCGTCTTTGTAGCCCTCCGCCGGACTCTCTCCAGTAGTGCCATGTCTCTCCTGTACTGGGGAGCCCACAACTGGACACAGCACTTCTTTCCAGAAGGTCAGCCCCCAGCCTGTACTGGTGCATGGGATTATTCCTGCCTAGGTGCAGGACCTTGCACCTGCCTTTGTTGAACTTCAGGAGGTTCCTCTCCGCCCAGCTCTCCAGCCTGTCCAGGTCCCTCTGAAGGGCAGCACAGTCTTCTGGTGTGTTAGCCTCTCCCCCCAGTTTAGTATCATCAGCCAACTTGCTGAGGGTGCACTCTGTGCCTTCCTCCAGGTCATGCATGAATACATTGAACAAGACTGGGCCCAGGACTGAGCCCTGGGGGACACCACTAGCCACAGGCCTCCAACTTGACTCTGCGCCATTCACCACAACCCTCTGAGCTCGGCCATCCAGCCAGTTCTCAAGCCACCTCACCGTCCACTCATCTAGCCCACACTTCCTGAGCTTGCCTAGGAGGATGTGATGGGAGACAGTGTCCAGAGCCTTGCTGAAGTCCAGGTAGACAACATCCACTGCTCTGCCCTCATCTACCCAGCCAGTCATTCCGTCATAGAAGGCTATCAGATTGGTCAAGCATGATTTCCCTTGGGTGAATCCATGCTGACTACTCCTGATCACCTGCTTGTCCTCCACATGCTTAGTGATGACCTTCAGGAGGAGCTGGTCCATCACCTTTCCAGGGATGGAGGTGAGGCTGACTGGCCTGGAGTTTCCTGGCTCCTCCACCTTGCCCTTTTGGAAGACTGGCGTGACATTGGCTTTCTTCCAGTCCTCAGGCACCTCTCCTGATCTCCAGGACCTTTCCAAGATGATGGAGAGTGGCCTAGCGATAACATCCGCCAGCTCCCTCAGCACTCGTGGGTGCATCCCATCAGGGCCCATGGATTTATGGATGTCAAGTTTGGACAAAAGATCTCTAACCCGATCCTCCTCCACCAAGGGAGAGTCTTCCTTTCTCCAGCCTTCCTCTCTTGTCTCCAAGGTCTGGAATTCCTGAGGAATGGCCTTAGCAGTGAAGACGGAAGCAAAGAAGGCATTCAATAACTCTGCTTTCTCTGTATCCTTCGTACCAGGGCACCCGCCCCATTCAGCAGCGGGCCCACGTTTTCCCTAGGCTTCCTGTTGCTATTGATGTATTTGAAGAACCCCTTCTTGTTGTCCTTGACATCCCTTGCCAGATTTAATTCCAAATGGGCCTTAGCCTTCCTTGTCGCATCCCCGCACACTCTGACAACGTCCCTGTATTCCTCCCAAGAGGCCTGTCCCCTTTTCCACATTCTGTGTACTTCCTTCTTCTGCTGGAGTTTGGCCAGGAGTTCCTTGCTCATCCATGCAGGTCTCCTGCCCGCTTTGCTCGACTTCTTCCTCAGAGGGATGCACTGCTCTTGAGCCTGGAGGAAGTGACGCTTCAATATGTATATGTAGAAATATGTAGAAAATGAGAAATGCAGTAATAACCTATACTGATTTGCATTTGCTGATGATACATATTTTTTCTCACCTCAGCAGTCATAATTATTGCTTTACTTACAGTGATTTTTTTATTGCTATTATTACCATTTTCTTAGCTATACCAGCCCTGTAAAGCACAATTTGGAAGCAGAAGTGAGGAGATAAAGAAAGGTTATTCTCTGCTTCTTTATAATTTTTAATCAGTATAGGCTGTATTTCTGATACTTTTTCAACAGGCATCAGCAAGCTTTGAATAAGATGTACAGAGGGGAAAAGCATATAGATACAAATATATATTGTAAAATTATTATATATTTTGATATAAATGTTTTCTTATGCAGTGCAGAATAATCACTGCCAAAGCACGCTTTATAGGTCAAATGTCAAACAAGAAGACAAAGTGATGTGAGGAGAGTACTTTTTCATATTGTGCACTCCTTTCTGAGTCTTAATGAGACTTTTGGTGGTATAGCTGGTCAACATGATCATGCTTAATCCCCTCAGCTCAGCTCCCTTTGACTTATGTTGATAGGCAGTCACGAAAAAAGGAATTTGGAGTTTATAACTAAGATGAACAGGATAGCCGTCACTGAAATTAGCCATATTTTCAGGCTGCCTGCAGATGCAGGCAGACATCATGATATTAATGTATAAAACAAACAGAAGCACGGTTAGAAATGTTTTGCAACTATAGATAGTACTGCATTCTCAATTCTCTGCTGATGCCTGCTGGGAAAACAAGAGCAGGGCTCTGGACATGAGGCTAGACCATACATATACATAAGCAAGAGAAAGAAATCACATTTATAGCAGGATGTCAAGAGTGGTCAAACACTATAATGTAACCGTATGACCTGTAGATTCTGGTTTAGAGTTGACTAATATTTAGTATGTAGAAATCTCAGTTACCTGTGGAATAACATGTCTTCACAGATGATGATGTAGCTTGGTCAACATGCTTTTCTGAATCCATTGAGAATGAATTTATCTTTTGCCTTTTTTCTACTCTTCCTTTATCATCGTGACTAAACCTTCACACACCTATTGCCTAGGAAGTCTACCACCTCCCCAAACTTACTGGAAGGTCCATAACTTTTCTTCTTGCTATAATTGCCATAATCTGTTACAGAGCATCTGCACCACTAGCAGGGCAGCATCAGCTTTAAGTCAGTGTGCATGTGAGGCGCTAGCCAGTCCTGTTAGAGCATGTTTCTGAGCCAGATATGGCACTTGTTGAGACTGAGCATCAGTTGTTTGCCCACGCACAAGGACACCACGGGCCCGCTGGGTCTTTGGCAGAGGAGCTCTGCCTTTGGGTGAGAACAGACTGCTCCGATCCCAGCAGCCTCGGAGTCCACAGGCACAATGCCTTCCTGGTTGAAGTAAGGTTAATGAATTAGAGAGTAACAGACTGATGACCTCATTGAATAACAAGGCCTGGGAAAATGCTCTGGAAAATGCTACTATGGGCTGTGCATTTTTTCTCACCTGTAGTGCAAATACCAAAGTAGGCTGCTTTTAAGAAATTCTCTACGATGTTTTTCTTTAGGCATATAATCTAGGTTTTAAAAGGGTGTGACTCTGTTATCTGACATACGCTTGGAGGTAGAGGGATGTGTGAGCAGATTTGGTCAAGAATTTCAGATTGCAAAAGGAACACATTTTTGCCAGAATAGTTTACTGGTGAGTTATCTGTGGCATACAGAAAAAATCTCACTGGAAATATGTCTTCATTCCGGGGTGGAATTCCTGGCATAAGGGGTAAAAGTAACTGGCACCACGGTTGAAACGGTTGTTTCCAAATCTCTGCTTATCCAAATGCAACCCAAAGACAGGAAGCTCATATCTCTGCAATGGTTTAACTTGGGGCATCAGAGGGCAAAGGACATTGCTCTTTCCTTTTATCCCTAAAGAACTATGAAAAAATGTGGTTTAATCCCAATATGTGAACTGTCTGAAGGCTTCTATTTTAAAATATAAGAGTAGCAGGACAGTAAAGCCACCCCACACTATAGTCTAGTCATATAACCAGAGTGGGAAAAAGATGAATTTACCTGGGTTATGGTTGTAAAGTGTTCAAGTAAATGTCTTTTTCAAACTATATTCCTTGTCTAGCTATGGGTCAAGCTTCCCCCAGCCCTCCTGGGAGCCAGCTCTGTGGCCTCAGCAGCAAAATTGCCATTGCCAGAAGCAGAGGAAAGGGACATCCTTCCTAAGGATGTCTTCCTAAGGATGCCTCCAGCAGAAGGTCAGATCCCCAGTACTTGCAGGAAGGCTGATGTGAGAGAAAACTCCCTTTGCTGCTTTTATAGGAAGAAAAAGAAAGGATGAAGAGGGTCTCAGCATCATCTTCTGCTGCTAGATGGTGCAGCTCAAATTGTCACTGACATCATTATCTTTCCCATCTGGCTGCCTATGCTCAGATCATCCCCTCCCTTTACAGCATCTGGCCAGCTCCATGCCTGATACCCTCCCACAGAGCCCAGGACTACACTGAGTTGGGCTTCCTCAGCTCAAGGCATTTTTTCCCTTTAGTGGAAGATCAGATCCCTGCCACCTAGTGGGTCCTGGGCCTGGCTGAATGCTGCTCGTGACCCAGATTAGGTGCACCCTTCTGCTGTATTCACATGACTTGGAGAAAAAAAAAGGTTCCTGGAGAAACTCCCCGAAGTTGTACTCCGTTTCAGTCTGGTTATACAGCTTCACCAACAATTAATGGGCCAAAAAAAAAAAAAGTCACATAGTCACATTCAGCATTTTACTTAAGCGGATTTCTGTCCGTGAGCTCTGTACCTAGGACACATCCTGTAAGGCTAGGGCCTATGTTCATATACAGTGAGGAAGGCAGTCCTCTCCCCAAAACACCAGCAAACAAACTGAGATTATAGGAGTTCTTCCATATGCCTGAGGAGTACCCAGCACACATTTGACTACAATTCTCTTTCTGTGTTAGCTATTACTACACCTAAATATGACATGAGACCGGTATCTTCACCAGGCACCCTCTCCTTGCAGGTGTACCTTCCCTACAGAAATGCACAATTCCTATTTCAGAAGCAGCCATGGCTCGGTCATGGGTGAGGTCTCCTTCTCAGGAGCACAGCAGGTATGGAGAAGAGGGGACAACCCCACTGAAATCAAGTACTCCCTCATACTTCTCGGCAGGAGCCAGCTTCCTCTCTTTGTGAGAAGAGGCTGGGGTACTGGTAGCAGACTTGCAGTTTGCCCGCCAGTGACCTTTCATGCAAATAACCCATTTGCTTATGTTTTCCACACACACATTTACAATTAAGGAGGCTTACTGCCACAGCTGAACACTTTCCAAGCTGTAAGAGGCTTTCCCTTAAAGACAATTCTATTAGTACTGAATGCTCTGGAAAAAAAAAAAAAAGATTTAAATTAAAAACCACTTAGGGCCTACTTTAATCCCCAGGACCCCTGAGTCTTTTGAGACTTCTGGGAGAGCAGCTTCTGGTGATAGAGGTAATTGTCCACAGAGAAGTGGGAACAGAGCTGCCAGGTCCTCTCTCAGAGCCTGCCAAAGAGCTGTCAAGTGATAACAAATTCTGTCTCTGACAACCTGACCTCGAGACAGGTGTCTCTGTATCCAATTATGCTGGGTCATTTCCCCAGACAAGTGGTTAGCTCACAGCTCCCTGCCTGAGACTGCTTGAATTCATGGGATTAATCCTGGTGCGTCTTCCTCTGGGTGCATTAGGCTAGTCACAAACATTGCTGATTTTGACTTTCTGAAGGCAGAAACAATGGAAGAATCTATTTCCTCCATCATTAAGCAGAACTAGTCGCACAGAGGTCTCTGAGACTTCTTCTGGTCTTGAGACAGTTGCATCCCATGCACCTTCCCTCACTTCTGTTGTTAAGGAGGAAAAACCATTCCTGCCCTCTACACTGCTTATCCCTGGTGTCGGGATCTAAGTGCCCCTTCCAAGCATCAGGACAGACTCCTTTATCTGCTTTGAGTTGATTTTGATTTGCAGTACCTCATACTGTCAACATGGGGCCAGAGCTGGAACAGTAGCTGCTTGGAGGCCATGCATCAGCTCTGTGCTTTCTGCCACATGGTATCTGTCTTAATGGTGATCCAATACCACGTAGTGCCAACAGCCCCTCTGCCTGGTAGCACACTCACAAACTTTCAAAGTCTTCCAAGCGTGAAAGTCTCCTGTGCAATACTGGCTGCAAAATTAGGAGGGAGGTTTGCTGATTGCTCCTGAGCCATGTATGACTTAGAAGAGAGAGGGAACGTAAACAGGGTGTTGTTACACTTCATTTGGCAGAAGCTGATGACCTAGTACTTACTGCCTGTGTGTTGTAGAGGTGCTTTGCTAACCTGTTCAGTGCAGGCATCCTCAGAACATTTGCTTTTTCTTTTTGCACTGAGTGCCTCCAGGGTTTGGACAGCCACCCATTAGCAAGGAGGGGTGAATATGATAAGGCTACAGAAAATAGTGGAAAGGGGAAGAGCAAACCTGCAGCTGCTTTGGAAGAGGGTTTAGAAAGACTTTCTACTCTTTTAAAGAATGAGTTGCCATCTGGGATATTGTCAGCGTTACAGAGTGGCGATAATGTCTCATTTTTCTTTCTCAGGCTACCTTTCCTGATTTCTACTTTATGTTTCGTCTTCCCTTTTGCCCCAACACCTTGTCATTCCTCTTCCCAAGTGCCACCAGCTCTTCCGTGATGACTGGGAGTTTTGCACTGACTGGCGTTTCCCTTCAAGTGGCAACTATTGGAGTTAAACAATTATATCAGACTATTGTGACTGGGAAGAGCAGCAGGGAGTTGGTGATAGGAGAAGAACCACTCCCTTCACTTTCTTAAGTATTTATGATGATTTTTTCAAGTTTGGGACTGGCAGTGCTTTGGTAGCCTCTAGCCTTAAAGAAGCAATAAGGCCACACTTTTGAGGAAGCCTGGGTGGCCAAGCTGGGATCCCCCATACACAGGTGGAGTTTTGGATCCATAAAAATATCCTACTGATTTCTTTGATTGTCTAACACATGAATTACATTTGTTCTTCATTTTGTGTTTTAATCCACAATCTGTGCAGTGTTACCAGTGATCCATTTTACCATATAACTTCTGATAGGAGCTGTACTGTAAAATCCCACTTCCTAGAACCAGGAAATTATGTGAAATTTCAGACTCTATTAACAACTTTCATACCTCATGTTCCCTGCTACCCACACAGAGCCCAACAATTTATTAATAACCTGGCGTTTAAGCTGTTAATGAGCTAAGGATGTTTTTTGCCTGCAGGGTAATATTTGTATTTTTGTTGTGTGACTTCAAGCCTATGAAGTCATCTCCCTGGATCTTTATTTAGTTGCCCCAGAAGAGGATTGATTGAATTCTGCCTTCCTTATTAGGCAACCACATGTGCCTAAGACAGAACAGTCTTGAAAACGTGAGGAGACACAATAGAGAGGTCCGTTTTATTTTCAATTGTCCATTATGACTTGGCCAACTAGTTCAATGTCGACTGTGAGGCAGTGAGACAGGAAGAATGTGGGAGGCAAACCCAAATTCCTGATTTTTGTGTTGTTCGCCAAGACATTTGAGTTTAAGAGGCTGTTTTCCCAAACCTGTTTGGGACCTGGCCCCTCCCATTGTTCTCAGCACACGCTGGGGAGATTTCCCTTGCCCTGAACAGGGCTGGGGTGTGGAAATTTCTTTATTGTTCCCAGACAGGGTGGAGGGATTTTGCTATTGTTCCCAAGTGTGAGGTGAGGGGCTTCAAGTGCTGTCTGGCCAAGCTCGTGGCTCCGTTCAGCACGCTCTGAATGAGCTGGTGTGCCTATGCAGCGCAACAAAGCAGCTTGCTAAGATTTTGTCGGCAGTCACAGAAGCAACCTAACTTCACCAACAGACGATTTTTTTATGCTTCCAGCATCGTTTTATGCTTCCAGCTCGGGAGCCGGTCTATGCGGCACACAGTGCTCTGCAGACACGGACCTTGCCTGTTTCACTTCCCATATCATTCTGAAGCCCCGACATCGCAGCTTGAAAATGAGTATGATCCACCCAAGCCACAGCAGAAATCCTTGCAGCAAATCCTGCGAATGAATGCCTCCCTGCCTTCCACTAGCTCAAGCACAGCCCGTAGCCTCAGTCCCAAGAGGGACGGGGGATGCCTGCCCTGCTGTTGATTTCCCAGAGCGCGAACAGGATTCCCGTTGGCAGTGTGATGACTCCATCAACTGTGATGAATGACTCCACCTGAGGGGACCCTGATGAGGATGCAGCAGTGCAGAACAGCACTGACCAACCAGGCATCCCGAGCAACAATCTGAATCTTGCAGCTATCCACAGCTTTCCTGCAGGCAGAGGGACCGCATGGCATTTTGTACTGGGTTGCAGGGAGTACTCCCATGGTTACAGAAGCCAGCCCAGTTGAGAAAGCACAGGGGAAAGCACCTCTATCAGCAACCTGTTTAGGCACCTACAAAGATCATTGCTGTGAAAAAATTAAAAAAAAAAAAAAGACTGCTTCCATCCAGTCCCGGAGGAAAACCTCCTGTCAATGGATAGCAGCTATGGCCTGCCTGAGCGGGAAGGGAGATTTCAGCAGTCAGTGAAGAAAAGACCAAGCCGAAAAACAAAACTCTTATTCCTGACGACCACTGGCAAAATGCGTCATCTCAAAGAGACTATGAAGCAACCCACCAGCAAAGCAGCCTCCCTCCAGAAAGCAATTCCCCTGGCCCTAGTGCTAATCCTGGAGGAGAGCAAAAAGAAATTATATGTCATCCAAGGGAAAAAGCTGGTAGGTCTCCCAGATCCAAGACATAGGCAGCCAGCAGCCAAGCCCCAGAAGATCACTGCTGGATGCCAGCAGCTGTCCATCTGAGACAGGGACTCGTCCGTATGGCTAGGAGAATCCAGACACTAGCCCTTCTTACCCTTAAGTCACAGCTTTCTTTCTTCAGGATGTGCAGCATGAGACAACCAGGAGAACGCCCACTTTTCCAAGTGGGGTTGGCAGTGTGGCAAGAAAGCCTGCTGCATTCATCAAGACCATCTCTCTGTTCTTATCCAGAAAGAGGTCCCTAAGCTCACAGGAAAAATGTACTTTATGCAGAAGGCAATGTGTGAGACAGCGTTCCCCACCTGAGCCCAGGGGAGAGACACAAAAACCCTTCCTGTCATCCAGGTTCAAGTCAGAGGCTGCTGAACCTCTGTCATGATAATGACCCAGTCAGTCTGGTGGGACTTGGCTCTTTCCCTGGGCAAGGAACAGGGAGCTCCAGACAGCTCTTATCAGATCCTAAAGTCAGCCCAGCTGGACAGGATGGGAGTCTCTAGTATGTCTCTAATAATCCAGCTGGGCAGGAGGTCTATTTCCAGTACAAAACAGACAACTCATCCAACCAAAGGCAAAACATTCTCTGTGATGAGGTTATTCCTTGGCTTTGGAGGATTGTTTTCCATCTTACAATGTGTCCCCTCCTCAACCTTCAGGAAATAATTCATATTATTCTAATGAGCAGAGCATTGCTCCACTGGGAAGTTCTTGAGATCGGGAAATGGGTTCTTTCATACAGAACTTCAACCCCCTTTTCACAGCAAAGTAAACTGAAATACCCCGTGGGACTGTCCTGGGAGCAGGGAAGCAATTTTTCCACTCTGTGGAAACAACCACAACCCCAGAAGGCACCTGAGGAGGAAGGAGTTTCGGGAGAAACCCACGGCACTAGGAAAATCTGGCCTCCCAAGATGAATTTTTTGCATTTTCAGGTTTGAGCTGACCAGAACACTCCTCTCCTGCATTCATATACTTCTCCCCTCCGTCCTCATTGAAACCCTTCCCATGGGAACAGGAGCATGTTGAAGGCAGTTGCTCTAAGGATGCCAGACATATAGTTCACCAGTTGGTCTTCATTCCAGTCAGAGGAACAGCTCACGCTGGTTGAACAGAACTCATTTAGTCCGGGAGAGGGCTTGTGTGCCTTTGGAGAACAAGCAGCTGATCATGGCAGCAGCTCAAAAAAGCTCAAAAAAGAGATGTGGTCAGTACAAGAGGCCTGGGTCCTATACAGACACAGGGCCAGACCTGACCAGGAATCCCCACTGTAGCAGGAGCAATCCAAGAGGGGACAGCCACGCTGTCCTGGCACAAGTCCTAGGAGCTGGCCAGTTCAACACAGAACAGCTCCTGAGAAGCAGGTGGAGGGCTCACTTACCTTTGCAAAACAAGGGCCTATGCCAAAGGGAATCAAAAGTGCAAATCTGGTTAACAAAGTCACTCTGGTAGAAGACTGCACACCCCAAGGCCTTGGGACAGTGTCGTGCTGCAGTCTGGGGAACGGATGGTGCTTGTCCAGCACTGGAGCACCATCTGGTGACAAGAAGAGAAAATCGGTTTGTGCAGACCTGATGCTGTCTCCTGAGAAGGCAGATGTTTCTCCGTGGCCCAAGGGGCTACTCAGGAGCCCAAATGCTGTACCCTCCAACAGAGAACAACACCTGCTCTCCTCTGGGTCTCTAGGAAGAGATGTGACAAAGGTCTCAGAGGAAAGGAGCACAGACCACATGCTGTGGCAAAACTAACGCATGTCTTTACATAGCAGGCAAAAACAAGCTAGCCTAGGGGAGTAAAACTAGTCACACATGAGTGATTCCATAATTTGTAATATCATTAGTAATGGACAGGGAAAGAGAGTGCGCTAAATTAACAATGAGGACGTCCACCACGTTCCCATAAACTGTACTTATCTGATAGTTTTCAATAAGAGTAAATTCCCCTTAGTACAAAATTTATCTTCCTTTTTAAATGCAGCTGTGCTTCTACCCTAAACAAGTATCTGTAATAGCTTTCTATAAAGAGTTCTGCGAGGTATTTTATATATTTAGGGAATTAACATTAATTATTTTAAAGTGACTCTTTAATTGTTTCAAATATGTGCTTTTCCTGGAAGGACACACTGCCCTGGAATCACAACATAAATGCAATATTGCTCTTTGCTTTCTTACACCAGGATCTGCTCAGGCCTTTCTTTTTTTGATCTCACTAAATGAAGTAAGTTTTAAAAGGGAATAGTGTTATTCAGGTGAATGAGAAATGGATGTGTTAAATTACTCAGAAAGCTCTCTTCTCACTCCTTTCTCTGCCACTTAGCTTGGGAATTTCATGCCCTGAAAGAGGCCCTTTCACATTCCTGCACACATAATCCAGCCATACCAAAGTTCATGGGTATCCAGCTGCACAGGGGTGATTTGTAGAGGTCATGGCATGGTAGGAAGGAGACCAGTAGTATTTACTTCTCTTCCCTTGACTGATCATCCATTCCTAGACCGCTCATCTCTGTCCACAGCCATCCCAATATCCCTGGTCTTCTGCCAGGAAAAACTCTTTACTGAAGGGGAACACTAGGGCCTGCTATTTTCAAGACCGCTTTGAGACTTTCTGTCCTCTTTCAGGACACCACGTAGCCAGTGTCAGTGGCTATGAGCTTGAGGCACAACTCCCTGATCACTTGCTGCTGTGCGTGGAGCTGATCGCTGAAAAAGGAATGCCTGTAAGATTCACTGGCTTTTTTCTGCAACTGAACCTTCAGGCTGGATTCGTACATGGCTGTAAAGCTGGCTGTCCTACTGGTCTATTGGGATGCAAGCCTACCTTCAAATTGCTTGGACATCAGCAGGGCATACTAAAACCTATGCCTCTAAACATGGCCACACAGCAGCATGCAGCGTTTGAGGATAGGACTTTTTTTTTTTTAATAAAACAAATTCTTGTTAGTTGCAAGGTTGATGCTATGCTCTTGGCATTGCAAGGCAGATCATGCCTAGCCTTTGACCCTGGCATAGATTTTCTGGGCATAGAGAAACAAAGCAAAACAGAATCTCCGAACACCTGCTGTGTTAGGAATTAAAGCTCTTCTTTGTAATTCAGTGCTTTGTGTTGTGCTGGGTTTTACAGCTTGGCATATCAGCACCGCTTGTGTATTCCGCACAGTGGCAAACAATGCTGTTCGTCATGCATGGACCTATTAGTGCTTTGGCTGATTTGTACTGTGACTACTGACATCAACAATCCAAAACAAAAGCAGCTTAAATTCCTCTGATACTGCCCCGTTCTGCCACTTCTATAGCTGTATCTCCAGTGCAAAAACTCTGTATTCAAAGGTGTTCCTTGCATCAATGTTACACTTGAAAGGGATTTCTGCTAAACAGTGAAAACTTTCTCATTAAGTAGTACACACTTTTGCTCTCATTAAGTGATGTACCAGGTCAGTTTCCTCTCCTGGTTGGAAGGTCACCTTAGACAGCTCAGCTGACACACAGTCAGATAGAAGCTGGCGGACCCCCTGCATGTGCCAGTTTGGTCGTTATAATCAAAAACACCTTTCCTTGCCACGTGTCCTTGAAGACCCTGAGGCAGAGTGGAGCATGGTGCAGGATGCAGAGCACACCCCACGCAGAGCACCGGAGAGCTGTAGCTGAGCAGGGGCCTGACTTCTGATTTTCTCTCTGCTTTCACTGGGTACAAGCTTCAGCATACCCGCAGCAGGAGGTGTATGCTCAGCGCCTGCCAGAACTGAAGAGCCGAGCTGTCACTGCTGAGCACTGCACCCCTACATGCTCAGCCAGTGCTGTGCAATTTAACACAGCCCTTGAGGTTTTAACACTCTGATCAGTGCTTTATTCGAGAGATGGACAGCCAAACTCCTCACGTTGTAAACCCTACTGGAAATCACTCTAGCGCACACCACATTTGGATCCTACCTAAGCCTTCTGCTGAGCTTCAGTGAAGGACTCACTATGACCCTCAGTTTCCCAAGTAGAGAGGTGGGAACAGGAGCACATTGACTGGTTAGCCGGGTAGAGAGGAGGAAGAATCTCAAAATTAACAATATTCTGTATCAGTAGGAGGAAGCAGCGCTTTATACTCCGATGAGCCACAGCTCTGTAAGCTGCCTCCCCACAGAAGGGAACACATTGGACTGTGAGTCACTCTGAAAATAGCACGATCCTTTTATACTCTCAGAGCAAGATCCTTTTATACTCTCAGCGCAACAGGCCTCCCACATATGAGTCATGACGTTACCAAAGGTATGTGATACAGAAAGTACTTCGTTTCCCTTCACCCGCTCCCCTGGAAACCAAAGAGTAAAGTAAACTACTGCAAAAGACAAACACAGCTTGGGATTCTGGTTTGCAGGCGCAATGGCGCTTATATTCCTAATGTGGTTGGCACAGTGCAGGAGAGGGAACCTGCCCAACAAATCCAACTTCCTTTCTTCCACCTCAGCTAGCGACTGCTCCCTTGGCCCCAGCCACCTCATCTAGGTGAGGTGGAAGGAGGAATCAACATGCTGAGCAACGATGTCTGCGGCCTATTCACTGAACGCAGTGAAACTGTGCTGATTTGTGTAATACTGTCTTGCTTTAAGTCAGAAAACATTAATGCTAGGAAGGTCTTCAGCCAACAACAGAGGGAACTGTAAGGTTCCCATGTCTGGCCCTTTCCTCATGGATTTGATAAACTGTATTTTTTGATGCTGTAAGTTCAGTGATCAAAGTTATATAGGCAGTAATAAAGTGGGTTACCCAAAATGAAGGGAGATCAAACGACTGAGCTACATTCAAAGGGTATTCCCTAAACAACAGGAGGCAACTGGGTTTGCGAGTGGAGGAAAGAGAGATACAGTGCAAACCTGGGAAATCCATAGGATACCTCGACTTGCCGGGATCCCTGTGTAGAAGATGGAAATACCACCTGAAAAGCCAAGGGTTAGGAATAACCACCTTACAGTTTTAAGACCTGTTTCCCTCTGATCTTTTGTTGTTGTTGTTGTTATTGTTGTTCTAGAGAAAAGGACACTCAGCTCTAAGGTAGCTGTTTTTGATAACATAATCCTCAGAGGCAGGAGAAGGAGAGACGCTGGCAGTCCTGTGAAAGCACCCCAGCCCAGGGTTTTGTCTCAGAGCTGGAGAAGAGCATAGTTTCATGGCCCGAGGGAGCAGATAGCTGGGGCTGGAGCAGGGCAAGAAAAGCACTTAGCCAGATGAATGACTTCAGACACATCTTTTCCATTGCCCCCCATTCAATTACCCAGCTCTCCCGTATCCTCAGATCCAGCCTCAGAGTCCAGGGATATTGCAAGGAGTGATATAAAGTTTTCATCTGCTGCGGTGAAAGGTCTGACTGTCCTTCTAGCTTAGGAAGTCCTCGTGTTTCACAGCACAGCAGGAAAAAACAAGTCATGCACTTTGAAGGTAAAAATCCTTTGAGAGAAGCTGGAGAACTCAAATATGTACTTTCCTGCCTAAACATTCCTTGATCAAAAAAAAAAAAAAAGTAAATGTGCTTTTATGTCCACTGTTTCTTGTCTCAGGACTACAAAGAACCTGATCAGAGACTCACCTTTTCCCTGTGAAACAAAACGAAGTATACATTGCAATGTGAGGCTACTTCCACCTCTCTGTAGAAGGCCTCATCCACTTCCTCTTCCTGATCAGGTGGCCTGTAGTAAACACCCACAACAGTGTCACCCATGTTAGGCTGCCCTTTAATCCTTACCCATAAGCTCTCGACCCGCTCATCATCCACCCCTAGGCAGAGCTCAGTATGTTCCAGGTGTTCTGTCACATAAAGAGCCACTCCACCACCTCGGCTTCCTGGCCTGTCTTTCCTAACAGGCACATAGCCATCCCTGACAGCACTGCAGTGAAGTGAGCTATCCCACCATGTCTCTGCAATTGCCATGGAATCATAGCCCTGCGACCGCACACAGATCTCCAGTTCTTCCTGCTTATTCCTCGGGCTGTGTGCATTGGTGTACAAGCATTTCAGAGAGATAACTGAGCATGCAGGTTTCCCAGGATTGGTTCAAGAGGATCCTCCACAGTCATGTCCTGTGTGCGCTTCCCTGGCTGCATGCACCCACTGGAGGCATCCCAACTAGAGCCACGTTTTGCTGACTACCCTGTCTCTATAACTCTCCCCTTCCCCCACCTTTCCTCATTGAAAGCCCTCCTTACTAGGCTGGCCAACCTGTTGGCAAAGACATACGTGCCCCGCTTAGTGAGGTGGATGCCGTCTCTCCCCATCAGTTGCCGATCTTCAAACAGGGTCCCATGCTTGTAGAAACCAAAACCCTATTGCCAACAGCAGTGGCGCTGCCAGTTGTTAACTTGGAAAATCTGTCTACTCCTCCTCCCGTCCTTTCCCCTCCCCCACGCCCACTGGCAATATTGAGGAGAAAATGACCTGGGCTCATAGACCCTTGACCACCATCCCCAGAGTTCTGAAATCCCATTTGATAGTCCTCAAGTTGCCCTTGGTATCATCGGTGCCCAGGTGGAAGAGCAGCAGAGGGTATTAGTCGGACTTGCGGACAAGCCTCGGCAGAGTTTCCATGACGTCTTGGATCTGAGCCCCTGGCAAGCAACAGACCTCTCTAGACAACAGTTCAGGTCAGCAGATAGGTGCCTCTGTCTCCTGCAGCAGAGAGTCACCCACAACAATCACTCATTGCTTCTTCCGGATGTTCCTGCACAGCATAGGGTCTATCAGTCCAGTTGCTTCCCTTGAAGCCATGCCCAGCCCCTCCTCCACCTGGAGGCCACTGAACCTGTTCATCAATTGCAAGTCTTCAGCAGGAGTAACAGCCTTTCTCCTCCTACAAGAAGTGACCAGTTTCCAGCTTTTATCTACTGCAGAGTTACGACTTACAGTTCCACATGGCACAGAGCCCACCTACATCTCCACTGCTATGGGGGGTTGAGACTTCTGAGGCAGTAGGGTGTCTCAGAATAGCCTATCTATCTTTCACTTGTCTTCTCAGATACTATGCAGCCTGCTTACTTCCTCTCATAACTCCTTGCCCTGATGAAACAATTCATCAACAACAGTACACTTTTAGCAGAAGATAGGACTACCAGCACTAGGCTCACGGAGAGGCCCCAGGCACTCCTTGCACCCTGAGACCTGCAGAGCTACATCCACTGTCAGAAGGTCTGTCTGGGTGGAAGCCCTTGACACAGCTGACCCAGCGACTCCAACAGCTACCAGGGAATGCGCTCTGTAGTGTATCGTAACCATATCTGCGGAAGCATACACTACTAAGACTGGAGACAAGGGCACCTTCTTGCACCGTTCTGCGCG
Source organism: Struthio camelus (assembly GCF_040807025.1). Lineage (NCBI taxonomy): Eukaryota > Metazoa > Chordata > Aves > Struthioniformes > Struthionidae > Struthio > Struthio camelus. The sequence continues at coordinate 12,826,973 of NC_090982.1, read as the reverse complement.
AACTGCTGTACAAACTGCTGCATCTATTCGCTGCACTCTGCTTTGCTACTTTGCTTGCAGAAGGGGAAGGGAAGCTTTCAAATATTTAGTTTTCCAATTCACAGCATGTCCAGGATCTGTATAGAAAGGGAAAATGCAGGATTTATGGGGCCAGTGCAACAGCAGTCCTAGCTGTTATCCTCAGCTGTTCAACAGTGCAACTCCCAGGCAGTTTCAACTAACATAGCAGCATCCATCAGTTTCATGATCCCAGAGTTTATAAATACAGGGTCAAACCAAGATTTACTGCAAAGTGCAGAAAGCCCTTCCAGCCACATGACCCAATGTGACATGTGTTGCATTGACAAAAGAACAATCTTAGCCCTCTCCTCCCTGGCTCATCTCCTGTTCAGCAGGTCCTGTAAGGCAGACCTCTCCAATCAACCGATCTGCCTTCCTAGGGAAGGCGCGTCATACAACTTCCCTGCACAGTTTCCCTGAATTGGAGTATTTTAGGCTGTTTGAAACCAGAGAAAGCCAGTGGCTAAGCATTTCTTAAACTGTTGGTAAACCCTTCAGTGATTAATTGTCCTCATAGATGAAAATGAGCATTTTATTTGGGGTCTGAATTTATCCAGCTTCCACTTCCAATTAGGAGATCTTCGTATATCACTGTCTGCTAGATGCAAGAGGCCAGAGCTGTTTGATTCCCTCCAACGGCAGCAGTTAGTTCCGGTCGTTGGGAACATATTTCACAGCTTAGAGGATGGTTCTTGTTCCTCTAGAGGCCGAATTGCTTTTTACAGTTACATTCTCAGAGCTGGCAGCTAAGACTTTATTCATTCAGTGGGCAGCATGCTGGGTTAATTCTAGCTTTGAAGAAGCAAGCCATCCCATTTCAAGTCAAACAGCACTCCTGACACCTATAGCATGGATAACCATTTGCCTTCAGCTGCCCTACTCCCCTTAGAATACATTTTAGGTGCTAAACCAACATTGAAATCCTTGCAAACAGAATAAACCGCTTTAAGGTCTGGCCTAAAGTTACAGTCAGAGTAGATTAATTTAAGAAGTCTTTTTCTTCAGGCAACAGTCTTCTGGTGGAGGGAAGGGAAACAGCAATGAAGGTGGTACCCAGAACAGCATTGCTGCATACAGCGCGTGTACTCCTGCCTGATGTGAGGCCAGACAGGGTTTAGTACACAAGTCCCTTAAAAGGCCACAAAGAAGAAAGCAAACAAAGAAAAGTGAGCAGCACACCAAATAACCATGGCTGAATGCAAAGAGGGATGATTAGCTCAGGTAGAGTACCTCAAGGACTTGAGTCACTGATATGCTGGCAGGCAGCAGGGAACCTGTAAGAGCTGCTATGTCTTGGCTTGAAGCGCATTTAGCTTTTTTCCACAGGTTTGTGGCAGCTACTGGACATTACCTACCACCAAAGCTAAATCAAGAAGCTGTACTTGGCCTTCAGAAAACAAGGTGCAGACAGGCAATGAGAGAGGCTGAGAGACAGACAGGCGCAAGATATTCACCTAACATCAGTAGCAGCAGGACTGCTCAAGCTATTGGGGCAGAATCAGTCTCCGAGCTAAGGAAGATGGGGCTGGAGACTAAGGATTTAGCCCATGAGATTAAAACAGTGGTAGGGAAAAGTCAAGGCGGGGGGGCTCAACAAGTCAGCAGCCAGTCCCAGCAGTGCCCCCCCCCCAGTTTGCTGGGGGAGAGATTTTGCTCTGGACCTGCTGCAGAGATGCCTCGTGCGGGGGTCATTTCTGACCAAGCAATGGAACAGCTCTGCTGCACCAAGTGAGAGTGATGGCAACGCCAGACCCTGCGAGGCTCTTCCCTCCTGGTGAGCCTTTGGGCTCTAACCGTCTGCAGACCGTGTGCTAGGAAATAGGTAGAGCACTTGCAAGGGGGTAAGCAGCTACTGCCACGGATCCATTCCCTTCCTAGTGCACTTGCTGCTGAGCAGCGCTCTGCTTTCAGGTCGTGTTTTGCTGTGGCTGAAGTGAGCAGAGTTTTTTTCTACTCTAGAAGTCCTTAAACACCATCTGAAGACATGCTTTCTCCCTGGGAAATACCTGTTTGAGCTACACTTTGAAACTTCATTTAACTACCTGTTTGTTGCCTTATAAGCATAAAGCAGGAGACTTTGGAAACTTCTTTGTTCAAAATCCCAGCTTTCTTCCACTCCAGGATCCCTTGTGAAAGTAGAAGAGGAAGACTGCCTCAGAGCTGCCCATTCTCTTCTATCTAGTCCAGGGCACGTTCCTTTAGCCTCACTTTAAAAAACGATTCCTACTGTGGCAATCTCCAGTATAGAGGGAGATCACCGCAGAGGAATCCCTGCATTTCGCATGTAGCCTGCTCCTTGAATGTTCTTATAAGGCTGCAGAAGATGGGAGCCTAGAGTGACTTTAGTACAAGAGAAGGATGGGTAAGGGGTATCTTGAGAACAGAGACACTAAACACCAAATGAGGAGGAAAAACCTGTTGGTTTTCATTAGCAATGTTAATAGCAATTTGCATTTCTTCCTTGCTGAAAAATGCATTTGATTGTTTGTTTACAAAACTGTTATCAGGTAACTTGTAACTGAAGAGAAGGGAGTACAATAGCTTTTGTATTTGCCACATGCTCAGGGTGGAATCCCTGCTGTCTGGTATTTCAGTCTTTACACTGTGACATTGTCGCTGTTTACCTGTTTCTGTGTCTCTCCTCGGAGCTAAAACCTGAAATTTAATATTTAGCACCTCTAATTAAAAAAAAAAAAAAGTAATTTTGCCTCCTCTTTGGTCACTTCCATGTATTTCAATAAAGCCTGGAAAATGTCTCACATCTTCTCACATCAAGAAAAGGAGGCTTTGGCTCATTAGCAAGTGTGATGTCGGGTGGTTTTATTGGGAAATGCATTATCAACTCAGATTTTATAAGTCTGAACCCTTGCAACAAAATCCTTTTCCTCAAAGTAACCTTGCTGGACAACAGCGTAATCTAAATCAGGTTGCAGGTAAACAGGGGCTGCTCTTTCAAGCTGTGCTTGATCAGCTAGAGGTATTAAATTCAGCAATTTTGAGTTACTGATTGCCAGCTCTGCCTGAGATTTTCACTTGAGGTGTGGCACTGTACTGGTAGCAATTTTTTTTTTCCTTCATCTTTGGCTGTTGCCTGAAAAGATATAATAGCTTTTCCAGCTGGAAATCAACCATATCATAATCTTAGGAAACATCAGGTCTTGACACTGCCAGCTGAAAAAACCACAGCAAAGCAAGATTAAATTCGATTTTGGCCCCATTTCATTCCCTTTTGACCCAAAAGGTCATTCTGAATAGTTTGTATTGCCCTAACTGAAACCTAAGTTAAAGCACAAACTGTTAAAATAAGTAATATTAATCTCACCTTCTAGATTAGGCTAGCAATACATAATGCTTGTACATGCTACGGTACAGTGTACCTGCAGTTTTAACGCAGCCGTCTCAGAGGTGCACATGACAAGACCTCATCCCCCTCCAGCTGCTTCTGCCCTGTTGGTTTGAAGAGCTGGAGTGGAGGTGGACGTGGTGGTGGTGGTGGTGGGGACCACATCTGACCTAGTAAACGAGGAGAGAAGAGTCCTCCTCTATCTCCAGGGAAAAAGATCCTCTTCTGTCAGAGGATGTGGAGGGATGAGTTTAGATACATTAAAATAAGGAGAAGTACAGGGTGAATTCTGCCTCTCTGCTTCCTTGGGGCCACCCTGCGCCAGCCCGTGCTGGGAAAGCGCTCCCTCCTCTTCCCAGCACGGTGCGCTCTAACAGCACAGCAGCACATGCAGGTCTCACCAAAGGCAGCTACACCTCCACCTCGTTGTACACCCTGTCTGATACCTAGCAAACCAGCAGCTGCAGCATCCCAATTTCCTCAATCGCTTTCATCTGCCCTATTTGGGCAAAGGACATCAGCAGAGCATAGGCTTCCCCTGGGGTACGGATGAGTCACCTGGCTGCAGCTGCTCCTGCTGGTGGTGCCAGAAACCCAGGTCTGGAGCAGTCCTGTGGAAGAAACACAGAGTGAAGTCGGCTCACTGGTTCCTGTTCAGTACAGCTGCCGTGGTGTGACCTCCACGTGGTCACCTCTCTGAACGGCCCATCCTAAGGTAGAGGAGGCAGGAAAGCCACTGGCATTGCTCCGTGTTTTGCTGCAGGGCTCATGAGATTGCCCACTCTGCTTTGGCCCTCCTGTGAGTTGATTTTCTAGTGCCTTAGAGGGGGATGCTCTTCTGATCCTGTGATTGTCTGGCAGACTCCGGGATTCCTGAATAATTTATTTTGTCTCATTACTTTGAGTAACTACATTTTACTAAGTTCTGAATTTTCAGCTGGATAAACTACTTCTGGTTTCCTTCCTCAAATGGTTTTATTCTAGCAGCTGCCATAACGTCTGGTAAAACTGCATTTCAGTGACTCACCAGATGAGAACACCCACAAGCACTGAATATTTGACTAAGGCTGGCCAGAAATCTAAGCTGATACTCGATTAGCTAGATTCAAGCAAATGGTTCATGCTTGGACAGCATCTCCTGTAGCCCCTAAGAGTCCCAATTAAAAACAGACACCTACCATTCTCACCCATTAGGTCCGGTCCCAAACATTGTTTTGCAACCACTACTGACAGATTGTGGTGAAATAATGAATATAGTATGTGAAGGGCTCTTCCAGCAGCTACCCTGGAAGTCCTACACTGTCAATAGGCAGCTGAACTGGCAGCTCTGCCCAGCTGCACCAGGTCATAGGCGCACTGCCTTTTGTATGCCTGGACGAAGAGCTGGCAAACCGGAGCAGCCTTAGCACAGTTTGCTTGTTTTCTGACATCCCTTGGCCACTGGGTGGCACTAAGGTTACTGCTTGGCTCACAAAAGCCTTCTTATAAAGCTGACACGGATTTTTAAAGAGCACAGGAAAATTCCCGCTGTCGTTGATTTTTGTGTCTCAGTTGGGACAAGGATGAAACTGGCTATCTCAGATTGTGTTGTTCAGATAATGCTTCCCCCTCCAACACTAAAACTTTCTTTTCTTACTTTGAAAGTGCTTACAGCTAGAATTAATTACTATCTGGCCATCTCCGTGTGGATGTGTGCTCCTGCCGACAGCGCATTCTGTCCCGTCATTCAGGTGGTTTAAGAAGACACTAAATTATCTTGGTTCCTACAGTAATCCCTAAGAAATGCCACTAGTAACTGGCAGCCAGCTGGACGTCATACTGCTGATTTCTACGATTTTTACTGAATGGCCTGTTTTCCACCCATCTTATCTTTCACTTACGCTGTCCGTATCTCACCGATTTTGCCATAAGGATACTATGAGAGACTAACTCACAAAGCTGCGCTCTAATGCAAAGCAGCATAACTCTGTACAGCTCCTACATGCCAAAACGCTCATGCAGATTGTGGGTCTGCTGAGGATCCATCAGCCCTGCAAGCAGTGCCCCTTCGAATGTCTAATAGCATGCTGCAGAAAAGGTCCCTGAGAGGCATTTCTGCAGCTGGGCACTGGCTTTCTGCTCTGCTCAATCCTACTTCATGCAATGGAAAGGAGGGGGAGGGCTGAGCTATGGGCACAGCTTCATCCCCTTAGCTCACCCGTTACTGCTTCCCAGAGATGCTGGTCACTATCGTCCACTTCCTCTTTAGATGAGAGGGCGCTTCTGTCCCTGTATTTGCAACTTGTGTTTTTCACTGAGACAAAACTTAGGAAGAACTTAGGAAGATCTCACTCTGCTTGGAGATTCCCTTTCTTGGACCTGGAGGACAATGTGGGAAATAATAGTCATTTCAAAGCGCACATACAATGGTCTTCAGATGCCTGGCACCATGGAGGAGGTGTTCACTGACCATCTAGTGGTCTTCATGCCCAGGATTTCTGAGGTCCCATGCTGAGAGCTCAGGAAATTCGAAAATATAGCACAGCAATTTCAGAGACTGAAACACCTAAAACTTCAAGGTATTTACAGATCTCTGACCTTAAAGCACCTTATTTGTCTCTGAAGATCAGATCCGGTAAGGGACTATGATTTTTCTCCAATGCAGTCGTTGAGCTCTAGCTGCACAATCAGCAGGCTGCGTTGCAGCTTGATTCACTTGATGCAGACCGCACAGTGGTACAGTTGAAACTAGGGATGGGAGCGAGTCTTAGTAACTGAGGCAGAAATATCTCTTTAAAGGTTTTATCTCCAAAGGATATAGTCTCGAGCCACGAGTATTTTGAATGCATTTATCCTGCAGGCCCCTCTTTAACTGCTAGCTGCCTTGAACAAGATAAAAATCTTTCACTTAGTCTCTAGATAGTTCATTGGAAGCTTTGCATTTCACTCCATAACCTAGGGAGTTTTGAGGGCAGATCGTTCTTCAGGTTGTTAATACCAGCAGTAGTTCACAGGTGGGTACCTCTAGCAGCGGAAAAGCTCCCACGTTGGGAGCGAAGCCAGCGCTGCAGACTCAGAACGAAGCACAGGGGAGCAGCGACTGCCCCCTCCCAGCCTGCCCGACCGACCCGGCTGCAGTCTGATTGCATCCAGCCGCTGAGGTCCCCGACCAAGCCGATGCGGTGGGCTGCACGTGGAGGTGCTTCGTTGCTTACTCCTACAGCAACGACCAGCAAAAGACAAAGTTGGGTGCTCAGGATTTTGAAGTAGCCAAGAATGGAAATATCACTGTAACTCCATCAACTGGATACTGAGCATTTCATCCTTTTTAGGTCTCCTCAAAATTCCTTTATGGTTCAAAGTGGTTACTTTCCCCAGCTACATTTCCTCAGACGTCCATCAAGTTAAAAGCGAGGAGACAGAGTCACTTTGCCAAAGTTTCATCAGAAATACTGTCTTTTAGAGAGAAATTACAGCCTACTTATGCAACTAATGTCACATAGTCTGGACTTTAGGACATAACCTTCTGGTGCCTGCTTAGATGCTTGTTCCTGCAAAGCAGACACACATATAGGCACTGAACTGACTAAAAGTACTAATCATTTATTTCGCTGACATTTAGTTTTTTCTTGAAATCAGACATTAAGAAAATCAATAAATTTGAAGGTGTGTATTTTTTAGTTCAGTGAAATCACAGATGCTGTATCCTGTTTGTTCTTAGTATAACTGCATTGCTTTTATGCAGACAGGAAATTAGAGAGAAGAGGCTAATTTATTGATGTTTTTAAATTGAACTACTTCGTACTTGTGTGAAAAACAAACAAAATATTGGCACATGTGGCTAAAACCTCATCAGGCATTGATTCTGTTTTAGCACAATTAGGTGGTAGCAAAAGATTGATCTATTTAAAGTGGCTGTTCTTCTGAGAATATCATAACTTATTTTTTAAATAGGTTTAAGCTCTTCAATGGGCTTTGATTTTGTAACAGCCTCAGCATTGTGCAATTAATGTCAGGATACTGAGCTCCAGCCTGCTGAGTACCTAGTGCTTTTGAAAGTGTTATGCCTTGTGGGACTTTCAAAGTGCCTAAATACTATCTATGCAGTAGCTATTGAAGATATGCTTTATGTGGGGTATAGCTAGCCTCAGGACTATCACAGCACACTACAGGGGATTTGGGCACCCAAAGCAATCTTAATAGCATGCAGCTCCAAGCCAGTAAGTCTTCATATGGGATTTGCTCTCAGGTTTTGATCCTATCTCTTCACTAATAATGCAAACTTCAAACCCAGCAGCTGTGTTTTGTACAAAGTGTCCTGATTTAAATGCTTTTGACTTCTGCGGAATTTCTGTGGCTCTTTGGCAAGTTAATGAAAACAAAAACTGCGGTCACAAGCATCCTTTGGAGAAGAGGGGAAGAGTTCAGTTTTACTGAGCTTTTGACACAGGCATGGATGTTTGGCTCCTGCGACAAAGTCAACCATATACAAAAGGATTTTGATCCAAACATTTGATGAAACGAACATTACTTAGGTGCAGTGTGGTCTTCTTTAATGCTTCATTTAAGAGATACGTTGCGCTGTCAGACATATGCTGTGTATGGAAAAGAATCATTTAGTTTATATTCCTGAAGACCTGAAAGACATTAAACTGGCTCTTTCTGGATTGCACAGACATGATTTCAAAGCTCTTGTGTCTGCAGAAATTTGAAAGTAAATTTAGAACAAAACTACACATTGACTAAACTGCCCTCTGGAATAAACATGCCTCTTCTGATCATTGGTATCTTTTCAAGGGGGGAGAGGATCATGCCTTCACTCTGTCATGACATGCAGTAGACACTGATTAAGTTCTTCCTGCACAGCTTTGCAAAAAATTGAACTACCTGATGTCTGCGTGGGAAATATCGGTGCTCCACTCTGAGGAATTCAGCTGACAGGTCACACCTCTTAGTTTTCCTTGCTTGATTATCTATTTTATATCTGGGGTATGCATAGTGAGACTCCTTACCCTCCAACCTGGCTATGTGATACTTTTAAAAATAGATTTTTGTTGTATAAGTGAAGATTACTCAAATCATTCATGCAAGCAAAACGCAGGATGGGGCAGAACTTGCCAAAACTCTCCTGAAAAATATCTATTGGTGAAATACCTGAACCAATGGGCAGAGTTGCAAGAACTGACTAAGCACTGGCGAAAGGAGGAGAAAGAGAAAAAATCAATGCTAGGATGTCCAGAACCGAATGGGTGCACTTTAAATTTGCTGTAAAAAGTCTGGAGCACATACAGGCAGTTCAATACTGTTATACTCAGGTGAGGAATATCACCTGGCTGCTGTGCACTGTCAGCTTGCACAAGTAGGGATAGCACTGTACAACAAACACAACCCAGGCTCCTGAGGCATGCAGCATCCTGGTGAATGTGCATCAATATCACAGAGCTTAAACAGCACGAATATTAATCAGATTTGGTCTTGATCCTGAACGACTGGTAATGAAACTTTTCTCTTGTCGATACATAGGCACTGAAAGCTTAAATGTAAACTGAAAGTCTTAAATGAGAAGACGTATGAGCTGTGTGCAGGATGTTGCTTGACTGGAGCTGTAGAATAAAAATCATAACGAAACATTTTTCTCCTAATACAGCTTGCTGCGAAAATGTCAAAGCAGCAGAATAAAGTAGGGGTCTTTCTTTCTTTTTCTTTTTTTTTTAAGTAGAAGTAATTGGAAGCTTGTTCAAACTGCTAAAGAGTATTCATCCCTGAACGTAAGCTCATTGAAATGAATTAGGTCACATCTGCTTATACCTGCAAATGCATATGCATCTTGAGATTTTTAAGGTCTTCTCAGCCCTCAAACTAGATGAATCTACTAGAAGAATGTTACCGGTTGTAGGTAATTTGAACTAGAGCTGGGACCAGAAATGCAGAGAAAATGTTTCAATACACTTAAAGGCAGGGCTGCCACTCAGGGGACTGGGCAGGTGGGAGGAAGGGGCTCGAGGGTGGCAGTCTCCCGGGCAGTGCGAGCAGGTGCAAGGCCCGGAGCAAGGGCAGGGCAGGAACAGCTGCCTCTGCTCAGCCTCGTCCCAGCTCAGCCTGCCACCAATGCGGGACCCTATGCAACAGAGACATCCACAACCCGGAGTGGGTCAAAGGAGACCAGTGGTGCCTGGTGAGAGAGAGAGGGGTGTAGCTGAAACAAGAGACGGTCATGCTGGAGTTAAGGAAACACTTTTTCCCCCTGAGGACAGCCCAGAATTGAGAGCAGGTTGTCCAAAGACGTTGTGTCATCTCCATCTTTGGAGATTTTCAGTGCTCGGCAGGATGAAGTCTTATCAACCCTCCAATTAAGGAGGGTCAGACCCTCCTTGGAGCAGGCTGTTGGACCTGAGACTTTCTGAGGCCCCTTCCAAGCTGAAGTATCCTGTGATTATTCTATGATTATGGTGAGGGGGAGGGTCAACAGCTTCTCCAGCCATGCTCTTAGATGGAGCAAGGAAAATCCCCGGCCTGCTGTAGTTAGAAGTGCAGCCACTAGGTTTTTGAATTATGCTGCAGTAAGAAAGGAAGAGCCTGCTCTGCTTTATCTGCAGTCACGAGTGGCGCTGCTACAAATGGAAAATCGAATGACTCTGTTGAGTCTTCCCTACCTGGCCACAGCTTCTGCTGCTTCTTAGTGTAGGTGCAACTGTGCAAGCCTTGGACCAGGCCCAGAGCCACTAAGCAGAGCTGCACTGGGTCCTGCTGGCGTCTCTGTTTAAGTAGTACTCGTGGAATCAGCCATACAGCTGATACACGGCACAAGACACTAATTCAAATGAAGACAAGTTAGGGAAATCCCTGGACCAATCTGATCCTCCAAAGAGTGTCTAATGGGTAATATGGGCATGTTCAAATAAAAAGCTTTGCAATTTGAAAGGGATTTGGTACTTTCACACACTTCTGTTTCAGAAAGAAAATAGGCTTTTAATGTTTAATATGAAGTTTCTCTTATAGTATTTCCAGTAAAAGATGGCTAAGAGCTGCTGAGGTTAATGGCCCAAGGTAAAAAGGCTATCAGGTTTCCCATCTGGTCATTAATCTGCAGGAAATGCACTGTGCTGTAATTGCTTAATTAATCAAATGAACCCTGCACTTCAGTACCACTGAAATGGTATTGCCAGATTCCATTTCAGATGGCTAATGGCAGTGGGCGTTTTAGCAAAAAGCCTGTTAACAATTAGTTCAATTCTATTAATTAATACATAATTATATTTTGTATGTGGTCACCTAAGGGATTATTTTTAATTCTTGTTTCTACAATAACACGGTATCTGAGCCAAATGTTCACCATGTTTCTTGTAGTTCTTAGGCACGCTAATCCAAGAAAATTGATAGCTTACCAACTGCCGGAACTGACCTGCACTGAGATGACTTAAGAACAGATAAATGAGGAATAGCACATCTACACACACATGTGCATCACCTTATTATAGAGAAGCTGGGCAGCTGGCACAACTGAATAGGGCTTAATAATGTCACTACCTGGCTCTCTTTCGCGGGCTGCTCTTCCCAGGAAAAGAGACCTGCAAATGTTTCCTTAGCAGAGGTCATGAGAAGCTGTGGTGAACATGGGACCCTTGGTCTCACACCAAGACATTGGGAGTTCTTATTTACCACTTGCCTTAAAAGCAATCTTCCTGAAGCATTTATGTCATGTAGTTTTAAGCCCCTGAATTGCTATTCAGTGTAGTGACTTGTGTGGTGCTGGTGTTAAATATCTGGCAACAATAGCCAGTCACTAATTCACCAGATAGATAGTCATTGAAGCTTACAGAGTGAATATGAACTCCTCTGTATGAAAGTCTTTGCATTTTCTGCAGGAGAGTTCAGCAGCAGAGTCAGGTGCCTCTTAAAAGCCACTAGAAAACGAGGCTTGTGAAGCCCTCACTGAGTTTTTTACTGATGGCATTAGAAAATTCATAAAGCATGAAAAAGAGTATGGCAAGAGGAGAAAGACAGTGCCATTTAAACCTTTTGTGACTTGAACGAGTGGTCTAATGCTTCCTTTCCAGACCTCTTACCCAAGAGGAACGCTGAGGTCACTGCTTCTCATGCAGGCAGATAAGGTCTCTTACACCTGTCTACTTAAACGGAAGCCATTCCTTGTCTTGGAGTAGAAGATGAGATACATCATCTGGAGGGGAGCAACTGGGAAAAATCAGTTACTCCTGGACTTGCTGCTTCCTGGCCTTCCATAAGCATGCATGCTCCTTCCTGTTAAGCATCTAGGACAGGGGCATTTGTTCTACACACAAAGGATCTTGCCCCACAGCCTTCGCATTTACTTCACCATAGGCAAAGCCAGCAAAATGTGGACTTAGGTCCTCATAAGATGGTGGTACTACTGCAATGCTCTTTCCAAACTGTTATTTCTGGGCAGAATGACTCAGTTTGTTGTTTGCCTTACCTCTCCTATTGCTTTCTGATATGAAGCAGCAGTAGTAACACTTTAGTCACACTTCTCACTCATGCTACCCTTCCTATGAGTTAGTGAAAAACACACTAAACCACTAGATTTGAGAAACTGGATGGCACTATAGGTGCTGTACTCAGGTTGTGCAGTACTGAGCACATTCAAGTACTGAGCTATTGCTTAAATCTCTTACAGTTAAGGACCTTTCATTTTTAGATTTTAGTGGGAGTTATTCAAGTCAAAGGGAGTTTTTCTTAAAATCTTTCCCCTCCTTCTTACTATTCATATCAGATTAAATCTCTTCACTGTCTTCTCTTGAGCAAAGAGAGTTTAGGCACCTCAAATCCAAATGCCTCTTTGGATGATTAGTGGGGGAATTCTGGTCCAAAAATTAGTGCTTGAAGCCTACTGACATATTTGTTATGAGTTATTTGTTATGAGAAAGAGGAAAGTTAGAGGTTTTAAGGAAAGCTGAAGACTTGTCATGGTAAATAAGAAACAACACATGTGAAGTGCAGTGAAGAAGATCCAAGTTGCATTGAGGGAGATCTGAGAAGGCTGGTGGGGTGCTGGAGGAGCATTTTGTCAGGTAATCCATGTCTTGGGGAGAGCTGATATTGCCCTAAGTTAGGGCAAGTGGGTAGGCTAGTGGCTTTTGAGACTGAGGTCTTGGTCAGGGGATGTCATCAGCGTATCTATTACTGAACAGCCACTGCACATGGGCTGGAAGAACATGAATATCTTCCTGTTAAGTGACCAGCTGTACAGTGTCATGACAGGAACTCTGTCTCTAGATAATATAGCAGTAGAAATAGCAGCTCACATCTGACTGTTCTTCCCGACTGCTCTTCCCGAAAAGAGAATGGTTCTCTTTTCACCTGCTGTCTGCTCGATTATGCTATAATAATGGCTTGTGAAAATGCTCTTATCATTGATACTAGTGTGAAGACTTGGCCTCAACTGGCAGAGCTATTTGCTGTGATCTCCTGCTAGCCCTATCCTTATAAAGAGAGCTAGCTGCATGGAATATGTGCAAGAGCAAATATTCAAAACATTCATAAAATGAGGGGTATTTTCAAAGCCAAAGGCATTGTGGAATCCAGCTTAATGTTAGCCATGGATGAGAATGAGTTCAACTTTGTCTAGTAAAAAGGTATCTCAGATACTTCTCCCTAGTTACATTAACTTCAAGTAATACACTTCAACTGCCAAGCCATATTTAGGGGAATGTAGCTACATGTCCACAGGAGGGGGCACTTGAATCAAATTTTAAGCCATTTACTACATAGCTGCATTCTTAATGCGCCTTTGTTTGTTTGTTTGTTTGTTTTGTTTTGTTCTCCGCGCTTCTGTGTGCTAGAGACGGGGAAAAGCTGAGATGATGAAAATACATTGAAATAGACCAACTACATCAAGTCATGAAGTAGCTTACCGAGCTCTTCTAGTTTTACATTGTTTCAGTCAAGCTTTGCTTCAGGTCAGCTTATGTGACACATATACACAAAGCAATCCATTGAAGTAAATAAAGCACTGAGTCATTCTGTTCCTCGGACCAGGACTTTTGTCCTCTGCTTCAGAACTCAATAGATCTATGGCACTTTACAGGGAAGCCTTAGTTTCATGGTTCATACTCACATGTACGCCTCTAAAACAAGAAAAATGGCTTTCTGAAGTGCTCAGTGGATTTTGTTCAACTGGACTAAGGCTCAAATTTCTGATAGCTAAGCAGCCTGAAAGGTCTAAAGAGCTTATTCTAGTGCAGAACTTATTCTTGCTTAAAGAGGGATTTGCTTCCAGTGTCTGCCCAGAATACAGCAACGCTTCCTTGCTCTTCAAATAAGTGAGGAAAAACTCACTTCTCCAGGCATTGCCAAGGGGCTGCGCTTAGGCTACATAGATGTGTTACATTTTCCCAAGGGGGCCAAGGCTCAGCTGAACATTGGCGAAGCTGCTTTTTCGTCCTGCTTGAGCTAGAGCTTGCTGCTTGCGCCTTGCCCCTCTGTGGAGCATCTCTGGCCTTTTAAGGCTGGCTGAGGTGAGACATCTTGGAAGGACTGATTTCTAGAACCTGCAGGTTATTTTCAAAGCTGAATAAGAAGAAGTTAATATAACTATAAACACCCACAGGACTGAGACTGATCTCCACTAGCAGAGTCAGTGGTAGGTTCTAGTATAGTTTTCCCATTACTGCATTTAATTTCACTCCTCCTTCTGTCCTTGCTTTTGTCTAGTTTAGATCCCGAACTGTGGCTAGGGGCTCCCTGCGATGCTCAGCACGTAGACAGCACGTGTGGGGTTTTGTCTTCACAGGAGCATCAAGGGGCCTATTTCTAGTTCCTCAGGCTGTGCCACGGAGATGCATCTGTAGAGATTCCCCACTGTCACAGTACCAGCCCTGCTCCCAGATGCAAGGCCTATCCTGAGCCAGAGGAGATGTCTTTAATCCAGAGAGGGACAGGGAAGATGTCATTGCTGATCTGAATAATCAATAAGATTATAACATGGAGGAGAGGGAGGACATGAAGGGAACCTCTGATTTAACTAGTAGAAAGTTCTGCACTTTCCTCTTCTATTGCCAAGTGGCAGCTAATGTGACTCTCCATGCTCTTCCAGAGGCCCTCCATCAGTTAGAAATTATAGCTTGGAAAGTAGCTCTTCTAACAAGAGTGCTAAATATGGCAGGGACTCAGAACAGGGCTGTGGAAAGAGAAGAAAGAAAGGGGCAAAGCTTCATTATTAAATATTATGATACTAGTCCTATTTCTCCTGGCGACACACGCACAGCCAATTAAGTGCATTATTTTGCCGCTGCTGCTAATCTGCTGAACTCCATGCAGGAGAAGAGGCATATGCCTTCCTTGCTTGCTTGTATTTTTTCCTTTCATCTTTTCTTGATGACAACATGGGTTGGATTTTCCAGACACAATCAGCCTTGTCATAATTACACTCTCTGACATGTGCGATCAAATTCCTATTTGCTAAAATGTCTACTGGTGAGATGCTGGCTGACTGCAGTGGGAGCAGAACTGCAGTTGTTCGGGCTCCTCTCACAAAACCACTAAGAGATTAGTGCAGGAAAATACCTTAATTCTTGGTCTGAAAGAGATTTATTAGGGCCAATATCAACAGATGAGAAAACTGAGGCAGGAAAGGAGAGATCTTTTTTAGGTTATGTGGCATGCACAGTGGAGCAACCAGAACCTAATTCTCCAGCACCTGCACAGGCTGACTTAACCGAAGCCTCCCTGTTAAAACTTAGGCCAAATGAAGTTCCTTTAATAGATTGCTTTTGATTTTTTGGAAGACATTTCCTCTAACTTCAAAGGTCTTGCTGAGAACTGTTCAAGGTCACCGACAAGAACAGCATCCTGCATTATATCTCTGCCTCTGGGAGAGGGCACCCGCAGAACTATGGCTATTTTTAATTTTTGTGGCAAAGCTATGACCATTTTCTTTGATTCTTTTTCTTTCTGGAAAGAGATAGTTGCTTCATTCCACTCACAGCAAAGCAATTATAAATTCCTGAGACTCCAATTAAAAACTAGATCAGTTTCCAAAACACTATTAAGGACACACCAGGGGATAAGGTTTTCAATTTATTGTCATGAATATAAAGCTTGTCTCCTTATTAGTGGCAGAACAGTGAGGAAAGTGTGTTGCGCAGACAAGCCTTTCTATTTTGCAATGTAAAAAAGTCTCTGAAAACCAAAATGGAAGCTGTAGTTAATGCTTTTCCCTTTGTAATGTACCTAGACTAGAGGTGTTGGCACTCATAAGAAATGTATACTATTAGGAGACATGATCTACTAAAACAGCTAGCAAACCTTTTGTACTGACTGCTCCTTGTGGCTGGCTCACTTACTTCCTGCAAGACAGGACTTTATCATCCCAAGCCTGTGGCACCTCTCTCCACATCAGATAGCCAAATATGCAGAATTGCTTCTTCCTATTGTATTTCAGTATCACCTGAGAAGTGGGCCTGATGATACTTTTCATCTTACCGCTGCTCACTACTCAGGTCTCCCCAGAAAATGCAACGATGGGGTGAGACGCAGCAGTGCAGGAACGCAGTTTGCCTCAGCTCAGCCTAAGCTTGGTCTGCCTACAGCTTTGGCTAAACTCCTTTTCTCTTGCCAGTGATTACAGAAGACTCCTAGTGAACTCAGAATAATTAAACGAAAACTTTTGCGTTCTGGTAACATTCATCCTGTCCTTCCCTTTTATGAGCTGTGCAGGTGGATAGGAGCTTGGGGTGCCGCCGAGGGACTGAAGAACTGCCTTTTCTCTATGCGTACCAGCAAAATGCTGCTCTATAACTGCACCTGACCACCAAAAGCAGTTTCCTAGATATTGCGGGGGTCAAAACTATGGAGAAGCTTGCAAGTCTCATTGAGCTGTTAGAGTCTAAGGGGGCAAAGTATGATTTTCATGTCAAATTTGAAAACACTTACATGAAGAGTAGGACACGCCTATGCATGGGGCTTGGTGCTCAGGGCAGCTGAGGCAGCTTTCAGACATAAGAAAATGTAGCTTCATCATGTTATAGTGGAGAACTTGCTGGCACAGGGTGCTCTGAGCCTGCCTAACTCCAAATCTTTAAGAACTTCTAGATATGTTCAGGTAAGAAAAGTCCAGGTAGGAAGACACCCTTTCTGGTTTAGGAGGCCTGAGTCCACATCTTTGAGGAGCTGAGACCCAATGGCAGAAGCATTGTTACCTACTTGCCCTGCCCTTTTCCTGGGAGAGAGAACTTAAGAACTCATCTCAAGAACTAGCAAGGGTTAGAGAAAAAGAGTTTTTTTTTTTTTCTTATGGCAAGAATCTGAATTGTTTGGAAAAGAAATAAAATTAAAAAAGAAATCAGTATCCTCAGTGCTGCCACGACTTGGTTACATTATCAAGGCCAGAAACACTCTGACTCAGCTGCAAGAAGAATATGACTTATTCAAAAATCACTTTAGAAGAGAGGTTCTGAGTCATTGAAGCTTTACCTATTATTTGCTTGACAGGATTCTGATCCTACCAAACCAAAAATAAAGAGAAATTTCTGCAGGAAAACAGAACGGCACAACAGCGAGCAGTGAACGGCTTCCAGCTGGACTTTGTATCACTGATCACAATTCCCTGAGCCCAGCAATTCAGGCAGGTTTCAGTCCACCTCACTGTCCACTTGTTTAGCCTGTCCTTCATCAGCTTGTCAATGAGACAGTGCTGAAAGCCTCGCTAAGGTTGAGATAAGCAGCGCTCCCCATTTCTGTAGGGGATGCTCATAAATACCTTCATCAGACCACAGCATTCCTGCAGGCTTCTGTGGAAACACCAGCCTCGCATCAGTGCGCAGTACCCAGCTTCCCACTGCCTTTAAGTGATGCATTTTACTGGCAAGACATAAAATCACTGACTTAATCCACTGGGCCCGATGAAATATCACTCTTGACTGCCTCTCTTCTCATGTGCCCAGATAGGATGGGAAGGAGTGCCATGGGGACTTCCTGAATGGGCTCCACAAATCTCCCTTCATTTCCTTCAAGGAGTTTATTCACAAAAACAGGTAGGGTCTTAAAAGATAAGTGTAAGAATTCGGCTTATTACGCATCAGAGAGAGCTAATTGGAATTGCGATGCTGGGGTCACTTTTTGTTAAGTATCTAGAATCCAAAATTTCAGTAGCCTGAGAAATCCTAACCGGTAAAAAATTAAAAATGACTACATTTAAACTTCTTAGCAACAAAACCTTGTCATAACTGCCAGCACTCATAAAAGAATCAATTCTTATCTATTTCAGGAAGGAAGAGAGGGAGAAGGGAGTGAAGATTTACCATACATGTTTCCATCTGCAAATCATCATAATTTCCAAACAAATCACAATATAAAGTTGGAAAACTTCCGTAATGCCTACCTTCGTGTACTGCAAGTAGCAGGAGATAGTCCCAGCACCCTGAAAGAAAGATTTACAAGGGTTATAATACTCTGAAAAACTACAGGTATTGCTTTTTTTCTGCCCTCTCTGGCTTTCTTCTTTCCTGAATTTTTAAATAACTGCACTGACTAATAGGATCTGGAGTTTAATCTTTACACTGCCACGAGTATGATCCACTATGCTGCAAACACATCTTTGGATGAGTAAAAGATATAAGGCTGAAAAGTGAAGTGGTGAAACGGAGAACTGTAGGATTGTTTTGATCTTCAATATCCCATTCAGAAAAGGCTCAAAAAGCTTGTTACAAGGTGGCTCTGTGCTTAACGCTAGCCTTGGAAAGCATGCTGTGCTTTGTTTTTGTCTACTTAAACCATTCAGAAACATTATTGCAAGCAAATTGCACAGTTCTGAGCTGCTTTAATGTACCGCAATCGTTATTTGTTGATATACTTCATGCATGAAGAACTTACTCCATTTGCAATGTAGTCCAAAAGCGACTGTATATTTATGACTGGAAGCAAAAGAACAAGATCAGGAAAAGGAGTGAGGCTGACTCCCTTTACAGACGCTGCAGGTGTTGTTCATGCAACCCTGAAACAGCCCAGGCTGCTCTAGTTAATTCCGGGAGTCTTCCTTGAAATGTCATGGACAGCAATATCAGCTATTTTATTAGAGGAGAAATACCTCCATTTACCTCTTTCTGAGTAAATGGGTTTCATGTTGCACCATTGCAGGGTACACTTCAGACAGACAGGAGAACTTGCTCTCCGATCCTGTATCTGAAAGTGTCACTTCATTAAACATGACATCAGCTTCTCCTTTGCATACGACTTGGGAACCTGCAGCGGCTGCTGTTTCACCCGAACTCAGGGACACAGACCAGGCACCTAAAACGCTCACACTTGGGTTGGTGAGGTCCACCTCACCCCCGAACCAGAAAATGGCTGTAATTACTCAACAATCTAGAACGCATCAGTTAGAGGAATATTCTTTAGCGGTTAGCTCTGAAGATTTGTGACTCACCTGGGTCTAGTTCCCTTAATATTTACTGTGCATGTACCTGAACTAAATTAAGTTCTTTGCAGCTTTCCTTCATTGTACTTGTTGATTACTGATTTCTTCTTAAACGGAGTTTATTGTGCTTCCAGACATGTCAATATCAATGATGTTGGGTAATGAGGCCATTTTTTGTCTGCTGTGCAGAATGTCTTCTTACAGTTATCCCCTGTGTTGGCATTCGTTGCTCACTGACAAAGCTCAATGTGTGGACTGATGTCCACCAAGTGCCTTGCTGACTCAGCACACATAGAAAACGTACAGGACTGGGACCACAATATAGCACCTGTTGTCAGCAAGTCTCCCAGACCGACGTCATCTGACCTGGAGGATGTGCATGACAACAGGTTGTGTGGTAAGGAGGCAGGGCTGGAACTGGAGAATACTTGACTAATGGGTAGAAAATGGCTTTGCTAATGAAAACAAATAAGAGGTATTAGTGTGGGGTGTGTGCTGCTGAATAAATATAAACATTGCAGAAGTAGAACATTAATTCCTTGATTACTGAAAATATTAACATGAATAGATAGGCCTGATACTGTATATTTCCATGGAGACCACAGCAGTCTCTTGGAGCTCGAGTGTGTAGGCAGAGGAATGTGTTGTTCAATCAATTAATACTTGGACTTGAGCCCTCCTTACAAATTTGGGAACTCACCTATCCTTAAAGCAGTGCAGCTACAACAACATTATAATAAGAAATTCGGGCCTCCATGAGCTAATTCCTCCTTGTAAAGTTGCTTAACTGACTTAACTGTGGCATACTTCATGCCACGGCCTGGTTCAGCATGGGAATAAGACGACTCAAAGACAAACAAAGCAGGATCTACTCTGATTCCTTATGCTATTGTTTTAGAATAATGGAAATGCTGAACTGACACTTCTGGCCAGATAACAGCTTTAAACGCGTGATGAAAAAGTACCTGTTACTGGTGGAATTGATTGAACAGCCCAATGAACCTACAGATATTTGTTCACAGAAGGGTATTTGAATATTTGTGAATATTCTGTGTAAAGGTCACTAATGATCTTTAGTGATGCCTTAGGCTTGATCATAAGGACTAGTCTGCCTGATAATTAACAGTCTGGTATAGCCAGCTCCGTGCAAGTTTGCTCCACCAGTGCTGCGGGGTCTCTGTACTGGTGCCGGAGTGCAGGACAGTGCTGTGTTCATGTCACTCAAACATAGTATGCTATGTCCGATGACAGTTCAAAGTGAAACAGAAAGCAGTGTGAGGCAAGCCATCTTCCTGATCTCCATATCCTGTTGTAGTCTGTGAAATCTCTGTAATGAAGGAGTGAGTGGTCTGGGGAGTTTTTGTTGTGGGTGTAACTCCACCGAACTCGGTTGCTCATACTGACCACATGCTTACAAATGCTCATACATGGAGCAATGATGGATCTACTCCTTACTGCTTTTTCTTTCCCCTCTTGCCCTGGTTTATCTTGTGGAGTTTAAGTTCTGCCAGCTCTTGACCATACTTCCACCCGGAGCTCTTTCCTTAGGACCGTGCCTGCAGAGCCAGGTGTGGTCTCACATAAAGGATGAAGATCCCAAAAAACTATGGACAACTTCAAGCTCTGGAAATCCCTGATTGTCAGCTCACACAAGGTCTTCGACAAGTCCTTCTTGTCTTCTTTCCCCACTGAGTTGTAATTTTTATTATTTATACTGCAAACAAGCTGTAAAAGAGTAAAGCATGCTTCCAACAGTCAAAAGGGGAAAGAAAAAGGTCTGTGTGCTGGCTGTTAAGATATGGCTGTCCCATCCTCAGCCAGCTGGTACACTTCGGAGGCAGCTGCCATCTTGTGCTCAGACCTTCAGCTGCCTTTAAAAGCATTTTTAGTCCAGAGAGGAGCAAAGGAAACCATGGAAACCAGTCACAGAATCACAGAATCGTTTAGGTTGGAAGGGATCTCTGGAGATCATCTAGTCCAACCTCCCTGCTCAAGCAGGGTCACCTAGAGCATATTGCCCATGATAACATCCAGACGGCTTTTGAATATCTCCAGGGAAGGAGACTCCACCACCTCTCTGGGCAACCTGTTCCAATGCTCTGTCACCCTCACAGGAAAGAAGTTTTTCCTCAGGTTCAGATGGAACTTCCTGTGGGTCAGTTTCTGCCCATTGCCTCTTGTCCTGTTGCTGGGTACCACGGAGAAGAGATTGGCCTCATCCTCTTGACACTCCCCCTTCAGATACTTGTATACGTTGATGAGGTCGCCTCTCAATCTTCTCTTCTCCAGGCTGAACAGGCCCAGCTCTCGCAGTCTTTCTTCCTAGGAGAGGTGCTCCAGCCCTCTAATCCTCTTGGTAGCCCTCCGCTGGACTCTCTCCAGGAGTGCCATGTCTCTCTTGCACTCGGGAGCCCAGAACTGGACACAGCACTCCAGGTGAGGCCTCCCCAGGGCTGAGGAGAGGGGCAGGATCACCTCCCTCGACCTGCTGGCAACACTCTGCCTAATGCACCCCAGGACACCATTGGCCTTCTTGGCCACAAGGGCACATTGCTGGCTCGTGGTTAACTTGTTGTCCACCAGCACTCCCAGCTCCTTCTCTGCAGAGCTACTTTCCAGAAGGTCAGCCCCCAGCCTGTACTGGTGCATGGGATTATTCCTGCCTAGGTGCAGGACCTTGCACCTGCCTTTGTTGAACTTCAGGAGGTTCCTCTCCGCCCAGCTCTCCAGCCTGTCCAGGTCCCTCTGAAGGGCAGCACAGTCTTCTGGTGTGTTAGCCTCTCCCCCCAGTTTAGTATCATCAGCCAACTTGCTGAGGGTGCACTCTGTGCCTTCCTCCAGGTCATGCATGAATACATTGAACAAGACTGGGCCCAGGACTGAGCCCTGGGGGACACCACTAGCCACAGGCCTCCAACTTGACTCTGCGCCATTCACCACAACCCTCTGAGCTCGGCCATCCAGCCAGTTCTCAAGCCACCTCACCGTCCACTCGTCTAGCCCACACTTCCTGAGCTTGCCTAGGAGGATGTGATGGGAGACAGTGTCCAGAGCCTTGCTGAAGTCCAGGTAGACAACATCCACTGCTCTGCCCTCATCTACCCAGCCAGTCATTCCGTCATAGAAGGCTATCAGATTGGTCAAGCATGATTTCCCTTGGGTGAATCCATGCTGACTACTCCTGATCACCTGCTTGTCCTCCACATGCTTAGTGATGACCTTCAGGAGGAGCTGGTCCATCACCTTTCCAGGGATGGAGGTGAGGCTGACTGGCCTGGAGTTTCCTGGCTCCTCCACCTTGCCCTTTTGGAAGACTGGCGTGACATTGGCTTTCTTCCAGTCCTCAGGCACCTCTCCTGATCTCCAGGACCTTTCCAAGATGATGGAGAGTGGCCTAGCGATAACATCCGCCAGCTCCCTCAGCACTCGTGGGTGCATCCCATCGGGGCCCATGGATTTATGGATGTTAAGTTTGGACAAAAGATCTCTAACCCGATCCTCCTCCACCAAGGGAGAGTCTTCCTTTCTCCAGACTTCCTCTCTTGTCTCCAAGGTCTGGAATTCCTGAGGAATGGCCTTAGCAGTGAAGACGGAAGCAAAGGCGGCATTCAGCAACTCTGCCTTCTCTGTATCCTTTGTCACCAGGGCACCCGCCCCATTCAGCAGCGGGCCCACGTTTTCCCTAGTCTTCCTTTTGCTATTGATGTATTTGAAGAAGGCCTTCTTGTTGTCCTTGACATCCCTTGCCAGATTTAATTCCAAATGGGCCTTAGCCTTCCTTGTCGCATCCCTGCACACTCTGACAACGTCCCTGTATTCCTCCCAAGTGGCCTGTCCCCTTTTCCACATTCTGCACACTTCCTTCTTCTGCTGGAGTTTGGCCAGGAGTTCCTTGCTCATCCATGCAGGTCTCCTGCCCGCTTTGCTCGACTTCTTCCTCAGAGGGATGCACTGATCCTGAGCCTGGAGGAGGTGACGCTTGAATATTAACCAGCTTTCTTGGACCCCTCTTCCTTCTAGGGCCCTACCCCAGGAGATTCCCCTAAGTAGGTCCCTGAAGAGGCCAAAGTCAGCTCTCCTGAAGTCCAGCGTTGCAATCCTACTCATTGCCCTGCTCCCTCCTCGCAGGATCCTGAACTCCACCATCTCATGGTCACTGCAGCCAAGGCTGCCCCCAACCTTCACCTCTCCAACTAGACCTTCTTTGTTCGTTAGTACAAGGTCTAGCATTGCACCTCTCCTCGTTGGCGTCTCCACCACCTGAGTCAAGAAATTATCGTCAGTCCTCTGCAGGAACCTCCTCAACTGTTTGTGCCTAGCTGTGCTGTCTTGCCAACAGATGTCAGGGTGGTTGAAGTCTCCCAGGAGAACCAGGGCCTGTGATCGTGAGGCTACTTCCAGCTGTCGGTAGAAGGCCTCATCGATGACTTCATCCTGGTCAGGTGGCCTGTAGTAAACCCCCACAACAGTATCACCCAAGTTACCCTGCCCTTTAATCCTTACCCATAGGCTCTCAACTTGCTCTTCATCCACCCCGAGGCAGAGCTCCATACATTCTAGTTGCTCCCTCACATAAAGAGCAACTCCACCACCTCGCCTTCCTGGCCTGTCTTTCCTAAAAAGCACATAGCCATCCATGATAGCATCCCAGTCATGTGAACTATCCCACCATGTCTCTGTCACTGCAACGAGATCATGGCCCTGCGACCGCACACAGATCTCTAAATCTTCCTGCTTATTCCCCATGCTGCGTGCATTGGTGTACAGGCATTTGAGAGAGCCAGTCAAGCACGCAGGCTTCCCAGAAGAGGTGCAAGAGGATCCTCCATAGCCATGTTGCATGCTGTCTCCCCTGGTTGTATGCACCCACTGGAGGCATCCTGACTTGAGCGGTGTTTTACTGACTCTCCTGCCACTATACCACTCCCCTTCCCCCATCTTGCCTAGTTTAAAGCCCTCCGTACCAGGCTGGCCAATCTGTTGGCAAAGACACGCGTGCCCCTCTTGGTAAGGTGGATCCCATCGCTCCCCATCAGCTGTTGATCTTCAAACAGGGTCCCATGGTCATAGAAACCAAAGCCCTGTTGCCAACACCAGCGGCGCAGCCAGCTGTTAACTTGGAAAACTCGTCTACTCCTCCTCCTGTCCTTTCCCCTCACAGGCAAGATTGAGGAGAAAACGACCTGGGCTCCCAGACCCTTGACCACCATTCCCAGAGCTCTGAAGTCCCGTTTGATGGTTTCCAGTTTGCCTTTTGTGTCATTAGCACCCACATGGAAGATCAGCAGAGGGTAGTAGTCCGACGCGTGGACAAGCCTTGGCAGTCTTTCCACGACATCTCTTATTCGAGCCCCTGGCAGGCAGCAAACCTCTCTGGACAAGAGGTCAGGTCGGCAGATAGGTGCCTCTGTCCCCTGCAGCAGGCAGTCACCCACAACAATCACTCGCCGCTTCTTCCGGGGGTTCCTGCACGGCACAGGGTCTGCCAGGCCAGTTGCCTCCCTTGGAGCCATGCCCAGCCTCTCCTCAGCTTGGAGGGCGCTAAACTTGTTCTTCAAGGGTAAGTCTTGAGGAGGAGCAAGAGCCTTTCTCCTCCTACGAGAGGTCACCAGCTTCCAGCCCTCTTCAACAGCGTTATGATGCACCTTTACACACAGTACAGAACCCTCTGACAACTCCGCTGCAGTGGGGGTTGGGGACTTCCGGAGCTGCACAGTCTCCGAGAACGCCCTGTCAATCTCCCGCTCATCCTCTCGGATGCTACGCAGCCTACTAACCTCCTTCTGTAGCTCCTTTATCTGGTGACGCAACTGGTCAACCACAGCACACCTCACACAGGAGAGCTGTCTGTCAGCCCAGGCCTCACGGAGAGGCCCCAGGCACTCCCTGCAGCCTGACACCTGCAGAGCTGCATCTGCTGTCTGAGGGTCTGTCTGGGTTGAGGCCTCAGACACAGCCACAGCCGATGCAGCACCTCCCGCAGCCACTGGGGAACGTGCTCTGCGGCGTGTCATGACCATGCCCCGGGGAAGGACACACCACTGTGCAAAATGTGCAAAATGGAGAGGTGCCTTCTTTGCCTTCTGGCACCCTTCTGCGCAAACTGCTGCATCTGTTCACTGCCTCTGTTGGCTGCGCTCTGGGAGCTGCACTCTAGGCCTGGCTGTTATAGAGGCCTCTGCCCAGCAGAGACTCGCAAGGGTGCTTGACCCACCCAATCAGGAGCCACCTGAAACAAAAGCCTCAACTCCCTCTGACCAGGGCAGCCCAGAGACCTCGTTAGCAGCAGCCCCACCTAGCTAGAACTTCCCAGGAGAAGGTAAGTCTCCCTTGCTAGCAGCAAGCACTGTCTAGTTCCTTGGGGGTCCCCAAAAAGTCTCCACAGCTTCCAACAAGGCCCACAAAAGGCCCAGGCAGAGCCCAGACACTGCTGCGCAAACTGCTGCCTCTGTTCGCTGCCTCTGTTGGCTGCGGTTCAACCATGCAAAACATTGACTAAGTCCAAGGAGGGCTCACCATCCTGGACTTGTTTACCTTTGGCTCCCAGTCTGAGTTTTACATACTCCTGGTAACAAAGGCAGGCCTGTCAATCAGAGGTTCCTCCAGTTTTGATTTGTAATCTGACAAATTCAAAGTTAACTAGAGATGGTATGGCTTGTAGCTTTGGGTTAGCCTTCCATAAAGACTGCTGGTTATTAGGAAATTGTGAGTTTCTAGCTGACTCGCGCAGCTAGAACAGAGCGCAGCCAACAGAGGCAGCGAACAGACGCAGCAGTTTGCGCAGCAGTGTCTGGGCTCTGCCTGGGCCTTTTGTGGGCCTTGTTGGAAGTTGTGGAGACTCTCTGGGGACCCCCGAGGAACTAGACGGTGCTTGCTGCTAGCAGGAAGGGAGAGCTGGGCAAGGACTCCTGCAGGGGACCTTGACTTAACTTCTCCTGGGAAGTTCTAGCTAGGTGGGGCTGCTGCTAACGAGCTCTCTGAGCTGCCCTGGTCAGAGGGAGTTGGGGCTTTTGTTTCAGGTGGCTCCTGATTGGGTGGGTCAAGCACCCTTGTGAGTCACTGCTGGGCAGAGGCCTATATAAGAGCCAGGCCTAGAGCGCAGCTCCCAGAGCGCAGCCAACAGAGGCAGCGAACAGATGCAGCAGTTTGTGCAGCGAACAGATGCAGCAGTTTGTGCAGCGAACAGATGCAGCAGTTTGTGCAGCGAACAGATGCAGCAGTTTGTGCAGCAGTTCGTGCAGAAGGGCGCCAGAAGGCAAAGAAGGCATCTCTCCACTTTGCACATTTTGCACAGTGGTGTGTCCTTCCCCGGGGCATGGTCATGACACGCCGCAAAGCACGTTCCCCAATGGCTGCGGGAGGTGCTGCATTAGCTGTGTCTGAGGCCTCAACCCAGACAGACCCTCAGACAGCAGATGCAGCTCTGCAGGTGTCAGGCTGCAGGGAGTGCCTGGGGCCTCTCTGTGAGGCCTGGACTGACAGACAGCTCTCCTGTGTGAGGTGTGCTGTGGTTGACCAGTTGCATCACCAGATAAAGGAGCTACAGAAGGAGGTTAGTAGGCTGCGTAGCATCCGAGAGGATGAGCGGGAGATTGACAGGGCGTTCTCGGAGACTGTGCAGCTCCAGGAGTCCCCAACCCCCACTGCAGCGGAGTTGTCAGAGGGTTCTGTACTGTGTGTAAAGGTGCATCATAACGCTGTTGAAGAGGGCTGGAAGCTGGTGACCTCTCGTAGGAGGAGAAAGGCTCTTGCTCCTCCTCAAGACTTACCCTTGAAGAACAAGTTTAGCGCCCTCCAAGCTGAGGAGAGGCTGGGCATGGCTCCAAGGGAGGCAACTGGCCTGGCAGACCCTGTGCCGTGCAGGAACCCCCGGAAGAAGCGGCGAGTGATTGTTGTGGGTGACTGCCTGCTGCAGGGGACAGAGGCACCTATCTGCCGACCTGACCTCTTGTCCAGAGAGGTTTGCTGCCTGCCAGGGGCTCGAATAAGAGATGTCGTGGAAAGACTGCCAAGGCTTGTCCACGCGTCGGACTACTACCCTCTGCTGATCTTCCATGTGGGTGCTAATGACACAAAAGGCAAACTGGAAACCATCAAACGGGACTTCAGAGCTCTGGGAATGGTGGTCAAGGGTCTGGGAGCCCAGGTCGTTTTCTCCTCAATCTTGCCTGTGAGGGGAAAGGACAGGAGGAGGAGTAGACGAGTTTTCCAAGTTAACAGCTGGCTGCGCCGCTGGTGTTGGCAACAGGGCTTTGGTTTCTATGACCATGGGACCCTGTTTGAAGATCAACAGCTGATGGGGAGCGATGGGATCCACCTTACCAAGAGGGGCACGCGTGTCTTTGCCAACAGATTGGCCAGCCTGGTACGGAGGGCTTTAAACTAGGCAAGATGGGGGAAGGGGAGTGGTATAGTGGCAGGAGAGTCAGTAAAACACCGCTCAAGTCAGGATGCCTCCAGTGGGTGCATACAACCAGGGGAGACAGCATGCAACATGGCTATGGAGGATCCTCTTGCACCTCTTCTGGGAAGCCTGCGTGCTTGACTGGCTCTCTCAAATGCCTGTACACCAATGCACGCAGCATGGGGAATAAGCAGGAAGATTTAGAGATCTGTGTGCGGTCGCAGGGCCATGATCTCGTTGCAGTGACAGAGACATGGTGGGATAGTTCACATGACTGGGATGCTATCATGGATGGCTATGTGCTTTTTAGGAAAGACAGGCCAGGAAGGCGAGGTGGTGGAGTTGCTCTTTATGTGAGGGAGCAACTAGAATGTATGGAGCTCTGCCTCGGGGTGGATGAAGAGCAAGTTGAGAGCCTATGGGTAAGGATTAAAGGGCAGGGTAACTTGGGTGATACTGTTGTGGGGGTTTACTACAGGCCACCTGACCAGGATGAAGTCATCGATGAGGCCTTCTACCGACAGCTGGAAGTAGCCTCACGATCACAGGCCCTGGTTCTCCTGGGAGACTTCAACCACCCTGACATCTGTTGGCAAGACAGCACAGCTAGGCACAAACAGTTGAGGAGGTTCCTGCAGAGGACTGACGATAATTTCTTGACTCAGGTGGTGGAGACGCCAACGAGGAGAGGTGCAATGCTAGACCTTGTACTAACGAACAAAGAAGGTCTAGTTGGAGAGGTGAAGGTTGGGGGCAGCCTTGGCTGCAGTGACCATGAGATGGTGGAGTTCAGGATCCTGCGAGGAGGGAGCAGGGCAATGAGTAGGATTGCAACGCTGGACTTCAGGAGAGCTGACTTTGGCCTCTTCAGGGACCTACTTAGGGGAATCTCCTGGGGTAGGGCCCTAGAAGGAAGAGGGGTCCAAGAAAGCTGGTTAATATTCAAGCGTCACCTCCTCCAGGCTCAGGATCAGTGCATCCCTCTGAGGAAGAAGTCGAGCAAAGCGGGCAGGAGACCTGCATGGATGAGCAAGGAACTCCTGGCCAAACTCCAGCAGAAGAAGGAAGTGTGCAGAATGTGGAAAAGGGGACAGGCCACTTGGGAGGAATACAGGGACGTTGTCAGAGTGTGCAGGGATGCGACAAGGAAGGCTAAGGCCCATTTGGAATTAAATCTGGCAAGGGATGTCAAGGACAACAAGAAGGCCTTCTTCAAATACATCAATAGCAAAAGGAAGACTAGGGAAAACGTGGGCCCGCTGCTGAATGGGGCGGGTGCCCTGGTGACAAAGGATACAGAGAAGGCAGAGTTGCTGAATGCCGCCTTTGCTTCCGTCTTCACTGCTAAGGCCATTCCTCAGGAATTCCAGACCTTGGAGACAAGAGAGGAAGTCTGGAGAAAGGAAGACTCTCCCTTGGTGGAGGAGGATCGGGTTAGAGATCTTTTGTCCAAACTTGACATCCATAAATCCATGGGCCCCGATGGGATGCACCCACGAGTGCTGAGGGAGCTGGCGGATGTTATCGCTAGGCCACTCTCCATCATCTTGGAAAGGTCCTGGAGATCAGGAGAGGTGCCTGAGGACTGGAAGAAAGCCAATGTCACGCCAGTCTTCCAAAAGGGCAAGGTGGAGGAGCCAGGAAACTCCAGGCCAGTCAGCCTCACCTCCATCCCTGGAAAGGTGATGGACCAGCTCCTCCTGAAGGTCATCACTAAGCATGTGGAGGACAAGCAGGTGATCAGGAGTAGTCAGCATGGATTCACCCAAGGGAAATCATGCTTGACCAATCTGATAGCCTTCTATGACGGAATGACTGGCTGGGTAGATGAGGGCAGAGCAGTGGATGTTGTCTACCTGGACTTCAGCAAGGCTCTGGACACTGTCTCCCATCACATCCTCCTAGGCAAGCTCAGGAAGTGTGGACTAGACGAGTGGACGGTGAGGTGGCTTGAGAACTGGCTGGATGGCCGAGCTCAGAGGGTTGTGGTGAATGGCGCAGAGTCAAGTTGGAGGCCTGTGGCTAGTGGTGTCCCCCAGGGCTCAGTCCTGGGCCCAGTCTTGTTCAATGTATTCATGCATGACCTGGAGGAAGGCACAGAGTGCACCCTCAGCAAGTTGGCTGATGATACTAAACTGGGGGGAGAGGCTAACACACCAGAAGACTGTGCTGCCCTTCAGAGGGACCTGGACAGGCTGGAGAGCTGGGCGGAGAGGAACCTCCTGAAGTTCAACAAAGGCAAGTGCAAGGTCCTGCACCTAGGCAGGAATAATCCCAGGCACCAGTACAGGCTGGGGACTGACCTGTTGGAAAGTAGCTCTGCAGAGAAGGAGCTGGGAGTGCTGGTGGACAACAAGTTAACCACGAGCCAGCAATGTGCCCTTGTGGCCAAGAAGGCCAATGGTGTCCTGGGGTGCATTAGGCAGAGTGTTGCCAGCAGGTGGAGGGAGGTGATCCTGCCCCTCTCCTCAGCCCTGGGGAGGCCTCACCTGGAGTGCTGTGTCCAATTCTGGACTCCCGAGTGCAAGAGAGACATGGCACTCCTGGAGAGAGTCCAGCGGAGGGCTACCAAGAGGATTAGAGGGCTGGAGCACCTCTCCTAGGAAGAAAGACTGCGAGAGCTGGGCCTGTTCAGCCTGGAGAAGAGAAGATTGAGAGGCGACCTCATCAACGTATACAAGTATCTGAAGGGGGAGTGTCAAGAGGATGAGGCCAATCTCTTCTCCGTGGTACCCAGCAACAGGACAAGAGGCAATGGGCAGAAACTGACCCACAGGAAGTTCCATCTGAACCTGAGGAAAAACTTCTTTCCTGTGAGGGTGACAGAGCATTGGAACAGGTTGCCCAGAGAGGTGGTGGAGTCTCCTTCCCTGGAGATATTCAAAAGCCGTCTGGATGTTATCATGGGCAATATGCTCTAGGTGACCCTGCTTGAGCAGGGAGGTTGGACGAGATGATCTCCAGAGATCCCTTCCAACCTAAACGATTCTGTGATTCTGTGATTCTGTAACCCTGTATGAAATTTGCTTACCGTTGAAAGCAACAGCCTTGGCTGCAATCCTGTTTGCTTGGGAGGGGTAAGCCTGATTCATCAGCCCTTCATTGCTGTGTAAAAAATTACATAAAAAACTCTTGGCCCAATTTTGCAAAGTGAAAGAGCATTCAGAGAGAAGACTGATTACTGGCAACTGGTATGAAGTTAGCTTTCAAATATTTTGTACAGCCACACAGATTCACGTGGATGGATATGTAGTATAACATTGGTATGAACTCCAAGGACATACAGCCTGCTTGTGTTTTCTTAGGTAGCTTTGTCCTGTGCTTAGCCTTAGCTCCTTGGAGCCTGGCTGCTGGTAACACGGCTCGTTCATTGCCAAAGCTGCTGTAGAACTGCAAACAGTGTTACCACAGTATAAATAGTTCATACCTACTTCTTCCGCTAATACCTTATATAGTCAAAATATAGGGAAATTTTATACTAACCAGAGCTATTTTGGGCAATTCTTGAGCCCAGATCTGATGAGAACTCTTAGAAGAAATGGAATTAAAATGTACATACAAGGAGCACCTCTTCTCTTGTAAACTAGAGTTTAATTATCATCTGTAACCACAGTATTGAGGCATACAATGAAATTCACACTGTCTTGAATAAAATCAGTATTACCCCAAGGAGGCTACTGCAATTCTCAGATTCTTGAAAGCTTTAACTTGTAATTCTGTCATAGAGGCCTATCTATATCTATCAACTTTTTCTGCTCTCTGAAGCAGGAAACTCATTAACTCTGAGCTGGAGTAGTGTAAAAGAAAAGTAATGCCTTTCTTGGCTTTCAGTCCTTTCTCCAAAATAGCTGCTAAAAGCCAGGAAAGCAGGAACTGGGATGTGGATTTGAGAGACAAGTAGATGTCTTGGAGTAAAAGATATGCAGAAAAGTTCCTAGTGAAGTTAGTGCAGTTGTCTGTATCAAACTACCAAAACCTTGTTCACATGCTGAAACTCGACCAATTGAACTATAAATTTCTAGACTGATCTAGTTAAATCCATGCAAAACCCTTGTGTGAATGAACTCCCTAAATAGGTTAAACAAACAAAATTAAGATAATTCAAGAAGTCTGTCAGACTGGTTGCTTTCCCCTTCCGGAGGGCACCTCCTTTTGTCATTTGATTTGAGAAACAGATTTAACAAATTAGTGCAACTTATGGGTGGATCAACCCCTTCCACACATCCCCTAGCTCTGTCATAAGGTCTCTCATATCTTGCTTCACGCGCAAGCCTGGTGATATTTAGTGTTTGAATAAGGACAGAAACATAAGCTGGGCATTACTGAGAGGATCATGCATATCAAAATTTGGTTTGATGGAAAAAAAAGGAGAAAGCCACGTGTTCCTCACCTCTTGTTCTCCCTGCATCTGTGCCCACTGCCATACAGAGGAAGTGCAGAGGGACTGGCCCGATACATTGAGCTCTGGTATCTTCATCACATTTTTCACAAGTCCCAGCCAGAGAGAGTTGCCTGATCTGTCCCCATTTAGGCAGGGTGGTGTCCTTACGCACCTCATCCTGTCACATGTGAGGATGTGCTGGCAAAAGGTGAGATGTGGTCCCTTCTGACGTGGGGAGGTGACCTGAAGATCTTGACAGACTCCTTCAGATGGAGGTGCCGGGGATACTATGGCTATTAATGGTAAATGAGGCAGACAAACACAGCCTTATTCCAGTAGCAATTTGAATATGGAAGTTACTGAGGCATGTGCCTTATGACTGCCAGTTCTCACCTGTTTTATACGAGTCACGGCAATGCTTGAACAGTGTTACAACCAAGGATGTCAGCACTTCCGAGCATTAATTTTCTGTTGCCGTGCAGCCTTCTGTAGTAGATGAATAATGTGCTCACTTAGCGACAAATGTTTACATTAACCAATGACATTCATTAGCTAAACAAAGCAGTTGTGTGCTGTATGTAGTTATAGTCTTGACCAGATGATGTCTTCCTTCTATTATTCTGCGATTCATAGAGCAGCCGAGAATGTATTACAAACACATGCTTTGCAAAAATAGTCTATCTGAAGCTATAGGTTAATCTACCTCTTGAGCCTGTTGCAAGCTGTGCCAAAGGAGTGTTTTCACTAGTACTTCTCAAAGGGCAGTCAGAGACCCAGGAAGCAGTGTCCTGCCCTACCAGCTGCCTCGGGGGAGCAGAGACACTAATTCCTGTTCTTCTTTAAAAAGGCAACCATAAACACCCACTGCTAGATACACAGCGTATGTGAGCTGGCACAGCTTCTGAGTAGATGAAGGGAGGGTAGTTTACACCAGTGAGGCTTGTGTTGAGTCTGAGCTGACAGTTTCCAGTGAAAATCAAGGGCCCACACGCCACCGGTAGACTGTCCCTTTCATACTTGATAAAGAGTGAATCAGGAAATCTGAGAGTGGTGTTTTCCAGGGCTACTAATATTAACCATGGTCCATTGATATAGCTTCTTTACACAAATTCCACATGGCTCCCTCAAGCAGCTTCACATTCCCATATCACTAAAGCAAACATAAGCATGTGACATAGCAGTTTGCCTGTCTGCTGTGTCTCAGGAACTAGTGACACTCTATAGACTCACAGTAATTTGCTGGGCTAAAAGTCAATATGAAATACAAATAACAAATATCTTACCCAGTGCCGGAAGCAAGTTAGATTCCCACCTGGGAGTACTGTATCCTGGAGGGAACTACCAAGAACAGCTGCTGTCCTCAGCGTGATGCTATAAGTTATGGTGAGACCAGCCTGACCCTGACACAGCACTGGTTTTCAGGAAGCCTTTAAAACCCTGGTCTGGAGAAAGCTAAACTGAATACTCATGTTTCTCGAGATGTAGGTAGCTGTTTCTATTGCTTTCAGTGTAACAAGAACCATCACAGTGACTACACTTTTAGAGCAGCTTAGCTGGTACTACATATGCACAGCCGGTCTGGAAACCACCTCTTTAATGCTTGGAGGAGATGCTGGGCTTGGCAGGCGTGTTTGGGATGGGATTCCTCATTCCTCATGGAAACTATCACTTATTTCTAAATACCACTGCGACAACAGACCTAGTTAAAATCACTTATTCAGTGGATTAAAATGTTGGTGCCAGCTGCTGTTCTGATCCTTCATATGTCTGCTGAAATAAAACTGCTTTACGACTTGGTTGATGCCCATGTAGCGGTGTCAGAGGGTGGCAGAGCCCCATATGAATGTTAACGCTGTGTAGGCAGAGGCAGAGGCAGAGGCAGAGGACAGCTTACACTGCCTAGCTCATATAATTCCAGCAGTGATTTAATTCTTGAGAAATCTGCAAGTGAGGATGGAGGAAAGTACCTGTAGAATCCCTTAGTTGCAGGAAAGATCAGGCCATAATGATGGAGCTTTCTGAAGATCCTATGAAATATAACTCATAGAGCAAGGCAGGTAAGAGATGACACAAGTCATAAGACAGAACAACAATTTGTAAGGATTAGTGCTTTCTGTGGCACTAAATCCTGTGTATCAGCCAAGCAGCGTTGCTCTTGTATAGAGCGCTTTTGAAAAAAAGAAAAGAAAAGACTAATCCAAAGTTACTGCAGCTAATCAATGTTAAACAGAACAAAAGCTGTTATGAATTTACTAATAGTATGTTAAAAGGCACATTCCTATGATAATCAGGTAGCAAGTCAAGCCTAAAACTGGATTAACTCAATTTCTCTCTAGTTTTGTCAGGCAAACTGTAAGGAACCGAGCACAAGAAGCAAGATGCTTTATCAGAAAGGTCAGGACTGGAAAACTCAGGCATGTTAATTGCCTGGGATATTTGTGTTGAAAATATACCCAGTCCTATTTACTGTAAGGAAATTGGTTCGTTTCCATCTGAATATTAGGGCTCAGATTTGACTCCTGCATCATCAGAGCACTTTCATCAGTCCTTACGATCAATCTTCTCTGCCCTGCACCAAGTATAGGTCCTACGCTGTAGAGTCAGTCTTTACTGTTCTTGCACTAGTGAGCTAACCTGAATAGCTGCAAGGCAGACCACAGGTAAGTAGCTAAAGGTATGATATACATAAGAAACCAAACAACAGGTTTTTTTTCCTACTAAAAGACTTGCGCGGCCATAAATTTTGCTTTTCCTTGAGTGGGGATTCCTAAACTTGCTGTTATCTAGAACTGCATTGGTACTATATGCAAAACACAGAGTAAAAGTCTTCCTTTATCTCAGGCCCAGCCTGGTACGCGTGCACAATAGGCCTTAAATTAAGGTGGCGTAAGGAAAAGGGGAAATTTTCTCTTGTGGCTCCCAGACAAGGACAGAGGCCGTTACAAGAGCTGCAGGTCAGAGAACGCAAGCCCCGTGTGGCATAATCATTCCAAGTGCTTTTCTTGGAGGGCCATTAGCAGCAATATCATGCCCAAGAAACAAATGCATCTTAGGATGTTTTCCTGCCTTGGCCATTCAGGTGACCACAGCAAACTGGCAGAGCTGAAATTCCTTCCTACTGCCTTCAGGGACGCCGTTTTTAGAGGTAGATGACATCTGCTGCAGTGCAGGGAGCAGCTGGTGTCGCTGGGATAGTACACAGTGTCCAAACAGCAGCAGCAAACTAATCAATACTTAACAATTCTCCCTGCACCTCTGCTGGCTTTTGCTCCTTTGTCCCTTTTCTGCCAGTCCAGCTGCATGTGGATTGACTTAGGAGCAAGGGAAGGAGCAAGGGAAAACCAGCTGTCACTCATATTTCCCTTGTCCTCCCTATCCTGCCTTCTCCAGCTCTAAAGAGAGAGAAGATAAATTGACTCTTACTCCCTCAAGGCTCATTTTCAATAGCTTCCAGCATCTAATGGCTTCGAATATCCCCAGAAAAGCAGTATATGTTCTTACCCAACATATATACAATAAATAACTTCACTGTGCATTTAGTGTTGGGGATAGTGGAAGATGTCTGAACAGCAGAGGAATGAAATCAACTCTTCTTTCAGGAGTAGTTTGCATTTCTTGTTGCCAGGAGCATTACAAATGACACATCCCATGGATTTATTTGCCTATATACCTGAGTGAAGTGTTACAAGGTCAGAATTATGAGCTGAATAGAGAGCTTACCTTAACTCGGTTTGCCCTGAGGATGCTTTTGCTTTGCTCAGATCGACTTTTACTCTTTTTCTGATGACTATAAATTGGCTGGAAAGACTGGAGGAGAATGAAGCTTTCTAGCCCTGGGAAATCTGTTGTTAGGAGTTACAGTGACAGGAATGTTTAAAGGCCACAAACAGGAGATAACCCCCCTCTACTGCCTGAGGAACTAGTCCATCCTCCATTCTAGCTCTTGGGCTCAAAAACACATATTGGGTATTTTTAATCTCTATATTGGGTCTGCAGCATCCAAAATTTCTCAGAAACAGAACATTTCAGCATTCATGTATAGCTGTCGAGGAGCTCTTTAGTTCCAGATCCCTGAGTGACACAACCTGAGAAGGAGAAAGGGAGGACTTGAAAATTTTCCTAGGTCAAGCTGATAATGCCAAAAGAACTGTTCAGACTGGTAAAAGCCTCCTATAGTAAAGGACGGTTATAAGCCATCAGGTTCTCGATTGGAAAGGCTTCTAAAAGACACAATGAAAGCCACTCCCCTGCTTTTGGGAGTACATGAACACTGGGTTTCCTTGGTTACTGATTTTGCAGTGTTTAAGCCAGGTTGTTTCGGCAATCATGTTTACAAGCTGAATTCATGCCTCTGATCTACATGAAACATGTAAGTTTCTTGACAAACTTACCCTTGTCCAAGAATTTCCACAGTTTGACTTCTAATGGAGAATACAAAATCAGTACGGTTCTGCTAAGGGCAGGAAAACCGCTGTATTTGTGGCATAGTGGCCAGGTATTCGACTACTGTTTAGCTGAGCAGTTTTGCAGCCCTAAAAAGCATACTTAGAGGCTGAGAACTTTATTCCTTTGATAGAACATGCAACTCTCACTCAGCAATTGGAAACTGCATAAAAATTTCTGAAAGAAATTGATGGCATTAAATCTCAAAGTATAAATATCTCAAATTTATTATCCAGACATTTTGCTCCTGGTTTTGGCTGAGAATATCATTTGCTTTCCTTCAGTTGAATGAATGCTGTTACCTGCAGCATTTAAGAGGAGAAACGCTTGAATGATGCTACACTAAGCAAAATAATGAGGGCACTCAGACCTGTGTATTTCTGAACTCCATGTCCTCTTACCCTTAGTGTAGGTATGGCTGTTAGTGTACAGAAATGACTGAAGCTTGTGTGCAGTACCTCTGCCCAGGCTGCACTGCAGCAGAAACCATGCATTTATGCATGAAGCTGTGGAGACACAGTTAAGTGACTGGTCAGAGCTCCTGGAAGTGCATGATGAACCGGGAATCTAGCTAGAAATTCTTAGAGCTCACAGCTACCCTGGTTTGTCCATTTGAAATGAACTCCATTTATTAAAAAAGTACAAAATGCAATCCAAGAGATGTCTTTCCCAGCTCTCAGGAAAATAACGGTATCAGTTGACTTAAGATGACAACATTAGACTAAGCCTCTTCAAATGTACTAACAATTTCAGAGCAAAGCAGCCCATCAACAATTCAGTTGTATGGTTTCCACTTAGAGGGAATTAAAACCAATGGTTCAATCAATTCAAAAAAATGGGATTTTCTTCCATCTATAAATTGTTTGTTACAAAATCTGGCTGTAGGGAGAATCTCACAGCTGAACCGATTATTCTGCTAACCACTGTTAAAATCTCCTTGAGATTAGACAGCTTTTTTTGAAAAACGAAATCTGAATGCCTGGAGAAACCAGTAGGATTAGAACGTGTTCAGAATCCCTTCTTTTCCTCTTAAATCAATGACATCAATAAAAGCTTCCTGAAGTCATGTTATGGAAAGCCTGTGGTTTTATTGCCTTTATTAACTGCAGAGACAGACATGCAGCTGAATGAAGGTGACTGGGTTTTAGGAAAAGGGGCTTATTCCCACAAACATTTGCTGTCTTGATGGAAGAGGAAGCTCTGCTATATCATATTCTTACCTCACCACATGCCTTCGGTGTTGTCATCTCAGACCTTTAGAAATGCAGATATTAAGTGAAATCAATAGAAAAAGTTCTGCTTCCAGCTCTTGGGGTCTGGTATAAATTGGCATAAGCTACGTCAATAGCTCTTTAGCATCCTCTGCCTCTCCTCTGGGACGCTCTGCTAGCCCGGCATGACTGTTTGAATGCCTTTCTAACTGTGTGCCCACTAGAGGGTTTTCTAGTCTGACTGCTGTGACAAAATGTTATCCAAGTGCGTGAGCCTTGGAGGAGACACCTGCTATCTTGATAACGGTCTACCTAGACACTGTGAACGAAGGCAGAGCAGGGACTGAAGAAAGAGGTGTGACCTGTCTGAAGTATCATTGCTGGCCAGTTGCAAACCCAGTAATAAAACTTCATCATCCCTTTCTTGTAGTCTGTATATTATCTCTCGCACCCAGAAGAATAACTAAACTTTGCATTTTTAAGTGAATTAACCTGAACTAAAAATAGACCTTCAAACTAGAGGCAACCTTAAGGTATTTTTAGGAAAGAAATGAATGCCTTGATACTATTAATGAGCAAGATAATAAGGGTAAAAGGTAGTAACAATGGAAAAATCATGGAAACCAGTTGGCCACTGAGTAAATACTTAGTCTTTAAGCATAAATGTTACTAATATCAAAGTGGCTTTTCCAAAAGTTCTCCTCTGAATACTACCTAGAGATTGTTTTAATGCAGAATTACAAAAGGAACAGCTTGGTTAAGTCAGATTTTTTTTTTTTTTAATAGGTGCTCTTTGCATATTAACCTTGAACTTTCCAGCTTCCCATGAACTAGGCTGCTGGATAGAACAATATTTTCTCAGGAACTGTGCAGTACTGATTATCAAAAAGTCAATGGGAACTGGAAGTCTTCAGCAGTTCAGGGAATGAGGATTTTAATTCAAGGTTCTCAGTATATATTAGCTGCTTACCTTCATTTTCCTAAAAGTGAACCTGATGGTGTTGGAGTCTGCAATTATTGATGCTATACATCCGCTCCAAAACCAGGGTCCAAAACACTCCGGTGCAGGCTCATTTACTCTTTAAAGAGTCACACAGCTTCTATCATTATTAACAAGATTTGTCTAGTGAGGACGATCCCACGACCTTGCTGCTTTGACAAAGTCCCAGCCGACCCTTTCCCTTTCACCTCAGCATCCTTCAGCGCTGTAGCACAGCGCAGCCTCCTGGGAGGGCATAAGGGGGATGAGCGCACCAGGAGAGGAGGCAGAAGGGTCTCTCTCTCCTCCATCCGAACACCTGCGTTGCCTTCCCAAAGGGAGATAGGCACCTGATAGTGCTGGTCATGATAAACATCCGGTGTGCAAGGGTCCAGATGCTGCCTTTGCCCAGTGCCCTTTGAAGTGCAGCAATAGCTTCTGCCAGCATCTACTTCTAGCAATCAAAAAACAAATCACAACTTATGCAAAGCCTGATGAGGCTTATCTCCAGGCAATTAGCATTTCCCTTACTGTGCAGTGAAACTACATAACTCATCTCCATGACAGGCAGAGTATTTTCTGCTGTCGAGCAAGGGTTTCAGTTATTTGAAGGTAAATGCTTTCAAGGGAGCTTGGAAAGCATAACTTCAAGTAAATAACACCATCTTCAGTGGCTACAGTGTGTGATGTATTTTGGGAATATCAACCTGAATATTTGCCACAACTGAAACCCACTGCACTAGTAAAAACTATTTTGAAATTTCATTGAAAAATATGGGAACATTTTAGCAGTCTATCACAAAAAATGTTAGCCTGTTAACCGGTAAAGTAAAAATATCTTTATTTCTGTTTAAAATCAGATTTCTGTAAGTATATGTGACTGCTTTAGGATACTTAGTGCAGAGAGCTCTTCTGATACAGCATAGATATATTGAATTGTAGCAGAAGTAAATAAATTAAATGAGCTAGATACCAAGTACATTGCTGAAATATGACTGTTTTGAAGGACATAATGCTTTAAATACCCAGAAAGGACTTACTAGGATCCTGCTGACAATGTAATGCCTATCGAGTGTTTTTATCTGAGCTCTGTTTGCTCAGTGTGTAAAATACATACTGAGCAAATGTGTCTGTGATAAGGTGAGCAACTGGCTCAAACTTCATATGCAAAGCAACGATAATTAATTAATCTAATGCAGTTAACCAAAACTATACCAGATAAGGTCTTTTCCTAGCTCAAAGCTGAATTCTGAGTAGGTCAGTCATGCTTCAGTACTTAGTTCTCGGTATGTGCAAGGGAGGGAAGCCTGAAGAAATAGCAGATGGTGAAATACATTGTTTTTTGCTGGACCTGTTAAAGAAGGGATGCATGCACACATGAGCAGAGTCTTCTGGCCCTTTCTGGAGAATGGCAATATCTGCAGACCAGACATTACTAGTTTTTTTTGGTACAATCATCTGGTCTGTGGAGCTTCAACACTTACAACACAAATAATGTTATGCTATGCCATCATGAAGAGGTAACAGTGTTGAACGGCAGACAGAAATACTCCTGCCTATCTTTCACCTGTAAGGTGCCTATCAGACACCTTATCCAACTATATTTAGCTTGTCCAAGGAAGAGTGAGGGGAATTTGTTTCCAAAAAGTGAGAAGTGCCAAAAGACAGCTAGGAGCACCTGAATAAGCACTTAAGAGAACCAAGCCAATATATTGAAGAGGTAGCCTCATTTTTCAGGGCTCCAGCTATGTAGGCATAGGAGGGAGCAGAGTGAGAAGACCTGCCTGTAGCGACACAGCATGTATAGAGAAATGCAGAGCATTTCTTGCAAACCTGCGCTTGGCAGATCAGGAAGAGTAATAAAGTAAACAAAACTGCAAGCACTAATTGCCTGTGCAGTTCCTAATGGATCTGGCTGTACCTAGACTGTAAAACACTGTCCTGTGAAGTGGTAACTTCTCAAGAACTTTAAGCTTAGCAGCGTGTTGCATTGACTGTTGGAGAGCATTCTTTGTGCCCATGAGAGAAACAGCTCTGACCAGAGAATTTCTTCAGTGTATTTTTTCTTAATGTGTTCAAGTTCAGCCACTCTGCTGACAATGGAGATGTTTGCCCTCACAAATCACTGGCAGAAGAACGGCAAGCCATTTGACGTACCACGCAGCTTACATAAAGAGGATAGTCCTATTGGAAAGCTGCAGGGCTGAGGAGGAAATGTCCTGCAGGGTATAAGACTGGATTCCTAAGGGAGAGGTGATATTTTTATTTTAATGGGAATATATTATTAACTCCTTACTGAATTTGATAGCTTCTGCTTTGTCCAACAAACAGTGTGATATGCTAAATAAGGAAAGCAGTCACACTGAGTGCTTGAATCCTGGCAACTGACAGTTGCTAGTTAAACAATCCCTTAATTCTTCAGTAAAGAATATACACACTTTTAAGTTCTTGCTTGGATGCCTTGAATAGAGCAGTTATCATTTCTCTTTCTCATTCATAAACAACCTGTCTAGGTTCCAGCATAGTTCTACACTGCTAAAATTGGTTGGGCTCACTGTGAAGCCAACGATTCAAAAGTGACCTTGTCTGCTCTTCCCCTTTGTGGGTAAACAGGTATTTAGGTGTCAAGATTGTACAGAAGATTAGCACTCTGCATTTAAAGGGAGTTTGATACAAAAATCTTAGTAAAACTACTGGTAAAAACAGGTAAGATGTCAGGCACCAAAGTTTTGTTTTGATTTTGTGGAAATACCCAGTCTCTCCCTAGAGACAGAATCGGGAAAAAAACATCTGCTTTCTTAAAATGTTGCAAGAAAGCAGGGGCACTTTGTAGCACCTCTTGTGTTTGAATAAAGGTCAGTAATGCATTTCCACTTCAATTATCACTATTGGCACTTTCTGCACAAATAATTAACTCAATTTCTCACTCCCAGTTAAAGTTCACTAACTGTGGTTTGCACGAGGTAAAACAAGTCCTGCGCACATTTTCCCAGAGTTTACTAAGCTAATCCTCAGAGCACAGGTACTAAATCCATTTTGAGAACAGACCACTTCAGTTTGGGATAAGTCATTCAAACATTCTCCAAACTGGATATTCACTTCTGAGTCTCACTTTCAAACACATGAAAGCTGGTTAGTCTCTTTTACGTCACGTCAATGGGGCTGTTAATTTTGCTTTCTGTAAATAAAGATCAAGGCCATATAAAATTACTATGTTCATTACGGCCCGGATAGGCTTAAGATTTGAAAAAGTAAGAAAGGTGGTGAGGCTAGAAATTTCATCTGTGTTTCTTGCTTTGATTTTGTTAGATTTTAGTCTTAGAAACCTGGAAGAATAAAATTAAGGGACCAACTAATCTTGATGTTGTTTCTTACTGCCCTCCAGGGGAAGCTGCTCTGACAATACCCAGACACTTTGTCTGGAAAGCCCCTCTTCTAATATGAATTAATTATGAAAACATGTTCCTAGAAAAGCCCAGTCACTGCATGCAGTGAAGGGACACTTGAAAGCCATATGGTGTGAAACTTTTCCACCAAAAGGGCATTTACACTGCAGTAAATAACCCACTGGGCAAGTAACTGGTTGGCTAAACTCTGCTTAGCCAACATCTTTAGATGAGATGTGGAAGTTGCACTGGGTCATGGAAGTGGAAACTGTTAGGCTTGTAGCTAGCTCAGACCAATCCCAGTCTACATCTTGATGGAGAAATGCATTAATCTATTTCACTTCTGACAGCACTAAGGATTTGGGCAGTGCAGAACTTGGAGTCTTTTCTATGAACAAGTCGGGGGGATTGTGCATGGTCTTTGGCAAACTTTGCAATCTTTTTCCGAACTAAAATAGTACCTTAATGTGTCGATTATACTTCAGCAGATAAAACAGAAGGCAAGATCAATGGATCAGGAAAGACTCTTCAAAATGCCTTTGTGAGCTACTGATGGTCCTCTAATTCTATTAATAGAGAAACCTGCTTGCCAAGAACACAGAGGAGACCAAACGATGCCAATTCGACATTTCACCCCTGGGAAGGTAACTACCAGAGCCAGTAAGGTAGTCTATAAACTGTCAGGCTGTGTCTTTTGTTACCATTGGACAATTTATCTAGCTCCGTTTGTCTGAAATCAATGTAGTTTGAGCCTGACTGTCCTATGATATATTAGCTCTGCCTCCCGTTACATAACTGCAAAGGGAAGGTCAGACCGATCCTATAAGAACATTATGATTAGAAACAAAAGCAAAAATAATGCAGTGATTCACGTGCAGCTTGTCATGGCTTGATGTTTTGCTGGACTGGGATGTACTGGGCTATCAGCAAGGGCAGGTGCCCTTATGTGCCTAGTTCTCTGCATACATTTCACCCGTATTAATATCAATAAATTGAACCGTGGCAGCAGTCTGAATGAATTTTCCATATGTAAATACAGATTTTTATACTAGCACCCACAGAACAATGGCTAATGAGGCAGTTTTTGAAACTTGTCCTCAATTTAGACAATTTTTCACAAGATGTGACTTGACATCAAAGCGACCCCAAATGGCTTAAACTTCGACTGTATGCCTTCCTATAAGCAAATGAAATGCTGAAAGCATGCCCAAGATAAGTCTCAGATTTAACTTCAAGAATAACCTGATATAAAGAAGATAACAACTATTTAAATTCACCCTGAGCCTGGATGCAAAGCTCCCTCATCTGCTTAGTTGAGCAGTTGGATTTTGCCCTCCCTTTCAACTTGTAATGGTTCAAATGTAGATACTCACCTCTGCTTGAACTCCTGCATCCTAAGTTCTCTCCTCCACTGATTTCTCACTAACAGCATCTCTGTCTGCAACACCTCCTTGTATTCATCTCCAGGCTAACACTCTGTAATGACTTTTCAAATAAAAGTATCCAATTGCTATCCGTGTCCTTATCAGTGGAAGACCGTAGTTTTACAGTGTAAGGTATGCTGCTGTGTTTAGTGGTAATAGAGCAGGTGCCAAGGTTAAGTGACTAGGTAAGATATTTTCCTGCTGAATGGAGCAGGAACTAATCTGGGTCCAGAGTAGCAAGACGTGAAGTCCGTTGGAAAGTAGACCTTCCTGGAAGAAAAGGCAATGAATGCTTTTCTATCTGGTCCCAGCAGTTCCTGTTGCCCCAAATACCCTAAGCCTTCCCTTCCAAGTAGGAGATGCAGCTTGCTCAGACAGCGTCCTCCTGACTTCCACCTATCTTGTTTAATTTAAATGGGCCTGAATGTTCCTTCAACCTTTCTGGATTGTTTCCACACTGTCAATCCCTTAATCTCTGTTCATACCTGGAAACAGAAGTGAGCTCAGCCTTCTAATAGGTTGTCTTTACTAATCAGTCCTCAGATGATGAAAACTTATCACAGTGTTGAAATTCTTTGTCTATGTCATTGTTTGTCACTATCTCTGTGCATCTCAGTGCTACGAATATGGAAATGCTATTAATCTCAAATCAGGATTTGAATTGCTCAGGGTGAGAAGCTGGGCCTTGCATCCTTCACTCCTGCAACATGCAGGGCTGCATCACTAGAGACTGCCTTGTGATTGTTACAGGGGTAGGGCAGACTTTGCGAAACAGAAAGGGTGGGAAAGTGTCCTTTTAACTCCTTGGTGCTGAGGAAGCATTCAACACAAGTGGCAGCCTGTGCACAGTGCAGCTTTGTACTTCAGTTTTTGTCTAGTAGATCCATCAGGTATTTGGGATTTGTTTCTGTCAGGTGGCAAATCTGTGTCCTCCATCTCCCTGTTTATATAATCCTTCACTTTCCTATCGAATCCCTGAAATGCCTCATTTGTCCAGTCATATGCCTTTCAGTGTAGCTGTACTGGACTGTAGATGAACTTGAGCTGGACTGAGAGCAGCAAGAGCAGGAAGCTCTGCGGGTGGGCTAAAGTGTCTGCACAGAGCTATGCCCTTGAGATAGCGGAGGGTCAGCAGAGACCCTGGACTGAGCCTCTGGCATTTGCTTTTGCTTTTACATGCTAGCAGAATAAGCCAAATCCTCCAGACAGTTCATTTGAAGCTAAATGTTTGCTAAAGCTTGTCTCATCTTATTTTTCATTAGCTTCTGCTATTTACAGGGTGATTCTTTAGAAATACCAAGACTCCAGTTTTGCATTCTTTGGTCTTGGAAATGGGAAAGAAACCTGAATCTTGGTTCAAATAGATGTTGCCACTGTCTACCCAGCAGCCTTCCCACCACCAAAGCCCTCTGCTGCACATCAGGACCAGAAGGAGCCATCACTGCACCCTGTGCAGCATTGCTGACTCACTCGCTGTCTGCTTTCCCACGTGTGTGCAAACACGGACTGTGGTACAGCTACATACAGGGTTGTTTTGGACTGTTCCACACTGAACTGTGGCTGTGCCTGCTACGAAAGTAGACACTGTGGTAGGCAATGGGGCAGGGTTTGTTGGGAGAAATACTGTGAACTAAGTTACTGCGAAAGCGAGGCAAGGGATTATAGATACCCTTTTGAGCCAGAAATGAGCTGCTAAGACTGACACTATACAAGAAGCAAGGGTGGCAAGGAAATTTCAGGTAGTCTCCTCTGTCACAGCAGCTTCCTTCAAAATTGGGGAAAGCTGGAGGGCTGCCAAGGCACCTGGTGTGCAGACCAAAATCCAGAGACAGAGGCACCTAGCCCTTTTACTAGTGAGCTCTCCAGAAAGACTGAGTTGCTGTTTAACTCAAGAGCCAATTTTTTCCCGAATGGAAAAACACTAAACTTTCC
This sequence comes from Struthio camelus, assembly GCF_040807025.1. Taxonomy (NCBI): domain Eukaryota; kingdom Metazoa; phylum Chordata; class Aves; order Struthioniformes; family Struthionidae; genus Struthio; species Struthio camelus. The sequence goes on along the minus strand of NC_090982.1, from coordinate 12,782,040 downwards.
AAATAGGAAACCTGCAGCTGCTAGGAGAGATAGGACCTAAACAGACAGGTCTATGTCCAATTCTCCTTGCTGTCCGGACAAACCTTCACTTCCATTCATCTATGCACAGTGCTCTCACACCCAGAAATACAAAACTTTCCCTACAAGGCTTTCAGTCACCTCTGAAGTCTCGTAATCACTTTCCAAAATTGCACTGTTCAAGGCCTCCAACTCTGCCAGGTTTGCTGCCTGCCTGCCCCTGCGGTTCCTGACATCTCTTTGAGCAGTTCAGAGCTATCTCCCTTCCTCCCTGCAAGCCTATCTGAATCTCCCACACTCAAAGACACTCACATAATTATGAATATGCCAGTGAAACAAGTTAAAATACATTTAATATAAGCTGTTGTATACTGGGTTGTGGAGCTGGTAATGTTGTTGGTACAATTAAACTGCAAATCCTAGTCCTGGAGCAAAAAATGCAGCCTGCACAGGCCGCCTCTGGATACGACAAGGGAGAAGAGTCCCAGAGACCGGAATTATAACACTATCCCTAACGTACCCTCAGGGGAGCCTAGCCCATCACTTCTGTGCAAATGAAGTGACTTAGAGCCATAAATGCATTGATGTTTGTCTAGATCTCTATCACAGTGTGCTGGTCAGCCCAAGTTTCCTGTAACCCACAGCAAAGCTCAGCTCATCTGTCCTCTCGCTTAGGTGCCTTAAAGGAAGACTGCATTTTCAAAATGTCCAACCTCCAGCCTTCTTATGTGTTGATTGGGTCTAAAATGCCTGGCTCATGTGATGCGGTCTGTGAGCTGCATGAGAGAAAATAATAAAAAAAAAACCCACCAAACACCCTTGTAAGCAGATTTCCATTCTTTCTTCCAAGGAGTTTCAAACCTCAGTTGACCAGCCTCATCTGCTGTCATTATGAAGTCTACTTTCTCACTGAAGTTTAAACTACTCCGTGGGACAAGAGTGCTTACTTGCCTCAAAATGACCAGATGTCTTGCTAAACTTCCTTGCAACATAAACCAACATACCTTAGATTTTTGTCTCTTAACAGTGAAGCTCAGCATTTTAGATATTGCTTTTCAATGAGGTGCCTGCTTCTAGTGTGCAAATGGAGCAGTGGCATTGGGATCAAACCCATTTCTTAATTAGGGCTGAGAGCCATGTGCATTCAGTGCAGCTAGGATTTTAATTTTCAAGTCATCTGGAGCAATGTTTCCTTGTAGTCAGGACAGTGACCCATGAGCCATGGTGACCCTTCCTGTTGGCTGCAATTTTCCCGAACTGCTCAAGCTCCTGGGGCAATCAGAAGATCCTGTTACCATGTTGTACGTATGTGGCCTCATCTGAATGGGATTAACTGACAAACTTGCTTTACTAGAACATCCTCCAGGGAGCTAATTTTGACCAATGGTAACTAATGATGTTATTTCACAAGGATAATATTAGCAATAATTATAAGATATAATGAGGAAAAAATATCTCAGCTTTTGGCATAGGTGCCAGCACAGCATCTCTTAAGAACAGAAAAGGAGGCTAGGAAAAATCTTGGAAAATAGTTATCCTCCAAGACTCATCCAGATCCCAGCTGAGTGCAGTGTCTTTGCTGCATGGGAGAGCTCTAGTACAGCAGAATGGGTCCTCCTACTGCTGTATCAGACAGAGCATCACAAACAGAAACTTCAGGCATCTTATGCATATGAAAGCATGCTATAAACAAATCAGCCTAGCTCAAGCGCTTTTGTTGGGGAACATGAGGCAAAGCTCCACATTGCAAATTAATTTTTTTTCAAGTCCAAGGCACCAGTGAAGTTTTTCAGGGCCAAACTAAGGGAAGATAGTTGCAGAACTTGCAATTTTTGACTGGTAATTCAATCCCATAAGGACAGCTAGTGAAGACGGTTGTCATGGGATCAGATGAGGTCTTCCAACCATTCCCAAAGCTTTGAGATTCTGCGTAACAAAGCTGAAAGCTGGGGTTTGGGACGGGAGGTTCTGATTTAGACTGAACCCAGAGGTACCATGGACCATCTAGAGGGATCCTTTCAAAGCTAACAGCCCCTGGCCGTGAAAGCCTTCTAGCATTGCGTGTGAATGGATTTGGGGAAAACAACCACCCCCTTCTGTTGCTGGAGTAAGGAGCTGTGCTATGGTATCCTGGTGAGCAGTACTGGAGTACAGACTGAAGACATTATTCTAATTCATAGCAAGTCAGCAATGAGAGAAACTTACTTAAATCACACTTAGCTAGCACCAGTTTTTTCCCCAGTTCCCTTTCTGATGTAGCCCCAACACAGCCATGTGGTCGCACATCTGTTACAGCAGCTTCTCTGAGCTAAATCTGCCCTGAGCTACATGGGTTGCAGGAGTAACAGTCAGCTGCATTGTGCACAAGCAGCAATAAAATGGAAGAAACAAAACCCCCAGCCAACGACATTAAAAAAACAGTCTTCCTCCAAGCAACCAAACAAACACCATCAAGTCTAAGTCTTAATATCATCACCTTATTAAAAAGGCATGGTTTCTGAAACCAGCCTAAATGAGGCTGAGGCCTTATTGACCTCTGCTTGATCACAGTGTCCTAGCCTTACCTGGTTTTGCTCTAAAGATTGATGTCATGCTATAAGGCTTAGCAGTGTCCCAGCTTCACATGCTGCTGGGCTGCTCTCAGGTAGGAGTCCCGCCTTATTTCGAGGGGACTGGTGGTCCAGACTTTGGTGATGCTCTGCTCTTCTCACTTTGAATTCATGCAGCTGAGATAAACAGTCCTCTGAGTTGCAGTCCTAATGCACAGGTTTTGAAAGAATGTGATATCCTGTTGGATATGAATGTGTGATGGGAAGAAGACCACAGAGTAAGTAATGGGAAGCCACATGATGGATGGGATGAATATTGGAAGTTTTAGCAGTTTATTGCATTGCTGTTTCTGGCTGTTGGTCATGGGGTGGCCAGGGATCATGCTACAGAGACGTAACTCAAAGGTTTTGTGATGGGGAGAGGGAAGAGGAAACTGTGCAGTGCATGGAGAAATGATGTCTCCGCACAATCATTTCAGGATTGTTCCCCTTGACCGATACTGACAGTTGGAGATCTGCATTGCCTTACGCTTGCTTTGTATTTGCCTTCAGGTTGTTAAAACGCTTTTCATCTTTACATTAATGATTGTGTGTGAGTGTGAGAGAAAAAAGAAGTGGGAAGGATGCACAGGGACACCTATCAGCTGTTAGTTAGTCTAAGCCAAAATGCAGACTGGAAAAAATAATTACCACAGACAAAATGGGAACATTCAGGTGTTGTTACAGCACTGTGGGGACAGTTTACCTTTGCTCATCCTTTCAAATAGGAAGCAAAATCCTACTGAAGTGAATATGTGCTTTCAGAGGGACTCCTTCTAGCAGCTCCAAACTATAATGTTTTCTATTGTTGTTTGGAAAAGGATTGAGAGCAGTGTGCCTACTACTCTTGTGTCTCATGTCGGCACAATAGTAGGGCTTTCGATTTTATAGTTCTGTGATTACTTGTATGAGGCAAGGTCACTCGAGAGTCTTTAGCAAAAAAATAATGTTTAGAAATTTGTAACGGTGCGTAGTGTTCTCTTCTGATCTTCAGACCCACTGTGCTAAGCCTTTCTGGTGCCAAGGAGCACGGACACAACGAAGCTGCAATCTCAAGGTCAAACTTCTCACAACGGCTGAGAGAGAAGCTAAAGCTTGGGTCTCCTGCATGCCAGCCTGTGCTCAGTCTGTTTTACAACCTCACACAGAAAACTGCTCAATCTATACTAAGCAAAAAGATCACTATGGCATAAGGTTCTGCTTGGTCCTTGCCTGTATAGCGCACACTTTTAGGCTATATAACAGTTTTAGTGAAAAGAGCAAGTCATGGAAAGGTAACTTAAAATTGCAGCTAAAAGGTCATACAGAATTGCTTTATGCCCAAAACAACTTACAATTCATGCTCAGTCTTGGCAGCAAGAACAGCACATGTATGTTAATGGTGGCCTGTCAGTCTCTCTGAGAGCTGATCTCAATTAAAATCTAACTAGCTTCCCTGACAGTGCTCATCATATTTTTTCTCGAGGAGGCTGGATTGACGCTACGTGGGAGGTTGTGGATTCAGGCTTCGCTGCTGCTGGGTGCCCTTCATACTCCCTACAGTCCCTCTCCCCTGCGTAAGAGGTCCTTGTGCTGGGAGCTCATGGGGTTCATGGCCTGCTCAGCCCTACCCTCCTTGGAGGAGAGTCAGGAAATCTCCTGCCCCTGTTGCAGTCAATGGAGTTCTGCCAGCCATTTTTCAGACTTGTTTAAAGTAAACATGGGAAATACGGCTGAAAAATTACACAGTCTAAGAAAACTTCAGCATGAACGTGGGAATTGTCCTGTCTGACCAAGAGGATCTCAATACATCCAAAAAGGCATGCAGAAATCTTGGTTTGTGTAGTGTAATGGGACCCATGAAGACTGTGTTTCTGTGGGATAAGATGAAGCGGGCAGTATTACAGTCAGCGTAAAACTTGAGCTAAGCTCTTCCCAGGTCAGATTTCTGTTAAAATATCAAAAGCTTTAGCAATTCCAATATATCGCAAAATTTACAACTTCAAAATATAAAGCATGATCCTTCTTCTCCAGAGTGTGTTACTATCGACATGAAGAACAGAAAAGAAGAGTCTTAATAATATCCTAGATGCCAAATTATTACTTGGAATGTAGTTATATTTTATACTAGTGTCTTTAAAACTTATGGGAACCACTCGCTGCTCTTACAGGCCTTTGGGTAATATATCCAACTTGCCGTTACTAACAGCTGGAGTAGACTCCTCTGAGTTAACTTTCACTGTAAAAGGATATACGTGTATGTTTTTGTTTTACAACCAAAACTTTAGACAAAATGTAAAACTGTAACCTTTCACCTGTTATTACTGATAAAAATACTTCTTAATAATAACTGCAGGACTATAAACATAATTCCTTTTTTGTCTTGCCGAAATGGAAATGTGATGTTTTATTATTGTGAATCTGCAGTTTTGAACAATTGCACGTATAGTGACTTAAACCACATGTCCTCTTTGCTACTTTAAGTCCAAGAATAGGTGTAGTCATACAACCATAAAACAATGACTCATGCCTGAAGCAAAATATTTATGGTGTAATTCTTAAAGCCTCTTTCTCCACTGCTAATGTGAAGGGACTGAATCACAATACAAAGGAAAATTGCATCTTTGGAGCCAAATATGGGAGAGTAAAACTGAGCCCATTTTTTCAGCAGGTCATGCAATACGTGAATAAAGAAATCATTTGTCCCAGGGACAGGACACATCATGTCACAGGTAAGCCAAAGGCACGCTTTAGAGGGCTGTTTATAACCTGATCAGCTGCATATAAAGAGTAGGGTGCCTGTGATTCTCACTTAACCTCATCCAGCAGTAGCTGTTAGCCTAGAGCAGCTTCAGAAAAGGGTTCCCCCCCTGCCCCCCAAGCAGGCATCCTCCTCATTATGTAAATATTATGCACTTAGTGAAGGCTTGGCTGCGGGGAAATTCATTCAGAGCCAAGTAGCTTGGAAGGGAAGATATAAGCCTGCAGATCTGTAACAAGTGCAAAACATTTGTTTTTCGTCTGTATTCAGAGAGCAGCTGCAGATTCCTTGTGGCACAAAAAATGCTCTATATATACCAGCCAACAATGCTAGCAAAATCCGGAGTTTGCTGGAGCATTCCAGCAATACGAAAACAAAGTTGTTTTTTCAATGGCTGAAGAAAGATGTGAAAATGGGAGAAGCTTTCACTGACTCATCACAATCAGAGGGATTATTACAAAGCTAAATTGTTCTTCAAAACTACTATTTCTGCACAAACAACTCATTTGCAATTGCGAAGAATGACTGTCTTATCAGAAATAGACCCTTCTATTATTAAAAAGTTGCCTTCTTCCTTTACTGTAGATTTCCTTTTAACAGAATGTGTATGAATTAATTCTTCTATATTCTTCATCTCATTACTTTGAAAGAACTGCCATTATGTTAGCTTTTCCCTTATACACTTACCTCCCTTCAAAGTTAGTTTGTATTTTATATTAGTACAAAATAGCTGTAACCACAACCCTGCTCTGCTGCCTTCACGTCTTTTGTTTTTACATTCAAAGAAACTTTTCAGTTTTGAACGGATAACCTTTCCCATTATTATATTCCTCCCGTGATAACTTACCTCAGATTTAAGTACTCTTAACACTTCCAGGGAAAGCTTAATACAAATGTCAATTTCCTGCCGCACACATGCACACAGAGCAGATCTGGCTGGCAGCAGGGGTTTATAGCTGATCTCTGACCCCTTTGTCCCCTATTCCTTGTTCACCTATCTTTCCTCGCTCTCCCCATCACCACTTCCGTCCTTCTTTGTGAACAGACTCAGCCCTTGAGGTATCTCTTGAAATGTTTGGGAGGAATGACCACTTTGGCAATAACATTTCTTCCCTGAGAGGAGTCTCCAGGGTAACGGCACTACTTTCTCATGGCCCTTTTTGGCCTTGAGAATGACGGGGGATGCCAAGCATTTTGAAAGGGTGATTATTGATGAAGTTCTTAGGACATTTTGCACTCAGTTCTGCAGAAGAGGAATCTTCCAGTTAGAAACACTAGAAAAGGGGGATATACCCTCCAGCAGGAGCCTATGAACAAGGTTTCAGTAAGTTTAAGTGCATAAGAAGAGTCTGAGTTATTCCATTACTGAGGTTAGCACAAAAGTCTGGCATCTGGTGAAAAGACTCATTTTTAAGATTACGTTTCATAAATGCTGATTTTATTTGTAAACCTGCTTGAAGCTCGTTTTCTAGCTAAAGCAAGGGCAATATAATTTAGGGGAGAATATACCTTTTCTTTGGCACTTAACAATGTGTTTACACTTAAAGTAAAGATTTGAACTTTAGTCAGCCTTAACTGGTATGTCCTAACCAGCTTCTTCATGATGCTAACCCTGTCTGAACGCACCATACGCTTTGCCTTGTTGACGGCTGGCTGCTCTTTCTTATAGCTTGATCTGTCTTCCCCTGGCTAGGTTTATCTATGACAGTGCCTCCCCTTTCAACTCCATGCCTATGCATTTCCCTCAAACACTTTCCAGGAAAGGCCCTCACAACCACTTTATAATCCGGATAGATTATATACCCGCAGTCTATTTAACGTATTTATATTATGTAAATGTCATGAGTTTCCTGTATGGAAACTGTACTGGCTTTTGTCTCAGGCCATTTTAATCTACAACATATGATTTCGTTATGAGTGTTAGTGTGACATATGCACTTCGTTGACCTGAAGGTGGATAGCTCACCTTCAGCCACTTTACATAAAAAAAAAAAAAAAAGGCAGTCTTCTGAGATCATTGCCTGTACAAAATCACACATCACAGAGAATTTTTCAGTTAGCTGAAACATTTGGCTGATTTCATGCCTTCTGAAAGCATACAGTAGGAGTACAAATTAAAAGTTCTTTTGAAATTATTTTGTTCTGAAATTGTCTTGCAAATATGAAATGTTAAAAAAAATTAGCATTGATTTACAAACCATCTTGAGTTCTTTCCCTGACAGCTGTTTGTTCAGAGCTACAGAAATGAGAGGAGAATCAAGCACTCAAGAGAAGTTTTAAGTTCTTGCTAACTCACGAACAAAGAGAAAGCAGGTGGTGTCCTTTGTGCAAAGAGTTAGCTATAAACCCTTACCCAGCTCTAACTGCAGGAGATGAGGATGTTATGGCTATACAAACAGATACTGTCTCTCTTGCAGTCTCACATATTTGTCTGAAAGATGAGTTTATAAACAAACTCTGGAACTCGTTGCAGTTCACTGCTATGTTGGCCAAATCCGTAAATGTGTTAAAAATGAACTAGCTGAATTACTGGAGCTACTAGACCTATAAAGCAAAGAGGATCAGGTTTTAGGGTTATGATTAGTTAATAAACCACTGATGGCTGGAATTTGGGAGTGGGTACTGAAGGAAAGATGGTTATGGGTGTTTTCATTTTATCCAAAGCATCTGCTCCTGAATGATGGAAAAAGACACTAGATGGATCTTTGTCTGAGCAGTAAATCATGTCTTATGTTAGTCCATACAGTTGACAGTGTTTTTCAATTTTCAAGCTGAAAAGAAAAAGATTGCTTTACTGCTTTTAAACACTTGAATAACAGGCCAAAGCCTGCAAAACCACTATTTTTAATGAACAATTCTTGTCATGTGCCACTTTATTGTTTCCTACACTAAGTCCTTGCATCACTAAATTGAATGTTCTGTCTTATGCTTTATTTACAAGGCACCACATAACAAACAAAGGCTTGCCGAGTGTATATAATGTTGGGAAAAATCTTTTAGCACAGCCAAGGGCAGGTTTTACAATACAGGAGACAAATTCAGTGTAACCAAAATGGGTTTATTCTCATGTGTATGGAAGGACACAGATCGCAGACACATTCTGATGATAGCAGTTTGGTTCACTATAGCAGCTTTCATGTGAGCCTCTGACAGAGTGTTATAGGTAAGACTGCAATACTTCTGTGTTTCTGAATATTTCCACCTTACAAAACAGGAAATTAAAATCTCAAGCTTGAAAAAAAAATTGGTCTTTGACATCCTCAGAAGCTTTACTACCCACATTTAGACCCTCAAGTTAAAGCAGAACAGATTTTGAAGAGAAACATAAGTATTTACAGCATTTATAGCCATGCCTCTCATAAAGCATGGTGCAAACCACAGAATGTATCCCAATGTGTGTGCTCTTCACTGACAAAATGAGCTCTATCAGGAAATTCAAACCTTGACATAAATCGAGGTGAATATGTGACTTTCAGTTGCCAGCTCTTTGCTCACTTCAGATACTCCCAAGCAGATCTGTCTGAACTGAAGCTGTTTGTACTTGTGTGCACGCGAGGAAGGTTGTGTGGAAGAGTGCTGCCTTCAGAGATGGACTGAAGAAATGCATTTCTTAGCTCAGTTTCACAGATTTTCAATTTCTGCCCCTATGTTCTAATTCTCAAAGTTATGAGAAAATATTTCAATACCTCAGACACTCAGCTCCACAGTTTACTTAAAAACAAATAGCTGATGAAGCTTTAGTCCCTCAGCATGCTCAGTTTCCAGTCTAGTGTCAGTGAGAAATATGCCGAACTTACACTTCTTTCATGCGTGAGCTCCCCTGGAAGCTTTTCCTACCGTTGAGCTACTTGTGTTTCTGTCCTGCTGTCAAAGGGCTAAGCCTACACCGCAAGCTTTCTTCATCAGCATGGACACCAGTAGAATATCCTCCTTATATTTATATTATTATCTTGGTTGAACCTGTAGAAAAAGAATCTTTGAAAATCATTTGTCATTGCGTAGTTGGTCCACAAGCCCCATAATTGTTAGTGGTCAGGAAGTGCAGATTAAAAAAGGCTGAACTGCCTTGGGAAGTCAGGCTAAAGATTGGGGGAACATCGTTTGCTGCAGTCCTAATGCACAGGTTTTGAAAGAATGTGATATCCTGTTGGATATGAATGTGTGATGGGAAGAAGACCACAGAGTAAGTAATGGGAAGCCACATGATGGATGGGATGAATATTGGAAGTTTTAGCAGTTTATTGCATTGCTGTTTCTGGCTGTTGGTCATGGGGTGGCCAGGGATCATGCTACAGAGACGTAACTCAAAGGTTTTGTGATGGGGAGAGGGAAGAGGAAACTGTGCAGTGCATAGAGAAATGACGTCTCCGCACATTCATTTCAGACTCTGGAACATAAATTTTTACAGGCAGTAATGACAGCAGTGAAACTTCCTTTCTTTCCAATGGCAGCATATACAAGCACTGATTTAATGTTGTTTGGCACCCCTTCTATAAACTCACCAAGGCATTTGTTTACTTCCATGCACTTCAGAATACACCAAAATGAAGCATATTTTGCAGCTTTCCAGTTCCTAAAGATACTTTATGTAAGGGACAGAGGGCATGGGAAGTCAGATCTGCAGTACATTCTTTCTTCTTTCTAAAAGGGAAGAAAGTCCTGGAAGTCAAAGCTGGGTCAATTTCATCTTATTCAGATAAAGTTCTTATCTCCCTCCCACCCTGAAACTAGAAAAAATTTAACTCATTCATATTTCAGAAAATGATACTGTTTGAAATCAAAGTTCCAGTTTAATGTACAGTTTAGCCATTTTCTTCATTAAAGTACTGTTTACTACATGATCTTCTAGTACACTTACTATAAAGAGGTTAATCTATCTTTTTTCAAATGACCTGCCTGACATGAGTATGCCACCTAAATCCCACAAGGGTTTAAGTTAGACTTAAGAAAGTAAGGTCCTATGCGTGCCCTCTGTACGGACAAACAGTCTTGGTCCTGAGTGTGTCCTGCAAAGTTGAACCTTTGTGGCCAAGTCTTATTTGTTTGGTTCTTCTGAACAAATGGGACCACAAATCTCATCCTAAACATAAATCATGTACTTTACAGGAGAAGGAATAAGTCCCAGTTAAAAAGAGAAAGAGATGTTTCACTCCTTGCATGTATTTCAGTCGAAGAAACGAAATGTCTGATCAGAACCCATTATATCTCTAATGCATAGGACGTGTATTTGGACAACAGGAAAAACTCAGGCTATACATGCCTATTTCATTTTCTGGGGGTAGAAGGAAACAGTCTTGTGCTTTGTGATGTGCTTTGTAAGAACTTGAATTTCCAAACAATATTATTCCCAAAGAGTCTCAAAGCCTGATTTGAGGGACCTCATTTTCTGATCTCTGTTCTACTTCTGTTTAAACGATGAAAGCAGTGCCAGGAAGCACAATGTGCATTGTAACTCCTTTCCTGGGATTTGTGCTGGTGAATTTTCTTCAACTATGCTTCCTTTTCTGCTGCAGTATCTCTGGGATGCCATGACACTGTCAGTAGACAGGAGAAATGGTCAGCAGCTTTTACCTTGCAGATGCCCTTAAGCTGGCATGGACCATTTACTGCTTGGGCAACTGGAGTGATAGCTCTGGTGGCTCCAGCCTTACCTGGGACTGAGCAAAGCCTACCAGGGGAAGGAGGCAAGGCCCTTTCTGCTTCCTTCAGGGGTTTCTCTCCCATCTTGGGAAAGCCCAGGCGAGTAGCTTGGCCAAGGGTTTGCTCTCATTTGCTACCATACAGCTTCTCCTTCTCTCTGTCTTGCTTAATACGCACTGGGAGGATGTTTGGATTCCTGAAACTGTCCTGAGTTATTGCGTTATTAAAGTGTCCCTTTTACTGTGTTTGCAGGGCTTTTGAGTATCTCGCTGATGATGAGTTATGTACATACATTGTACCTCTTCCCATTGTCACTGTTGGATGGTGGTGCGATGACAACAAGTTCTGTCAGTATTTCCTAAAACAGGGTTTTTGGTGCAGTTCCATGATCAAAATGCAGTAGGATGTAAGACTTGGCTTCAGGATGGGTGGCTTCCCATCCCCTTACCTGCTAGTGAACGATAAGCAATGTTTGTAGAAACAAAATCAGAAACCTTCCAGAGCCTGCTTGTTTTGCAAGCCATCTCTGGAGTGCTTGACAGAGGCACAGCAAACTTTTCTGTAGTCAAAGACCAGTTCCTCTTTCCCCATCACCTCAAGGGCACAGATAGATAGATTTTCAGAAATCAGTGGTACTTTTCATTCCCTGTGATGCAGTTATAGAATAAGTAAAATCTTGGTCCTGGCTCTCCCCCACACAGAAAGGCAATCATATCTGTTTGCCTCGACTAGTAAATTTCCTGGCTTAACACCAGTCTTTTGTATCAGGTGAGAAAATCACAGCAAAAGAAATGGGCGTGGGATAAGGCAGACACAACAAATCTCTGTCAGAAAGAACGCTTTCAGTGCAATTGCTTTGCTGGTGAATTGTTATTCCTTGTTAGGCAAGTACTTTTCTTGTTTACGGCATTAAGGGCAAAACAAAACACTGCTCAGGAAATAACCTTAAGTATACTGGAACTCTTTTAATATAGAATTGTGATGTATTATTAATGTTAAAGATTTATATCTAAATGCTGCATTTCCTTATGTACAGATTTCTTCTTTGTGTTCCGATGGAAAAAGAAGAAATTTCCAGCCAGAGTAAATTATATTTATAATTTAATGGGTTATCAGTTCCGTTTTCCAGAGCAAGCAGGATGTGGCTCTTGCAGACTAGTTCTGCAGTATCTGTAGTTCATTTATTTCTAAATGTCAACCTGACTCAGTAAGGATGCTGTGAGAGTCTGATTTTCCATTAAAAACTTCTACACAACCTGAGGTAGTAGTGGAACCGAAGCAAGTGGCTGCATCGTTCCCCTGGAGTGTGTTTGCCTTTGCATCTTCACAGCTGTCTTGTGCCTGGACCTACCTGCTGCAGTGAAGTGTTTTGCAGCCTGGGTGATACCTAACAGGGTGGTCTTGCTGGACTGCTATGTCACGTCTGCTGCAATGCACAGAGTGTTGGCAATTCTTTCAGAGAAATAAGCAAATTCTGATTGCCGAGGGGCCTGGAGGAAATGTGGCTACAACAGGGGGTTATGGAGAATCCCCTAATCAGCTGGCTGAGGATGAGTCCCATCATACCATCAGCTGGAAGAGGAAGGCGGGGCAGTAACATACTCTTTAGTGTAAAAAAGCAAGGGCTGGGTACAGAGGAAAAAAGAGGAAGCGAAGCCTGAGTAGGATGCAATTTCTCGCCAGGGTTGGAGCTGGTAAGACTCGACTGCCCATCCGGACCAAGGAGAAGGCTGCTGATATTCACTGAATCAAAACCGATCCCTGGCCTGCTTTTGCGGGCACGCAGCATGGCTACTTTTACATCGGTGGAGATGACTGGTAGGTGCAGCACATTTGCGGGAAAGTAGATCTATAGTGTAGTAGAGCTCTAAGTCCAGTGTGTGGCATGAACCGATCTGCATTCAGAAAAGCCCAGACGGGTCTGCAGGCATGCTGCCAAGGGAGGGCTACGTTCTTGCAGAGTTTTCCTTCCTCTAGCTACTGTAAAGGAACATTTATTTAAAAGCCTGGAAATATAGGCTTCCCTACCCACTCATCTCACTGTTCTCTAAAAGCTGTCACTTCTTCCCACACTTTTCTCATTTAGGAAAAAAGCAGTATTCACCTACTTATCCGCTATCTTTGCCTCTTTTCCCTCTTCATCAGTACAGTGAACTGACTTGTTGCAGGAGTTCCTGGCTTTGAAGCCTTGGCTCAGTGCTTTATGCCAGGAAAATTCAAGTGATGAGAGGGAGGCAGCAAGCCCCATTTCCTCTGAGGTGGGCTGTGTTGGGCCACCCAGGACGATGATCCCAAGGACCATGGGGAGGATCTCCATGGCAGCTGGCCACTTTGTCCCTTGCAGGCTCAGCAATGCAACACATGCATTTAACTCTACACCTTTTTATCTTCAGGAGGACAGCGTTTAGCCTTAAGGACACCATCAGATACCATGCTATATTGAGACCTGCTTATAGAAGCACAGCATTTCAACTGATTTCCTAATCAGACAGACTTTTGTTAACAGAAGACTTTTATTAGCCCTTTAATTAATTAATCTATTCATAAATATATATATAGCTTAATGTATAATTTCATCATATATTACAAATATAGCCAGACTTTGATCATATAACGTTTTGCATACAGGCAGGCTGCAGAGCCTGCACGGGGCATGTTTTTGCCCCTAAACATTCACTCTTACCCTGTTTCACAAGGACAGATTATCTTCACACTTAGAGACTAGGAGGGACGTGTAGAAATCACAATCCATCACACTTATTTCAGTTTAGAAGTGCTTTACATGCTTTCAAATAGCTACTCCTTGCAACAGTTTGATAAAGAAGCTATAGGTTTTACTCTTATTCTTATAATTGTATTCATCTTATAACAGGAGACAAGCACAAGGGTGAGAAGTGGCACTTGGGAGTTCGTACCTCTTGGTTTGTGCTCTCTGTAAGGTTACTCTGTTTAGGGGGAAAAAGGAAAAAAAAGTGCTGTTTTTCTTGCGATTCTGCATGTCTCTATCAAGCAGTGGAATTACCTGAGACTAAACATATTTCTCTTTAGCCTCTTAGGAGGCAGAAAAACAGAATTACAGAATCACATACTCTGCGAACATAGACAATTAATACAGAAAGAGCACTTGACATGCATGACAATCACAGATGACACAGGATTTATTGATTCCCTCTTATTTCGTAGATCTTTGACTAGAGTGTAATACATTTCTTGCAAGAATAATAGGAGATTCACAGCTGTGCATGGACTCTTACGAGTGCACTGCTCTAGCTCAATCCCACCAAAGTCCTTGGGGACCTGGTACAAATCTCTGCTGATGCATACTGGAGCCTTGCCCAGCTATGAATTTCACTCCTGTTGCATAAATCGTTCTGAGTCTCATAGTAAAACAAGGCTGTTACATTTACAGTATGTGCCTGATTCTCATTTACACTACAGCACTTTTGCATTTTCTTTGGGTCAAGGGATTTCAATGTAACTGAAAATCAGGCTGTACTCAGTGCTCAGATATTTGCACTTTTCTTTAAATTCAGGGGGGTTTTTTGCATTCAGAAAGAGAGTGATGATATAGCAACATAAAGCCTAACGGCACAGGTACATTTGTCCCTGCTTGAAGACATAGGAAGTCATAGGGAAACCACTTTGTAGTCAGACCTGCAAGTTTAAAAGTTAAGTGTGCTCCTTTCTCCTCCTCTCTTTTATCTAGCTGTGGGAAGTCTGTCTGCTGCTGCCGCAGCTGGCAGAAAATGGCTTTTTTTTTTTTTTCTTAGAAGGGTCTTTTCCTTTCTGCCCTTTCTTTGCTGAAGCTGTTCAGTGAAAAATCTGGGAGAGTTTAGTAACTTCCAAAGACTTTTTTTCTTGAAGAGTGATCCAAGCATTAATACTTTGTAATACACAAGCAACTCCTGGTACCATGGAAAGAAATGGGCAAAACCTATCTTTGCATAAGGAAATAAACCAGGGGATCAGCTCTAGTAGATGAGAGTTGCACAAGGCGTAGAAAAAATTCACCATTGCCAAAGTTAAAGAGAGAGGGTCTTTTTGCAGCTTATTGTGTTCATTTTTTGGTAGGCTGTGTGGATTTCTGTCTTTGGTAAAATAAGTAAGAAAAGTAATTTTTTAATTTAGCACCTTTACAATATGTGAGGCATCCTGAAGCCTCCGTGGTCCCCCAGTGGTATCACATTTAGATTATCAGACTTGAATTGAGCATCAGAGCTCAATCCTAAGCATATTCTCTATCAATCCTTAAGCTCATGGTAAAAGTCATGGGCTGACCAGGCTCCAAAGTGCTATAAGCTTCACAACCACAGCAAAGCAGATACTTTGGAAACTACATTTCTATAGTATGGTATTCTTACAGAGACATCAATGCACAGGAAAGGTGGAGATAAGTTTAGATCCTCACCGCTGAGTATTTGTTTTGCAGCAGCTATTAACACACGTGTAACTGTTTCTCAGCTTGCAGGAATAAAAGGCTGTTTCTGTGAGCAGCAAAACTTGCAATACTGGAAGAGCATTGTTCCTCTGTCCACTCTGGGGAAGGAAACATTGTCAATGTACCATCTCTGAGCAGGCAGAAATGGTCCACAGTGCTGAATTTTCTTCTTCAGTCTGCTGGAGTATCGCAGCCCTTTCATTTTGGACAAAGCAAATGAAGCTTGTTCATGAGGGCAAAGAATAACCTTTGAGCTGAGCTCCCGCAGTGGCAATTCTAGAGCTGGAGGCTTCTGACTCCTGCCCCAGGGCAGCTTGCAGAAGGGACGTAAAAACATGCCAAGGTGGGAAGGCTCACTGAGCTAGAGGAAAACTTACCCTCAACCTGCAGATCCAAGCAGTCAATATCGTCATGTACCAACAGCTCCCAAGATGCCTGAGACAAAAATACCACTGGGGTTTGGATTGCTTACACTGGTTTGTGAACATACAAAGCGTGGCTGCTTAATCAGAAAGGATATTTCTTCCAGCTCAGAGACAGAAACTGGCTAATGATTTGTTCTCTAGCCACCAGAGGGAGATAAAAAGCCACATGGATTTCAACTGGATCATCTGATATCTTCTAATGCCATGTTAATAAGCGTCTACACCGTCACCGTAAACCTCGTATTAAGCCAGTGTAACTCTTACAGCAAAAAGCGATAGCATTCTGCCACCGTAACGTGCTGCCAATAAGCATTACCGTTTTAATTTTCATGCCTCTGGCAAAGCTAATGCCAGAAAAACAGAAAACAAAATGCTCGTTAGTGCTTTTAGAACAGGTGTGCACAACCTGTTAAAAAAGTTTACAAGTATTTGTCCCTGCTAGCCACACAGCATTTATTCTGCAGCTGTTACCGTTCTGCTATGTCTTTCAATGAGATCCAAAGAAACAAGAAGGTTCTGCAAGCATCTTAGTTACGTGGTGGTTTTGGAAACAGTTCTAAGCACAGGCTGCAAGGTGTTTTCCTTGGAAGGTATTGTAGGAAATTCATGCTTTCAAGAACTCTGGTGAACATTTCACATCAATTCTCAAGCTCAAAACAATCTTTCAAAAGCAAGCATACATATTACAACAAAAATTATGAGCTGCTGCTGACAGGACTGTTCTGACAAACTCTTGCTTAGTTTGTAAGTCTGTAAGGATACTGTGTTTCTCTCTCTCTCTCTCTCTTTTATGTCATTCCTAAGCTCAAAGATATCATGCAAATGTGAAAAGATCATGCTACTACTTGTAGTAAAACAGTTTGAGTTGTCTGGAAATTCAATCTGTAGTCCTGGGGAAAAAGGTAGATTTCTGATCTGGATCACAATGGAAAAAATAGCACAACTGTCACAAAGTGTATTCTAAGGCTTTCCATGGAAACAGGACATCTCAAGAATCCCAGATTAGAATGGGAGTCTTTTTAGGCTTGATCAAGAGGAAATTGTACTCCTGAGGGCCCCACTCCTATGCTTTTATTTGCTTCCAGTCTTGCTGTTCAACTGGGAAACTTCTCCCATTATACCTCTGTTATCCCCAATTTTAAATTATGGTAGCTGGTTAGAGACTAAGAAAGAAGGGTGACTACTGACCCTGAGGACTGTAAGGATGGCCAGTCAACGGTACATGAGGCAACATATCAGGAAGGAGTAACACAAGGCTCCCCATGCACTTTCTCCTGTATTCCAAAGAAGACTCCACTTCTATGCTACTGTTAGCCTTTGCTATAATTTATGATTTATATGACTGTCTAACTTTTATGAAAGGTAACTGAGAAAAAAAGAAGTAGGTTTTTGTGCCAGAGACATTGCAGCTCCAAGCACTGCATGCCATTAATCACACATTGTTGAAATTAGGCCTCAGCTTTTCTTCTTCTTTTTCTTTTGAAGTGTGAAGTATTCCTGTTCTTGAATGTCACCAGATTAAAATACCACAGAGAGCCAAATGAGTTGATGGAGATGCCAGATCTTAGGGATTTAGGGAGTTTTCTAGGTTAATGAACGGATGGAAGAATTTTAGCTTGAAGGATGCAGAATGAAGGGTGTGGGAGGGCAGATTGTTCAGTTCTTCCAGACATCTGAGCATCTGTAAGAATCAGCATATTTTCCTCTTAAACTCACAACAACTCAAGAGGGCTAGGTAACTGCTTGGAGTCAGGATTGAGCATGGTGGAAATCCAGCTGCAGCCATCACCCAGTCAGGGTTCGCAGGGGCAGGCAGGCAGCCCAGGCTTGACTGTTGGACTTTCTGTGTTGCTCCTCCTGCCGTGAGACCTCTGCATGTTATCTACAGAGCCTACAAGGGAACAAAGTGCATGGAAGCCCTGCAATCTGCAAATGTCAACTTCTTAGAAGGGTCACTGGGCACCTATTGGTGATGGCTGGAATGAATTACAAAGAGATTGTCATAGAGAAAAGGCATTGCTTTCTGCCCCAGTATTCAGAAGCAGAAGTATGATAATGGTTTGATCCAGAGTTGGTCTGGACTTTGTCTGATCCATGCTGACAGCGCTTGCTTACATGAGTTGCACGGGGCCATAACTTGTCGTCATGTTCTGAGCGTATGAGTAGTCTAGGTCTACTTAATGACACAGAAACTTTAAGAACGGTTTATGAAACCCTTGAGATACTAGTGATTGTAAGGAAATGTTTCTTGCTATTTACTCACCATTGCTAATCAAGCAAGTGGCTTGCTAAGTTCTAGCACTAAACTCGACACAGAAGTTGTGGCTTCCCTGTCAATCAGAAAGTGAAAGGCAGATGTGTCAAAGCCTTGGAAGTTGTATTGAGCATTTGTTCCCACTTTGCCAGCTGCATGAAGCTATGTGGTGATTTCATAAAAGCTGCAGAAAGATCAAAGGATTCTGGTTATGTGATCCATGCTGCTTACCACGCAGATGTGCTGAAAGGAGCATTGAATTCACTGTGAGTAGCTTCATATTCATGCTACAAATAAAACTACTTTTATCAACCATTCAGTGATACTTCTGTTAACTGTGTTTGCAAGACTAAATCCATGTGCTTTGCTCTTTTGCTTCAGACTAAAGACCCGAGTCAGCAAGGTGTCTAAGCATGTGCCTAAGTACAGACTGCAGGGCTTTGCTGAACAGTTGTGAGTTTAAGCACATGTTTAATCTTAAGTAGGTACTTAAATGTGTTGCCAAATGAGATCTCCCCTAAATAATAATTAATCAGATAGTGACTGTAATACAGGGCTGGTGATACTCTGGACTGAACTTGTGAATCCATGCTGGCATTAAGGAGAAAGTTTATTTTCTTTTTAAGGTAAATACATCTGAAAGGAAAAATATGAAAAGTAGGAGCATTTTCTGATAGAAACGGGACACTGACTGTGAGGTTGTCTAATTTTTTACAGAAGAAACACTGGTGTAGTTCTTAAAAAGAGAGCGTGGAAGGAGAAGACATGGGAACCTTGAGCAGCCTGGGTATTAAACCAGGCTTATGTGTGGGAGTCAGGTCAGACAGCCAGGGTGGATGTAGGTCATTGGCCTGTGAGCTGTTAGGGCGGTCTGCTTCCTAGGGGAGAGATTAAGTGACGAAAAAGGACATTTTCAAAGTGTCACTTTTCAAAAAGCCAAAAATTACTGGCAAGCTGTGCTGTCTAGAAATATCTTAGCTCCAATCACAGATTTCAGTTTGAATCAGACCTCATTGTCAAACACTGTTCAAATTAGGGATGCATTGAAGCAATCAGTATTCTCAGCAAAAAATCTTGAAAATAATTCTTTGTTTTTTTCTTATCATTCATCGAGAAAGGCTCATTCAGGAGCCTGATACTAACTTGCACATGCTGGGGAAGGAGCAAAAGATTACGTATTCTCTGAGGTTAGATACCCGCGCACCTGACTGTGGTGTGCCACTGGTCAGAGATGTCCATGTGTGCTGCAGATTTTAGTTTTGTTTTTAGATATAGTATAAACTGTCAAGCGAGTAGGAGTATGGGAGGGTTACGGACTGGATAAGTGGACTAGAAGGTGTGTGGAAAATTGGTGGACCGTTAGGTTCAAAGTGTTACAATCAGCTATACAAAGTCTAACTGGAGGCTGGTTACTAGTGGTGTCCCTCTGAAGTTAATGCTGGGGCTGAGACTGTCCAATGTCCTTACTAATGACCTGAATGATGGGGCAGAGTGCGCTCGCAGCAAATCTGCAGATCTCCAAGCCTGGGAGGAGCAGTCAGTATGCTGGAGGAGAGAGCTGCTCTACAGAAGGGCCTTAGTAAGCTGGAGAAATGGGCTCACAGGAACCTTCTGGAGGTCAGCACAGGCAAATGTTAAGTCTCATTTGGGCTCCCCTGATCAGGTCAAGACAGACACTGACCCCGTGGAGTCAGTCCTGTGGAGGTCATCAAAATGAGAAGGGGGCTGGAGCACACCAGATTCAAGGAGAGGAATGACAAGCGATTTTGTTTAGCCCGGGGATAAGCAGGTGAGAGGAAGCTCTTCTGGCTGTCTTCAGCTCCTCCATGGGAGCGGACTGAGATAAGAGAGCCGGATTCTTCTCAGAGGTGCAAAGAGACAGCACCAAAGGCAACAGACACACATTACAACAAGGGTCACTCCCCGGAGGTTGGAGAAGCCCTTTTTTTTTTCCCAGAAGGGTGCTCAGTGCTTGCGAGAGGGACCCAGAAAGGTTTGGGGTTTTCCATTCGTGCAGATCTTCTCAACATAACTGGGCATGTTGGGAAGGAAACAGATAAAGTTGGACCTACTGTGAGCAGAGGGTTGGATTGGGTGGCCGCCGGAGTCCCTTCCAAGTACTGGGTGCCAGAGAAGGAAGAATCTCTGAACCTGTTGGATAGAGACTTTTATCATTCATTTAAAAATTAGAAATCTATATCCTTTTCCTAAGTCTGCCAATGGTAAGTCTTGACTGCGCTTCTCTCATTGTTTACCTACATCACCCCTTAGACTGAAAACTCTTTATGGACTGGGGTTCTTGCTCTGTGTGTGCGTGTGTGCCTTCCGTAGAAGTAACTTGGGGGTGCGAGACCCTCACTCAGATCCATGCCCCGGTCAGGCAGAGCGCGGACTTGAGCGGGCATATCTCAGGGAGGAACTTCCTGGGCTGCACGTTATCTCCAGGCATCGAAGACTGGACAGGAGAAACACCATCGGGCACGATTTGCAGAAGCAGCGTTCAAAGCTTGCGGCGGGCGGTGAAGAAGGGGCAGCCGCTTACCCCGCCGAGGGACGCGACTCCCGCTCCCGCACCGCGGCCCCGACGGCTGCCTAGCGGGGCGGCGGGCCGGGCCGGGGTGGAGGGGGGGGGGCGGTGCGGTGCGGTGCGGGGCGGGCGGCGGGCGGGGCGGCGGCGGCGGCACCATGCGGCCGCGGCTCCCCGCCCTCCCGCTCCGGCTCTGCGCGGCGGCGGCGGCGGCGGCGGCGGCGGCGTCGGCGGCGGCGGCGGCAGCGGCGGCGGCGGCGGCGGCGGCGGCGGCAGCGGCGGCGGCGGCGGCGGCGGCGCCGGGGGCGGCGGGGTCCGCGGGGCGGCCGGGGGGAGGCGAGCCGCCGCCGCTGCCCTCCGCATGGAGCCGCGGCCGCCCGGCGCCACCGCCGCCGCGCTGCGGGGGGCGTCGGCGGCGCCGGGGGCGGCGGGCAGCGGCGGCGGCGGCGGCGGCGGCGGAGGAAGAGGAGGAGGAGGAGGCGGCGGCGGCGGCGGCGGCGGGGCGCCCTGCGGGGGATGCGGTGAGTGTGGCGCTGCGGGGCGTGCGTGGGTGCGGGTGGGTGTGCGTGGGTGCGGGGCGGGGGCGCTTCGGGCCGTGCCGCAGCGCGGAGCCGCCTCGGCGGGGCGCGGACCCCGCGGGGAGCCGCGGGCGCTGTCCACGGCCGCGGTGCTGAGCGCCCCGCCGCGGAGCAGCGGAGCCGCGGAGGTGCTCGGCGGCGGAGCGGGCTGCCTGCCCCGGGCCCGGCCTGGCAAGCAGGATAGCCCCTGCTTGGCCCCCGCGGGAAGTGAGCCCCCTGCTCCCGCCTTCCGTCCCTTTTCCGGGCCGGCCGCTGCGGATCGCTCCCGGCGCGTCGGACCCTGAGCGGGTCGGCAAGAGCCTAGGGTGACTCGGACATAACTCCAGTCTAGTAATTCGGGGCCGCCAAGGGTTTTCTGTTTGTGTGGCTAGACAATATCGACGTCTGCTTTCAACAGACAACTTACAGTAGCTCCTTTGGCACCCTGCAATTTTCCAGATGAAAACGCGGGCTCTCCCTTTGATGTGTACATCAGCTTAAATTAACTTGAGGTCAGCTGAAGCTTAGATGCATAATTCTTACATTTTCTTAGCTCTCAGATCACATAATGAATACAGCTGAAAACTGAGGGAAAGGACATCCTTACTCCAAGGACTAAATCCGTTTATTATAGTAGAGATTTCTCTGTATGTAAAAGTAATAGTAACTGTACACTTCTTTAAACCTTCCCCTCTTCCAGCCGAAGTTCAGCTTCTCTTGCCTAGACCGCTCTGCATGCTCCTCTTTCATTATTTCTGTAACATTTACTCCTCATTTGTATAAAAAATGAACTACTCTGCTACATTTTTGGAATTACATTTATCTTTCTTAAAAAAGATCCTTAGTTGAGTGTCTGTGTTAACGCATTAGTGTGAGGAAGCCATGCTTGCAGGTTTGGTTCTCCA
This sequence comes from Struthio camelus, assembly GCF_040807025.1. Lineage (NCBI taxonomy): Eukaryota > Metazoa > Chordata > Aves > Struthioniformes > Struthionidae > Struthio > Struthio camelus. Next base: position 12,759,948 of record NC_090982.1, on the reverse strand, counting down.
GAGGTCTTGGCTCCTCAGTACTCACCTGGACTTGACAGGAACTGAACTCTGACAGCATTTTTCTGTATGTGTTCAGCACCTGGAAGTATGGTTTTTTGAAGATGGAAGTTGCCTGTTTAAAAAGTAAATGATGCTGTATGCCACAGGCACGAGAAGACAAAAGAGAGAAGTGTTAAGCTGAATGACTATGAGGTTATTGTATGATCAGATAGGTTAGCCGTGGGCAAGGACGTTTCTGTAGCTACACACAAGGAAGCAAAGTATTTTTCTAAAATTGAAGGTCCCTCCTACGAAATGAACCTGGCAGAGTGACTGCAGTCTGTCTAAATGAGACTTACTGAAAATCTTGAATTTGAGGGAGTAATAGCTAGTAAAACCCTGGCTCCCTTCAGTCTGTGTCCAGACTCCCTTGCAGTTCAGTGGGATCTGGATTTCATTTGATGTGTCCCATCTTGATGCATCTCACGCGTGTTTGATTTGACATCTGCCTCTCTGGTTAAAGGTATTGACTGATATATTACTTTCTTTCAAAGCTGAGAATAAGTCACTTTACTTTACTTTACTTTATTTTGACCCTCCTGTGCCCACTGATATATTGGTTGTTTCTCTTGAGACTACACGAAAGAGAGAAGAAGGTTGATTCAAGAAAGTCGGTGCATACCCAGCCTCAAATTTATAACTTTCTCTTCTCTGTTTTCTCTGCTTGTATAAGTGCTTCTGCTGGCTTTAGACAGTCCTCATGATGCAAGCACATTTTCTCCACTATTTTGAAGGTAGAGCCTCTTTCATTAAGGCTCGTGTTTGTATGTGTTCTCCTGATATGATTAATCATGCAAATAACTTAAGAGACTTACATGCTGGACTGCTCATGTGAACAATGAGAGACAATATACAGCATCTGTATTGAAACCCACAGAAATAGATTAATTAGGGAACGAAACAGCAGAAGACATCATCTTTTGACATTCAGCAGGCTTCCTTTACCTCTGCATAGGAGATGAAGTGGGACATTCAGCCTAGGCCAACAAGGTTCTTGCGCAGAACCGCAGTCCAGTCCTCCCATTAATTCTGCAGGGCTATAAAATACTTTCCCAGCATCTGTGGAAAGGCCAGGAAATGCTGGACCACAGCTGGCAGAAGTGGGCTCTGATATAAGGAATGGCTATATTCTTACTTAGTTGTTTGCCATGCAGCACCAATATTGCAATAACAAATAGTATTGCCTCCTCATGCAATGTGTTTTATTGTCTTCAAGAAATAGTTACAACACGCAGAAGTTATTTCCAGTGTATTTTGCATGGGCCAGCTTTGCAGTCAGGTAGGCTATTTTAAAGATACTCATTTCCTTACACAGTTAAAGACATGAAGTCAGCTGGTACGCCAGTGTGTATATGTGTTGTGTGTGTTGACCACAGGCAGGCACTTAACTGTTTTTTTCAGTTCTTGAGCTCTTCACAAAGCAGTATCATGAAATTAGCACTGAGACTAGTAGCAGCTTAATTATGTTTGTGCAGGCACAAATCTGATTTGCAAAAATATGTTTGTGCTAACCAAAACTTGTTTAGATGTACTCACTAGGGTGCCTAATGTTCATTTAATTTAATGAGAAGTTAAATTTGATTCTTTATATAACATATGTTAGTGAGACACAATACGTGTGAAACATATTTTTCATCTCTCTTCATCAAGTCAAACCGCTTCTAGACACTTAAGGACTTGCTCCTAAATGTAGGCAACTTAAAAATGCTTTTGGGGACTTGAGTTAAAAATAGTTGACTTACTGTTTGCCTGCACCAGGGAGTATATTTTTATCTTTAGCCACTGGCTGGCACTCATGCAATTATAGTGGATGTTACAGGTCCCCTCCCTAACAGTGAGATTAAATCCAGCCCCTAAGTGTGCTAAATCATTTTAGTTTGGTGAGCAGCCCCATCTAAAGAGTCATGTTTCTCACTGACATACAGATGTTTCTAATCAGATGAAGAAGGGAGGGATAAGAAAGCTTACTCTGAACTTTAAACATGTTGTCAGCTCACTCTTTGAATAGCTGGATGATTTCAGCATCACTTTCAGAGACAGGCTGAAATTAAAAGGAAAGAGCAGACATGAAATCTGCTTTAAATACCTGACTCCCCTTAGTACTTACTGTCTGTAGCTTTTCCCAGCACTACTGAAAATAAACTCTACCAATAGCTCATTTTAAATGGTTTCATGTATAAACAGCAATTTGAGAATAGCTAAGATTGATTAATGTGTCTCTTTAAAGACAGAAAGGATACGTCACTATCTGGAAATACGTATTGAGAGTTCATGTGCTCTGAATGCTTTGCTGAACTGAAGCTGTGAAATCTTAATGTATTTTTCTTTCATCCTTGTATAAACAAATTTATAGCTGTATAAATCCTATGTTTAGAGCACGATATAGGCAGGAAGAGATTTTATGTATTTTTGTGTATTAAAGATATATGTTTATATTAAATCCGGTCATGTAAAACAGGTATTTAAAACCATTAGTACTCATGACAGATACCTCTTCAGAAAGTTCCATTATTCTACATGTTTACAAGAGGATTCTGACTTTATAACCTAAAAACATGCTGCTGGAGTTGAGAATCTCTGAAAATACTGTTTTGTGCCTCTCAGCACTTCTTCTTGGGAAAAGTGCACTTCTGAAGGTCTGGGCATCGATTCTGATGGAGCACCCTGTCCGGGGGACCCCTATGGGATTCCTTATGTTTTATGGCCTCAACAGCTGATTAAACTGTGGGGTTTTTATCTATTTTTCTCTCTGCTTGTTGGGATTTAGCTGCACGTCACCAGCTCTGCCTGCCAAGTCAGAGGCAGCACTCCTACCTGGCTCCTCCAGGCTGGATTTTGCAGCCTTCTTGGTCTGCCCCTCGATCTTTCTAGCCAATTGTCTGCTGCTTTTAAGACGGAGAGGTTCATCCTCACAGTTTGATTTTTGAGGTGCTCAATGCTTCCTGCAAAGTGCAGGCTTTACGTTTCCTTCTTGCATTAGACCCCACCCTGCTCCTTTGTAGCACGTGGCAGTTTTATTACTGTCTCCGGCACAGGTAAAATCCACGTTGTGATGAGCACCTGGTAGCTACACGAGGGTGCAGCTTCCCCCCACACCTCACACACACACACACACACAACTTCACGACTGTTTTGATTTACGTGCTAAAAGTAAAGATACTGCACGAGCTTCCCTTCTCCACGTGAACACGCACTTCTGAATTTGGGTAATTGGTTTCGCTGGGATTGCTCGTGTAAGGAAGGTGAGCAGAACTTGCCTCTGTTTTTCTAATGTGTCAGTCTTTCTGACCACACAATTCTCTGTACAGTGCCAGGAGCAGCAGCAATACTTGCAAGCACAGATAGTTTTCTCCCAAAATAATATTAATGATTAATCATATCAGGATTTCTGCTCTGCAAGATGCAAGCTCGGATTTCTAAATGTGAAACGGGATTATTTTAGTCTTTGCAGGAGAAACAAAACCGTAGAACGTAGATTAAACAGTTACTTTCAGATAACCTGGAAATCTCTCCCCCTGCCTGTATATCCACATGCATACATAGATATATATATATAAATACATGTATATATGTATCTACCTATATATGTATCAATAAATTGCATGAGGGTTGAAACCAGATTTTATTAGTAATGTGTTTTGATAGCATTCTGGTAGTGATTGTAGCTGTTTATTTGGTTGTGAGTGATTATTTTGTCCTCAGATAGATGTGTCTTCTAGGATTGTGTAATGCTCTGGAATAGCCTAAGTATATTGCTGCTCTGACGCCAAGACCATCTTTAGCAAAGAGATGCATATCTAAACAGAATGCATCATGATCATTACCTTAATAAAAAGTGAGTCATGCGCACCGGCACATTCATTCTTAAAATAGTTCAATAAACTGATCTATCAGTTTATCGATGGACAGAGCACACTGTGGAAGAAAAAAAATCTGTTGCAATAAAGGAAATTAGTATATTAACTCAAGCATCTTCCCTGAAGCTCTATGCTTAATTTAGCACTTTATGCAGGAGCCAGCTAATGAATATTTTAATTAAGATTCTGCAATGTATGTTTTCCCTAAATTTTGGCTAAAATAATAAATGTTCAACTGGCATAAAGTCTCTTTGGACTTGACAAAGTTTTAGATTCTTATTGAGACTGTTGGCTAAATGTACCATTTTGTTCTGGAGAGCAGAGAAGAAAATCTAACTGCCTCACAGCTAACTCTGTATTTGATGATCCTGCAGCTAGTGCACAGCAAATTTAGCAAGTCACACCAAAATCTTCTCCGAAACCAGCCTCCGAGCTAGGGTCTCTGAGTAGCAATGTATGACTCAGAAAAACTCTCCTGTGCCATCTTGAAAAATTTGTGCACGATGTAGGAAGCACAAGGGAAAGTTGAAACTACACAGGCTGTCAGCTCCACTTCATGTTTATCTGTGCAAGAGAAAGTCAGCAGGCAAATGTGAAGGAATTTGGGAAGCATTGCATGTGTGGGATGCTATGGTACCTCCATCTTTCAAAGGGATTTTCTCACTTGTAGTGAAGCAGCAGTCACTTCGGAGATGTGTAAGGAATATCAGAAAATGTCAAACTCTGACAGACGTGTTTGTTTTTCTACATACACTAGGCCTCTGGGGCATTTGTCTGAGCTAAACTCTTACCCAAATCAAAGGTGAAATCGTCAGTGCGGTGTGTAAATTAGCTTATATATTTTCCATAGCATTCTGAAAATATTTCCACAGTATTGATTCTTTAAACATATATGTTAAAAAAAAAGAATATTCAAAAAGCTGTAATCTGTAGGCAGTACGACATATTTTTTTTTCTCATGCTATCAAGTCTTTTCTTATCAACAGTTAAAATTCATTTCTAATCCACCTGTTTTCTGACAAGAACAGTTGTCAATTTTTAAACGGTTATCTGTATATATATGTTAGCAGTTTCTTTGTGTGAAAGAGCATTTGGTAGCCTAGCGGAGGGAGAGAATCTGATTCATAACAGGTGAATAGTACTTGATTAATTTTTGGTACAGCTGTCTAAAACATTCAATCTTTCTTGCTAGGACAAACCACGTATATGGTGACTACAGTAGTCTTTCTTCTCTACTTTCACTTTTATAAATTAACTATGAGAATCTATCCCATCAGTAGCTGAAGAAGAAGGATTAATTATATTGTAATCCTCACTGGAAGATATTTAATCATGAGAAATATACCAAACCTAGATAGCAAAGACATTCTGGTTCATCTTATTGGTGAACATCATCATCATCATCTGTCATCAAGCATATTTTCACAGAATTTTTCGGTATGATTTTCTCAAAATAGCATTTATATTTATGGTGATTTTTTCTTGAATTATTCTGCAGTGCTGAGTTTCATCACTAGCTGCTGTCAAGCGCTGGTGCTTAAGAATCCAAAACTGCGTATTGTGGGAATAAAGGATTGAAACAATATAAAACTAGTGGTACTTATGGGGCATTTTACTGGCACATATGACTATCTTAATCTTAGAAGCAGGCAGTTTCTACTACTTCATGTACAAAAGTGATGCATCCACAGTTTCTGCTGGCTGCTTGGGGACTGATGTTGCATTACTACCACCTTCACTGGTGGTGCCAGCATTTTTGGAGTGTGTAAGTGCAAACTGTGTAATGAAGGACTACATTGCCTAATGAGCATTGTCTTATAATGCATTGATATGAGTCATTTCTGTCCCTGGTGAGAGAATAACAACGGTGGGGAAACGTTATTGCCAGTTTCCAACAAATGCGTTCCTCGAGACCGTGGAGATTAACTCTACAAGTGTTTGATCCTGAACTCAAAAGGTTTGCAGCAAACTTCAGCCAGCCGTGGAGCAGGCCCTCAGGTCTGTTCAGCAGAAGCTGCCAACACGCAGGGCTAGCTCAGAGCAGCAGCTAAGGAGGTTGTTGCGAGTGGCCTCTCCAGGTCACTTGCATTTAAAGTTCATCTCAGATGTCCCCTGCCCTCTCAGACGCTGACTGTCTAAGCATTCTGCTGGATCAAAGCTCTCCGTGTGGATTTATCTTCCTGAGAGCAGATATTTTTAATACATGATTTCTCTTAGATGCGTTGGTTGTGTTATATCAGAAATCTACAGCATCTTGAGCAAGTTCATCCTAAAAGTTTCGGACAAAATCAGTTATCTGATAGGTTTTTGGAAGCATAAAAAGTTCTAAGTTATAGGGAGTTTGTTTCTGTCTGTACTGAAGTCAGTGGCAAAACTCACCTTGACTTTCACGGACAGCAAGAACAGTGCCTGAAGCTATTGCTGTAGTCCAGCATAAATTGTATTGGGAAGTGGTCTGGTACTTTGTGATGTTTCAGTGAATATCCTGAAACAATTTTTCTGCCTTGACATCTGGTAAATTGCACGGCTGGGAGTTTAGGTCTCTGTGTGTACTCCTCTAGGCAGCACTTTTGTATTCACTTTTAAATGAGGTTTTTTGGCTGTCCTCGTACACATTTAAATACATATCTTCATAAAGAGTGGTAATGCTTTAACAGAGTAATAAATGTAAAGTGGAGTGTTAATGAAATGCAGCTTCTCATAAGTAGAAATGTGATACCTTTCTATTAACAGTAAGTTGAATGATTACACTGGAAATAATCAAGTATGTGGTAAATTCCTCCAGTTTATGATGAAACCTTTTTATTTTTTCTTTTCTTATAATGTTTAAATTTAAAAAAGAATAAGAAATTTAGTTTAGGGAGTATGTCCTAGGTGCAGAGAAAGATTTTTGACAAGTTTGAAATTGTAAACTCTCAAGTGATTAATAATTTCCAAAACCACAATTAGGTAATGAAGAGTAATACCTTCCAAGAGCTGATCAGATCTTTCACCAAAGATTAAGGCCCTGGCATCAGGCTGACAAATATGCATTTCAAAAGATGACGGGTATCAGGCTTAAGTGGGCATAATCTTATTAAAAGTGTCAACAACTGAGAATGAAGATACAACCTAAAGTCCAGACAAATAGTTTAGATAGCTTTTCCAAACATTCATGCTGGGAGCTTCAAATCTACCAACTGGCTTTGGACATTTGGTTCTTTTTAGGTTGTCCAGCTTTTGAAAAGTTGTAGGAGAACGAGTTTGACTGATTCTTAGATACTTTTGAAAATCTACCCTAAATTGCTAAAGCAGTGAAAAGCAGGAACGGTGCGCAGGTCTGCGGGCTGTGCACCATGAGGTTGCACAAGCATCTGGGCTTCCTGGTGGTATATTGCTACAAGGAGTTGTGCGGTTCAGGGTGGTTTCTGGTGACTAGCCGGTGTGGTGACACACTCTTGTCGTCGGCACAAACCTCACTGCTGTGGCCTGCAGGATCACTGTAGGAGACACAAACCACTGCCCCCCAGCCTCTTAGTGACTGTAGCTTCAATAGCACCAGAAACCAGGTGAAGCCTAAAAGGATATCTCAGCACTTCTGTGTCCATGTTACACAGACAAAGCACGAAGTTGCTTAATGGATGCTACGCAGCTGAATTGGCTGGAGTGAGTTCTTGTCCCATTAAGGTAAAAGAGGGCTTTATCTCTGGTTTGGAGCCAGATTTTCAATCCTTTAATTTACTGGGGATTTTCCTTTGGCAGGACGGGACGTTCTGCTGTGCCTGTGAAAAATATCTTACTTTATTGACAAGTTATGAAGGTCAAGAGAAACATTCAGTTGCATTGCTATGCAGAGACTCCTTCGGAAGAATGGTGAGGGAGGCAAAGGGAGTGGAAGTACTCCATTTACAAGTGCAAATTAAATTTAAATCTACTTCAGATTTTTAAATGTAACTGATCATGTTTTTCAGTTTCAATTCTGACCTTTTTCATATATAATTCCCGTTCTAGGAGGCTAATTTCAAGTATCTGCTTCTGCAAATGCTGGCCAAATTGTAGCCTCCCGTTAAATAGTTGCCAGAAATTCATTAGCTGAATGATCCGTTTTGTAGGTGCAAGCAGGATCAATACCTTTATTCCTACTAGTGATTTGCAGGTGTGATTTATGACACTAACTTTCCTAATTAGGTTCATTGCCTTTGAAATTTGACTGCCTGTGGCAAACTGTACACCTGCTCAAATGTTATCTTGACTGCAAGTGCTTTCTTAAGTCAGGGTCTCAAGGGAATTCTAGTGGTGCAAAATCTGGTGGCGTCTTTTGATGTCACTGTTGCTGGAAGTCTACAAGAAGTTTCTTCTATACCTCATAGCTGGCTTTGTTTCTTAAACTGACTTTATAAGAAGTTACTTGTAACAGACGTTTATAAAAGAAAAATATATTGATGAAAAGACAGTACTTTTTTTCAGTATTCCTCGTTTCTTCAGAAGTTTCTGCTCTTTCTGCATCTCTCAAGAAGCTCAATATTTGCGTTAGTAATACAGAGTAACTATTAACTGCTGTAGAGGGGCATTGACTTCAGAAATCGTTTTGAAATGTCCCATTAGTCTGTATGACTTTTAGACATTACTCTGGAGGCTAAGAAGACTTTCTTGACCGTACTCCAGTGTGTGATCACCTTTTGTAGCTTTCCGGCTTTCCAGTTTCCCTGAACAAATTAATCTGCTGTAGTGGCTTAATGTCAGAAGAACTTTAATATGATGATGAATCTCCACTAGTTTTAACTTCTGCCTCTCCCAGCACAGCTCTAGAGGAGGATCATATTGCTATATTTAGAGGCTCATTCTTTTTAGAGGTTTTTATGTATTTCGTGCACAAAGAAGTATTGAAACTTTAAACAACTTACTATTTTCAACACTTATAGCCAGATGTACTCTATTTTATATTTGTGAATGTCAAATAATGGCATTTAGTTACCTGGCTAGCTGATGATTATGAATATCCATGTAATGTACAGAAATGTGTGTCTAGGACTGCATAAAAATTACAGTTTAGCTGCCCTGTAATATTTAACAAAGGCAAAGCATAAGCAAATGGCACCAGTTTTGTTAACTGTGATGCATTTCCTGAAACACCGACATATAGAGGTAGAAGTGGAAGAAACTGATGTAAACTTTTTGTTGTTGTTGTTGTTTAATGCAGGAGAATAATGTCGATTGTTAACCAGGAGAGATTCTGTGTAGGCAGATGTTTGGGGAGATATGTTTCGCTTTACATATGGGACAGTATACCTGTAGCACAGGGTCATTACAATATTTTTATTTGTTTGTTTCTTGCAGTTTGCAAGTTGCTAATTGATTTTTAGCTCTATTTTCCTGAAATATATTCTAGCTTCTTTTCCCATATTTTTGCCAGTTTGTTATTCTCCTACAGTGGCCTACAGGTTCGGCCTGTAAAAGAGTAAACATTTTAAATTTTGTTCTTTTGGCTTTGTGGATGGTACTTGCTTCAGTGCAGTGTCTTGCACTTTTATTCCCAAGTGTAGGTCAGAAAGGTTATCTGTTTTTGTAAGCCTAAGGCTACCTTGTCCCTGAAAAATGGGCCTGCTATGGTCTGTTTGTCTTTATCCTCTACAGCAAGGACTTTTTTTTTTTTTTTGAAGTTGATGTGCTGATGTGCATGTATATGTTTATTTGTCATTGACATCCCACTCAGTGATCGCTCTAAGGTTATGTTAGTGGGTGATTTAAGGGTGGGGACATTTACCCAATGTTATCACGGCCATCACAAAATTTGGTTTATGCCCCCTTTTCAATATGAGATCATTGTCTGTTTCAGCATACCTTGTAAGCACATGCAAGTGTATTAGGCTGCCTACTTTTTGGATATTTTGCTGAAATATTTTGCTGAAATATTTTGTTCAATTTCATACTTAGGGAAAAACTACCAAAGTGCATCCAGGTAGTTTTGACACAGAGGTGATACCGGAGATGTTGAAGAAAATCTGATTTGGTGCTGAAAGTGATTGGTATTAGTTTTACTTTAGTCTCATCTTAGTATATACTACTTAACAACTGCTGTAAAGCAGAGGGTTTGAGGTCCGTGCACTTCTGAAATCAACAAGAAGCAGGATGCCAGGCTTACTAGAGTCACAGAAAGTATCTGCTTATTGGCTAGGTATTCTGAGATGTTCTTCAGTCATCTGGACGAAACCACGGAAACATTTCAGGCTGGCAGCATGTCAAGAACAGGAAGAGATTGTTGGTACAGCATGGCCTTGATCTCCTGGTAGGTTGGATGTAACTAAACAGTGCGCTTTTTTATATAATCAAATTCAGGTCCCACCTTTTGAAATAAGGACTACACTCTTTGACAGGAGAGCAGGAACTGCAATATTCTGGAAACAGTGTCCACAGAAAGGAATGAACACGTCATGAACATTGACAAAATACTAATGTCCACTCCATTACAGGAATTTTAAAAAATCTGCTGATTTCCTAGGGCTTCGTATCTATAAACACTCTGGAGTTAGAGCTTTCTGTCACGTATCTGGTTTTTGAGTGAACATTCAAGAAGCCTGAGGAGACTTCACAGAAGAGCTACCAACCCAACTTAAGGGCTGGAAATACGACTTGTAATGAGATTGAAAGGATTCAGTCTACTGTCTCTTCAACATGTTAAGGACTATTTAATCACTTTCTATTAGAGAACATTTTAGTCCTCTTTAAAGGACAAGAGCATGTCGATGTTCAAGGTCTGGCAGTGGAAGTTAGAGAAAATCCAGATAGGAAATACAGTGCTATTTTTTTTTTTTTTTTTTAACAGAGAGCATAATTAATCATTGGAGCAGGTTGCCTAAGGATGATTTGGCTATCACTTAAAGACTTAAAATAAAGACTTTTACAAAAAGCACTCTTTAATTTCCCAACAATCATTGTACACTGAGATGCCTGGAAAAGGTTCTAGAGGCTTTTTGTACAAGACTTCAAAATGGTTAATCTCAGTGGTCCCTTCGTGTATGAAATTTTAATAAGCCATTACTGAAAGAGTAGTTGAAATGACCTGACTTTTAGAAACTGTTGCTGATTGAGATATGTTTGTTTTAAATTCAACTATGATCTCAAGAAAGGGGATAGGCTGACACTCTGATGTGTTCAAATCATTTGCTTGTTGAGATGAGCCACCTGATTTTCATTTAGCATTTCCGGTTTTTCAAGATGTGCATGTTTTGTTCAAATCTCTCCATGCATCATTAAGTACAATGGAAAATTAAACAGCTGTTATGAATGGTTCTATAGCGACTAGATTTTTTCTTCTTTTGCCCTATCCAAAGCTAAAAAGGCTAATGACATTTGTTTCTGGATACTTCTGTTGCTGCTGTCATCCTTTTCTCAGTTGTTCTAAAACCAAATGAAATAATAGAGGGCTTTTCGAGAAGCAAAGAGAAGTTGTTATTTTGTTCTGAAGGTGTGTAGATTGCATTTAGTCTTCTAAAATCTTTTGCAAGGGCATTTTACCAAGTGCAAGCTGCCCTTTAAAATGTATTTGGCCTTTGCCCTTGGATTTCCAAGGTCTTTTGGCACCCTTGAATTTGTTTCTAATCAAGGAGAGTAGGACCTTGGTCAGGGTCGTGTGAAAAGCCATACCAAAAATCTAAGAAAAGCTAAGAAAAGGCAGATATTTTCAAAATACATACCGGGTACCTCATATCCTTGGACACCTTGGAGAGCCTAAGCAAATAAATCATGATGAAAAATGTCCATAAAAGACTTCAAACAGGATGCTAGCATTCAAGATAGATGAGAATAGACATGAAATGCATAGGAAGAGAAGATAATTCATTGAAAGGCAGTGTAGCCTTGCTGTTAGATCCGCCTAGCTGGGTAATCAAGAATTGCCATTCCCTCTGTTGTTCTGGAAAGGTCAATCATTTCCATTTGTTAGTGGAAAAAAAAAAGCAATACCCTCATGAGATGGTAAGGGCATTTCTGATGTGCTTGGGTAAAATACCAAGGAACATATATATAGGTGGATATACTCCCACTGACATATAACTTGGTGCCCCAAAAAGCTTCTCAACTAACCTCTGTCTTCCCTACCTCTGAACTTATCCTCTGAACTTCTAGGGTGACTTCCAGTTTCGTGTTAGACAAAACATCCTACTGGTTTCAGGCCAATTGAAGAAGCAAGCATGAACATCCTTTTGTAATTGATAGCATCAGAGGGCCCAGGAATTGCGTGCCATTATGATAGAAAAGTGGCTTCTTCCTCTGCAGAAAGGTGTTGGCTAATTAGTCACAGTATCTCCTTCCTCGCCTTCCCAAAACAGCTCTCTTTCTGTCTTTCCTATGCCTCAGTCAATTGCTATTTATCCCATAACTGCTTTTCTGTTCTGCCTGGGAGAAGCCGGGGAATTGTATCACTTGTGTTAGAGAAGAACCTGAACTACTAATACTGGCAGTTCTCTTTGCCAAGTGACTTCATTTTTTTAGTGTGACCTACTGGGGCATCCACAGATGAGCACCTTTGGCAGCATCATATGGGTGCTAGGTCCCTATGTCTGACACTTAGAGGAAGGACTCTAATTAGTTTTGGCAGTAGCTTATAATTCAAAATGACTTGTGTTCTTACTGAAAATATGAATGTGTAGGTGTCTGAAAAAGAAGCAAAATTAAAAAAAAAAACCACATCCGATTTTTAGAGGTGCAAACCACGTACGGTGGAATCCTCTAGCACAAGGAACAAAAGCCACCGAGTGCCAAGTTTTTGGAGAAGGCCCGTGCTTTAAATGTCTTATCACTAGTCTTATTCAGGAGAATGAGTGGAAAGCGTCCTACTGAGTCAGAAAAACAACGAAGAAGAAAAAGATATGGAAGAAAAGACTGCCTGCAACTCCTCTTCCTTTGCCCCAGTTTGTTAATGGTCAGCGCTACATTTGCAACCTTGCAGAGCTTGCAGTCAGCCTTTACCTTTGTTTTTTCTCACCCTGACTCTACTAAATGAAAAGGAAGAAGTTTGGTGAGTGGGATGTTCATAGAAACACAAATCTTTACCATCAACATAGAGAGGTCTTTTGAGTTTTTCTTTTCCTAACAGCATTACTTTTCTCTTGTTAGCTCTTTAGCTCTGTAAATCTTAATTCTTTGACATTGTTTGTCCAATAAATGTTTTCTCACATAGGCCTGAATAGCATTGATAGCAAAAAGATGGTCAGTAAATAGTGAAGAGGTATTAGGTCAGATCTACCTCAGTCCTGACATAATCGTTTTTACCCAGCAGTATCTTTAACAGACACGCGCAGGGACTGTCACACTCTTACTTCCAGTTTCAAAGCACCATCAACATCTTCCATAGCAACTCATTTTTTCTTCTGCAAATGCCTGTAGATGACTAATGCACTGTTAATTTCTGTAATTCCCCCACTATAAGTAAGTGTCTTAATCCGGTGTTTTAACACGACACGTTTTTGCCTCTTGTTTAATTCTCTTGGTTTGCTCTCTTTTGAGATTGGGTTACAATGCAGAAGAATACCAAAAGCAACAACAGTTAGACGCTTTCCTCAGCACTTGCTACATCCTTGCCACTTCTGTGCAGGTTGTGATTCATAGCCTGGTGTTGAAGCTACAGGTCAGAGACATGCAGACAGCTATAAAACCGCTCGTGGCAAACAAATATCCCTATATTTTCCAGAGAGGTCTTTGAAAGAGACAATAAATAGGAACCAAGCTGGTAGTTTTATGGATAAGTCACATGTTGCAAGACTTCCCTAAAAATGAGAAATGTCTGTCTGTAGAAGACAACTTACTAGAGTCATCAGCACTTTGCAGAACGTGATGCTGTTTTTGTGTTTTGTAGAATCAAAGAAAACTTTTTGTAAACAGAGCTGTATCTACAGCTCTTTGAGTACAACTTCCAAAACCATACACTTTCAATGTAATGCAAACTGTGAACAACACTGATCTGCAGGCTGTGGAGTAGTTTTCTGTCCCATCAGACTGATTATTGTAAGATACCTGGCTAGCCTTTGGATAACCAGGAGGTGTTGTTAAGGTGTTGCACAGAGCGGACAGACACTTGTGTGACAATAACTCATCTCCACTTTTGGGTTATTCTAGCTTGCTGGGACTGAAGAACAGACAATTTTGCTATTTCTCCCAGAAAAGAAGATGGGTGGGTAGCAGTGGTGGTATTTTCAGTTAATGCATCTAAATCTGAACACCTGTCTGAATTATGAGAAGCATGAGGACAATAGGAGAGCCAAGTTTGGCTCTCTTTTCAAGAAAAGCTAAATGAGCAGACAGAGCTTTTACGACTGTGCTTGCAGACACATTTCCTGCTCTCTCTGCCATCTGTGATGACAGCCAGCTAGCCCACCACAATGACACAACTTGTGCTAAGTTTCACATTAAAGATGCTACTTAGAAGCTTCCTTGGGCAAATTCAATTCATGTATTTGATACATGTTTCATGCCCAGATATTCCAAGATTGTGAGATAGTTCTCAGAAAAGACATTTATTTTTCCGCAACCAGTAAAGAAATATTTATTTTTAACTGTCTTCTGCTTCTGAACTTTCTTAAGTCATGTTTTTATGATTACTTTACAGATATTCTAATTAAAAGAAAAAAGCTGAGATTGTAAAGTAGTCACAGCAGCACAGGACCTGGCACAGTTAAAAGTGAACAAACTGAAATCTCTCAGTAGGATAGAGAAATGTCAAAATGAATTCCTCATTTAAGAGACTCCAAAAAGACAAGCAAAGTGGAAAGGTGAGATTTCCGTTAAGAGGAGGATATTGTATCTACTGAGAAACGTTGCTGTCAACATATGGTTAAGAGAAGTAAACATCTGCAAAAAGCAACCATATTTCATTCTTGATACTTGATCCACGACTTCAGGAGTTAAGAATTTAAAGAAAAAATTAAATACAATGACTTGGGGTACTTTTATATGTCGATTAAAGCTGTACTCATGTAATATACGCCGCGCAGGAGCAAAGTCCAGCTGCAGATTCCATCCATCCCTAAGCAGTGAATTTCCATATATTTGCTTCAGGAGTTTGTTTTTAGCTTTTTGACTTCTTTTCTTTAAAGTAAAAGGAAAAATAAAGATTGTTTTTAAGCTGATCCAGCAATACCTCATCCCTCCCTATGGTCCGTGATTTTAAGAAATACTTTGTTATTCATTAAGATAACAGTAATAATAATATGTTTACCTTTGAGGCTTCCTACTTCTTTATTCTTTTTATCTTAATTGGAGGACACAATGTTCCATTTGGCAGGCTTGAATATGAGAATAAATTTTGAAAGGAAAAGATTGAGTAACTTACTTTAATTTAAAATATCTGTTAACCTTATAAAGCACGTGTTCATTACTGTATATTTCTGGGACATCATGTAGAGTATCTTTTGGAATGATTCCTGTTTTCTGCTTTAAAAAAAAAAAACAACAAGGTATTTACTTCTCCTAGGATACTTGAAAGTTTTGCCACAGTTGTTTCAAAGCTACCACTAATGTGATGTTCTGCCAGTTAAAATATAGGTTATCTCAGAGCTTGATCTTACAAGGCGGTGGGCTCTTGGCTCTGATCCAGCTGAACTCTTAAATATATGCTTCACGTTGGCTGCTCAGATGCACACATTTAAGCACATGTTTAAATGCTCTATTGGATCATAAAATAGCGCTCTGCAGGACCAGACCATGTAATATATTAATATGTTTTGCAGATCACACATTGCACTGATGGTACAAATGCACAGGCAGCTGTGTGAAGTTGTCAGTTTCGGCTTTGAAAACAGGTGTATAAAAACTGACATGTTCACCTGCAGTATCTGAACACCAGTCCCTTATTGGATAGCAATGATGGCTGTCGAGATGGAGGGGAAAAACTGGCTCTGAATTCAGTGGCAAAACTCTGACTCCACCAAGTCAGCATTTCACCTGAAGTCTGCTCCGCTCTGCTTTACGCTTTTTCACTCTCTTCACTGTGGGATTCGTAAGCAACTTTTGTGGAATGACTTGGAAATCTCTCCTTGTGTAGCAAAAGCTGCGGCTATCTTTTGAGCTGATTGAATAATCCACAAAGAATAGTTCCTTAACTGAATTCGTCCTCTTATTTTCTCTAGTGCATGTTCTCCATGCCCGCAATAATGGCTAACTGCGAACTGACTGGAGGTGAGTCCCTCTAGATTTTAAGGGCTGGGTATTCACTGGTTAACACTTTGACACTGTAGCTGGAGATGTTTTGTGCAAGGCACTCCTTCCACCGCTTTGTAAAAGTTCAGTTTCATCCAATTTCTACTCTTTCATATAGTATACGTATATTCTTTCGCATTAGGCTGGTCAGAAAGCACAACTGCTACCCTGTGATGGCAAAGTGCATTAGAATTTCCAGAAAATCTGGGTTAACTGTGTAACACTTACACTGCTCTGAAGCCTTCGCCCTCCAACCCCTGATGAATACCAAATATTGAAGCCCTGCGGAGAATCACTTTCAATCAATCTACAGAGTTAAATATAGCTACGTAAATTTATTCGTGCTGTACTTCAGTTTCCATGAAATATTCACAAGACTTTGAAATTCACTGTCTGTAAATATTAGTGGCAACAAACTCAATCCTTCCAACATTCGAGGAAAGTGACACCAAAAGGAACACAAGCAGTTTTTGAAGTACTCCATTTCAACTAGGTGAAAGGATTCAGGACAAAAAGGGCCCTGGTGGTTTGATCTGATCCCTATACCCTTATAGATTTGGCTGAGTGTTTCCTACAGGTGGTGTGAGCTCTTGTGGCTGAGTTAAAATACATCTCACCTTAACTCATATGTTCTTTACCTGCTTGGGCTGTTTTATCTGCAGCTATCTTTTCCTTGGGTTGCAGCACTTTTCTCCCACAGAATTGTTCTGCTTGCAAGAGAAATTAAACTGGTAATACATAGCGAGTGGAAATAATTGCTACCTGCTGCTTCCAAAGCATTAAATGGAAAAGAAGCTAATGCATAAGCAGCCTTGTGCTAGCAAAGAACATTGTTTTCCATGTCCGGAAGGAGCACAGAGGGGAAGGAGCCTTGCTTTATACCACATCATCACAGGAAAAGTAGGTGTTGACTCGTATCTCCTCTCCCAAACCTCTTGTATGGATACTAATGTTGATTCCACACATCTACTCATTGTTTCTGCCATAGAGTCAGTTTGGATCAGTATCTTTCCCATAGTCAGTGAAGAGTGTTGCTGCCCTTGAAATGCCAAAGCTCAGTTCTGATTGAGTACTTCCCTAACTTCTTTCCCATCTCTACATGCAGCCTGTTTCTACTCAAGGCTGTGGATAACTGAGTGGGGATGATGCTGGTGGACTGGACTCTGCTGAGCATGAAGGCTGCTAAAGTGAAGCCTCAGGCAAAGAAAAACAAAAGCTGCAAAGAAAACAAGTGCCATTGTTGCTTTAGGAGAATTCTGCTAAAAAAAGGCAGGAGAATGGAGTGATGCAAAAAAAGGGTATTTAAAATAAAAGTGAACTGAAGAACTTGCTGCAGTTTTTGCTAAGGAAGAAGGTGATCGAATGAAGAGCTCAGTGAGCTAGCCTGCTCACATAGGGCCAAGAAGTGCCTTAAGTTGTTGTCAGGAACGCGGATCAGTCTGCACCTAACTTATTAACTAGACATTGGGGCCCAGGTGACTGTGCTAAGGCAGGATGCTGCTCTGGCTCTTTTTAGCTCAGTTTGTGTCTCATTTCCAGCAAGCCCCCTCTGTGCTTTGTGGGCTTTGAGGAGGAGGAACCAATCTGTGGTCCTACATGGAGAGTTGTAAATGGGATTGGCCCAGTTGTGTCTCTGCAGATCTGGGAGCGACTTTGTGCTACTTCATGGTATCTGCAACAAGCCAATATCAGGGTTATATTTACTCTGTCACAGGGGATGACGCAGACCTAGGTAACCAAGAGGAGTTATTCTTTCCTGTTATCGATGGTGCATAATCAGCCTTCTCTAAGAGGGTGGTCTTGCTCTGTGAAGTTATGGGAAACAGCTTAATTTTGGAAACCTTTGCTTACACCAGGGTCAAGGTCTTTAGAAGGCAAAAGAAAGCAGTAAGGTGAATGATAGAAATCTAGGAACTGTCAAAGGAAGCTCCTCTTGTTTCGTAGCCAAGACAGCGCTGCTTTAACCTCTGCACGCTCCACAGTTATTACCACCAGCCCTTCTGCTCGTGTTCTTCTCTTGGCAGCAGTTGGGAAGCAGGGACAGGATATAGAAGAACCCCCCCCCACCACCACCACCTCAAAAAAGTACTACTACGTCTTTGTCTTAGCTTAATCTTGATTTTTCTTCGTCTGCTTTCTTGTTAGCTGATTGATTGTTCTTTTTCAAGCAAATACTTTAAAGAAATACACTAATGTGGATGGTCTGTTTGCAGTTGGGAGTAGTTTACGATGAGAAATAAAAGGATTATCTTCACAGAGATGTGCAGAGAGGACTAAAGTCACTCGAGTCAGATAGGAGACATTTTGAGTTAGTGAGCCAGGTCATTGTGCTAGCACGGCCGTATTGCCAAGTTAAGGCTTCACTTATGGGACTTAGCTTAGTGGACATGGTTTATCTGTAAATGTAAGCAGAGCTGCTTTGATGTGCCTGTACAGGCAGAAAGAGTTGGTATCTTTTCACTCTTCTGGTAAAAGATGAGTTGGAAAATATATCTGTCATGATGGGAGTGGGGGGCAGGGGCTCAGGTAGGCTTGGTAGGGAGAGGGTAGGTTGTATAGAGGGACATGGGATGCTGATGATCAGCCCATAATACCTCCAGGATGACTGGAAATCTGCAGATTCCTGTAAACTACACAGCAGTAAGTGCTCCTGTGAGCATAAAACTTCCTTTTTAAAGAGGGTTTCCTTCCCCACCTTGCAAGGACGCATGTTCAGTTGGCATGCAGTTTTGATATGCCGTGGTCTTTTCCCTGTGGTCTCACAGTAATATAAAGGGCAGATGCTCGGCCCCAGAAGGTGAGAGCACAGGCTTTATGATTACAGGATGCACACCTCTTTCCTGACTTAGGTAACAGCTTGATAGACGTCAGCCGTGGGGAAACTTGACATGAGAGCAGCACATCCAAATTTTTCTTTAGAAATTGCAGCCTGACTTCATCTTGGCAGGACAGATATTGCCTGAAGCATGGCAATAGCAGAAAGAAGTCTTCCAGAAAGCAAATGCACAAAACTTTAAGGCACGACATCAGCTCTGAACAAAAGCAAAACCTCTGACAATCTGCTCGGTTTTCCAGGAACCAGTAATATCTTGTTATGTGCCATACCTGAGACAAGGACATACTCATCCTTCACCGGCTGACACAGACCTGCTGATCACAAAGGTTGTCAAAGACAATTTCCTTGTAATTTTGAATTCAATGATATAGTCCACGAATTAGTGAATAATAAGAAATGACCCAGCTCTACGTATCTGCTCTGTTTGTGCTTCCCACCTGTCCACCTTTTAGCCCAGAAATGGTGAAGTTTGTCATTCGTGCCATGGCCAGATCCAAACTGCCAGATTATTCTAAATTGGACTAAGTTTTCCACTGGCATGAAACTTAAGTTACTGTTAGGTTTACACCGGGGTTTGCAGCATCACTTAATTTAAACTTTTGGGTTAAAGGAGGTGCTCACTTCAATTTTTATCAATCAAATACTAATAACCGAACCACCACTTTCTGCTTCTAAATAGTGAATCCAGCCATACAATTTGTCTCTCAATTTCAAGTATTTTAGAAATTGAAGAGGCTCAGGTCTCGATTTTGATTCAGGGCTAACTCTGTCTGTTGCAGCTCCCTGCAGAAGGAATGAAGAACCATAAAGGGAATTAAAATTGGTAAAAAGATTTCCTAGAGGTAGCAGTAAAACAAGAGGATGTCACATTTCTTCAAGTCCAGC
The DNA here is from genome assembly GCF_040807025.1 of Struthio camelus. NCBI lineage: Eukaryota > Metazoa > Chordata > Aves > Struthioniformes > Struthionidae > Struthio > Struthio camelus. The sequence goes on along the minus strand of NC_090982.1, from coordinate 12,740,160 downwards.
AGAAAAAAATAGCATGGCATACGATAACATAACATATAATATTCTAAATTCATTATTTCTGAATGAATCATAGACTTGTTGCATAGAGAAAAAAATAAATTACTTTCTTTTTGCTGAGGAACATCTTTTTATGCATCCAGCTTTCAGCAAATTAGAATAACTTCAGTGTGCAAGTGGGCTGGCTTTTCATTAGAGAACGTGGACTGTATACATCTGACCGGATCATGGAAGTGTAAGGATTTCTGCGAGGGCATCTGTTTGGTGGTTCTGCGAGCACAAAAGCCTCTTCTCTTGCCTCTGTAGAAAGGAGAACGAGGGCTGTAGGAAGGGATGCCTTCAGCAAGTTGGTAAAAATATCTATTAGCTATTTTTCTCCGTTTTTCTACAGCTGAAGAAGGTGCAGGAAATCAAGAAAGGATGTTATAGCGACAGAGTGGACATGTAGGTTCCTCCTTTCTGTGTTGGTAACAGCAGCTGTTATTGCCTCTCTGAAAGATAACACTTGTTACAGCAGCAGCCTATTACACTGAAAATCTGTTTTTCTGAATTGATTTGTTTAGCCAGGCAAAGGCAGAAATTGGTTAAAAGAAAAGAATCTGAGAAGGGCATTGCTTCTCACTTATTTGTGCAATCTGTTTTGTGTGAAGACACAGACAAAGAGGATGACTCTGATATTTATGCTACTGGCATCAAGCGTGTAGACAAGTGGGACACCTCGCACTCGGGAAGGGCAAGTCCTGTTTTTATACATCACATTTGCGCACTGGCCACATCCCTCTGGGAATGGACGGCTTCCTGACAAACAGCATGTTGCATCCCAAGCACACTGCTTGGCAGTCTTGCTGGGATTTGTTTTATATGCAGTGAAAGCCAATAAGGGAAGATGGATCTTTGCCTTTCAAGAGGGTAGGTGGAAACAGGCTTGTATAGCCTCACTGCCTCCCTCCCTGCATATGCTGCCAGCTGCAAAGACAGTGATGCTCCTGACATCGCCTCTGTGCTGTGTCTGACATGCGGGTATTTCCACACTTAAATGTGCAGTAGCAGCAACGCACAGAAGCAAGCACCCTTGCCGCAACGACAGCTGGCGTTTCGTGTCGTTGGCCTTTCCCTGTCGAAGGGGTCCTGAGCATACACCGAAGGAGAAACACATTTAGACGAATGTGGCAGTGCAGGGCCCTTTCCTGTGAGCTGTGCCAGATAATAAGAATTTCTCCGTTTCCGCAGCTGCCATCATTAACGCTGTGATGCTACTGCACAGTAAAGAAATGGGTAGGGTCAGGCTAATTTTTTGAGTTCAATTCTTGCAGCATCTTCTAAAATTCAGCTGCTTTTTGCTGTAGCCTCTTGAAACACTGTTAGAACAGAACGGAGGTTTTTTGTTTATGTGCTTGTTTGTTTTAATAATGGCAATTTGTTTGGATGCCATAGTCTGTGTGAACTGCTTGCATAGCTACACACTAGGGTCAGGCATTCCTCCTCTTGGAGAATATGATGAATGTTGCTTCAAAGAAATGAAATGTTATTCCTTTAAGGGAAGTGGACTGAGGGAGCAGGGCATAGCCTCTTTTGCCCCTTTCTCCACCTCCACAGTTAGTGAGCTCCATAACGCTCACTGATTCAAAGCTGCAGAGCGCTTTGGCAATGTGGCTTCTGTCTAAGACGGTTTGGAACATGGTGCCGATAAACTGCTTTTCTAGCTGTATAACTTTTTAAAGAGCTGTATAATAATGATCGGATCCTCCCATGTGTTGGAGCTCAGGGAGCCACTTATATAAATTCCACCCCTGAGGCAGATACTGCTTAACAGCTGAATTAATTTCTATGATCACTTTTAATAAAGTAATATAGATTTCCTTTTTACCTTTTCTCAAGAGCAGCATTCAACCAAAACACCTCTTCTCAGAGTAGAAAGCTCAAGGAAAAATGATCTTTAAAATACATAACTTTGAAAGCAGTGACTTAGACGTGTGTTACACAACATCAAAATTTATCATCCTCTGTTGGAATTGTCAAACCTTTCCATGAGGCACATGTGTCTTGCTGTGACGGCTTTACAGCTGCCACTGTCACTCAGCATTTGTAATCAGACTATCTTCTTGGCATTGCAGTACCTGCCTGGACTTTCTGAACCAGAGTCACCATGGTCCTCTTTGAATGCACTGCTGTATATGAATGAGAAGGTCTTCCAGAGGGGGTGAAATACATGGGTATTTATTTATGGCTTCTTTAAACTGCCTTACTAAGGGAAAGATGTTTTGTCATAAATAAAAAATATAGCGTTAAAGCCAGTTCTTTTCTGGTTACTTTCCCACAGTGAAAGGTGAATCGAAAAGTTTTCTCTTTACCCTCTTGAAACTATCTGAGGTTTTGTAACTCTCTTGAAAATGAAGCCACTTCACTTCACTAGAACTGAGGATTATTCATACACATGAGGGGGCTGAATGAAAGCTAATAGGCACATTTTATTCTTGTATTGCTGTGCCTCTGAGTGCTTGACTTTGTAGGCTTAATACTCTTTAAATATAGGAGGTTGGTGGGTGAAACTTAGTGTGTGTGTGTGTGTGTGTGTATACACATGCAAAATGAGCAGTCTGTGGTCCTCAAATAAGTGGATCAGTGTCCCTTGATCCAGAGATATTGTATATAATTCAGATGCTGTTTTTCTTCATTACTTGTCAAAAACCACTCTTCCAATTTCAGCAGTTCTTCTCCAACGCTCTTACTGGTGAAGTAACAAGAGGAAGATGGTTCGGCCCAAAAGAGGCATTTTTAGCAAGAAGATTTGGTTGGCAATATGTTGCAGTGTGATGCAGCTGCAAATGAAATATCAAATTTTTGCAAGCCTGCAAAAATAACTTATGCTTCAGAGACAAAATGCTGACCTGGATTCAGCAGCTGGCTCTCCCAAACAGAGTTTAGTTATGAAATCAGTACCAGAAAATAATTGCAGAGTAGTGCTGGGAAGAAAATGTATGTGTCGGACTTGCTGGCATTTGTGCACTCCGAGAAGGATCGAAGGAAGCAGTCTAGTGCCCAGATCACCAAAGTGCTCTTTGTGGGTTTTTTGCTGGTTTTCCCTGGTAGCAGGGATGGCTTCTTGTTCTCCCCAGCGCTGCCCATCCCTCATAACTGGCCTGCATGCCATTGACATCACAACTTGGACCTGAACTGGTTTAGTGGTGGCTAGCAAGAAAAGGCAAGTCGCGTCTCAAACTGGAGAGCAGACAACGTATTATTAACAGGTATTCTGGGTGTCATGTTTAATGATTTAGTGGAGGCAAGGGGCTGCCTCTGCACAAGCTCTGCTGAGAACTCTCATCTGCGATCATGGTTAATCCAAGGGAATCTGAGAAACTCTGGGCAGCCGTAGAGGCATGGCAACAGTTCAGCTTAGAAGGGGCTGATAAGTTACAAGTTGTCTCATTCCTTAGACATATTGATAGGGCTGGATTTGGATAACCTTCTGGGGAAAGGATATGGGCAGCTGGCTGAAAATGCCTTCTCGCTTCTCGCTATTGGAAACTTCAAGGAAAACTTGTAAATGCCTCATGGTTAGATATACTTCAAAAGGGATGTGAAGGAAAATGTTTCATAGACTTATGTAGAATAGTGGCCCACTCTCTTCTAAAGTGCCATGCCAGTTAGATCTCTATCACAAAAGTCAAGATGATGTATGGAGTTACTAACCCTGAAAGAGCAGGAGAGGTGAACAAGATTCCTTCTGTGTGAGAAGTTTGTTGAAACTAGGGCTATTTAATTCTGAAAGTAACTGAATAATGACACAGTGCTTGATTCTGCTCTCTCATTCATGCATTGATAGCAGAGTAATTTCAGTTGTATCCCTGTAAAACAGGCCTAAGTGAGACCCTTCTGAGGTAGTGATATTTTAAATTAGGAAAGTTATTATGAAAACTGGGGAAAAACTCTATATCTGACATCACAACAGAGAACAATGAGGAGGAGATAATATTAATGGCTATAATTGTAGATCAGATAAAAATAATCACTTCATAAAGCACATAGTGAGCATGCAGAATTTATTGCTCAGTGATCATCGAGTCAAATACTGTCTGGAATACAAAATGACAGAAAAGTTTTATGAGCACAAATAACATTGTAATTGTGTAAGTTAAAACAAGTATGACTTAGTCTCCTCCTTCACGGTGTGATGGCTGAAGGTAGAAGCGGTCTTTTCATGTACAGTGCTGAAAAATAGAAAGCTGTGCTATGAGATTTGCCCTCTCTTTGCTAATCATTCTTGGTGACTGCAGAGTCACCAAGAGTTAATTTTTTTACCAGTTAATTGTTAAGTTTCTATATTTATAATGGAGGGTTGTTACCGACGCTACAGCTGCCTGTGACACATTTGCCAAGGATGTGCGTGCACGGGACCTGTAGGTGTAACCAAGGAACTGGACTGTGCTACCTTCACTGTCCCAGGGCCTGCTGACGTGTGACTGCCCATGAGGAGAAGTCAACGAAGACGCTGGGGCAGAATTTGCTCTGGAGAATAATTCTGGGAACAATTTTGGCTACACTGCCAGTGGCAGGACTTCTGACCTACCAGCCTGCTGGGATGTGGCACTCACCCCTCTGACTGTGCAGAGAGTTAGTTGCAGGGCACCTGCTGGTGCCATGGAAATGTAGACTTGTAGCTCCCCTCCCTTTTAAAGCCCTCCTGATGCTGGCCTCCTGAGGGTCTCAGGAGGAGAAGAAGTGGGAAACACCCTGCCCCTTCTCTGGCAGTATATCCAGTAATGTGCGGGCTGCCACTGTTGTTCTCCCATCTCGAAACTCCCCCATCAAGTATGGGATGAGAATCTCTTCCTTTGCTCAGTTATGTTCACTTATGATGTCTGTTCCTGCAGTGATGGGCTGAGAAGGGAGAAATACTGCTTTGGTTACCAACTGTGGAAAGCGTGTCTTTCACTTCCCTTTCTTCTTCCAGTTCCTTCCCGCTGCAAAGACAGAGCATCCTTTACTCAGCCATATCCATACAACCGTAAAAATTTAGAGAATGGCTACGAGCAGCCCAGTGAGACTGGTTGGTAGGAAGTGAACCGCCGTTGCATTATGACTGCGTACTGGTCTCATCCTCTGAGCAGAAAGTCTGTTCAAAATAGATGCGTGAAAGACATACTATCATCGCCTGCATGACGTGCTGCCAGTCCTGGCTCCCCAGCCTGAGCGTTCGGATATCCATTTACAGTATGGTTAACCGCCCTCGGCACAGGCCTGGATATTTCTCAGCAATCAATCGTCAGTGAAACCCTTTCCCTGCTCCTGCGCTTGTTCCCTATACTGGACCCTACAGCTGACATGCTGTTGTGATGCAACGATTTTCAGTTGTGGGCAGAGGCAGAATTCAAACTCAGTGCCAAAGCTAGCAATAAAATTAAATTTAAAAAAGACAGTAAATGTGAATTTTAGTTCTACCTTTAGGGTAACGGCACCACCAAGTTGGCCAATCTGCCAGTCTTGTAAATGATGGCTAAATTATTGTGAAAGGCTGGTAGATAGTTCTGCAGTTTGGAAGTACAAAGTTAATGTAAAACTGAGCTATGCTTTTGGTCTATATTTAGTCACAATATGCTTTCCAAACCTCCTCATGAAATTAGCTTTGAAAAATTCGGATCAAAGCTTTAAAGCAGATCTAATAGGTTTCTCTTTTCTGTGCGCATTTCTGATTATTTTTCTTAGTGCTTGCAATCAATATTTAATATTGGAACAGACAGTGAAGCTTAGTTCTTTCCATTTTTTCTCAGCTAAAGATTTCTGTGTGACACACATGGCAAAAGTGCAACAGAATCACACAGACTTTCTAGCGATGTGTGAGAATGACAACAAAAAGTTGTTCCTACAGGGGCAATACTGGCCTTTGGAAGAGGAGTTAGACTTCGTGCCTGAAGAAAACACCGAATGCCAGTATCTTATCCTGAGGGGTTAAGTCACTTAGTATTTGCCTGCAGAAGAATTCTGAATGTTGTCAATGTACACAACAGACAACCCTATGCCAGAGAGGGATTTCTTTCCGGGCTGTGGTATCGCACAAGACCCAAAAGAAGTAGTGAAAGGCGATGTCGCAGGAAAAAGGAAAGCAAGAGCAGGAACAGGAATGGACATAACCCATGCTGATTTTCATCTCTGCCTGACCGCTGAGAGACGGTTTCTTACTGTACATGTTACCGGGGCTGAATGGTGAGGATGGGTCAGAAGCTGGACAAAGTGGTCCCTTTGATTTTTGACATCATTTTCCCTCAAGCATGAGGAGCAGCAGGCAAGGTAGCACAAACACAGTGATTCAGAAGAAGGGGAAAAAAGGCCGGACTAGGTGGCCGAGGGGAAGAGCAGAGGCCGGGGCTGGGTGAGTCAGGCAGGAGGATGAGCCACAGTGGACTGCAAGAGGCAGTCAGTTTGCAGGGGAACTGTGGCCGGAAGGGAAGATGTCGCTTTCCTTGCAAAGAGAGATTAAAATCGTGTTCAAGACCTCTGGGAAGGTGGGAATAGAGAAGAAACCTACTCTTCAAAGCGGTTCATGGGAAGAAAGGGCCAAGCGTAGCTGTGGTTCGCCCTGTATTAATGAGCCTGTCTCTTGTCTTACATCAATATATTTTCCCATATTTTAAAGCATTGACAAAATTGCCGATTAATGATATTTTAGATGTTGAGAGACATGAAAGACAACTTACTTGTTGGCTCAGGAATACACTGTATAGCATGCACTGGGATTTCAGCACATATCTTTTTTCCATAATAACCTGTCTCAGAATCGGTCCTTTCACGCTGAGAAATGCTGCTCATGATGAAACTACTTCCTTTGATTCACCGTTGTTTGCTTTTTTGTCCCAGAGCCCAACTAACCTGAATTAGCTGTGCACTGAACCTAACTGAGAGTAGAGTCAGCTCTTTTTTTTTGAATTTGATAGGCAAATAGTATCATGATTTGGCCCAAATTTTAGCTAGAACATAAACGACTACCCTAGTGCTGGTATGAAATAAACTGCAACAGGTTCATGAAAAGTACCGACTTTTCACAGGCTGTAGGCAAGTATTTTGCTCTATCTCATTGGATGTGTGCCCTCACAGCTCATCCTAGCTTCACCATTCATTCATAGGGAAATTCTTCAAGTTTTGCATATTCTCAGACTTCAAATCTACCTGCAATCTTAAATTTATGGCAAATGCTGGGTAGGATTTCTGCATCCTCCCAAATGTGCTAAGCTTCAGTCCAGACTTTTTCCTGGTTTTTGATTTTTGTATCTACAAAGGGAGAGGGGAACAGTTGGTCCCAGTGTAATGACTGTCTCTCAGATCTCCTTAATGAACTCATGACTGATAACGTTTGGAAGTCTTTGGCTTGAGCGCTCCTAAGAAGACAGGTTATTGACCTATTGGAATAATTTACACTCCTTGATCTAGTGCCATTGAGCTAACAGGGAACTCTGTGTTTTATAAACAGACATTGTAAAAGGGGACCCAAGCACTGGTATGTTAGTATAGATGAGACTGTTCTTAGCAGAGGTCTTAATTCCATGAAAAATAAAGATCTAAGCCAGTTTTGTGAGCATGGTTTTGTAGTAAAACTGAAACTCCATGTCCTGCCATGTGCATTCAGTACAGTCAGTTAAAGTTTTGACATATGGTAATATGGTACTCTCGATTTTCTCAGATATTTTTATTTTTCACTTACGAAAAGGAAGTTTTCCATATTGTTTCAGTTTTTGCTTTCTGAAATGAAAATCGTACACAAGATTTGCGTATAATACAAGGTTTTGTTGTATTTATGTATAATATAAGATGTTTTACACTTGTCTGTTGCATTTTTGTTAATTTGAAGGTGCTTCTCTTGCAGAAAAGAAGACACAAGTAAAGATGTTCTGATCTTATTTTCCTTCCATGTTTACCGTACCCTCCAGCCCCCTCCCAAGAGTTCAATCACCAGCAAAAAAAGAAATTTAGAACGTAATACAGACTACAGGCCAAAATCAAATATTTTAGGTTAGCCTCTTAGTGCTGAAGTCCTGAAACGCAAACTATAGCAAGCTTCTAGGAGGAGCTGTGAAGGGATGCTGCATTGTCCGTGCTCCCCGCAAACACTGGGACTTTGAATGTATTTGTCTCCTGCAAAGACAGTAAGCATCACTCGTGTCAGCCACTGCCAACCAGCCTGCTGTCTATGTAGCAGCTGTCCTCAAGCATTTGATGTGCGATGTCTTCTGCAGCTGTGTATCATGTAAGAGAGGAGGTAGCTCTGGTTTCCCCAGGCTAGTTCCGAATGGACGCTGCGAGTCCGAGCTCCTCCGTTACTGCAATGTGGCTAGGAAAAATGGGTTTCGACATACAGCGAAAGGAAACAGTCTCAGATTTGCACGATGCATTCACTGCACCTAGTTTCTGCTGAAACCCTCCTCTAGGACCTTGCGGTCTCTGAGGCTTCACTGTAATTGCCTTTCTACGTGACACATGTGTCCTTGTCGTTGCAATCTAGGAGAAACAGCAGTTGATGGCAATGTGCAGCAGATTATGTCTTTTGGCTTGTTAAAACTTCTACACGTATCCTTCTTCCCAAGCAACTGCAGCCTTGAGGTTGGGCCAGATGGTCACACACGAATAATCCGGAGTAAAACATACCTGTACTGCTCTGGCAGGTGGCACAGACTCCTGACACGTTGCATAGGCAGATCCCTTATGGCATAGTGAAGGGCTGAAACTTGCAAACAGATATTGGAAAAGAGCAACTACTGAGCATTGAAAAATGCTGCCTGTCAGAGGAGCTTTGTTGCAAGAGACTATTTGGCAGTGGCAAGTCACATGGCTAATTATGAACATATTTTAAAACAGGAAAACTATGAGGATTCCCTATCTGTTATCATTTAAGAGTTAGCGACTGGGGGTTCTTTTGGAGTGTTTACTGTTATGGAAGAAGTAATTTTAGGACATATATCCTTTGTCTGGCCCACAGCCGATTATTTGACCTTCTCTTTCACTTTTCTTTGTGACAGCTCTGAGCCACACCGCTTTGTCGTAAGGTCACGAGCCCAAATACTTAGCTTCAGTTTGCATGATGGTTTCGCGAGGAATTTGACACACCTAAGTACCTACTAAAATTATGATGCTTATTAACTTTTATAGCGTGTCTGTAATTGCAAAAGAGTAGTTGAAGTACTGGTAAAAGGTGCAGAAAAAGGTAAAACAAAATCAGGCTTTTGGGTAACTGTTAAACATGAAAATCCGTACATGCACACAAGTTGTGTAAATCCTCTTGCCCATCAGCCCCTTCCTACTTTAAATATATAAATAAAAATATCCAGGTGAGTAAGTGGTTTTCTTCATATTTCTAACTCCTGCCTGGTGCTGACCGAAAATGTGCCTGTCTGAGTTTTGGGGGGGGACTAGTTCTGTCGGAAAGCTTTGGTGCCTTTCCCACTGCTTCTGTTTATTGCATTTGCACATCTACATGCATTAATTAGCCATGAGTAAACAGGAACTTTGGTGAACCCTATACTCTGGCCATGCCAGTGCAGGGAAACATCAGAGCCCAGGTTGCTCTCTCTTGCACGTGCCCAGGTGCTTCGGAGATGGTGGGGTAGGGTAACAGAGCGCACTACACTGCTCTCATTTTCCTCATCTGTCTCTGCAGAGTTAATGTTCCCACACCTGAGAAGGGTCGTGCAAACACTTAATAAGAAACTTAAGATGAAGATAGGCCTCTTCACGCATCTTGTCTTGTCCTCTTACCCTGATAGAGAACTTTCATATTTCAAGATCTTTCTTGAATTTAATATTGATTAACCAAAATCCTCTGTAGGGTTTGTTTGTTTGTTTGTTTGTTTTTGTCCTCCCTTCATCCATTAAGTGAGCTTCACAGCTATGGCAAAAAACTTTTTCTAAATTCCAGCTTAAATATATTCAAAGCCTCTTTAAGCCACTTCTTATTGTGTCAGCACTTTATTACCTTGAGTAATTCTGGTCTTTCCCCTGATGTTTACCCCCGATATATTTATAGACAGCAAACAAATCCACTCAGCCTTTGTTTTGCAAAGCTACATAAAATCCTGCCCTTCAGTCACCTCTCCTCAGGCAGGCATTGCTAGCTGTATTCCTCCTCCATATGTTTCCAGTTTCATTTCATCCTGTTTTGGGATTATTGGCCAGACTTGAACATAAGAGTCCACCAGTGCCTTGTGCAAGGGAACTGCCACTTTATTCCTCTCACGAATAGCGTTTCCCTTGATGCTGCTTTCCACAGAGGCCAGAGAAGCCTTTTTTGTGCACGGAGCATCACACGTGGGTTAGCTCTGGCAGCATCACCACACTGACTCTTCCCAGCCCTCTTTCCCTGCCATGGATAATGCTTCTGCATTAGGCGATTGTTAAAAGGACTCAGTGCAGCTCTGGTGGGCTACAGAGCATCCTCTTTCGGAAAGGTGGAAGTGGTGTGTTACTTAAAGCTCATAAAGTACAAACTTCCACATACTGAAGTACCTGTATTCTTTAGTTTCAGTTTCATTTATATTCACTATTACTAACTTTCTACAAGCTATTTGTAACAGTAACACCTTTCCCCTGCAAATTTTTTCCGCTAATGTCTAACACTGAATTAAGACAAGTGATGGGATTGCTACCTACATATAATTGGGCCTGTAGGTGTTCAGTGCACAAATATGTAAGAGTAATCTGACTAATGACTCATGCTTACTGCCCTTATCTTTTAATATGTGAAGGTTTTACCTTTGCTCTGAGCAGGTGGAGCTCAGCATGTGTACATATAGTTTGGGAAAATGATCCACCGCTAGTGCAGCAGGCTTAGATAGTAAGTCGAAAAGCTTTATATAAGTATTTGTATTTGTACCCCAAATCCTACCCTCTTTTCTCTCTTATAAGCAGACTGAGATATTACATCCAGAAAAGTCCTGAAATAGGTCTTATGTGCTGGAGCTGTTTGGAGAGCCTGGATTCTTCTTTACCTGTAGAGTGTTATCAGGGTTCTTTTATTCCAAGCAGATGCTGATTTTTATGGAAATTCAGATTATTTTTATTATGGAAAACAGGTAGAGTAGCCTCAAACATTTATGCACTGGCCCTTCATTTATATGCATATAGGAGATCTCTACAGCAAAATATTCACCTCCATACTATTTAGTGCTTCCTTGGCTAGAAGAAAACAGTATACACTCAATGAGTTCTACATGAAAAATACGATGCAAGCTTGTCTTCAAAAAAATAAGTGATGTCCCAAAGTTATTTTCCATTCTTTGTGCAGTTTGTTGAGAACTAAATAATATGCCTCTGATCATGGGAATGAGCAGAAAGCATGGCAGCAAAGCAACAGCAGTGTTTGAAGCGCTCTGGAAAGCTATTTAACAGCTCACCTCAGATTGTGGTAAGGATGGAAAGGACTGATTCTAGTGTCATAAACAAAAAAACTAAAATGGGGTAACTTCAGAGAAGGAAAATAAAATATCTGCAGTAAAATACGCATTGTATATTGTCAGAGGTTTTTTTGCTTATCTTTTATTGGTGGATAATCTCCTAATTACTAGAACATGTTTTCTATCTCCAGCTGTGCCTAGCCTTGTTTTGACTTGATTGTGGTTAATATAGGAGGGAATGAACAGTTCAGAGCCAACGAACAAGTGTTTAGGTCATTTTCAGTCTTTTTTCCCCCTCTTCTCCTGAGCGCATTATTAGGATAGTGAAATTTCTTTGAATACATAAAAATTTCATATTTTGAACAGTATGTTTTATCTGCATGCTCTCTCTCTCTACATATAAAATTAACCTGAGTATGGTATATTTGTCTTGTTTCAAGTAGCATTTGTAATAAATTGATCTTTTCTTGCATGCCAGTTTCTGACTGTCCTCTTGATTTCAGATACTGCTGTGTTGTTGGCGTGTGAACTTCAGAGTTAAGCATCATCTTCAGTTTGTTTACCAGGGAACTCTTTTTACAGAAGGAGAGGGTCAGGAGAGGAGCAGTGGAGGAGAGGAGAAGAGGGTGCCTGAGAATATAGTGATGTGATTTCAGTTGAGTGTGAAGAAGAACAAGCTACACTCGTATTCCACTCATAAAAGTGGCAGGCAAGTTTTAGCCTAAGAGTCGAATTACTATAACGTTGACATCTTCGACATCTTAAAGTCGTGCATTAATTCAAGGCCAGATAGGCTGTCCTGATAGCCAGATTAGGCCTGATGATGCAATTTGCAATTCGCTGCTCCCTGCAGACCAACGAAAGGGGATTGGCCCTATTTCTCTTAGGCTTTCCTTCATTGGAGACTCCTAGCAGCTATGAGATGGGGGCATAATCCCACTCCATTCATTCAGTGGGAGGTTGACTTAAAAGCAGGTTTAAACTCTACTTATGGCTGACTGAGAGACATATGTAACCAGATCTGTCCCAACAGTCCCGTTTTATAGGTTGTCACTTCTCCAATGCCCTATTTTGTCCAAGTGCGGGGCCGGAGGCACCATGTCTTGGCAAAACTTCTAACATTTATTACCAAGATGCTGTCTTAAGCCTTATTACAACCTAGTGCAATTAAAAGATTGGATCCTTCTGTCATTCAGCTCTGTGGGATGTGTGATATTTCCTCATTTTGCAGTCAGCCTAGTTGCTCCTCAGACAGACAGGAAAGAGGGACGTATGTTCAGCGCTGGGTGCCTGAGAGAGCAGCCGGGGCACCTGCGAGCCGGAGAGACAGAGGTGCCCTGACTGCCCTCCGGACGAGCAATCCCCTCCCCACCACCCGCACAGGGGCACATACACTCCTCGATGTCCAGCAGCAATAAGCTTTGGGAAGGAGAGTCAAATGTAAGTGAATTTACAGCCCAGCCTGCTGGGGCCATGATTATATTCTTACTCTGGCATAGAAATGAAGTGCCTAAAAGCGGTTGAAAGTTGCAACACTGGCTTATTTCCCTCAGTGGCAAGCATTATCTTTTCGTTTATTTTTCTGTCACTGCTCAGGAGCCCTGCCAAATATAAGAATGACATAGCGCTAGGTTTCCTTTCTATAATGCTGTGTCTTCTTTTGCAGTCGGTCCAAAGGAAAGGCAGGTTGTGTGAATTATTTCAAGGTTAGGCCTTCCAGCATTTTCCTTTGTATCTGCTAATGTGTATCCTCAGGGCAGCTGTAATTGCAAATGGTTCTTGCTTGGGAATACTCCAGAGGGAGAAAATGACACCAGTGGGCCCTGCGCCTGCCAAGGAGAGTCCTGCTATCTGAACATCCTTTGCCTCAGTCCTCCTCCAGCAGCCGAGATGGCCCAGGGCTTGGTGGGAACAGGTTCTGCGTGACAAGTATCAGGCTTCGAATCCACCTCTTCTAAATATCTTCTCCCAGGAGCTGGAATGAAATATGTTTGCAATAAGTGATATAGCAGCCTTTGGGTGTTTAAGCTTAGGGTTAAAAGAGGGTTGCTGTGATGTCGAAGGGTGGGTGCAAGCAGCATGCTTCATGCCAGCTGCACACAAACCATAAAATGAGGCTGTGACAGAAAGCAGAAATGGAGCCCTTTTAAGGGAAATGAACTAAACATTCTCGAAGCCTTATGAGAATCCCAACATTCAGTGTAGCTGGCAGATACAGTTGTCTCCAAGGAGACAAAACTCAATGCTTCAGTCAGAGAAAATGACCAATTACGTAACTTGTCCTTGAATGTGACTACCATATGTGCATGCAAAACGTTTATGACTGCCACTAGATGACTGAAGATCAAAACACATTTGAATGTGTGCCTTTATTGAGAGCTTTATGCAGCTTTAAAATTACAGATAGCAATTACCTTCCAGGACAGAGGAACACAGTTTTGAGAATCTCAGACCTGTCTTAGAGATTTGATTGCCTTTTTCCTGTCAAGCCTCATAAAAATCCCACCAGGGGTTTTTCAAAGGTAACTTCTAAAATTTCTAATTTTTATTTTTTTTTATAATATTATCCTGAGTAAAGAACAACTCCCTCTAACAGCTTCACGAGGCTTTTTTGGCCCTTCAGGTAAAAGCAGTGATTAGTAGGAGTAGCAGGTATTGAGTTGCATTTAGTTCTTTGTATTACCAGGTATCTCCAAAACAGAGTAATTGCACGGTGGTGTGCCAGCAGGGTCAAGGACATGATTTCATAAGTCACCTGCTGACAGACCTCACTTTAGGATAAACTGATGTTCCTGGCTAGTTACCTACCAGGGAGGCACTGGCCCAGCCTGGGGTGACATGTATCACTAGATGTTCTGAGACCATTAAATCAGTTTATTTCCTGAATATAGAAATCAGGACAATAGCATGAACATAGCTGGAAGTCCTGAGCAGAGCCCCATGTAATATAAACGAGTTTAGTTTTATAAAAGGCATAAGAAAGGCTGTACTTTGTCCAGGGAAATGTCCATGCAGGCCTGTTGTTCTGTTTGATTGTCAGCTGCTGCAGATGCCAAGGAAAGAGTATAAACACTGGACAAATATATTGTTATCCTTCTTTTAGTATCATTTCCAGCTTTCCAAAAGTCAATGAATAACGCTTTACTGATTTGCACTCGCCAAATATCTGACCCTCCTTTTTATTTTTGCAATTTAAAAAAAAAAAAGTTCAGCAACAAGGATGTGAAAATTAAAACACGACAAAATAACCTTCCTAACTTATCTTTTTCGGTTGCCGTGTAACCAACTATAATTTTTGTTAGTTATTGGTACTATTAAGGCTTGCAACTTCAGAACGTATCATTTTCCATAACAGGATAAGAATATCTCTAGTCTCTATTTAACTGTAATGTAGACCTAGCGCTACATAGCTCTGATATATAGAAACATATTTTACAACGATAATATTTCTGCTTAGAAAATAAGTGCCCTTAAAGCAATTTGGTGAATATTGCTCCTGCCATTGTTATACCTTAATTACAACACTGCCTGCTAATAAAATAACACCATTATCACAGGCCACAAATTACCATTGGCAGAGCTTCTATGGTGATGCAGCAAATCACGAAACAAAAAAACCCTAGTGGCATCCTAACAGGAACTGTTCCTGTTTATATGCTGTCAGCTTGCGCTGTTGATTGCAGTGGGGCTCTGGTTGCTTCTGTAGCTGACTGGGTTTCTTATTTTTATGTTCACAAACTTGCACGCTGACCTTTTTTCTCCTCCTGCCCGGCACAAGTGAATTGTGCCGTTAATGACACTGCGGTGACTGAGGACATGCACAACATGTCATAGGCTACCTAGCTTGGATTATTTTGCACGTGGAGTTTCTACGACTTAAGTTAGCCTCAAATGTCATCAGCCTTTTAACTGTGAAATGAATCTGTCCAGCTCCCTGGGCGTGGAATTCCTGGACAGTAACATGTGTGTTTGACTTGTCACACCAGCTCTTTAAGCAATGGGCAGATGACTCAAAATGCACAGAAGTCAATCGAACCGTGTGCTTGGCAGCAGCTGGGAATCACAACCTTCGTGTGCCTGTGGACCCCGTCCTGCAATGCCGTAGGGATGTGCTTAATTACTTTACATCCAGGCTACTCCCAGCATTTCGTTTACACCATACATGACTGCAGGGTCTGTCATGGACTTCAGATAGTTATGAAGGATAGATGTCCAGTCTGTGGAGTCATATTTGTTAAACTTACCCTTCCTTCTCTCTTCTCAAGTTTTTTAAGCTGGTGTGAATCTACCATTTTTGGCTTCCTGAAATACCCAGTGAATGTGTTGGCTACAAGAAATATTCAATTCTGTGAGTAGAAAAAATAACTTTTTCCAAAAAATTATTACCAAGGAAAATGACGCAAATAACCAGGATTTTAGTACAGTTCATTGGTCTATTAGGAAAAATTTTAAAAGAGATGAGTCGAAAAAAGAGATTAGCTTAGTTTAGTTCTACCAGAGTCTCACTCATGCATGCAAGTGACAAATGGTTGACAGCAGCTGCTCTAGTTGTTCCCATGATCAGAAGAGCCAGAAACATAAGCCGAGACTGAGCTGCTTCCATCACACCACTCCTGGGGCTTATAGGAGAGTGACTGCACAGCAGACCTCAAGGAGCCTTGCAGAACCCACTTCGAGAACATGACGCTTGTAAAATGAACAAGTACCTCTCCTTCATGTCGGCTGTGGTCCCTGATATGCTTCAGGTGTCACAACAATAGGTTCAACATGTGGCTCTTGCAGTGGATGCGTGAGCAGCCGGGGAGCGCTGGAACTCTTCCAGGCATATTTCTGGGGGAGAGATTTGAAGCCAGCGTGAATGAGGCTGTGCTGGTTAGAGCTGTTCATCCCAGGGCACTCGCTGCTGTGGGATGTAGGGTATTAAAAGTTCATCAGTGACATTACACATATGCAAGCGGTTTGATATGTCATTAGCTGTTTCCAGTGCAAAAAATATTTGCAATTAAGAGATCTGCTTACTTGGATTTTTTCACCAGCAGCTCTGTAAGGCCCCAGTTCAGAATAATTTTAGAACTCCAAGCTTTCCTTTGCAATGATCTTTTGTTGTTTAGGGAGTGAAGGAGGATTTGATCAGATCTATCTCTCTCCATTTTTCTCGATTAAAAAAGTGCCTTTACAGAAGATATGTATTTGAAGTTCTAAAAGCATATTTCTGAGAGAAGGCTTAACTTTGCTGGTGAAAATATTTCTATTTCTGTGTGAGGTACTAAGAAAGTCAACCTCTGAGCTATTTAATTATGGAAAACATTGATAGGATGCAAATTTGAAATCTATGTGGATCTACTCCATAGCACCACAGATTACAGTTATACCTGATGATTCCTGGTCACAGCATGCCAGCACTCTCACAGCTGGCAGCTAAATAGGCAGACACCATCACTTGCACTTTCATACGGTCCTGCAGAGGATATGGGGCTGGTACAGCTGTTGTGGCAGTGGCATCAAGAGTCAAAATCAAGTTGCAGTCGCAGTTGCACCACTTGCAGACTGGATTGATTTGATTTTCACAGGTCATGAGCATCGGTGCTGGTGGAAACACTGAAGATCTAGCCAGTGGACAAGATCTCTGCAATATCTAATCACTTTCTTGCCTCATGTTTGGTGGGGAAAAAAGGCAGTGAGTGATTTCTGGGGAGTAGAGTTTGGCCACCACATTGTTCCTGAAAATTTCACGGAGTCTCTAGCATGGTGGCAGAGGCCAACGGAGCTAGTGAGAGAAAGCTGGTTTGCAGATCACCTGGAGATCTTGTGGCTTGGCAAGGAGGCCCGTGAACCTTGCGTTCTGCAGTCAAAAGAGCTTGCCCCGTAGCTTCAAGAGCTTTTAAATATTAACGCAACATTATATGTGGAAAGGTGTCTCCCAGCAGAAGGGATGAGATGCTATTTTAAGTGGTTTAATATTGAAGAGAGGAAGTTGACTGACTCGTGACACCAAGGCAAGCTGTCAGTTTAATGTGTTTGAGTAGCGCGAGTTTAAGTGCAGGGAGCATCAGAGAGGAGCAATGAATTTCCCCAGCCCTGAACCAACAGTCTGCTCCTTGCGCATGCCTCTGTCTGCACAGTTAATACTGCAGCATGAATGCTATCTTCTTTCTTCAGCACTGAGACATCGGTGGTTTTACAAGAGTATTGCAGTGGCCTCAGTAAAAAGAAACAGTCATAAGTTCATAGAGCGGGAAGCTGTTTTTCCTCTACAAGCTCACCCTCTAACCTGGCCAGCAGGCAAAGCATGGAGAGAGGAGACAGGCAACGGCACTGCTCTTTGTGCTGGGTCTCCCCATTTCCCTGCAGTGAGCTCAAACTGCCTCACCATATATGAAACATAAACTCAAGTAGACTAGCCTTCATTTATAAGGCACAAGATTTACCTGGAAAGAAAGAAAGAACAGTTCTCCGTCAGCTCGCTGAATGGTTTGAAAAATAAATATTTACTGTGCATTTACTTAAAACACGTACCATGCAGATCCGCATATGCTTGTTTTATAAGAGGTTCTCTAGTATCTTGTCAGTTTTAATTTATTTGCATGTTCATATACTCGTGCTTGTTCTCTTCGTCGAAGAGCAAGCCACTCGCCTTTTCTTCCCCTCCCCAACCCTGCTCTTCCATGGTTACACTCCTACTTACCAATGTTTTAATTATGATAGCAGCTACAGGCTTGATTGTGCTTTGGAGCTGTGCAGGGATTGTGATGAATCTTGCTAACTCAAAGCTACATGTGCAGGCTGAGCTCTGGGCTGAAACAGTGACAAAAGGGATCACGGAGAGTCACGGAGAGCCTTGGCGGCAGAGGGAAGGGTTGGCACCGAGCTCCTCCTGGCCTGCTTGGTGCTCTGCCCCGTGGACCACCCTGATTCAGCCTGGCCTTCCCGCTTTCCCTGCCCTTGAAGGAGGGTGTTTCCCCACCTCGATGGAGGTTTTCTTTGGTGCAGAGGTGTGCGCCTGCTAGAGAACTGCCTGCCAATATGTCCTTTCACTCAGCTGAGCGGTTTGTTTCGGTCCTACACCGTCACATTTGGGGCTTATGTGTCATACTGCATTGCAAACTCAGAGAGCAAATGCCTTCTTTTTGAAAAGGCTGTTGGGAAGAGTGTGTTTCCCCTTTGATCACTGACTCACCCCTTGGGTTTTTGTTTTTCTTCCTTTTCTTCTCACTTCTGATCCAGATTTTTACCTTCCACCTCCAGGTAATTTTGTGGCCTTTTTAAAGCAGTCTGAGAGAGGCAACACACTTCTGACTACCGTTTCATAAACATTCATAGCACAGTATTGTGCTTCTGTAAGCCTGAAATGTAACTGAGCGTTTTGTATAAGCTATTTTATAATCTCATGCAGATCTAAATCGATAGGGAACATTAAGCAAATCTCTTCAAAGAGACATTTTTAATAAAATCTTGCTGATGGTGTCATTCACCTACAAATAAACTCACTAGCCTTTTAGTATTTAAACAGAGGTGCTTTATGTATTTTTATGGTGCAATTACACATCAGTCAAAAAGACATACCATTCGGTAAAGAACCCTGAATTAAGTGACAGCTCATTTGAAAGAAGAGAGATGGGTCTGCCTGGTGTGGGCCTGTTCTTGTTTGCTCATTTACTTTGAAGTTTCTATGTGCTTTTTGAGAATTTACAAGTGTAAAATCCCAATTGAAAAAAAAAGAGATGGGTGCTTACTGCACTCCACTCACACAGTTGCAATCACTTGCTAGATAGGGATTTGCTCACCTTAGTAGCACCTCATCAAATGTTAAGCTAATGATGCATTTCTGAGGTAGTTGCAGCTGAAATTCCCTTTTTTAAAGCTGAAATTCAGCACGCTGCTGTGCTGAAATGTTTTACTATTTTTCTCCCTTGCCTTCCTCTGCTACAGTAACCAACTTATATCCCTCTGCTTTACTCTGGTTTTATAAGCGGGAAATTCAAAATGAGAGCAAGAGAATAAATGCAGATGCTTAATGGCTTACGCTTTAAGCCACCCAGAAATCTCTGCTGAAGGGCGTATGTGCAAAGTTAGAGGTGCAGGATCCCCAGAGCTCAGCCTTGCTCCGTCGAGCTGTTGCTCGCAGGATTCCCCCCTTTCACGTGCATCACTTCTCGGGAAGGGGTCGGACGTTGATTCCCTGGCCCCAGGTTTCAGGGACAGCTGTGCCCGCTGCCGTCCCCGGACTGCTGCTGAACACCGGCTCTCTGAGCTGGTCCCGCGTGCCCGGGAGCTGCAGCATCCCTGGCATCTGACCGCCAAACCACTGACTTCCTTTTGCAGAAGGAAACTTTTGCGTGAGGAAAAATGTCGAGGGTAGCCTCGTGCCACTTTCTCCCCTTGGAATAGCTCTTATCACGTTGGGTTAGGAGATCCTGTTATGATCCTGTTCTTGAGTCTCAGCCACAGTGGCTTTGTGTTCCCCTGCTGTATTAGTATGAGCTATACTGACTATAGCTCAGTGATTATTGCAGCTATTTAATCTGCTTAGGGACTAGCAAAGGCAACTAGAGAGCGGAAGATATTTCTTTCCAGAATGTTTGTAAACGCGCTTTTCTTACCTTTCTGTTTTTTCTGCCGCGTGAAGCAATGAGGAAGGAGAAGAGAATTCTAGCTTAGGCTGTGATAAAGAGGTATTTGTCTCCTCACCCAATAATATTGATCAGGCTGGAGGCAGCAAGCTTATTAAATTGCGTACTGCTGTTCCAAATCAGTGCCTCCTGCCACTGGGATTAAACCTGACGTATGCCTTTACCACCATGAGATGCCAGTGGTGCATTGGCACCACGGCCTTTTCTCTTGGCACAGCATCGCCATGGTGAATGTTCTCTTTCCAAAACTGTTTTTTTCTGCAGTGAAAATAGGCAGAGGCTCTTCTGTGCCTCTCTGTGAGGCCATAAGCGTTTAAGTAGAAAATGCCTGAGCCAGTGGCCAGTGTAATGAGCGTGCAGTCACTTGGCGCAAAATACTATAACTAAGTAGTGTAGGCGCTAAGTACTATTGTGCGCTAAGTACTAGAGAGTGCTGTCTTGGCCTTAGCTGAGCACCCTGAGCACCTGCTTAACTTCACACAGTGCGTGAAAGTACTGCCAGCACAAACAAAAGTTTGTTTAGACCTCTGCTAAATTTGCTTTTAGGAATACTGCAGTAGGGGAAAGCAGATGGGTGTCTTTCAAAACTTAATATACTGAAATCTTAAACACTGATACATAAGACTTTTTTTCTTCCCCTGTCTGTAAGCACTGGGCTGTGATGTCTGCATTGCTTTACTCTTGAGCTGCTAAGGTCTAATTGCTATTTATACTATGTTCTGCTGTGGAGAAGGATGATCATGAAGACATGTCTCCTTAAAGCATCGACCTAACATAACTCTTCAGTGATGCTGACAATTCTCTGTAAAAATCATACTGATCATAGAGCTATATGATTTTATACACACACACACACACACACACACAGACACACACACATATATATGTGTGTGTATATATACATATATATATTTATATTTATATATATATATGATTTTTTCCCCCCAAGTAGTACATGTATTAAAAAGAGAAATTTCAGCTGGGATGGTGGAATCAAATTAGAGCACTTGGAAAGATGTGAATTAAACCTTTCTTGGAAGTCAAAAAGAGTGGGGAAAACCTTTTCCTGACAACATGCAAAAGTTACATTTCTACTCTTCTTTTTATGAAGTATCAGCTTTTCAACAGAGTTTTGCAGGTGATGTGTATTAAAACAAACCAATTAAATAACACATAGATATTCAGAAAACAGCTCTTTTTCAGCAAAATAACACTTTACTTGTATTTTACTCAAAACTGCAAATATCTTGAATTCTTTCTGTCTTCTTTCCTCCCTTCTCTCTTCGCACCCAATTTTTGTCTTTGTTGATGAACCAAAAAGTTCATCGGCCTCCCAGTTTTAATTCAGCATTACTTGAACTGTTTAAATCCGTACTTAGAAAAGCAGAATAGAAATGAAATGCCCAAGAGCAAAGTGTAAAGCACTGCAGAGGCTAACCTGCAACCCTTCTGCACTAAAAAGTCCTACATTACAGTATTAAGAAAGTAAAGGAAGTACTGCTGCAAGCTCTAGCATAAAAAGAG
This sequence comes from Struthio camelus, assembly GCF_040807025.1. NCBI lineage: Eukaryota > Metazoa > Chordata > Aves > Struthioniformes > Struthionidae > Struthio > Struthio camelus. Next base: position 12,718,631 of record NC_090982.1, on the reverse strand, counting down.
AGCTTTTGGAGAGCTTTTCAAAAGCAGGAGCTGCTAGAGATCAAGTGTTCTGTAAAACTGAGTCCCTGATAAGACCATTTCAGAAACTGTCTGATAAAACTGAGTGCTGTTGGAAAATAGCTGTTTGTAACACAGCTGGTGGTGTCACCCACTGAAGGCACCTTCCCTGGTATCCCGACTTCCAGGAGGGTGGGGTCTCTGGTTCCTTGGCTGCTTTGCTATAGGGATTGCCCTCTGGTCTGACCCTGATTCAAAGGGAGCCGTGATTTAAAAAAAAAGCCTCGCCAATGACTTCAGGGCCTTCGGGTACCAGAGTCTGTTTGCCCTCTTTCGCCACCATCTTATTCAAGCTGACAAAAGAAGCTCCTAAAGTCGCAGGGCTATTTGGAAATGCGTGTGTTGATATTCCTGGAGAGGTTTTTCCTCTAGCACTTCAGTCACACAAGAAATTTGCAGAACTTTGCTTGGGTTCAGAGCAAAAGCAAAATCGAAGCCCCAGATCTCCTTGTGAGCCAGGAACATCAAGTTCCAGACCATTCTGTTCAACATCCTGTGCCTTGGATAGGAAAGCGAGAATATTTTCCCTGCAAACGGCTTTGCTAATTCCTCCCTGCCCCAAGGCTATCTCCACCACTGCAATATAGCCACAAAAACACGATAATATTTCCCCTCAGTTTGTGCAGAATTGAATTACTAACAAAAGTTCAGAGCAAAGAAGAGTCTAACACTGTGTTTGTAAATGCAGGCTCCTTGTTTCGCCTCCTCCCTTCTATCCCCTTTAGGCTGGAGTGTAATAGAGCCAATATTGGGCCTTATATTTAAGTATTTTTTTTTAAACAACAAAAAGTTCCCACTTACTTATTTCCTGTGATCTTTTGGGCTGGGCTGCAAAGCTGCTAAAGGGAGCAAAGTAACACCATAGGTGGTATAGTCTCTTCAGACTTAGAATGTTTACAAAAAAATACTGCCCAGATTTCTTCCATCATACACTGTTCTTCCTATCTTTCCTCCGGAGTGACATCTCCCTGTACCTGCAGCCCTTTTCTCACTCGGGAAAACAGGAGAAGCAGGTGTGAACAGCTGCCTCCAGCGTCCTCATGGATCGTGGGTGGCTCCAGGTGCCTCCTCTTTCTGCACGCAAAGCTGGACTCCACCACGTGGGAGGCAGAAAGGGGACCGAGCCCTGACTGGTGGCAGCAGGCAGCTCTTCTTCTCCCTAGATCTGGGGAATAAGTGATGGGGGGCCCAGGGCTTGGCCGCGTTGGCTGATAACCTGCGTTATCAGGAGGGATAACCGTTGTGCAGAGGGATGAGGCAGAATGACCTTGTGTGTTTTGCATTGGCACATTTCACCAAATCGATAAATTGCAGTCACACAGCCCTGCTGTAGAGGAGGCGCCTGCAGCATTTCCAGTCTCTTTCTCATTCCTATGCAGGAACTAGTGACCTCACAGTCCTTGCATCTGGGGCACTCCCTGGGAGAGGATTTAATGTGTGAAATGTAGCTCTTTGACAGCAGTGGCTTGCAGATGGAGGAAATACTAGACTGAAGTTGCCCGCCAGATGGAAAGCAGTGGAAATAGCTTAGCTGCTGAGGGCGGGCTGCAGACGGACATTCAGAGTGAGAATGAGGATGGTGACCAAAGGAATTGCAGTTGCCGACTCCAAAGAGGACACTTTAGTCACATGGGCATAAGCTGGAGGCAGGCCTGCAATAGAAAGAGAAGTGAAAAGTATGCTGATGACCTTCAGAAGAAACCACTTAGCACGCCTAACTGAAAACCCAGTATACGTCCCGGTATTTTGGTGAACCTGACCTGGATAGCAAAAAAACTGACTTTGTGCCTAAGTGCGGTGCTGAATCCAGTCCTGCTATATTTTCCCAATGTTGTCAAATTTGGGAGTTTTCAAGTATGAATCAAATTGCCAAACCATCAGGAAGCTGTTAAGATACTGGGAGATTAAACCAAAAGGAAAAAAGAAAAAAAAGAAGAGCTAGAAATGCCAGGATTCTAATAGTCTTTCAGAATCTTTAGGGTGCAGTCCAGTTGAGTTCTGGAACTATTTCTCCGTAAATATAAGGGATAGAAAAAATTTCTTTCCTTACATTCATCAAAGGGAGAATAAAAGGAAGCTGATTGGTAAGGACCTATTCATACAAGTTCAAAAAAAAATGAAGGACTGAAATAGTTCATCTCTGAGAATGCAATTGTAAGGATATGTTTAGCTAGTAGAGTATGAGCAACCATATGTTGAGGAAACAATAAAAAAAAATTTTTCACCTCTTCTATAAACTTAAGAAAATTGTGTATTAGAGGTTTTGCTGTCAATATCTTTTGCAGTTATGAAAATCAGGACTTCATACATTTTTAACTAGTGATTAAAAGCACCCTGCGCCTTTATTCAGGTTTAGTCAAACAACATAACCCCTAACACCTGGCAGAACCACGTCAATTTTATTTCTTGTAATCCCTCCTTGCTACAATTTTTCCACATAGCCTCGTGGAGCCTCATATGTTCTTTTACCTGTTTAACTGTGTTTGCTTGTATTGACTCGTGCTCCTTGTACCATTAGAAGAAAAATGACTGGTTGTCAAACAACTTTATCGATGAAACCTTTCATTTAGCAATCAGTATTCTGGATTGTTAAAATGTCTTGTATACATAAAAGACTGAAATGAGTGTCCAACACCATCATTGTCCTACCAGAGAAGAAACTCATGCATTGAAAGAGAACCAAAGCCTAAAGAATAAGCAGAAAAATGCCACTCTTCTCCTATGACACTCCAAATAGAGTCTTTGGGTATGCTCCAGTGATTTAGGATCCTCAACTTCACTTTTAGAATGGGAAGCCGAGGTTAAAGATATATTGACAGGGAGGTGAAATGTGAAGCATAAACATTACCATAGGTAATACATTCAGATGACCAGATAGTGTGTAGGAAAGCGTTTCCTGACTCATCCAAGGGTAAATCAGTCCCTGGTTATTGTCCCTGTTACTTCTGGATTTTTATGCCTTTTATAAAGCGAGGCAGCAGTGCTTGCAACAGGTCAGACCACCTGTGTGTCCACAACATCCATCTCATTGAACTTAGCAAGTCTGGAATTAGAGTTGTCCACGTGTGAATTAGCCCATATAGTGCTTAATTTTCTGGAAGGCCCACCACATAAAAGAAACTAGAAAGGAAATAAAATAAAATAGTACAATAAGATAAAATAATACAGTAAGACAAAATAATACAATAAAATAAAATAATAAAATAAAATAAAATAAAATAAAATAGTGCATCTTTTCCAAATATTTTATTTTATTTTGTTTTTTCACCTACCAGAGATCTAATTCTAGTGCAGATTATTGCTAGTGACCCTATTGCTTAAATAGCTTAAATAAATCTTCTTATTTACTCAACCTGCCCCTGGCCACTGTGTTGATTTTACTGCGTGCTAGCCAGCTAATTCTGTTCTCCTTATTTTCCGTAGTCACTATGTTGGCCCTTGCTATGCTGCTTCTATGCTGCTTCAGGATTTTACATCAGGACACCCCAGTAATTTTCCTTCTCAGAGGCACAGTATTATATCTATACAACAACTAGTATTTAAAAAAGGCAGGGTGAGTTAGCCCTTCAAATACACCTTCAGTCAGAATCAAGTGGGGCAAAGTCCAGCTGCCAACTCCTGCTTTCTGCCAGGAAAGGTCATGCCTGGAAACGTGGTTTACAGGCTTCCCTTTTTTGTGTGGACTGGTTGGTTCAGGTCTGCTTGTGAGCTTCTCAGGTTGAACCAAATTTGGGAAAGGAGCATTTAAAACAGTCTGAGCTGCCGATCATTGAAATATATGCCTGGACAAACCTTTTGTAATATTCCTGATGGGTCTGTTGGGCTTGTTGCTGTCTTGCTCAAACCTGTGAGGGGAAGATAGCTCACTGCCTGGTCCTCATCCAGGCAAGCTTTGAAATGGGAAAGATACAGACACCTTGAAAAAGAGAAGAGCTTTTTTAAAAATAATATCCTGGTAGAAAGGAATTCTTTCATTAATTAGTATGTTTGATAAAGACCAACGATGTCCAGAGGAGAGAGAACGGCAACCTGCATGGTCAAGGCATGTTCATGAGCTGCTGGCCATACAGGGTTAGTACCAAAAACTTTTGGGCTCATGTGCCTGTTGTACCCTGATGCAGAGGCAGATCCTCATCAGTGCTGGTAGTAAAACACAAATATACCCGCTATTCTAATGATGGAGGGAGATAATAATTATAGCTATATTATCATTACTGAGGTGGATAGCATTTCTAGGAGCTCCATGGAGAGGTGAAAGACAAAGATATAATCTCAAAATATGAATCTAAGGCTTCTGAGTCTTGGTCTTCCCCTAAAAGTCTTCTACATTCGTACTCTTGAGTCAAGCAGCTGTTAAAATTGAGTGGTAACATATATATGCTTGTCAATTGATTGGAGTCGTAATTCTCAGCTTCCAAGTGAGCTAGCATTTTGAGCTAGTCTAGAACGGGGGGAAAAAAAATCTAAACTAGTGTAAAAAATCCAGTGAAAGAAAGAATGAAAAAGACCTTTGGAGCACCTTGGGGGAAAAGGTCATTTCTATCAGATTTTGCTCATTTCGTGGGGAGAAGTGAAGGTCACCTGAGATCATGAGTTCTATTTATCATGTTTTTGTCAAGAAAATTGCTCTGGGAAAGAAGTGCTTGGCAACTACCAACAATGACAATAGCATCTCCTCCGAGAACAGGCTTTTAAGAGCTATGAGATGATAACAGCTGGCTTGCAGTAATGCATGTGTGGTGTAAGGTGTATGAAACATGGTAGTGTCATTAGTGCCAGTGACAGAGCATGATTTTTTTAGAGCGTATGCCCTCTGCTTGCATGAAACAGTTTGTTGCAAACCCTAAACCTGATATGAGCAAAACAGCTTTGCATTTTTGCTGGTTTTCTGGAGCTGCTTCTTACTGCTTTTTAGGTGGCTTACCTTCTCTCTCCTTAATTTTCTTTCAGTGAAACCTCTACTACTTGAATAGCTATGAGTGGACTTTTGTGTATGTACATACCTTTACCTTGCCAATTTAAGCAGAGCATGTGCGTGTGCTGCTTAGAGTTCATGCTTTGTTGAACAGGGGATTAGAGAGCTAACTGTCATGCTAATTGTGACAGCTGCATGATCGTGAGACTGCCTGAGTCAACAAATGCAAGTGAGGACTTGTTGACAACTTTTGCAGCTATGGTTCACTTTTAGAGTTAACAGTAGAGCTGGTTTTCCTCCCAAGCCACCTGTAAATTAGGAAATGGTGGGATTAATTATATATATATGTATGTACTGCCTCATAAAAGGAATTAAACACACTTGAGGCTTTTTGAAAACATGCTTCTTTTCTGAAATTTAATTTCCTCATTGAACTTTTTCTGCATTATGTTTGCTAAGGTCATGCAGTTCTACGGTATGATAGGCAATCTTTGCCAGAGCAATGTTTGGATATGTGTAAGGATTTGATTTAAAAAGTGATAAAAATAAGTTCTTGCCCTTTTCCAGGGATGAAATAAAGCTAATGAGGTGCAATTCAGATAGCTTTCTTTGTTATATATACATCTTTATATCAAGGTTTTCAAAAGATCCAAAATAATTTGAGTAGACACATTCATATTATAAGTTATGATAGAAACTTCTATTTCATTGCCTATGTTGTAATGTTAAATAACTATTATGGAGCACACTATGTCATATCTAAAACCCATCTAACATTCCTTAGGTGCAGTAAATGAGGCGAAATCTGCTTCATAGCTGTATCGTCATATTTGTAGAAGAACTCTAAGGGAAAATATGAGTAAAACTCATACAAAATACTAGAAAAAATTCAGATGCTGAAAGAGGTCATTCAAGTAAAGTAAAACAACTTTTATTTTTGTTTTGACTGGGGAAAAAAACAATAGATTTTAAACTTATCCTTTTAACCAGCAGCCGCTAAATGTTCATCATGTTTTTTTGGTGTTTGCTTCAGCTGTCTGGTCACTTCCACATTTCCTTTACAAAATCGTCTTATTGCCAGATTTTGTGGCAGGACCATCTCGTATCAGGTGATGTTCCCTGTATAATGCTACATCGGAGGCATGATTAAATGGTAAAGACAAGTCGGTTTTGGCTTGAAAAGCCTGCACATTTATTGCACATGTCAGTGATGATGCTTCTAACAGCTATGATTTTAGCTAGAAGCCTTTGACGGGCAGCCTAAAGAAAGACCAGCAATTGCTGCCCTGCACTGCTTACAAGCATTTGCAGCTGCTTTGTACTTTTGCTGCCCTTGCTGAAAAGAGTTATGATGTCATGCTGAAGCCTTCACTTCTTGCCAAGCGGTTGCTTCCACTGTAACATAATTTTTTTTGTAATCTTGATCATTAAAATAGCATAAAATGTATAGGGAGACTGAAATACATGAAAATTGTCATTGGATCTTATTAAAAAAAATGTAAATAGCATTTAGGACATGAAAGAGGACAAATTGATGATATGAAAGGAATTTTAACTACAATATTGTTCCAGGCATTTTTTTGGTGGGGAAGGGGTTATATTTCCTTCTGGAAAATATATAAGAGCTTCTTGGATAGTAAGAATTTATAGTGTCTGTTAACTGTGAACATAGAATAAAAAATCCAAGCCACTGAAAATGAAGGATAGTTTTGTGGTTATGGTCCCTGGGACCCAAGAGTCTTTGGTCTAACTCTCAGATCTGCTAAATGCTTCTTGTGTAGCTTTGGGAAAAGCGCTGAAACACACATCTGTCAAGAACTTACGCTTATGCCTGATTTTTATTTGTAAGCACATGAGCTATCACATGAAGTGCCCTCCTACAAAAGCTGCTTAGGGAAAACTTAAGTAAATTTTGCAAAAAAATTTTTCAAAAGATAGCAGAGAATTGTCAAAAAAACGAGAATGTGAAAACTATGCCTCAAATTTTCTTATAAAAATTCATTTTCACTTTTTTCTAGGAAAATCTTGTATTTTCTTTGCCAAAAAAATAAAATTTGTTTGTGTTACTCATTAAAAGCCAGGTGTCAGCTCTCACTTCTTTCTATGAAAACTCTGTAGTCTTTATGTAAACTGTTTTTTATAATGCTGTCCCTAGGTCAATAATGGTAGATTCAACCAAACGAATAGTTTTGGTAAAAGTTGTAATTCTAAAGAAGATAAAAATCAGGGTCAATGGACTCTGCAGAAGCTGAAATTCATAGAATTATTAAAACGGAATAGCCTGACAAGAGGCATTGCTGCAATCTATGCACAGAAATAACAGCTGCATAAGAGCCTGTGGGAAGTGACTACCTCACACCCTTTTCCTCCAGGAAGTTATCTGTTCATGAGGTTTTGAGCAGGGAAGCAAAGGTAGATCTAAACTTGTCTCTGCTTTTAAACAGGATTCATGTAATGATAAAAAAGCTAACCTCTTTTTATCTTTTTTAAAAAAGGAGGAGGGGGTAATGCTATTCCTGCTTCTGAATCCCTTCCCAAAGGTAAAATTTCTTAAGGGTTTGATACTTTTTTTATTTCCATGCCCTTCCCTCACAGAAAAAGTGTATCCCTGCATATCTTCTTCCTCTGCTGGAACCACTGTTTTGCTTGTTCATTTGAATTAATGCAACCTATGCTTGTAAAAGTTCTTGGCTATGTGGAGCAGCTAAATGGAAGTTCTCCGCTTGCAGAAGACAAATCTGTTTAACTCTCGGGTTGAATGATAAAGTGGAAATATTTTAAGAACTAGATGGCACGGTACATTAATTTGAAGGGCCTTTTTTAGGTGGTGAGTGATTTCAGTGTCATCACAGCAAAGACTAAGAACAGAATGGATTAGATTGTCCAGTGGCCAAAGGTTTTACAAAGGAATATCGGTGATTTATAGACTAAACTGATTTTAATGAGGAATGGCACAATTTCTCAAATAGAATTATCATGACTTTGCCTGATGGGTCAACAGTAGGAAAAAACAAATAATCTGTTACTGAAACTTGCTGCTTCTGGCAGGAAGAACCATGCAGAAACCAAGTTTGATGTCTTTGTAGCGCAGCAAAACATTTGTTTCAAAGTTGGCACCTTTAGCTTAGCATTGCATTTTGTGTTGGTCTTTCTCCTCAAATTCAGACTAGATTTACATCAGCAGAAGCCTCTTAAGCTTTCAGGAGCAAGTGGGACTCCCTCTGATCCCCTCTCCTCAGGAATGAGCTTTTCTTCCTGAACTTTGGACACCTGTGGGTAATATCTCCTGATCCAACCCGTTCCTTGGTAAAATATTTGAGAGCATCTGGCTGCTGGGATCTTCTCCCATCTCCCCAAAAGAGCAGAACAGGTGCTAGATGCTGTGTTTCTGAATACTTAGCCATGTTTTAGTCTTTCTGAAGTTTTCTGTTTGCACAGTGTTGTGCCAGAAATAAGTGAGACCTCTTGGTGACAATCACCAGCCCAGCAAATCCTGAAAAGAGTTACCTGCTCCAGAAATATGCTGTTTAAACAAGCAGTAGAAAAGAAGATGGGGGCACAGAAAACTGAAGAGATTTGTTCCTGCAGCAAAAAAAAACAGATTAATGCAGTGCTAGGAGCAAGTTGCAATTCTCATCTGTTTGTCCCCTTTCCAGCTTTCATTAAGAGCTGTACACTTTGTCTCGTGTGCGCAGTCTTATTTTTTTGAAATATTTTTTCTGAGTTTCAATTTTCTAGTCGTTTTGTTTGATCCCCTTCTCATATCTGTAGGATGGCCAGAGACAACAAACATAGCAGGAGAAGATGCTCATCTAGACCTTTTAACATTTTAGAGATGTTAGCATCAAAGGCAATCTAGTAATCCAAATATGATGTTCTGTGTTTAAAAAAACAACACCCTTCAAAATAAAATTTTACTTGAGAGGAAGGGAAAGATTTGAAAATGTTCATGAGGTAAGGCAAAAATTACTGAATAGGCTCAGGTAACAAACAAATCTAAAAACATCATTGCATTCTTAAACAAAACATTTTACAGTTCATGCTGACCCTTTTCCCAAATCTTCCAAAAATGAAAGAAAAGGTTTTAAAACCTGAAAAGGAAATTTAATAAAACAGTTCTAGAAAGCAGTCAATTGAAGTAAATGCAGACTGTACTCACAGAAGGTAGAAATAAAAATGCTCTTAGGTTTGACCGGAAATGCATCTTCTTTTCACGTGGTCATCAAGCAAAGATATAGTCATTTGTCTTGAGAGACTTTACTGTTTTTCCTCTCCTTGTGTTTGCTTTATAGTCTAATGCTGTCCCGTAATGTAAATACTGCTTGCTACCTTTCCTCTCTCAGATTCCTGCTTACATTATCACCCTGTGCTTTGCCTTCTGTCACAGCCAAATCTGTCAGTGCTAGTCTGGTTTTCCCCAGGTCATCCTAATGATAACACTTCTAAAGCATTAAATGCAATAAAGCCAGGCTCCATTTACCACTGGGTGTCCTTAAGGTATCCAGAAGGAAATTATGTGAAATTATCTGTGAATCTATATAGAAAAGAAACCCATGCATATGTTTTTTTGTGCATGCATGCAAGCAAATAAAAAGAAGGGGGAACTAAAAGAATAAATGGATATTCAAGACACAGCCTAATTCTAGTGAATTGTAATTTGAAGTTACTGTGGCCATACTGTACTCTATCGTTGATCTGCCCCCCTGGCAAAAGTGAAGGCATTTCTTCAACTAAAGTATGCTGGGAAACATAGGGCTAAGCAGTAAACAGGGAGAAACTCATGCTTCCTTTTTGCAGTCTAAGCACACAAACTGGAACTGCAACCTTCACACACAGAAATAATATTATGTTGATACATCTCTAGCCAGGCAATAATTGGTGGTTTGCAGACTTAATCTGCCCACAATAACTGTGCATATTTGGATTGTAAATATGCACCACTAGAAAAAGACATTAGGAAGCAATTAGAAAGGCTGGGGTAGTATATTAGCGTCAGCTGTACTGCTGGATTGTTAAGCTCTTGAAAGCAGTGAGGAGAGACAACAGTTTGCAACAGTAGGAAAGAGAGACTTGCCTTCAGTAGTTGAGTCATCTGAATCTAACCAAGAGGCACTGGCTAGCAACCTTCAGGGAATACCATTTATTTGTAATGGCAATTTGAGAATGTGTTTGAACACCTGTGTTTCTCTTGTAATCTTTTGTTGCAATTAATTTTCTAACTTTTTCCTGGATGGAGTTAGTTTGGAGACAAAGGGCTTAGACAAAGAGCCGTATTGCCATCCTGTAACCACAGTGTGATATGCCATACTTTGCTCAGACTGAAGCTGAACCTCTAGAGATTTGAGATCTGTTCTGCTTAAATAAATTATAAGAAATTATAAATGGAATTCAGATGGGGACTTTCTGACTTTTGCCTAACTAGGCTGAGCATGGCAGCTTTTATCTGGTCACTAATATAGTCTTCTTCCTACTGAGTTACCCCCTCTGATAGCAGAGGAAGGCATAGAAAAGGATCACGCATTGTGCATGAGACAAGGCAGACTGCTCTATTCCGCCTGATCTGCTGCTGCAGATGGTGGTTGCACATGTGGTGCCTTGTCTCCTTTGCTCTGTAGCTGGCTATCAGTACGGCAGGTGAGCAGACCCACAGGGAACTGGGGCTTGTTCCAGTGCGAATGCAGATATCGGTGAGTGAGATTTTCCATCATTTCACAGGATGGAGCATGGCACGCAGGGGGACATGGGCAGACTTGTTCAGGATGGGCATCCAGCTCCAGGGTTTGCACCTCTTTCATCAGCCTCTCCACTGAGTAGCCAGGTAGGCTCTCATACATGCCGCAGGATGTATGGCTAAGTTTACAAGCTTAGGCTAAGCAAGCCATCCTGTAAGGGTGTGGGACAGCTCTCTGCCCTCTTTAACACAGGTCTAGTTTCTCTTGGGGGTACCCTGACTGCCGCAATAGTAGTGGTTTGCAACGTCCTGGATTTGCACTCCTTTATGTCCCACCAGCTTTGAGCGCAGGGCTCAGATCTGTATGAAACTCTCTAATAGTTACGGTATGTAATAGCAGCAATCAGCCCTGGAAACACCATCCTGGGGAGAGGGGTTGCCCTTTTCTCCTACCCTTCCTCTGCAAAAAGAGTATCTGTCAAAGAACATCACTGCAACAGAAATTTTGTAGAATGGCTCATTTTCTCCCCTTCCACAGAAAAACTCTTTGAATAGGTACCGACACGTTACGTTGGGCAGCAGCGTGGAAAATGAGGTGGGTATCTGCTTTGATGAGGCCTGGCTGCTTCTGGGGACCACAGGCAGTGAGCACATGGCTGGCCGTTGACCCAAGCCATCATTTTGTACCTCTTGATGCAAGAAGTGGTTTTCATCCGCAGCTTTTCAGCATCAGTTGTCAATATTGGCTCCACAGCTGAAAGCAACTAGTGCTAACTCTCCAAATAAGTTGTTTCCCCAGAATTGTTGCTGGCACTTTTCATTAGCTTGAGGTTGATAAGGGTCAACTTGAATGAATGAAATAAACTGCCTACTGGATGTGAAATTAGCCAGAAATTACTCATCTGTATGCAGATGCTCCTCTTTAATTCAGAGAGGTGGAGAAAAGTGATCTTCTGTAATTCGTAAGTGAGAGTGTACTCACTCTCCGTACTGGATGGATGTACCTGTTAACATTCAAAGCATTTTCTTGATGCTGCAGCTTATTTTAGGTTTCAGTATTTTGAAACAGAAGTATATCCATCAAAAGGGCTCTTCCATTCCTGCTCATCCCAGTTTCTGACCCCTTGCCGTGCCCCTATGATCACTGCCCCTCTGCTCCCACTCTGGTGGGGACAGAAGGATGAAGTTTATGTTTTCCATAGTGAGTGATCCTACTTTACTCTCCTTGAAACTTAGAATTGCCTGGGATTTGCAAAGGAAAGTGTTTGAGTTCAGGCTGACTCAGTACATTGATATCTATGAGCTCCGTGTGTCCCGGGCCACGTTAAAAAGGTTGTCCAGCTAGGAGATGTGGAAAGGGAATGGTAAGTGAAACACCAAGGGGGAAATGCAAGTGATGCTAGAAATTGGAGGGAGGGAAGGAGCATTATCTCTACCTCTTTTCCAATGCTTTACCTGTGGATGATGCTGCGGGGTCTGAAGCAGTGTTCAGAGATTTTAGAAAGCCTATAAACATCGTTGCCATTATGCAAGCAAAATTTTCCCCTGGTACAGCATGTTGCGTGCTGCTTTCATTGGGGGTAGGGATGGATGCTCAAATGCAGTTACTTTAGAAACAAAAGGAAATAGGAAAGATTTCTTTAAAAGGAGATTGTTTTTATTTAGTTACAGTAGATTGAACGGAGAGGTCCAGCCAAAAGCACAGTTTTATGGAAGGAAGTTTCTGGGACATGAATCCTTGTTTCTCATTGCTACCCTAAATGAGATGAAAAGTGAGAACAGACCCCTAGGCATGGTGAGTCAGTATTTCACCCAAATAGATGGGGGTATCCAGCAGTAAAATGTAGATGCTTTGGTCACTCTTGAGGATTGTTATGATGTAATGTTTGGCCAACACTGATGGTCTAAAATTGACTAATTTACTGTGGGTAACATCAAGTAATTGCAGAACTGAGCTGAGCAGCAACAGGTATTTTTCTAAGTCTATTTTGTGAGTTTCTTTCCATTCCTGATGTAACCACAGTGACAGGACTGACAATTCAGCCTTGTCACTAGCACCAGAAAGATTACTACAGAATGACCAAGCCATTTTAAATAGGGAGAAAGAAAAACGATGGCATAAAGATTAAATTTCCTAGCTGCTGAATGACCTGGTAGGTTGCAACCCATCTGTTTTTCTGAACTGCATGTGTTCCCAGAGCCTGCCAGATACTGGCACGAGAAAGAAGAGTTCCCAGGGGAAAAGAGAGTTCTCAACACAGGGCGAAGGTGTGTGCCTATTGTAAATAAAGATAAGAAAAAAAAAAAAAAAGAGATTAAAGACACAAGTGGGCCTGTCTGTAACTGTGTGGAAATAAAGCTCATTGGGATGCTTCAGTTGAACATACATCCTGAGTGGTAGCAGAAGGTGTTAGAGTGCCTTGAAGAGGATGATTTGCTTACATAAAATTCCCTTTGCTGGTGTCTGTAGGAAGACCTGTGGGCCTTTCTGACAAAGAAATAGGTCAGTGCTAGATCCCAGTATCGAGCAGCCAAAGCAGCCAAAAAGCACTGTAACGGTGGATACTGCAGCAGATAAAATGTATTTTTCTGGACAGAATGGAAGTAACATTTGAGCTTTCCATACCCCCTATTTTTACCACTTCTGTGCATTTGAGCAGCTCAGCAACCAGCACGAATAAAGAAGTCAATGGGACCACCGATAACTGGACAGTATGACAGTTACTATGAGCTGAAGTGGCTGGCAACTTCCCGTAGCTTCAGCGAGTCAAAAATAAAACCAAGAGGGTAGTGGTGGGGAAGCGCTTACACACCTTGTGGTATTCCTGAAAAAGGGTTGCCAAAGGGCGGCGTCACACGATGTGCTTTGCAGCAGGGTGGTCAGCAGCCTACTCAGAGAGGCAGCAGAGGATTTGCTTCCCTTCCAAAGCTATTTCCCTCCCTCCAGGGATCACAGAAGCCACCACTTCTCTTTCCAGCCATGGCAAGGGAGCTGAGAGGGCTGCGCTCCTCTGCAAAACGGTGCTGGACTGCAAGCAAATGGCATGTCCGCTCTGGCAAGAAAAAGTTAAAAACCACGTAGGTCCCCATGGCAAGCAAGGGCCATTACAGGATCATGCGGTTTCTTGGGGGGACTGTGCTCCGTTTAGCTGTGGAGGTGGGAACAACTGCGAAGCGAACCCTGTTTTAACTCATGGGCCCATGCTTTTGCAGCGGTTACTAGCAGACCTCTGATAAACAGGCAGCGTATCATCCGGCTCGAGCAGATGCTGCCTTTTCCCATTGCTCTTGTGAATGGCCAACTCCATGGTTATGGCGCATCACCAGCGGCTCCTGCAAAACCCAAACAGGGCTTAGCTGAGCTACAGCAGCTCTTTCACAATGACAACCGCTGTTTTTTAAAATGCGAGAGTCAGAACAGTAGAGAACGTGTTGCTTCCTGTGCTGCCGTAGTCCAGCATTCAATTATCCTCCACTTTTTACTTTCTTCTATGAGCCCAGGTTTGAACTAGACTAGCTTGAACTCCCAGTCACTGGATCTTATTAGGCCCTGAAACTAGATGAAACAGGTTTTTTTCTTGACTCAGGCTGACGCTCCTTCTCAGCTTTCACTTCAATAAGCTAACAAATCAAAGCCCCTCGTTCCCTTGCGAAAAGCATGCTCTCCGGCTCATGAATCATTTACATAGCTCTTCTCTAAGCCTTTTGCAGCGTTTAACATCTTTATTCTGCTTGCACACCAGAGCAGGGAAGGGTGCCCCTCGGTGTTTCTCTGACCTGTCCCACAGCGGTACCCTTGCCTCTTCCCGGTGCTCCTGCACAGCGTCAGTCCCCAGGCGGTGGGGGACGGCACGGGGAGCACTGCCCCGGGGATGCACAGCTCCATCATGAGACCGCTGAGAGTAGCCACGGGTAGGCAAAGATTGGCAAAATCTGCTTTGAAATATCATAGGTGGTACAAACAGTAAAAGCCTCACTGGTCTGCTTTGCCATAGGACCCTCCCTGGGTGTTCTTATCAGAAGGCTACTTCTTGCAATCTCCACATTCACACCAGCATCTACTTTCCAGGTGACATCTTTCCTACTGTCTGCCAGGAGAATGAAGTCCTACATCCTCCAAGCCACTTCTAAAGAGACTTTGGAGCTCTTCACAAGCAGAGGAGATGTCTGTAATGTTGGGCAGCATATTGTGAAAGTGCAGTATCAAAAACAACTTCGGCACTTCCAGGGCTTCGACAGATAGTGGGTGTTTGTTTTGAGCTGCTGAATCATCATGTATGGCACCAAATCAACAGGCAAAAAGCGATTTTTCAGCCAGGCCAAGCAGTACTAGCATACTGCTGTGCTAGGAGGCAGAAAGGGACTTCTCTTTCTTCCACCAAGGCTTGTTTGTTGTGTGGTAGATACACAGTCAACAGTCAACGGGTGACAACAGTTCAGACTAATGTGAGCCCTCGGTTGGATGAATGCATTACAAATTTTGAATTTAGATGTCTAACTATCGTGACAATTCTGTGCCTTTGCAGTGGCACTTTTTTCCATTTTGGAGCTTTTCCAGTTTTTGTTCTTTACAATTTGTCTTGTGCAAACTCAGTTTTTTCTGCCAGCAACTGAGCCTGCAAATGTGCCTATACAGCCTGCCCTGCAGGAGGTCCTGGCTCCTCTTCCCAGCCTAGGTGTCGTTCAGTGAGAGTCACAGCTCCTGCACGTGGGATGGAGAACATTACTCAAGGCCATGTGCGGACCGCTGTCGCTGTGCAGAGAGCAGGCATAGCCCAGCTGTTAGGAGATTACACTGAATGGTAGGAGGTCCAGATTTAACTGCAAATGCTCTGTGCTCAAGACTTCCTTTAAGATCAGATTTCCAAAGGCTTCGGTTTCATTGGATTTAGTCTCCTAAGCGCCTATGAGAGTCTGGACTTTCCTCTCTGGAGGGTTCATTCAGTCTTTGCAGATTGGAGTATGAGGACTATAAAATAAAAAGGCCATGCATACCAAAGCCACACCTTGCACCTAGTGAAAGGAATTAAGATCCTCAGTGGTTCAGTCCATTTTGTAGCTGTCGGACAGCTGTGAGGACAGATAGCTGGAAGAGAACCCCAGACACTCTGCTGTGGCCTGGACCATGTAAACAAGATGGCAAGATAGTCATGCAGCAGTAACTGTAAGCTTCAGTTCTTAACGAACTAAATAAATTTGTAATCTAAGAGGAAAACACAAGAGAAGGGTTTAATATTCTCTGACAAATACGAAATAGTTAATTATCTTGAATGAATGCATTTTTTTAATTATAGGTAAATTCTTGCATCGTAATTGTAAAACTTGAAATCGAAAATAAGAAATGGGTTAATAAAGAAATATTGCTATTATGCTAAATACGTTATTGGCACACTGAGACCATTTACAATCTAATAATATTCTCTAACACTGGTTGTTGCTAGCTGTAATATGAGAAAGCTAAATCTTAAATTGTAATTCAATATAGGGTTTAATGTTTATTTTATTGTGCCTAGAGGTAATAGGCATAACAATTTATTTGTTTACCTGTGGCAGAAAGCCTACTCCTTTTAATTTTTGGTATTTCACTTTATTTTCTTTTACAGAACAGATAGGGAATCATTATGCTCTTGCTCACCCTTGAACAAATCAGAGTAATTACACTGAAGTAATGGGCTAATCTGCATTTTTATACCATAGATCAGAATAATGTCCATTGAACTCTCCTCTTCACATGGCTGTCTTCTGCTCAGCAAGCTTTATATAGGTGAGGAAGAAGCATTCAGCTTAATTATAGATTATTTTTGATTGCATGCTGTGGAATGCTTGTGCAGAAAAGCTGCAGTTTGTTCACATCTTGGCGTGATGTCACCCCATCACAATTAACACACAGTTATCATCAAAATGACTGAATTTTAATCAATTATGTATCTGAAGACTGCCTGATGTACCGATCCGTCAGAGGTCCAGGAAATCAGATTCAAAATCAAGACTTTTTAAAGCCTCCAGTGTTGAAATAAGCTAGAGATTGTGTGCAAGTTATTGAAATGACGTCTTTATAAAATTTACTGTGCCTGTGGATATTAATGTAAAAAGTATTATTGTTTGCTTCCCTTCTCATCTAATTCATTTTACATTTTTTGGAAAGCTGAACAAACATGTGACTTATCAGGGCTATAAACTTAACTATCTAATTAAATATTTTCTCTCTCAAGTATCCCAGCGTATTTCTGACACAAGTTTGTTGTTATATATGGATAAGTGGAGGAAAGCAGAGGAGTTGAGATGTGTTCTTTTTGTTTAGATAGGTAAACCTGCTGAAAAAAAGCCCTACAAGAAAACAGTGACTCTATTTTTAAATTTATATTCTAAAGCACTAATCTAATTGTTTTTCAGCAAGAGTTATTAGAAACTCATCATCATATCAACAAAGAGGGAACATGTTTATATGTAAAAAAGCCTTCTACATACTTAAGTAAAAGTGAAATAAAATTATTGCTACACAGGTATAACGTTCTGCTTGTTATCCCTATTCACATTAAGTAAATAAAAGAAGGCAATTTTATTTAATATAAATACTTCTTTGTAACTTATATGTAGAACAGTCTCAGAATAATGCTTTCTTGGATAGCTTTTACATCTACTATATGATTTATCAAGATGCCTTTCTCCAGTTTCCCTTATTAAATAGGAAATGTCTGAAGAATGTTTAGAGTCTCTCTTCAAAGGAAAGAAAATGAAGTTTTCATTCCCATTAGAGCGTAAATACAATTTCCACTGGCAGAGGCAGTGACTTCCAAAAGTGAGGTTCCTCAATTTGTGACATACATTAAACTTAAGGCAGCCCACTGGCATCTGTTTCCTATCCATCTTCAAAGAAACGCACTTTTACTGTTTTGGAGATACTTTCCAATAGCATGGCATACAAACTTCATAGTAGGACCAGGGAACACTGTGAGGCTGGGTTGTTTTTTAACTGTTAATATGACCTTGAAACAGATGGAGAACAACATTCAATCGATGTGCTGGTCTGTAATTTAGAAAATGGTGTAAATGCTTATTCATGATTGTGAAAGTTTTACTGTGGGTCAAAAGGAAATGCTGATGGGATGTCAGATTCCAGGTCCACTGATTATGTGAACTTCAGCTGACTGAAATGTGACTAAGCCTGCAATGGAAAATGCCTTAGAAACTTTCTAGTGAAACGGTAGAATATCTTTCAGCTCCTGCTGATCTTCGCAGGCCATCTGAGACAGGAGGTAAGCTTGACTTGCTTTACCAACACGCGAGTGTGTTATGCCGTACCTGGAGTTAGTAATATAAGAGACTCCTGAGTTCTTTAGCCTGGAACGAGACTCTACGGACAATCTGAAAAACTGTTCTCCTTGATGCCTGTCATTGTCAAGACTGTACCTCCAGCAAGTGCACAAACAAGACTTAAAGATATTAGCTGAAACTATTAAGAATCCTTATCAATACCTCGATTTGTGCAAAAACCTCTACTTATAGAAAATGCAATAAGTTGGTTGACGCCTGAGACAACTGACACTTTTTCAGTTATGCGTTTGTTATTGAATTTTTATTTTCCTTCCCATTTCTTCTCTCACCACCTCAAGCTGTTTGTGTACGTTCACTATCCCCAGTCTTACGCTTAGACTGCAGCTTCCAGGAGCACGTACCGCCTTTTTGTTCCTTCTTTGTGCCAGGTCACAGATAAAAGCATTTTGATATGGTTTATTTTTGGGACCATACTAAAACAGTAATGTAATGAGTGAGGTAACTAAAGAGGACCTCTATTCACTTGACAAATCAATGAGTACTTTCTGATTAAGATAGTTTTATCAAAACAGTTTCCTTCTGAAAAGGGAAGCAAACGTTCATACATACAAAGATAAAAGACAGAACATGAGTGTAAACAAATGGCAATGATGATATTTGTCTGCAGCGAGTCTGGAAGCAGTTGCAACTCAGTGCAAAGCAAAGTGGCTCAGCAGAATTCTAGTAGGAGAAAATATTCTTACTGCACACCTAGAGCCAAGAATCATACCTTTAGTTCTGAGTCATTATGCTTTATCTATGCGAGAATTTACAAAGCAAAAATCAGCTATGGGTATGTTTATGTTTTTGGAAGGGACTAAAAGGCGAATTTCAAAGCAGACCCAGAGGATCTAGCTAAGAAGACCACAGCAAGTCAAAGTATTTTTTGTGTGTGTGCTTGTGTTGTGTTTCATATAACTTCACAACTTGTCTAGAGAGCCAACACTAAGAACACATGATGTAAAATCAGATTTGACCTGTAAAACAAAAAAAGGTCAACTGGACTGGAGGAAGTAATAATATGCTGAGGGATGTAGACATGAAATGACAGCATGGTTATCAGGACAAACTCAAATGTGCAGACCCTATAAGCTGTGAGAAGATCCAGCCATTCTAAGTAGCACTCCAAGAAACCATCAGGTTTGTGATGTCTGGCATTGGTTTGAAATAGTTTCGGTAAAGGGAAAAGATTATGGTCAAATAGAAAATCATATCTTTTGCTAAGCTGTGGATGCATATATGACGTTGCAATGTTGCTGTCAAGATTGCCTTCAAAAGATATTGGTATCTACTGAGTTCCTGTAATTGCAAATGTACTCTTCATGCTTACGTTACTGATGAGGCTGAACAGACAAGAGAATCTGAAGTCTGGGAAAATGCAGTCAAATTCTTAACATTTACCCCATGAAATCCTGAGTGAGGTGCTGTCTTGCTGGCCGAGAAATGAAGAAGTTCTTGAACTCTGCCTCAGCTCCTCACAAACTCACTAATTGTCTGCTCTTAAAAGATCACAGTTGTGATCCATCAGAAGACTTGAAACCTCAAAGGCTTAGGTGCATTCATCACAGGGAAATAGCTGGCCCTGAGAAACGGCAAAGGGCAGGAGAGGAACAGCAGGTAGTCAAGCCTGTCAGGACAGAGATAGTTCTAGGTGGAAACCATGGAATATGTAGAAAAGAATAATCTGAAAAGCAAACCTTTTACCTAGGTGTTTTTCTTCTGGCCTCAGAGACTTATTTCAGTTTCCCCTTTGAAATACTGAACAAATTCAAACTTCATTCTTAGAACGTGAGATATCACATGTCAGACCAGGACAAGGCCTTGGAGATCAAACAAAATGAAGAGCAGTTGCAGGGCAGGACACCAAGACTGCAGCTACTAGATATCCAGCAGTTTGTCTGCATCAGCACCAGTCTCGCATCCACTCGTGTTCTCCAGACATTGCTGAGAAGGGCAGCCACTGCAATCCAGGGGATGGGAAAGATCTCCCAGGAGAACATTGCCACCAGACACTAAACCTTCTATAAGAAAGTAATTATATTTTTTTATTGTCTATTAAAAAAAAAAAAACTTTAAGGCATTCCCTGAGATCAGAAATATAGCTGCATGTGCAACTCAAAGTCAGAAAGGATGTTTCTGCTGCAGAAAATGAGGTGCTGGAAAACCTCATAGTGCTAGCCCCAGGTAGGCTGTTTTCCCTCCTGCAAATTGATGAGAAAGTATATATGATCTTTTAGAGGAAGGGAGAGTGGCGATATGGAAATAGGTTATTCTCTTCTACTTTTCTGTCATATAAGCGAATCTGTGGTCCTTTATTCACTGTTTCTGTGACCATCATTGAAACACAGGCAGGAAACCAGTCTCCTCATCTCCTTTCCGCCCGTTGTTGCATCTTCCGTCTGTTGTGTGCATGGAGAGATGAATTTCTGTGCCATCTCTGCTGTGGGTTTTTCACAAGGCTTCTGACAGATGCTTTTGCTTCCTCATGCTACTGGGTTTTCATAAAGCAGCTTCATGCAGGAGCTGAAGTGGCCTTCTTTAGAGAAATTAGCTTAAAGCTGTGGATGACGTATTGCCATCTGTTAACTAAAGTCTTTAACAACCATTTATTTTGAAGATGTCTCTGTCCATGCTGAATATTTTATTGGATGTCCAGCTGTCCAACGCCAATATTAGATTTTCGTTCAAATGCTTTTAGTGTGCTATCCTTTTCATCTCTGTACACTGTTGATTTTAGCAAGATACATTCATTTAGAAAAAAAGGTCAGGTATTGTCTGTTAGTGTTATTGCTCTCACGTGCTTGGATTTCAATAATATGCTTTGGCATAGCTGCCGAAATGTTTCTCTTGGCCTCTTTATCATCGCCCGCACTAGGATTATCCGTATCTCACAGCGTACCTGTTTAGGTCAGCAGCACATTATCATTAACAAAAGTTGACATCTTTTAGGAGTTTGGTGTGTAGCCCTATTTTACACCAGTGTGATGCTGAACCTTTCTACTATGTGGCAGGTCACCCTTCCAAGTCCCTTCCCATCTGCATATGTGGCCTCATAGCACGGATAACTTTCATGGGATTCCTGGGGTATAGAAAGTAACTCACTTTCTGACCTATGAAATCTGTCAGTCAGATGCTTTAGAAAGCTCCCAGAATTGCAGGGGAGGTGAGCTTGCTATCCATGGCTTTCTTCTCTGATAGTTCAGAGAGTAGCATATCTACTCTTGGGCTTGAATCCAGCCTGCTGTGGTCTTAGAAACAGTACTGCAGTGTATATGTTCTTTTCCTTGGTAGAAAGCTGATAACAAAATGAAAGATTATATAGTGGATGGGCTGCAGTAAGAACTTAACCTGCATATTTAATACGTCCACACTGATTGATAGCCTGTATGAAGTGTATTATACATGCTGGTATAATTTATTTGTGCAGTCCAATTTCTTTGCTTTGTCTTTAATTCTAAGGCATTTGCTATAATACAGAATAATACTATTTGTAAGCTACCAGATCATGATTACATAGCTTGAGCCTATTCTTTCCAGATAAACCATCTACATTTAGTTCTCTGTACACCAGGTTAAAGTCTATGTGGCTTGTCAGGAGATTTATGTACCAATGCTCGCCTTAGTACTGTTTCCGTTGCCGAAGGAGAACTAATGTTTATTTGATAAAGTGCATACTGGACCAGGTGAACTTTGCATGTCTGTTAACATTTTCCCTGCTGCACAGGCTGCAGGATGGATGGACATATCAACACAACAAGACTGAATGCATAAACAAATAGTTGTTTGATTCCAGTATAAGTGACTCCTTAAATACTACTGAGAGAGCATTTGGGGAGATCTCCTCGGCTCAAGCCCTCCAGTAGTGAGAGCTACAAAGCAGATATAACTTAACAGACATGACAGCAGCAGAAATTAAGAAGAAAATGTGGTAAAAGAGGAAATGAAGAAGAAACTGTATCTATTTAACTAAAACACCAACCTCAGTGTGGTATCTGCATGTGTACAAGCATAAAAAGTACAGTGGTTTCTTCTTCTACATGCTCCTTCTATTAGTTCTTTTACATTCTGATAATACTTCATGAATATTTAGGGGTTTTCTATGGAAATGATTTGCAAAGATGAGAGAACGTTTGGAGGATTGTTTTCTGTTTATTCTAGGAGGAATTTGTTACGGGTGCTGAAAAATCTTACCCTGGTCTATGAGTACTGATTTCATTTAAGTACTTAAAAATAGCCATGCAGTTCTTTCACCTGTGGGTAAAATCTAAAGTTAGATTGGGAATGCATTTCCCTTTTGCAGCGGTTTATTGGATATAGCTCTGTACAAATAACAAAATGCTTTCTAAATGCAAACGCTTGCTCCTCTTTCTTCTTTTCTTAGCAGTAATTAGTCAAAGAAGGAGAACTTTTCGTTGTTTCCACCGTTTCATAATGGAACTGTTCCCCTGTCTAAACCCTTCTCAGATGTTTAAACTACCAAGAGGTCTTGAAACTTGATATGGAAGTGGCTATAAACTATTAATAACTTAGCTTTTTGCTCCGTTCTTGCAAAGATTTGTGCAATGCTTAACTTTGAAATCTTTTTTGAATGAGATGTTTGGCCTTGAAAATAAAGCTGTAACATGTAATCTGGTTGCCTTTTTTGTTGTTTATCTCTTTATTTTTATGAGTAGAAAATGCCATAGCTTCTAGCAGGGATTTCTTCTTCAGAACTCACAGCCTGATATAGTTCATTCATTTACGTATTATATATTCATATTTTATCTAAGGTTATTATCTCTCCAAGGTCTCAGCATCTGCTTTATGTGCTGGAATGTCTACCGGGCCTCAGTGAAATGGGATGACTGCCCAGTCTGTGTTTTTGTTTTTACACATAACTGCTATTTTAAATGGAAGATTAACCTTCCAGCAAGAAGCTGGGGCCATTGGTATAAGGCTAATTTTGCCGTTGTACTTTCACAGCCCTGTCAAAACTAGACCAGCTTGTTAAATAGGTTATATTTCAAGCAAAAGCACGTGGGAATTTATCTGTAATTATGGCTAAACAATGTATTGTGGCAATTCTGTATATGCAAAGAATAATCGCGGCTTTATATCGTCTCAACACCTGCTACTGTTCAGTGTCTGTGCTTTGATGACAGCCGGCTGAACCGGCGCCTGAGAAAGTAACTGCACATGATTTAATTGCATTAGAGGGTCAAAATTACTGCTACACACTGCCAGGGTCATGGCAGAACCAAATAGCTGGGGGCACAGATCTTCCTTTCATGCTCCGCTGGGCTCAGTAATCCCCGGGGCTGTGGACTCCGATCGTATTTCCAGATGGTCTGCTCTGGTGAGGTCGCTAGCCAGGCTCTGCCCAGCCGCGTCAGCTGTGTTGGCAGAGAGCAAAGCTTTGGGTCATGGCAGTTTTGGGCTTACATGGCAGATGTCACCTGCTGCACAACGCGGGGCCCTGGTATTTTCTGCTTTCCTCAGGATGCCGTTTAGCTTTGTCAGTGGAATGACATTTGAGGCAAGGACAATGACATCAAATGAGCATGCAGGTGGTTCACGCTCAGCTTGTACTGCTGCTTGGGGTGAGCGTAATGGTGCCAGTCAAGCATTAGTTTTGTGTGACTTGCACCATGGTTGACTTTACGGCCTGCAAACAAGGCAACCTGTTCATTAGCCAACCTTCACGTAGTTAAGTTTAAATCCTTGGCTAAAGCACCTATGCTAGCAACATAGTTGCCCACAGCATAGACAATGGACAAAGGAAAGAGACCTCTCCAGAGGACTGTCCACCTCATCTAAGGTCTGAATTGCCCTCTGGAAATACTAGGCTCTCTTTTTTGGCTATATTTAGGAAATTTAGGACAGCTAGGCTTTAAAACAGGCTTTTCCTCTAACAGCCTAAGTATAGGTAGGATGAAGCTAAAGTGGGTGTTTCTTTACCCTAAGGGATAAAAATCTCACATAACTTGTGTTGCACTGCATTAGTACAAGTGGTGGGGGCTTCCTTTTCTCGGATGTCCCCAGTTCAGCCACTGCCAAAACTGGCAGATATAGGTGCTGCCAGCTGTCCTGAGAAGGATATTTGTCAACGGTAGCTGAAGCATCAACAAATACTGCTTTGCTTCTCTCTCTCCAAATGTGGCTGCTAGTTATTGCGCTCCATATTTTTTTAAAGATAATTCTGTGTTTCCCCCACTCAGTTGTCCTGAGAAAAGTAAAGCACAGCATCTGTTTATTTTTCATACTTTGCCCTAAGCTTTGAATGGCCTGTAGAAGAGCATGGGTAGAGCTCTTGCTGTCTTTACAGTGCCGTGTAAGCTGACAGAGGGACTCGGGGTGGTCTGAGGCTGACAAAAAAGGCCGTTGGTGTCTCAGTCAGAAAAAGTATGCCAGGAAGGCAGGTGGCCTCAATTTCTCGCTTGAACTGGCAGCTTGCCTAGGAGCAGCCATCTCAAAATCTCTAGGATAACGGATGGGGAAAAGTATCCCCATGCTACTCTCAAGTGGCTGAAGCCAGATCACAGGAGAGTGAATGGGAGGCATGAGATGCATATTCCTCATGAGCTATGAGGAATACACAAAGTATGTGCCATACACAAAAGTACATGGAGTGAGGATTGCACACAAGTAATTTCTGCAGGAAATGGAAGGGAACATGGCATCAGTCACTCTAGGGTGAATGTTTCGGGGAGGAACACCTCTTTCCGTAGTTTGGCCAAAAGCCTTCTGAAGGAGGAAGGGATCATGCGGTTTCTGTAAAGGTGGTCATTTGGGACTAACGTCAGTGCAGTTCTCCAAAATAAAGTCTACTTTGCAGGTGCTACCTTCCTGTAATTGCCCAGGACTTCCTGTAACCAGCCCTAGAGGTCATATCTGCAGGACAAAGTTCCCCGTTCCTATGCAGTGCTGGGAAGAGGCAACATACAGCTACCTTGCTGCGAGAGGACACCGGGTCACTGTTATAACCATATGAGCTCCCACAGTGATTTGGGAAATAATTCCCTGCAGATATTTACAGCAAACCACTCACTGGCCTCTGCCTGTGGCATTGATTCTTCTGGCTGTTTAGTCAGGGGAGGGCTGCTCGCTGCCACTGCCTATCTGCCTGCTTGAGGTGGGAAGGAACAAGTAGGCTGCGTGAGACAAAATCCTGTTTTCAGAGCACTGGAAAGGTGACAGAAAAATGACAGCTGTCATCAGGAACATTTTTACAACATCTGATCAAAAGAAAAACATATTTCATAGAACCATCTCATTCACTTACTTTATATGATACGAGGCAAATTGCGTTACTGCAGCAAGTAAGAGAACACGCCTCCCTTTGACTAGCAGGATCACCAGGATGATGGCAATGTCAATTACAAATGAAAACATGAGCTGCTGGGAAATGTTTTCCCCCCACTGCCCTGCAGCATTAGATTTTATGAAATGGTACTTTTATGAGGAAAATGTTGTCAATGGAAGTTTTCAATGGTGAACTTCAAAATAAAATTTTGCTTCACAATATTACTTCGCACGTCAGTTTTTGTAAATGAAATTTTGGAAATTAATTTCGTTTCCTTCTTTAAATCTGATTTATTATTTATGTGTTAATTTCAAAAGTTTGATTTTTCAGCTTTTTCTTGACCCCTTCTCATTTGTTCCTCACATGGAATGCAAGAACATGACTACCCTGAATTTTTAATTTATTAATTTTTCTGTTTGGTAGGATAACTCTGAAAAGGAGCTAATTTTACAAGAGGTTTTGCTCAATGTTGTGTGTTCTAGAGAAATAAAAAGGGAGAGATTGGAGAAACAGGTGTTCAGCATTTTGAAAATCAATTAGAAAATATCAATTTGGATTAGAATTTTTGAAAATTTCCCGTGACACTTTTTTAAAATGAAACACTTGAGTTAAGCCACTCTCATTTGCAGTCATGCGTAGCAGTCCATCATCGTGCAGGGCCATTGGGGGACCTTGTGGAACGGCGGCTGCAGACGGTGCTGACGTTGCAGTACCACACCAGCACTCACACTCCAGCACGCTGCTCCTTAAATAGTCTCAGCCAAGGCTTGTACACCTTATGCAGCCAAATAATTCTGCTCTAGTCAAGATTTTATGTGCTTTCATCTCATTAAACCATGTGACTTCCCAGCATTGCATGCAGTTTCCTGTTTCCTTTCAAGCTCTTCCTCCTGGGGAGATAGCTTTTAACACACAGAGACAGGAAAATGGATATCTTTATTACCTGCCAGGGAGACTAACCAAGGCAGCCAGCAACATGACCAGGGCTTTCACTGCACCTGCGTCCCGTGTGGCACTGGACAGCAGAGACATGCTGGGAGGAAGCAGGGGGTCTTGTACTTGCCCAGACTTTTCTTCGCTCCATGACAAGCCCGTCCTCTCCACTTCATGCCAGAGTGGATGCAAGGAAAATGATCCTTCCTGTTCACCATCGCAAAGTGCTGTTCTACATGTGATGCTTGGAGCTGAAGTATTATGGCTCTCAGGACCAGCCGGTACTGCTCTATGTCAAGGGACAAATAAAATCAGGAGAACTGTAAGAATAAATCTAACTAAAACTTTTCTGAGCATCATCTGCCTCGAAAGCTTCTGCCCTCTTCCCTACACACACTCAGCCCACCTCAGAGCTATTTTCTGAAGCAGCAAAGGAAAATTCAGAGAATAGCTTCATGTTTTCCTCCAGATTAGGACAATTAGTAGAGTATTGTTTAATTTGTTTGTACATGTGTGTCTGCTCAACCTTCCCTTCCAAATGCACACCTTATGCTACACTGCCTTTTCTTTTTGCAAACGTTCCCAAAAGGCAGGTATTCTAAGAGATTTATTGATGCACAGACGCTTAAGCATAAGATTAAACTGCAAATTCATTTTACTATTGGTTGACAGTAGTTTGGCTGAACTGCCAATTAAATAAATTACTTGAGTGTATGTTCCAAGTCTCTTAATTCTCCAACAAAACTAATCAAAAAGACTTTGAAGGCCCACAGGGAGGGTTTAACTTACTCAAGAAATTCACATTTAACCTTTTCTAAGGTAAAACTTTTACACAGGTTAGTAAACAGTTATTTTTCTGTTGATGATTTTTCCCATTCTTCCGGTGTCTTAGCAGGCAAAACGACTGCCAGCAGATCTTTGCACAGCATTAGATTAAAATTCTCCATTTCTACAGCACTTTACTTAAATGGCATCTCAGAGCCTTTTGCAGACGAGTTAATTATGTGCTGGCAATGAATATCATATAAGCTCAGAGCAGGAACACTGTGTAAGACATCTAGGTTTATTTCTTGTAGTTGTCAGCTACCTTACAGGAAACTCTTAAAGGTTCTTTAAAGCAGCAGAATCACAGATGTGGAGTTTTTTGGTTTCACTTTCCAGTTTCTGAGGTAACACCTGTCTTTCTCCCTCTCTCTTTCTAGTCCGAGGGCAACTATGTGCCTCTATGAGCCACCAAAATAACACAGGATCATGTTTTTTCCTAAATTCAGAATGGTCAGGAAAAAAAAAAAACAGGGCAATTAGAGGCCAGTACAATTTTCATAAGGTTTGGGAAAGAGAAGCTTATGCTTCTGACAGATGCTTCAATAGTGATGAAAATTCTAATTTCAGGAATCCTTAATGGCTTTTTATACTCTTTCCTTATGGCCTGAGACAGTGAAAAGACATGGAAATCCTTCTTCTAGGATCTCTGAGTCCAGCTTAAGATACCCACACATTCAGGAAGGTGCTGCTGGTCTCTTTCTCTGCACCCTCCTCTTTCCCTCAGCAGCCCTTACATTGATGTTTTCCCTCTTTCTCTGAGCAGCAGCCTGGTGGCCCAGATGTATCTGCTTCCTTGGCAAAGGGAGGGCCCCTGGCCTGCTTACCTCCTGGCCTGGAGCTGTGACCTCCTTCTCCTCCCTGCTCCCCCCCCATCCCTCCAGCTTTTCCCCTCTCCCTCCGCACAGACAGCAAGATCATTTCCATCCTTTGGGAGTGTCTGGCAATAATCTTCGTAACTCACTCCCCTTGGCAGCATGGACACATCTCCTCTCTAGTCCAGCTTAGTAGAACAAGAGCTATTTTGAAATCAGCTTCTTTTGCACTATTTCTTGCAAAATTAGCTGCAATCTGGAGAGAAAAAGCCATTTCAAAAAGATCCAGTAGCTTAGGCTTATAGTTAAGCTCTTTAGAACGAGTGGTTTTTGGCAGAGAGGCAGGAGTCACTTGTAGACTTGTTAGGCCTGCTGATAGCAAAAGAAATGTGTGAGTTTGAAGGGCTACGTGTCAAGCAGCTGGGATCGTCTCTGTAGTGATCGGTGCCTGCATGACAGGCAGAGTTTTCAGGAGCGCTCGTGGCTTCTGAAAGTCTATGGACATACATGACAAAGGGCACCCTCCTGTCCTCTGTTCCCTACTGGGAACATCCCTCCGCCTTTCCACCTCCCTGTGCAGGGTGGCAGCAACATCATGAAATGTCCTGCTGGCTGAAGACTTAAGTGTGGGGTTGTAACTGCCGTGGGGTTTCTTCTTTTTAGTGCATAATAGAAATTGTATCTGTAAATACCATTCAAAGTACATAAATATGCAACAGGAAGGAGGAGATGATCAGGTTTTTTATTTGTAAAGGTAGTTAACTAATTTCCTAGGAATGCCATATACTGTTGAGAAATACACATTTTTCGTCATGGTGAGAAGTGTTCAAAATGGACCTAATTGTTTTACATACTAGAGTTTAAGAGAATACTATACATATGGTAATGAAAATACAGCCTTCTGTAGTCACAGCTGGCAAGCAACAGCTAGTCTGGCATATTCGAAACTCGGAATTTAATCCCCAGAAATGAACCCCCAGAACTGTCAATAGTATTACAAGATGCCATTTCCCTTCTCTTTTGTTTAAGCTGGTAAGAGTTTTGAGTGCAATCTCAATGTCAGAAGCTTCAAAGTACAGATTGAGGAAAAATACTCCTTTTCTGCTGTAACTAATGAGTGTATAATTTTTAATAATTGTATGACTATTCACACATGAAGGCAACCTTACTCTAAATCTTCTTATGGTATCAAGAGACAAGACGATTCTAAGTCTGAAACTTAATTTCTCTTGAATCATTTAACAGTTCAGTTACGATTTCCGTAAAACATCATAGAATTCTGTTTTCTTGTCATGTCACAATAACAACAGATAAGGGACCAGCTTATGAGAAGAGGCATCATCACAAATAAAAATAAAGGCTATTTTGGGGGAATGAGCTGGTTGTACTGAGACCTGCAGGGATACAAGGAGGACACAAGTCTTTGGAAGCTAAATGGAGATTTTAGTTGCTTAGTTTTAGAGTTGCAGCACAAAATGTTTGGTTCCTCAGAGTTACTCCATACATGCAACTTCTTATTGGTTTACTTAAGGTCAAAATTATGGACTGGAAAACTAGGTAACGCAGTACACAGATCACTAAATTGTGAAGAGATGTTTGAACTTGTTGACTCGTATCAATTTGGAGGGATGAAAGCATTTGTAATGGAGCAGGCTTCTATTCCAAACATTCTGGGTAGGATTTTCAGAAGGACTCTACTGTACCCTAGTTTTGTTCCTTCTAAAATCAATGGAGACTTTACCATTTATTTTAGTATGGACTGTTAGATGAGAGCCTTTTTAAATAGCCTGTTCCTTTTTGCTATAAAAACTCATCTCTTTCGGAATTGAGGGTGGAGATTGTGGGAACCAAGGACCGGAAAGACCATAAGATTCTCTGAATCCAAGCTTTTGCTTTTGCAGCGTATGCCTAACTGTATCACATGTCATCTCTAAATCAGATAAATTTCTTGCTTTAGATGTTTGTGTTGAAAGAAGCTCTGGTGCTGTACTACAGCATCTTAACTTCTCATCCTTTTTTAAAGCCATTTGAGTTCCACTCACTTTACTGGAATTTGAAAAGTGAGACTGTCAAAATTAACTCAGGTGTTGCTGCTGTTTTTACCTCACATTGCCTACCACTTCAAGATCTAGCAGCAGACTTTGGCGATGGTTCCTTGCTCAACCTAACCATCCAAGGACCCTCATCCCTCCTTCCAAAATCTTCAGAAAATTAAATGATTGGGTATATTAGCACTCAGTACTAAAGGTACACAAGCTATACTGTATGTGCCTGCCAAATATTTCTGCTTTGGCAAATGTACAAAATCTTTAGAATCTGATCTTTAGAAACCATCAACATTTTTGCTGAGTCTTTGCTTAATAGCTCTGAATGGACTTTTCTTTAACAAGAGTCAGGGTCTATCTGACAATCTCATTTTGCAAGCCCCAGGAGAGTTTCCTGAAAATAATTTTATGCTGTTTAAATATGTTGAAGATTTCAGTGCATAATTCTTGAATAACTTTTTTTTTTTTTTTAAGGAAAACTATAGTATCCCCAGGGAACAGGGGAATCATTTCATGGAACTGGGAGGTGAAGAAATAAGAAATAAATTCAGTAACAAGTTCTGCCCTCTCTAGAGGATTCATTCAGCCCTAAGTTACACCCTGTTTGGTCCATATTCTTATACAATTCTGTTCTCTTCCTGAGAAATTAATTTTCTTAATTTGGGGAAAACTGAGTTATTACTTTCCACAGCAAGGAAAATCTCCTTTAGTATGACTCTGAATTATGCATTCTTATTGTTATGATGGTGACAGACTCTTGGGAAAAACACTACAGCATCAGAAACTCCAAGTAAGAGTCGTAATTAAGAAGAAATGAAATAGGAATATGGTTGTAATTTTGACAATCCATACTGTCAGGTGTATTCGTGACTGATGATAAAATGAAAATGAATCCTCTTTTGTGTGATTATCTTCAGCTCTTAAAGCATATTACTATATGAATGGTCTGTACGTTTGTCTGTTTTTCTTGGGTGTCTTCCAACCTCTTCAGCTCATTCCTACACCTCTGCAGCCTCGTAAGTGAGGTCAGCCCCATTAGTCTCTAGAAAGCTGGCAATCCCAAGGCAGCTGGACTGCCTTTTCTGAACTGTTAGAGTAATTGAGGTGCCTGACACTGACTTTTTGGTCAGCTTGCCTGCACATTTTTATTCTGAGGCAAGCACAACAATATGTAATTTGATTAACATTATTACATCTTTCTCAGGTATCTAGCTGTGGATTACTCTACCGCTTGGAAAGTTATAAAGTACCTGGACACCTAAGATATTTTATATTTGCTTTCCAAACAAGGATCAGCTCATACGATTCACACAGAAAGTGTGATTCAGCTCTCTCTGTATACCTATAAAGAGTAATGCTATAGCTTACAACACAGTTGTCTCAGCTGTGTTGAGCTGAAAAATTCCTCCCAGTGCACATATCTCTTCTATGATCGTTTTAAGTTGCTGTAAGGGCCAGGCATAATTAGGGATAGAGAATAATGCCAAACCAGATGGAAATATTTTTTTCTGAAAGAAAAGATAAAGGAAAAATGTTGTGTTTGTAGGCTGCTGCTGCTCCACATTCTGCGCACAATGAGAGCTCGCTGGTAAAAATACCAAGCAGCTATTGTCCAACATCTTATTACCTAGTATCTTCACTTGAAACAGCACTGCAGTATTTCTGACTCTTAAGAAATTCATATTTAACTCCCAGACATACAAATCTCATTAAGCTCGGGCTAATGTTGGCGGTAGAATTCAGTAATTTAAAGGTGGAGGGGGATATTATTGGGGGTTTGTCTCCCAAACAAATCCTAAACCTGGATTTTACGGAGTTAGAGTGAAAAGGAAACAAAACAAAAAAAAGAAAAAAAAGAAAGTACATCAGAAATGAAGTACAGCCCTAGGAGATCATCCCTTTAGGCTTGAATTCAAAGTTATCCTGTGGATTTTCTAATTTGTAATGGGCTCACTGCAAACGCTAGCAACCCTTAGGCATGGAGGTGAAGGGAAGTGGCTTAAAGTATCCTGTGGTCTGGGCACCGTCAGTGCCCAGCTGAAATTCCAGCCCAGATTTTAAGAAATCAAAGGATTTGGTTCTGAAAAGAGCACTCATATTAAGAGAAGAATAAAAGTCACACAATCTCCTTTTGAAAACTGTGAATAGGCTCAGGTTGCTTTGGAGTCCAAACACAATCACTTTTCTCCCATTCTGCTATTTCATCAGTTATTTTTATCCCCAGAATGATACGCTTCATATTCCTTAGTGAGGTCAGCAGGGGCTGTGAAGGCAGACCTTCAGACAAGTTAAATTCGTTTACCCTCGCATCAAGATCTGACCCACTCCTGTCTGTCTTCATACTTTTTGCAGCCAGGGACTACTTGATGTGATCTGATTTAGTTTAATTGTAGTGGGCCTGTTTTGTGAGGTAGGAGGATACTGTAATTTCAAAAGGTGGCTTTCCAGAACCTCCTTCTTGGAGGGAGCATGTTTGTGCTGAACCGGGTAGTCAAACAGAACCGCATGAACATAGGATGCTGTGAGTTGCTGAAGAAAGTTGACATTTTTGATTCATGAGGAAAAAAGAAATGACCAATTAATTTCCCACCAAGATGGCAAAAGCATTTCCATATAAATCGCTATCTCCCTCAAGCGCTGTTGAGCTGCAAAGTGAGCGTTTGGGTATTGTTTCTAGCAAAATCAATGAAATTACACAGCCTGCTAAAATTAGATTCCTGAAAAACACACCACTTCCTCGGGGTAGGTCACTGCAGTCTTCTGTTTAGTGATCCTTTTCTGCCCAGAGTTAGAATGGGTGAAAAGTGAAATTAAAGGGAATGACTAATTAATGCCGTGACTTAAACGTGTGCGCAGTGACAGAGCAATAAATCAGACATGCTTTGTATGTCCTGTTTTTTCTCATTTCAGCTTGGCTGTTTTATCCCTTCAAGCCCACTAGCGCTTCAGGTTTGTGGGTCAGGAGCAGCTCAGAGTACAAGAAACAGCCTACTGTACTTATATCTCTCAGTCTTCGGCCTTTTTCATGTCCTTTCAGGTTACAGGCTAGACGCAGGGACACCTCCGTGCTTGCCAGCAGCATAATCTACCCTTCACTGCTCGTACTAACAAGGAGTTGCCTGTAGCTGGGCAGAGGAAGCAAGGCTGAGACTGGCACACTCGGTGTATGTCTCATCTGTGCGCTCTGGCGACGTTCCCTCTGCACCCATTTTTGAGGTCTCAAGCTCACGCTAAGTCACATAGGCTGAACTGCAGCGTAGGGAAGGAGCTGAAGGCTTATCTGCCCCATGGCTTGAGACCAGCCTCTTGTATCTCTGGTTTTGTGCAGATTAGGTCTGGACAAAGCTCAGCTGCTACAAGCCAGATGGTCACCAAATCTCTTGAAATGAACTGTCCCCTTTCTGAACCACACTATTGCTGCCTTTGAGATGGAGCTGCTGACAGACTAATGTTACAGGCTTATTCTACCTTAACATTTGAGATTTTTCTTTTTCTTTATCTGGGCTATAAGAGTTGAGATCGTATTTTCAGAAAAGGTAAATATGTTAAAAAAGGAAAAAGGTTCGCAAAATAATTCGTATGACATAAAGAAGGGAAAAGGGTGTCAGGGGTGCAAAAATCTTTAGCTGTCTTTTTTTTGCCTTCAGTAAGAGTAGTTGCTCATCAGAGGGTTCAACTGTGAAGTCTTTTAATGTGCAGGTGTGACAAAATGAATTCTAAGCAAAGTCCTCCGTGCTTTATTCTCATAGTACACTATTTATTTAAAAAAGAGGAAAAAAAACTCACCTCTGGCAGATATTATGGATGAGAAAAAAGGTATGAACAGAGAGAGAGATTCAGCAGCAGCAGCTACAGTTGTGTCACTGCTGCTAAAGCTGAACCAAGGTTTCCCATTTAAGCTGCTTGTGACCAGGATTTATATCTCAGCTCCAAATTGTGCTGGAGGAGGAACTTCATACCTCATGGGATTTTGTTTTTTTTCCCTCCAGTCCTTTCTCTTTTAATGAGCTAAAGGGGTATGAACATGGGTTTTGAAAAATGTATTTGTAAAAATGTAGATGTGGCATTTGTACAAATGTCTATACATTTATTTTAAGTGTCGATTGACAGCTGGATGTGAAGTGAGTAAGTGTCATGCGTTTTCTGAGCTGGGACAAGAATACCAGGCTGTAGTAAGGCTATGCCACCCTAGTGAGGAGAGTGGGAGTCAGGTCACACAGCTGATCTCTCTGCCCTTAAATCCCCTGGAACATCTCTGCTTTGCCTTTACGCTGTCCATAAGACAGCAATATGTCCTGGGCAGCTCCTTGAGCGGGAAGAACAACCGTCGGGCAGCTGAAGGCCAGCTGTCATGCAGTGCTGGTAGCCCATGTGGGGAAGGAAGAGGGTGTCTTATCACCCTTGGTATCTGTATGAGAGGGCTGAGATTTAAGCAAATATGTAGGCATGTGCATGAGCCTATTCCTATTCTAGAGCCACGTGGTGGCATGCAATGAAACCAGAAGCTTCCTTTCCCTACTGCTTTCCAGTTTTGAAGAAGCAGTCCCCGCACACAGAATGCAGATTGCTCCTAAAATCAGAGCTGCACGAGAACACCTCACAAGTAGCATTATGTTTTCCCTTCTGAAACTGGCCCTGGTGCAAATTTTTTTCCTTAAGAATGCAAGTAGAGAAAATATCTACTAAAGTCTCTGATGGCTCACTCCGTTTTCACCTTCTTTCTGACCTCGTGTATGCATATGTAATCTCTTTTAAGATGACCTGGAAGGCTGCCAGACTTTTAGGCATGTTCATGTTGAGTCTTAATGTGAAGATCATTCTTATAAAAAGCCTTCAGTTTTTCTTGTCTTTTTCAAACTTTCTTCTAAAACACTTAGTTGTTTAAGACATTTGGGTAATGGAGCCCTTGGGGTCCCAGCACCAGCGGGTCCTTCTGCTCTACTGTGCTATCATCCATCATCAGCCAAGGAGATACTATCCATGAAATAGCGTATCACTTGCCACCCTTCTGAGTTATTAGTATCAGGATTTCTTGGTAAGATTAGGTGCGTACCTACAAACTGAGAGTATTCCACCATCATGGTTCGTTCCAAATAGCCAGCCAGCAAAATAAAAAGCTGCAAAATGAACTTCCATGTAAGCTTTCATCCAGTGCATGCAGACGGGGAGAACGTGCATACTATAGCATCCCACTGCCTCATCCCTGAGAGCAAATATTCAATGAAAGAGTGGAATTTTTCATGGCTGAGGTTCCTCCTCAGCCTACAGATAATGTAGAGTATATGCAGCAGCTCTTCTGTGATTCAAGAATAAAATGGGACAATAGGGTTGATATTGAATTGCAGGGACTGACAGGCAGGGTCAGACAGCACGCAATGCAAAGTTAGAGAGTTTTACGGACCTAAGTAACTCTAATAAAATTATGGTAATATTATCTACCTACAGTTAGCATCTGGGCTAGAAAGCTGATAACATCTCTTAGGACCCAAATCTAAAACTGAGTAGCTACGCTGTTGGCAAACTAAAAATGCACATTAGTACACCAAGTGTTCTTAAGATACCTATACCTGACACACAGATGTTGTGGTTTTGAGCCCTGTTTCCCCAACAGATGTGTCAATACTAATCTGAAAAGTGACATGAAAAATAAAAGTTCATTTTATATTCTAAGGAGAGGAGGACATTTTTGACCCTGATGTTTGTGACCATAGAATAGGAACCAATGTTTTTGGGAGAAATGGCTTCAAAAAGTTATGGAGGGTTTTGTGGAAGCAGGCCAGCTCCAACAGTGAGCACAAAACTGATGTTACTCAGGATGTTTGTTATGATTATTATAGCAAATAACAGAAAGAGTTTTTGATAGACAGAAAGGTGGTGGTCATGGCACAGTTCCCTCCCCTCTCTCCCCGCCCCCCACATTTAACAAATGTTTTGTGGATCCCATAATTTTTGAAGCAAAATTCTAGCAGGAGATTTGCTTCTAAACACTCATATCGACTGAAGAACCAAAAAATCAGTGCTGTATGAAAATTTCTCTGAAATCTCTCTTTATGATACCAGGGACTCATGTGACACATGTTCAACTCAAGGTCACTTGAAGCTGGTGAGGTTTTCAGCAGACTTCAGTAGAAGCTTAGCCCTGCCTTCTTTGATTTAAGTACAAGCAGCTATGAATTCAAGTTTCCTGCAAATAAAGACAGAAGCAGTCTGTAATCGCCTCTGAAAAAATTTACTAAAGATTGCAAGAGAAAAACACCAATATCATAAGTTTAAGTAAGTAAACCATTTACAATCTTCATACTGCTGTGAAACTTTTAACACCTTCCTTCTTGAGGCAAGTAGGCTGAGGTGTTTTTAGCCACCATTTAAAGAATGAATGTTATTTTCCTAGATATTTTCAGGGTCCCCGTTATGGGACAGGTAATGGGATTCTCAGATGCTATTGGAAACTCCAAAAGAGGGAAGAGAGCACTCAGGAGCTCATGGCAGTTACAAGAAGAATCAGAAACCGACATTCAAAGTTTGATCAGAAAGTGCATGTATTTTCAGATTTCCAGTACATGAAGTATGTCTTGGAATTCCCATGGCTCAATCTCTGGTAGATTTTAGACCTTTCGGCTTTTTTTTCTTTCACTTTCTTTTCTCTAGTCAGGAGGAAGCAAAGGGTGACCAATGACAACACCTTGAATGCTGGACTGATCTCTGGAGGTGGTTTATGAACTCACCTAATCAGTTCTCCTCCCCTGTTTTGGGGTGGGACCATCCAGCACGTCCCTGTCGGCTAGGTCAGCGGAGGAGCACCAGCTCTCCTCCACGATAAGCAAGCAATAGGGTATTTTTTCCAGTGCAGGCAGCTGTTTGAAGCATCGCTGAAGGAGCAAGGTACATTGAAATGCTTTTATTCAACAATTATATCAGGAAGATGACAGATGAAAATAGATTTCCTGAGTCAAGGAATGAGAATTGCTACTTCTTTCTCTTTCTATCATGAGATTTTTTTCTTTAACAAGTCCAGCTCCTGAAGTCACAATACTAAACCTCTCTGTTTTTATTTTTCTTTTTAAGTTCTATCCTTATGCTTATGGAAAAAAGCTTGACAATATGCATCTTAAGCTTGAAAATATGCATCTTAAAATCTCAAGCTTAGGAAAGCAAACCAAATATGTCCCTCGACTTACTCAAATGCCTTGTAATATCTGTCTGATCAGGTATTTTCCATGACCACTGCCTTAACAAATTTGAGCTGGACAGGTTACGCTTGTCCCTGTGTATGCCTAAGGAGGAAGGTTGATTGTGCAGACGTAGAGTGAGCTTTTCAAAATGTGGCCAGGATTGAAAGACATTTGTAATAGTTAAACAAAGCTGTCTTCAGTTATATTTTAATATAGAGAGCTGATGGGGTGTTGTAAGCAAAGTGCCTGATGCGAAACAGTCTCCCCACGCTCCACTTCTCCAGGGATTTAAAAGTAGCCTGCTGCTGTTTTTCAGTCTGAGCTCTCACCAGCTTGTGCTATTTCTAACATTTCTCCCCGTTCAGCTCTTCTCCATGCCCTTCTCTGGTTTTCTCAAACCCTTCACTGTGACGCTTGCTGTCAGTCCGTGCCCCACATCCTCCCAAGCATGTCTTGCCAAGTAGATGTCTTTTTTTAATGCTCTCGTGTTCGTAGATCGCTTTTCAGGCCTTATCACGTTTCTGACTCTGCCAGAGGCTGTAAACCAGGTTAGCGTAAGACGCAAAGCTTTAGCTGTTGGCAGCAGTTACAATTTATTTAAGAAAACAAACTTCTGAATACTGATTAAATAATAATAATCTGTTAGTAAATCTCCTGGGGCATGCTCCTTAACAAAAGGGATAAGGAATTAATCTCTCATATCTTGGAGGCGGCTTCATTTCGAAAAGCACAGTTTGACCCTGCAAGGTCGCTGTGTGCAGAAGGTCGGGGTTTGGTTCGAACTGCTGTGGGAAACCTCAGCCACAGCCTGCTGTATGCACATTAAAATAGCTGCCGGGAGGCAGCTGGACAGAGGTGTGGGGTCCCTCCGACGAACCAGAGAGATGTCCCTGCCCTGTTCCTTGTTGGCCCTGCACAGTCTGTCCCCAAACTGCACATGTCCTCCCTCGTTATGATATTCCCTCAAACACATACGGGGGGGGAAAAAAAAGGCTAGAAGTTGCTGTTCCTTTTCCGATGAAAAACAAAAAAAGACACAACTTTCCTATAAGTTATAGCTACCAACCTGTGATATTGCCTGGCACTTCTCAGAACCTGGCACAAGGCACCGGTCGGAAAGGGATGCACCCAGCAGAACAAACAGACGGTGAAAAGACGTTTTGTTTGTTTAAGATCAATGTAGTCAGAATTAACTTTCACAATGGGAAAATACGAAAATTTTATCTTGAATAGTCTCAGAATCTTTGTCTTGATAAGTGGCTATATAATTGCTGCTACTTCTCATAGGGACTAACATTGCTTTGTAGTGATTAATACATCTTCCTCAGACGTAACAACAACAACAGCAATAGCAATAATAACAATTATTATTGTTATTTGCTTACCAATAGCTTACCGAAGTTTCTCTTCAGCAGATGTTCTTAGGCTTGTGCCCTGGTGGTGTTTTTAGGTCAAGCCCAGGTAACTGGGACTAGCAGAAATTATATGTAAAAATGTTCTTTACTAATACATAGGTTTTTTGACCAGCATATCTAGATTTTTTCTTTACCATGGGCAAAACTCTGCCTATATGAAAATTTACACTACATGCTTTTATATCTGAAAAAAAAATTATTTTACTCAGACGCTAAGGGTAACTGCCAGGGATGTGCCATTTTATATCTTAAAGTGTGGATGCTTTGGAGTCTCAGAGGAATGTACTGCAGAAAATGCCATGCTGATACCATCTCTCTAAATAGCAGTTGTAACATTTGCTGCTACTAGAGACAAAATACAGGGCTACATGACAGTTGATCTGATCCAGACTGTGTTTTCTGTGTTACATATTTACTTTGTAGATACTGTAAGGACTAAATTTGCGTGAGTGCTTTGAGATTCACAGATGAAATGCTTGTTATTCCAGCTACAGCAGTCACCAGATGGTACTGTTATAATCTTATTCAATATGGAAATATTTTGCCGTCTTTCCAAGAATATTGTATTGTTTTTTTTTCTGCGTTGCAGAATTCTTCTGATTTGTTTAGGTGTGATTTGCTGCAAGCAGCAACGGAGTTTTCGAAAGAGTGGGTTATTGGTTAAGTGCTGAAACAGTGTTAGAAGTTGGTAGAAGTTCATAACAAGAGGTACTCACCTCTGTGAAGTTTGTTTTGTGGCTGGATGTGTAGCATCGATAAATAAATCACACTCATTCTCCTTATTTTTCACCTGTCCTCCTGATGATGAGTGCAGTAGGCATGACTCCAAGATCTGCTACCAGGGGGCCAATACAGTTATTTTACCTCATTGTTTTTAGCCTGTGTTGCTTTCAGATCATATTTTGTAATATGGTCTGAATCTGATTGGGGCAACAGATCGCCTATGGCTCTGGGGTAAAGCCCTGGCTTCTCTGTAAGAGGAGTACTCAGTTCACTATGGGCTCCTTAGCGCTCGGACATACACTCTTATTCTTCCAGAGTTGGCTTCCAGGTGGTCTTTATCATGAAGCCATGCACTGAAAATGCAGGGATTTCACAGAGGAGTCTCTGCAGTGGTACTGCAATCCCGGTTGTCTAGCTGGGTCTCTAAAGGCTGTTTCCCAGTTCTGCATGCTCTCAAGCCACTGAGGCCTTTAGCATTAGTCCTCCTTTCTCTAGCAAGGAAAGCTTCTTTCCAGTCATAGCAGAGTTGTCACAAAGGATATCCTCTTTTTAGTTCTCAAGTCGTTTACACTTTTGTCAAAAGCTCAGCAAACCTTTGTGTACCTCAGTGAAAAGGCATGCTCAGGAAAGGCTATTAGGTGGTTAGACTGCTGAGCTCTTCAAAAATCAGATTTAGGCGGATAACATCTAGGTCTGCCGTCCACTGAACATTCTGTTCCACTGAACATTTAGTTACGCAAAGCCATTTGCTTTCCCACGTGCGCTGAGTCTGTAACATAGCTGCACTAAAAACGCACAAACTGAAATTCATGGAGGAGATCAAGGGATACAGGGAAGGAATGAATCTCTGAGAGAGAATAAAGATCTGTTTTCTATAAATTGAAAAGTCCAGTCTTTATTTTATGCACTGCACAGCGGGATACATTTTGCCCAGATTTGCATCTGTAGTTTTAACAGGAGCTGCTTTTTATATAAGCTAGCCGAATCTGGTCTTGCAGCACAAAACCAGTTTTGACCGGAAATGCATTACAATTACTAAGCTACATAACTTTTTTGGTTAACCATCATGATGAGTGTTCAGGATTGCAGAGGATGCTTCAGTTTTGGAGCTGCTCAACTTCCTCTTAATTGCAGTGACGATGCAATCTTCTAGACAGCTATCAAAATCTCTCCCACACGCCTTTTTCAAAAAAAAAAGAAAATGTTCACACCGGCTCCAGAACTTGTAGACTATTGTAATTATCAGTTAAGACATATTCCTCTGCAGAGTCACAGGTGTTGGAGTTGATTTTGCAGGTGGACACTTCTCCAGGACAATCACAGAGTCATTGCACAGCAGTTTTGAGGTCTACACGTGGCTGGATTCAGGATTTGATATATGTTTTGAAAACAGGAGTGGAAGAAGACAAGGTGCCCTGTGCCATCCTTCTCCTTGCCAGCTGAGTGTTGCTGTGTAGGCCCCAGGACAGTTTTCGTACTAGAGCTGTGGATAGCTTGTCTATAAATGTAAGGTTCCGTAATTATCTCTTAAAGTAAATCACACATGATTTTTTTTTGTCTCCCCCCACATCAGTGATTGCTCTCAGATTTGGCCAATGTGCTTGTTTGACATTCAGTCTGTTCATTGCCATTAATATCTCATTATATTAATCATATCTCATAATATTAATCATATTAATCTAGCATGACAATGTCCACACAGAGGTGTTCCTGATAGCCCACAGGAAGAAATAAACCTTCTTGTCTGTATTATCTGGTGAGCTGTACACATCTGTTTTTTTGCTAGATAAACCAGTGAGTATCCTTCCAGGTTTCTCATAGTTAATCAAAATAAAAAACAGGACTTTGTCTAGTTTTTTCCCCACCTTCATATTTCAGGAGATTTTTTTTCTGAAATCCCCACAAGTGGTGTCATAATTCAAATTTGGAAAGTGACTGTGCTTCTCGACTGCTTTTAAGGGGAAGGAGACTTTTGGCCTTCAGTGAGAAAATCTAACACACAGTGGGCTTAGGTGATAGCAGGAAAAAGCAGGCAATGATTCTTGACCTGTAGTAATTGAAAAGAAAGCAGCTCTCTGCATAGCACCCATGAAGAAGTTTTCCAAAAATGTAGGAAAAAAAAAAAAAAACAAGAAATACATTATACCTTTCGTCATCTCCCCGAATCAAGAAGAAAAGCAGCTCACACTGGAGATAGATAAATTTTCAAAATACCTACATGACTCTGCCAAAGGATGTGTACACACCACACTGAAAGGTGGGATCCCAGCTAGCTTATTTGCTGGTTGGGGGCTACAGCCCCCTGGGTATTCAGTGTGAACTGTGTCTTCAGGGTCTCATGCAGCTTTTGTAGCAGATACACAATTTGCAGAGCCAGAGCTTATTCAAACCTAGTTCACAATCTCTGATCACATCTGCAACTGCAAGTAGACCAATCCTACGTCAAAAATGAACAAAAGCAGATGTCTGGAAAATACAGAACTAGTGCTGATCCTGGCCATAATTTCTGAGGAAGGAGTGTAGAGTCTTCATTTATCAAAAACATGTACTGATTTTGTAGGAAATCCATTTCAGTGTACCTGGGAATGTGAATGTGGTGTAGTATGATTTGTATAATAGTGTGGGATAAAATTTTAGTATGTGTGGGTTAAATCTGCCTTATTTCTCTATATGGCATAAGAAGGTAAGGGAGGAGATCCATCTCTCTGGGAAAAATGCTGCTATGACAATTTACACCAGCTAAAAATATGCTGCTAAATGTTTGAAAGCAAAGCAGAAAGCAAAGCAGCAAAGTAATGTTCCCATTGCAGAGTAAAATTTGAACTGTAAGTTCAAAAAGCAAATAGTTCTGTGGAAAACACTTTGGCCTTGAGTTATATCCCTACATTCAAAGAATGTAGTCCCAATCGTGGACAGTGAGCAATTAAAAATACCAGCCCTAAGTTCCCTAACCCGTAAATCAGAAGACCTCCGAATTTCATTCGGATCAATCTGGGAATTAACTCATAATTGCCCTAGTGCTAGCGCTGCCATTTTGCTGGGATTTCTTTGGAGAGTTGCAGGTTATTCAATTTGCCAAGTGTTCTCTGGACACGTGGAACGCTGTTTCTGTGCTAATCTCCCCCAGACACCAGCAGTACAATGATGTCACTCACCAAAGGTGATCTTCTGGTGCTTTTGAAAGGCATGATGTGGCTTTCTTCAGTAGGCATGCAGAAAGCTAGCTGTGCAAATCATTGTGTCATGTCCAAACAAGAAGCCTGCAGAGCAGGTCTCTAAATGTTTCTGCGAGTGTTTTTACAGTATTACCATCTGCAGGGTGGGCTGGAGCTCTGGTTCCTAAAGCTTAACCATTTTCCCTATCAACGTTTTTGTATCAATTTTTTTGCTGGAAACACAGATGAGGATGTGACAGGTTGCACATGCACTTCCATCCTCTCACAATATTTCCTCTAGTTGAGTATCACGTATTGCTGGAGAGGGCAGAACTGTTACTTTGCCTCTCTGATGCAGATAAAGCCAAACATTTTGGAAGGCTAAGAGCAGTATTCATGTGGCCCATATTCCAGCTCAAGCCCTGTGCCTTGGTGTTTCCTTGTGGCTGGCTTGGGATCTCAAATGAATTCCCACGTGAAGGGATCTGCCTCTCTGCTGAATGCAGGAGCAGCCAGGAGCGCCGAGCCTCTAACAGAGGCACTTCAATCAGGTTGGATATAAGGCTCTGCATGCCACCTGCGTGCAACTGCATCTTTTTTTCCTGAGATCCTAGAGACCTGAATGTCAGCCCAGGTTCTAGTGACCCTGCTCAGCTGATAAAACCAGATGACGTAGGTGCAGGGGGCAATGGATGTCAGTGAAGCAGCCTTAGTGGGAAATCCCTTGTGCGCTGATAAGGCTTTTGGAAGCTCGAGCCTAGCATAAATTACAAGGGCTCATCATGTAAACACTGCTAGGGATCCCTAATTAGAGCAGTTCTGTTTTCTCTCTCTCGTGCTGTGCAAAGAAACACAAAGACGTTCCCATTATCAGAAATCATAGCTTTGGAGCTCTGTTTTTTCAGACTACAGCTTTCAAGAAGCACTTTTCTCTTTGCAGCGGTAGAATCTGTTCCACCTCCAAATTACATTTTTGCCCAGCAGCTGCTCTTATGAACTGCAAAGAGTCATTTTGCAAATGCACGTTATCAGCATTCAGGCTGGAGCCCTGTTTCAAGCTTCACTGTTAGAAAGGGGTGCTGAAAAAATGAGGTGCTTCAAGTAAAGTCCCCTCTTTTTTCATATGCATAGAAGCTACTTTTGACTTCTGCTGACTTTCAAGCAGCCCTGATTTTGTTACTTTTAGTGCGCAAACTATCTGTGCTTAGTGCTATGCAATTATATAGTGAGTGTTGCGTGTGCAGTTCTCCGGGGCCAAGCAGAAAAAAGAGAGGTATAGGGTGATATGGAAAGAAATTCATCCTTGGGGTCACACAGCCATTTTGTCATATAGAAACTGGGCTTCCTGGCTTCCTGCTACCTCGTCTGGATGTATACAGTCTGCTACAGCTATCAGAGTAGGTAGTGGTCATGCTAACACAAGTGTTTGGGTTGTATGCAAAGCCATTTGCTATGTTAGTGAGGTGGGAAAAAAGTGGCGTTTTCCCCCTTTGCATGGCAACGCTTTCCTACATGTAAGCTGTTATACAAGAATTTAAAGACTGACTGTATGAGATTCCTTTCATTGCATTTTGCATGGGTGCAGGAGAAGTGGTTGCATCTTTTCACCCTTCTATTGTCTCTGCGCTTTGAACAGGAGGGTAGATGGGCCAGAACAAAGGTCTTGGCCAGTACTGAGGACAAAGTGCTTGTGTCATAGTAGATGTCTAAGAAGAAAGATGTTTAAGATGGCCAGGAGCATAGAAATTATGCAGTGATGCCTCTTTGGTATATCCTCCAATCTACCTGCAACTCAAACTTCCTGAGCAAGAGGTACTATCCATTTTCTTTTAACCCTATATGGATTTTTCAAACTATCTCCTTCCTGGAAGCTGCCACT
The DNA here is from genome assembly GCF_040807025.1 of Struthio camelus. Taxonomy (NCBI): domain Eukaryota; kingdom Metazoa; phylum Chordata; class Aves; order Struthioniformes; family Struthionidae; genus Struthio; species Struthio camelus. The sequence continues at coordinate 12,674,433 of NC_090982.1, read as the reverse complement.
AGATAATACATAAATGAGTAAATGAACCTCCACCTGAGAAACATGAACAATTCTTCTCTACCCATCCTATGAATGCCTCAGGGATTTTTATAGCTCTCGTATCAGCTCTACCATCTCTTTTTTCTGGGCTGAAAGGTCGTAGTTTTCCTCAGTCATCTGTCCTACAGGATATTTTTCATAATTTTCTAGTCCTATTATAGCTTTTTTGAGATGAAAAGGGTCAGAACTGCACCTAGCATTCAAAATACAGATATCTGGGTGATAATATAATAATCACAGAATCACAGAATACGACTGACCTCAGGAGATCGTATAGCCCAGCCTCCTACTCAAAGCAGCATCAGATAAAGCAGGTTGCTCAAGGCTGTCTCCAGTAGAGTTTTGAGCATCTCCAAGGATGGAGATTCCACAATATTTTTGGGCAACGTGTTCCAGTGCTTGACCACCCTCACCTTAAAAAAAGCTTTTTCTTATGTTTAAATGGAACTTCTTGCATTTCCGTTTGTGCCTACTGCCTCTTGTCTGTTCACTGGTACCAGTGAGAAGAGTCTGTCTCCTTCTGTACACCCTTCCTTCAGAAACTTGTACATGTTGATAAGATGCCCCTTCAGTCTTCTCTTCTCCAGGCTGAACATTTCCAGGTCTCTCAGCCTTTCCTCACAGGAGAGATGTTCCAGTCCCTTAATCATCTTAGTAGCCCTTTGCTGGACTTGCTCCAGTATGCCCATGTCTCTCTTGTCGTGGGGAGCTCAGCACTGCACTCAGCACTCCAGATGGGTCTCACCAGTTCTGAGGAGAGGGCAAAGATCATCTCCCTTGACCTGTTCTTCCTAATGCAGGATACTATTGGCTGTCTTTGCCACAATGGCACATAGCTGTCTCATGGTCAGCTTCTGTCCACTAGGACCCCTAGGGCCTTCTCTGCAAAGTGTCTTTCCAACAGGTTGTCCCCCAATCCATGCTGATGAATGAGAGCCACTTCTCCCAGTTTTGCATTATCTGCAAGCTTGCTGAGGGTACACTCTTTCCCATCACCCAGGTCATTAATGAAGATGTTGAACAGTATTGGACCCAGTGCTGGCTTTGGAGTGCTCTGGTAGTGTCTGGCCTTCAGCTGGACTTCTTACCACTGATTACAACCTTCTGAGCCTGAGAATTCAGTCAATTTTCAATCCACCTCACTGCACTTATCTAGCTTGTAGTTTACTAACTTATCTATGAGGATGTTATGACAGACAGTGTCGAAAGCCTTACTAAAGTAAAGGTAAACAACATCCACTGCTCTCCCTTTATCCAGGCCAGCCATCTCGTTGTAGAGGGCTATCAGGTTCATCAGGTTTGATTTACCCTTCATAAATCGATGCTAAATGCTTCCAGTCACCTTCTTGTCCTTCATGCATTTGGAAATGGTTTTCAGAAGGATTTGCTCCATCACCTTTCCAAGGACCAAAGTGAGGCTGACCAACCTATAGCTCCCCAGATCCTCCTTCTTGCCTCACTTGAAGATAGGGGTGACATTTATTTTCTTCCAATTCTCAGATACCTCTCCTGATAGCTCTCACTTTTCAAAGGTAATCAGGAGTGGCTTTGCAGTGACATTGGCCAGCTCCCTAAGTACTTGTGGGTGCATCTCCTCAGGGCGCATAGACTTGTGTATGTCCAGTTTACTTAAGTGTTCCCTAACCTAGTCCTACTCCCCCACAGATGTGTTCTTTGCCCTGGACTTTCCTTCTGGTCTCAGGGACCTGAGATTGCTGAAGGCCGGAATTACCAAGAAAGACCAAGGCAAAGAAGGCATCCAGGACTTCGGCCTTCGGTGTCCTTTGTAACCAGGAGCCCTGCCCCATTTAGCAGCAGGTCCATGTTTTGTCTACCTTTTCTCTTGCTGCTAATGTATTTGTAGAAGGCTTTCTTGTTGCCATTAATGTCTCTTTCCACTTTCAGCTCTAGGTGGGCTTTAGCTCTCCTAACCCCATCACTGCATGCTCAGACAGTATCTCTATATTCCTCCTGGCTCCCCTGTTTCTGCTTCCACCTCCTGTACACTTCCTTTTTATATCTGAGTTTAATTAGATTTTCCTTATTCACCCACGCAGGCAGGCCTCCTGCCACCTTTGCTTGATTTCCCACTTCTTGCGAAGGACCGTTCATGAGCTTGGAGGAGGTGATCCTTGAATATCAAGCAATTCCCTTGGACCTCTCTTCTCTCCAGGGTCATATTCAATGAGATTCTTCCAAGTAGGTCCCTGAACAAGACAAAATCTGTTCTCCTGAAGCCCAGGGCTGTGATCCTGCTCTTTGACCTGCTCCCTCCTGTCAGGGTCGTGAGCAACATTTCATAGTCCTTGTTGCCCAGACTGCCCCTGACCTTCACATGTCTGACCACCCCTTACTTTTTTGTAAGTGTGAGGTGCAACAGAGTGTCTGCCCTTGTTGGCTCCTCAGTCGCCTGTGATATTTTCTACTTTCTTCTCTGTTCCTTTCTTCATAATTATTAGCCGTAAATGTCCTTTTTGAGCCACTAAACAATGCTCTGAAATTGTCAGAGAACTGCTACGGCTCAGAGCTCTCTTATCTCAAGTGGAATGAGCTAGATCAAAAACCATCACTGAATTTTTAAAGTTAGTAATGATTTTTCATAGGTACATAAGTTTGCACTTATTGACATGGAATTTCCTGTAATATCACACAGGACTCGCACGAACCTGCTGCATTGCTACTACTCTGAATCAAACAGGATTGTTAGCAAGTTTTGTCATCTTTCTCCAGCAGCCATTACTGGACTGTCTTTACCATTGCATGGTACAGCCTAAATAGAAGTGGGCAGTTTAGTAGCTTTATGTCAGCGCCTTTAGCTTGAGTTTGAATCTGCATTACATGTTTCAGGCTTCTAAATCAGATGAAATCAGGGAAATCCATAAGTACTCCGAGTAAGTTTTGTTGAAACTTGTTACCACTTCTGGCACGTTCTCTGAAATTCACTGTGCTAGATATATGTCAAATAAGACGCTTCAGTAACTAGAAGAAATGAAGTGTTTCCTTCTTCTGGTACAAAGAAAATAGAGAAATATAGAAGGGAAATGAAAAGAAAGGAGTCAAACTTGAAAGGCCGAACTATTTCACTTATTGGTAGAACTACTGGGCAAATTCTCTGGGCTTCATCTATAATAGGTTAAACCAAATGGTTATAATATTAGTAAAGTTAAGAAGGTCCGTTAAGGAGTACAACAGGAATAGTTCCTTTATTTTTATCCAGGTCAATAGCTAGGTGTTTTTCTTTGGTTTTGGCTTTCTTCTGTACTGTCTCTTGCAGATTAGGATATATAAAACTCAGGTCATGATAGCCTATTTTTACTTAGTGCATCCATGCTTTTTAAATTATTGCTTGGATGGAAGAATTTCAAGGAACCGAAACCATTTTTCTTGAAATATAGGGTCATGATGAGGAAACATTTTGAAAATAAGTTCAGTCCTTGTATTTCTTTTTCATTTAACGCAGTCGGCAAATAAAATCTTATTTTGTGTCATTTTTGTCATCTTCTTGATTTTACTTGAAAAAATGGCAGAAAAATGAAAGCCTCAGTGCTTTACTTGTTTTTTTTTTCTATATCTGTGCTACATCTGTTTATAACTAAGATCTGATACCTACTGATAGCTTTATTTTCTTTCAGCCTGAATTTTCCTACACATCTATTGCTGGATGGAGTACTAGCCTCAGCTGTGTATTAAAACCAGCCAGGTACTCCCCATTAACACCTCATTTTTCTTCTGGTACTGTAAGGACTAAAAGCACTAGTCAGGGCTGGCGGTCCCACTGTGCCAGATCTCTGGTTGTACATACGTGTGCGCTGCCCCAAGTTGCTTGCAGCTAAGGCCAAATGTAATATTGCAGAGAAAGCATCGCACTGTTGAGTCCCTGGGCTTTGAGTCCTGCCGTTGACTTAGCCTGAACTTCCCCGCAGTGCACTTTACCTGTGCGCTGTAGTATCACTGATGTGTTTGTGCGTAGCCCATGGCTCCGTGTGCTGAGGTTTCCTGCACAGCTTGGGAGGGTTTTGCATTCCTGAGAGGTCATATCGTGAAAGGGTGCTACGTGCTGTCTGCACATGTGTCATCTTGCTGCCAAGCTGACGGATGTTCCGGCACAATCTGGGACATAACCATAGCCACTAGTTTCTGCAGAGTATGATCACAGCATTGAGAAAGATGTAGATTGTTCCAGGGCTGCAGAAAAAACGGAGAGAGGGGAGGATGGGAAAAAGAGAGGAATGAATTCATTCGGGTGGACACCTTCGTTAGAAACATGCAACATAGCATTGCATAAGACTCTCACCAAAGCCTGACACTGTGGCACAATCAATTGTCTTTACCATACTTTGAGGAGGTTGGTGAGGGAGAAAATACCAGCTCAAATACAGTGAAACTTTCTCTTATTGCGTCTCGTTGGATTTTTGCCTCTGATTATCACCCTCCGTGTCCACTTCCACTTTAAGGTGATAGTAACACAATTTTAACCTACTTGAATATTCAGACATCTTTGGGAGAAAGAGGAAAAAAGTTTAAAGAAATACAATTAGAACCGGGTTTTTTCTTCCCAAGGATGGGAAGATTGCCTTTTGCTGTTACAATGGCGATCAAACCCTTATTACGAAGGTTATTAAAATTGTCGTGTGCTTATAATAAGGACTTTGATGTGGAAAACCAAAATATAAAGGGATGTGAGCATATGTGTGTGCAGGCATGTGTGTGTATATTTATATTTGTGTATGTGTAAAAGCTGATAAAGTTTATAAAGAACTAAGGCTAAATCTTGAATTTTTAGAATAGAAGAGGGAATACTGAGTTACTTGGAGCATTTAAAGGTTGTCACACACTGGTGTTTCAGGAGCATATATTGGAGACATTTGTAAAAAGATATGTGCTTGGATCCTTGCACTATAAAGATTTTCTTTTGTTTTTTTAATAGTGAGAGTTGGACATCAGTCAGCCTAACAGGCTAAATATAAACATACCTGCAAGTTGCCTGAATTTAGGCTATTGTTTCAGGAAGCCAACTACCTGGTGTTGGCTGTGCCTCAAAGAGGCATAAGGAAGATGAACTCTTCTTCCCGTTTTCTTTCCTTTTGCTGACAGAAGGAGAGGAAAGACGCAGGCTCGCACGCTGTGCTGCTATGAGAACATCGGTAGCCCTGGGAACCGTCAGAAACGGGAAACTTTGAAGCTCCGTGTGAGGCTCCCAACTGTTTGCTTGTCTTCAGGACGGAGCGCAGTGTTTTCTTTGGCATGACACTGCCTTGCGAAGTGGCAGGAATGAGTAACAGCGCGATTGATTTCCGTGAGGATAATTGGCACCGGTGCTCTGGCGCAAGCAGCAGGCCACGGGCACCTCAGGGGCCCCTGCCATCCTCAGCGGGAAGGCTGATGTTGGAGCAAACGCACCCTGTGGGAGCATAAAAATTCAGTGCAGTGCCATTAAAACTGGAGTCTGTCAGCACCAGGCCAGGAGAAGGAAGTCTTAAATATTCAGCACCAGCATCAGCTGCGCTTGTTGGGCAGGCAGGAGAGAGAACTGAGTCTCCAAAGGATATTACCTGCAGGCGGGATTTGGTCTTCACTCCAGCATTTTGACTCTATCCCTATTTCTAAACAGGCCAAGACTTCAGCGATCGAGTAGGCCCCTGCTGATTGATCCAGCCCAGCCTTTGTGTCTTACCTTTTTGTGCGTTTTCAGCCTTGCATTGATTTGACCGTTCTGTTGCCTCTGGCAGTTGAAGTCGTGCCTGGGACTGCCACTGCTAATGCGGAGTTCGAGGAAGGCCTTCATCCCTGAGCATGCAGTGGTTGGTATATTCTCAATTTCAGCCTGCCTACAGTCATAGCAATGGTACTGCAAAAGGGTGGCTTGATATACCAGCTTCTAAGAGTAAGCATGGAATTGCACCTCTCTATAGCGGGGAAAGGTAATGAGGCAGAGAGCAAAATGGGAAGCCACGGAAAAGCAGGAGAAGGTTGTCAACAGTAGTTAGGGAGTTTTGCACTCTCTGTATGCAGTCATTCTCCCTGCCCTGGTGTCTCTGGGCCTTGCCTTAAAGGTATGTTGTGAGGACGAGCATCCCAAACATCCAGCAGCACCCCAGCAATGGGACACTCCCAGCTCCCACCACTATGCAGTCTTCCTTAGGGTTATATGCCTTATGGTGTTAGGGTAGGTAGGTGTAATCTTGGCTGTGCCAAGCCTCGCACAGGGCTGGGACAAGAAGAACCTTACCTATTTTTGAACGTTGTGCTGGGTCTTCTGGTAACTGATTTTATTTGTATTGCTGGCAAAAAGATGGCTTCTGATTTGTAAAAGTGAGCCTGCTTTTGAGGCAGAGGCTTGTAACTTGTTCCATGTATGGCTTAGGTGTTGCAGGACCCTGTGGAGTAACCGTTTTCTGTTTTCCCGTGTAGCTTTCTACAAACCGGACGCATCTCCGTATTTGCCGCTCAGTTGCTAGAGTTGCTGTAATCTGCCCTCTGGTGTAGATCATGAAAAATTGACTCTTAGACATTTCATGTATAGTAAGTGGTACTGATTTATAGTGTCAGGAGGCAAACTGCGACTTCACTACCTATTTTAAAATTAAGTTTCACTGCCTTTGTTTGCTTATGTTACCTTCTGAGAATTGCTTCAACTTCCTCCTATTTTAATGTCTAACAAAGACTTACACTTTGACTGCTACTTACTATTTATTTTCTTTATGAGTAAATTCCTTTAATGTTGCTCCTGACCAAAACAGATACCTCCTTGCCACTGGTTGGTCAGTACTTCTGAAAAAAAATATTTTGGCTGAAAAAAATAAAGGATTTTAAGATTATTCTTTTGCCTGCTTGTATTATCGTTCAACAGTTCTCATTCATACCTCTCACCGACATTTGGCATCGTTGTCATAAACAATGATGAATCTGTTAATTTTAGAGTTGTCAAGAAACACCAGATTTTCTAAGCTAAGTTCCTTTCTCTTCTCCCTCCAAGCAGGAGGGAGGGAGAACCTCTAATCTGGCAAACACCTGCATATGGCAACAGGTTTCTTCTTTTAGGCAGAGCTAGTGTATTCAGGGCTACCAGAGGTGCAAGCACAGCTATTTAGAAAGGAAGGCTTGTGCATGGCTTAGTGCTGGCCTATGGCAGTCAGATCCCATTCAGTCCACTGGTCTTGGACAGTCTGCTTAGGTGCAGAGCCTCAATATTACTTGGGCATCTCTCTGCTACTGAAATAAACAGGAGTTTATCCCAATAGGAGTCACATGCCTGAAGATATTTTCAGGCCATAATTCCTGTGTGCGTAAGTCTTCCCTTGGTTAGGTGAAATATTCAGCCTCCTTTCTCTGGGTGGTTGTGAGGTAAATGTACTCCAGCCTGTGAAGAGAGCTGGTACAAAAACTTGGATCAGAGCTTTTATACCCAGCCATTTTAACAAGCTGTTATGGTTCTGACTGCGTTGGGAATGAATCACATAATACAGTATGTTAGCACTGAAGCACTGAAAATGTAGTCATGGCAAATGTATGCCATGTTATTGCTTTTTTTGTTAGGTAATATCATAACGGTTTTCTGAAATCTTCTCTAGAGCTTCAATTTGATTAGAATTGCATTTTTTCCATGTCTTTTTTATTTCTAAGATGGCTGCAGTTAAGATCTCTGGTGTTTCCTACTGTTACTAGATCTTTTTCCCTGTCTTTTAAAGCAGGAATTGATGCAAACACTGTGATGACCTCTCTAGCTGGACGCCTCCACCTCAATTATCAGTCCATATGAATTACCACAATGGGGAACTAACTCCTAATTGCCGTTAGCTGTCATTCTTGCAATGATTACAGCTTCTCCACCGCACTACTGAAGCTGGGAGAAGTCCTTGAAATTAGGAAAGAATAAGCATTAATTTATCATTCAGTACCACTGCAGTACTTATTAGTACTTCCCTTGAGTCAATTCGTGTGGATTTAGATTCTCCTGTGAAGATCTGCCATTAGCTGAAATGGTTTGCTGGCTAATAGAACCAAGTATAGGACAGACAGCATCGGAGATGCTTCTGGCGTGGTCTCTGATGCATGTTCAGCATCCCCACTTTTTTGCTATATCAACGTGAATCCACGTCTAGCATGCTGGCAGCCTGGTCATGATAGGAAAATTATTCTGAGCATTGACTTCTTCACCATGACTTTTTTCCAGGAAAGTGGGAAGTGGGAAATGTTCAAAGAAAAATAAACCTGACATCAAGTTTATAAAATAAAATCAAGTAACAAGTTTTTCTTGAAATTTTGACAAGTGTGCCAACGTTTCATAAACTTAGCAGCTTCTTACAAAGAGTCTTCTCCAGTAATGATAGCAGAAGAAAAGAATTATGTTAAAAAATAGGAGCTCCAGCAATACAACCAGGGCTTACTCAGCAATGAATTTTTTTATTGTTGATTTAGTAATCAAGGTTTAAAAATCCTTCCTTTCTTTAATTGAGAGCTTATGAGTATTCAGCTAACTAAAGCAAAGCTGACAGTGGAACATTCTCCCTGAAGAGAGAAGAAGTAGTCAGTGGGGTGGGGGGAGGAGTGAAAGGGCAACTTTACAATTTTTAGTAGAAAAAATTAGGAACTCCTTTTCCCCACACTTTTTCTGTAATATTTTATCAGTATTTTATGAGAATAAAATAGTTGCAAAAATCATCTTAAAAACCTGATTGATTCTTTTACTTTTATTGTTTAAAAAAGTACTGTACTTTCAAGTGAGTATCTGACCTAAGATATGACCTACAGCAGCAGTAAGTTATTTGTTTCCAAATTAGAATTACTGGGGAGAATTAGCTATCTTCCTTAGACCAGCTGACTGTAGGTAGTCCAAGTACACATCAGCTCAGCCTACCGAGACTACTTCAAAATGGGGGCCACTGTTTTTGCTACTGCTAGAAACTTGTGGCTTTGCAAAGACTGTTTTTTAGAAATCAGTTTGATTCTTCTTCAGATTTGACAACCACCATGGGTTTTACCATGACCGCTATAATAGCCTTCCTGCTATGTTAGTACTGACTGATGTTCCTCTCAATAGAAAATTTTCTTCCTTCCTGTAAGAAGATGTGTTCTGTCTTCTACTCTTTTTCCCCTACTTCTGGTCCATCATTTAACAACTTCTTGCTGAAAGTGCTTTAAAAAATGTAGTAGTTCAGCCGAAGGTTGGGGAAAAGGAAGTATTAGAGAACTCTAAATGAGAAGAAAGTGACAGACTGAATTATGACAGAGCAGAAAAAAAAAAAGATAAAAAAGATACCTCCTAGGGTATTCTGGGAAAAGCAACTGAATTCTTTGGGGCACTTTTATTCCAGTCAAGTAACTCACTGCAGTAAAAAAGGCCATACAGGTTCAGGTGCTGCTGAGGAGTGATCAGCCCTTAGGGACTCTCAGTCTGAGCTGTGTCTCAACAGAGATAGCCAGTGTTTCTGGTCACTCTTTAAAGCCTTGTCTCACCAGCAAGGGTTTGTAGTTCTCAGTGCGCTTCCCTGAACTCATCAGAGTCGTAGGGATTTGAACTTGCGGTTGGAAGGAGTCACTGGTGCAATAAACCTTCAAGACTTCTTCTATGCTTAATACGGGGAAGGAAGACTCACACCTGAGCCTTGCAGCAGCCTTTTCAAGACGTTTTGCACGAGTACCTTCTTCAGACACATGCGTTCTCATCTGTGTGAATGATTTGGTCTTCACATGCATAGACATGTCTGTCCTAATGGATAAGTTGCAGACTTAGGTCCTCCAAAGAGGTTATAATAACTTTTAAAGGCTCCCAGCGATGCAGGGGACCAGATTCCACCTCTTTGATTGCGGTGACCTGGTGATCAAGGGCATCTGCTTGGAAATATTGTTAGCTGCCCCAAATCAAAGCAGCCTCCCCTTTCCATCAATTCGTATAACCAACTATAAGGCTTCTCACTGTCAGCTCCCTTGATGTCCCTTTCTAAGCAGATAACATTTCATAAATCCTTTTCTACTTCTACCAGTGCCTACGATGGAGAAGCTCAGCCTGGGATGAACACAGGCATTCACAGTCATATTCAGTCAAGTGAATTATGGCTAGTTCCTATAGATCACATGACTTCAGTAAATATATTCCTATGCGTACCAGCTAGGGCCTAAGAATTATTTTTCAGAAGTCCATTTTAGAAGCCGGGAAGGTGGGGGGGAAGGAGTGAAAAGGCAACTTTGCAATTTTTAGTAGAAAAAATTAGGAACTCCTTTTCACAAGACTTTTTCTTTAATATTTTATCACTATCCAACTGGTTGTTACAGCAAGCTGAGGAAAAATTTTCACACTTTTTCTCCAGAAAAATGAGAAAGATATAGGGAAATCTGTGAGCTTATTTAGTAAGACCTTTCTTTCATTGCATAATTAGTTTAAGTGTATTTTTAACTCAGGTATCACTTCAAACAAATACAACCTAATTTAATACTTAAATTCTCCCCTACCTTTTCTCCTCTCCCTGAGTTAGACATTCCTTCACAGGATCGTGCTCTTATTTCAGAGAGAAACATTACTTCATGTACTCTGTAGCCACGACACCAGTCCCAGGAGCAAATAAGCTGTTCTTTTGTTTAATTAATCAAATTAGTGTTGATAAGATGCTTTGAAAATGGTAAGCACTCTCTAAGCGCTAATATAATTGTCGCTTTTCCTACCAAGTACTTTACTAGGTGAAAATGTATTATGGGTATGATTAATCAAATATGGTAATAGGCAGGAGCCTCATGGCATCTTAATAGCATGGAGATCACAAGATACAAAAGTATCACTAATTTGCAGTTGAAAATGTAGCTTATGGAACCAAGCATAATGATAAAAAAAAAACTGATGGTAAAAAGAACCAATACAAATGTATAAGTTTTATAATGAATGCATCCAAACTCTGTGTGTGTGTGTGTGTGTGCACGAGTGTGTGTGCACGTGTGTGTGTGCACGTGTGTGTGTGTGTGTGCATATACATATGCAACAGCATACTCAAGAACATGGGAAAAACGATCATCTAAATGCTTCTGGAGAGGTAGGAAGAGAATAATGTTGCTATATTTTTGCGACAAAATTTAGTTTAGTTTTTATTTAGTTCCCTGTGCCCGGGAGCACTTTTCCCACCTCTCTCTCTTGCCTTCAGCTACCTCCTCTGCAGCGAGTTTTTGCCTGTGCGCTGCTCTGTGACCAGATACTGATGAAACCTAACAATGTTTGCGCTGCGAGGTTGCATCCCCATAACTTTATACAGTCCACCCTGAAAGGGCCTGCAACACGGTGCATACTCCTGAACTTGACTGCTAACCGTGTGATTTTAGTAGTTGTGGCAAAAGGGGCTAGCCACCTCTTGAAAGGTGTTGCACACCAAAGGTCTCAGATAGGTGCCAGGTAGGACTGGTTTAGGTCTAAGTTAAAACCGTAATGAATGCACAAACATCTCTAGGCTTCTCTTAGAAGGCTATAAAGAGAATTGTACTTTTCCTCGGGCTGGCTGGCAACCGTGAATCAAATCAGGGAAGGTGAGGCAGCCAGTGAGGTGTGTATATTCATACGATCTTGCGCTGACCTCTGAGTTTATCTTAACTGTGCATAATTTCTGCTTGATGCAGCAAACTATTTTTCATAATATTACAGTATGTCACCTCTGAACTCCAATCCTATATAGTTAATTATATAAAGAGGCCTATTAACTTCAGCAGGTTGACTAGTCATGCAAGGCAAGCTGTATAATGCTAGGCCAGGCGCTATAAAGGAGAGCTGATCATGTTATTTCAAGGGACCAAGAATATTTAAAGCTTCCACATAATCTGAAATTAACAGTCCCAGGGACGTGCACTAGGGGCTTCAATTTCTATGCTAGTGAGAAATGTCTCACCTTATCTACCATCATTTATATCCACTGGCTACAATAGATACAGTAGAACCCTGGTGGTTTTGCCGCGTTACAGAGTGGGATTTTGTTTTCTCTAGGTACAAAGGATTCCTATTTTCAGAGAAATCCTTTCACATTTCTCTATCTCCCCAGCAAGCTTTTGTGTATTTACAAGCCTTGTACTTTTTAAATGAACATTATTTTCTCTTCTGTCTCAGTCTGCCAGAAAAGTTTAGTAAACCTTATGCCTTGTGATAAATATATTTATCAGAGAAGAAGCGTAAGTGTGGTGTGCTCTCTTTGGAGTTTCTGTCTCTCTAAATTACGGAGCTGCAGACCAAAACGTCTGGCATCCCCTTGAGGGGAAAGGTGAGCACAGATTGCTTAATGCTGGCCAATCCCAGCAAGGCTCAGCATTTGGCTTCATCAAAAAGAGGTGTTAGAGAAAGGCAGCATGAGGCATGTCTGCAGCATATGTGGGGAGACATATGAACCAGTCTCACTCCAGGACAAGGAGGCAGCAGCCCCACACCTCTGTTTGGCACCTCTGCTGCCTTCTCTGTGGCATGGCATCTTTTCAGGTTTGTATCCTAACTGCACACCAGGGAAGAGCCGTTCTGGACTCACCAAGATTTTCTTTGCACCTAGGCGTTGCCAGGGCATGATGCAAAGAGTGAGATCATTTGGATGTGTGTCCATGAGCCAGACCCAGCACAGCCATGAACTGACATGCAAAAAGTAACTTGAGCTGCTCCCCTTCAGCAGGGTTGTTTGCAATCACAACAGGATTGGAAAGGCTAAAGGTCTGAGGGTGTGAAAAAGGCTACTCTTTGAGGACATTCAGTTGATTAGAGTAATAATTTGGCCTCTGCCGACCTTGCATGCTCAAAAGACCCTGAAGTGGAAAAGTAAATTGGAGCAGGTTGCCCAGAGAGGTGGTGGAGTCTCCTTCCCTGGAGATATTCAAAACCCACCTGGACGCGATCCTGGGCAATATGCTCTAGAGGCCCCTGCTTGAGAAGGGGGGTTGGACTAGATGATCTCCAGAGGTCCCTTCCAACCTCAACCGTTCTGTGATTCTGTAAATTTAAGAAAGCACAAGAACTTTGGCTTCCTTGGGGCTGTATTTCTGGGAGGAGGGGAAGCAGGCTATTTTGCACAGTGATATATATTTATACAGCCCTCAAGGCCACAACACTCCAGCAGAGCAGCTAGTCAGTGGAGGAAAGGGATAGGCAGTGGCAGGAAGAAATTAGAGGAAGTGACCATACGAAGTACACCAAAATGCACAAAATCCACTGCACTGAGATTTCTCCTTTTGTTAATGTTTTGCTTTGTAACTGTAATCGCAAAGATTAATTGACAAAACATCAGTCACTGTTGGGAACACAGAGGTGTCTAAACAATTGTGTTATTTTAATATTTTGGGGCTGCTGTAGTAATTTGCACAAGTAATAGAACCAAAGGAATTAGCAGAGCGTGCTTGTTTCTGAGCAGTTATTGCATTTTTAAGTGAATAACCTTGCTCAGCTTTTGCCTTTGTTCCTTTGTAACATTGTCTGATGGATGCTGCAAATAGAGGAATTACAGTGCTCGTAGCCTGCTGCCCTATTCTAGGGAAGGTGGTGCGGCCCAGTGGGCTGGAACAGGAGAGACGGGTTCTCTGCGGGGTAACCTTGAAAACCTCTTTCCATCCAACAGCTTCAGTCCACTGTGTGCTGAAAAAGGAAAGGGGCAAAGGGAGCTCACGGCACCTTCTTTGCGTAGTTATGTGAGATGTGAGTAAAAAGCTTTGTGAAGGAACAAAGACTGACCTGTAGCTACACCTTCTACAGCAGGTTAGTTTTGATGCACGGTGCGATTCTCCCACCTCACTGTGATTCTGTAACTAACACCATTTGTTTCTAATCCAAACAGATTTTTTTTTTCAAGGTTAATGGCTGCGAGGCTAAAAATACAAATGAGGATACACAAATGGATTACTGGAACAATGGTATAAAATTCTACTTTCTCTGTAATGCCAGCTGTTCTTCATCCATCACAGTCTAAGGGCACAAAGGATTCCTCCTCTTATGAATTATAGCTGTTAAAGAAGAAAAAGTATTTTACTGAATACTGTCAGTCTGACCTTTACCTGCTTGCCACAACAGTTTTTTGAAGTCGGAAGCATAAACTCTGAATTATATCTGAGCTGTGGATGGGAGAGTCATGAAGAAATAGTTAGTGAAGCTATGGCTATTACTTGTGAAAGCCCATTTCATTATAAACGCGAAACGTAAAAAGATTATAGGCTATATTATCATTGGGAAGCTGAAAAGAACATGAAATCCATTTAATATTTTAAAATTAACTAGTCTTTGAGATGAAAGCGTAGGGCTGATTCAGAGCTTCCAGAAACAATCAGGCTATGAGTCCCACGTTGTGATCTCTATTAAAGGGAAAATATTCAGCATCTTCTATAGCTGACATGAGTCGTTGTTTCTTTCTCTAAGAACAACACCTCAGAGCTCTCACCAGAGACTCTAAAAGTGAGCTAAATCCCTTGTACTTCTGTCCCGTTCCGTGCGTTCTCCCCAGATTTGAACAGGGCAATATCTGTCTCCAGGCACTTGTAGTCTGACTGGGCAAGACAGTGAAGATCTGGAAGTATAGACAAGGAGGAGGGAAATGAGTAGCCAATGTCACGCAGCACCTGGGAGCAGATATTCTGGTTCCCAGGGAATTGCCCCGCACATCAGTGGAGGGTCTACCTTTTAAGACACAGAATCTGTTTTGGATAGGTAAAGTTATCCAGAACAATAATGTAGAAGAATCAAATAAGGAAATAAATGTTGTTCCTTAGGGTAATTATGATGGTGTTAATGACCTATTTTGATTTTCAGATAAGACATTTTTTTCAAAATTAACAAAATTCATATCAAAATCTCTAAATACAATACCATTCTTTAAGATACATGTAGAATGAAATAATTTCCCCTTCTGAGTGCTTTTGCACTGGATATAACGTGGACATTTTACTAACAACCACAATAAACCAAAACTAATGACACCAGAAGTTCACTTGTTCTCCAAATGGTGTGAGTGCTTGTGTGCATGTGTGTACATGTATATATGTGTTCTTTCCCTCCTAAGTGATGGTACAGTGTAAAAGAATAAGGTAGCGTCCCTTGAAAGACTGCTCATGCTTTTCGAGGCTGTAGTTTTCACAAGCCACAAGAAACCAGTCAGAGAGGTAGGATCTATGAATGTAGGATGGCTTAATACAGCTGTGCACATTCCTTAAGGAAAGTTATTTCGCGCCTAACAGTTTCCGTGCGCTTCCTTCACATTTTTGTTTCTTTACAGCACTAAAGGTGCCACAGGAAAGGCCCTGAAAGATGGAATGACCATGAAGCATTTCTGCAGGAGTTTTCCTGTAGAATATGGGGGCTGAGTGAAGCAAACCTGTGAACTATTACGAACTGACAGTTCAGCTGGTCCCAGTATGGAGATGCACCCAAGTTCATCCTGTACTTCTGTAATGCGTGGCTGCATGTTCTCTCTCCCTCTCAGTGATGGATAACTACATGGAAATTGTAAAGACCTCTAAGATAAAACTCCCCAAACTATCCCCTTGATTTCAAACTGTACTATTTCCAGATTACTTAGGACTCTATGCAAGATTGCATAAATTCCCTGCATCAGCACCTGTGGGTTTGGTACAAACGTTGAGCATCAAACTAATAATGATTACTGCTCCATTTGCATTTCAGCATCCATAATTTGGGTGCTCATAAATTCCATATTTCCAAATAAAGAAGCAATTTCAACTGGAAGCTTTATTTATGTCTCATGCTTAGTTCTTTAAGGTCTCATAAATAAGAAACTTGAGTGAGGCTTTTGCTAGGGCAGGATCAGTTGTCCACCCCACCACCCGCACTGAGTCTCTGATAATCTAGCTGAATTCATTCTGCACTCATTCATGTCACTCAGCCATGGCACAAATTGTCCTTCTCTCTGCCAGGTGTCTGGATGAGTAGGTATCTTCAAATCTGATATCCTTTCCATTTCTTTCCACTTTGCTGGTGTTTGAAATTGTCCAAGGGGATTCCAGAGCTATTGGCAAGTCCCAAGGGAAAAAGATTGCCACTGGTAGTGTTTCTGGACGCTGACCACATCAGCAAATAATTTGGCACAGTAAAAGCAGACCAGCAGATTGAAACATTTGGTGCCGAGGTTTTTACAACTGCACTGTATGCAGTTTGGGGCTTGTTGCAGGATGGATTTAGTGTAGCCCCCTGGATCAAATATCTACAGTCCTGTGAACCAAGGCAGGCATAAGGACAAATCATTGGTGCAAACATTTCTCTCCCCAGTAGTGCATGGAGAGCACCTAATGTGTGCCAGAATAGAGCCTTTGGGTTAGCTTCCTCTGAAAGGAATCCAGTTCACATTTTTCAAAACTGTTCTGCAAACTCAACCTATGCTCAGAAAGACAGGTTGACTGAGGATTTCTCTTTGTAACTCCACTACTGCTTCAAACCAAAATGTTAACGTAGAGGAAGCCTTACGTGGAGGTAGTCCAGAAAACACTGCAAGTGTTTGCTGCCGTGAATAGGCCTACTCCTGTCAATGAAACTGCTCCTGGACTGGTATTCAGGGACCACACTTGACAGTAAGTGTTCACAAAATTGTCTGTTTAGATAGTAGCCCCCTACACTTCACAAGGACTGGGATGATAGGAAAAATTGTGTATTCTTACTGCAGGCCGTGCTTCCTGCTATATGCAACAATCTTCATCTGGCTTTGGTCTTTGCATCCTGCAGGTTTAACCATGGAAGAGAAGTGGAAGTTTTCAAAAGTGGGAAGTGAATTAGTCATTGGTTCATCTTATCATGCTGTGAAAAGTACACGCAGAGGTGTTGACAGCAGCTCTCCTGTATGCTAAAAGATGATTGGTGCACATTCAACATTTTGAGTCTTGGCATCATATGCAAGCACGGAAATGGCGGTGGATCAATTTCAAAAGTAGCAATGATGTATAGCAAGAATTATGGTCTGTAATTAGTATGCTCTATCTAGTCTGAGCTTTCATATTTTTGCAAAGTATATTTTTTGCTAATCTTGTAAAAATAAGCATGGTGGCAAATATGGAATAGATGAGAAATAGTAGCTGTAAAAAGAACAGAAACAGTCTTGTCATAAGTACAAATGAAATTCTGCTAGGAAGGCTTCTCTAGAAGCTCTTTGGTGTGACTGAGAGATAGGTATGATTTAAATACTTATGAGAAATACAGGAAAAACAGAAGAAAAACAGTGCCAGTCCTGGTCAGTGTCATCTGCACAAGGTTGCACATGAAAAGACTGGTCACCCATCTGACCTGACCAGACATCTTGCATGAGACAGAATGGGACAGCAAGCAGTGAAACATGTTCATCAGGTGCTGTGTACAGCCCCTGGACTGCTAAACCTGTCGTGGACTGAAATATGATGCCTCAAACGCACCACTCACTCTTAGGAAACTGTATATTGTAGTGAGCAGAGCTGCTAAACAAGCAGCAGCAACATCCTCCAAGTGCACACACTATATAATCAAACAGTGGTATCATCAAATAATAATTCTGTGATTGAAACTTAAAAGAAGGCAGTGAAAATCAACAACTGCACCTGAAGGAACAAACGCTTGCACGGGAAGTGAGGGCAACTGTCCTGGGTTATTCACAGGTGAATATCAGTCCCGCAGATGAACACATTTACGTGTTTTTCCACGAATGTAGGCTGAGGAAGTATGGGTCACACAGCAGAATATGGTAGTGATGGATCCTTTGGACGTAATAACAGACCCTAGTAAATGAAGGTTTGCCTGCGTTCCAACAAGTGCACAAATAACGCGAGTGCTAAATAACGGCTTGCCTCATGGTACAAGTGCAAAAGAGCTATTTAGCACCAGCTTCTTTATGTAAACACTGCTGTGCCAATAATATACACGCACTAGTCAAAAATGGATTAAGTTAAACAGCCCAAAGGCGTTTTTCTGTGAAATTAGATCACCTGCACAAAGACTTTGAAAAAGAATAACGATGGCACATTAAATTCGCACCTGAGTTTACTTGACAATAAATTCCCTGTGTTGACAGACTGTGAGAGCTCAGAGCCCATAAACGGATTATACACATAATATGAGGCGTGGTTACAGAAGACAGGCAGCCAGGCAGCCCTGAATGCTCAGCTGAAGCACAGAGGCTTATGCTAGAGAGCAGCTGAACTTTAGCTGGCTAATTGAAAATCATGTTGTTACAGAGCAAAACAAATGAGGAAAGAGAAACATAAGACGGGGGCAGCTTTAAGATAGTAATGCCCGTGGGAAAGCGGTAATACAGGACATTTGCTGACTTTGTGTCAGTGATGTAAAGAGCTGGATTCAGAGATTTAAAGATATTAAGGCATCTCTCCATGGAGCATTGCAGTGTGTAATCTGTGTTTACAAAAGTGACCTGTAAAGATATTCAAAATTTTAAAAAATGAACAACCAGATTTTTGCAGTAATTTTCTTATCTACGCTGTGGTGATAGATGTAAGAATGAGGGTCCTTCTCTCCCTGTGACTTCAGCTGCAGGAGAAGGCTTCAGGCTGAGCACCGCTCGCTCTGTGCATCCTCGAGACCGGTGCTCTGGGTTGCGTATTCATGCGGAGGTGGTGGCCATGGTGCCACCACGCTGTGTCGGCCGTCTTGCAAAATGGTCGATTTTGCTGGTCCTTCCCCGCAACATCTCGACGATTCCTGGGCTTTTACCATGCTCTGTCAGTGAAAAGCACGTGAGCTCAGGCTAGTAGGTACAGTCATCCTACCCTTGGATTTTTGGTACTTCTCCTTGTTGGGGCTTATGATTCAAACCTATTCTAATTGTTCAATTGTGGGATGCTTACAAACCAGGATCTGCACTAGACTTCTGTGGAAGGTAATGAAGACAATCCCCAGCGTGGGTCATTCTCTCCTGGGAACGATTTCCCATTAGAAATGTAGTTTCCCAGCAGTACCACAGTGCCTGGGCACTGGTTTCGGTCGGTGCAGATGTGGCACAGCCTGGCAGCCACACAGCGCCCTGACCTAGAGAGACCATGCGGAAAGAGGCTGTTTGCACTGCCCCTCGTGGCATCTCAGAAGGTCTCAAAAGACCCGGGAATTTGTGGCAATTCCCTTCATCCGAACGGAAAAGCTCTCCCTGCTTTTAAAGAGGGGAAGACCGACGGTGAGCGGATCATAACGTCGGTACTTTGTCCTTGTTTATCGGGCCTGGGGCTGGAGACCTTTGCCGAGTTCAGGAAGTTGCTCATGTTGCTTAGATGGGGAAATGGGAGGAGGGTCAAGAAAAGGTGCCTCAGAGGGTTATGCCTCCAAAGCAATGTTTTGTACCCAGGCCATTATTGTAGTACCATAAGTATCTGTTACTTGGGAGAGCAGCTGCTGTGCTCTCATCATTTGCTCAGTTACTGCTGTGAAAGCTTGGGCAATGCTTCTTGAACGCTTTGTTGCTCCTGTTGGCCCGGTAGTGTAAGTGTTTTATGTGGAAAGGCACCGCTGCACCCTGGGGGCTTGGATCGCTGGAGATGTCACTCTAAACAGTCTGGGTGAGTCCTGGGAATAGGCACCTACAGGCCAAGCGGTGGAGCTGCTGATGGCATCCGGTGCTGGGGGACATCACAGCCCACCCTACCTCAGGGGCGAGAAGAAAGGTCAGGCAGTGCGGCAGGGGTCTCCCCGCGTGTGCTGGCCCTGGGGGACCTTGCAAAGGCTGCCCTGCTCTCCGCTTTCCCGAGGCTTCACTGACCATGCAAAACAGTGGGGAAAGCAAACAGCCTGGGCTAGAGCATCAGTCTAGGTAGAAAATATTCAAATATTCCCTGGAAGACTGACCTGCTCCTTTGGCTGGAGTTTCCCTGGTTCCCAAAACTGCTCTTCTGTAATTTGTTCTCATTTTCTAATGAAACTCTGATGAAGTGAGGTGAAGGTCCCATGTGGGTCTTGGACAGGCCAGCTCATGCTTGCCATTAATTAACTGGGTTTCAGTTCTTGATTTTGAGCTATTAAAAATAATTAAGTTTATATGAAGACTTAATCACATAAAATAACTTTAATTTTCCACTCAGTAATGACAATGAGAGTCCCACTGGGCAGCACATTTCTGGTTAGTGACTCCCAAAAATTGCTTCTGGTGACCTGCTCATGTCATCTAACCCACCTGCACTGAAAGTAAACTGCTAATTGTAACAAATGAATAAGGACTGCGTGAGTCTGGAACCTAATCATGCTCGCTCAGGGAGATTTTTCTCATTAAAATATGTTAGAGAAGCTTTCCTTACAGATTCCCACGACCAGCTGCTGAAAAATGTTTTCTGTCCCTTGACTGGGGCTGAAATTCAAGGCACATGCTCAAGCCCTTGCCGCATAGCTCTGGATTTGAATATCTAAAGTTGATGATGTAACTAAGAGCAGTGCTGCACCCATGTCTAACCGAACACGTAAAGCTGTGAACACGACCCAAATCTGAGTAGGGCACGAGGTGGCGGCACCCCATGCTGAGCTGTGACGATGTGCCACTGAGTCAGGAGGGCGAGCGTGGGGACTTAACCAACTCTTAAGTATCTCTTCCTGCTCAAAACACCTGCCAGCAAATCCGTGCCTGAAAAGTTTCCTTGCTTCAAAACATTGCAGAAGACGTTTCCCGTTCTGCACAAACTCTATGCAATGTAGAAATGGTATACAGAGCTGGACTGCCACGATATATGTTTTACACATAATCTCTTGGGAATAAGCAGCAAGCCTTTGAATGAATTTAGCCCTGTATGAGGATGACTTTTTCTGCCTTCCCTGTGGCTCCTCTGAGGTCCATGACAGTCCTCAGAATGGTGCCTCAGGATGTCGGTTGTCTTCTCTAACGTTGGTGGCATTAACTTGCATTTTTATGAGGCTACATGTCTTCCTATTGTTAAAAATTTTTCCTAAATGCTTGGTTCACATCTTAGAATTTTTGGGGGGCATTATTCTACGACACAGACTTTTTTTTTTTATGTTTGTCAGAATTTTCCTCTTTTTTTCCTTCTTCCTCCTTCAGGGTACAAGCCAAGCGAAGCCTTGCTGAGGAGATTGTATGAGGATGTAGGGGAAGCAGGAAATTGTTTTGTTTTGTTTTGTTTTCTTGAGTTCCTTGCCACTGTACAGCTGCCTCTGCAAACAGCAGAGTTCAATAATAAGTAAGAATAACAATCCGAAAAAGATAAGGGAAATGTTAAAACAGGAAAGGAGCAGAATGAGATGGAAAATTATACTGAGAAGAAGATAATGCAATTTATAAAATAAAGAGTCATCCTTAGTCTGAATGGTCTGCTCGGGTCTACTCACCCGTCCCAAAAGAAAAAACAGGACTAGATGGGCTTTGGAAACAGACGACAAAAAATAATCAGAACTGGAGAAGTGTCTGTAAGGAAATGCTAAATATATTGCAAGTTAGGGAAGAGGTGTGTAGCGGGGACTCTGTGAGGAAGAGCACTATGAGAAAATAATTCAGGGTTTCTGCTTAATCTTGCTTATCTTGTGAGATTAGGAGGGGACACCTAGTGAAACTGAAAGGAAATCTTTCTTACCCAGCAAATAATTAACCTTTGGCACTCACTGCCGCAAGATGATCTTGCTGACACCCATGTAACACGTTTTGCAACGATGGAGGACCATCTCAGTGAAACAGAGGCTTAGATGTGAAAGAGAAAGCTCCCCTCAGGACATGACTAGATGTCTCCTCTGAAGAGCCTGCGGCGAGCCGTTCTGAGAGAGAGGCCGCTCCGTGAATCTGTGTTTTAGCTCAGTGCTGTATTTCTGCAGTTCTCTTCACAACAGGGAGTAGATAGACTTTCCTGGACAGGTAACTCACCTCGTCATCTTCTGGTAGACCGATGTGTAAGAAAATTGCATGCCCATTGCGATTCTCCAAACTATCCATTCAGCTTTGACCGAACTGCATGGTTAAGGCACCAAAGTTTGGAGTATTAAGATAATATATGTTATGAATAGTTCTTTACAATGGCAATGTAATACTAGTGGGACAGCACTTCTAACTTCGTTACCATATATGCCCTCTCTAAGAAGATTCTACAGTTTTTCTTTCCAAGCAACTTTATCTCTGCCAATGCAGATAACATCTTTATTGAAAGAACAGAAATAATTCAAACCCTGTTAGAAATTACCAGGAAACTTTTCCCCTGGCAGTCAGAAGTGGTGTTTTCTGCCTGCCGTTTTGAAACGAGTGCTGGGAGGAGATAAGGTCTGTGCTGTGTCACCTTTCATGGGGACACAACGCATGTATTATTTAGGGCTGCATGATTTGTATTGCATTATTTCAAAGCTTCCATACATTCTAATGCTTTACATTTGTAGCAACAGAGTGGTGTGCGCAGATAAGGACTCTAAGGAGGTTTCAAAGTGCTATTATAGTTCAATTTGCCAGCATGGCAAATTTGCATGGATTTTTCTTGATTTTCTGTCTCTCTAATTTCTTGTGCTATTCTAAAAACTTAATAATTACATACATATACACACATATATATATACATATATTCATGCACGCATGCACATACATGCACACACAGACATACATGCCCCTCCACAACACATATATGTACATTTAGTTTTCTAGTATCTTGGGTGGGAGGGCAGAGTGTGCCTGTATGTGCATATTTGATATTTTTTCGTCTGGATTATAGAGTGAAACTTGTTTTCTGTAAAGGTTTCTCTCAAGCTTCAGACGGTCTCTTCTGATCATTCTTATAAATGGCCTTTATCTACATTCAGGCATATGGCGTATGGCTCCTCTCCCCCAGTGATTTCCCATGTTGTGAAGAAAAGACAATTGATCCTTATTTGTAGTGGAGTGGACTCAGAAGCACACAGCTCCAGGATCTGAGCCTCATCTGTTCAGCATGCAGACATGGAAACATATCTCTGCTGACAATCTTGTTCACTTTTAGGATCCCATTCTGGCCTGACCCATTTGCTTTTGTTGGTAGGGCGGAGTCTACAGTGCGAAGCCATATGTTGATTGGAGTTACACTGTGATAAATTCATGGTTAGAGCTTCTTATGCCAATTGCACGGTGGCTGCAGGTGCCCAGCAAACGTGGAGAAACATCTCTACACTGTTATTGCTGTCATGCAGGCTATCAGCCAGAGCTGACACCTGCGTTGCCAGGAGGCTGGCTGTCGTGGTGCGTACTCATGAACATGCTATTGCATCTTTCTTGCCAGCACAGCTATCTGAGGGTAAAAGAACAGACCTTTCTCTGTCTTTATGGCAAAAAAAAAAGGGCGAGGGGGAACAAGATAGGAGTGACCTTTGCAAAATGTTACAAAGGGTCTTCGGCAGAGCTGGAAATAAAACACGCACTGGCAACACCCCTCACCTGCACGGAGGCGATGCAGCTCGCTCAGATGCTAATGACGTGCTCCTGTCACCTGCAGCAGCTCAGGCCATCACCTGCATCGCCTGCCCCAAAGCAGTGGTCTAGAAATACTTGGCAGAGCTGACTTGCAAGACTCTTACAGCTTCCCACGTATGCCCTCAGGCTACTTTCGAAAGACGCAGTAGTGGGAGGAATACGACCCAAGAAATGTGTCCGTGGGGGCAAGTTATGCAAATTTAACATAAAGCTTGAATTTTAATAGATACAATTGTATCTACTAGTTACAGATGTAAGGCCTTAGAAACTAAAGGCCGTAGAAACGTGAAGATGTGCAGCCTTAGAAGCTGTTACTGAAAGGTAAAGATTTGCTTTTCCAAAACTCCCATTGCCTTTGTCAGGCAGGAAATACATGTTCCAAAGAAAACGTCTGACACTTTCTTTTCTGATGGATCTCAGGGAGAGAGGGGTTTGCAATGAGATGGTGAAAACGCAGGATGAATGCAGAGCTTCTCTCCAGTTCCTCACACAGACACCCATCCGTGACTTCAGTGACACGTCTAGGTTAAAGCCACCCCTCCTGCACTGCCAGTGGAGAAAGACAGCGATACCAAATCAGTATGTGGTTTTGCCTTTTTTTTTTTATTTTTTCTTTTCTAACTTGGAGCCAATTCTTGCCCTACCTATGTCAACTCAGAGCAGCTCTGGGTCAGTTCTGAATTAGCTATTTCTAGGTAACAGCTGCTCAGAAAACTGAGGCTGCTGGGAGGAGAGGGATTTTTTTCAAATTATTCTTTTGCACATGCTAGTGTGTGTAAATCCCATCTGATGAATGATTTCAGTCTTTTCGTAAGGCTTTGCTGATAACATCTGGCAGGGTAAGTGCAGAACCTGCCTTTAAAGTTTTATTTGTGCAGCTGCTGAGCACCGAAGTCAAAGGAAATCTTTGCTGGGCTGAAATGCCTCTACTCCGTATTGTGTAAGGAAATCAGTAAGCAGTCCTTGTGTAGACGCAAAACATAGTATTTCTCCGTGGCTGGGATGATCAGTTTGAAGAGGGCTGCTGTGAATATTTTGCAATCTCCTTCCCCAAAATATTTATTTAGGATTTTCCCCTTCTCCCCGCTGTATAAAAGAAAGGTCTTCTTTCTTGTATTTATACGTGAGTTAAATCTTCTTCTTTCCGCCAAGCTATTTCCTTGAGGAATGCCTCATAATGACTTTTACTGTGTTCTGTCATGTGATTCAGCTTTCCTGCCAGTCTATCCCTTTTGAATGATGTATTGCTTTTGTTGATTAACCCCCACAGTCTGTAAATGAAGAAGAAATGCATCCAAGTGGTTTATGCTCGCAGTGACACTTTGCCACCCAGAAATCTATGCAGATAATCTGTTTGGAAGTCTTCAGGCCTCAGAGGAATATAACTACCCTGCACTGACTTACAACACCTGCTGCAGCTGCTTAGCGATTTGGCAGGCAACGCACGTCATTGCCAAATGTTGCATTTGCTGGACGAAATCTGATGTCAGTAGCACTGACTGGACACCTTGAGTTATAGAGTGATGTAGTCCTTGGTTTGATAAGTGTCTTAAGAGTAATAGCCAGGAAGGATAACTGGAAACAACTTCCAAGTCCAGAGTATCTGAGACTTAAAGCGTCCTCGCTGGATACTTTGACAGTGTGTAATTTTAAGCAGCAGACACCATTTCCCTGGGGGATGGCCACATCAGGTCAAGTGCTTTAGGCTGTGGGGATGTGTGAGAAGCAGAAAGACTGTCTTTTTTCTCTCCGAAGAACGCTGACATCTAGGGATAATCAGAGTGGGCCGAAAACTAGTTTCCTAATTCAGAGATGACTCTTCCAGCTGGCGGTCCCAAAGCTGAACTGAGCCGAGCGCTCAGGGTGTTATAGCCACGTGTTGCTGGCTAGGAAAGACGTAAACAGGCTGTACTTGTAGTTTCTGGCCACAGCTCGTAGCTTACCTACCTTCTTGTACCCGCAGCACGTGGTCGAATCTACTTGCAAATGACCCGTCCTCCTACTTGCCCGAATAAATACGGTGGCATCCAAATTAGAATCATGCTTAATGTTTTAGAAAATTTCGTGTGTTTTGCACACCATGTTGACAGGAGTGCCAGGTTTCGAAGCTAATAATTAAATCCACATTCCCCAGATGGTTGAAAGGATACGTAAGCAAAACCCTTTACATAACTGCCTAGCTTTGTGTGCCTGGAACTGTGTTTTTTCTAGCCACATCCCTTCCTTCACTCTTCTAGCAGCACCATCTTTGCTTTGTTCCTGCAAAATCAGACTAAAAATGACACTAGTGGGTAACGTTTAGGTCTTTTATACGTAAAATGACTTGAATGGAAGAATAAAATGATTCCCAATACCTTCAGTGGACCTTGAACTAAGTTCTCAGTTTCCCAATGCAGTTGACCTTAGCTGCCGGGTAGGAAAAGCTGCCTTATGTCACTCAAACAGGAATGAATTCCAAATTCCATACTGAAAAGTACTGGTGGTTGGAGACCCCTTTCACAGAGAGTTCTCTAGTGGCATTTAAATCTCCTACTGAGAATCCTGCCTTTGCCAGACTGTAAGCATCATGGATCAAGTTTATTATTGTATTACTATTATTTCTCCCTGAAGAAGCAGCAGAAACATTAAGGAGAGATGGTTCTGGTATCTCACAGTTGTTAATTTCGTATGAGTGTTTGAAGATCAGCTCAGGTGTTTATGCTCTTATTTTTTACTTTGCTTTTTGAGATTCCCACCAGTTTTCTTAAAAAGTGTTTCTCTTAACCCAGGACATTATCAATTATAGAAGAAGCAACGTGATGCAGCAGCTATGCGGTTCATTGTACACCTCAGGCAAGCACCTGAGCACTGGAGCAGCCAAAAAAAGAGTTTTGCCCATGATTTGGCAAAGCTGTGGGTTTTAGTTGGTTGGCTGGTTGGTTAGTGTTTTGGTTTGCTTTGTTTTGTTGTGTTTATTTTGTTTTGTTTTTCTGGAGAAAGAGATGTTACTCCTACAAATGTTCCCTTTCTCTGCTGGAGGCAACTAATGGAGCAGTTTGGATAGCTGGTCCCAAGAGAGCTCTTCTTCCTACACTGTTAACTAAAGATATTAAAATGCATTATAATAATAACAGTATCTGGTGATTTTACTGCAGATAGGCAGCTATTGTAAGAGGTGGAGCTCTTCAACAAATATTCAACAAATAAATAGGTCAGCTTCAGAAAATAGGAAAAGTGATATGTCTGAGGGAATGTAACTTGTAAATTCAAAACCTGGATGCAGCAGATAAAGCCTTCCCTTTGCACGCACGGGGGGCTTTGGAGAACAAGGATGTGGTTTGCCATGTCTCTCCAGTGTGACTTGAGTTGCAGCAGTAAATTGGGGCTGTCCAGCTGCTGCCCAGCAGGACACTGCTGGGGGCAGGACTTGGCTACGTGGGTACAGCATGTGCAGGAGTTTAAGCTCTCTGTGAGCACCCGCCAGTAGGAGCCATGATAAAAAGGGGTTCACAGTGTACTTACCTGCAAAAGCAGATATGCCTGGACTCATGTCAGATGTGTAATCTGAATTAAACATCTACTTGTACTTAGCACTCCTTAAGTAGAAGTTATATCTAGCTCATTAACAATCATTGTGGCTAATCGTCGCTGGCAGATGTCTGAATAAAACAGGAAACAGCAGCACTGCGCGTTTGCAGCATAGCAGAGAAGTGGGTGGTGCGGTTGCTGCTTGCGGCGACCCGAGTGCCGTGTGTCACATCACTGGGGGAGGCTGTGCCTATATTGTGACTATGAATTACACACCTCTGTTTCCGTCTCGATGTACCTCCGTATGGAAGCAAGAAGATAGAGAAAGCTACCGTAGATCCTTCAGTATGCCATTGGCATTGCTCCTTGGATGCAGCATGCTGAAACTGCTAATTTACAACTATAAAGATATAGTAAGAATTTCTTATTAAAGGAGGAAAAAAATTTCTCCCTTTCCTAATAAAATAAAAAGTAGAAGTAACACTTTTTCTAACTAGAATAGAGTATAATGAAGAAAGAAAACTGCAATCACAAAAGAAAGTATGTAGCCTTAGTCATTTCCCTTTAATCTTATTATACTAAGTTTTTATAGCTGAAGATATAATGGAAAATGTAAGAATTGTTGAAATTGAAAAAATAAATTGGATTCAGCTGGGCAGGTAATCCCCTGACACATACCTTTTTTACTAGTATCTGTATGTTCTAGCCGTACTGAGATAAGTTAATTGGAAAAAAAAGAGAACCGTGAGCCTGAAGATTCATGAACAGTCAATTTCAAAGTACCTTCCAGTTTAGCCTTGATTATAAAATTTTAATTCTTGCATTGGTTGGTGACATAAATCATTCCATTGAGGTGAAATAACAGAGCCACATGACTTATGCTATTAGGTGTATTTCAAATCGTACATTTGATTTTTATGTTTATAATCCATATTAATAACGTAAGTCATCTATTTAGAGGAAAGAAACAGCATAATATAGTTTAACAACTGCATCCAGACACCTTGAATATCAATCTGGACAATTTCAAAGCAGTTAATGAATAAAGGTTCTTAACTTCAAGCAACTTGAATAGATTCTATTTTTCTAAAGCACTAAGCATTCCATGTCTGTTGGTAGGAAATGCCTCAGAGAAGGCAGCTAAACTCGGAAACATCAGATGCTTCAGAAAAATCACAATGAAAATTGTGCAAGAAACGAAACCCAAAACTCTCATTTGCTAGTTTGCATCCTGATAGATCAATTATCATCAGTGATTTAGTAAGAATATTGTTTACTTGGCACTATAAACACTTGGAAGAAGCGATTGCAGAGCATCAGCAGACGTCCTCACTGCAATCGAAAGCACTTTTTGTCATTCACTGGGAGATGTGGCTTTGAATAAACGGTAGTGAATCAAATCTCCTGATGCCTTCTGGTTGTGCACAGAACACATGTTAATTACAGCACTGCCAACTAATTCCCAAACTTCTGGATGACTTGTGCTTGCTGCTCTGTCTGGCAGAGACATGACTGCCTTTCACACCGAGGAGTACTGGTCAGCCTTGGTAGGTAACTGTGAGCCCGTAATGACAACATGTATCTCGCACTGCTGTACATCAGCCTGTGAGGCTGCAGGAGCAGCAGGAGCCCGTCTTCATTAATGAGAGAGCAGAATAAAAAGCATGTTTATTTTGGTGTATGACCTCTCGGTTTGTCTTTCAAACAGTGCACAGCCAGGACACAGAAAGATGACCAAAAGTAGTTGAAATGGCGGTCATCCTCTCCCAGCGCACATGATTCCTCTCCTCCCACTTACGTTGCCTGCTGGGGAATGAGGCTGCCGAAACCTAGCAGAGATGTATGCTTGTGCCACGTCAGCTCCAGCGTTTCGGTACCTGGGGTGAAGCTGAACGCTTGAACACAGTCTCCTTTTATATTATGCTTAAGTTCTTGGGAGCTTAATGGTTACCTGAGGGTTATCAGAGGTTACCAGTGAGGTTACTCCTCTCGTAAGGCTGAACTTAGGCCCAAATAATGCACAAAGCGTTGAAGATCCAGCCACAAAAGATGGGGTGAAGGGCATGTGTTCTGCACCTGCTGCCAAGTTTGGTTTTAGTAATTAGTCTGGCATTGAATATACCATAATATTACACAGTCTTACCGTTTCCGTGCAGGTTCTGTGCCTTGTCTACCCTCTAGGCTATTTTCCTAAAATCGTGTATGTGTCTCTAGCGGCCTCCATGTACTTGCTGTCTGTGAATCCCCGTGCGGTAAGCACATAGGTGGAAAAGCGAAGACAAAAATGCAAGTGCTTTCAGTGTAGGTTATGGATTTTTTTCCTGTATAGCTGGGATGAGAAAACAGCCGTGAAGTCCCAGGACTAGAGACTTAAGGAGGAATTAATTGGCAACAGAGGTTTTTCTCTGTAGTTTTGAGCCAGATTTCAACCTTTTGCTTTGCTTTGCTATACCTGCTGCTGAAAAAAGTGACACTGAAATGAAAACTATGTGTCAATAAGTCTCTGGTGAGTACAGAAAATTTGATTGTTAGATCTGTGACATTTTGTAGTTTCTCCCCGAACTTTCATGTGTTAAATCAATAAGAGAGTCTGCAATTATTTCCCATCTGCTTCCTCTTGACTCTTCCCCTGCCACCCCAAAAGCTACAAGGTTGTCTAAAGATTTTGGTTATCTTTCTCCAGTAAATCATTACTTAAATAACCTGATTAAATTAAGGGAAAAATTATAATCCTAATTTGCTGTCCAAGATCCCTATTCAGAGTAAAAAAATTGTATAAAAAGTGTTCAACATTTAATTTATTTCATTAACTTGGTGAGCTGTCCAGCGCAGAAGTGTGGGAGATACATGTCTTCTCTGTTGTTTTTACAGTTTCCTGGAAAGACGCCATGTCCCCTACTCTTGCTTCTGACATAGAAAAAGGACAGGTGGATCAGTTCTTACTAAAAATGAAAATACAATAAAATGAGAGGCACCAGCTCCATTCTCAGATCGTAAAAGCATTGACTGCTTTATAAAAGCCATTGATGGAGAGTGGCTGGATGGTAATTTACAAAATCAGATCCACAGAGCTGTTTAGACACCAAACTCCCATTTCACCCCATGGGATATACCTGCCTAGAAAAGCTCGGGAATCTGGATTTAGTGCGAGATTAGTTAATGGTAATCAGTGCTTACAAGCTCAGCATTCAGGAAGCGTGATGGACCTGGTCAAACATCACCTGAAAAACTGAAATACAGTGGAGTTTTGTGTGTGTGTGTGTGTGTGGTTTTTTTTTTTTTTTGGTCCAGCTCAAGACTTACAATATGGGTCTGGACAAACTGTCTGGACTCTGTCCCAGATCCTCAGAGTTATTTAAGCTTTGAGCTAGCAGTGATCACAACACTAGTCTAATCTCTATGTGGGAAGCAGCATCTAAGTACCTTCGAGGATTTCAGCTTTTCTACCTTGAAGAAGTGCGAAAGCAGAGGTAACAATTCTTCTGATACCATGGACTGATGTGAGAGAAAATTGTGAAGCACTCAGGTGCAACACTAATGGAGAACATATGACTGTCCAGGGGTGATTAGCAGGGCATTTACTGGAGCCAGGACTCTCCAAGTTTCCTGCCTAGCTAGATCACTTTTTATTAACTTTTCTGTACATTCGAGTGCCTGGCTCCATCTGCTATGTTTTAAAAATACCAGTAAAATTGTCATCTGGTAGCAATATGCGTTCTACATGTGTGCGGGGAGTTCCCAGTCTCTCCTCTTATGAGCATCCCCATGTTTCTGACCTCCTCGTACTTGTCTCCTTTCCCTGTAGCATGGGGAGCATGGGCTCCTGCATTTAATCCTGAGCAGCTTATCTGAAGGCAGCAGCTGCTTTTGAGAACTAATATACCAGAAGGAGCGCAGGCTCAGCATGTGAAAAAACAGTGACCTGTGGACTGTTTGTACCCTACATCCCTGTGGCCTCCTTTTCTGAGACTTTCTGACTTTCTTTGTGTAGCTCCAAAGAGGTAGATCTGTGCTTGCATCATCTACATCAGATTAGCTGTGCCACAGTGGGGAGCAGCTCTCACGCTTCCAGCGTATCCTCTAGGAGCATGCCGTTGTCCTAAATTATAGATGGGACTAATTGGTAAACAGTTTCAGAGCGTTATCTTTGTATTATCTGTTGTCAGATCACAAAAGTGAAACTGGCAGACGGTTGGGATGTTGCCCTGGATTTCTAGGCTTTTGCAATGCCTCAGCTACTAGAAAGGATTAATGGCTTGTTCCATTGAGCTAACTTTGGCTGCACTCTTTTTTACTCTGAAGCATGAAATATTATGTGCATTTAGGGGACTCTGCATTTCTCTGTTTGTTTCCTCTGATTCAGAAAATGTAGTAGTCAGCTGAATTCCAGCAGAGGTTTTTGGTTGTTAAGATCTTTTTAAAAATCATTGCCATTTCAGCTGTGCTAGCTATTAAAACAACCTGCTAGTTGTCACAACGCAATACGTCATTGAGATAGTGAATACCGAACTGTTTTTTTCACAAACTCTACCAATGACAAAACTTAGGAAGAGGAAGAACTGACAGCTTCTTTTCCTGGGTAAAGCTTTAAACAGTCACAGTCGAAGGAGTACTGGGTGGGACATGAGTATAGAGTGTCTGTACAGGATGGGACACTCCCAGTTGGATGTATTTCATTTAGATTTATTTCATAAACTCAGAAACATTATGGAATAAATCTCTGGTCAGGCTTTCTAAAAAGAGAGAAGTAGCATGGGAAACATTAGCCCTAAAGAATACTTTTCAGTTGTATAAACTAGCAGAAACTGAGAGACACTGCAAGCGGACTTCCAGCCTTCCTTTGCGTGGTGGCTGCTTCACTTTCCAGAGTAAAGAGAAATGTGTAAGCTGGGTATCTTCTCTGGTGGGGTCAATACACGTGACACGGAGTCTTCTTATTTTGTCCAGCTTCCGTTTACAAGTTTCCTGTGTGCTTTGGTGCTGCTGAGGGACTTTTGCAAGGCTGCCCCTCCAAAGCCAGCCACTTGTGTATGCCTTTTACGCCTTCCTTTCTGCAGTGTCCCTTCTCACACAGCTTCCCTCTGCAGTGCTGCGGCTGTGGCCTGCTGCCACCACTGCTTTGCCATGCTCTGGGTTGCTCTCCTTTCCACCTGCCCTGTAAAGCTCTCTTTGCTGCTGGAGATCCCACACCATGTGCAGCGACTGCCCAGTTGGATGCTCTGTCCTGACGTAACTGGTCTGCAAATGGAGGAACGCATCTAACCTCACTGATAGACAACCCTGAAACAAACCAGAAGACCAGAAAATAAGGCTATAATAGACCCTGGAAGGGAGAAAAGTTGCAGCATTCACTCCCAGGCCTTGCAGCACTGCACTTGTTGGCATTTTCTGTGACATCAACAGTTACATGGAATTATGCTTTATCCTTTGAGTTCAGTAATGTCTCTTGTAGTGTATTCTCTGCCAGATGGTTCATGCACGCATCTTACGCTGTGTAATAGGGTTCGCATTTCTCCCCCTTTCATTCTCAGCTTTAGTTTTCTGCAGCTTTGTGTGCATGTGTAGCAGCAGCTATCCCATACTTGGAAACAATTTCCCACAGCTACTTTGTAGGTAGGGTGCCAAATAACTTGCTGTTTGGGTCATCAGATAACCCTTCTTTATTGGCAGTGGCATGTGAGCGCGCACCAGTTATCCCATTAACCTTACTGAAGAATCACTTAAGAGATTCTAATTTTAGCAGTGACAGACTGAAAAGTTGTCTGCTCCTAATTTGTGGAAAAATTGCCTCAAATGTTCATCTTATTTTTGGTACTTTTTTATTTTTGAAGGACTTTGGGAAAGTAAAATAGCTTTAAAGCATATTTCTTTCAAAGAACAGACAAACAAATGAATAGTTTCTTTGTGTCCAAGTCTGCTTCAGGAAATCGTTGTCTCACAGTGGTAGTGTTTCCTCCAATAGCTAAAGATCCTGTATAGAGGAAAATAGAATTTATATTAAAAATAGTCATTTTATATATAATTTTGGGGGGAAATCTTTTAACCCAAAATTTTCCACTGATTTTTTTTTTTCACAGAAATAGGAACTTGTATTCAAATTGACTTAAAGCAAAGTATAGTTTTTTTCTCTTACATTGTACCTCTTCCAGTTTCTTCTGCTTGAAACGAACTACCTCTGCTTGTATAAAAACAATTTCCCATCCCAAAAAGGGGCAAATGTACTGGTAAAGCTAGTTGTTACATTGCGTCTAGTGATTTACAAACATTGCGAACCCTTTTTGAAGATGGAATTTATTTTATGA
This sequence comes from Struthio camelus, assembly GCF_040807025.1. Lineage (NCBI taxonomy): Eukaryota > Metazoa > Chordata > Aves > Struthioniformes > Struthionidae > Struthio > Struthio camelus. The sequence goes on along the minus strand of NC_090982.1, from coordinate 12,641,261 downwards.
TCAATTATAAGTCACAGTATTGAAGACATTTACTTGTCAGTGCCATGTCGGTGTTTATATGTGGAACCCATAACTGAACGTGATTGACCTGTTCGATCTGAATAGGTAATCTTTCCTCAGTTGTCAGTGCACTGTCTTATAAAGTGCTGGCAAATGGAGGGAGGAAACACCCCAGCACGCCCTGAGCATGCAGCTGAGGAAAGTACCAGTATAGCCTCTTAGAGTAGTATCGATTTGGCACACTGAAGCACAGTAGCCCTAACTGAAAACTGCCTGTGCAGCAGCATATAAGCAGCCTCCTGCATTCTGTTTGATTTTTAACAAAATCTGTATTATCTGTTTTCATAGTCTTTATTCCCGCATTGAGCACTCCTCTCAGGTTACAGGTAAGAGGAAACAAATATAGACAGTATGTTTTTAACACACACTGGGATTGCCTGGCCAGGACTAAGCTGCTTTTATTTTTGCCAGCTGCAAAGTGGGTGGGATGACTGTGAATATACAGTCTGTGTGTTTGCAGAGGGAGGTGACCTGTGGTGAAAGGTCGGCTTTTGATTTGCACATATGATGTCATAGGCAAACTGGATGTTTTGGGAGCTTTTCTTTACTGAATGCTCCAAAGCAAGGCCAACCAACAGATGTTCAGGCAGGCACTGGCTCTCTGCTATTAGTTCACAGCTGTGCTGAGTGGGCAAGTATGTCATTTCTAACCTGAGCGAGCTTTTTACTTCTTGCAACGAGACCTTTTCTCACCGTTTATCCCTCTCAGTGTCCTATGTCTGATCATTTGTGGTGGATGTTGTCTCCCGCTAGCAAAGATTGTTTCAGGCAGTCAGTGGATGCTGGAGAAACTTTTGCTCGGTACATTTCCACAGTTCTGCCAATTTCATATCTGACAGAGATAAGCTGGATGTGACAACCTCAAAGTACTCCTTGGAGTGTCTCCTCTGTAATGTTAGGCCCTGTCAGAAGCAATCTGCTTAAAGTATCAATGACTGAAATAACCTTCCCCATGGGTGCTAGACCAGTATGCGCCTATGGAAAATATCTTTTCTTCCTTGCCGGCAGAGCGGGCAGTAAAGTTGTGCTTTCTGGCAGTATTGCACATAGTGGTACCTCCAGCGCTGGCACTGGGCTGAGGAGCCACAGAGAGAGGCTTAAATATGGAGCCCTCGTGTGCTTTCATGCCAGATGCTGTGCGCTGGCAGCTAATTTACTGACACTTCCCCCCCGCCCCCAAAAGCCTCCCCTTCTCCTTACTCTTAACCTGGCCTGCTGGGCCATCTCTTCGTTCATTTCTAAAATGGTCTTTGGGAGCCGGTTTGCTTTTAGCAGATAGAAGTTCCCTTTCCACACAGTTATAGCTCCTCTCCAGGACTCAAGGCATGGAGAGGTGCCTGGAGCCGTGGTCTGTCCCAGAGGGGAAGTAGTCTTTCAGAGAAGACCAATTTTTTAACTTTTCGAAACAATTTGTGCGCATGGAACAATATCCAGATGCTCAGCTCTAGAAATTTGTCTGCTGTCTTGCTGGCAAGGGAAAAGTGTACATTTACTCCAAAAAGTGTATTGCAACAGCGGGGACACGTGCCTCCCAGGGGAATGTTGCAGAAGAGGGGAAGAGCCTCCTGGCGTCAGGTAAGACAGAGCAGATGTCAGTTTAGCGAATGGCTACATGAGTCTCAAAGCTTTTGCAGTGTGCAGAAAGGGCTTCTGGAGAGGTGGATACATGAGGAAGAGACAATGAGCAGAGACTGGGAGTCCTCCCAAGGATCCTGCATGTCTTGGTTAGCAGATACCCCTTAAAAATACAGAATATTGTTGCCTGAGACCATGCCGCCCATGCTCCATGGCAAAGGGGACAGCAGAGACAGACAGTGAGGATGATAATGGCAGGGCTGCTTGCAGTCCTGGAAGGTAAGCCTTTGGTATTGTGCTGATGACATTTTAAGGAATAAATACATGTTTTGTTGGAGCCACAACTGCTACTGAAAGTTCATTCTACACAAACCTGATCCTCTGCTGAATGGTGCTCATGTATACTTCTTGGTGCATGTATATTTCTTGATGAACTGGATTTATATACTCTCTATTGACATACATGTACGATTTCATTTGCAAGCTGTAGTGCTGGCCGCTATGCCTGTGGCATGTATTAGTGATGTGGAAAGCACTGGCTGCAAATGCATGTAACACAAACATTGATTACTTATAATTAATGGTTTCATCAATATGTTTTTACTTATAATCAGTGCTTTCATCCATAGTTCTGAAAGCATTTTCCAGAAGAATTCAGTATAAACACCTGCATTTTAAAAAGTAGGAAAAGAGAGCTAATGGCAGCAGACTGGAGTGTCTTGTAATATCACCCTGGAAGCCAGCAAAAAAGGCAGGAAACAAAAGTTATGTAATGCCAAGATGTTATCCTGAGAGAAGATACGAAATGAGCCTTCCAGGTCACCTGAAGATTACGTCTCCTGATTTTGTCTGTGCCAAACAGTTAATGACTTACTGTGCCCCATCAGTGAAGTGTAAGGGAAGTCTTCTGTCTTCTGTCCCCTGAGCAAGCTCTGGTGGCTAAATGCAGGCCGACATGCTGAACTGCAAAATGAAGCCAACAGACAACCTGTTCCCGGGAAAGTGCTGCAGATGACTTAACAATCATAAGTGAATTTTCTTTTTATCTTATGGCTATGCAAGGTTGATTACTGCTAGACTGACTGCACTGGTGACACCTATGGCTGTGTAGGCGTCATCAAATTACCTGTGTAAGTGTGTAGTCATACACACTGGGTGGAAAATAGATACAGGTTTCTGTTCCTTGGCCTCTGCTGTGGATTCATAACTATGCCACGTGCCTTTCCATTGTCTTTAGGAATAAGTATCACCACAAATAGGGCTGTGCAATTACAGATTTAATTCCTCCTCAGATGACAGAACATAAAGTTATCCTGGCTTTAAATGCCGTACATGGTAGGAAGGTAGTCTGTGTTGGTGGCATTTTGTGCACAGTTAGGTGAAGGTCACAGCAGGTAAACACTAATGACCTGCAGTTCTGTAGGAGATGATCTGATTTCTGCTATCGATGTTTAAAATCTCACAGCAAGGCCAGCCCAACCAGTCCATTTTCTGGCCTGGAAGCCTGGCGTCCTTTCCTGTTGAGGGCCAGGACTCGCCCAGCTCTTTTCTCCAGCCCTTCCTCCCCTCTGCTGAAGCCCCTAACTTTTTTGTCTGTAATTGCGGGTTTTCATCTGTTGTGCATTTTAGATTCTTTCTTGCCCATCACCCAGGGGAATGAATACGACCCTGCATACCGCTCTCAGTGGGTTGTCCTCATGGATAAGTCCACAGTTTTCTCAAAAAGCAGTAGACCAGTTTCCTGGGTCCTTGTGCATCTGAGTTCACTACCTCTGTCTAAAAATGCAGGGGATCTAAACAGGATTTTTCCTGTTGTTGTGGCACTCTTAAAGCCTTTCTCCTGTGCTAATTCTCTCCTGTAGAATAATATGCTTGCACTGTCTCTACAGTCCGTTCTTTGTTAGAGGAAACGATTCATATCTTATGGCTCTGCTTTGCCATCTCTTTTTCTTTGCTCATTCACTTTTCAACAACTTGTCCTGCAGTCAAATTTATTTCAGATTGACCAATATATTTTTAAAAGTTATTAAAAAACAAGAAAGGACTTACACAGACAGGTGACTGAATATACCTCATTTTATTGGGAATCTCAACTAAACTAAAGTATATTTACACTGGTAAATTTATTCACTGCTGTAAGAAAGCAAATGTACATAGCCATTTTTCATTGCCTGGGACAGCAATATGTTGGTAGTTCTTTGTTAAGCCAACATCAAGCCCTAGACGGTGTATATTTTCCAAGATCCTGAGTGGGCAAATTTCCTGCTACAGGAATGAATATTCAAACAATACCTTTGAATTCCTCATTCTCCCTTTCACATTTATGTTATTATCTGGAATAGGACATCACTCCATAAATAGATCAAGATTGGCTGAATAAAGAAATACATGCAAAGAAGAAAATGGGCTTCTTTTCCCAAAAAGGAGAAATAGCGTCTTGATTGTATGGCTTCTTGAACAGCAGGTTAAAACTAACGATTGTGTGGTCTCTAATTGTTTCTCACTCTACAGCAGCAGGAAGGTTTTTAAATTACTCAACATCCTGGGCTTCGCTATTAATGTCTCCTTGCATTGCAAAGCAAAATTAAAAAAGGGAAAACCGTGATGGATAGCTGTGTCCTGAGCAGTTCCATTCAGTGGTCCAGCAGCCATTGGACACTTCACCTTGGGGTATGTCGGATCATGAGGCATGAAGGTGATCCTTGGTACCTTGCAATATAAGCATCTGAGATATTAATTTCTAGAGGTGCAGATTCTTTCTGCTCTATTGACTATTCTGTGAAATTAGCTTTTAAAAGTACACCTGCAGCGCAGGCCACTTCACGTCAGAAGAGAACATTGTCTTTGGCCATTTGCAAAACTTGATGTGCGTGCATTTGTTGGAGAGACTTTGAAAGTCACTTCGAATGATATACAAAATAAAAATACAATTGCAAAAATGCTAGGTTATTCTTTTTCCTGGTGCAAATTGGCTTAGCGTTATTGATTTTGGATCATATTCATTGATCATCATGAGTGTCGTCACATACAATAACGCTGGAGTTACTGATAGTTTTGTGAAACTTTGGTTTACCTATTTACAGTCATCTGTTGGTAGCATTTGGTGTCCTTATTACTCAGTATGAAATACGTGGTAACTGTGATGTGCTGTGAAGAACTGCTTGATTTACCATCATATCACCAGAAAATATAGTGCACATAGTCATGCACGTTTTTTGATGCAGAAAAGCATGCAATGAGGATCCTGTCAGTCGGACTTCTATTGGATGTGATTCTCAGTAAATGTCTTGTAGGAGGTGATCCAGTTCAAATCTGTTTATATTATACTAGGCATGACAAACATGAAGGAAAGTGGCAGTAGCTCCAAGGTCTGACAGAAGTCTCTGTCAGAACTGCTCTGCTCCCTTCATCCCCCCTTGCTCCTTGTTATCCCCACAGTAGCTTGATTCTCCCTCCACGTGCACAGACCCTTCTGCTTAAGTCCATGTTTTATAGTTAGAAGGGAGGCTGTGGGAAGGAGGATGGCTCAGAGGAAAAAATAACTTGCAAAAACGTGGTGTCATATGAACTATTAAAATGTACTAGATTTTGTATAGAGAACTGGAAATACAAAAATAAAGGGACTTTTAACAGAATACAACTAATATATACTAATTAAAACATGGAAAGAGTGCACAATTAATGAATTGCAGTGCCCTGAAGTCAAGGCGAAGTTGGATTGCGATAGTATGCATTAATTAGCAGGACCTTGCTGACATTCTTAAATCAAGGCTTTTTTAGTTTAAAGCTGGCAGGTTGTACCTCTTACCGTTCACAGTAGGAGACTGGCAGTTACCTCAAACAACCAGGTCTGAAAACATTTAGAGCTAGTATATGTGAACAGGACTTGACCTCCATGTGGGAGGCTGATGGGACCTGGGAAAATCAGTGCCAGAACTGCTGGAGAGATCAGGCTGGGTTCCTAAAAAAGTAGTCATAAGTAAAGATGAGGTTAGACTCGTAGAGAGAGGTAGTGTCACTGCTGGAACAAATGGCTATTTTAGCCTAGGCCACCACAGCTGTAACACCACCAAAATTATTGGCAAAGCTCTGGAAGATACAGAGATTCTCCATTTGAAATGGAGACGACACAGCATGAAGGAAAAAAAGAAAACCAACTAAGGAGAAGCATGTGCTTAGATCAGTGCATTTAATGGGAGATAACGTCACTTTCCTTAAGTCTTTGTGCAATCACATCAGCACTGTTACTACCACAAATTGAAGTTTAGAGTAGACATTCCCAAAAACAAGTGACTCCCGTTTTCAAAAATGTCTTGGTAGTCTCCCTGCCACTCCACTGGGACATAGCCTCCACAGCGATTTTTAAAAATGTGGCATAGATCACTGTTAAAATTTTATTCAACATAACTGACTGGCAAATGCAAGTGATAAGTGACCAGGAAAACTTCAAAACAGAAAGACCCATTGGCTTTCCTTAGCCTCTGTCACACTGCTGGGGCATTTCATTGTCTGGTAATTTAGGTTTTGCATTACTGGGGCAGTTGCATTCAAATGGGCATATGGATTCTGTAACACTTCAAGTTCACTCTTCCCCTGTGTTTCCGCTCTTCTGGAAGAACCAGTATGCTAAGATCTGATGGCAGGGCACCGCTGCTCTTGCTTGCATGGTAGATTTCTCTTAGTCAGCAGGAAACACTTGAGATTAGAGCTCCTTGGAGGGACTACGTGTTGGAAATGAGTGAGACAAATAAACACTACCCGCATCCCCCTGCACCCCGCCTTCTGTGGCCTCTTGGGAAGTCAGAGCACATCCAGCCACCCACATCGTGGTGCCTACAAGGGCAGCTGCTGCTCAGCGCTGGGGCTGCCGAGCAGCCCTCGCAACGCTGCCAGCCACTAAAGAGGCACTACAAACACCCGGGGCTTGCTTTCCAGCGTGGGAAAGCTTCATTTCTGGCAAGCTGCCTCCCACGAGTGGGCCTGTGCTGGATATGTGAGGAATAGTCAATAGCTTTTTGAGGGAAAAACCTCCAAAGTCTCATTCCCTAGCACTTGAAACAGGGAAATTAGAGAAGGACTGGGAAGGGACTCTCTGCACATGCATGCTTTGATCTTTTGCTGGTTGCTCCTCACAGTCAGCTCTCTCAGCGCTTCCAAGGCTGCCGGCTCCCCCACTGCAGGAACTTGTGTCCAGGAGGAAACAAGGGGTAAATCTTCTCCTTTGCCAGCTCTTCCCCACCAGCCATGACTAGGAAATGATTTAGCCAGTAGATGGCAACAGTAGTATAGACAGGCTCCAACAAATCTGGCATAACCTTTTCTCCAGAATCTGTTGTGCTGTGAGTTGAAAACTTGATCCAGGTGAACTGTGGTTCTTCAAACTGCGGTCACATCAGGTAATATCCACACAGCACGGCCAAGTTTTAAGCAGCTCCTCTATCTGCAAGTTACAGACGGGGATTTTCTGGTCCCAGGTGGAAATGCTGGGGAAATAGGTTGGACGTGCAGCCTTCAACCTGACTCCTTGTGGCACATCTATTTTATTGTAAGCATTTTCAGAAGTCCATGACATCTGAGCACGTCAGCACGTAAATTTTAGCAGGGCTGTGGCCAACTGTGCTCTGGACATGGGGAATGTCTAAACCAGGAAGATCAGAGGTTAGTGAGCTGCCTGTCACAACATACATCTGACACAGACTTGTGTGCTCTGGGTCTCATTGCTGGCAGCTGGTCTCACCCCAGAATAAGGTATTGTGCCATTAGCTCTACCTAGCGCTAATTCTAGTTGCCCTGCTCCAGGCATAGGTAAAGCCACTTTGCTGCATAGTTCTGGCTTCTCCTAGCAGTCTTCTTAGCTTATGGTAGATGCCAGGGCTCCTGCTTCCCACATTGTCCAAAATAACATCAACTGCAAAGTTAATGTTGGTTTCTTCATCTCAGTCTTTCAATATCTGTACATATTTTCAAACAAGCAAGCACTTGGATGCCGTAATATCTAAATCTTTCTTATCCACTTAATTTTCCTTTTTTTTTTTTGATTTCACTATTTAAATTCCTGTCTCCTGATCATCATTCTGCTTTGTTGCTGGGATTTCAGTGGCTGGTGTTGTATTGCACAGCTAGAACCTGTCATGACACTCCTGCACCCGAGTACTGCTAAAATAAAGCCTTAAGACCATCTCTGCACTAGAGGGTTTGTGGGATGTACTTAAGAAGCAGGAGGTAGAAACAAGAGCACAAGGAAGCAGTGGTGCTGCTTAGGTGGCCTAAAGCTGAGCGTTCTTCTGTGGGTCTTCACAGAAGACCATGCTGCCTGTTCTCAAGGGCATCCACACTTCTGCACCTAATTTATTCTGAGTGCTAAGTTGGACAGCTTCACAGGCATCTGCTGTAATCAGCCAGAGGAGACGTTAGTGCTCTAATTGTCTTCTACAGAATCCTCTCTCTGTATTACTTAGAGAGGGAGAGACGCAAAGCGGTCAGAGAAGGTTCTTGGAGCAGGCAGTGTGTGTATCTATAAAAGTTATACTAGGTCAGACTAAAGGGTCAAGCAAAGTCAGTAACAGTCAAAAGGAAAGTACAGCATGATACTCCATCTATATGGCCTCCCACAGTGTTTTTTTTCCCGTACTGGTACATTTGCACTCACAATATATTTGATCCTTAACTTATACAATAGGTAATGAGTAGAAAAAAGGGAGAAAATTTAATGTTCCCCAGGAAAACCCAAGCCAAGTTCTTTGTGAGGCAAACTGTGCTTTGGCAAAAATCTTAACAGTGATCTGAGTTAATTGAATCAATGTATTAGAGTTTCCTGAATATATGGAGCTTGTCTAGACTAGAGAACTTTACAATAGCGTTAAGTGCACTGATACAGTTATATATAAATTTTGGGTCCTTTTGTATTTGATTTCTGGTTTGAGTCTTTTGGGTGAGCTCCATGTTTTGAGTTTTGCTGCAAAAGTGCAAGAGCCAGACACGTTTTAAAATTAAGGCTGAAATTCTTACTTGCTGTCAATCTACCAAAGTCAATTGGAATGATGCACGTTCTATCCTAAAATGGAACAGTAAGTTTACCCTCAGGGATGGCATTGGGGTGTGCACGCCAGAGTGAATAAGTGCATCACATTCTCCATCCCAGAATGAATGCTCCTCCTGTCCGACTTGCTTGTCATTTGGGTTTCCTTCCCTGTGAGGGAGCTCTTGGTCTCCTTTCACAGTCTCGAAGCACTGCCCTAAAACCAGGTATGGTTGCCAAAAATGAGGACAGAGGCAGGTATCAAGAATGCCATGAAAGTCAGTTGTGGAGAAGCTATGTTTCCAGAAGTCAGCTGGATGGCATGAAATTTGTGGCAAGCTAAGGCACAGGCGGCTGGAGAAGGCAGAAGAAGCAGAGGATAACCTAGAGTGTCACAGATATCCTAGACAGGCATCTACCTGACCCCCAGCAGTATTTGTATTGCCTTCAGCTCAGACAACTCTATTTTTCTAAGCACTATATTTTTGAGTGGTTATTTTATAAAACAAGCCAGACGGTTCCCAGTGGAGTTTTTCTTGGAATAATGATGTTGCCACTTCCTTAGGTTTTTGTTTTTTTTTTTTATTTTGTGACTTTTCTTTTGACTGCAAAGTAAACAAGTTAAGCTAACACCCAGGATGAAATCAGCAGCATTTAGGACCACAAACTCAGTAGTTTTAGGTTCCAGCTAGAGTAGGTTATTATAGTTTTTTTGCTATAATTTCTTTTACTCTAAAGTTTGTTAGGCTTCAGGCTAGCTAATTTTCACTGTGTTTTTTATGTCTACAGGAGCCTTTGAGAAGTATGAGAACCCAAGCCAGCTTGTGAATTTCCTTATTGCTGGGTCTTTACTCACACTCTGCCACATTCAAAGTCCCCTTTTACTGTTAGCCTTGACAATACCAATCCCTTAGGATATGGCAGAGCCCCCCAAATCTCCAGATGCCTTGAAACTCATGGCATTGTTTATCAGTGCATATGAGTATGGTGTTAATTAGTTTTTGATTCCACTTTCACAGCTTTCGGGTTGCAGTTGATCTGTATCTTCCGTGTTCCTTACCCAGCTGAGAAGTCTGGAGACTTGCTTTGTTTTTCCGTCTTGAAAACTGAGCTTCTCATCTACTTACATTAGGAAGCTACAGGAAAGTTTGATGAGATCCTCAGTAAAATCATAGGAGTTGGTAATATTGCTTTCCTAATGCTTTGAAAGCAGGTTGAAATATTCACCGTTGTCCGTGTTCCGTAGCATGGTTCGTAAGAATGACCTAGCTGAAAACAAACTCTGCCAGGGATATGAAGATCATTTGCATGTTGTTTCTCCAGACTAGGATTTAAAATATATCAAATATCTTTTTCTTAAGGTAGGCATGGCCTACCATTCATATTGTTTAAAGTCTCCACAGCGCAAGTGACATCAGAAGTTATTTTGCACCATGAAAATGAATTTCAGACTCTTACGCCTATGAGAATTGCCTTGTTTTTGAGATAAAGTCTGGTTCTGCCAATTGATATTTTCGTATTTGCTTCACTTTCATATACAACCTCCACGTTATTGCTTGACAGTAGGGAATTTCCGTTTTATATTATTCCTCCAGATTGTATATCCTCCTGGTACACAATTTCAGATTGCGTATAAGATGCTCTGATTCGGTGTCCCTGCACACCCTTCTGCTGCATGATGGAAGTCATAGGAGGTGTAAGCGTGTAACTGAAACTTCCCCAGTGTGGGGCAGCTGCAGATCATGAAGTCCTCACTCAGTTGCTTGAGCTGATGAAGAAAAACAAAGAGTAGGTGATAACGTGTGATATTACCTTCTGTGGACCTCCTCCAAAACCCACTGAGATGGAGGGCATTTTTTCAGTTGGCATAGGACCAAGGCTGCTACACTGCTGGAGAAGCACGGGTGTTATCTTCAGTGTTATTATATCTTTGCAGATTGCCTAGAAGTGAAACAACTTGCCCAGAGCCATCCAGCAAGTGAGGTATCGGGACTAATCAGAGAAACATCACTGTTTGTTCCCAGACCCTTTATTTTAACCACATATGAAGTGATAAATAGTCTTTATATCCAGGAAAACATTAAACACTTAAGGCAATATAACTCTGAGCACTGTAGCGCATGATATTGCCCAAGAGTGCCTTTCATCTCACCCTGCTTTTAATCTGCAGCATTAATGACCAACTTGATGTTGTCATAAAAACTCATCTCTAGCTTTTGTGCATTTTTTAAGAAACAACTCCCTTTGAACAGTAACATATTTCCGTTGCCTTTAAACAGTAGGGTTATAAAAGATTAAAGGGTATTTTTTCCCCCCTAACAAATTTTGCTTTACAATTTTGCTACAAATGTAATTTTGTATAAACTTCTTTTCCCTTTAAAATAACTTCCCACCCCTCCTGCTTTGGATCCTTAATGAATAATACTATGCCTATCTTAAGAAAAACGTGTTTAATGTGGTTCAAATCCTAGTCCGGAGAAAACAAGTGATTTTTATGAAACATTAGCTTGTCAGAGTAAATATTCACTTGTCTCCAATAGGATGATCTGTAATACGCAACGATCGTTCTGTCTACACTAAGATTTTGACAGGTACAAGTTAAAATGTGTTTTGTAACCAAGATGCACATCCGTTAGACAAAAGCCTAAAAGGCCCTTTGTGAAGACCCTGACGCTGTTCTGGCTGCAGCCGGGGATACTGAGGGGCATTAGCTTGGTTTCCTGTTGGAAAAGAAATCACAGATGAAGGCAGTGGGCATCTGAGTGTGTACAGCTTTTTTATTTTTGCTGTATGCACCAGTCCCTGAACAGAAGCAGTATAAACCCGTGTGCAAAAAAAGCCTTACCTCGTTAATCTAAACATCTGTACATCTTTTCAAGTAAGCAGCTCTATCTTGGGTATTGGCTCTACCTCAGAAAGATTTAAATTGGTCATACAATCCTTTTTGTTACTTGCCCCATCACTTTTGCCCATCCCTCATCCCCTAAACTCTCCCACTCCCAAAAATCTACTTCCCACTGCATAGTTTCTGAATGATCATATGCACCTCTGGACTAAGGAAAAAGAACCCCCAAAATGTTTGTATTAATGCTTCAGCTAATAGCTTCTGCTCTAGAAATCCTGAAAAACATTTACAAATTTACAAGACAGTCATATTCTCCATTTGTAAGTAGCCAGCGAGTTGGGGGTAATCAAGATACAAGGTGCCCTGGACATGGTTGTAATATGCCTTTATTCAAAAAAATAGATTCCGTAAGCTTCTCCAAAATGGAGGAGTTACCTGGCCACCCAAAAGCACTATGTTAAAGGAGAGGAAGATAATTTCAAGCAAGGCTGAAATATATTTCCCTAACATTTAAAATATTTGTTTATATTGCTATAAAATTGTGCACATTTTCTGTCACCAAGTCAGGGTATCTGCTGAATTAGTTGGTATGAGAACACAGAATGGGGGAAATTAGAAAGAATTCCAACTGTTTTCTTTAAAATAATAATTACTTGGCCTTAAAATGGAGCTTTAGTGTAGTTGGATTTCATACTCTCTTGCTGCTCAGGTACAATACGGTTTATCATTTTCTGAGTGCTCTCTTATACTTCCCACACATAATTCACCATGAACGATTTGGGTATTTGCAACTGACAATGCCTATTCTACATTTAGTGTTTTGTCCTGTGAGAGCAGCAGAGTGATACTCTCTGCTGGACGAGAGAGTTTTGGACGATAAACTGTTGAGGCTGACCATGATCTGGAGTTGAATTCTCTGACCTCACAAAATAATAGAAAAGTGATTTGATGTTTCTGACTTCAAAATGTGAATTCTGTAAAACATTGGAAAATGTGGGTGGCCATGGGATAGAGTACTACAATAAGTAATGTTGCATCCCGCATCCCATGACGCATTTCATGGTAATAATTCCACTCGTTTTTCTTTGATATCTAAATTAATGTTTACACGTCAACAGTGTAGTACTGAACAGAAAGGGGACATTTTCAAGAGCTTGATTGCTCCATTGTTCAAAACATAACTCTGCAGAGATATTTATTCTATTGCAATGGCTAGAAACTTTTAACAGTCTTCATCACATCGCACTTACAGACATTGAAATAAATTTGGAATACCCTGCCCTGAAGAGTTTACAGTCTAGGCATAGGACAGGAGACTACAGATGACTGAAGACATTTTGTGTACAAGGAAGAGTAGACTGTACTGAAACATTTATTTCCAAAGTTATTTGTCTTGTAATGTACTGTTCTGAAGTGCCATGATTTTTTTTCTGTCCTTCAGGATGAAAATGTCGTGTTTAAAGAGATAGTGCATATTAGCTGAATTTACTCAGAGTGAGAGAAATTCCTGGCAGTATTGGTGGAAGTTTAAGATTCCAGAAGACAAGTGAGCTATACAATAAAAAGAAGTGAAAAAACTTGTTATTCCCCCTTCTTTTATTTTTTTGCTTGTTATCAAAGTTATAGAGAGTAAAATTTTAAATTTATTTTACTTTTGATAGTTTTGAAAAGTTTAGTAAAGCTCCTAATTAGTGGAGTATAGTAAAGCCACAAACAAAAATAGAGTCATGCGGTAGTCGCTCCTGTTTTCTGTTTGAACTTTCACTAAATTACTGCTTTCCTATCTCTGGAGAAAATATTTGGTGAATTATGATGACATGTCTTGGCAAGTGCTATCTTCAGAACCATGTAGCTGACAAAATATGTGATGAAGTCAAATGGGCTCAAGGGAGGAAAATGTCGTTCATTTTTAATCATGACAAGTGATATACCTCTGTAAGATAGTCTAAGAAGTTAAACTTTATCACTAGAGTCAAGAAACTGACTTAAATGATCAAAACTTCCTCACCCCACAATCTACCAGCTGTTTCCTCCTTCCTCTCTTTCTTCATCCCCGTTTGTTTCCCCAGCACACTTGCATTGGTTTTGCCAATGCAAGACTTCTGCCTGAAATTCTCCCAGATAGGAAAACACCTGTAGGCAATGACACTAGAAATTTCAGAAAAGAACCATGACTGGAGTCAAGGCAGAACACCTATGTCACACATTGTAGGCAGCATGACACCCTGAGTACCCACCCGAGGGCAGCGGTGTCTAGAGAAGGGAACTGAGTAAATGTCTTCTGGAAACTGCTCCTAGCGTTGTCCTTCCACACGGCAATACCTTTTCTGGAGGCAGGATGACAAAACGTGGGCTGAGGTTGTTGCCAGTGCAATGTTACCATGCCGCTTTGGTATTGTTTGTTGAGATTCACGGAGATCCCCATTCATAGCCCTGGTTGTCTTTGGCATCAAAATTAGGTGAGAAAACATCCCTGGGGAGCCTTGTAAACAGATGAGTGTCCTAAGCCTGATTCCTGACTATTATTATTAGTGATGCGGCATTTTCCTTGTCTCTGGTGGCCCTTTGAAGGGAATCCTTTGGCCTTTTCTTCTCTCAATGGGAGAAAGATAGGTTGATTGAGATTGAGATTGAGATTGATTAAGGCCATTACGAGTGGCAAAGTAAGAAATAAAGTCAAATCACAGCTCAGGAAAGACTCACTCTGCTGGAGATGATGGACTAGTCCAGCTTTATACTTGCAGAGTGCAGAGCAGGTTCAGCCCCAAACTGAGAGCTGCTCTGTCGTGGCATGACATGAACAGTATCTGTTGACATGAGTATTAACTAGCTCTAGCCCTATTACTTGTATGCAAGTTAAACTTGGAGAAGACCCTTTAAAATGAAATTTCTGAGCAAGCCTACTCATCTTCATAGGCTGTTTGCATTGCAGGAGTAGAGTTTTACTGGTTGGAATACTTTGGCACAGTGTCACCATCCAGTTTTGTGAAAATATATATTACTACACTATGCTGCTGGCTCGAGGTGACTTGGATTCTGTGTGGGTTTTTCCTCATTTAAATTAGCTTTGCTGTAAGACAAAGAAAGAAAAATAAGCTCCCAAGCACGGGTATTTAAAGAAACATTCCTGTGCCAGAAACACTGGGGGGGCTGTGAGTCCGGAGCAGAGAAGTCCTACAGGATCAGGATCAAAAGACAGCAAGGCAGCCACGGGGAGCTGACCAGCTAGTCTACAGCCCCTCCTCATGAGGCAATAAGCTACCAGGCTTTAGAAAGGATGACACTGGGAAATTCCCTTGCCTGGGTTTAAGTGGATCGTTGAATTAGCTGGTGATCCCCCTCCTGTCCTAACTTTGGAGCCTGGGGGTGCTTGTGGGCATAGATGCCATCTCTGATTTTTGGGTGGTGGGTGGGTGGCTGAGGGTGCACAGTTAACTGTGATCGGTGGCTTTCCAGCTCTGAGTGCACTCAGAGGTAAACTCCAGTTTGAGCCAGGGCCAGATTTTCCCTAGTGGCTGAGCCCTGTAGACCCCACAGTGGTATTATTGGCCAGACTCTGAGTGCGTTGCAGTGTTAACAAAGTGCTGACCCTCTTTGTAAGTTTTATACCACGGCTGGTGTCTTTTGAACATCCTCGTCCATGAGTT
Organism: Struthio camelus; assembly: GCF_040807025.1. Classification (NCBI taxonomy): domain Eukaryota; kingdom Metazoa; phylum Chordata; class Aves; order Struthioniformes; family Struthionidae; genus Struthio; species Struthio camelus. The sequence goes on along the minus strand of NC_090982.1, from coordinate 12,626,116 downwards.
CGTGTTTTTGCATAATAAAACTCTGGATTCAAGTTCTTTCCTAGCCTGTACCAGGATAAAAAAAATGGTTCAAGTTGCTGGGTACAATGTTTAAAAGCACCTGTGCAACTTAAAATACCTGTGCTTTTCAGTAATAGAAACTAGAAAGGTGAAGATGTTTTGGCCGGAAGGGAGGAGACTGATACCAGCTGTGTATCAGGGCAGCCTTGCCTCTTTTTTTTCAGTCAAGTCTTGAAAACCTCCCTGGTGGCCTGTTCCAGGCTCCACAATCCTCTTGGGAAATAAAGTTTTCCTGTTGTTTCACCTGAATTTCCCAAGGTGCAATCTACGGCCCTTGCCCCTTGCACAACTTCTGCAACTGATGGGAAGAGTTCTTTGCCATTCCCTTTAAATACTTCTGAGATATTAGATCACTCTTGGCCTGCTCTTTGCCTGATTAAACCAGCTCACCTCCCTTAGTCTCTTCTCTGTATCATGCTAGGAGCCCTTGAGCATCCTGATCCCATTAAACTATTTAGTCTCTTTGAAACCGGACTAAAAGATTAGACAGTTTTGATATTTTCATGCATGCGCTGAAGCTGTTGGTAGCTGTTTTGTGTGTGAAGAGCTGTGCTCCCCTAGAGAAATGTCGGTTGTGTATGCTGTGCTAATGGGTAGGCTGGATGGAAACATTGGTTCTGCTTGAAACTCCTCACTCTGCCAGTGCTTCCCAGTGAGGCCGTATGTCCGTTCAGGGACGCTGCAGGAATTTTAAGGGATTGTTAATGACAGCCGTGGTGCATGGGGATGCTCTGTTTCCAGGCTGCCTGTGGTGCTCCCTACTGATGTGCTTTGATCAGGGGTCTCCGCTGAAGCTGTGGGCCGAAAAGGAAATAAAGCCAAAAAAAATTCCATCGAGATCTTTCCCGATGAGAAGTTCTTGCAGGCTGACTGGTTGATAGCAATAATTAGCAGCATCCTTGTCTTGCCCAGAAGGTTGCTGTCACTCTAAGTGGTGCACAGAAGCAGGGACAGAAGAGAGCTGGCAGCTCGCTGTCCCCAGGGCTCTGCCGCTCCAGGCAGCCGGGCTGCATCCTGCAGATGATCAGGCAGGAGCAGGCTGATGTCTCCACTAAGATCACGGGGAGCGAGTTTGGACTCTCAAGATACTGTAGCGTAAATTAAAATTTCTCACAGCAAACAAACAGGAGAGGCACAAGGGCAGACCTGCAGGCAGATAGCTTGTTTACAGGAAGGCTAACTTTAGAAATGATATCCCCAGGACTCACGCTCTTCCGAGCTGCCTCCCGAATTAAGTTCCTTTGCATAAATTCAGGGTTGCGTTTGCTACATATAACCACACGGCGCCCAGCAGGGTTACACCAGCAGAAAATTTTTCTGGGAGAAGTGGGCAAATGACAAGAACCGTTTTCATGTAACTTAATGGATTACTCCCTGCAAAATGCCTTGAGTTCATCCAGTGGTGTCTGTGTCAGTGAAGTATATTACCATTAAGCACACCCCAGTGAACACTGTGATTCAGAAAGAGGTGAGCACTAAATGCCAGCATACCACAGTTTACATCATCTGCTTGTTTGTTCCCCTTTCCAGCAATGCTTGCACGGTCCTTTCTGTGTTCGGTATTTCTCTTATCCACCACTTCAGCAGCAGAGCAATAAAGCTGCAATAAGCTTAAATTATGCATCTAAGCTGGGAGTTCTCTCCACATCTACTTAGTAACTGTCAAGTGCTGCAGGAGCACTGGTTTAGCAGCCTATTTAAGACTATGTGTGTCTTGATATAATTTAAATATTACATGTGATTGAACTACCGGAATTTTTCACCAAAGGTGGGCGTGAGTGCAAGCATTTGCATGAAGGAAAGGAAGGTTGTAAATCAGCAGTTCACAGCAGATTCCTTTTTGCAGTATTTTGTATCACCACTTTTACAATTCAGTATAAACCACGTTTGGATCACTCTGGTGTTCCAGGGGAACATTGCCTGGGTGCAAGGAGCCAGACCAAGGGCAAGCTGTTGAAATCTAGTAAGGCAGAGAGATGTCCTGATCCATATAAATTTGATAAGTAAGTCTGGCATCTGTCATGCAGACTAGCATGAGCTGATCCACCTGCAAAGCCCACAGGGAGACGTGGTGGCAGCCTCAGCCCTCCTGCGCAGCGGTCACAGCCGTTGTCTGCAAGTCAGTAGCGTTCAGCAGCGCGGGAGGTCTCGCTGGGCAACGGAAACGCTAAAGCAGTATTTGTGGCCAGCAGGGACACTGCAAGGCACACAGAGGCGCATGACTTCAGACATGGAGCCCTGCGCAGTGGTGGGATGGGTGGGAGACGGGGAGTTACCCCTGCTGGTGGGGTGAAACAGTGCCTGGGTGAGGTTCAGCCTCTAAAAACCGAGGAACCCTCTGCTTCCAAAACAGAGAAGGCAACCGTCATGGGGCACTCTGCCTGGGAACCTGGTGCCAACAGCAGAGAGGTGACAACTCGGGCCTCTCTTATGTGAAGAAACTCTCCCGGGAGAGCAGCACCGTAGCTGCCTGTAGGCTGCTTGCGCACAAGGGGAGTCTTTGCTTCCTAAGGAAAGATTTGGTATGCAAGTTTTGTGAACTTGCCAACAGCGATAGATTGGGGTAAACAGACAAATAACGGGGCTATGCCGAACTGTGGCAGCATGCAGAAATGGATTTAGCAGGGCGGGTATTTTAAGACAAGGTTTTTAATTAGCTCCAGAACTGAAAAACCTCTGCCTTTGTTTTGCAAAATGCACATTTTCAGGATGGAAACTCCGGAGGGCAGGTGGCTGATCTGAAGGACGATTGGAGAAGACAATAGAAATTAAAAGGGGGAAACCATGTGGATGTGTTAACACATTCAAGGCCTGTGACACATCCTAACTTTAAAGAGTTTGGCAGGGGCCCGTAATCAGGCTTCCCCAAGGCAGCGATACTTTGGGGTGCACAGCTCATGTAAGAGTGGGAGAAAGCTCTGCGAAGGACTTGTTGCAGCCTGTTGAGTCCCACAGAGTGCCATTCCAGCTGTAAAAAATTTATTACTGACATAGACTGTGGAAAATATAATGAGTGTTTGCAAAGGCTAAGAGGTGGCCTGGGGCACTGCAGAGTACCCAAAACTGTCTTCACTCTGCTCTCTCCACCCCCTCAAAATGGGATGAATTTCAAGACTGCTGTTCTCCTTTCAAGCTCTCAGGATCTTACCTTTAGCAGTAAGACTTACACAGCAGTAAAACTGTGTACAAGGAGACAAAGTGAAGCCCAGGGAAAAGAGCTACTGAGTGATCCCTATCCAAGTATTACAGCTGTAAAACTCAAAGAGATTTCACAGGTCTGCTCTGAAGGTTTATATGTTTAGAGTTTCACTGGCTTTCCCATTCAGCAATAGCCAAAAAAAAAAAAGAAAAAAAAGCAACTTGTTCCTGCAAAAAAAATTCTGTGCAAAGCCAGACTTTCAAACATGGAGCAGTCACCCTCCTGCGGCAGCAGCCAGCACCTCAGCACAGTCCTTGCTCCTCGGCCAGCGCTGAGCTAGGCTACCAACCACAGCTAGGTAGCTCCAGTCAGTCTGAGCTATTTTGTGGCGCAAAGATCCCCTCGGGTTGCCTTTAGAGCACTGATTGGAGCAGTAGAAAAGCAATTTCCACAGAAGCAAATGGCCTGAAAATGTTCTCAGGGTACTCAGAGGAGCTGGCCTGGGTGTCAGTGTCGTTTTACCCAGGCGACAAGTTGAGTGCTCATGTTCCGTATTTAGTTTTTAAATGATAGGAGCAGGGCGGAGGGGAAGAACAGAAACGAGGAAGCCGGCTGGTTGCTTTGCTTCAACATACACCTGGTCGGCTGAGCCCAGCTGCCCCATGCCGAAAGCTCCTTGCTCTTGGGTTGCCTTGCTCTCCATTGCTTTGCTGTTGTCACGTGGTTCCTCGGTGAGGTCCCGCCGAATACTTTTTATTGTTGTTTAGGTGTACTCGTTTCCCCATGTCTCCTTTAGTCAAAGATCTCAGCTGTTTCCCTCTTGATATTTTCCTGTCACTCTCTTCCCATCCTCATTATGTCCTTTCCCAAGGCAAGCTTATGATTTCACTGACTCATCTTTTGTAGCTAATATACTGCCATGAGCAGTGTAAACTACTCCAACCCAAATCCTCAGGTGAATTAGGGGAGGATAATAAAGGTGCCTTTTTTTTTTTTTTTTTTGGCAGTGACTAGAGGAAATTCCCTTTCATGCAAGGTCTTCTGGACTCTAAACTGTCTTGGTCCTGTCTTCATGATCAGCAAGACTCTGCCTTCAGATATTTCTATATGCTAAAGACAACTAAAAGTAAATTTCCTGGAGAGAAATGTTTTATAGCAACAATTAAGCCTGCTGTTCATCTTGAATTTCTAAATTGAAAAGCCTGTCATCCCAGATAGCTGGTGTAATTGCCAGCTTATAGTACTGATACGGCCCAGAGCAAATGCAGTGATAGGGCTGCATATTCAAAGCCTTTTCAGAAAGGGGAGATGCTCTTATTTCATTTCCTCCAGCTTCCCACAATAAATTCCTTCTTTTAACTGATGTTTGGACACTTGAATGACAGTAAAAGATTTTATGTTGAACCACAGCTCAGATAAGTATGCACTGCATCTGAATTGTCAACTTATGGCTATTTGTCAAGGAAAAAGGCTTGAAACGCTTACATCTCTATTGTAGCTCCACAGCAAAGCGTATGATATCATTTCTATTGGATATACTGACTTTCGCACTTTCCAAAGCAGTCAGGAATTAGAAGAGAGTGATATTTCAAATGTGTTCATTAACAATGGCTGCCACCCAAACTTGTCACTTCTGGACATTGATAGATTCGTTTTTTTGGAAGTACATATACTGGGTTTGGGGTTGTGAGGGGGTGTTTGTGTAGTTGCCTCCGTCTTCCCCAGGGCAACGTATGAAGACTGAGCACTCAAACCCTCACTGAAGTCAATGAAAATTGACAATCTTGCTCCTCTGGGGGCAGTATCTGAAAAAACATAACCCTGCTACCTGCCGTCCTCTGTGGGGTATCTCAGACGTTGTTCCCCCTCCATCAGCCATTTGATCTCTGTTGTAGTCTGTGACTCTGGCAGTGCCGTTCCCTGGTCAGAGTCCCCTGAAGTCAGGGAGGCAGGAGCTGTGCTCCTGACCAGACCATGGCTGGAGAAATGCGATCCGACTGGAAGCAGGGGCTTCATCTGCGCAGGGAAGTTGCTTGGAGCAGTTCTTCTGGGATATGTTTTCTCCCTAGCTTTTATTTAATCTCCTTTAAAAAAGGAGTAAGCCTTCTATAAGGAAGCACTCTTACCCTGAAATTAACGGCTTCTGCTGGAAAGCTGTCTCAGCATACTTTGAGTGAAAGGAAGGGTCTGACGGTGGGGGTTAGAAAACCCTCTATCCTCCCCTCTCCATTACCGTAATATTGGACACAGATATACTGTTCCTTGCTCTAAAATGGCTCAGGACCTTCCCCTGCCCTTCCTCCCTATAAATGACCAGGGCTTTATCCCCCTGACACATACAGGTGGAGCTCTGTAAGAAAGGGGTAATGGGCGGAGGTGAGGTGATATCTCTGCCCCTTAGGGTCCTTATGTCACACCTGACTGACTTTGGGAGAGAAGGGCCTGCATTCAGCCATAAGGTGCCTTTAAGTTGGAAGTCAATGGCTGATGCTAATGACTGTTGGTTAGTTAATTGTGCAGGTCCTTTCTGACTTTAATTTCTGAGCTGAGGATGTTCCCAGTTTGAAATTCAAAAGCTCATAGGGGGATTTAGGTCCAGTAAAGCCTCCATATCATGCAGAATAAGTTGGTGCACTGCACCCAGCAGGATCAAACCTTCTTTTTCTTAAATAAAGTAATTTTCTCAAGCGTAAGAGGTGGAAAATCTCTAAGAAAGTGATTCTCTTGAGAAATAAAGGAGAGATGTTCAGTGTGCTAAAAAAATCTGTTGCTTCCCTCTGAATGGCTTGAGACTGCTGAGAAGAGCATGACATATGGAGCACAAGGCACTACGGAAATGTCAATGAGCAAAGTTAGCCATGTGTTACAAATGAAGCAGTAATTAAGGGCACATATTCTGTGTTCCTCAACCCTTCCACCTTCCAGAATTTTCACTTTTGGTGGTTGCAGTCACCAGTCTTAAGTCTAATGAGTTACTGCAGTCAGAGCCAAACTCGGCTGGTAAAGAAAAGCAAAACAGGAAAGCTGTAAAAGGGGGTAAAACCTTCAAAGTCAGCTCCATTGCGTAGTGATACTGAGCTATATATATACTCTATAGGTAGGATAGGATATAGCTAGGATATCACTATAGGATAAAGCTGTAATCAGCTTTTTGTTTGTGGAACATTTTTTGTTTCACGAGCTGGGGCCCATATATTTGACAGAAGAGATTCAGAGAGGGTATGAACAAAGCAAGGAAGAAGTTTATTCAATTTATTGAATTTATTAAGCTTATTATTTACCTAGGAAATCTCAGAACTGACTGGAGTACTAGTCCTCCATGCATTAGCACCCTTTTCTTACCTGGCAGGCTAAAATTGCAGTATTTATGGAGAAGCAGCACTGTGTATGGAAATATGAACACAGTCACCACTAATGACTGAAGAGACTTAAAGAAGCAACTTCAATTCCTTGAGAAATGCATCAACAGACTACCTTTCGTATTGCTCGTGGATGTAATTATTCAGTTCTGCAGTGGGGTTGAATAGGGCAGATGATTGTCTTTGACATCTGATGCACAGTTTGAAAGAAATCTCTTTTTTCTGGGATGAGAACTTTTCTTGTCTTACCTCTGTTCCAATTTCCACCCTTTAAAAGGCATCTCTCTTCTTGGGAAGTCTCTTTATCGGCTCTTCCTAACAAAAGTGTACTGGAGATTGCTGAAATCACTCCTTTGTGGTGACATTAAAGATCTTTTCGCTGTCTGCCTTGCTCTGGAGGGGGAAAAGGCGGCGCTCTGCCTCCCACAGCTAATCAAATGGGCTGGGAAAGCCTGATCCCGGGGACCCGGTTGTCCCTTCTCTCTGCCTTGGCAGAGGGGAAGGGGGTTACGGGTTGTCTAAATAATGAGCTGTGGGATACTGTCATTCAAAACTTTCTAAACCCATGGCATAAACAAGGTGGGGTGCCTTCCAGTCTCTGTTTCAGTCCTCTGAGTATTCCAGTGCATATTGTTCCAAAAGCAGAAGTGACATCATCATTACAAGTTTAGCAGAAATGAACTGAGATTGGAAAATTCTACGTGCTACCCTGCAGGTATAGACCTGAATTCACACATACCAGTTTGATATTTACTAACCACAGGAGTCCTTCTGAAGATGGGACTGTCTTCAGAAGGCTTTAGTTTTTTCCAAGGTACAGTCTAAACATTTTTTGTACAAATTTCCAAGAGTGAGCTTTTCCCTAGGCCCTCAGCATCTCTGCGTGTTTGGTGTCTTTCATCGCACTGTTTTCAAGGGGATTCTCATTGCTTTGGTCTATCTCTCAGGCAGCCTTGCGAGGAAAGGTCTTTCTTCCCTGCTTCTGCAGACAATGCAAAGAAAATAAAAGCTTCTAATATGCCGCAGCAATCTGGAGAATTGCTGTGGTCTGGATGCAGCGAAAGCTTGGAGATTGGATGGTTCACACTTGATTTGTCTTTCCTCTGTCCTTTCCTAGGCTCTAAGCCATACAGAGCTCCCAAGATGTTTCAGCGGGAACACCTTCTATGTGCCACATTAGGGTCATGATAAGGCCCTGGCCTGCAGAAGTGCTGCAAAGCAGTAACTCTTTACTTGGCTATAGGCACAGCGCTTCCCGCAGATGTGAGAGTTACCACCCTCTTCCCGTGCAGATTTTGGAAGCAGGATCTGGATTTTCAGATTTCGTGATACAATTTTAGAGGGTCATCTAGAGGTATGTCGAAGGAAAGCTCCTGCATGGTGAGCAGGCTGGGGAAGCTGGTCTTGTATGCAGCAGGGCTAGGGATCATCCCAAATGAGGGCACAACATACCCGCATTAAAGCACTGAGCTGACAGTGGTGTGCTCTATCGGGCGGTGTGGTTTGACTGGACTTTTGGAAATGCGTCTGGTCTGTATTCACACGTTTTACTTTGAGAACAGCATTTTATGTGCAATCCGGACCCACTTAGAAATGACGTATGCCTAATTTAATTGAAATTTGCACTTAAAGTTGTGTCCACGTGTGCCTGAAAGCGGACTGGAGCAATCTGCTTATCCCTTCCAGTTGGCATTCAGAGGCTGTAACGCAAACTGAAACCAGGTTAATCCTCTGTATCCTTTTTTATTTTCTTTCTTGTAAGCACAGCACTCATCCCAGGCTAGAAATTTTTTGTACTTGGAGATACAAGAGAATGCCCGAGATTTTGTGACAACTTACTGACATCTACCTGCAGAAGTATTTTTATTGGCTAAACCGTTCAGTCATTGAGTGCAATGATGTGGTACGTTCAGAGTTAAGAAGCATGCACAAAAAGCTTATTGCACGGAAGATTCACACAGGAATGTCTACCACTAGGCTGAGGATTAATTTTATTATGTATATCTAACCAGGCAGCACCAGTATCCGCTTCAGAAAATCCCCAGTTTACCATTATCTCTCTAACATAAAACAGTGCACGCTGCTTAAAAGGAATGAAATGTCATATTCCAGACTTCCCGCAGCTGCACAGTTGTCCTTAAACTCACCACAAGAACAAATGCAATGGCATTTTTCAAGCTTTGGAAATGGAGGGGAGCAGCAGGCTTCCTTGGGACCTTTGCACCACACAGACATCTGGCACACTAAGAGAGAGGTTTACTGCTCTTACAGCCAGACGCCGGCTAACTCCATGCCTAGCAAGCATCCTGGAGAAGAATGGGCAGAGCGAAAAGGGAAACCACAGTATTAAGAAGAGAAAAACTGGAAGTGTGCTGGGCCTTAACTAGCTCTACTGAGGCTAGTCAATTGAAGCCCTCTGCTTAGGCAGCAAAGGCCTTAGCAAGTACAGCACACTGGTCAGCAAAGGTTAGGAGGCAAGAGTGCCCGCTGCCTTCCCCGAGAGCGGGGAGGAAAAAGGGGAGAGGGGCAGAGCAAATGCAGAGAGTCGAGGAGGACCTGTCTCCTGCACTCCTGGGGAGTGCTTTTTCTGCAGATGAAGTGCAGCACTGGGATGTCTAAGGCAGCAAAGAGGAGAGCTGCCAGCTCCAAACTGCAAGAGCGTGGGGCAGGCTGCTTCCCAGCCCAAACTGACGTGTGGGTAGTTTGCTTGGAGGTGTCCGCACAGCCTTACCCAGCGCTGTTGCAAGCAGCTGTTTGAGCCTAGATGCGCCTATATTCACCAAAACAGGTATGCCCATGCTCCGAGGCAGCTGTGCCCGGGAGCAGGTCCATATTCCAGCTCAAGCATAAACCATGGCATGGGTGCATGGGGAAAACGAGGCTGTGCCTTGCCTTCACTGCCCATCTCCTGGAGTAGCTAGGTCCCCAGTGCACTGTGAGGTGCTCTTTAATTGCCCTTACAGTCAGTCAGCAGTAGCTTGCAAGCCTCCAGAATCAGAGGAGAAATTAAACTGAGACAAAAAGAAGCATTTCTGCTGAGGGATGCTGCTCTGTTTCATCCTTACCTCCTTGGGGATGCTGTCCTCGTGGGAGCCTGGGTCACAGCTCCATCATATAAGCATAAAATAAGGAGATAGCTCCTCATTCCGAGAACTTACAATTCACTGGTTGTAAAATTACTAAATTTGTAAAAGCTAAACTTAAACCTGGCCTCTGATGCCAGTAATCTCTAATTTCAGCCTAATCACCATGCAAGAAGTATTTTGTTTGTCTTATCAGTTTTGGGTTTTTTTTGGTGGCATCTGGGTGGATGGATCAATGAGAAAAAATTCAAAAGGTGGCCAAAATGCCTTACTTACAAGCCCCAGCATATCTATTTGTCTTGACTCTGTGGGGTTTTTTTTATTTTTTTCATTTTTCCCCCCAAATCGAGTTACTGCATGTCCTAAATATTGCAATGAGGTCTCTGTAGTGTAGGAGGTAGTTTTCTGTTACCGGAAACTTCAGGGATAATCCCTCTGAGGCCAGTATTGTTCCAAATTCAGGAGAGTCAGCAAACAAGAATGTCATCTGCCCAGTCATTGTCAAATGCTGAAAAATTCATGTCCTCTTATCACTGCAATACATCTAGCTCTCTATATCTTTCCTGAGACCTGTCAGATGGAATATGCATTATTTATGTATTTGTTTTATTTTTTACAGTGCATGCTTTTATCATCACTTTTTCCAGGTTAACTGTGCTGTATGTCACCTGAGCAACAAAATAGGATCTTTCTTCATTTGGCCTCTTGGAGGCTGACTCTCTCTATCCAGTGGCGCTAGAGTCGCATGGATATGAACTTCAGAAAATGCAGAGATTAGTTACACAGAGAGAAAGAAAAGTTGTTAGCTTCTTTATAGCAGCTCTAAAGAAACAGTACACACCACTCAGAAACAGAGAGGAAAACAAATATTTGGAATTCCCAAAAGGGATGTAGTTCGTTGGCACTTTTTTACTCTGTGGCACAGCTTTTTAGAATGTGAACGCAGAAGAGGTCTCTTCAATGCACAGGGAAGAAGAAAAACTGAAGGGGAAATGTTCTTTTTTAGGGGCAAATCAAGAGAATTTTAAAATTTAATGATAAGGCAGAGGCCCTGTCATCTGAAAAGCTGTCTCTGCAGGCTGGAGAGGAGCTGTTAAGGGGAAATCTTTCTCTCCCACCTTCCTTGCTCACGTTCTGGTTCCTACATAAGACGAGACATACCAGAAGTCTTGTTTTCATTTGGAGTCAAGAGGTTGTTGGCTCTGCAGTATTTTTCCCTAGATAGTGAGGTACATAATTCTGCATTTATAGAGGTGCATCTGAATATATCTACAAGTCTATGTGCTTACTAATAAGATACACAAAATATATGGAAGTAAACCTAAATATTAACGAAGTACTAGATTTGAGGGAGGATGGACACAATATGCTCCCATTCTAACATAGCTCCATTGCAGTGAAGTTGCATGCATTTCAAACAATAATATAATAGGGATCCTACTTTAATGCCCCCGCTTTGGGGATCAGATTCTCAAAGGGCTCTTCATCTCCTTGCTTTCACTGAGAAAGAGATGCTGACAGAATCGGCACTGTCATATATTTCATACAGAAACTTCTCTTCCCCCCTTTTCTAGTAGTGCATCTGCAATCTTAAAGAAGCAACAGCACCACCATGACACTTTTTCTTAAAAAATACAAGATAATGGTAAAAATAACAGTTTCTCACTCATTAGCCAGTCCCTGAAAGCTGTCGTATTTGCATTTTTCATAAATAGAAGAGGAAGCCTTCAGCACTGGACAAATATGCAGCTGGTGGCAATCAACACAGTGTCATGACAATACTATAGCAAGGGAGCTATCGGGTGCTACCGCTAGCATGATTCGTCTTACTTCCGGTCTTACTACTTTATTTTAGTCTGCAAAATTTTCCCACTTAAAATATGCTATATCCCTTCCATCATTCCTGTATATTTCTGGGCAGCAGCCTCCATAAAGAGTGCATAATTACATTAGCTTAAGCTCTTGTTGAGAAGAAGCAAATGGCAAGACCTTATGACAAATCTGGTAGATGTGAAAGTGAATCAGGGTTTATATCTGCATAGACCTCTCTGGCTCTAGGAAGAACAGCTGAGGGTCTGTTCAAGCCCTATATAAAGCTCCCGTATGACTGGGCTGTTCTTGCACCATCTTCAGTTTGAGTCCAGAGCTCCTTCACCTCATAGAAGTCGGTTAACCTGATGAGTTGCTGATCCACACAAAAGAGATATGCACAACAACTGACAGTGTTTTACAACATGGGCATCTGAATCAATAGTCTTTTGGGAGCTCGTGTTTCAGTTTTCAAGTCCTGCAAACCCAAAGAGGATCAGATGCCTCAGAGTTTTAATTTTCTATTTTGGCAGCAGAAGGAGCCAGATTTCCCCCGTGTGGATTTTAGTGCCAGAGAGTTAAAAATACATGTTCAGTAACAGTATATTCTAAGTTTATAAAGCATAGGCAGGTCTTTGCTAAGCAGCTTGGTTTTAAAACTTGGATTTGTACATGTCACACAGCTTCATCCATTAATAATATGGTAAACTCACACTGTGTCTTTTTCCCAAAATCTATTTGTTCTATACAACTGTTGAAAATGTTTCAAAAAATCTGTAAAAAATTAGCAAGATCTTGCAAAAATTACCCTATAGGGTTGCAACACTGTTCAATTAACATGATAAATAAATTCTTATCGTTAAAAACAATGAAGTTTCTTGATTGTGAAGAGGACAAAATGCCTTCCAGAAAGTCTTTGTTTTGCTCTTCTGTTTATGTCAACTGTATTGAAGGCACAGCAAGCCTTCACTCTAGAATATATTATCAGTCTTTTATCTTGTGGCAAGTAGAAGGCGGATTTGTTGAAAGTGACAGTTCAGACTGTACTTCAGTATTTTTTGTTGCAAGTCTTGAAAACATTAGGGAAGCATATTGCACAAGCCCTGACTTTCACTAAAGTAGTGCTCTACTAAAGTAAACAACAGAGATTGCACTTCCTGCATTTAATGATTCTAATTTTCCAAGATGCTTCAGTCCTGCTGGGCCTGGATGTAAAGGGTTGGTGTAACCAGGCAATTTCCCCTTTGTTAAAGTGAGTATGGAAGCCCCGGATTTCTTTGTACCATATAGCAAAGTATGCAAGAAATCCCCACTGCAGCTGGATGAGCACAGATGGGAGCAGTGATGAGACATAAGCAGCGGGAGCTGATCCCTTAGCTCCTTTTTATTTTTTTTAAGGGTTCTTTTTGAAAACTTGAACTTTAACATCGGTATTGAGTTTTCCCATATCCAATTGTGGACATTAACATTATGACCCCCCCCCCCCCCCATTCTGCGCTTCCTGAAGGTCTTGCAATGGCTATCATAACTTCCTCTTGTGTGCTTCCTTATCTCCTGAGGAGTCCTTGGATCTTCTCAGACAGGTGCTCAGGGAGGACTTCTCACTAGGTCTCAAGGGATCTTGCCTTCATGGTAAGGACTCTGCAAAGGGCAACGGGTACTCTCTTTCCTCCAGCGTCCTCATCCCTTCCCTGATCTGCCCCACTCTGCTCTAGTCCCTCGTGCTTCAGGTGCTCTCACAGCCCTTGGCTGTGGCCTCACTGTCACTCTTTCATCAAACAAAATGAAAATAATTGGAAGCAGGGATCCCAGTTGCAGCAGTCCCTACTTTCTCTGGACCACAGCAAAACATTGCAGGGGAATGATCACTTTCTTTAAAGGCTTGCTTCAGCTGTAGAAGCAAGTGTTTTACCTTTTGACAAACCTTCTGAACAATAGAGTGATTATTGTCTAGATAAATGGATTTCTGCTGCAGAATTTATTGAATGAAGAATTATGGATATTAGATTATTTGAACTGCAGATTCCGTTATTAGAGCAAACAGGGGAAGAAAGAAGATCATCAAAATTGTTACAGCACAATAAATATGTTTTTCAGATTCTTGCCTGTGATCTGCAAGAACAACCATTTCAAGACCATTTTTACAGTCCTTTAGTGGTTGAAATGAATATGGATTTTTAATGAGTAGTACTAAGCGAAATGTGGTACGTTAATTTAGTTATTTTTTAAGGTTAAGATTGTTGACAAACTGCCTTTGTCTAAGAAAGTGTAAATCTAAATAAGTCACTCTTTAGATTTTTTTTTTTTTTTTTGCTAAAAGTAGGGAGAGTTTTTAGCTGCACTTTATGTGCTTATTGTTTAGGCACAGAAGATTCCCTATGAAGCAAATGAAATTATTATAAGTCAAAAATGAAATTATTGCATAGTTAATTTGGGAGTAAAACTGTGCGAGATCAGTGTATTAGCCTGTCCTCTGTAGAGACTCATCTGAATGGCCGATATAAGATGACTCTCAAGAGATATTCTCAGTTTGATCACAGAGTAATTAAAGTAATAATTCAAATAACTAAGCTGACAGTACCATTTTATTCCACCATTCAGCTTATTTACATAACATTCGAGCTGGAGGTTATAAGGAAGTATCAATTTCTTTATTTGTAGGACCAATGGGAGCTTTGTGGGGAGGAGAAAATGGGAACAAGGATATGCCTGACTCCATTAGCACAAGTGTCTGAGAAATCAGAGGTGCAGAGGGGACAATGTGATATTCTTCACATCTGCATCAGCACCAAGAAATCTTTTATGAATTCTCCTCCATGTGGAGTAAGAGGAAGGCAGGAGGCAGTGATAATGTTGGCAGAAGGACAAGCAGAGCAGCAGCAGCTACAGTCGGTGCTATCTGGTGGACTTCTATTTTCTGCTCACTTCCGCGGGTGAAGCTGGGGGCCATCATGTTGCAAGAAGCACGTGTCCTCCTCTCCTTACCAGATCCTTCTTCCTCGGGGAGAGGGTGGTAGGACTGGGGGAAACAGCGGTGGTGTACGTGGGCTTGTCCAGTGAGCAGTGCTGTGCTCCTCACACTGTGGCTACAGGAGAGACCAAAGGGGAAAAATAACTTACTTACCCAGGTAGAGAAGCTGAATCTGTGGCTGATCCCATGGCACGGATGAGGTGCTAAAACTTTGTGCTCTTATTTTGTGCCTTGCCAAAACTGCACCAGCACCGCTGTAGAAGGCACAGGTGACGGGAGTGTGGCAGTACTTGAGTTTGCTCTGTTACTGGCTTTGGAGCTATCATGGCTGTATAAAGCACCACGTGAGTACCCTCTAGAAAATCCTTCTCTACCTTATCTGGCAACAAATCCACGCAAGTTGTTAATCCTTTTTAATATTTCTAAATGCTTACTGAGTATAAAGGACAGGGTACTGCAATTCTGCTGATTTCTCTAGTGATATATTTCACCTGCCTTTTCTACAAATCCTTTGCTGTTTCATCTCATTGAAAATTTATTCATAGAAATTAGGATCCACTATTCCCAGGGGAAGAGGAGAGAGAAAGTAAGTATGATTTTGGCACGGAAATGAGGAAAACAGGCAAATGTGATACACTGGTGGTGTCGAGGGCATCTCAGCTGGCCTATGCCCACCCCTTGCTATGATTTATAGGCCAGGTGAGCAGTGCAGGAGGTTTGTCCGTGGCCTGTTGTGGTGAACCCTGGGGTAACATCTACCCAGTCTGCCTGTGCTTTTAGCTCCAGAGAAAAAGTAAGCAGTTTCATGTTGCTCTCAATATTGCTGATTTCTTGCAGTAACCTCATGGTTGCCAGCGGACACGATTAACACCATTTCGAGAGGAATGAAATAACAGTGAAGACGAGGCATCTGTTACTCGCGCTGAGTAGGGTCAGAGATGGAATAGGCAGTAACAAACAACTTGTTGCAGGCGATCGAGCATTGAAGGTCTATTCTTTCTGTCTTGTTTTCTTTCTCTCTGTTACCCTTGTGTCATCTCTGAAGCATGCGATGCAGTACTGGGAGAAAGAATGCTGAAAGGAATAAATTTCTTGTGTGAAAAGGAGAACATATGGCGTCGAGTGAAACTTTTGTGGCGTCTTCATTAGAAAACAGTGAGGAGGGGACGTGGAGAAGTGTGCTGAAGTGTGCTGTGCTGAAGTCAAGGCTGTTTCAGCTACAGCATCTCACTTTGGCTTTTCCCCCTTGCTTTTCTTGCCTTTTGGCAACCTCTTTTCTTTCAACAACTAAGGCACATAGTTTCTCAAGGCAAATTGTAATCCAAAGATCTGGTATGGAACAATCATAGTTTTAGAGTATGCTCCAGGGGTCTGAAGACAACTGTCTTGTCTTGTTCTGATCCTCCTATTTGTATTTCATTTTCATTGTGTTTTCATTTTAAAATACGCCGAGAGAAGTAGAGCATAGGAGCATTTAGCTCCAGAGCATAATCTTGGTTCATACCTCCTCTCTCAACTTGCAAAGTCTGTAACACCTGCACTGGTCAGAAAAGGAAAGAGCTCCCAGTAGCAACTCATGCCAGCCTGTCAGATCTTGCACGCTTTCAGATGTCCTTGAAGTCAGTTATAGTCTGGAGCAGGTGTATGGGCCTCTGCTCCTGCAATGGTGCCCTGCACATGGTAGGAATGTGCATCTGTGTAATACATTTGTGTGTATGTAAGCACGGATATTTGCATAAAACTATAGGGGCAACGTCACGGATGTTCCTTTACACTAGTAATTCCTGAATGTTGTACAGCAGCAGCCCTCAACACACTTTTTTGTGAACCATTGCTGACATTGTCTTCACTCTTTAATGAGAATACTGTAGCAGTGATGGGAAGAGCTTCTGGGAACGCCTCCAACAAGTGATTTTGTGCATGCGAGGGAGAGTGTGTGTGTAAATATAATGATGTATCTCCCTTTGTGCTGTTTCCCTTTTCTTGGACACAAACAGAAGTATAAGTTTCAGCTTTTCTGCTTTATTGCCCTGGAGTCTGACAAGACATTTACTTTGCACTGCCTGTTTTGGTCATCTCTTTAGGTTAAGGGAGTACGGACTAGGTGCATCCTTAAGAATAAGCTGCAGGCATCACTGTCAGGTACTTCAGCTCTGGGGCTTGTGTGTGTGGCTACTGTGCCCAGGACTACTCTCTGCTGCTTCTTTGCATAGCATAAAACTGGATTTTGCAGCTCCATCCTATCGCACTGGTGTTTGTCCCACAGAAATAGACTACTGAGATTCCTTGCCCATTCATTGTGATTAACTTATTTAGTTCCATTTATAACTGTGGACTTCAGTGCGAAATATAACTGTTGCAAGCTTTAATAGCATTGGAGAGTTATTGACTTAGAGAGACAAAGTGAATCTAAGTTTTAAAAGCTTAGGAATGGTTTAAGCAGGTTGGTTGCATGGAGAAAATCGTAAATCGCAACTTTGTTCTTTCTATGAGGATTAAACAGGATCTGAAGGTGGTAAGGGGGCAGCGAATGGCAAAATAAACTGACTTTACACAGTGGGGTTAAATCCACTGGCTGCAAGGAAAGTTATTTCCACCTGCTGCTAAGGGACTTCTCAATAGTGCATGATGGGATAAAATCTGTGCGTGTTCCATCTTGAGATAATTTCTTGTCTCCTGCTGCTTGGCAGCATCCTAAAATGGGTGGTATAATGAGCACTCTGGAACAATGCAGTTGTTAGCTATGCAGAAATTCCAGTGCACTGACCCCAGAATGCTATCTGATGTAGGTGTAATTATTTGTAAAGTAAATTAGGCCTGGATTATGAAATATTTGCTCATGTCATTCCCTTCAAAAGAGAGGGCGTACAGTTAGATTTGCATTGACCTTTTCTAGGCAGCCTTTTGACGTTGCAAGTAGGCGGAGGAAGCGTGGAGGCGCTGGTTCTATCAACACAAGTGCGGCAGGGTAACGCTGCGAGAAGATGAGGATTTCGGGGCGGGGGGGTGGGGGGGGGTGGAAGGCCTTACATAGCGTGGAGCAGAGTAGCGTGTGGCTGACAAGGGGCAGAAACCACAACCACTTGCTCCTTCGTCAGTGGAGGTGCATAACAGGCCTATGCAATAAAATGCAAGCTACTGAGGAAGCCAGTTAGCCTCTGATTGTCTTTTCTGGCTCACTAGCTGTGAATTGTGGGGGGTATGCCTATGGGAAAAGCACACAAAGTCGCATAAGGAAGGTGGAGCAGCTCCACCCCATCAGAGGTGGGGTGACCGGAGCTGCTAGAGCTACTGAGCCCAGTTGGAGGAAAGCTGGGGCTGGGATTTTCCTGCAGGTACACTGGAGCATGCAATCTGTGCTTCCCGCACTCCCTGGCGCTTCATCAGATCCTGCCTCTGCAAGCAACTGAGGTAAAGGGAGAGTGGATCCCCATAGCCCCACACCACCAAATCTCACCAGTTTGCTATTTTTTTGGAAGCAGGTTGGTCTCCCCTTTGGGCACTGGAATTAGGACAGAGAGTCTGCAGAAAAACTGAGTGCTTTAGTACAGTCGGGGAGCAGGAGTTCTGCCATTGCGTGGCCACAGCACTGGTCACGAGAAAAATGCAGAAAATACAGAAAACGGAGTTGAGAGGTTACACGATCCATCTTCTTATCCAAAGGTCAACTTCCTGAAACATTTTTCTGATTTGTTCTGAAAATCTCTGGTGATGGGGCTCTCCACAATGCCCCCAGGCAATCTTTGCATAGCTGCAAAATTTCTCCTGTTGTCTAAGCGTTCTGCGGCTTAGGGCCTTAAAGCTTGTCCCATCCACAGCAGACACAGAGAACAGTGTATTCCATTCCTCCTGGTATCAGGATTTTAACTTGAAGACTGTTTTCATGCCTCTTCCCTTCTGAAGGATCTCGGTTCATCCCCTCTTCCCCCAAATCAGTCATATTTTCCTGCCTTCAAGTCATTTTTGTTACTCGTTTCTGGACTTTCTCCAGCTGGCTCACAAATTCCCCCAAATGTGGGCCCCAAGATGCCTGCTCAAGTCTGCAAACAGTGGAAAACAGTTGACACTGAACTCTAGCAGCAGAATTCTGGTTTCACAGTGGCTAAAGCCCTTCATTGTGGATTGTTTCAAGAGACCATGCATTTAGCTAATATCTTTATCTAAAAATGAACTTTAACATATTTTGCACCCTGCCTTATGTACCAAAGGAACAATCCCCGCTACTCACCAGCTGCCACAGACTGTGATTTTTCCTGGGCTACTTTCACAGAACCGCTATGAAACCCTAAAGCATACTAGGCTTGAGGTGTTATCCACCTAGTGCAAAAGGTGCTCAGCCAGGCGTCATATTCAATAACCTGAGTGGCATCAGACAGACTGCATGTGCAGTTTAGCACATACTTCTGTGAAATTATACCCCCTCCTTTTTTTGGCACAGCAAATCTGCTGCAGCTGTCAGTCATGCAGGTCTTTTTAGGTTTTCTTGCTTCCCCTGGAGAAGCTCAGGATGCTTGGGGCCGCACCTACAGTTTTGGTTTCTGAGAGTTAATCCGATTTTTGGAGGGAAAGGGGGGGAGTAGGGTTAGGATAGTGTGTGAATTTAGAACACTGTAGTTCCTTGCCATTAACAAATATTCAGTTCCTTACCCAGAATGAGCTAAATCCAGCCAATTCAGAGTAAAATCCCGAAACTGATTCGGTTACATCAGCACCTCTCAGAGCTAGTGCAGGGTAGGTGATCTGAAATAAGTCCCCAAACAGGCAAGCCCTGAGGGTGTGATCTGTCCTCTCCTCTTTGGGCTAATACCGATAGTACCCAGGAACTCTGTGATCCCTCTCAACCTTCTGAGAAGGGACATTGCACCGGGTCTGTGCGTGGGTGTGCCTAGGATTTTTTTTTTTTCCAGGCATGCATGGAAGTTTATATGTTCTGCTATGAAGGAGGAAGAACTCCCTCTGCATTTGTTTGTTTTGCAGATTTCCAGCATTTACAATTTGTGATTTGAAATTGTGGGACTACTTGTCCCACTTGGGGCTTTTAAAATATTTGTATTGTCTTAAATAAATATATAAGCCCTTAGACTACTGTCTGGCTCCTTTTATGTCTCTCTTCTGATTTGTGATCTTTTATGGGATCGTGTTTTCAAGAATTTTGCCACAGCTGGAAGAGCTAGATATTTATTGCTAAATTAAGAAAAAGAAAAGATGTGTGTTGGCATTATAATGGAATTGTCCAACTGCAGGAGTTGCAGTAGGACAAGAAAACCCACCAGATAATGCAAAACTCAATAAAAACAGCAGATAGTCAATACAAATTTCAGATTTTTAGGCATACAAAATCACAGACATTTCAGCTGTCCTTGAAGTTGATAAGATTAACAAAATCAGATTTACTTTCAACAGTAGCCCACCATTTACTTCAGTAGAGAGTAGAACCAATCCCCAATTTTTGACATAAGTATGATCTTTTACACAAAGAAATGGTATTTTGTGCCTTTTGGGCTGCTTCTGCAAATTCATCTAGCTGATGTCAGCAGTTACGTTGTATTGCATATCCTGCCTGTTTAAAATGATTAATGCTTGTCAGTTATCTGCGTTTTGCAGACACGTACCAGTACAGCACTTATACTATAGAGACTCCTTCTGCATTTACCTTATGACAGATGTAATAGCAGTTATTTCCAGATGATACCTGTCTTCAAGGACACCAGCTCCCTGCTCCTTGTGCAGTATGTATTCTAGGGGTATTTCCAAAAAGCCAAGCGTTTATACATATAAATATTTTGAGCCAGTAATTACTAGACCAGCTTTTGGAAGTTTTGCAAGCAATGTTTCAGATTATTTTTTCCACAGCTAAAATGATGCTGATTGAAGATTAAACTTGCTTCGCTCCGAGCCACTCTGCCCAAGGCCCAGACTTTTGCCAGCACTTGAGATATAATCATAAAATCACAAGTGTTGCAATCTTAGGTTGATTTCTTTGGCAGTCGTTAGTTTTCAGAGCACCACAGGCAGCTTAGTAGTTTTAGATCATCCCTAAATTGATTGTATTGTTTGTGTATATTTTGAAGCTGCATTGATCAGTCAGATGGCTACATTGCACAAATGCTTGTGAACTTTTGGAAAAATTCACTCCGGAACCTGCTGGCTCTTAGTTTTAGTTAGAGATGCCTGAAGTCACATCTATATTGGGAAGTTAATTTGAACTACAGTAGGCTGTGAATTAAAAGCAGAGTAGGTATTTTCAATTAATATCTTGAACTGGCAGCACTCTCTATATGTATATAGTATAATGGGAGCCAGTTTAACATTCCTGAATAATGCTGAATAATGGCTTTACATTATATGTGGTCCTGCCAGAATGTAAAAGGCAGTAATTCCTCTCACAGATCTTTTGAGATTAGATCCTTAAGGACCAAACTGTTCTCTTCAATATCCAAGCTTTGGCACTAAGTTCAAATCACTTGCTCAGATGCATGGAAATATACCGTCCCAGACCATTTGAAATTCAGAACTGAATGGGTTATTGAAATCCTTATTCAGAATATCCCTGTTCAAGGATGGCTTAAGACCTACTGTAGTACATTCCTGCCTTTGGTTTGCTGTGTTTTCTGGATATTCTGATAAGGACCAACATCTCCCTGATTCTGCAGGCCACTCCTATTTATCAAATCACATCGACCAAAAGGGTATTTAAGCATGGATGGACCTACAAACACACAGACCCAAGGTCCAGCTTCTGCCAAATAGTTGCAGGGCTTCTGTGTGGGTTACCAACAAATCTTTTCAGACCCCTTAAAAACAGATATCTCCTGCATGTCATCCTTCACACATTGTCAGCCAGCTTTGATGTTCTTTTTGGAAACCTTTGGACTTTTGCTTCTGCAGCTACCATCTTTATAGCCTGATAATGCCAGGCTATGAGTGAAGGTATGAGAAAAAGCATGGAATATTTTACAAACAGTACCAAGTCTCTGGCTCATCTCACGTGAATGTTATTTGCTTTAATGAGTTTCACTGCATAAAGTAGGCTGGACAAGTAGTGACTTCTCAGCTTGATAGCTGATTTGCTAAGTGCCTATGTGCAGCCAGAGATCTGAAAAATTTTTCTCTGGCCACTTACATGGCGGTCTCAGGAGCAGTCTAACCCGTTGTTCTCTAGCTTAACCTGTGGTGTGTTATCTTTTGCTGTTAGACACCCTGTGTGTACGCCTGTGAAGGCATTCACAAATCCCCAAAATGCTGAGGTGCACACAGTTAAAAAGAGGCTGCAGACAGAGCACAAGGATTCCCAGGCCTTTCACTGGAAAGGAGGAAACGGAGACACTCAGGACTACCACCTCTGCCATTCAACCATGGTTTGCTCTGCTCTGCAGCTCCCTGAGGAAAACTCAGTTAACTTATCTTCCCAGGCTGCGCTTCCAAAGGGCAGGACACAGAGACCTCCTGAGTCCCTGTGACACTTCTTGTCTCCTACGTGGAGCCTCGGTCCTCTTGGGCCCTCGGAGTGGTACTGCAGTAAGGGAGACCACGTACGGTACTGCCTGGGATGTCCGATCTTGAGGCTCAGCTGTCTACTTATGCTAACGTCCACCCTTACTGATGCCCAGAGATTCCGAGTATGAAGTCTATAAACATTTAAAGCATGCTGCATGTCTACAGGGACAGTCTTTAAACAGAATAACAACCACCCACTCGACAGTGAGCTCCCATTAATGCCTAGTCTGAGAAAATTCAGCCCACTGAAGTAAAAACTCTTTTTCCCCAACATCTTTACAGTTATCTGAAACGCTCACCTTTTGTAATTGTCTTTTATGTGTATTTACTCCGCAAAATAAGTTGGAAAATTATCAGATTGTGATTAGGATTTGGGGTTGCTTGTCTTCTGTTTGTACCAATTTCAAGCATTTTATATTAGGAGATCCTGTCCGACTTTAACAGAGATTCTTGATATGTCTTTGCAGAAAGAATAATAAAAATCATATTATGAAGTGTAATAGTGCAGTGAAGCACCACAGTTCGGACACTTCTTTCACATTAGACCTCTCCCTGTTGCTGTTCAGGGAGGCAAAAATCTATTTCTAATAACTTACACTCTGAGGAGCGTCCCGTTTATAGGGAACATCCTCTCATGGATTCTCTTGCAGTAAGACAGTTGTGTGACTTGTCATCACTATAGTTAGTCAATGTTGCTCCAGCGCATCCAACGGATATGAGAAATGACTTTTCAAGGAGTAGCAGCACTCTTACCTCAAGGTGGTTTACCCATAAGGAGCACTTAGACTATAGCTGGTGCTGCTTAGCCCTCTAGCTACCAAATATACCCCTATATGGTCTTACACTTTCTGCTAAAAAGTTTTCAGTTGAAGCATAACTCAGCTGAATTGCCCCAGCAATGAATGCAAAACCCAGTGAACATGCCATGACCTCCTGAGGTCACTCCCGGTGCAAATTGACTTATGACTCTACGTGGCTTTACTGCAGTGTTAAGCTCATGGGCAGGCATGCTGCATTACCCACCTGGGGTTATCGTGTCCATGTGGCTCATGTCTGTCACCAGACATGTGAGGTATCTCTCATAACTTTAAGCAATGAGTTATAGTATTATTAGTGAATTTAAAGGGATAGTATCTTTCTTCTAGATCTGAAGGGGGCTTATAGGAAGACATCAGAGAACCTTTAATACTTCAGTGGTTCAGCTGATGTCCATATCTGACATATATGCTCATGGAGTTCAATAATCTGCAAAATGTACATTCTACTGGCGTATTTAATTTAGCCTAGGCACCAGAAACAAGCTAGCTCCAATAACAAAATGCTCCTCAGCAGGCAAATTATCTCCAGCAGAGCTCCATCCTACCTGAGCCTCTAGGACTATTTCTAATCTTTAAAGTGCCCATACACCACTGCAGTGCTAAGTGTGAGCATGTAATTTGTGATGCCTTTAGATAAGCATCAGGCTAGACACCATGACACACCTTCTGACTCTTCCAGAAGAAGGAGGTCTCATCAAAAATAGGTGAAAAGCTTCTCTTTGAGAGATAGAGTGCAATTTGATTGCATTTCCTTCTACAAGCAAAATTAATGTTTTGAGATCACTTCCAGTCTAACTGCATGTTTGGAGTGGGAGTGGAGCATCAATAAATTGATATACATGACATTGCTCAGGCGAGATCATGTCTCAGTTGTAAGTGGAAAGATAGTATTCCAGAGTTTATTTTCACACAGATGTTCATGAGATTGGGCATTTTTGATTCACTTTTTTGAAAAAAACATTAGTGCAAGAAATGTCTGGGGTTTTGATAGAGCCTTCCTATGGGACTCTGGGAAAACTGTCCGTGTCACTCTGCGTCCATCTGTGTCACTGTTGTTTCTAGCTGTAAAACTTGTGCAGCATCATTGACTTATGGCATCTATACATTCAGAATTAAAAAAAATCTGCTTTCTATTGCCTATTTTCTATTATCTGTCACATAGTCATGTGGAGTAGATACTTTAGATCAGAGGAAATGGAAGTATTATACCTCAGTCAAACTCTTTTCTTTGGAAAGGGTTATTTCTGATATTTTAGAAAGTGTGCATGGCATAAGTCTTTCTAATGCCATGGATAGGGAAATAAAATTCTGACTACCCAGTCCTGCCTTTAATGTGACAGAATCTCACCCGGCATAAATTGGGGCAAATCCCTGCTGGATCTCTGCCACTTTGCATGAGTGAATTATCTGGTCCATTAACACATTTTTTTCTTGAGGGAAAGTTTGTGCCCCTGGCCAGTTGCAAGTCATGTTGAGATAGAAACGCTCGCGCTGTTTCTGAGACATCTGCCTTCTCCAAGGCTAGGAAGGTCACCCTGTTGGGACAGCTATAGCCCTTTCATTGATGCAACAGTTTGCCGGAACATACCTTTTTGTTTTTAGCAACTTGAACCAAATGAAGGTCTCTAAATTATATTGTCTCATAAACTGGGTTGTTCTTATCTTCAGCTATTTGAAACCTTTACCACTGTACTATGTTTATGCATGACCCTCTGTTATTAAATTACCCTCTTTTATTGTGCTGAAATTGTATTATTTTGCCGATATCTGACCATCTCTTTCTCGGGCCTGTTAACTTCAGTCTGTGGATGTCAAGAAAAGTTTTATTTGAAAGCTTTAAATGAATCTTTAGCTCAATATGATTTCTTCAGGAACAATTTACAATTTGCCATTTTTTTAAATAGAATCAGTAACTTTTCCATAAAAGATTCAAATAATATCCATTTTGTTTCCTTTCTGAATCCTTAATTTGTTATTAGTTTTCTGGTATAAAGCAATGGAATTCCTTCTTGCTGTCCTCTCAAAAGGGGAAAAGAGAAAGAAAAGCCATGATAAATATTCTTCAGTCCTGTTTTCCTCCTTTACCAAGGCATTAATTCAAATCAAAGCCTTGAAAATTCAGGACCAAGAGTTTAGGAGATTTTAGGCTGGCACATTTTACTGATAGTGAGATAAAAATAAAATGCCTTTAAGTCTTGTCATTAGGATACTCTGCAGCTGCAGAGAAGGGACCATTAATACTTGTAGCTGAATCAGATTTAATTAAGACTTAATGGAACTACAAATCACTCTGTGTATTAAGGACCCTGTTTATAAATGATTAACAGTTGTTTAAACGGTTAATTGTTACAGATGAAGTCCAAGGTGTTGCTAGGTTGCTTATAACCGTATATAATGTCACCTGAGAATGTGCTTACGTGAATAAATAATATAGCTTTTACAGTTGCATCATGCTTCTGTTTGCTTATAATGTATTGCCCTCTATATAAGCTCTTTATAATGGGACAAAAACATGGACTATGACTAGACTCTTCTTTTCTATTCTTTATAAAGAAAATAAAAATTAATCAGTAAAGTATAGCTTTTGAGGTCAGCTAATATTTCAGGTCATCCTTAACCAAATGCTGCATTATTTGTGGGCTGAGGTTTGATGCCTGTGCGTGACCTTCACAGCCCTGCATTTTCATGTATGTGCTGCTTGTGCTATGCTGTGTGTTAGAGGGAATAAGAAGAGCTGAACTCTAGGGCAAACTCAACAGAGCAGTGTATTTTTACAGCCTTCACTTTTACCATCACTCACTAATCATTGGGAGCCTTACATAGCTGTGAGGGGAAATAATGTTGGATATGTGCAGCTGTATCAGAAGATATGCCCTACTCCTCAGAGGCTTAAAGCCATAATACTAATGGTCTTACGTTCCCGTGTTTGGGCTAGAACTGAGTGATACACAGAGAAATTAAATAACAGAGGATCAGCTTCTGAAAAATAAGAGTTTCTCAAATGTTACTGAAATGCCTATTAATAGAAGAATGAGACAGACAATTTGGCTTGTCTGGCCCAAAGGTAGGAATGTATGACAGGTGGACACGTAGTTATTGGAGCAGGTGATTAAAACAATGTTGGATTCCTTCCTTCTTTTGTCAGTATTTGTCCCTATGCCCTCAGCGGGACTCTGTTGAATTCTTGGCAGAAAAAATCTTCTGCAAAGTGAAATGAGAAGAGGTTTGAAGTGGGGTGGGACCTGCTTTGGAGCCAAAATGAGTGATGTTCTTTGAAACGAAGCATGTTTCCTTTCAATGAAATTCTCATTGACAAAAGGAACTTTTGATCAAAGAGGTATCCTGCACCGACCCTAACCAAATCCTGATATGATCCCTATGGCAGGATGTTTTTTTGTCCATCTTACTGAGCAATATAAATCAGAAGGCCTTACTGGTCCCTTGTAGCCTTTGTATTTTTGTGTGGTAGTCACTAGCACGTGCTCTAGTTAAAAAGTTAGACAATATTTCCTACTACCATTTCTTGTTTTCCTGTGATCTTTCCAAGGCACTTATTTCTGCCCTGATTGATCTTTGCTGGAGAGCAATTTTATTCAAAGGACTGAGCCCTCAGTGTTGCTATGTGTCTTAGAGCCCATGAAATTTTATTCATTAGTGCTTACGTCTTGCAAAGATAAGAAACAAAATGGGTTCATTGGGAATGGGAAAGAGGAAATCATTTGCCTAAATCTGATGGTCCTTTTGATCCTTGAATCTGTCAATAGATAATTTTAGGATGATCATTTCATATATAGAAAAAAAAAAAGCTAGATCTTTCTGGATAAATACCTTGGACTTTCTGCACAGCCCCTTGCAGGGCATTAGGCACTAGATGTTGTTCATTTGTCGTAGCAAATTTCTTATCCTACCATAGAAAGATGTATTCAGAGTCATTTGCAAGAGGAGAGAAACAAGGCGTAAATTATCTATATGATTCTATTGAGCATTAAATTAAGAACTGCCAATGCTAGCAATATATGTAATTTTTAAAATAGTCCTGCCAAAGGTGTAATTTTTTTCATTGATTTTGCAGTAGTGTAATTGGGAAGAAAAGCTCTGTACATCCAATTAATTTGATCAGTTCGCTAACGGTAGGTATTTTTGGTGACACGATAACATAGCACATAATTGAACTTCTGTTCAGTCAAGGACAAGGAAGTTATGAGATGGCACTTCAATGAAAAATCTTTCAGTGCTAGGGATGTACCTTGTTTCTTGGCTCTTGCTCAACAGTGAAACTGCGTCATTGGTCAATTCACTCTCATTGTGTCATTTGTCAAATTTGCTTTCATTCCTTTTATGCTTTTCTCAGCCCTCAAAGAAACCAACTTTAAAGTTGCTCCTTCCCATTAGATCAAGTGGCCTCAGTATTGTAAAAGAATGTCAAAAGCCTCCTTTTCATCAAAGTGCTTTTCCAAGGTGGTTTTGACCTTGATGCCAGACCCTAACTCAAACAGAGTCAGCAGGTTGCAAGCCAACGTAATTAGACATCGTCTAATAGAGTGTTGAGAGGAGAAATGCTTACAGTTATTTTGTCATGTATTGATTTTCTAATACATGCCTCAGTTCTAATGAATCAAAGAGGTCTCTAGGGCATGGGTTTTCCAGACTCTGGAGATCATCAAGTGCTCATAGCAGTCGATGCAGACACTGGTAAAAAGTATGTAATTAACTGATGTCTTTTATAACCGAACACTGCTTGGCACTATAGTCTTTCCTTTACTGTAGGAGGCCCCCCTTGTTGTGGTAATGATGCTCGTATTGATCCCTTTACGAACAAGAGGAAGTGATTGCCTCTGCCTTGATGAACAGTTCCAGGAATTGATGGGGGCACCTGGAGAGTCATATACTGGTCCCTCATGCTGACTTCCTGTGGTAGAGACCCGCGTCGGCGTTTTGTCCGAGGGATCTCTCCTCTGTGCCTTGTGTAAGGGAGTCCTGCAGCAGCATTCTTAGAAAGATGGCTGGAATTTTTCATAAATAAGTTTCATCCCATTTTCATTGAACTAAATGTTATTTCTGCAGAGAAATTCAAACACACAGCACGTCAAAAGACTTCGCATACGGCAACAAGCAGGCAGGACAACAGGATATTAATCCTTAAGTTTGTAGCCCCCCCCCTTAATTTCAGCCAGCTCGTTACTCTTGATGTCCATAGGCTGCAGGTAAGATCAGGTGAGTCCCCCTTGTCTTCGTAGCTGTACAAATGGTGTTTGAGAAGGTTTAAACTTTGACAAGCTTAGAGCTAGATATTTGAGTCAAACTAAGTGTGTGGAATGTGACCACAGGGATAAAAAGAGGAGCTCAAGATCATCAAATAGATCAATGGCAGAATAAAGACTAAAAGGTATATTTTTCTAGGTGTTGATCTTCAGTTTGATTCTCCCGGAACTCATTAATTAGGCTGCAGTTCTGCAAGGTGTGTGCATCCCGCTCCAGAAGCCAGGATGTAATCAGGGCAAGTTTTCTGAACTTAATGATGACGATTGTAGGTTCCTGGAAATGATGATTCACATGCTGGATGGCAGAATTGGTCTTAGGAAACCTGCCTCAATGCTTGGGCCAGCACATTAACTGTTTCATCTTTAACATATTATTTATTCAAAAAGCAAACAGATCCCTACCTAGTCAAAGACCAGGTAAAATAACAGTATTTACAAAGGCTCTATCTTTTGAATTTTAGCTGCCTGGTGATAAACAGCTACCCACGGATGATTATTTGCAAGATGGGGAGAGAATCCTATCGGTGCATTTCGGTTTAAACATTTATTATTTCTGCCAGCCTTTCCACTGTGATAGCCGCTCTCCAATATCCTCAAGAAGAGAAATAGCCTCCTGAGTTCCTCTTTATATTCACCAGGTTTAGATACAACTGAGTTTTCTATCCTGTTAGAAAGGACCGCATACACATAAAATTTGCGTTCACTGGATCACTGAAAAGGCCTTTGGTGTCTAAACTAGCCATTCATTCCCTTTATCTTTTTGAATGCAGACTCCAAAAATTATGAGTGAAATTTAGAGACAACAAACTCCAAATTTAAGTGTTTCATTATTTATTTGCAAAGCAGAGTTTAAGTTTTCACCACAATAAGCTACAGGCACCTCACAGACTATTGTTTGGAGGTATCTAGTTGTTACACCTTGCTTGTGAGCTGGTTCTTCAGCACAGTCTTTTAGTGATGACAAACATATGTTCAGCAAAATATATCCTCAGGGAGAGTCTGCTGAATGCATATTAATTTATAAATCAAACTGCTGCTATGAGGCCATGAAACGTAAATATCCAGCCAGAGTAACAGGCACATATTGAGAAGCAGAGACCTTGAAGGCATCTAATCCATTCCACAGACCCAAAATACAATCAACGTTACTGACATCATCTATGCTATTCTTATAGACTTTGGACTCTTTGAGGATGTCCCACGAACTGGGGAATTTTGCAGCGCGAGCGAACAGAAGATACATATGCGAACATATGGGAAGCCAAATTTGTCTTGTGCTCAGGATTTCCTTCCTGCCTTTTTTCCTTATCTGACTGCAGGGTCTCAACATTGCCCAGTGCTTCTGCTTATCACGGGTATCCTGCGTCTGCTGTCACAGGTAGGGAAAGGGGAACGAAATGGAGGCAGGGCAGTGGCTGACATAACCAAAGGCAGGCCTTCTAGTAAGGCGGAAAGCTAGCAGAGCTAGCAGATATTTTTAGAAAGAAGGATGCTGGGGGAAATTACCTCATGCTTGAGGTCTCTGGGTTTTATCATTTTAAACAGTATAGCGAAAAAAAATTGAAATTGCATCTTTCTAATTCCTTCCACTTCCTTATTTATCCCTTGCCCTTTTCCCACCCTGTCTCAAGAGCTAGATTATTCAAGATCTTTAATCAGAAGTTAGTTCAACAAACTTTCCGTTTCTTACCTGTCTCCTGCATATCAGTGGCATGTATTAATTAATAGAAATCAGAGCCAAGAGAAAGGATTAAGAGTGAAATTTTTAAATCTGCTCAACGTCTGTCTCGTTCTGCTCCCTTTGAAGCCCAAAGTAACTCTTCTAAATTTCCATATTTGCCCTGTTATCACTGATGTCCATGCTAAAGCAGCTGGGGGCTTGGAGGAGAGCAGAGGTAGACTAATGCTCGGCTCTTCCAAGAATTCCCACACAGGCTTAATACACAGCTTATTGTGATCAACGGAAAATCACTTTTTGACTTTATCAGGATTTGGATCAGCCATTAGAGTATACTAGTATTTGTTTCACAGTTCTCCAAGGGTATGAAAGCGGAGGGGGCTGGCTCAGGGTCCACATGAGTGCTCTGGCTGGCGGAAACAACCAGGTCTCCAAGTTCAGCCTCCCCCTGTCGCAGGAGAGAAGTACCTCAAGGATGGAGCTTTGTGCTGCTGAGTGTTGGTGGGAGTTTTTTTCCCCCTCCCAGAGCTTTATTACTTTAATATATGTTTGGTTGTCATGGACGTGATACAAAAAGTCTGCACAGTCACAGCCCCTGTACCTGGCAGCTCACACTGCAAGAGGAATGCAATGTTATTATCACAGTGAAGTGAGTTACCACACATCACTTGAGCTACATTTACTGGCCTTTAGTCCATAGGAGAGGCTACAGTGCAAGAAACATGAGCAAAGGAAAAGAAAATGAGGAGTATTGGGGGGTGGGGGAGAAAGGCATAAATTTCCAGTTGAGTTTCTCCAAGTTTCATGAAAACAGGCAATTGAACAGAAGAGATAGGATCCCCGGTCATGGAAGTACTGCAGCATACTTCAACACTTATTCAGTATTGGAGAGTTCAGATAGGACTTGCAGGTCCTGAACGGACTGAATACCAAAGCCTGGAGTTTTCTCATGGTTTAGGTGTCTGGTACCTGCTCATTTGGATACAGAATGCAGCAGTTCCCATAGCATGAACATTACAAAGGGCTTAAAGCTGTGAGCTTGCTAGAAGTGCTTTCTCATACAGTCCTCAGGCAGCTGTCTGGTGAGCTGATGTGAATCAGCAAAGCTTCTTGCATACTTTGTAAACTACAATTTCAGCCTTACATGTGCAGAGCAAGGAAATGAAAACCATTATTTATCATTACAGCTCTGATTTATCTATATGGCATTTCAGCAGCTTCTTGAGAAATACAGGAGATAAACTGTTATTGCAGCTAAACTATTTACTGTTACTCAGGCACACATTTTGAAAGGAATACTAGTTGCAGTAGTGCTTGGCAGATGAATAGGCATTGTTTACCCTGACCATATGCTCTTCTCCAGTAATTACAATGTCTGCCATGCAAAACTAGATATGTCTAACCAACTGCTTTGTGGTAAAACCACTGTGCACGTACTGACACTAAGAAAGCCAAATTCTGCCCTTCGTTGCGCAAATGCAGCTCCCATTGGTTTCCGTGAGAGCTCTAAGTTTTGGCCCTCCAACGTACAATATCCATCAACTTTGTCCCTCGGTTCAGAAAGTGTTTGAATGTTATCTGGTACATGTAATTCTTTCAATGACTCTGTTGACTTAAGTAAGTAGATGCTTGAGTATTTTGTTGAATTAAGGTCTAAATTGTAAGCATGCTTATTTTATCTGGTCACTGTTTACTGGGCTTAAAGAAGCACTTTATTTTAAAGGTCGAAGCGCCTGGCTATTTGGATTGAGTGCCTAGTGAATGTGTGCGCAGACATACCAGAAAGAAGAGTGCTCAAGACAAGGAACACTACCTTCTGGGCACATTAGCAAAGGGAAAAAGAGGAAAAACGACATCTTCTAAAGAGCATCTCTGCCACTACCAGGAAGATTTGCGGGAGTTTACTGATCTGCTTCATGTAGATAACAAGAATCTTAAGATCCAAATCCAGCACAGATTAAAAATGCCTATTTATGTGCTTCCTGCCAAACGATAGCAGGCTACTGCACTGTTAGGGAACCACCAACAAACTCATCTTTCTTGTGTCGGACAGTGTTTCTGGTGTTACACAGAGTCAACAAAATACCCTGATGCATTCCTCCTGCCGGGTGTCCTGTACATCAATTAGCTAGTTATGACTCAAGGACTCCTTTTCATTACGCATGGAGCAACCTTGCTGCTCTGCAGGTATCCTCTGCATGTGTCATTTGGTACATTTGAGACCAAGCACTGGAGAAAATAATTTGCGTAACACCAGGTAGCTTATAAAGCCAGCAGAAGGGATAGCTCAGCCTGAAGCACTGTCTCAGGCCCCTTCCTCCGTGGTGCGTGTGGGGAGGTACAAACAGCAGCTTCGTTTCACCTCAGAAATGCATTGGCATTTCAATTGGTTTTTCAGCTGGGCTGCCTGGAACTGCTTACATGAACTTATACTAGTTCATACCTTTTCCCCCAATGCTATGTGATGGTTAACCTTCATTGTCTTGCCTTGCTTATCCGCTAAATCACTGAAAATGGGGTGCTCAGAATGCTTTGTGGTTGATTATGCAGAAGCATACTATTAACTATCAAAATAATTTAAAAGAATATGAAGGCTTTATTCAGTTGGTTTCTGTTCATCCTGTTTCTTAATAATCAGAACAGAAACAAACTGCTTCCCCCAAGTTATGATTAATTCCCCAGGCACAAATAGTGCACCGGAAACACAGATACACTCCAAAACATCACAAGCATTTCCATGAACCATCTCTTGCAAGGTTAATGAAAATATACAGTCAACAGGCTGAATGGCAGAGTAGCTAACAGTGCACACCAGATCAAGAAGCCACTGGTGCGTTGTGTGAGAAGTGTTATGAAAAGTCTTTATTGCTGGACCTTTAGCAGCGGTGGCTCCTCTAGCTCAGAACCTCCGTGTGAAGGATGTCTCAGCCCTGCTGTCATATATCTCAGTCTGTGTCCGCATGGCTGGCAACACAGCTGATTCGTCTTCCCTATCGGAAAGGACTCCCCTGTTAGATCATCCTGCCAAACCCTGGGGACACACTTAAATCTTTACGGGGAACAAAACGTCTGTTCAAGAGAGAAACAAAGTACATGTCTTTTTCCTCCTCTCTATTTATTTTACATGTCCTGGTCTCAGTTGCGGATTGTCCATAGCCTTAGAGCAATGCACGTAACTGGGGGCACAGCTTGTACCACAGATGTCCCTAGAAAGGCTAACTGCTCCTGAATGTTCATCTATGTAGAAATTGGAAAGGAGTGAAGTTCCCTTTTCCACACATTCTGCTCCTAAAAGCTTTTAAACTTTATATAGGATGAAAGGTGTTGAAACTGAAATCAGTAACACAAATATCAGCGTTCAGAGTTTTTGTAGGGACTTCATTAGCTGAGTGCGATGCCAGGAAATCAGAGCGTTGACTGTATTTTGAGGACAGCTTAAGGCTTGGAGATGGCTGTAATTGCTGTTCTTAGGGCCAAGCGCAGAAGTTAAAAGGAGATCCAGGAGTACTAACTGCAGAGTTAGATGGGTTACTGAAATGACTGCCTCTACCGCCCTTTTGGGTCAAATGCTATTCAAACCATGCATCTACCTGCATGAGACTGGTTGCCTGCTGCTTGCAGTGGAACCAGTTTTTGACCAGCCAAAATGGCAAGGCGTTAACCTGGCTGCCTTGCAGCAGTCAGAAACTGCAGCAGACCCAGGGCGTGTGTTAGATTACTGTGGAGAGAAGCAGAATGTGGAAAGAGGCCTACAGAGGTATCTGCAGGGTTACAGGGGACAGCCCATCGCAGAGACAAAGGGCTGTTTAGTCTGGATCTGCCCTTGCTCTGGAAGGCTCTCCTACCTTAGAGAGTGAGGTGAACCTGCAGCAGCTTAAGAGGACAAAGCAAGCAGAGAAACTACGGCAGTGCCTTGCTTGCCACCCGTGGGAGGATGCGAGGGGTTATTGCAGATCAGCCCGTGAGAGCATCACCAAAGCTGCAGAGCTGAGCTGGACACCTGCCTCGCAGGAGCCGCAGAGGCAATGGCAGTGGCAGGGCGTGTTTTTTACCCACTGGAATTTATTTCAGTCCCGCTCAAAGAGGAAACGTCAGTTCCTCAGAGCCAGGGAGAGGCACGGAGGTCAGCCGGGGCTGAGGCAATTTGTGTGGGAGGAGGAGAAGGAAAAAGTAAAGCAATTCACGAAAGAGCCGGTTACTTCAGTGCCCCACTGACAGGCAGGGTGTAATCACAGAGAGATGGGGCCTCCTTGGCCCTTTGTCACCGTCTGTTTCTTCACTGTATCTTGAGCTACTTTTCCCTGCTATGCCTGAAGCATGCTTTTATGGTTTGGATGCTTGGGCTTGAGATTTGGGGCCACCCCTCTGCCTGCCGCTTGGAATCAAGTGTCTTAAATGCAGCCATCCTATAGCCAGAAAGGGACACGTGCGATTATCCCACTCATCCCCGTCGTGACGCATCCTTCTAGCTTCTGTCAGCAAACCCAGCATTTCAGGAATTGCTGCTCTGCCTGTACTTAGCCCGGTAATTAGTGGTGCAAATGGGTGGTGCTTGTGATGAAGACTTCCAGACCAGCTTTGGGTGACGGGTACACTGATGCCTTCTTAGCTCTCAGCGAGTCCTAGAACTTAATTAATTAACATCTGTGACCTGTGAAAGCGTCCTCTGAGAGGAGCTATTAAGCATCAGTGCAAAATACGAATAATCTTGGATTGTTCAAATTTTCTAAACGTTAATATAGATGGAAAAAGAATGAGTGACACTTGATACATCATAGGGAATATCTAGCGTTATTTCAAACTCTGCAATCCTTTCTGTCACTTGTGGATTTATGAGCTATTTTTAATATACTAATTCCAACTAAAAATATAAGTCTGCTTTGTCAGCTCTAATCCACGCTTCATCCCTGCACATCTAGCAATGCTAAATGCTCCAAGTCGGGCTAGTGTGAAGGCATTCAAAAACACTCCCATGTACTTCTGAGGGAAATATCCAGGCTATTGACATTTCTTAGCCTCATCGAGTATGGGCAGGTCTGAATACGGAAGAGTTTATGGAAGTGCATACGGCTGGGTGGCTGTAATATGTAGTTTATTGACATTGATTGTGTCCCAGCTATGGAAAGCAGCTGTTTAGTTCTTAGCTCTCTGCTGCTCCAGTGCGAGGCACTGGAGTTCAGCTGTGATCGTCCACTGGTGTTAATAACGGTCTGCCTGTTTCCAGGTGTTATAGCTTTCCTACGTCTCATCAAGGCAGCTGCTCAGTACCACTCTTGCTAGCAGGGACAGCCATATGAAAATGGGCTGGAAATGCCTCGACCAAAGTGGGTGAGGCTGAGAGGCTGCTGCTTTAGCCTAGCCCTGGCTCTTGGCACCACCTCTGTGCAGGACACAGCTGCTTTGAAGCTGTTTCACATCATAGTCCAGCAAATGAATAAAAAAAAAAAAAGTTTCACCAAACTGCTTAGCAGCGTGTAACTCGCCAGAGCAATGGAGAAAAAGGCACAGCCTGGGAGTTATTTCGTGCTCTTAAGCTTTCTGCCTCACTTTGGGTTGTGTTTTGAACTCCCTGTACCACAAATAGAAACTTACTGCAATATTGAATTCAACATTTTGCTGCTTAAAAAGCTCAGTTAACATCCCCACACTGCACAGATACTGCGAGAGCACTTTTCATCTACTAAGTGCAAACTCTTTAGCGCTGTTTTGAAATAAAAATGAAAAAAAATCCCTCAAAACAAGTTTCTTAAGCTGTGTAATTTGGTGGATTTTTTTTAGTATCTTGCATATAAAAAGCAAATTTTTTTTCAGTGTTCTAGTGAAGCCTAGTCTGACCATGAAAAAAGTGATTAAGCTAGACTATATTGTACTATTTTATCTGATCTTTAAGTAATTTAGAAGCCAGAATGAGCTTTTCCATTATTTTTACTGAGTGATAAAGTCTTTGCTGAGTATATGTGCAAGTAAGAGCAGCAGGCAAATTATATAAAGCACAGATAGAGGTGGGAAAGGGTTAAAGGAAAGAGAGAAAAGTATACTTAGTCCTGGAGGGTTTGGCAGCCATGGGCAGTGTGATTTTCTAGTGTGGGTGCATGGAAGAAGATGATAATTTGGAAATGCTGGATGGAAATCATCCAGTCCACGTCTCCATCTCCAGGTTGTCTTGAAACTTTAAATTCTTTAATTCCAGCTGATACATCTTGTGATCTTTTAAGCTTTCTCAAGAGTTGAGGAAATGAAATTAATTGGCTATAGGGATGTGTGTAGGAAGACTTAGAGAGTACACTGCATTTCAATTATGTAGTTAAAGCTTAAAGAGTGTTTTGAAAGAAATGCTTTTGAGTAAGCATTTAAGAAACCTCCTCTGTAGGAAAGGTGTGCGCGCACTACGCTAACAAGAGTAGCATGAATTGCTTTCTGTAATGAAAAGATTATGCCTTGGGGCAGTCTGATCCACAATGTTGCCTTGCTTGGACTATCCAGACATAACTCAGTCACCGCTGACCTTGACTAAGACTCTTTTTCTGTTTTCAAAGGGGGGGCCACGCTGAGAAAGGGGCCTTCTGCTGTAACCCACTATATTCTCTTGAGGAAGGTTCCTCTGTTACGGCGATCTGCAATGGGTGGTTGGCTGTGCAGCCAAAGGAGACGGGAGATAAATAAAAGTAAAAGCAGTGCAGTGTAGTGCAAAGGAAGCGTAGGCATGAAGAGATGTGGGGAAGATTTTGAGGGCACAGATGGTGGTTGTTTTGAGGACATAGATAGCAGCTGTTTTGAAGGCACAGACAGCGCCTGGGCCGTAGGAATCTGTAGGAAAGTGAGACATAAAGATGCCTGAGCCA
Source organism: Struthio camelus (assembly GCF_040807025.1). Taxonomy (NCBI): domain Eukaryota; kingdom Metazoa; phylum Chordata; class Aves; order Struthioniformes; family Struthionidae; genus Struthio; species Struthio camelus. The sequence continues at coordinate 12,589,599 of NC_090982.1, read as the reverse complement.
ATTTTTCAAGTGGGCTTGTGAGTTCAGGTGCCCCTTTTTTCAAGCACCCATACTGCTAGATTTCTAAAGAGCTTGGTGACCCTTCAGAGTATGCGGCCTGAGCACTTTCCACAGACTAAGCTCCAAAAACCCCCAGCTGTCCCTTTTTGTCCTTTCCCTTCTTCCGCCCACCAAAGTCAGCTCAGTCATTGGTTATTTTGACAAACTGTCCATCTATACTGGAATTACCTAGCAAATGTTATGGCAAAAGCATTCACAGATATATAATTTTCTCACATTCAGTAGTGACTGTGTAGGGGTTGGTTGCCACTACCTGATTATTTTTCCCCAGCTTGGTCTTTTAGTTACTGAATAGAGCTGCAGAGTGGCTGTGTCCAGCTGACCTTTGTTTCTTGACACAACGGATGAATCTCATCTCTCTATCACAAAATCATGAAGCAAATAAGTCTAAATTCAATAAGCTGGGTTTATTTTTAGCTTCCTGCAAGCTGTTGCCTCCTCCCTCTTGGCTCCTCTCTTTCCAGGCAGTTGGGAGATGCTGTCTTCATCTCTCATAGCTCCTCTTTCTGCCCTAGTGATTATGCACCATCTGTTCTGGACTTCATGTTCACTCCCCAAGTAAGAACCCAAGGCAAGATATGATATAAGCAGTGGATAACTTGAAGCCTCAGGCTCCCCAGATCAATATTCATGCCTAAACTGATGACCTCCTGTTCGATTCAGTTTCATACACTTACATTTTCTCAGAAGGGCCTAAGTGCAGGTGTGCTGACTGTGTCAGAATGGCCTTCACATCAAGGACTGTTAAGGAAGACGGGTCACATGAAAATGGAAATATCAGATCAGACCAGTGTCCATCAAGCCAAGTGTCCTGTCTCCAGCTACTGATTTCTGAACAAGAATATACAAGATAAGGACAAAAATGCATAGAGTTGCTTGCCTGGATATTGCTTGAGCTTTCAAGAACTAGTGACCATGGGCCTCCTGAGCCAGAGGTGGGGTGTTTGCATGTAAAGGCCTAACATCTTTCTTCTTCTTCTTCTTTGAATTTATCCTGTTACTCCTGGAGCCCCCACATGCCTTTAGCATCTAAAGTGCTCTGTGTCCAGGGTTTCCCCAGGTGAACTAATATGTTGCATTAATAAGCACTATTTATTTTTGTTTTGATCCTACCATATTTGATACTCGCTAATTCTTGAATGAAAAGAGATTGTGAAAAAATGTTCCCTACTCATTTGCTCTGTGATGCTCCTGACTTTATAGACCTGCACCATACCATTCCTCAACCCGGAAGCCTGGAAAGAGATTGCACGTGTTCACTCCATATTAAAGGCACTTAGAAACAGGTTTGCTCTTGCCACTCATAACTCTTTTTGGCCAATGGTCAACAAATGCCATAAACCATCTAGCTCAGTGGTTCCTTAATATGACTTCAGAAGCTGACCTCATTTCCAATACTGAGACATTTCATTTCACTTAATTTCTCATTTTCAAGATGAGTGTGACAGTGGTCCAATCAGTGCCTCCTTAAAGAACAGAAGCATGCACAATTCTGCTCTGCTTTGGAGGGTTTTCACAGGGGAAGCCAGGAGACTGGCATTTCTCTGAGTTAATGCATTGATTTCTGGCTGCAGCTGCTTCAAAGCCATTAGACGTTGCAGTTAATCATTCTTGATTTTTTTATTGTCAGTCGGTTCCTGTATTGATAATACTGGATAATATCAATACTACTCACAGCAGCTTTATTTGTAGCTGTGTTCCCTGAAGCTATATAAATTGTGCTGGCATGCTCTGTGATAACATTGAAGTATCGATGTAGAATCAGGGAATTATTTTTTGCACTCACAGACTATATTAGAAGAACGTTATTCCAAAGCAGAGCACTCCAGTTTTAGGAAATGCCAGAAATGAGTCTGTCTGTGCAGTTTTTAGCCGATCACATTAAGCATATACACAGCCACTCCGCTTCACTGACTTTCAAGTGGAGTTTTTGCAGATATTAGAAGAGCAACTGCACTGAGAGTGCTACAGTGGGCAAACTTCTTGCTTATCAGAAGAAATTCTTGCTCTGTAATTAGAACAATATTACCACGTGAAGGATTTTGTTGACAGGGAAAGAATAACAGGGGAGCATAGACCTCTACATGGCTACACAAGAGTACACAGTTCTCTGCTGTAAGGTTTCTTTGCTAAGTCCTTTCACTGTCACTCAGAAGATTCCTGTCACTAGAGCATGTTACAAGTGTTACCTTCCACTTTAATCTCTCTTCATAAGCCCTTGACCTGGTGATGATCTTAACTCTTACTGGTGCATCCTCCATAAAGTCACTGAGCTTGGGATTGGATGTGCGCTCAGAGGAAATGTTGTAGGAAGTCCACACAGCCTAGATGGACCTACAGGAAAACTGTCAGTACCTGGATTGAGACCTTTTGGACAGACATTGTAAATTTTAGAAATTTTAATTTCTGATGATGCTCTCAAACATCTTAAGAATGTACTGAACAAAACCCAAAAACCTAGGTTCTATATTTTATATATTTAGTGTGGAAACAGGTCCACTGCTTCCAGTTAAAAGCACTGCATTGTTACATTTTTTTAAAAAAATGATTGACTTAGCAAAATTTCAGAAGCATCGAATGACTTGGGAGCTTTTGAAAACAGTACCCCAGGACAGATGCAAATTAGATAGATAGTTCAAAGGTCCTTTCAGGAAGCCTTCAGATGCTGTGGGGTCACAAGGCAGAGCAGAGCAGAATCAGTCCCTCCAGGAGTTTTTCAGGTGAGATTTGCCAAAGTAGGTCAAAGCCAGGCAGACTTCTGTCAGCATGGGGCTGCTGTCCGCAGGACTGCTTCTCCTCTGGCCATGACATGGGAAGACACCGGAAAGTGTCTGGCGCTGCAATCGCCAGAGAGGGACAAGGATGCGTCTGAAGGAGGTGCAGTCCCCAACAGTCCAGAGCTGGGACGTTGTGTGCTGGAATTTCACTTGGTGCAGAACAAGACCATTAACATCTCAGAGCATTAACTCCTGAAGCTGATTGTGTCTGAGGAGGGACAGAGCATTTATAGACTGCTTAACTTATAAACTACCTGTCCTGAGCTATTTATGAAAATAGGCAACCTATAGCAGTGTTAAAATGTTTCCTGTAACCTTTTTTACACTTACCCTGTAGACCAATACTAAGTCTTTAGGCAAGCTTCTCTTCTCAGCTATGGACATGTGCATACACTGGGATTTTATTATTTTTATAATACTTATACACAGCCTCAGGTTAAAAGCTGTGATTCCATTTTGCTAGCACTGCGCAAAACAAGAAAAACAAGACAGCCTTTTTTGTGAGCTCATCCTCTGGAATCATGATAAAACTCATGGTGGGGCCTTGATATCATGTGTGACTTCCAGGTGCTCCTGGATGAGGAATGATAATAGTTTCAAAAGAAATGGGATGAGCTTATGAAACTGGATAACGTTGGTCAAGAGAAGATGTGGTTTCTCCTCTGGAAAAAAGTGGTGGCTGGGGCAACAGAAAAGAGGGCGTTAAATCAGTGCTTGTGTTGCAAGTAGAAAATTGCTTTTTTTTTTTTTTCAGTTAAGGCTGAAAACTGAAGCTACCTGGAAAACAGGAAAACTGTTGTATTTCCATGAAGAGGAACTGGCATTTCTTGACCAACAGCTTAGCTGCATCAAAATATTCCTGGCAAACTTTATTAAAGAAACATGTTGAGAGGAGCTGGTTCAACCTTCTGTGCTATCTTTCAAAACTGTGAGGCCTGGAAGAAGTCAGCTTTGGCTGCATATGAGGAACAGACTTGGTTTGCTGAAATAAATGACAGCAGCTTAGACGACAACAGAGAAAGTTTCATGGCATTTGTTAGGAATTAGATCTGCTAGACTTTTCCAGACACTGGATAAAGCAGTGTTTATTTAGGTTTTATTGAGATAATGGTATTGTTTTCCTGAAACATCAGGGCTGTGCTTCATTAACTGAGATCATATTCTGGCCCTTCAGAGGAATGGCAGATACAGTTAAAAAAGAAATAAACAAATGAAAGTACCCTACATTAGGAAGCTGCTCATCCCTGTTACTTACCGCAATGTGAAAAATAAGAGCAGAAGTTTCAGGGCCAAGTCTTGTGACTGGAGATAGCTGGAACAGTTAATGCCGGTGGTTCCTTAGCAGTGCAGCTGTAGTGCTGTGAGTGCCTTTGCTCCCCCATCCCTCCACCAAACCTGCCCCCAGCTGTTACCCTTGGCTGCTGAAGGTCATTTTCTCTCATTGGATGCTGGCTCATTGCTCTATTGGGAAGCCTGGGATTCGAGCCTTCATGAGTCATTGATTTGCCTCTGATGCACTGAAAAAAAAGAAAGGAGTTTTAAAAAGAAATTAGCTGGTTTCTGTAGGGGAGCTTCTTATACTCTAGAGGGAACTCCTTGCTGCTTGCAATAGGTTATTCCTCCTGCTGCTATCTCCTGCAGACCATCCGAAACCAGGAGGCTGGAAGGAGAAGTGCTGAATTCCCTATGTGTAGTCTAAAATAGCTGAGGATGCTTGCTGGTGTTGGCTGTACATTTCTAGGACTTGTAGTGACCAAATTTTAGTGACCAAATTTATCCTTACTTTTAGTGACCAAAATTATCCTTATCAAGCACTGCACAAACTGTATTTCTATTATTTAAAAATTTTAAAGGTCTATAAGTAAGCCCCTGTTTCTTTGTTTCATGCCCAGAAGGCTACCCACTGAAGGAGATTTTGGAGATTAAGAAGTGTGTATACCTCCATATTCTTGCAATTCATATCTGCCCAGATAGCATTGTTTCCACTCCGTTTTGAACCCCCTACAATCTTCATTTTACCCATATCATTCGCTTCAGTTATCTACAGTTGTGTTATACAGCGCACTTGATTTGAAACCAGACAGAGAATGGAATAGGTGACCATTTTTTTTTAGAAAAAATAGATGTGTCTCTCTTAAAGTCACCACCTCTGGACAAGGACGGATTTTCAGGATAACTCAATATTCCATTGTCAAAGTCAGTGTGAATAGAATTAAACCATCTCTAAGCGCTGTTGAAATTCTTACTGTAATATCTCCTGGCTGTAGAAACAGCAATGCAAGAGGCCTTGTACCAAATTTGGGATTTATAATACTCGTGCTCAGGTCTGAACAATCCTACTTTTCAGATGCAAGTGATCTCTGATTCTATTCAGCACTTTACAGTATGAGCCCTAAAACAAAATGGGCTTGAATTTTATTCTCTCCTCATAGACTTTGAGAAAAAGAAGAAAGGTAACAGCCATCTGCCACCTTTTGCTCCTTAGTTCACTGAACGTTAAGTGTGTTTTTTTTTTTAAGTAAGGTACAACTTATAAATGTGATCTCCCATGTATCCGGAATGGATTGACACTGGTCCCCAGCAAAAAATGTGTTCCCATATTTATATGTCAATGATTATTCTCTCAAATATGGGACATATAAGCACTGACAGTCAGGATTACCAGATTCCTGTGTTACAAATCATAAAATGAGGAGAGCTGGAAGGGACCTCTGGAAGTCCCTTGTGCAACCCGCTTCTCAAGATCAGGTGGCTCCATACCTTAGCTAGAAGTGTTTTAAATGTCTTCAAGAATGGAGATCGCAGAGCTTCTCTGAGATCTTATTCTAATGGTTCACCACCTCTAGCAAAAAAACATTCCTGAGGTCTCGTGGGAGTTTCATGGGTTGCAGCTTGTGCCTGTTGCTTCTCATGCTTTCACCACGGCCCTCTGAGCACAGTCGAGTGCCATCTTCACTTTCCCCTCCCATGAAGTTGTTGAAAACATCAGTAAGAGCCATTTTAGCCTTCTCTTCTGAAGCCTGCCTTGAAAACCGTGCAAAATCATGAAAATCTCCAGAAGAAATATGAGTTTAAGGGCTTTGATATTTTGGTTTTTGAGCAAGAAGGAATCGAGTGTTCAGATTTTCCTCCACAACCATGAAGACTACTGTTCTGCTTTGTTTTAACTTTGCATTGTTTTAGTGAAATTATGGTTCTCTCATTTGCACTTTTTAGAGAGAGCTGGAAATGAAACAAGTTTACAAGAAAGGAAATAAAAGAATGAGAACGGGCTAAACCACAAATGCGATTTTGATTGAAAGCATTTTTGTAGGCACCTAAAAGTAGTTCAGGACGCATTATTGTTTCAGGGCTAGTGGAATAAAGGATGGAGCTTCACCCTAAGAAAAAGAACAATCCACAAACCCAAACAAACCGTGTTAACTAGTGATTCAGAAACAAGCGTCTTCCAGCAACACTGAAAAGATATGGCATGTGTTTAGGCACACAGACGCTTTGTATTTCTTACTGCTTTGAAGATGTAGTTCTCCAGAAGACTCACAAAAAGCTAGAGCAGCAAAATAATTTAGCCCAGCATTTGTGCAGAGAGACTCCTACCAGCCTTATATTTGAGAAGCATTTAATTTTGACCGTTATAAGTTGAGGGCGGGTTTTTTTGGTGTTTCCCGCAACAATCCAGTCTCTGAAATCATTAGGGAAGACCTTTATCTCTCATGTAAAAAATGTTTCAAGAAATAAAGACATAACAAAAGCAGTGGTGGTTCACTGGAAAATATCAGACAGTTAAAATGCATAAGTAAGGAGGCAAAGGCGAAGCAGGCATAGGAGAGGGGAAAAAAGCTTTGTGATATATGAGCACTGAAAAGAAATGCAACTATAGAAAGTAAAGCTATTGTGCAAACAGAAGTGAAGAACAGCACAAATGGCTGGCAATCAAAAGGACTTGGAATAGAGAGAGGGCAAATTCTAGGAAAAATCTTTATAAACAGTAAGAATGCTTTAGAAGTGGCTTTTCTGATAAACAGGAAGCCAGTGAAAGCCTAGGTAGATGGGGTAATACTTGTCCTTTTTACTAGATATGAGAAAACAGCTTTGGCAAACAAAGGAAAATAGGGCTGACTAAAAAGTATTTTAGAAAATATTGCTATCTAAAAGGAAAAAAAACCCACCACCAACAACAATAAAAGCCCAATGCCTCACCTATCTCAGCTGCCTCTCAGAAGAAATTGTGTGCTCCTGTTACACGTGAAATGGAAAAGGAGCAAGAGCTCATTTTTACTGATTCTCTTAAGCAATTCTGAAGAGCCTGAAAGGGTTTGGGTTATTACTGTCTTTTAATGAAAAGCTGTTGTAAGCAGGGATAGGGACAAACAAGCATACAAAAACCACTAAGAGGTTGGAGTCTTCAGTCATACTGGCTCATAAGTGGCATCTTAAAACTTTATACTCTCTCAGAGCACGGATGGATGGTCCTGAGCTGATTCTGCTGCAAGGCAGAGACTATAAATATCACTTTGCTCATCAGTCTTTGCGCTTATAAGACAAAAATTAATTTAATGGTATTGTTCGGCATTCACATGGACGGGTAAAAGCATCTGTCAGCAACAACTTAGCACTAACTGTTCTTTAATTAGCGTAATAAGCCTTTTTAGATGGTGTAAGGCTAAAGTATGTTTCTAGTGCTTTCTCAAATGAAGAATTAATTCTACATCTCCTCTTTGAAATATCTTTTAATTACTGTGAATGCTGCTTTATCATCCATCTTCATTATTAAGTAGAACAAGTTGCCCAGTCAAATTGTGTGAGAGTTAAGTCAGGAAGGGAGATCATTTAAAGAGAAATGAGAGCTTAATAAAGATATTCCTCATTTAGAGAAAGACAGCTAAGTCCACTTAATACTGGTTTAGTAGTCAGAGAGAGAGAGAGGAGTGAAGGACAAATGCCAAGCTCCTGTCTTCCTCACTGAGAAAATCTGCTGTCTACAAGTCCATGTGCCTATGGCACTTCATTATTTGATCTGTAGCAGCAGCACAGAAGTTTTTTTCCCCTTAACAGCCTAAAGAACCTGTCAGATTCCTTGGTTTCATCACCATGTAGAGACCTGAGCGTCCTCCGTCAGTACTGTGGGTGAAAGGAGGCCATGTGAGCTAAGTCTGTAACCCAAACCTTGTGCGAATGAGAAGCAGCAAAACAAAAAGAGGAGAAGGATCAGAAATGTGGTGAGCATGACCTCAAATGTTAGCATAGGTGAGCACAAGCACTGTCAGCCTGACAGGCTGCCAACCCACCTTTGGTGCGTCGTGTACAGAGCAATGTGTCTGGACTGAAGGACGTTGGGGCAGCCTGAGGTCCGCAACTCTGCATCTTCTGCAGGCAGGGATTGTTCCTGCATAGCGAATTCATTAGTGCAGTTTGCTAAGGAGACACACATCATGTTAACAGCACAGCTTTTGCTGACCTGAGTCAAGTATACCCTTAATACCAAATAGGATTTGGATTACATTTTCCTGAGGAAACACAATTAGATATTCATCCTGGGAAATGTTGCGGGGCTACTTTTTTTGTTGCATCCTACATCCGTTAATAGATAGGACAGCAAGGCTGACTTGCTCATATTTAACATTCAGATCCTATCATATGTTTCTATCCTTAAAGAAAAGCTGAAATATTAATGCAGGCATGCTAACAGCCTGATCTGCAAGGTCCTATAAGCTGCTGAAGCCCTGCGCTTCTCTGTACTTGCACTAGCAGCTCTGCAACTTGGGTGCCCTCCACCCTTTTTAACAATCCTGGTATGAAGCATTTCCAGTAGAAAGAAGTATTTTTCAGGCAAAGTAAATGAGTGTGTTTTGCCGAACTTGAGGCCACCAGCTCCTCCAGATTTCTGCTGAGGAACACGTGAAGCATGTGCCTGTGAGTTTCTGTGGCAGTAAGGGGAGAGGGATTTACAATATGAAGTGCTGTTAAAACATCAGAGAGTGTCTGCAGTTTCTATTCACTGAGATTATCTAAAAATTCTCTTTTCTCCCCTTTCTTTCCCTCGTCCCTTCCTCCCTTCTCTTCTCCTATTTACTGTCAGGAAGGGCCACCTCTGAAGGCTCAATCCAGCATGGCCTGACGCCAACACAGACGGATATCAACAGCAGTTACAACAACAGTAAGTGATTTAAAATCAAGGCACTCCTTGAAAAGACGTCACTTTGTGTATATAGAACGTGCAAGAACTCTGCTGAGGACTTTGATGGGGAAAGGGATGTGTTTGTCACCCCTGGCTCCCTCTGGTTTGATGAGATTTCAAATTTTTGATGTATCATTGCAAGCCTTAAATACAGGCAGCTTTTACTGAATGATACTGGGAGTTTGATGCATGAGGGCCAGTGCCAGGGCATAATACCAGCAAAACAGGCTTCAGCAACTGGATGCCGCTTGGAGATAAATGGCCACCGAGAAAGTCCAAGACACTTCACCTGAATAGAAAGCAGAGGCTGGAAAGGCAAGCATAGACAGGGTTCTCAATTAAATGGTCACTTGCCCAGCCCTTGGCATGCTGAAGTGAAAAGCTACCAGTCTCAGATGGGTGTAGGAGCACTAATCTATTATTAGGGCAGGCAGAAAAACTCTGCTTGCAGCTCTGAGGTAATTCAGCTGCTATTGCTTTGATTCTCTGTTTCTCCTTGCCCTAGAAAGGAAAAGGAGGTTGAGCCCTTGCATGGTATAATATGCTCCATCTCTCTTGTTTTACATACACGTATTATCCAATACTTGTGGTCGCAGCCTCAAAGGCCTTTTCTCCTAATGCATATGCATATGGGGGTCTCCTTATAGGTTGCAGGAGAGGAAAGAGAAATTCATTACATGGGGCAAATTGTCAAGGGCACCTGGTCCTCACTGTTCCTGCAAGGTGCTCATGTCATGTATTTTCCTTCTGGTGGTTCCCTTCAGACCAGAAACCTCTGGTCCAGTATCACACAGGAGGCAGCTGAGGAAGGAGCTCATGGCTTAGAGAAGGAGTGGAAAAGCATATGAGCTGGAGAGGATGAGAAGGGGTGAGAGCAAATGGAGAGGGCAGCAGAAGGGAACTGGAAAAAGTAGTTCTGGCTCTCTGGAAAAGCAGTCTGGAGGGCTGAAAAATAACAAGTGAGCTAGCCTTTAGGTAAACCATCTGGTCTGAGACCTGGAAGAAACCTTCCTCCTCACACACACTCCTTCAAAGTCAGTGTGACAAATTTAGCAGGGCCTGAGGGCAGAGCCAGTGTCCGTCACTGGTTCCAGGCTGATCACCAAGGCTACATAATTTCTAGCATCTTACACATTTACGGAAAGGTAATATAAAGTAGCTGCAATCCACTGCATACTGATAGGTTTGCCTCTATTTTCTCTAGCTGTGTTGTCCTCAGCGTAGTTCTAACATTTTCCATGCATCTGCTGAACACTGTGTCTTTGGTAGGTTTACGAGTATATAGCTTGTTACGAACATATCAGAACATGTTTTTTAAATCCTTGCTCATAAACCATAAACATCACTGCAATAACGTTATCATGAGCTATGCAGAAATCTAATCTTGTTCTGCAATGAACAGTGGAAAATCTACAGCACAAACCAACAGCTCACTGCTTTGGACTCTTAAGCCAAGGACTGATTGTTTTCTTTTTGCCCTGCTTAGTTGTCTTTTAAAGGCTTGAGCGAGTCATACTGGGTTTTTCCTCTTTTTAGTTTTTCTTAAGTCTCACAGTTCATGTAGCCTTATAGTTACCTCTGTAAACTGTCACTTGGAAGTGTTGATATCTTGGGCAGTGCATCAAACCAGATGTTTAAGCAGCTGTAGCCTCAGCCCTGTGAGCAGTTCCATGTGCCTGTAAACGTGTGGACACAGGTCTCCAAATCAATGGGACGACTCATCTGTGAAATCATCACATGCGGTTGAGGGATCTGGGCCTGTATTTGTGCCAAAAGGAAATGGATTTTAAAATCAAATAGTGTCTCCTGAAGATGTGACGCTGAGCACCTGGGGAGATTAGGCTGGTACTTGGCTTGTCATAAAACGCATCTAACCATCAGTGAAGGAGTCTGAACTACAGCACAGAGTTTACATTTAGCAGGTCCTTGATGAAAAAACAGCAACAGAAAACATGGACAGACCCCTGACTTGGGAGAGGTTGAGCTGGAAAGTTGTTCTTTGGGCACTCAGAAATCTCTAATGTGATATACTATCATATCTTGCCTTACCTTGCCTAATCTTCAACCCTGTTTTGTCCTGCTTGTCTGGACTAGCACTCAATTTTGGAATTTTTTATTTTCTTCTTCAAGTTGTTACAGCACTTAAGCAAAATGAAAGAAGCACTCTGCTTAGATCGGAAAGCCTTTAAATAGTGTTTGATTCTGGTGTATTTGATGCAGTTCTTCACCAAGAAGAAGAATATTTTGAGGTTACATTATATGAGCTTAGTATTTGTGAAATTCAGGTGACAATATTAGGCAGGTAAACTATCAGGCAAAGTTATTAATAATGTTTGATTAGTGCTTCTCGTGCTTGTTTTTCCTAATCATAAGTATTTAGCCTCTCCATCTCTGTTCATTGGAGACTGCATCTGCACAGCTTAACTTTGAAATGACTGTAGACATGCAATACTTGGCGACTACCAAGAGCATCTCAGAATGTCGCTATTAGGATATTATTATTATTATTATTATTATTGATGTCCTCTGTGGAGACTCCATTGAATGACTAAGCCTTGTACAAACACACAGGAAGAGATGATCTATCCAGACAGACAGAACTAGGGGCAAGATGAAGGAGGGTTTTCAAGCCCTGTTTCATGGACAAGCAATGAAGAGTCTCTCTCTGAGAGTGGGACAGAATTGGAATAGAGGATCAGAGAGGGTGTGCAATCCTCATCCTTGGAGATATTCATAACTTCACTGAACAAAGCTCTGAAGAGCCTGATCTAACTTGCAAGTTAGACTTTGAGCTGGGAGGTGGGCTAGATGACCTCCAGAGGGCCCTTTCAAGCTACATTATTCCATAATTCTCTTGTTGCTAAGGTAGCAACAAAAATCTGGGGCAAACTCCTGTGTGTTTAGATTAGATATTCTGATACCTGATCTAGCACTTGAGCTGCATAAAATGTCCTCCGTCTTTGGAAATGAGATGTCTCCTCCAAAACCACCCAGTTGCTGTTGTCTTCTAATAACCTGCAGTGGAAAGGAGAGGAGTGTGATGGAGAATTTTGCATTAAATTAAAATCAAGTCTGCTACATTCACAAAGTAGGTAGGATTCAAGGAAAGGAGGACTGGAAGGTGAGCCGGTGATTTTATGCAGGTAAAGAGAACTTGCTCTCCACAGGACTGATTCTGATTAAGGCTCTTGTTGACTCTCTCAAGGGTAGGAGGACAAAACTGTTCTTTCCCGGAGATCCTCAGGATCAGAGCTGGAGGAAGTTTATTCTGACAGTATTGTTCCTGTTGTGTAGCTAAATTGAACAGGTCAGGTCCTGGGGCTGTCAATCCAGTGAAGTTTGCACTTCAGAAAGGAAGGAGACGTTCTCCAGGGGCTTAATGCCAGGAACTCTGATGTGACATTGTGATAAAGCCCTGGGCTCTTTCAGTGAGAAGAAAGTATTGTTGCATTACTGGAATGATTTGTTATATCATGCCTGTTGCTCCCTTATTGTGTGCTTTCAACCCTGGGATCCCATTTTGTTTTGACGGACATCGAATTTCTTCCTCTGAATGTTTTTTTTAACCTTTCCTTTTTGTGTTGATAGGAATCTAATCTGAGAGCTCATTATAGATTCCTGCTGTGCATACCGAGTTCCTATTACCTGAGGCAGGGACTGTAGGAAGAAGTAACAGCAGATAGTCTGATGAAAAAAACAGACAGGTTTTCTGGCACAGAAGTCACCATTCATATCTGAAACAGAAGCTGCACATTTTAAGATAATACACTATATTCTGGGATCCTTGGCTGTTATATTTTGACTCTTATTCAGAAGCCCCTGAAGCTGTTCAGGTGCCTGCTGTTGATTTTAATGGGCTTTAGGTTAACTATTATGTCAGCAAGATTAAATATTGTACTAGAATCTATAATGTTCTGCATTTTTTCTTGGTATCTATGACATCACTATCTTTTTTACCTAGTCATTCATTAGAAAAACAAACTAGCTGGCATCCTGAGACACGCCAAATTGTGTCTGCAGACTACTAATGATCATTAGTTCTATTGACTGAGTTCATAGGGAAAATCTAGGAAGCGAATCTGCGTTACTAACAGCGCTACTGCAAGCTGATTTTGTTAATTACAAGAGTTAGACCCTGTCCTTTCCACACTATAGCCTATACACTGGGATTGTCTGTCACAATATAAATGGGAGGGAAAGGCTTCCCCAGCAGCATCCTGCCAGAATTCCAGGACTAGCGAGCGCAGTTGTGCACTGCCTTTCCCCGAAATGTTTTGTTCCATTATAGCTGCCAATTTCAAATTATTGGTTTTGTCTCAGTTAATTGAAGCCACTACAGAAATGTCACTGCGCACAAATTTTAGTGTCAAGATCTGCACAGAGGCAGGAAAACAGCAGCTACTGAGAGAAAATCCACAAAACAAAGCAGTGCATCATCCAAGCTTCTCAACACGTGGAGGAAACTTTTAAGGAAAGCTGGATGGTTGAACACCACCCTCTTACTGTTATGGGCTTCTTACACCGCTAGACGTTTTATGAACCTGAACAGCTTTGGAGTGAATTTATGTCAGGGCAAGGGTAAAATATCACTGCCCTCCTCTTGAGGTAACGAATATGTCCCTTAGGTTCCTGTCTACAACAATGAAATAACACAGCAAAAAGTATGCATTTCCAAGTGAGTGGAGCAGGCAGAGGTCATGGCAGAGTTAATACAGACAGTATCCCCGTAAGTTTCAGCAGGACAGCCAAAATCCCACTTCTGGTGCCATGAAAGAAAAGTCCCTTGATTTGCCGTTACTCCTTCCACACATAGTTGTACTCCTTCATCACAAGGAATCGTGGAAGTGTGTTGACTCACCCTAGAGCGCTCAGAAAGCCTTGGAAAGGGCTTAGCACAAGCAGGGCCCTTTTACTTTTGAATATCCCGGATCATGCTGCTTGTAGAATAAGTAACCTAGGAGAGCAGAGAAGATAGCACACGTCAGCACTCAATTGGAAACGGGCAGGTAAACAGTGCTTGAGCAGTGTCAGTATTGCTGTTGGCTAGGAAGGTGGCAACACAAACTACATATAGACTTAAATCCTGGTGTGGGCAATCTCACTCAGAATGAAGCTGAAGTAAAATAAGGCTCTTCAAATACTAGAGCAGAGTACCAAAGGCAGTGGAAACAGAAGGGAAAATTTTCCCTCGTCTGAATTTGGTGAAAAGCTCAAAGTAGACAAAGTGCTACAGGCCAGGTCCCTCACTGATTTAAGTTGCTGAGGCTCCGCTGAGGCCAATTGAGCAACAGCAGATTGCACAAGAGGAGGACATTCCTGTAAAGAGAAGGACCTGTCATCAGCCTGGAGCTGTAGGTATGAGGCTTTTTCTTTATGTAGGCAGGGGGCTGTTCCTGTGTATTCTGTTCATGTTGCTCTGCTCTAATGTCGCAGTTTCCAGTTAGTGTGAAAATTCACATCATTTAGTGCATATTCTCAGCCTCTGAGTCAAGTGGAGAAAGGAGTTTGCTTTATGAGGAAAATCCTTTTCTACAATCAGAAAAAAAGAATTGTGCTAAACTACCGGAATCTTGTGAATGTGACTCAGACCTAGACAGAGAGGTTTTGCACAAAGCTTTTCTCCATCACAAGACTGCGCTCCAAGTATATGTCCTCAGCCAGCATGAATTATCAGTATCCAGTGGTTTAATTCTGGTGTTTGGTAGGGAATAATCTGGACCTTCACAGGTAGTTAGTAATGCAGAGTATCAGTGTTCGGAAACTTGCTCAGATGTAGTAAAAGGGCATAAAATGCAAAGGTTTACAGAAGCACCTGCTGTTCAGATCAAGTTAAAGTAGCCTTTAGCTTTTCCTGCTGTGCGTGGAAATCAAAGTATTTTATTGACAAATCAGTACTCTTGCACCTGACTGCTTCTTTTGCAAACAGAACAAATAAGAGATGATCGAAAATATAAAAAAGGAGCGATGTAGACACAGATGAATAGGGACTTCTGTTCTGCCTCAAAACATAAGAATTCAGAGGAACCAATGGAAATTAAAGATGACAGTTTGACAGCATGTTATTAGACTCTGGAATCCAGTGCCACAGCAGGATTTCAAAGCCAAGAGTTCAGTTAAAGTCAAGGAAAAATTAGCAGCTTCTATGAATTACAAGATATCTAGACAGGTAGTAATTAATTATGATGAAAAATCTGGAAGGGATATTAAAAATTATGCTTTAGGGATTATGCCAATGTTTATCGTGGATCAAGATGAAATAATCTAGGAGGCGGACAACCTGCAACAGGCAGAAAATTACCTGAGAAACACCTGGGATTGACCACTAAGAGACAGGATAAGGAAGAGCTTGGGTCAGATCCAGGCTGGCACTTGCTTTTTTCCTTTTACAACTGCTCCATCCTTATTTTGGCTGAGTTAAGCATTTCAGGTGTCCAGCTGCTGATGAGTAATCTATACTGATCATACCGATTCACAGAGAGTAATGAAACATGACTTTTTAAGGCATCGTGCTGAAGAATCATGTAGAGTTCAGTGTGTTCAGAGCCCGGATATTGTCATAAATAACAATGCTGAGAAAATAAGAGGGGAGCAGGATTGACCATCAGCCAAGCACAACGTCAGTGATCGAGATGTACAGGCTGGAACTGTTTAGTATTGTTATAACGGCACTGTCTAATATTATTAGCAATAAGAAAGCAAGCTGTGGGAACCAACAGGTATGTGCGCTTTAAGGATCACAAATAAAGCATCCACATCCACATCCACATCCATGGCGCCACATTATGCAGCAGACTTGCTGCTCACCAGAGGGACCAGTGTCAGAGGGGACAGGAGGTATCATATTCTCTCTTTTTTCCTGCACTCAGAGGGGAAACAATGCCAAGGGAGTATACGAGAAGGAAAAAGAACCAAGAGTTGTCATGTGGGCCGTTTCACAAATACCTCTCATATTGCAGTGTCCCAGACAGCCTTAAATGGTCATTCTCATTCCAAAGCAAGCAGATCGAGATGAAGTACCTTACTGGTAAAACTATTGCGGGTTAAACAGTTATACACTCTTTATGTAATTAAATTGTGAGGCTTTCTGTCATGTCCTCCAATTAATGTGCACAGTCTGTGAGATCTCAGCTGCACCTATAAGCAGCTGGTAGAATCTCTACAGCAGTGGCTGCTGTAGGAGCTTTGGAGTAGGAGCTTGAAACTGCTCCCAGCTTAGCTCACCCAAGTATTTAAAACTATCTCTATGGTCCAGAATGGTCAAGCCACATGTGGGCATTTTTTCAGTTTTTGCTATTTTTTGAGTGCAATGCTTTCACCACATCACTGTCCTAAGTTATAAAATTAGCTTCTAGCCTTTTGTTTGCAGGTGACAAACATAATCTCTCTACAGTAGGGTTAAATAATGATTATAATTATCTCCTTTCAGATCAAAGCATATTCCACAGCTTTTACCAGTCTTGTAGTGGAAGGAATGAAAAAGGAGGCTTTTTGCTTTCATTGTAGTGTTTTCACATGAAGTTTATACTTACACAAGGAAGAAGAAAAGAACTTGAAATGTTGAAAGAAAATAGAGTTTGTGAGCCCTCTGTCTGTTCTAGCTGCTGCAGCTCTGTTTGTGTTCATGCACTAGGCAGGTAGGGTCCACTTAAACGTGATTTGAATGTCATCGTTTCCAGAGGACCAGACAAGGGGCAGAGGAGTAACGACATGCTGGAAAAGCCACTGCGCAGAGTGGCTGAGACAACCAGCTACCTGCTTTCAAGCCAACCGCTGATTTCCTGCTCAGATACAGTAATTTCTCCAGAGAAACTAACTCAGCTCCCCGAAAAGGTGCAACTCACCTTTAGCCATCACACCTGAATCTTACCTGGAGAGGGCCCAGAAACGATTTCTTTCCCGGTTGTGTGCTGGGAGCAGCCAGAATTTATCTGAACAGGACATAGTCGGTGTCCAGTAGGCAATGCATGCTCAACAGGACTGACTTGCTTATCAATCCTAACCCCAGCCTACCCGTATTCTTCACTCTCGCAGGGTGGCTCCCCTCATCTTGCCGACAAAGCCTATGGAAACTGCTCCCCACGCAGCCTTCTCCCAGCACCACGCCCTAGACACGACCGTGGTCCTGGTTCTCCTCTTCCTCTCTCTGATGTAAAGCAGGACTAAGCCCATGAGGTTAACTAAGGCAAAAATGATACAATGTAATGAAAAAATGACAGCCAGTGGGGCCAACATAAACTCAAAAGGGGGAAACAAGCACACAGAAATCACCACTTATGTTCTCTTGTGAAGCTCATATAATGCAAAACTTCTGTTCCTTTTCAAATATCCAGTATACAGATTTAAGCCTTTTTTTTTTTCTGTGATTTTAAGTGAGTGATACCTGTGGGGTTTTCTTTCTGTGACCAAAGTGTTTCCAAAGACCTTTTGCCACTGTTTTCCAAGACCAGTGATAACATGGGGCTGTAGGTACAGTCATGAGAAGGAAGAACAAGAATTAGACTGCCCCACCCCCAAATTTAGTTGACTCATGATCTCCACAGGCCCAGCCCACATTGCCATGTCCTAGTCCTCTCTGGGATGACCTTGCCGCACGGCCAGCCCTGATCATGCCTTGATGTTTGTGAAGACAGGCCATCGCTCCCATCTGCTCCTGCTAGTGGCCTTCTCTGCAAGTCACATCTGCAAGTCTCCAGAATATTTAGCAAAGAGGGGAGGAAAGGAGGTGAAAAGACACTTCAGAGAAGGGTTTCAATGCCACCTGCTGAAGTGGACTGGGCCCGTCACAAGCACTGCCTATAGCATGTGAATGGGCCAGATGGTCATGGGGTTTGAAAGCTTTTCTCCAACATCTAGTATTGTCCTATTACACCTACCCAATGCCTTGAAATAGTAACCTAAAGCCATCGAAGATGGATGAGGCTGGTGTTACCCCAACCCCCAGCTCCTAAACTTGCTTTCCTGACCCCTCTCTTGTAGCAGTTCTCCCATTCCTGCAGTTGCAGGAACTGACTGAAGAATGGATGATTTCTACTTTTGCTGGGGTATTTTTCAGCTGGATCAGTGGATTCATGGCAGAAGAAAGGCACCCGGTTAGCACCTTTGCTCAGGGAAAGACAGAAGCTTCAGATCCATTATTAGACATGGGAAAATCTAGACCAGAGAAGTATTATCAAAGCGCTCAGTGAAGATAAGTTCTTCTATTAGTCATCAGATCTAGCTGCGAGAGGCAGCACTATATGAAACCATGGCTAGTTCTGCTGCCCGCAAAGCATGTGAAACTACAAGAACACTTTAAGTCGCCGTAGGCACTTCCAGAACACCTCAAAGTGGGAGAAACCCTCCTGAACGCAAGGGCTGTTGACCCCAAAGTCTGGGAGGATGACATAGGCCTGCCTTCGTGAGAGGGCCCATTTTCTTTTCTTTCCATTGCTTTTGCCTGGTGCCAAACAGTCCTTTTTACTGGTGACTTCTGCAAGATGGCTCTTCTAAGGAATTCAGGTGGATTCCCCTTACCGTGGGGGTGACTGTTTCTACCCTCGCACTAATCTCTTCCACATTTCTTACCTGCCTCTGCCAAACATAAGCAAGATAAGTAACCTGTTGAACAACCTTCTCCTGGGTATGATGAGTTGCTTTTGCAGGTGGTATTTGGATCAAGACCGGATTTGGAGTAGTGAGGAACCATTGGTTTCCAACATGGACTTCAACTGTGAGAAACAGCCCCCTCTTCTTTGGGGGTCAAGGATAGGTTGTGGGATTTGGCTCAGGCCTTGCTGACAGGGAAACCTTACAGCTTACTGGGAGAAGGCAGATAATAAGAACAACTACAGTCTAGGCTGTGGCTACAGGGACAGGTTATCACAGATAATCCAGGGTATAGTTTTGCAGCATTCAGCCACTCAATTTAAAATAAATGCACCGTACTCTATCACCTTGTCACCAGGATGAGGTAGTTCCCTCTCTGTGGAAATGCTTCTTGTTTTGAGTAAGTGCAGAAGTCAAGTTTGCCAGGTTTCTATCATGTCTTAAGCCTATTGGTATGAGGTAAGGAGTAAAGCCCTAAGACTTTTTCCATCCTCTTTCCAATCCATGCATAATGGTTTCTGTTTTGCTTGCAAAGAAATACCTCACTTCTCTGCTTGCTAATCCCGTTCATGTTGGGTTTCACTTCCCTTTCTGACACAGAAGGTTACCAGCATGTTCATGCCCAGCAGGCATTAGTTTGCATCTGTTCTTACATTCAGAGCACGTAGCTGTGCCCTCAATTTCCATTCTTTGGAAACCTGTATGTAATGTGATTAAAATAGACTGCAAACAGATGCTTGATGATAAAAAGGTCCCGTTTGTCTGCACTAATTGCAATTTGTGCTGTGAGGGTTTTGTCAGTGTCTAATGAGTAATCTTTGTCAGGGCTCAGTGAATCTGCCTGACCTGGGGCTTTGGAACAGCCATGACAGCCCTGTGCTTTTGAGCGCTGGAAGTTTTGGGTTCAAAGCTCACTCCTTTGCATCCCAGAACCACCCAGACAGAGGGACTGACACCAATATACTCACTCTGTCTCTCCCTCCTGATTCACATTTGACAAATAAAGGCATTCCACTTCCAGAGTTTGTGAGGACAGGTAGAGTTAACTGTGTCAGTTCTGCGCTGCGAGCACAATGGGAAATGGGTCCTATGGCTTCGGGAGCCCTCAGTGGCTTTCGTAGCAGAAGGCAGATGACCGGGCAAATGTGGACGCTTTCACACATGGAAACCTTTCCTTAGCACAGAGTTTAAGAAGGAACCTTGAATTTTCTTTCTTTTGTGCCACCCGAACTTCAGTGAGCGAGGGTCAGCAAAGCCAGGTGGCGGCAAAACATCTAGATCCTTTACAAACTGGTCAGTTAAAAGAAAATCTTGGCAGGGCACATGATGTGAAAGGAAAGGCAGAGATGACCCTGAATGAGCCTGGAGATGTGTTTTTGACAGGTTTTTGATGGCACTGTTGCTTCTGTCAGCTCACACGCCTCCAAGATGAGTTTGTGGCCCCTGTCTGGAGAGAAGGACGGGCATAATGTCTCTCTCCTTGCAATCCCAAGGCCTGATTTATGCCAGTTGACATTTTCAAGCTCTGAGGCCACAACAAAATAGCCCCATTGTCCCCTAACTTTCATGCCATTGTATATCAGGAGTGACTCCCTCCCCAGCAGTCTGAAACTTAGACAGAGAGAATCCGAATTTCAGCTAAAACTGAGTTTTCCATTTATCTAGATAGTGCACTCCAGAGCTTCAAGATGTATGAGCAGGTCCATAGAGCTCCTTGCTTTTAATTAACAGATTGTGGCATAGACATTCAGTCTTCTGATGTGGAAATGAGAAGTCAAAGGACTGGATTTGTCCATGTTTGTGGTTGGTCGGGAATGCTAAAAATAGCCCCCCAAACTTCCACTTTTCAGCGTGAGAGCCCCCCAGCACAGCTCAGCACAGCGCAGCCAGCCTTATCCAGCCACTGGACCACATGGCTGCTGGGCCCATGGTGCGCAGGTACAGCGGTGGCACCGGGACCCTGGAAACAGGAAAATATGTGCCAGCAGAAGACCCGGACTGTGGTGGGATCACCTCCAGCTGAGGGCTGCTCATCGTCAGAGGGCTCTGGGGAAGGGATGTGTGATGCCACTTGGGAGCAGGGTCTGAAAATACCCTGCCTGCTCCCAAAAGAGATCCAACCTGTGCCTCCCGGGGTGCTTTGCCACCACCTCATTTTTAGGAAAGGCAGCCTGCGCTGCAGCAAGGCGCCGTACATGACACAACCCCCAATTTATGTTTTGCATTTATTTGAGGCTACAGCAGGCCAGCAGAGAAAAATAATTTTTGTTTATTTTTCTCCGTGTTTTCTTAAGTCTTTGAGTCCTATATTGAGAGTAACAGTTAGCTGCAAAGTAGAAGCTGGCCAGGCATGTGTTTATAGCACATCTTTTTTTTTTTTTTCAGTACAGTAATTCTGTACAGAGTTAGATTTGCAGCCCACATCCATTATCACACTTAGATTTTGTTTTCCTGAAGCCAGCATTTCTGCGAAAATGAACAGAAATGGCAACATGATGGAGGAAGGAAAGGAAAAAAGCTAAGCAGTGTGGTAAAGACAACAGTACCTGTGGCTTTATTTTAGGCACTCACATGCTACTGAAGATAAAAGTTTGGGAGCCACGAGAGGCATGATCCTCTTAGCTCTTAGGTATCTTGAGCTGTGCATTTTTGGGGGTAGAAGTGAGGCATTGCAAGGTATTGGGGGCTGTGTTCAAACTCCACGTTCATTATATCACTCGTAGTCTGCTCTGGCTGAAAATCATGTGGATACAGTCCAGCTCGGTCTCTCCAGCTTGGCTGGTGCTGAGGATCCTCTGTCAGGGACAACAGCCCCAGTGAAGGTCTTCTCCTCCCAGCAGGTAGAGAGCTGCTTCTACCTCCACCACAGACAGGCAGCAACCAGCTCTCTTCCTGGGAAGGGGATTCCTCAGCTCCAGCAGAACTGGTAATGGCTCCTGCCCTGCCTTGCCTCTTAGCAAGTAACCTAGGCTACTCCTAAATCATGCCAGAAGTGGTCTTCCCTATACACACTTCTTAGCTTGAAAGTACCAAAGAAACCAGTCCCCCCAACACATTGCACAAGATAAAACTGTGAAATTTTAAAATGCTATTGTCTTTGCAAAAGGCCCATTAGAGCGACCAAAAAAAAAAAAAAAGTTAAATCAAGTCTCTAGGTTGTAATAACTTAATATTAGTTATTCAGATGAACAACCTTGCTCCATTTGCTGAATGGCAGCCACTAATATAGCATTATTATCTAGGAACGTGTTACACTACATACGCAGCTATAGCCTTAAACATATCTGTGTAAGCCTCATTTTAAAAGTGTAAATTAACATAGAACAAAATGGCAGTTTCTGAAGTGGTTTGCAAGAATTAAGACAGACGTGCTGCGAATAATTGTATAGGAGATGAAAACTTTATTTATTTATTTATTTATTTAAGATTATTATTTCTTGGTATCTTCCCTGACTCTGTAAATTACTCCATTCCTTTTGGTAGGTAGGGAGTTGGGACAGGGGAGTGAGTGTCATGGTTAAAAAGGACAGGGAGACCCTCAGTGTAAAGTAGCTGATTTTACGCTAGTGAGTCCTGTCCTGGAGCTGCGTTTTCCATGGTCTCTTTCAGAAATATTTGCACAACCCTGTGCAGGCCAACTTGAAAGCTGCATGAAATTCTGTCATATCCTCTTTCACCTTCTGCTGCAACCCCTGAATGAGTAAATCTCTTTAACGTACCCTTAAAAGTTCAACTGAAATCAGGCTGAAACGAGCGATGCCAGAAAATTAACAGTGTTTCAGACTAAGTATCAGGGAGACACATTCCTTGACTAGCCAAGTTCATTAATCAGCTCCAGCGATAGGATCCAGAATACATCACCGATTGGCCCATCAGAGAATTAGATTGAAAATAATCAAGATTTAATAGGCTCAATGAGGCTGAAAAACATAAGCATTCTCTGCAGCGTGCAGAGATGGGAATATTGGACTGAATTATGACTCCTGGTGCTGGCAGAGGAGAGCAGCGGCGACATGACTGACGAAGGCACCGCTCCCGCAAATAGATGTGTTCCTGCCCTGCCGACTGTCCCCTGCTGTACTCGGACCGCGTCTTTCTGGGCTGCTGGCGGAGGAGCCCAAGTACTCCCCTATTTTCACTTGCCAGGCTCATTGCAGGGGGTAGTTTGTGAGCAATTTAACAGCGAGACCAGCTTCGGGAAGGAGCTGCGCTGCAACCAGGCTGCATCACCATCTCCGTTCTCGGGCACCTTCCTCCGCTCTGAAGGCCTGTTTCCTTTCGGAGGGAGAATGTGCACGAAAAGCCTCCTCTTTGGTTTATGGGATTTTTTTTCTCTCTCTCTCTCTCTTATTTATTTCCTACTATTCAGGTATGCAACTTCTGAGGAGAATTTTGTAGGGGATTTTTCAGGTTGCTCCCAGTGATCAGGGCGTGATGATGGCCCCAGGTTCCCATCCCTTGATTAGTCTATCCTCCTTTGCCTTTTCACTTTTCACAAGAGTTTTCTGATTTTCCTTTTGCTGCGCAAGCCTTTTTGTGTTGCCTAAGCCAGCACACTGCAGGAATTAGAGGGAGGAAGCAGCTAAGTCACGTCAGTAGTGACAGTCAGCAAAAGCCTGTGCTTTGCTACCGACAGGCATCCATCATAGTCTCCCAAGCCATTGCCTGGACACTAACACAGTTCCTCCTCACGACACAGCAATCTCACGCCAGAGCAACAGCTCAGGCATCAGCAGGCTTCACCGTCAGCGGGCTGGCATCCATGACTTACCGCTTTGAGGCAAATTTCTGATTGCTGATAAGAACAAGTCGATTGCCCTTTGCCTCCCTAGGGAGAAGATCGTACCTAGAAATGCCTTATATCAGTAGCTTTATGTGCTTGTAACCAAGCCTGGAACGCTAGCGTTTATGGGGCAGTAAACTCTTGCACCAACAGGGAGGGCTGAAAATCAAAGGCAGATGGAGGGAAAGGACAGGAGATTTTTCACTGTGAACCCGCTACGTCGCTTTCATACTACCTCTGGCCCTGGGGAAAGGCAACGGCCACCTTTGCTGAGGGTTGTTCTGGAAAACCAGCAGATCGGCACATTTACAGGGTCCCTTTCTGACAGGAGCGAGATGCCGCTGCCGCATGGCTAGCCAGTGCTGCAACCCCTGTTGAAGGCGCTGCTTTCACTCTCTTGACCCTTTCTAACTCCCTGCATTTCCACTGCTTTATCCAATGTTAGGCTGGTCTCTGCCAGCCTAACCCAGGTGTCAGCGCAGCTCTATCTTTGTTTTTCTGCCTCCCTAAATGAAGCGGAAAATTGAAATCAAATACTATGCTGGCTACACATTCATCAGTGCCTATTTAGAAATACCCCTGGAGTGATCTTTTGGTGCCATAGAGGCTTGCATTCAGACTTGCAATTTAGGAGTGGATGGTTCAGCCCACAGGAAAATAGCTGAAATGTGTAAACAACTGAAAATAAACTACTGCTGTGCTGTCCAGGATGCCTATCTCCTGCAGGGCATAACTGCATCAAATGAGGTGTTGAAACGTTGACCTGAGTAGGACATGTGTATGACAGGGCCTTCTTCGCAAGTCAGGGGAGAGATTTGCAAAGCACTACAGGGTGTTTGATTGTGCGCATTAATTGTATTGGAAGCCGCTTGCCTGTGCCTTTGAAAGGCTCAGCTCTAACTGCTTAAGCCCTCCGTTCTGCCGGTTTCTGTGCATATCACAGCCTTCCTGGCTGAGTGGAGGGGTCCACCCACACAGAGCCAGGTTACTGAAACGTGACCTTATATATTTAGTTCTTTAAAGACAGGCCTGAGAGGCTAATTTTAGGTAACCACTTTTGAACATTTTGTTTAGATTTTGGCAGGAACAAAGGAAATAATGGCAGGCTAAACTTTGGAATATGTGAGCATGCGCCTTCCCCATTGCCTTTGCCTTCCCCTTCGCCTTCCCCTTTGCTTCTCACCAACCATATCTTGTATGTAAATATCAAGACAATAACTGGAGCTTCCAAATGAAGAAACGACATGACTAAGTACATGCTATATGAAATAAAAGCTCTGTGAAATACATGAAATAATACGTAAAATGTTGACTGTCTGTCACAAACAGTTTGAGTATGAATTCTGTTCAAGTGCCATTTCCACTTGAATTCATTCACAATTAGTTGTCCCCGAAACTTGCTGCTACAGCCAGCCATCTGTCTTGCGTGCCGCCTTCCTCAACTTGCTGGTGTTGGTTACCTGCTGGTTAAAGGGGAGTTCAAGGATTTTGGGGGGCCTTTTACTGTAGCATATTCTTTCCACTCTAGTAGCAGATCCCAAGTCCTTCAGACTCATTAGACATAATTTAGTTTGAGCCATTGCTCCTTGGCTCTACAGTGTTTCATTATCAGCTTGTTGTTTGAAAGGGAAAGTGAATTATTAGCACTGTAAACATACGCTGTCCTCGCTGGCTGCTGTTAGTCCAAAAAGCTGCTAGAAGATGGAGAGAAAGTGCTACAATATGAGCTTTTACTAGATATGTCAGTGTTTACCACTTTAACCCATCTTCTGTCATACAAAGACTAACCTCCAAGTGACATAATCTGGTTTTCTGTGTTTTTCTCCTCAGTTTCCTATGTCTCTGCCTGCAACTGTTAAGAATAAATTCAGGTAATTTACTTTATTATCCAAACAGAGAGCAAGGTAAATTAAAAAGAAATGGACTTGTAGAAGTTTTTTTTTTCCTTTCAGAGGACCAATTTCTCTGGCCTACAGAGCATCTGATTGCACTTATTTATCATAATATACTATGACATGGTCATGAAGAAAGATTGAAGAATCATCTAATGATTTTTTTTTTTCCAATTAGAAGGATGCCATTAGTATCAGTGACTGTTCTCAGGTGCTGTGAACCAACCTATGGCCACAGCAAAGTTAACTGTTAACTGAGACATCAAAAATCCCATAATTACTCCATAGGAAAAAAAAAAAAAACCCTGAAAGATATCAGTTTTGATGAAAAAATAACACTGAGGCCCTTCTCATATAACAGTTTTTCAGACCATCCTCCTGTTGATTTTAGTGGAGATTTCTCACAGGGAACTTAGCAGATAGAGAAGATGAAAAGGCACTTCCTCATCCTGAAAAAGTGTAGTGCTTCTCTGTTCACATCAGTCCCGCATCTGACTGGCCAAGTGACTGGACGGTCCTGTATGTGATAGTTCAAGATAGCTATGGGCCATTAAAAGTGACAGACTTATTTTAGACCTCATTCCTTTAGTCCTCCTTTCACGCTTCTCTGACAACATGCACATTTTACTATTTTATCTCATTTTATCTCTGAGGTCTTTTCGTGATCCAGGATACCAGATGCCAATTGCTGCAGAGCCCTACCTGCACAGCAGTCAGATATGCTGATGCAAGGGTGTGGGTTTCATTGTCATGCGGCCCACTGACAGTGATCTTCATACAAGTTTTTTGTACTTATTAGAGAGATTAAATGTAACTGTAGTAATGAGCTCAGCCCATACAAATTGTTTGCTCAGTTCCGGATTCTCACAAGGGGATATTTTCTGTGTTAAATCAGCTACTACTTATGGACTCTATTAATCCTGATCTATACTGTGTTTTCATCCAAGACTGAAGAAGAAGGAGTGTGCATTTTGGCACTTCATATCTTTCTATTAACAAGTGCAGTGAGATGTTCAGATTATTGCAAAATTGGCTGTTGAGAACGGCTCCCAAGGGCATGATCAGGTGATCACTTGCAGATGTGAATAAGTTGCTGCCACTGCCACAGAAGATGTGGTTGCTGATCACTCAGTCTACGCTAGCCCACACGAGCTGCCAGCGTAGGGCCACTTTGGGTGTGCTGGTGTGATTGCTGACAGTAGTCTGATCATGCTCCGATTCACCTCTCTGCTTGTGTTTTCTCAGTGGCTTAGATTTAGGGGAAATACATCCCAAACCTCATGCTGTAGGCTACTTGGAGTCAGAGGAAAGTCCTGCAGCAAGCGTGATGGAAAGTTTCAGCAGCTCCCCTCCTGCAAGCACCCACATGGGCTGCATGAGAAACCAGCAGGGGGGATGTCCCCAGAAAGAGGGATGTCCTGATCGGAGAAAGGACAGTCAGCATGTCCGAGGCAGGTCTGTTACTAATACAGACTGCCACAAAAGGACATCCAAGCTCCGCTAGAGCTCATCAGACCCTGCTCGGGGGTTCCCCCCAAGGTTTACAATAATTTTAGGAAACCTGCAGCACATTGTTGTGGAAATTGTCACTGGACCAACAGAAATAGCTAGTGCGCCCCATGGCCTTGGGCGGAAGACACCTTATGCTTTAATGAGTTGAGTCTAATTAGCAGGGGTGATTCATGCCTACTTCATTCCCTCTGATACCGATAGGCATGGACAGTACTGCTAGCAGTTCTCTGTGACAGAGAAGACATGAGCTGGCTAGAGCTTCGACTTGGGAAACAGGAGTCGTAGGAAACCTAGGACCTCCAAAGTGCTATGTATATCATAAGTGCATATACCAAGTGGATATACCGTAAGTGGTACACACAGCGCACTGTGGGGTTTTCTTTCCGATGTGGGAACCATCTGAAAATTTGGAGTATACATTTGATTTGTGTGTGTATATGATATCATATTGCGTATCTTTAGCAACGGTGTGCATGTTTACATTTAAGTATTTATTCTTCACTCTTTGTAATGCATAAATTCCATAAATATACAATCAGAACTAGGCAACTGCCCCATTCTCCCATACTAGAGAGTTTGGGTAGGAATCAGTTCTGTGATGCATAGCTAAATCTCCTCCTACGACAAGTAAGTGCAGTGGGTTTTCCTGTACGAAAGGGAGCCAAGTCTCTAAAGGTGAGGAAGTGTTTCCTATATCCTGCAAGTCAGCTGTGCAAATGGTCTTACTCACACTCGATGTTTTGAAACCCTGATGCATGTGAAGTCCTACCTTGCTATAATGATATTAACACTGTGCACACATGCACACACACACACACACACACATCCCCCACATTGATGTTGTGTGTGTGTGTGTGTGTGTGTGTGTGTGTGTGTGTGTGTGTGTACAAATACATGGAGAGATTCAGTAAATTACTCAGTTACACAGAGGTCTGTGGTGAGAGCCAGACTTTGAACCCAGTATTCCTGCACCTGGGATCTTCTCATAAGCCTGCCTTTACTTTATACAAAAATCTGCCCTCCCTTCCCCGTTTCTCTTTCCTGATCGTGTCGTGTATGCAATAGTCTTCTCTGAAATGGACCTTTTAGGATCTACTTCTGGCTTCACTGGTTCTCATAAAAGTATCGCTAGTTCAGGCATGCATAACTAATGCATCTTTAGAAAATGCTTCAGCCTGACGTAAAGAAGGATATATCTGTTGACACAGTCCTTTTCTGAAAAGAAAAGTCCTTAACAAGTATTAGCATGTGTATATGTCCCCCTGGACATGTATTTGAAAATACAGTCTTTGCTTCTCCTTGGGCTAATTTACCTTCCGGGTCAAGAGGAATGTGAGCAACTGAACCTAAAGTCCTCACAATCAAAGCAAGGAGCTCATGTTCGAGTGAGCCAACTGCAATAGATCTGGCTCAAATGTCTTGGGAAAGCCAGTATTTTCCATGCACAGAGGGCTCACCTGATTCCACTTGGACTTGAAATAGAAAATTAGAAGAGGTACTCGCCTTCGGGTAGAGATGCGAATGGGTATTCTTTCATACGCCTCCTGCTGGACAGCTTTGTCCTGGCTGTGTAAAGCCCACGGGACTTTAGATCCCATCACTGGTATAAGTAAGTAACTAAGGCTGGCTGCATGATGTGGGTGCTGGGGGTGACCTTTATAGTGAGCGTTCAGATGATGCCATGCTGTTCTCAGATAAAACTTAGCATGCATGTGGGGGTTTTGGAAAACTGGGGTCAAGAGCTGAAGAAATAATTCCTCCCAGCAAGGAGCAAGATGCCTTCTTCCTTGGGCTGGTCACTTTTTGGGGACATGAGTATATGGATGGAGCACTCTGTACTGCAAAGCATGGGAAAGAAAGGCTGAAAACAGAATTGGTTTGATGAAAAATGGAACAGCCCAGAAAAAAAAGGGAGTTACTTCAG
Organism: Struthio camelus; assembly: GCF_040807025.1. Classification (NCBI taxonomy): domain Eukaryota; kingdom Metazoa; phylum Chordata; class Aves; order Struthioniformes; family Struthionidae; genus Struthio; species Struthio camelus. Next base: position 12,560,888 of record NC_090982.1, on the reverse strand, counting down.
TTACTAATTATTGTAGGCATTACCTATAAATGCTGTAATTCCTAAAAAATGCCAGCGTTCCTGTGCAAATCAAATAGATCAGGTCTGTGCGTGCAACAGTGCAGTCAGCAAAAGCTTGGGCCTGTGTCACTAGGACAAAAGGGTTTGGGGTTTTGCTGAGCTAGCTCCTGGCAGTTTTCACAGTTAAGTCATTTATAGCTATAATTTAGAATTTATAAAACTCATTGCTCATGTAATTTAACGTAAGAGTTACCCAATGCCAACCAAAGCTGGATTATGGGAGCACAAGAAATTTTCATAGTCAGTAGGAGAAAAAAATCTGTTCTATACCAAGTCTGTAAGAGTAAAGAATGCTTGTACTATGCATAGTTTGTTGATAAAAGAGAAAGAGAGATATGAAGCTTGCAGATTGGGAAGTAGCAGCAGCAGAGCCAGAAGGCTATAATGCCTCGTTTGGAGAAATGAAGAATGAGGTTACTGGCATGAAAAGAAAAAGCATCTCCTTGCAATACACATAAAAGTCTACTGCAATGGAAAATGTAGGCTATCAATTTTAATAAAGTCTATGTTAACCCTTTTGTATATGACAGACATCAATTTAATAAAATCTGAGATGAATATGTGAAGCAAGTATAGGATGAATTGCATCCTGCTGAAGCTTAGCTCTACTGGCTGTAGTGAATAACATCTTTTTTTAAAATGTTCCTGCAGGTCAGTATTAGGTTTTAGTTTATTTTACACTAACAGTATTTATTAATATTGCTGAGGGAGTTCTGTTCATCTGATAACCTTTTCCTTTTTGTTATGATACCAGATAATAGATGTCAGACATTCACAAGTGAGATGCAACTTTTTCAGAAAAAGATCTGAGACACATACCTCCAGAACAGAGAGTGAAATATGTGTATTCCAGCCAGTTAAAGCATCTGATGGTATTACATTTCAGATTTGTATGCTTTACTTTAAGTATGTAACCCCTTTAAATGGATTTTAGTATCTCTCAGGGCAGCAAGGGATTTTGCGGTTATGAATTCTGCATTTATAAAGCTCAGTTTACCTGAATGCACAATTATTAAAAGTAGGTTCTTCTTGAAGAAGAAAAAGATCTATTACGCTACCACTGTTGGAGGAAGAATTGAGTGAACTATCCATAGCATGTCAGAACTTACAAGAATGGGTTTTTGCTTTAGTGAACACCAGGGAATGAAAAAAGTGCCAGTTAAAACAGATCTTTTTATGGGGCAAATGTCCTTTTCATAGCAGTTAGTGCCAGAAAGAATTATTATGTTGAGTTAATCCAAGCCCCTGCTTATCACTAGCAAAGGGCTGGATTCATCCAGTGTGCCCTATATCAAATGCATATACTGTAGGTGGGCTGTAGGATACCTCTTACAAAGTTACCCCTATTCAGCCATACCCATACCCATACCCAATATCCTGAGTCAAGTGGAATCAAATACAGCTTAAGTTACCCTGGGCAGGCTGGCAGGGACCGCAGGAAGCGTCTTCTCCAACCTCCTGCTCAGAGGTCACCTGTGAGCGTGACTTCGCCTCCTAGGCTGAAGAACACAGTCACTCTTTTGACACATGCGATACCCAGATTTTGAATACTATGTGACACTGCAGCTATGTATTTCAGAAAGTATAGACTAGCACTGGAAAAGGTAAGCTGACAGGGGACAAGGAAGGTTTAGATTTAGGGAATTGTCTTTGACATGTTAGTGACTAGACAGATGAACACTCTTCAGCCAGGACGTGTCCTTAGCCTTTATAGCATTACCCCTCATATGACGAATTGTCAAGACCCTGTCATCATACATTTGCAATAGTAGGCATTGTACACTTCATCTGGTGCTCCAAATTGACCTTATGCCAACTTTGAACAGAATAACCACCAGTTTCTACCCTGAGCGTGGTGACAATCAGTAAGGACAGAAGGATCCTGCTGTCAGTAGGAGAATATTATTTAGAAGGCAGCCACTCTATTTGTAAACCCTCCACCTGGATCCTCAAACGAGAAGTCACAGAGCACCTTCTAAGGACAGGTCAGGAAATTAAAATCCTTTAAACAATGGAAGCTGAAAAGTGAAAGTCTGTGCCTGTGCTCTATGTAGGTATGTGTTGTATTATACATTATCATTTTACTTACACATTAGATAGATATACTCATCGCCCCTCCTGCGGCTGAAACCCTTCCTCCACCCTTTGGGAATCAAGTACCTCCTTTTTCTCAGATGCTCTGATTAATTAACTGGTCCAGTTAAACTCCAGAAAAATGTTTTCTACTTTTGAAGACTGCTGCCTCGGTTCTAGACCCGAAGAAAGCCTCATGGGCAAAAAATCATGTTTATTTTTTCCAGCTATATTAATTGACCTTACAGAAGACTTCGCCTCCTCCCACAAACCATGCTATATTTACTTCATGAGATTCGTTACCACAAGACATTCAGAAAAAGATAAATATGTTGAGAACAAGACTATCACTGACTATTTAAAATAGCATCTGGAGGACATATCAGGAAAGAACAATTCTATTCTTACCTTGTTTCTTGCACGTTTTTCTTAAATTGACCGCTAGCGATAGAATACTAAGCTAGATGGATCTTTGGTCTGAGTGAGGACAGTTCGCACCATGTTATTGCAAGTCATCTACTGTCAAAAATCTATTCCCTGCGTAAGTGGTTCATCAAGTCTCTAACTGTCTCTCGGTTAAGTTAAAAAAATGGAGCTATATTTCACATTTATAAACAGGAAAAAGGAAATCTATGGGATTTTAAGATTAACATCTGAAAATGGACAGCACAAGTCCCTGTGTAAACACACGTTTGCCTCAGACGTTCTTTTGGAGCAAAAATAAATCAACATTCAGAAAACAAATAGCAAGAGTCTTGAGTCTGGTCAAAGCAGGTGTCCAAACGAATGTTCCATTAGTACTGTTTGGCAGCAGAAGCCCATTTCTAATTAGGCATTATCTTACGTGGGCAACATGTTTAAAATGCAAGATATATACTGCCTGGATATTGCGTTATCTGCCTGCTGTTCGTGTTAACTCGTTCTTGCCATGCACCGCCGTACGTAGGACTGCTAAAAGCAATATTTTTCTATTTATATTCCGATTTCCGCAGGCCAAAGAGTAGGAATAAGGCAGAGCTTAGAATCTTTGACTGAAAAGAGAGGAGTGTGTTTTTTTGCAACGTTATGTGCTCTTCTTCATCCTAACTAAATTACAAGCATTTTGAACCAGCTTCTGCTTTGCCTTGCATTTGATGTGATCATTTACAACAGCGCAAAGCTTGATTTAGCTGGCATTTGCTTAAAGGAGCATATGCTATGCAGATCAGTAGAGGACTAGATCCCTTCTGTTAATCTGGAAAAAGGTATATCAATCAGTCGTTTACCTTTTTATGTCATCCTGAAGACTCCTTTCTCCTATCGTCAACACTAACTGAGAAAAAGAGAATTAAGAGCCTCCTCTTTGTGCTTTAAGAGCAAGATCCAGAGCTTGTAGGGTCTAGTCTGGTCTCAAAAGCTGTTTCCAGGGAACAGGTATTCATTGTTATCAATCATATCATCAGAGATTACCGTTAAAAATGAAAAAATGTACTGAATGCTTTTGGTGGAAATGATTATACAGATTTGCCTCTTGTGCCAGATTCTTTTTTCAGCCCACTCAGTACAACCGCAGTTTTGTAAACAGAAGGAAAATTTGGCCCAATGTGTATTTTAAAGATTATCTTGTTTTAACCACAATTACAGTAAATATTATTTTGGGGATAATGTAATTACCAAAGTCATAAGTGACCTTTTTTTTTCTCTCTTTCTCTTTTTTTTTTTTTTTTTTGGAATAAAGCACTCTTTCTTTTCATATGGCTGAATGTAACTGGACCGCTGCTTCAAAAAACACATATTTTTTCCTTTCTGGTGTGCTGTTTCACCTTCAATTTCTTCATTGCATGCTTCCATTTTTAGAGCACTTTTGAAAAGCACGATCAGTTTTACTGGAAGCACAATGGAAACTGTTTTACCCATTTCCCTTCTGGAAAGTGCAGCTGGGCATGTGCAGTAAATTGGCATCTGCATCTATGAAAGAGCTGGTTTTCCTCTACAGTAATTCAGGCTGTCTTTTCCAACTTCACTTGAAGGTTATTTTGCAAAGATTGGCATTCCTTTCCAGGCTGTGGCTCTTTAGCATTATGATAACATATCCAAATGGTAGAGAAAAGAGTATCATCACTGTTAGCCAGAGACCAAAGAACAAGCCAGATAATGGGATCGCAATGTAAATATTGATAAATGTGTAAACACATGCAAACTTTGGCAAGTACCCTGCTGGGGCATGAAGTTTTCTCCATACCTCAGAGCTGCTTCAAGTTTTCTGACCTCAGAATTATCCTACAGGGAAACACACCTTAACTGAAAAAAGAGTTCTTTGCTCTGTCTTCCTCCATTTTTTTCCCTATATTTTTTTTAGATTAGTTTTTTTTTTTGTACTGAAATTTTAGTAAGAAATATTTTTATATTCAAATGTGCGAATTCAGATGTCCTATTTCATGTTTAAAAAAATCTTGCAGACATTTAAATTTTGGATTGCAATTTAGAATTTTCATGGCAAAGAGTGAAATTTGCTTTTTAATATTCTTAAATGGCAAATTTTGTGCACCATGGAAGTACTTTTGCCTCCTATCCAAATCCAAAGAAAAATACCTGTATGGCTCTGTATAAGGAGAAAAATGAAGGGATTAGCATCTTTGCCAGTGTATTTATGCACCTTTGAAAAAGAAGTACAAAAGCTCACAAAGCGCTGAGTGCATGCATTTGGAAAACAAGCCTCGTTATACCTCAACGAACTTGCTACCAGACTCCAGCTTTCACTGCCCTGCCCCCTGTGTAAATATCTGTGCTTGCTGAAAGATGGTGCAAAACGCAGCGTGTGCTTGTGTGCGTGCACGGGTGCACAGCCACATCAGTGGGACCATCCCGGTGGAGAGCACAGAAACCCCAAGGGTTCCTCCAGGGCAGCAGAGGTGGATGAAGCTGAAGGCTCCAGGGACAGGGTAGTCACACCACTGTCTCCCAACCAGGTCTTCAGTGGTTAAGTGTGTTTTTAAACTCTTACCTCCTGGCAAGTTTCGGCTGAGGGCTGCCCTCGGGCTGGGGCAGGTTTTGTTTCGAATCAGCCTGGCTGGTGGAAGGGATTTGTGTGGGCAGGTTTGGTGCACAAACCCTCCTCTGATGGGCAAGCAGATTAAGCTGGGCAAGCATGGCAGAAGATTGATCTTTTGCTAACGGGAGCAGTAACCAGTCTTGGGTTTAGCCTGGTTGACGGCTGCTATTTTTGCTTACAAACAGCAGCCACGAACCAGGTTTCTCGTGTGGCTAAACCCCTGGCATCTGCTTTGCAAGGCTATAGGCAACCTTCCAAATGCAGTCCTCCACCTCTGAGCCTGGCACACTGCTTCGCTTCGGCTCGTACTACTCGGTCTTTGTGGAGGGTCAGTAACCTTTTACTTGTAATTGCTATTTTCACAGTGTTCTCCTCAATGCTATCGTTTGCTTCTGGAGCAATTTTGTGGATTTTCAAGCCACAGGGAACAGTTATGGTCTTTCAGGCCAACCTCTGCATAATGCAAGCAATAAAGCTTTGCCCTGGTCATTCCAGCTGTTAATCGGCTACCCTGTAGATGAGCTAGAACACGTGTCTGGTGACAGTTTGAGAGGGCTCTGGTTCCCGGTCAGCAATGTGGAGGTGTCTTAGCAGGTCTTAACTTTAGAAAACCATTGGCAACCTTCTCCTCCCCTTCGTCTGTGATTATTGCTAAGGTATCATTGTGCTAAAAAATAAGCAAGCCTCAGTGACCTTGATAACTGGGTGGCTGTTTTTGGCGGCACAGTTCCCGCAAAGCTGAACAGAAGAGCGATAGCCGTGTAGCTGCTGGTGCACCAGCAAGGGCAGCGTTGCACTTTTTGACTCCAGGCTCAGACTGTGAACGCCGGGATCGCGCTCCGGCCCTGGCAAGCTTGCAAACAGCAGCGTGCGGGTGATCTCGGTATGCCCGTTTCCTCACAAGCCTGGCAAGTGCATTAGGAACGGAGCCTGCCGGAGCCAAGATCCGAAAGACTGGGCAGACCTTTGCATTTTCAGCTGCAAACAACCCGAGTTTCAACAAACAACCTCCCCCTGAGAAAGCGCGCGGGTGCGCTGCCTTCTCAGGGTGACGTGCCCGAGTCGGCACGCGTTGCTCCGCTTGCCTCCTTGTAGAAACCTCCGCCGACGCAAACGGCGTGTAAAACATTGTCTTGATCGGGTGTAGCTGCCTGTAGCAGGTGCAGAGCAGCTGGGGAGACGATCCTTATCTTTGCTTCCGTAAAGATGGTATGTATCTGAGATACGTCAACTAGAGAGATTTTCATAGAGAGATGTGATGAGGAAAAAAAAAAAATAGTGAAAACAACCACCCATACCAATTAAAGCATCAATGGGGGGCAGTGTTGGTTCGTAAGTAACGTGCTGAATTGGGAACATTTGGAATTGCAGTGTTGCAGGACCAGCTGGATATTTCACAGGAAAAATAGGATTGTTAGCCTCACATATGACATGCTGCTGTAGGCAGAGTATCTTGGGGTCCTGTTGCTGCTTCAGGAAAGCTACTCTGCAGAAAGTAAACGCCCAAAGACTGGCCACTGCAGGGCTGTCCTAACCTCACTGAGAAAGACTGGGCCAACCAATAGTAAAGAGAACCAAAGAGTCCCCTGGGACACCAGTTCAAGGTGTCTGCTTGTCAAGAGTTTGCTTTTCTTATGGGTGAAAGAGTAGATAGCCATTCACTGACACCGGGTAATTTTTTTAGAAATACCTGAACAAGTTATCTCCCTAAATTTCCTGCAAGGTGCTCTGCCCCTTCTTCTCCACAAAAAGAGCTCACCTGCAAGAATCACCTGCTAGGCTGCAGGAGCCCGAGGAAAATCTTGTGCAATTTCTATCGGGGGTTGTGACAAAGGAAGCGAACCACAGAGGTGGCTGCTACATAAAGCTGTGCAAGGCTGACAGATAGATAGATAGATAGATATCACTAAACTGAGCAGATAGCATTGAAAATTAGCCATGAATGAATATTTTTCTCCCTTTTCTCACCTTAGAGGTGGCTGTGTAAGATGAATGGATAGTGTCTTTGAACGACTGTGTGTGGAGCATCTCAAGCACTATCACTGCTCCAAGGGGAAGGCTTTTCCTAGCTGCCTTCACCCATCCAAGCCCACGAGGAACACCTGTGATTTGGTAATGGTTCCCTGTGAAAAGTGTGGCAGCTGGAAAAATAGCTACATTTTCTCCAATGCATCTCAATTTAAGTTATTTTGAACTCTTGTCCATCGTTCCCAGTTCTTCTGTGTTAAAGTTGTGGCTTCCACCTTCGACAGAGTTCAGAGTTGCAGTGCAGTCTGGTGCTCCTTCGTGTGTCTTGGCCTGAAATTTCCCTTCAAGATTCCTTTAGTTTTTTAGCAAAATGCTTGAGCCAGTGTGCAAGTCCCCTGCTGAAAAGCCTGAGAAAATTCAAAAGGTATTGCTTACCACAGTAATTTCCTAATTTACTTTGCTTTTCACTAGGTTTCTAAGGAAAAACACAGCAATGCTGGTGGTTATTGACCACTTCTCAAGGTGTTTCATCTGAATCAGTTATGGAGTAAAACCACAGCAATAAGAGTCAGGGACTGGGCTGTGAATTCTTCCTCTTCTCTCTTTCTTCCTGTATACATAGGTGTGCGCCTGTGTGTGCGTGCGTGTATGTGTGCTGGAAAGCTTTATAGATAGTACTATTTATTAGAACCATAGTGACTGTCAGAGCATTCATAGATCTACTTTTATTTTACAGATGACATAGGATGTAGTTACATGTTACCAAGCTAACATGCACAGTCTGCCCTTTGCAAAAGCAAAGAAAGAAAGAAAAAAAAGAAAAAGAGAGAGAGAGATTGATGGCCATGAATTAGTCATGGGAAGTATTTTTAGTAATACACACATCATTCCTCTATGTTTTGCATGAAGAAGCCCCTCTGTGAAAAAGGCTTTATTTTCAGTTTGTGAATTTGAATGCTCAACTATAGAAATATTTTTGTCAAAAAAGAGTAAATATTTTGCCTTAGACTTTTGTAAGATGGCATCCCATATTGCAATGGTAGTCCACATCTGCAAAACTTGGTACCTCCACTGAATGACGGAGACACCCAAACAAACAAAAAATACAAGTAGGATTTTATGCTTATTTTCTATCTTTTTGCAGCTGCAAAGTGCTTTTGCACAAAGGAACATCTGGCTGAGGCCAAATTGGAAATAGGAACTTGAAACAAAAAGATGAAGGACTCTTTTCCATGCCCTCCAAAATATAAATCTTTAATGGCTGAAGGTGAAAGACCTCCAACCAATAAAATGTTGAATGGATTAAAGTCCACCCAAATCTTTGTAATGAAGATAAGTTTTGAAATAGCACAAATTTAGCTTCAGTTCTCCTAAGAAAATATATTTCTTTTGTTCAAATATGTAAAAATTCTCATTGAGTTTAATGTGTTGCGGCACATTGCTCAACGTTACGTACCAGATCTTTGCTATGCTGGGCCCCTGTTTGCAACCAGTAAGTTTTTGTCTTGAAAAGGCTTTGAATAACACATTGTCTAGACATTTGAGGATACCGAAAGAGTGAAGTTTTGCGAGTGGTGGACACCAGAAAGCTAATTTACTTTGAGGAGCTTAATCAATTCCTGCAGCCTGGTTGCTTGCGATAAGACGGAGCCAAACTTTCTGACCCAGAAATCTCTTCTGAGTATATATCTTATGTAACCATGTCTTGTCTCTTTAAATTATAAACGCTTCAGGTGGTACCTGCATCTGAGACAGGTTTGGAATTTGCGTTCTTACAGATGTGTTTTAGCAAGGATGTTGAGCTACCCTCATGCGGATTGGTATAGGGGAGAGAGCTTTTTCCAGCCTGGGATGTGGCGAATTTAAGCCGTACAGATCCCACACACAGACGCATCCTCTGAAACCAAAGCACTAGGGACTGTTCAGGGTGCTGCACTGGCTTGCAATGGCTTAAGTCAGTCGGGGCTGTACCACTCCTTACGGCCAGATTTTGGGCCACGCGTCGCTCCCACGTGGGAGGGCCTGGGAAAGCACGGCCATTTGCTGCGCCCCAGGTATCCATCTGCAAGAGCGGGGTGACTAATTCCCTGGTGGCCTCCGCTGGAAAAAGAGGGGTGCTGATGGGCAGAGCAGGTTCTTGCTCCTGCCCCTTTCCGGCTGTCCGCTGGAGACGAGCATGTCCCTGCAGAGCCGGGGCACTGGGGAGGACACCCACCAGACTTGGCAGCGGCGGTTCCTCCCGCCCCTGGGCAGCTATACGCAAAATCAACTGCCCGAAAATTTAATGCCAGCCAGGCTTTGGTCTGTGCTCTGGCGGAGTGCTGGTCTGATAGGAAGACTACGTCTTTTTGCAAGACGGGAGTAGCTGCGTCCTATCAGATGCATTACTTTTGGTGGGTGCAAAGCTGATCCCTCAGGTTGCAAAGTAACTGCGGGAAGAAAAGGAGCCTTTTCCTCCTGGTTCCCTTGGCAACCCTCACTCTTGTATTCAGCACCACTCCAGGAGCCGGGAGAGCATAATTAGATATGGGAGATGGCGGTGGGGATAGGCGGGGATTGTACATCGCCTAATTAATTCTGAGTCTGGCTTGCAAGGGCTGCAACTCCTCCATTCCCAAGCAGAGGAGTAGTAAAAAGAGAAGGGGGATGGACTGTGGCAGTGCGGGGGGAGGTATGTATGTGTGAGGGGTGGAATTAGCTAGATTTCCAAAGGGACAGCTGTGATTTCCAAAAATATCCTTCCCGCTGGTTGAGCTACAGATGTGTCACTATTTATCAGCAGACCAGGCCATCTGCCACAGTGTTTCCCTGGAAACTCCTTGCCTTCTCCTTGCACCCCCCATCCCTCCCCCTTCTCCATCCTTTGCTATCGGAGTGGGCGAGTGCCCTCCCATGCACAAACCATGCAAGTGAAAGGAAAGCAGTTCCCAGTGACGTCATTGCCGCTTTCTTACACAGGGAATCCCTCAGCAAAAAGAAATCCTCTTGAGCACCAGGCAAGGAGGAAACTGTGCTCCGTAAGAAATTACAGAAAGAAACGGAATTGCCACGGTCCACAAAGCATGCTTCTCCATCATTATTTGTATCGTTCTCTTCTGCAAATTGCTCTCTGCGAGGGAAAAAAAAACAGAATTGATATATGTAAATGTTTGCTAGGCAGCAGTAGCAACCCTGCAGCAGATTGCTTTCCTCTTCCATATACTGTTTGAGAAATGTGGAACGCACGAAGCTAAAATACAGGGATTTTTTCGGTCTACAAGACCCCAGATTAGCTGCCAAGGGCCAAAACCCTATCATGCGAATGACAATAACTCAGTCATGGACTTACTCCAAAATTAAGTTTTCTTTTCGATGGAAAGAATCGGCATCAGCACATTGGCATGTCTTCATTTACCTTTTCTTTGTGTATGCATTTTCGTATGACGGAAATACTTATAAGCTAGGACCCCGCGGTGCCATTTGAAATGGCGAAATGCAAAAAGGATACATGCTCCCTTCAAGATCCTGCTTGGAAATGGGAAATGTTAATTTTGTATTTACTGATTTGCTCCTTTGTGAAAAAAATCTTAAAGGCAATAGGTGTTTTCAGAAGTGTCTGTTACTGCTCTGAACCTGACACAAAACATACTGAGAAATCCTGTATTTTCAGCCATCAGCTGGCTTCTGCTGAAACTGTGCACCTCACTCACTGAATACAGAAACAGAAACAGAAACAGGTCAGGAGTTGACGTGTCATGAAAATGGTTCCCTCTTTCTTCTACTATTTTAGAAGGGTTTTTTTTTCAGATTAACACAGAGAGCTTCAATTTGCCTGTCACTTCCCGTACAAAATCAGAGGAAAGAGAAACATCAGCCTTAACATATGTACCCACATTTCCCACAACAAGATTTTGAACATTGGTTATCTTAAACTAAGAATTTTTAGAGCTAAACTGAACAGCAAGGTTACTTTCATCTGAAGAAATCCTTTTTTTTTTTTTTTTAAAAAAAGAGTTTTAACTCTTTTTTAAGTCTTAGATTTTTTTATTTAAAAAATGAGCTGTACTTGCTTTGCCCATTGAACCCTTCTGTTCTAGACATTGTTTCAGCTTTCACACTTTTCCATCCAGCAGATTTCAATGAGTCCCAATGAGTCCCAATTCCATAAAAGCAAAACGCAGCATGTCTGGACATAAATCCAAAGTCTGTATTATCCAAAATAGTTTTTAACATATTTTTTGGTATTTCTCCAAAACTGATCTAGAAATACATTTTTCTCCCTTCAGACTACTCTGGCAAGCTTACAGTCTTTTCTGCTTCCTACCTCAGTGCCTCAAAATCAGTATATTGATTTACCAAATTATTTTGTTTGTTCATTTTTCTTTTTAGGGAATTAATTAGAAAAGTTCAAGTAATGAAATTCTTCTGTTTCATTATTTTTAAATGTTTAATAATATAGTCTTATCCATGCCATAAAGAAACTTAAAAGTTTGGATGATAATAGCTTAGTTGCAAAATTTAAATAAGGACAACATATTTACCCCTTGGTATCCAAAAGGAGCTTACTGAGGGCCTCAGTAAACCAGATTTCTTTTTTTTTTTCTAATGTCAGTCCTCAGACTGATGAAGTATTGTTGGTCTATCTGGAGTATTACAAAATGCATACCTGAGAAGATCAAAAGTGACTATGCATGGCTCTGATTCTGCCTATGTCCCCCCCCCACCCCACCCCCAAAGATGTCAGCATTGTTTTTGTAGTAGTGGCTCTTGTTTGTATGTTTGTTTTTTAGTTAAGGAAAACTGCACAACTGAAAACAGAGTAGAGCACAAACAGATTTATTGACAACAATTGCTAGATATGTGGCAGAAATGTAAATGTGCTTTCAGATTCAGAAGTGAATTTTGCTACAGCTATGATCATAAATCATGTTCTTTCTTGGACCATATGAATGCTACAGAGCTTACTTTTGGTGCGGAAATAGTGGTTTGCATTTGTATTTCACTTCTGGTACTGTTATTTATATATCGCTTATTACTGCTATATCTCAGTCACTCTAGGGGTTGTAGCTGTAGTATTAATAGTGCATAATGCACGTGTATCAGTGCTCATAAAAAGCTAATCTGAAGCATGAATACTTTAATATTAGCCACTAGCAAAATTCAGATTATTGAGTAGATTGTATAATTTGTGGTTGTGTATCCCAGGTCCTCCAAAAATAAATAGACTATACTTGATTTATTGCTAGAAAGCACTGGGAGATGTATGAGCCAAACAAAGTGAATATTGGCAATGCAATGCTCATTGGCAGTCTGCAGAGTTGGATTCATGCACTGAGCAAAACCGTGGGTAATCTGAAAGAATGAATTCCTCATGAAAGGAAACACAGGAAGTGTTTGCTAAGTTAGCCAGCTAAGTTGTGCTACAGGCAGTACTAATTTTTGACAACAGAGAGCAGCCTTCTGGCCTTTCAAACATCTTCATTCCATTTAACAAGACACGGCAAAATCCAGACTAACTAAGGAGTAGACAGAGTTGCTCTTAATGAAACCTAATTCTGTTAATCAGTTTATCCATTTGGGAATGTATATGGTTAGCAACGTTTCATGCAGAGTCCCTGCATAAACCAAAGCCTCTGCTTAGTCCGGGACTTTAACAGGAGGAAGAACTGTTTATTTTAGTGCCTGGGCTCGTGTTTGGGAAGTAGTCTGTAGCTCTCTGTTGGGGGCTGGGATCGATAGATCAGAAATGGGACAGCTGTTTTGTGAGATGTTCTGATTTCCGTAACGGAATGTGTAGGCAAAATTTAAAGATTGTTCAGTCACTTACCTGTTCTCACAAGGAAATCATTTTCATCTTTGTAGAGTAAAAGGCAAACGCAGCTTAGATTGTTGAGCACTTGTTTAGTTTTAAAACAAAAATAACAGATTTTTTTTTCATTTCGTTGACATTTTTCTTTCAAGATTCAGAGACTGTCACACAGATTTGAAAGCCTGCTTGCATCATCTTTTACAGCCCAGTTGACTGAGAGAGCTTGACATGGCCAGCAATGGTTTTCTGTTGCTAGCTGTCCGGGTGAGCATACAGTTTGCCTTCCAGTTATCCATGGACAGAACACCTTAGCAGAGAAGAGCTTGCTGAAGTGATCTTTTGGTGATCTTTTATCAAAATACAGATATCACCAGCCAGAAATCAGAACCTTCCTTCAGCTGCATCGACATACAGGGCCAGAGGCAACCAGAGGCTTTTGGTATGAGTGTCCTTGTGGACATGACCTAGTAGACTCACACGGCTGCCTCATCCCAGTACAAACCTCACTTTGCACTCAGCCTCCTGGCACCCCACTGGTGCTGGCTTCACCATGGCTCACCACAGTTACAGACAACTAGTCAGATCTAACACTTGCTGGAGTGAATACGCATTAGCTTCAAGGGGCTTTGAATCATCCCTTCAAACAGTGACCACTTGGGCACCAATGGAAGTGCTCTTCTTTATAGCCCACCTTCTGTAGCACAAAGATTTGTAGCAAACCAAAGCTGCAGAAGTGATCAGGGAAGGGGTTTGGTCAATGACTGTAGCGTGAGCCACCTCACGGCACTGACAACTGCTCTGAACCGGAATCTCCAAGCCACTTCTCTGCCTTTACGTATGTGATGATATATAATGTCAGACCAATGTCCCGACATCGAGGCCAATGTTAGGACCCATTCACTGAGGCTAAGTAAGGAACTGCTCCATTCTTGCTGTGCATTCAGTACAAGATACCCTGGAAGGGCAGACAGAGGTACAAACAGGAAAAGTTAATTTCCCAAGGTTGCTTGAGAAGGTGAAATGCAGTGACAGAAATTAGGGATGAGCTCTTTTGATTCCAGCTCTGCCCTGAGGAGTAAACACAAGTGAATGAGGACAGAGATTTCTGAAGCCTCCAGTGCACCATCCTGAAAATGTCCTATTCTTGCTTTCTGGAAAGTCACTTTGCAAGTCACTTTTTGCAGGAGGTTTTGCAAAGTGCTTTGAGATGTGTCAACCATGAAGCAGAACAGTAGATACAGATCTGCTCATGACTACACATGCTGCCTATAGTGTCCCAACGTTGTGCTAAGTGCTATTTTAGAAAGACAGTTGATGGAAACTGTTTTCAGTGCTCCTGCGCCATCTCCATAGCTCAAGATAGGGCCAGAGTTCTCCAGACCCTGGACACCTCTCTTCCCACAGATTAGTATGCAATGAACTACTGCATTTTCTGCATTAAAGTTTATTCTTAGGACTTAGAGTGCTGTGCAAACTCCTCAGTGCAGTCTTATCTGGAGGTGCTAAAATAGTAAGGATGTGTTAATTTGCCCTCGTTTCTGGCACAGCTAGTTGGGAAACAAGACAGGACCTTCAGGGAGACCTACAGCTCCCTGAATTACCTGTGTTATCAACTTGACAGGTAGTTTCTGTACACCTCCAGGCTGGGGGGGGGGGGGGGGGGGCGGTCAGCCAGAGAGCTGGACTGACTCATCTCCTGACCCTTTAATTTATCAAAGGTAGCATCATCTGGCAGCAGGCAGCCAAGGTGAGCACACACTGTATCATGCTGCAGAAGGAACGGTTAGCGGTGAAGGACATTTATTTCTCATAGCCTCCCACAAATCATTTTGCTGTCATCAAGTCTGCACTGGAAAAAATGGACTCGGAAATTCTGCTCCAGGTCTGATCTCTCCTCGGTGCAGCTCCTTGCAGTTGAGCCTACAGGGCCAGAGCAGTCTATGAAATGTCAGTCCCGGCCTGAGCCAGGCAGCCTGGAGCAAAGAGACATACTGAGCAGTCTGGCAGAGCTGCTATTAGAAGGGTTTGGTTGCTGTTTTTTGGTTTTGTTTTTGTTTTTTCCCACACTCCCTCTTTATTCTGAAGCTGTTCCTTCTTTACTATTTATGTTAATAACTGTTTTGACCAGGAAGAGTTTTCCTGTAACATTAATGTTCCTTGTCTCCAGGGGTGACTCACGCTGAGTGCTAAGGCTGTGGGCATGCCAGGATCCTGCTTCCCATAAGTTTCTGCCTCTGCGTTGTCCAGAAATGTGCTCTAAACCCACAGCATCCTGAAGGGACGCCTCTTCATCAGGAGGTTTGACAAATTGCTTTGTAGTGTAATAGCATCACTGCTGGATAGGAAATCAGTGCTAACTTGCAAATTCATCACAGGAATGTGCTTCCGGCTCCCTACCGCTGCCTACAGAATAAGGGGAAAGGTAACAGCAAATGTATCATAGGTAGGTAGTAAGACGCTTTTCATAAGAATCTCATCTCTCTGGCACACGAGTAAAACTGAGGAGATAGGTAGGCTTTCATAGTGATTCAAGCTTCTAAGCTAAATAAGTCATAGTGAAGCACTAGGACCAGTAAGATAAGGTCACAAAAAAATGTTAATCCTTGGACACAAGGAACATGAGTTTTACCTCTCAGCTCAGCCACAGCAAGGTGATTCATAAATCATGGTATATAAATATAAAGAGATGAATTGATAGACAGATGAATAGATGTTACATTTACACATTTAGAAATTATTTAATGTAATTAAGTTGACAAGTAAAACTACTCAACTGAATAGTATCAATGTCTCAGCTAAA
Organism: Struthio camelus; assembly: GCF_040807025.1. NCBI lineage: Eukaryota > Metazoa > Chordata > Aves > Struthioniformes > Struthionidae > Struthio > Struthio camelus. The sequence goes on along the minus strand of NC_090982.1, from coordinate 12,545,168 downwards.
CATAATGCACTGGATCGTGTCTAGAGGAAATTGTTACAGCTCCACTGGCAATTGCCAGCGTGATCATATTGCAAGGAACAAAACCTCCTGTTTCTGGATTCAGCCAGAAAGGAGCGCTGGATCCCCCTACCAATTTCTGACTTTCCGTCTGACTTTCTGTGTAGCAAAACCCGTCACATTTCACATCACAGTTTGACCCCAGAGCCCACATGTTCTGGTTGAGCTGCAGTGTACCTTCAGAGACTCACCCTGCTTTGAGTAAAGATTCAAAGGACAGAGAGTTGGCATTCTCCCTGGGGCTGTTCATCTTTAGCGTTAAAATGAAAATAATTACCATTTTAAAATTTGAAACTTCTTTTTAGTCTGAATCTGTCTTCACCATCGAAGCACTGCCTGAGGTTGGACCTTACCATATGGCTTAGTGTACCTTTACCTTGGCAGCAATACTGGCTTCAGGAGGGGTTTTTTGTGCTCATGCTGCTTTCAGCCCCTTTTCTTCACTTCCATTCCCCTCCTTCTTGCAGCCCACAGTTAGTTAGGACTGGACAGTAAATTAGTTCAGGATTTCACTGGCAGAATTGTTCTTGATCCATTTATTGATCTAACTTCCAGCCTCACACACAGTTGCTTCACACCACTGAAAGGATAATGTGGAGGAAGGGACGGTACCTGGGGCGGAAGAAGGGGAAAGGATCCATATGTTGCCAGGAAGAAAAGAAGCCTTGTCTGCTAAATGCAGTTATCAAGGATCTTCTTTCCATGGAAGTCTTGCAATTAATTCACCTCTCGATTTTCTCGTTGTTAGATTAAACAAGCTAAGCTTCAGTCCTTCATGAGAATTAGTTCTACAGATCTCAAGTAACATTTTGGATTCTTTTCCCTGTGTTCCTCAGTGTGCTTTTTGAAAATTTGACTGCTGGAAACAGACACTGCCTTCCAACAGTGCCACAGAAGTAGCAGCTGCCCTCTCCCTCCTTCTCCTGGACAGTCTTATATTTCATACAACCAAGGACAGTATTGACTTTGTTTTAGTCACCATACAACATGGCTATCTAGCTGCTCGTCCAGATCATTCCCTACTTGCCTGGCCGTTTGTGGCCAGTGTTTCATTATGCCTGCTGTGAAGCGATTGACGTTTTCTCTCCCTAACACTACCTAGACCAGAGTGTTTGGGAGATTGTTTGTCTCCTCCCACTTTCAATCTCCCTGAAGTCTCTCTTGGCCATTAGGCCTGAAGTAGAAGGTTCAGTGTTTCATTTTAGTGCCTCTTCCTCGGTTTGGGGCTCAAGGGTGAGCTGGTGAACTTTGTAATTAAAACATTTAGTAGCAGCCAAGCATGTTGTAACAGCCGGGTCAGAGCCATTCACAGCTCTCTGCCTGAACTTGCAGGAAGGAGGTAGACCAGGACCTCATTGTCGTGCTCTGCACCTTTCTAGCAAGGTGTGTCTCTCCTCTTTGCCTGAACTTGCAAAAGGGAAGGTTGCGTTGCAGCACTTGGTATAACCTCAGCCTGCTGTTTTGTTTTAAAGGGGATGTCAGAGCACGAGTGAAGAAATGTGCCAGTAAATAACTATCAGGTGCTGTTTGCCACTCACCAAGACTTAATTTAGTTCTCTACATCAGCTCTCTGAATGCATTTATTTCTTAGAAAATAGAAAGACCTCTCAGGGTGCAATACCAACAAGCTGTTAGGATGTGAGTGACTGCCAAGCATTACCACATAGCTACCACAGACAATGAGGAAAATAATTGCATTATTTGCACAGTGCCAACAGTGTGATAAGTGATTTATAGATACTTCTGAGTTCTGCGAGACTCGCCCTATTCTTCTCTACCTTTGGTTTCCAACACTGTGGCACTACTGACTCCTGTATATTTACTCTGGGGTGTTCACCAAATCAGATTGGATTACATCTCTAGCAGCTTGGTATCTCTTATAAGAAGCATAAACTGCAAGAAACTGAGAGATTTTACACAGTCGGATGTTCATTAATTCCAGCATACATAGTAATGGAATGGCAGCAGTACCATTTTTGCGTACTGTGTCCAAAAACAGTAGAGATGAGAACTTGCTTTTACAGCTGTAGAAAACTGGGACTTAAAGTGTATAGCAGATCTTGAACTTATCCATGATTCTTCAGGCAGCTCTTCAACAAATAAAATTATCTTTGTGTTAGTTTATGGGATGACTTCATTGTGGTTGCTAAAATGCACAGCAGAAAGTATTGCATTCATGGTATAACACTCATTTTGAGGCACTTGGGGAACAATTTCCAGAAGTTCACAGTGTTTTCTGATTTTCATGAAAACACTTGCATTGAACATTGTCAGTCAACACTGAACACTTAGAAACATCTCAAGAAAGCTCACAGTTCCACAGACATTTAACAGGACACTTGGGCCTGATTTCTGAAAATCCCATATAAGAAGTAAAACCCTAACTCAGGAGAGCTGAGCGCTCTCGTCTCCCACTGCCTTCTTGCAGAACTCACCAGCCATCTCTGTCTTGCAGAAGTCATTCAGCATAAGGGCTAGGCAAAAGCAGTTAGAAATTGTTTGCAGATTTGTCTCGAGCTTTGGCAAACAGCCCAGGCTAATAAAGAATGGGGATGCCAAAGTGAACCTTTCTCAGCCATGTGCTTTTATAAAGTGTGGTCCCAAGAACTAGGAAGGAAATACCCACTTTATACTTTCCAGCTTGGAAATAATTACATCAAGGATATCGGAGTCCGAGGCTGAAATCCCTTATCTAACTAAGTTGAAAAGGAGGGTGCAATCTGAGGTCTCCCCTTCCATGGGAATACCCTAACCTCTTGGTTATGGGAGAAGTGTTTCTCAGCCTCTCCTGTAACTATTTTATCTCGAATAAGACACTTAATTCACTAGGTAAGCATCAGCCTGTAGAGTGATTTCAAACTCCTTCTGACCTAATTAATATGTAAGTGCTATACAGCACTTCAAGGACAGCCCCCAGCTGAACAAAGAAAGGATTTAAGCCTGGCTAGCTATACCTTCACTTGTGCTCCTGCTCCTAACCTAATGGGAAACAACGATGTCTCACTTTGGTTTTGTGTTCATCCTTTAACAAATCTGACACCATATTTTCCAAGTCCAGGGTTTTAGTGAATAAAGGAAAGCCCTAAAGCTGATACTGGTGTGAGATTAACCAAAAAATTAAGCATCTTTCAGACCTTCACCTCCTTTGGTGTGAGCAGCTCCATGTCACATAACTGGTAGTTTTCATCCCTTTTATTTGTAGGGGCCTTGCCTTCTTCCTTATGTGACCGCATCAAATTCTCAAAGATTTCCTGCTCATAAAAAATAGGAAGAAAAGCTAAAACTAAAAGCGTCTGTGAGAGCCTGTCTTCCTCTATTCTTTCGTTTTCTCTGGTTCTAAGAATTGCAATACCACTTCTCTGCCATGAGGAAATGAACTTTGACCATTGCCGCCTGCCGTTTTTCAGTATGCCAGTGGAAAGCATCCAAAGCAAGCCTGTTTATCCATGGGCATCCACAGAGTCATCTAGGTGAAGGAAGCATAAAGAGCACAGACAACTAGAAGCCAAGTCCTGGTGGGAGGAAGAATCCAAGTGTGGAAGATTTGGCCCTGAGGAACGCCGTGCAAAAGGTGAAGAAGGCCGGTGAAAATTCTAGCTATAAGCTTTCAATCCCAAAGATTTCCACTGCAACCTAGCATGGCATAGTGATATGTTGGGAGTAAAACGCAAACACTCTAATAAAAAACGCCTGAGAAAATGATGCTCACCACACTGCTGTGATATTCAGAAGGAAGGGCTGGTAGTGCAAGGATAGCTGGCCTGACAGATGGCTCTCAAGGTGGTGAAATAGAAAGGACCGGGCAGGTTCATAGCATTCACCTTGAAGGTCCAGAGCCTTTCTGAATACTGTTACCTTGATTTGAGAAAGTATCTGGTGATTTGAGTAGACATCCATTTCGGGACGCTCTAATAAGGCCTCGTTTACAAAGAGCAGCTTCTTCCGCAAAGCATACCTTTATAGTGATCCTGAATCCCAAGTCAAGTCTGAAAATCCTGGCCTAACTCAGACCTCCATCCAATGTGCAGTGGACCACAGAGCAGACCAGCAACTCAATGCCGTGCCTGGCCATATAGCACCGTTATATTTTCATTCCTGCCTGCTGCATTGCAGCAAACTGACTTAAAAAAATAAACACAATTTTTTCTTAACTTGCTTTCTACATAAGCAGTCACTACGGGTAGCCTAAGGTGGTTATCTGATGATATGCAGGCAGGAGGGATGCACAGCACAGTGTCACTGGTTGAGCTAGTCTGCCAAGGCGTCCAGGGAAATTAATGTGAATTACCTTTTAAAACAGATTAGTTAAAGCATATTAAATGCCCGTGTGAGCAGCCTTACTCAGAATTTAAAAATAATTATCTAGTATACAAATGCTCTGAAACAAAACATTGCTGTGAGACTTCATGAAGCAATAACACATAATATAAATGTCACCTAATCCTCTTGGGAGGTAGATAAGAACCTGTTTGCACTTCCCTGTGGCCTGAATGCATTATCATCATATTAAGGGACCTCTGTCTCAGTCGGGATGTTGGGAGGATGGGCAAAGTTAATGGTAGCAACTCGTGACTGCTCTAAAGAGTGTCTGAGAAAAACAGATGAAGTGAAAACACAGTGAAAGGAAAGGAGGTGAGTAGAGGAGTGTGATTAAGAGATTGGCACAAGAAAGCCCATGCAGTAGTCCCAAATGTTCCCGAGGAAGGAATGAACTATCCAGACTGCATCTACTTGTCCAGTATTACCTCAGAGACAACATATTTCCTTCCTGCCTAAGTAGTTACTCAGCTCCTGTCCTGGTTAGTAAGGTTATACTCACTTTGATTTTGATCAGTCATAAGTATCACAGTGAGCTCCATACCTGACTAGGTTCCTGTTATGGGGATAATATGGCATTTGCAACGATGCAATGCATTTCACGATGCTGCTGAAGAACCCTTTATATGTTTAAGTGGGGGCTGTTTCTTGTCGCTTAGACGAAGTAGAGTTCTTACATTCTCGTCAGTACAACCCCCGCTTTGGAAAATTGCAAGTAAAATGTCTGACCTGATGTTAAGGAATGGTTTCTGGTCTGTGCTCTCGAGCTCGTGGCAGTACCTGTGACAAGGTGGAAAGAGGAACACAGATATCAGCCCCCATAGAGCATGACCGCAGAATATAACCAGCTAAGGCCTTTGCATCTGGTAACCATACACAGCAGACTCAAACTTAAGGACGATGCTCTGTATAAAAGTAGAGTTCTTGATAAAAGTGGAGTTTGAACTGCTTCTTGTTATTGTAAAACTTAGTGGTCCCATTGTGCAAGATGCTGTAGAAACACATACTGTGAGAGAAAGACAGAAGATTTAAATGCCAGGGAGGAGAAAGCAGTATGTTGCAGCTGGCATACACCTCAGAGCCAGATCCACAGCCCGGTGAATATCTTCCCACACCTCTGCATTTACCCAGTTACTGGGAATAGATGCTGGGTCAGGGTCATTTGCAGAGAACAACTGGCCTGTCTACCTGTGAGAACTTTTTCCATTCATCTACTCCCTTCAAATAATGACGACAAAGTCAAAGTGAGCAGATGGGCATAGTTGTGCACTTAGAAGCTATCTGAGACTTCGTCTTCCCGGCCCTTGAACTCCCCTGTCAGTGGAGTCAGTGTCCTGAACCGACTCTCACAGCAGAACCGAAGCGCTCTGCAAAGCCTGGGACACAAAACATTTCTAACTCCTCTTGGCTTACTGCTTGAGCAGCTGCACGTGGTGTGGTTGCAGAATCTTATATACTGTAGCAGCTGAAGTTGTAATGCTGTGTGCAACAGGCAGTCCTTTGATCTTGTTTCAGAATTGCTATCTGTGCATTAATCTTATTAGTAGATAGCACCAATCCAATTGCAAAGATTAAGGTCAGGTGGTACAATATGACTTTGACTTTGCAAATGAGCCCTTACCAGTGATGACTGCGAGGTTTAACAAGTATATGTTTTCTGCTTTGTTTCCCACTATGTTTCAGAAACACGTGCGTATTTTCCTAACTCAACTGGTGGCCTATCAGTCTTGGGAGCTATTAGTGTGCCAGGGAGAAACAATTTTTATGTGGAAAATGCTATGGGAAGCCATTTGGGGCTAGATTCTGCACTTCTAGAGCCCCTGGGGAAGATAAGGGAAGAAATACTAGCCCGGAGCTGGGTAATACTAAAGAGCCAGTCCATGCTTCCCCAGCGGTTGTTTGGTTAGTGAGACCGCTTACTTTAATCTTCCTGCTGAGGTAGGGGGCTCTCAGGTTTCAGCACAAATTGCTTTCGTTCGATAGTTATATAAAAACAGAGAGGGCAGCACCAAATTCATCGTCTGCCACAGAGAATCCCATTCCCCATCTGCCGGCACGTCACCCTCCCTGCCCTGATCCTGCCGGATGCCTGTCATGGGATGTGGTGTGCCACAGGATCAGGGCTGAAGGAAAACAACTCCTAAATAGTTCACTTCTCTGAAGCAAGAGAAAAGGACACAGACTGCTGCTGAAGCAGAGGAAAAGGCTGAGCAGTGAAATGAAAGTCCAGCCAGGGAAAAAAGACGTGCGAGCAAAGTTCGGGTCTCTTTGCAGGAGTGAAGGACGTTTTGACGTAACTGAGCATCTGTCTCTTAGAGCTGAATTCAAGCCCACTGAGTCCACAGACTGCAAGGAGCATCTGTTCAGACCCTTAAGAGCCTTGAACAAAACCCAGCATAAGACTTCAGAGGCAGAGAACATTTTCAAGTTCAGAATGGCTAAACCGTGAAAAGTGATACCAGGGAAAATGTGCATTCTTCTATACAGCAAAATAGATAGTGCTCTTTGAGGAGCTCTCCCCTGCACTCTCCCCGCACGACCGTAGGCACTTTTACAGATGACGCTGGTAAGCCTTTACAAACAGAGAGATTGTGAAGACTCTGCTGCAATTAATGGCTAAGAGAGCAATTTCAGCTTGAAATATGTTAGAATGAGGCTTCTTGACATGTTCCCTGTACCTTAATAATTGTAAATGGAGAAGCCTGTGTTGCTTGGTAGTTTGCCTCATTTGAACATTGTGTTCTTTTGTGGAGCAAAATGCAAAGTCAAATATCCAGGAAAATAAGTAAATAAGTCGTACTTGCAAAATAGAGGTCTGTATCCTATAATGCGCTGTGAAAGAGCTAATGGATAATAGTAGAGGTCTAATTGATCTGGGACCTCCAAAGCAATGCTATAGGACAGTCAGGGTTACACAGAATAGGAAAACGAACTAGGAGCTGAGAGACTGCTGTGGCTGTGTGCACCATGAGGCATCAAAACAGATGTTAGAAATTTGGGAAGGGATTCAGAAAAAAACAGCAAAAATCAACTGAAGACCAGAAAACTCTCTTTATTGTGAGGTTATTTGAGAAGCACAGTCCTTTTCTTACTTTCAGAGGAACTGATTGAACGTCAGTCTCCAGAGAATTACCTGAAGAAAAGATCACAGACCTTTCTTTTGCATAGCAAAACAAGCTGAAGTAAGAAGGCAGTGGCTAGAAGCCAAAACTAGACTAATTCCAAATAGAAACAAAGGTGGAAAGGTTTATAGAGAGAATGAGTCAGAATTTACTGAGCAACATGGCAGATTTTCTGGTATTTGTAGGCTTTAAAAGAAGGCAGAATAACTTTCTATGAGAAATATTACCGTTCAGTTCAAAGTTGCTGAAAGTCAGCTGTTACACAGGAGATCAGAGCAGACCGTCTCTGTGATGCGCTTAGGTGCTTAAGAGTAGCTTGTGCTCAGGGATTAGAGTAAATATTGCACCTTTTTCAGCAATTTGCTAGTTACCCATTCTTTGTGGGTCTAGAAATGAGGTTTATAATTCGAGCACAAGGTCATGAGGGGAAGTGCATGTCTACTATGTTCTATTCGGCTATTGCAGCGAAAAATCCTGTCTTCTGGAATTAATAAATAGTGAACATAGGAAAATTACACAGCTGCAAAGATGTGAAAGAGAAATGATTCCTAGATCTCTAGATGAGGTTCTGAATGTGCTTTTTAAAGAAAAATCAATCTAATTCTTGATAAAAAAACTTCAGTCAGACTGTTAGGAAATCTAGTCTATGAGTTAGAAAACAAAATGGTTTCTCTTTTTATTCCCGGTGTGGTACTTGACAGTGTTGAATTACACAGCTGAATATACATACAGAAGATTCCAACAGTAATAACTGGAGGAAAAAATTCACAGTGCAATGAGTTAGGTGGCAGGAGGCCAACAGGTTTCCTTTTTTGCATCTCACAATAAAATTGCACAGCTGGAACCTGTACATTGTAACTCAGTGAGAGTGTAGGTGAGCTAAAAAAGTAGTTCTGCAGAAAGAAAACATTTGGGATGGTTTGAAGGTTCATTCTGAGGGTCTATTTACACTGTCAGGCACGGATCTGATCCAGAGCTTAGAGACCAAAGTTTCCCGTTATTGTCAAATAAAAGCTCTATTTGGCTTCCCTGAGTGTTAGTAAGGAAAGCCGCGTTGGTCTCTTTTCAAAGAGCACAGAGAATTTCTCTTCTTTTTGAATGATTAGTGCTAGTTGTGCAGCCCCAAAACCAGCCAGTATGAGCCAGTATAACAGTGCATGGAAAGAATAAAGTGCAGATAAACCATCTGCAACTGAGAAACTCAGGCTTTCTCTCCACAGTCCGTCTGTCTGTCCACGGGCCCTAGCTCAATACTTGCCAACAAGACAGCAGAGAGGGTCGGAGACTCAGAAATTGCTCTCTCTTGCCTAGAAAAAAATTTGACTGCAATTGCCTTTTCCTGCCCCTATGAGCAGTGCCAAGAGGAGAGGTGACTGCCTGAGCAAGCAGGACAGGGTGCAGCCTGTTGCTCCCCTTGGTGTCAGAGATGTCCCCCAGAGCAGCAGCTCACAGCCTGGGAGCGGTGTCGCATTTCTCAAGGCACCAGCCAGCAGCCAAAAAACAGGAGGTGAGGAGCAAGTAAAAGTCAGCAGAGGAGGCCGGAAGAAACAGGGGAAACTTTAAAAGCTCATTTCCGCAGCTGACCTTAGGGAATAACTGACCAGCTGGGACTTAGAGGAGAGCTAGGCTCCACCCCTGCTGCATCACTGCTCTGGTCACCCATCAGCCCTACACTCCTGATTTCAGTTCCCGATGCCCCATCTTCCCTACGCGCTGAATGGCAATAAATTTCCCAACTGCTTTTTGCGAGCCATTTGAAACCTCTGGAAAAGGAAGACCAACTCTGAGCCAGCTAGGATGAGCAACATGAAGCAGGGGCAGGAAGAGGCCAGTGAACGTGTGAGGTTAGCTCAGAGATCACTTGCTGTGTGAACTTCCCATGCATCTCACCTGCCAGGGCTTGTGTCCCCTGTGGCTGACCTTTCAGTCCACAAGCCACCAGTGGGAAGGGGCTGATGGATTTTAGTGGGGTTTGGCTGAGACGCTATGCGAGGGAGATCCTTCTCCTTCAGAAAAGATCAAGACAGCTGAGCTATGACACTCACAGTTCTCGTCCAGGTGCACGATAACACAAGGAGAAAATCACCTTCTCCCCCTTTTCTAGCACAGGGTGATGAACATGTACCTTTTCTTAGAGCTGGACTGAGTGAGCAGTTGCAAGCAGGGCAGAGGAATGGTGATCCTGGGGAGCGCCATGCTTTTAGAGTTTATCAGTGGCAGCTTAGAAGAACCCTGATCCAGGGGTTACAGCTGTGGTGGGTTTCTGTTACAGCACCACCACTGTAAGACTGGAGAGGAAAAGGTTTGTGAAGGATCCCTGTGGGTCTCTGCTAGCTGTTCTCAACCAGAATATCCTTTGGAAAGGTACGTTTTAGTCCAAGCCAAGGTCAGCTGTCCTAAGATTGGTAGGAGGCCACCTTTTTCTTGAAGTCCTTGTATAAACACCGGATATGCTGCGTCCTTTGCATCACAGTAGTATAGCTCCTTGCATTAGCTGAGAGTTGTCTCTGGAGTGAGGCAGTGTCTAATCCTTGCATTTTTGAGATGACTAACTCACCAGGAAGGAAGAGGACTGAGCAGTCTTTATGTGGAAGCACAGGAAGAGGAGCAAGGCAGAAAGACTTACTAGAGGAAAGTATTTCCCTGCCCTGGCTTAGCAGTCTGACCAGCCCATCCGTGCGCAGGATGAAGGAGCCACTCCCTCTCCGTGAAGGACAGTTAGGTAAGAAAAGACATGTTCTCCAAATAACTGCTGCCTCTGGCAAGTTCCCGGCGCACGCACGTTGTGCTGTTCAGAGAGAGATTATTCATAGCCGCACCCCCCCCCCCCCCGGCTGAATTACATGGAGTAGCGATGGTCAAGGCTCTGTCATCAAAAGTACTTTTCACTGAGTATTATGAAACTTCTGTCCAGATCAAAATTTTTCTCTTTTAATGGCTTCTACCCCCAAAATTCACACTGTTCTCAGGTTGAGTTGGTTTCTTCTTCGTCTCTGCTTCATGTTCCTTCTCCCTCCCCTTCTCCAGTCACATACGTGGTAAAAAAGAAATGGAAAGGGCTAGGAGCAGAGGCTTATAAAAAAGGAAACCGAACTGAGATGGAGAAATGAAAGGTAATAAAACACATTTTTGAAAGAGAAAATAGACAGCTTTTCTCAGACGATTGTTATTCACCTGGATAGTAAATGAAAACACTGTGAAAGCTAGCAAGTGTCTGAACTAGTGCTGCCTGGAGAGGGTCGTTCATCCCTGCATGTGCTAGGATGCAGAATTTCATTGCGAGAACTTCACTTGCACCTCCCTGTTCCCCCCGTAACATTATTTCCCTTTCTCCTTGCTTCCTCTTGCCCTGCTGCTCCTCTCCTCATTTTCCAGGCAAGTTATTTTCCCACAGGCCCAGCCAAGGGGAAGAGAGAGGTACGTGCAGGCAAGCTCTTTGCCAAATCAGGGCCTGAATGTGTAGAATCAGTGGTAAAAAAGGCTTTTGTGCTTGTGACACCTGGGATCAGGCAGCTCATACTGCTAAAGAGCAAGGCTGGGTATTTAAATACATTAATTTAAGTGATATCCCCAGTGGAATCAGAGTTGATATAGCTAACTTAGATCTTTTTTGTCATACTCCTGCAGCTGTAGACATTTCAATACCTTCAATAAAATGGTTTCTTTTATTTGTTTGACGTGTTCCAGTGGGCTGCCTGTGCCTGTGGCAAGGAGGGACTACGTTACCATTACAGCAGTCTGAATGATGTTGCTTGTAAGGTTGCATGACATTCCTGAAAAACTTTGAGGCTTGGGTCCGGAGAGCTGGAGAGCTAACCATTTTTTTCTGTTCAGGTAACACTGAGAGTTGGCCAGTTGTTATGGATGTCTTGGTTTCCTGATCTCTAATATGAGAAAACTTGAACTCATAGCTGTTAGCTGTAATTTGAATGTTTTAAATAACTGCAAGTTTCCACAGCCTTCAAGTTTTGCCAGTATATTCATGTCACAAACACCATAGTATCTGAAGTGCTGCAGTGCAATGAGACCGAGTAGAAACTCACGCTATTTTTTGTGAGGATATTCCTGTCAAAATATGTTCCACACTTTGACGCCTTTGATTTATTCGCAACCTATTTGACAAGGTTTCAGTCTCACTGCGCCTATCTGGCGTTTGTTTGAGCCCTGCCATATTGCTAAAGAGACGTTTCAAACAAGTCGGAGCTCCTCAGCAGGGCCTTTCCCTCGGCGTTCTGTATCTAAACATCGACGAGTGTTTGCTGTTTATCACATTACTAAGGACTAAGCCACTGTTGTTAGGCTGGGGCATAATCAACTTCTGTTGTGCCTTTGATCAAAGAGAGCTGACAGTGCCTTTTAGCTTAAAATCTGCAGTTTCAAGCAAACTCCGTTCCTGACCCAAAGCAGAAAATATGACAGCTCTGCTGTGGCTTTGTCCAGACAAGTTAAAGCAGAGGCGTATTGACTTTCCTGATGTTCTTTGCCCCCAAGTTCTGCTCAATAAACATGTTTGCTTTAACTTAACAATATTGTCACAGGGGGAGAAGCAGTGCCAGAGAAGTGGGCCGACAGTGGTGTTTCCGCACAGTTGGGATAATTTCCTTGTGAATCACCCATCTCATGAATGAAAGCACCCATCCCCAACTCAAAAGGTGGGGAGGCGGAAAGAAAGACAAGGAGCTCCTTGCTACTGCCTCTCACGCTGGAAACATTTTGTGAATGACTTTAAACGCTTGGGTGGTTGGCTCTTACTTAAAGCAAAAGTCATAAGAAAGTGATTCTCTTTAATCATAAGGGTTTTATGTGCTATTTCATTCACATTCTTCATCTTCCAAGGGCTGCCTTAGGACACAGGGCCAACAGCATGGAAGCAAGCTGCACTCAAAGGGTTTTGGAGGAGAATGCCTTGAGCAAATGGCTGTAGCTCCACGTACACGTTTCAGGTGTTCGGTGAGGGGATGCCTTCCAAAGGGTTGTTTCCTGCTTGCTGCTAGCCACCTGGCCGCAGCATGGCTGTGGTCCCGGGATGGCAGTAGAGCAGCGCAAAGCAGGCTCTGTATCCCCTTGGCAGAGAATTGCACGTTCCACAGATGAAGGCATGCTCGGAGCACACTCACTTTATTTTCTCTTACCCTTTTTTTTCACTGGGAGAAAGGGAGTAGAGGGTCTCTCATCTCAAACTAGAGCTCTTCAAAAGATGTTTGCAGCTCCTTGAAGTGGTGCAGAAATGTCTGAGCGTACCAGCTGCCTGCTTGCATGACTCTTGTGCTTGTTGCCAGGCGGTCCACACCTGACCACTCTCTTAAACAGTGCTCGGTGCGTATTTGCTCCCAGCCTATTTACTCATTCCTGTGCATCAGTTGCTGTTCTCTGCTCTGAGGCACTGTAAGGGCAAAGCATTGCTGAACTGAAAAGATTGTATTTTATCCTTGTTGTGCCCTGGTGGAAATAGTAGAACAAACTTCAGAGAGGCAGAGAATCTGTCCTACAGAGAGCATTTCAACTGAAAGCACCCAAATCAGCATTTTCCCTTGGTATAAGGCAAGAAACAGGAGAAGATGATCCACAAGCTAAAATATTGGGATGCTGGTTCAGCCCCATCCTCTACTACAAGCTCCCTGATGGGGCCAGGACCTGGCCTCTTCCTCGTCAGCATGGCAGAGAGGGGATGGAGGGACAAGGAAATCAGTCCATTCACCGAAGGTTATCAGATGAGAGCCAGGATCCCCTTACACAGAGTATTTGCATTTGGTACGGAGCAGTTCCTCCCCCGGACCACTGTCAGGTACTGCCAAACTACCACAGACCCTCTGCGCACACGTGTCTGCAGGAAACAGAAGGAGTCAGAACATCACAAGTGACACGCAGACATAGGCAGGTTTAGTCTGAACTGTACATCTAGCTCCACGGAATTAAGTAAAAATTATTTCATTACCGTAGAGCCGTTTTCATTCATATATAAAAATATGTATTGCTGCAGCAAAAACCTGTTCTCCTTCGCAAAAGTAAATAGGAAAGCATTTCTGAAAAGCCTTAATGAATGCAGAAGCAAGCTGAAGTAAATCAACAAGTAAATGTTCCTTTAAAAGTGTTGGCAAAACGCAGAGGGGGAGGTAAGTATCTGTACACAATGCTTCACGGTTTATGTTGCTAAGGTCCATGTTCAGTAAAGGGCTTAAGTGTGCTTAGCTGCAGGCACAGAAACACGAAGGTAAGACAGCATCTAATCCACGCTGAATCCAGAAAGAAAGGATTCCTGCCAGCCGCAATGAACAGTGAGTGGTGTCCCAAGCAGTGCAGGCTAAAGGCTTGATCTCACAAAAGGGAGCAAAAGAGTAAGGGTAAAATGTAAATGTAACAAGAGTGACGTGCCGGATGTTCTTGTGGATCTTCCACAGTGTTTGGGTAAAGGCAAGCACAAAACAAGCTTTCTACCGTTTTCCTTAGTGCAATTATTGTAATGTTTCTTATGCAAGAAATGAATTATCAGGAAGGAAATAAAAAAGCCCAAGAATATTCCAGGAATGAAATTCTGAATTCCTTTTTGCATATTTTTGCTGAAGTATTGGTAGTTTGGAGAATTAAAATATTTGGTTCACTGGGCTGAGGCTGGAAGTTTGTCTTTAAAAACTGTCATTGACAAAACTCTTAAGAGCACTTTCTTACTTCTATAATAACATTTAGCAGCTTGGAACTGAAATGTTTGTTTAAATTTTATCCACCCATGTGAGGTGTTTGCTGCCAGGTTGCTCGTCAAGTTCAGTGACATTTCTGAATAGGTTTTGTAGGAGCCCGGTTTATTTTTATTTTTATTTTTATTTTTAGCAAAAAGGATGATTGAAACATTTGTTCTGAAAAGTCAGGCTTGGTATATAGGCTTTGCATATTAAAACAGATGGGAGAAATAGAAAATTCCTAGCTGGATTTCCCAAGTCTGAAAAGCTACAGATAAAAACTTGCCATTTAAATTTTCTTTTGCTAATCACTTGGTACGCATTCTGTTGCAATACACTGGTACTGAACCTTGTGTCGGCAAAAAACAGCTTTTTGTCCTGAAGCAGCAGAGGGTGCTAGACAGACATAATTAGCTATGTGTGATGGCTACTAGTCTCAGCTTCTGTAACTGTGAATGGAGACCTTTGTGTGCTGCATGTCCCTGGCATCTGCAAAGATGAAAATGTCAGAAATCTACTGAACTGTGATACCAGCCTTAGGGGAGAGGTGGAACATGCGTCTGAAAAGTAACCAACGAGACGAGAAAGTACAACAAGAGAGTACATTCAGACGCTCTTAGGTGTGAAAAAGCATAAGTGTCCTTGCAGGTTGGTGGGATGCAACCTTTTCATATACTTTGACATTTTTGAAAATTGCATTTTTTGTTTCAAGAATGTGGGGAATTCCAGTCATTATTTTGGGAGCTTAGAATGGCCTTTTCTCTACCATCTACATCTTCCTACAACTTCATCCTGACAATGGCACCAACTCACAGAGCTTTTCGCCTTCTCCTCGGAATATATGCATAAACTCCACTGAATACTGTGAGGTGTAAGCATGCATTGACAGTGAAACACATGCTTAAATGCATTGCTGAATAAAAGAAGAGATTAATCGCTTATACTTAAGCATGTGTTCAGGCATTTTGCAATTGTTCTTGAAAGGATTCACTTGAAGGCCTATTAATGCAAGCAGCAAGTCCTTCAAGAGCTAAATATCTAGAAAATCTTCTCATTTTTATCAATCGCCACAAAAGAAAAAAGAACTTATTCTTCTGCACTGCGTGTTGGACAACCTAGTGCGTGTCTATATTTTTCTACCTGTATGCGTGTCTACGTGTGTGTAAATACATTGTCATTAAGTTATTTTACAACTTGCATGTTCCTCTTCCTCCCCAATTTTTTTACTCTCTCAGTTTCCGTCCAGTGACCACCAGGGAAGATGTAGAAATCCAAACACAAACATTGTCTCAGAGGTCACCACAGAGTTTTTGGTTCTCAGTTCAGGACAGTGAGACTGCCCAAGGCAAAGCAAAAACAAAAGAAAAATGAAGCCCTGTGGCAGCCACAAATTTCGGTCCCCATTCCCAGCCCTTCAGAGATCCTCAACCAGCTCCTAAATAATCAAGTTTTCAAAATAATTAAGTTGAGGAAGGGGAGCATTCTCATTTATAGTCCAGGTTTGAAGCCTTTAGAGTTTGTGCGTGCAGCTTTTCTTTGCAGCTAAAGAGTTAATGTTGGGAGGGAAGGGGGAATCCTCAATTTCAGGACACTTTATGTGCCTAGGGCCCTGTGCCTGACTCTGTAGGTGAGCTGTGTGATTAGCTGCAGCCCTTTCTTCGCTCAAGTCAACGTTTCTGTTGGATTCGGAGGCTGTTAGTGACTCTTTTGGTGGGACACTGCTTCACGCTGTTTATCCAGGAGTCTGCTAGACACCTTTAGAGTTATTATTGTTTGCTTATTTTCAAGAGTGAGGACGAGGTGAGGTAAATTAGGTTTTATTCCTCAGTAAACATGCATTTAGCAGTCACACACGGCAGCATTTTGTGTGTCAGAGATCAGGATTTGATAAGTTTGTTGAAAAAACTTATTATAAAAAAATGTGTGCCTAATAAAAAGCATAAGGCAAGCATATGTATCTGCAAATTGTTTGACCTATTGAATTTCAAATACTTCTCATGCAGGTGTTAAGGAGAGGGCAAATAAACTAGCCATCTTGGTGTAGAATTATAGAAATGCCTGCATTTGTAGCTTTGCTCGGTCAGTCCAATCAGCGTATAAATAAACGCTGATTTTATTCAGGACACGAAGTCAGAGAATCACAAAAAGGTCAGTGGCAAAGGAAGATTTTCTTGTCGATCCATTCAGAAAATGGGTATTTTCTGAAGCGTTTCCCCAGTGTGTCTGCATGTTCCAGGGGAGGGCTGGGGAGCTGTAACACTGCAGACCAGGAGAGCAGAATTAAGCACACAGAGGTTCAGGGAATCGAAGCATGTAGGTCTTTTAGTCCCACTCGGGTTCAGTGCCTGGAAGGAGCCAGGTCTGTGTAGCTCTGAAGCTCCTTTTCTCCCTGGTGTTGGTTGCCTTCACTGTTCATACCGGTCCTGAAATGAAAGGGCTGAAGGATTGCTTCTCGGAGGCGGATCTGCAGCCTAGTCAAGGGCTCACGGGTGTTCTTCCGGTGTCTCCAGGGGCCGTGGGCTAAGATGGATAAAGTACCAGTTGCTTTATGAGACTGGCAATTTCATGCTTATGTTCTTGGTGATGCACACAATCACTTTCTTTCTGTAAATTCCCGTGTTTGTTAACCAAGGGGTCTGTGCTGAAACCTCCGGAAATCGCAGTCTGCAGGTCCGTACAAGCTCCCAGTGGCGAGACTCGTGTCCCTGGATTACTGTCACAGATAAATCACCTCTCTGTGGAGCCATTCGCAAACTGTGAGGATCAAATGCTGCAGTGCCTAAAGAAGGCTCAGATAGCAACCGCTCGGCACAGAGCAGCTCGGACAAAAACTTTGGGGGTATCTGGCTTGAGATTTTAGTTTTGTGTTAGAAACGTGGAGGTGAGGGTCTGGGGAGAACAATCAGGTTGTGTTGATGGTCTCAAGAAAAATTCAGGTGTGCTCCAGGGCAGTGCCTTACTCTGTGGCCTGCTGTGCATGGTTTTCTGGTGTGAAAAGCCTCTCCAGGATTTCAGTGAAACGTGCCTCTAAAACGGACTTAAGAGCCTATTACACTTTTCTTAAAATGTTTTTGTTAAAGAAAAATGTTCATTTAAAAATGCCTTTGAGAGAACACTGACACCAAAATAGGTTTTGATGTTGCTGTCACTAAAAACTCTTTTTTCCTCCTAATTTTGATTCATTATTAGAAATAGGTGACTTTTTAGATATTTTGTATTCTCTTTCTTCCCCTCCTCCTCTTTATGTCTGCCTTTACTTAATAGTACCTTCATGTCTTTTGACTGAATGCAACAGGACAAATTCTGTCTAGCTCTTGGATTTTTCTTTTCCTGAATCTTTTTAATTTATTTTTCCCGGTTACTGATATTTTTACTATCAAGAAGGGTAGGAAGGGAAACAACACGTCCATTATAAAGCACTATGTATCTTAAAAGTCAGCATTAATAGAGGATTAAGCAGAGAGGCTTTATTGGAGAAGGGTACAAAGGTGGGGGGCAGGAAAGCTATGAGAAAAGAAGAGTCCAGTAGATGAACCCAGGAGGAAGCAGAAACTGACTGTCTATACTATTTCAGCCCAGATTATAGCTTTGTTGCAAATGCCGTGCAACAAGCAGTGATTTCATGGTGCTGCCCTAGACTGGTTTGTTTCTTTGAATGATGGTATTGTCCTGGCTTGCTCCTGAAGTAACCTCTTCCTCTGGCAGAAAATGCTTCACTCTGTTCTGCCCTCGCTACTCTGCCTGATGCGCTGTGAGGGATAGTATTGAGGTTGAAGGGAGAAGAGTGAGCAGCCTTACGAAATTTGTATCCCCTCTGGTGAAACATGGAGATTCAGTTTTTTGGCATCTACATAAATCTGAGTACGTTTTCAAGATGGGAAACATACTTTGAACAATATAGAGCAAGAGATGAAGATGTTCATGCTAGGGAGCGTGGAATATCTAGCTAATTACAGGTTTTTCTAACGCTTCCCCAGAAAGGCTTCACATCATTTTTATGAAGCAAGCACCTTTGAAACTTGCTGTCCATTTACTATGTTTTAAAAAATGTTTTGTTGTGAATTACCTGATTTTCTGAGAAAACAGAAGTGGTCTATACAACAAAAGGACTCATCAGGGCAGTTCCTTTAGCATGAGTCCCTCAGTTTTACCAGCAGTCACCACTGGCGAAAGTGTCTGAAGCACTGACATAACTCAGTACAGCTGGGACCAAGTCCCCCTCAAAGTCTTTACTACCCAGTCAATAAACATGAGATAAAATCAACTGAAAATGTCAACAGTGTATTTCCATTACAGAAATAGACAAAGAAGCAAAGTTAAGGTTGACATAGCTATGTAAACACTGTGTGTTAACAGTGAGTGATAAAGGCTTATAGGGCTTTTGGGAAGCGGCTAAATTCCTTTACCGTCCATGTCTAGACAGACTTACTAGTTCTGGTCAGGAAATGGAGGTGAGGGGGAAGGGTTCCTCCTCCCTTGTGAAAAAATGTCTGCAAAACCGAAATAAATGAGTACTCATTTTTTGTACGCAGAGCATTTGTAACAGAAAAATGCTGTGACAAAAGGAATCATTCCCAGCAGAATTTCTCTTCCGAGTTGATCAAAAACATATTTTTCTATTTGAAGAAAATTTGTGGGAAATTCTCAAACAGCTCTGGTTGTGACATATAGATCTTCTTAAGGGCCCTCATTTTAGCCATGAGTCGATCTTCATTGTGTTGCTCATCCCTACTCCAGCCTTTACAAGTTTGTCTTTTCCAATTTTGTTTGTGACTGGGGAGTCTCTACTTGGACCTCCCCAAAGTTTCACAGAGCTGAGTGAAGATATGCTTTAGTATATCCTAGCTTAGGGTTTATAATCAGGTAATGAAGACAGTCCAGTCATTTTCTGGAAAATTTACAAGTGAAATGCAAGCACCCAGAATTAATGACTTTCCCTTGCCCAGACTTTTAAGATTTGTTTCATAATTGTGTGATTTAAAAGATGATAGTCTATTTTCACGGAGATTTATACTTTTCATCCCAGTGGGAGGAAAGAATTGGAGCTTGGAGCCCTTCTGATCAAGAGGCATCTCAAAACTCTGCAGGCTGGAAAGTTGCTCTTTGAGCGAAGCGAAAGCCGAAATTTTCAGCTGACAACTGAAACCAATAGAAGGAACTTTTGAGGAAGGACCAAATAGTCTCAAGCTTATGATAACACCCTCAACAGTGGACATACTGGCGTGTCAAAATGCCAGGAGCAAAACCGGTGGCTCCTTCCTTCCACAGAGCATATCTCCTTTCTGACAAAAGAGAAGTGAACATTGCTAGGCGGTGGGGTTGCTTATGCTATGCAGACGTCTTGCTTCTAGAGGGAGGTCTACTTTTGAGATCAAACATTAGTATACCCAGTACAGGGGGACAAATCAAAAACCTGCGTGGATTCTTAATATACCCACATCCAGGCTGACATGAACGGCAGCGTGAAGATGTGAGTTCATCCTACTGAACTTCGGGGAGACACTTTCACATATTTGGTGATGCTAAGGTGGAGACTGGGGCAGATCCCATCGGGACTACTTGGCAACATGTCTGAACAACTCTGTTCTGAGTCCTAAATTTTTAGTCATATGAATTGGTGACTTCTTTTGACAAGCCTCCAGCCTCACCTATGAAGAGATTTATTTGCAGGCTCTTAAAGCAATGCGTGGCTGGGGAGAGAGTTGCTTATTTTGGTTAACCACCAGACAGTTAGACTGCAGTTGCAATGTATAAGCAAGCAAAACGTTCAGCTATAAAATCTGGCTGCATTCTAATATAAACATCGTCTATCCTCAGACGTTGCCTTTTTGGGGGAAACTGGGATCATACAACACAGCATCCCCAATTATCATTTTCTCTTTATCTAGGCTTCTCGGTGAGGAATAAATCAATTTCAGTAAATCACAGGTTTGCCATTTTTATTGCAATAATAATGAACTACTGTTCTGTGCCTTGCCATGTGCAATGGCTTCCTAGTTCTGAAAATGAAATAAATAAAGACATTCTTCTTTGAAGGGTTATAAAATGTTGGAGTCAGTGATAGCAGTTAAGTGGGGGGGGGATAGTTCTCCTGATTGTTGAGAGCTTCACCATGTTTATCCTCTATGCTTCCCAAGAACTGTGTCTACACTTCTGTCTAGACTGCATGTAGTGTTAAAATATCAAACAAACTTTAATCCAGCGAAGCAGGAACTGGTAGTTCTCTAGTCGTGGAAGCACAGTGTAACACAGACAGGCCTGAGAAACCAATCAGTACTCCTGCCTGCACTTCAAGCTGCTACAGCTAGGTTGAGTGTCTTCATGCCACTGTGCAGATTTCAGGACAGACTTATTCTTGTGCTTTTCAGTGGAGATGTCATATTTTGAAAAAGATCGAAGATGCTCCTGTGTCGTGAGATTGTGTTTGGGTTGCTGGGAGAACAACTCCCTGGCTTTCTTCTGGTTCCACCCAACTTATTTCTCCTAAAACTGTCACACAGGGATTCCCAGGCTGGGACAAATATTGGCTGATAAATTGATGTGGCTTATGTTGCTATGCTATCAGGCTGAGGCAGTGGGGAAAGCATGAGAAACTTCCAAAGGTAAATATAAAATTGCCCAGTGCAGCAAACATTTGGGAATACGAGGACACGTCACTGCACAGTTTCTCTTTTCTGTGAGTATTTGGTATGCACGTATTTCCACACTTGTGAGCCCTGGTTCTGAAATCACTTTTTTGCTTCTAATTACGCCTAACAACTGACATACAGGGTCCAAACAAAGATCTGTTAAGCCAATTGACTTGGCCTGGAATTAAGGTAACTGCAGTTTTTTTGAAAGAAATGGTAACATATTCCGTATGCCACTTGCAGAATAAAGACCAAACAGCATCACAGTGTATCTGCAGTGGTGTCTTGATCACAAGACTGTGCCTGCTGATCCTGGACATGCTCTTAGCATAGCTTAAAATACTATATTTAGCTTTTTTGAAGGCTCACATCTACTTTCCCCCTTCCTTTTGCATTTGTCTGTAAAGTAGACCAGGTGTAAGTGTTTTTTACCTCCTTTATGGCATCCTGCGGCTCTCATGGTGGCACCACCCTGACTGCACCTCTGATGCAGCAGCCCCACCACCCTAGAGGACCTCTCAAACAGCCTGGACTCATCTGACAAAGGCAGGGGCAGTGGCTCCACCGTTTCATGTGATGAGCTGCCGCTTCTTCCCATCTCCTTTAGTCAAAATAAGTCCATCAGCTACTCCAGGAAGCAATATAGAAGAGTCCAGAAGGGACCAGCAGGTGAAAAAAAAGCCGCTCTTGGGCAGGTAGACCGAGGCTGAGCTGATTATGGAGCACAGCTTCGCATATGCTCTTGCTGGGCTTGGCACAGCTGTCCTGGGAAAGTGACCACGCACGCCTGGTTTACAGGAGCAGTAGGTGGGGAGGGTGCAGTTTTTCCTCTTATCCTGTCTTGTCCTATCCCGCCCTGTCCTTTCTTGTCCTCTCCTCTCCTTTCCTCTCCTCTCCTTTGCTTTCCTAGCAGGACAAGGCAGGGCAGGAAAAGGGGAAGGGAAAGGGAAAGGAGAAATTTGAGAGCTACTGGCCTGATTTGCCAGCATACTGAGCACTTGAGAAATCACAGTGAACTGGTCTGGATCACGCAGTGCTGTGTAATGCTAAATTCTATGAAAAATTAGGCCCCATATATTTCAAACAGGACCCCTGAAATGTGTTATTTCTGTGCCTCTCATCCTCCTCTGTGAGAATAGGATAATAGCCTCTCGTGTCATCATGGTGAAAACTGCATGCTCCCTAATCTTTCGGATAGTATAATAATGAAAGCCATATTAACTGAGGAAATCAATAGCTGTGCATTTTCATCAGATTTTTAATACTGAGCAACTACTGGAGAATAGGGAAAAACTGGAGAAAGGGAAGTGTGTAAATATCGGAATGAGGGAAACTTCTATACTGGGGAATAAGAAAGGGAAATAATTATAGATTCTTACTGCAAAGCCACGTTTCCTCACTGCTGAGCACCGAATAAAATCGAGGTCAGACAGCTGAAACCTGAATCATGATCCATCGACAAAAAACAACCAAATCAAGGAGTCAGGCATTGTCTAACATTTCAGTGTTTAATATTGCAAACTTAATGTTCTTCTTGTGTAGTTTGTCCATGCATAATATATACTGAGAGCTCTGTTCTTGCTCCCTTTGACTTTTGAGATATAGATCTTGATAACCTGGTATTCGTAAGTAATACAGCTGTAATTCTGTCAGGAGTTTTAGTGGTAACAGAAACCCCAAGATCGAAACTCCAGATACCTTATCTCTGAGAGGCATGCCTACAGAAGGACCTTGCAAGAGCTAAAAGTGGAAAGATTGTTGTAGTGAATCTGAGTGCTGATTTAATGGTAGTTTTATCACTGTGGTCCTCATTCCAGACTTTAGCCACCGAAGTTGGGAGCTGTCCTTGACGGGTGTGGTGGTGCACAGGGCAGTGATAGGAATTCATGTCTTCCCAAACGTGCTGTTTAGGACTCAGCTAGGAAGCAGCAGCAGCCAAACTACAGAAGCCCATCTTTGACAATCTGCATTTTAAAGCTGCATCCCGTCCTTCTGCTCTGCAGTGCCAGTAGCAGCCCATTCAGAGAGGAAGGCAACAAGTCCGCAGCTGTAGCTGTGCCGCCTCATGTGTGTGTCAGGGGATTTTCTTCCCGTTTGTAAGACGGTGCAAGTTTGTCTCTTGCTGTGTTTATCTTCGAGGCGTACACAAATGAGAAGATCTACCTTCCTGGGCTGAAGTTCATGTTTCTCTTCTGCCTATGACCTGAATCATAGTCTTTGTGCTAAAAATACTGGGATGTCTCACAAGCAAAGGAGAGGGATACTGTACATTACTTTGAACACACCATAGGGAAGCTGAATAGTCCCCAGCCCCTGCCAGGCTATAAGCTGGATCAGGATGGTGACATGAGGCTGTGGCTAGCACTACCTAGAGCCAGCCAAAGCCAAAGCCTGGAAGAGGAACAACTTTCCTCCTGCTTCATTGCGTCTTGCCTGATGTTGCCCTGCAGAGCCATCCCCGAGCATTGCTGTCACCTCTGTCTGTCTCTTCGCTCGCTGCTTTCGGGGTGACAGGAGCTTTTCAGGTCCTGTCCCACCAGCAAAATGCTATCCTTAGGGATGAGACTGCAGGCGAACTTGTGCTTGTGCCATTTCACTGACAATCCTGAACCTGACTGAGCAAATTGCAGTTTCTCAGGTATATCACTGGTGCATATGGCTGTAGCAAGGGGGTTGTCCGACTCTTTTAAACCTGTGCTGAATCAATCAGAGTGAAATGAGAATAGCCTGGGACCTTCTTCTCACTCGACTGGACCCCGAAAACCTCTTGCAGACTTGTACAAGTTCAGAAAACTTCTGTTTTTCATTAGTTCTTTTATTTCCTCTGGCAGAATGACAAAACTACCCAGTGAATAGCAACCTTTGTGGTATTTCTGGCCTAGTCAGAAGAAAGATTTCTGCAGAGTTTTAGAAAACAAGATCCGTGGTTTAGCGTCTTAAATACAGCTCCGGATTGCATGGGCATAGCATGGATATAGGAAAAAGCACTGTTTTTGCCCCAAAGTGTTTAAGGTATAGCTTCTTCAGGAATACTCTACTTGAATCAGAGTATAGGTGTCCTGCCCCTTCTTTCTTTCTGCTGCTATAAATGACACAAACCAGGACAGTTGTGTTACAGTTTGCTAGTCTAATTACATCTCTACAGAGGTTATCTGCACTGCTCTGTCAGTTGGGACCATCCTCCATCCTGTCACCAGCTGAAACTGCAGCAAAAGAGAGTGGGAGGGCACAACTCGTCCCTGCTGAGCATGCTGGACCTCCCACGGCTGCCTGCAGGGGCTATGCCTGGCATTTCTGACCATCCCTGACCAAGCTGTTGGCAGGCTTCATTTCTCATTTGATTTAGTTTCACGAAGGAGGTCAAGAAAGTGAGCAATCTTTTTTGAGCGTGAGATTTCCCAGCCCTAGTTTAGAGAGAGTAAGTGGGAGGACGGAGGGATCTGGGCCAGACTGCGCTTTGGATCTCTTTGAGCTTTCGCTTTCCTTCTTCCATATCTGTGCCTACCACAGCTTGTGTCTCCAAGGTAAGGAACACCTATATTGCCATGACCTCACTCTATAGCTACTGGGGACTGTTTCACTGCTTCTAAAGGCTGCTTCACAGAAAGGCACCTAGCCTAAGAGATGTCCTGGTTGCCAGATGCGAAGGTTTATTCACTAGTGGAAGATGTGACAGCCTCTAGGGATTTTACAGCGTGAGTCATTGGTTAGTGACTAAGACCGGTTATTCATCGGTAGCTGACAATTAAAACAATCCTGCAGCCTTGTGGGACAGCATCCTTCATAGCTTTGCAAAAAGTTCACTTTAACCTCATACTAAATTGTCGCTTTATAGGTTGCACATTATGAATAACATTGTGATTCAGATGTCTCAGAAATGTTTAGAAACCTCTTATCGTGAAAGCCTGTTGTCATAATTATTAATCATAGTTTTCCCAGAAGCGTGTCCCCCCGTGCAACGTGCCTGTTGAACAGAGGGGCTGGAGAGCAACCTTCTCCATCCATTTCCTTCATAAGCAACAGAGAAAAACAGGAGAAGAAGCCTGTAGCTACTTCCTGTGAGGAGGAGTAGTCACTGAAGACTTCTGACCCCCAGCATCTGCAAGGATACTCATTTTTCATAGCCCTGATCTTTGTCAAGGTCAAAAAAGGTCATATTCCCAGTCAGCAGACTTAGAGCTGTTTCCACTGACCTCAGTTTAAAGGGCTGAATAGCACTGACTCAACATGAGCCCTCATTTATGATTTTCTACCTGCTGGAGAGTTTATAAGGCTGCTAAGCGAAGATCAGGGGCTCAAACAACTGCAGAATATTTTTTTTAAATATGAAAATTTAAATCTGCTTGTTTCACTTCAGCCTTGCTGGGTCAAGCTAGGAAAACACTTAGTCAAACAGCATGTTTCCTTTTTACGCCGTTGACAAAGTTTAAGGGAACATAAGAAATCAAAGTCTTGATGCAGTCTGTGCGTTTGACTTCTACAGTGTCTTCAGTGCTCTCGTGCACATATTACCCTTCTTAATTAGAGCAACAATGCCTATGCTTTCTGCACAGCATGGACATAGCCCGTAGAAAACAGTGTGAGGGGTTGTCCCTGACCTTTTTTTTTGCTAATTTTTACGCTGCTATGCAGATTTGCTTACTTATTTTTCTCTTGTTTCATACCTGCCTGTCTCCTCTGGATCTTTATTGTTCAGCCATTGGAAAGGCATTAGTGAGGCTGATTTTCATCCTGTTTCTTTTCTTTATAGTTTACTTTTGTGGATGACTACTTCTCTCTAGGTTGATAGTAGAATTTGAAGGGGAGAATTTTGAAACTAGAAACTGTCGGCCTCCTGTGGTGGACCTGACAGAGGAGCCTCAAGCAGCAACTGTACAGGCTTCATGCATTGACTGGCCAAAGTTCAGATCTTACAGACGTGTGCTGTGTTACGTAGTGGATGCTTCATGTGTACCTTATATTCGTGTACACTTTAGTTAATCTGAAGAGGAGGAAGTATGTAACCTATAGATATTTTTGCCCTTGAACAGCTAGTCCGCATACAAGGGTTGGGTCTGCTTTGTCTAGCACTAATAGTTGTAACTGTACAGTGCCATAGTAATGCCTGCTGCTTTTACTCCCTTCCCTGAGAATCCTAGAATTAAGTTTACCTTTTTGACTACACTTGATCATCGAATGACATTTTCCTAAGTTTTGTCATGACCCTGGGATCTTTTCCCTCAGTGGCAATAGCTAGTTTTTAACCAGCTGTTGGGTCTGTAAGGTTAGGATTCCTTTTCCCCATCTGCAGTGCTTTGCCTTCAGCAACGCACAATTTCCAATTTTATTTATCACTCTCTCATTTGGGATCAACTTTTGCATATGCTGCCCTGAATAATGTAGGATCGTCAGCAGAGTGCTACGGTGTCATCAGTCACTCCATCTTCCACCTCCTTTTCCTAATCACTAAAAAATACATTGAACAGCACAGGTCCCAGCGCAGAGCATAAGCAAACTACGCTAGTATCCTCTTTTACTGTGAAAGCTGAGCATTTGTTTGTACCTTTTTGTTCTTCTTTCAATCAGTTACTGATCCCTGAAAGGAACTCTGAAGAGACATTAGTTCCTTTCAAACCTCCAATAAGGGTATGACAAATACACCCTGGGAACCACACTGTTCACCGTCAACCTTATCCATGTGCTTGGTGACTCTTTACGTGAACTTTTAATGCATTTGCAAGGAATGGTTCCCCTCCCTGTACTGACTGCGTGGATTTTTCTTTTATGTTAGACTGCAAGAAAGTTGTTGGACTTGCAAGAATAAAATTCTGTACAAACATGTATTTATTAACCAATCTGCATGTGCAAATGCATTTTGCATGCCCCAGTGGGTGGTAGGTTTCTCACCCAGCTGGAGATGCAGTGCTGACTGAATGCCTTCTAAATAAGTGATTTTCATCTCAACGATTTTAGGTTGCTTTGGCTGCTTGTGAAGACTAAAAATGTTGACATAAAATAGGCAAACCATGCAATATCACTCCCAATTACTCTCACTTACATCTCTGCCCTGTAATTTCTTCCTGAACCATATAGCTTGCCTAAAAGAGTAATTGGCCAATCAAATAAAGCTGCCCTGCAGCTTTGCATGCAAATTTATCTAGTATTCAGACTTACTAGCTGGATATCGCAGACTAAGAAAAGACAGCTTGTCATTACCCACAAAGGCTGGTACACAATACATACACTACGCTTCTAGGAGCTTTGTGGGAGAGCAGCAAATCCATAAACACAGAAGAGACTTCAGATGACCAAAGCCAGAGCTGCCATAAGCTATATTCCTGTGTCACGTAGTTAGCCCCCACCAGTGCCACCGGCTTATGACTTAAGCAGGAAGGTAAAATTTTAAGACCACTTCTGAATGCATATACAAAGTAAACAGCCTTCAATACGGACAAAATCTTACGCCCTCTTGAGTAAAGGGGAATCTTGCCACTGATTTCCAGCTAGCCCAAGACATCACGGTAGTGCTTTAGGAACACCTCAGAGATGTTATTATACTTTTCCTCTTGTTATCTTGGCAATAGTCCTGCAGTTCAAGCAGACGGCACTACGACTTAGCCTCAAGGCCAAGCATGAAAAATGTCTCCCCAGGAAGCAATATTCACTGCAAGCTAAATACAGCCAAAACGAAGCATTTGGAATGCAAATGACATCTCAGCCTGAACAATACCATTGCCAGTGCACAGCTTGTGCTGGAAAAGGGTACTTTCGTCATCCTCCAGCTCCAAACCACCCTGCTCTGGGAGTTTCAGCTCCACATATTCACAAACATGTTGACGTGCTTCAAAGCAGACTTTTAGGTTAAAAAGACAAATAAAAACAGCTCCCATGTATAGTAGCTGGGTGGTGGGGCCTAGCAACTACTGAGATTCAGCACTATGAATCAGAGTGTAAATGTGAACATTTGCAGCTAGTTCATTGTTAACTGGGAAAGAGGAGCTTCCCAGGCGCTGTTTTTTGAGGCTGAGCTTCCTTTTGCTGTCTCTAAAGCTCTGCTTATAGGCAGAAGAGTTGTCGCCATATGCCTGAGTGAAGAGGCTAGGTTTGAAAGGGCAAATCCTTCCTCTTCTGCAGATATGGAGGGTTTCCAGGGAAATGGTCACAGGGGTGGTTCTGCTCTGCAGAGAAACAGGCAGGTAAGGATATGCTGGGGAAAACCCTTGCAGCCACCCACTGCAGCATGAACTAAGCCCTGCCTAGCTCCATGAGAGTACATGGGACTGAGATTCTGCAGGAAGGCCACTGGGATGTAAAGGTGACTTTAACAAACACCAGTGCCGTACCCTAAAACACATAGTTTTTCTAGCCATATTCATCTTCTGCTCTCCCACCCCCAAAAGTGCTCCCAGACTGAATGGGAAGCAAGGACTTAGGTGCTTAGCCCTAACAGAACTTATGCTCAGCATTTATCAAGTGCTTATTTTCAGGGACAATAAGTAAGGGAAAAAACAATACTAATGGTTTTAATTTCATTTAAAATAAGCATTATAATGCTTAAATATCACCTCTTCCAAACTCCAGCAAAGATCTTTTTTTTTTTTTTAAAATAGCATTTGAACTTAAGATCTTCATTTTATGTCTAAATCAACACCTTTTTTCTTCTGGTTTTTTTTTTTAATCTCATCCTACTTTAAGTCTTCAGAAGTCCTGAAATTATTGTTTCATTCACATGACAAATACCTAAAATGTCAAATATTTGTGGGATAATTGCTGTTTACTTGACATTTGTTGCTGCCCTGAATTTCATTGGACATGTGCTTGCATGGTTCAGCCATTAACAGTAAGCTTGACATCAGCCACTTTGCAAAGTTAAATAATTCAGCTGTTTGTATTTGCCTACTAATTGCTGAGAGCAGCCATCCACACAAAGAATTAAATAACTGAAAAATTAGAGCATTATTCTGTACAAAGAGGTCTGAAAAATGATGTTTGGTACTTTCATATATAGCATCTCGAGAAGTACGGTAATGGATTTCAGCAAGTTAAAAAATGCATTCAAGTCTGCTTATCAAATTCTGGCCTGATATGCCTTTAATTTTAGCAAAATGCTTCAGAATGGAAGCAGCAGTTGACTCTTAACTTCCATCTACTACTAGAGTGGAATGCTATGTTACGACTAAAATAAAACAGTTCATTAAAAAAAAAAATAAATAAGCCATCAACTCCAAAAGTATCTGAAAGCTGGCAGTAGGCATTAATGAAGGCAGCAGACTCTTCTGTGATTGGAGTGCTGAAAACAACACTGCAATATATAATCAAATGAATACTTTATGAGTCATTGTAAATCTGTCTGATGATAGCGCCTTGAAACTAGAATTACATTCTTTCCCTAAACACTTAATTTAGTGGAGCTTTTTTGCTGAATTTTTTACAAGCAAATGTAACTTTTAAAAGATTTCCTTCCCATTGCAATGATAACTCCTGCATAGAGTTTATTGGTAAGAAATCAAGGGATACATCTCAAGGCAATAATTTTCAGAGCATTCTGTTCAGTTTGACTAATCTGCTACGTTTACATCTCAAGGGTTCTTTCCCTGGTTAAATAAATACAGAGGCTTTCACTAACTCTTGCACTTGCTGCTCTGCCAGTAGCCATGACGCTCTAATTCAGCAAAGGAAAAATAATTGCACTGGAAGTAGCTGTAAAACACAAGATGGTATCTCCGCATCGATAAAAGCAATTTTATTTCCTTTGTAGCTTGCACAAAGAAAAGGTGACTAAGGTCATGTTTCTTTGGTGTATCTTAGTGACATCCGCGCCATCTCAGAGGTGAGGGGCAGTGTCTGCACAGCAAGGTGCGATGTTGTGCAGAGGCTCCGAGGCGGACACCAGAAGAGGCAGCTGGCCAAGCGCAGCACCACGGCTAAGAGACACTCGCCTTGGGGAAATGCAGGCCGGTGTGCAGCAGCTGCGCTCCTCCGGGCTCATCACGAGTGCTGTGACGTTGACTGCATGGCTTCCAAGGCTCTTGGCTGTGCTGTGCAACGCGAGCTGTTGCTTTGCTCCTGTGGCTTGGCCTAGTACCAGCCTCTCACCTTCAGGCAAAATTCAGTGTCACCCAGGCACCTGAGAAGCTTTTTCCTCAGTTACCTTCTCCAGAGCTCTCAGAAACAGTTCACAGATCCTCATGGCTGGGAAGGCCTACTTTAGGAGACACACGTGTTTGTTAGAGCTAGCACAAACGGGGAGATGCTGGAAAAGGCCCCACTTCAGCAAAGTGCTCAAACTTTGCTCCCATTTTGCTCTTGCCTGCAAAATCCACTGCCTTTTGAGCTTCCGTTCTTCCAAGAAACGGTCTTTGACTGCTCCCTCTTGCGTAATGCTTGGTCTGCAAAGAATATTTCTGGGTTTCATGTGATTGTTTGTCTATATCCCTACGTGGTCTGCAAAACTTGCCATGTGCTGTTGCAGTAACAAAGCTGGTGGGAGCAATGGATTTCTTGTAACTGGGGCTGGTAGTTTTGAAATAGCCTTTAAAACCATTTAAATCCAGGCACTACTTATGTTTTAGTGCTGTGCTGTGTGCTGTAGCGTTAGCTTCTGACTTCTGGAGAGACTTTGCTTGCAGAACTTAACAGGAAAAGAATCGGCCAGGCCTTATTTTAAGGTTACATTCTTGCAAGGGTAGTATGAGATTAATGAAAGCTCTGAGCTTGCTATAGGCATGGGCACTCTGTGCTGTAAATGGCTATAAACACAGCAGGAGAAGGTAGTGTAGCTGCTTCTAAGCCAATGTTTATAAACAACTTGTCCAACTTTATCACTGTTGGTTAATATCTATTAATGTATTAATGCTTTATAAACTATTTATAAATGGAGTCTGAATATAGCAAGAAACTTTTGCGTCTCAGTTCTATCACTATGGCTAAGAACATCTACTCCCACTCCAGGCCGCATCAGTATTTTTTCTAAAGTCCGAAGAAGTAGTACGGGACCAACACTAAATGTTTTTGGCCTTGATAAATGCAGTGCTGATATGCTAACAGACAAAAGCACACCATCCGGTAGGTTCTGATTTGGTACCCAGTTACTGATTACCGGATTCCCACTATTGCTCCATGCTAGGCAGTTCCCTGTATCTAGCATCGGAACAGTGAACACTTTACAATGTTTGGCCGTTTATTGCAGGTCCCAAGGCTCACCTTGGCCAAATACATGGAGGGCAACTTTGCTGTGTGATCATAAGGAGCCAGAACACACTGTCCTTGCTCTCCTAGTCCATGGAGAAAACCTGGTGCTGCTGAAGAATAAGTAATTCACCGAGCTTTGGTAAAGAGATGAGCAGACAGCTGTATGGAGTGGGCCACCAGGAGCTGTTAGGCTCAGACATTTCATAGTCTAGCTGAACCTCCCTGCTCCCCTACTTCCAGAGGGCACTTGCAGGGAAAAAAGAAAAAAAAAAAATCATTAATATCACTTCTTCGTGGAGCTCAGCAGTGCTCTGGGCACTGCTAAGGCTGTGGAGCTAATTCAAGTCATTGCATCGTAAAAACGTGACATTTAAAAAAAATACCTTCTCTACAAAACTGATTTGAAAAAGTCAGAATATCACTGTGATGAATACTTGAGGATCGTAGAAAGTAATAACTGTTTTTCAAAATGTTATTGTCTACAACCATTTTTCCAAAGAATATTCATGCTTCTCAGTTACGGTCAAGTCTCTCTTATCCGTGAGTGGATTATACACATTGTAAATTAGTCAAGCCATGCTAAAAAATAAAACAAACACAACTTTTTTCCTTTACATTTATGAGTCATTCTACATCTTTTTTCAAAGATAAACAGGGCGTGTTGTGTGAGCTTACTTTACGTAGAGTGTAAACTATTTGTACAGTTCAGTTTTTTTGCTTTGTCTGAGCTATCCATCAGCTGCCCTGGATATCTGAGAGCTGACAGTGCATCCATCCTGCCTCGTCATCCTGTGTTGGTAAGGAGGGACTGTAACTAGATAGAATAATGAGCAAACACCCATACAGTGCAACGCGCTCGTGACCTAGCAGTCAAGCTTTCTTTGGGCATGAGTCCCCACTGGCTTTAATCAACCTCACTTTGAGTCCCAGATTTCTTCCCCAGCTTCTCTCTGCACCCAGAATCCCATACTCTTGGGAAGGTGAAGCCAAGAGGAAGCTGAACGTATTCTCCGAACCGCGTGAAGAACATAGGAAATGTTTCTTGTTTTTCATATTCTGGGGTGTTTTGAGGGGTATTTTGTGGAGGCTGACAAACAACATGGCATTGTCGTGCTTTAATGAACCAGTGCAAACTCTCAGCACATGTCAGCGTTAGCTTGAGATTCACGGCTGAGGCACTGTGTGACCCACTGAGTGGCTTCTGATGGTGCAGTGTCACTGCAAAGAGCAACCTGTGCTTCATCTCCATCTGACTACCACAGTCATAACTGCTAGAACAAACTGTACTAGCTTTTCCGACTGTGATGTAGTTTCTTCAGAAGTGTTCTTTGGATGGCGTTTTACTGAGCTGCATTTGGGTGGAAAAACTGGAAGAATTAGGAATGAGCAATATGTTAGCATTTCTGAAGTTTGGAAAAAAAAAAAAAAGTGAGATCTTTCGAAAGCATGTTCTGGTAAAAAGCCCAAACTCGTGTTCAATTTCTTT
Source organism: Struthio camelus (assembly GCF_040807025.1). Classification (NCBI taxonomy): domain Eukaryota; kingdom Metazoa; phylum Chordata; class Aves; order Struthioniformes; family Struthionidae; genus Struthio; species Struthio camelus. The sequence goes on along the minus strand of NC_090982.1, from coordinate 12,512,713 downwards.
CAACTCAGGGTCTATCAGAGGGACCTGCAAATTCCCTGGCTGTGCTGAAAAAGTAAGCACTAGAGAAGAGGTGCTGCGTTAACCACACAAAGCAGAGCAAACGCATCAAAGGAGGAGTTCTGAAAACATTAGAGTGATTTAAGAGCTATTGCCCAGTTTTGGAAAGTGACAGACTTGCAAGACTGTAAATCTTTTTGCTTGTCAGTGAAACAGGCTCCTAAGGGCCTACAGATCTACAAAGCTCTCTAGGTACTGAAATGGAGAAATCTGCTAGCAGGACAGAGCACAAGACGCTGGGATATTGGCAGTCCACAAGTGTGGGCCTAGCTGCCTTCCACTTGCCCATGTCGGTGAGCATCTATGCGCTGGATGTATCAAAGTTAGCTTTCAGATAGCTGTGCAAAAATTGCCAGAGTTTGCCATAAGAAGCTACAAAAATTAGTGTACTTAGCAGGCAGACTCTGAGTTCCCTTGTAGGTCTCCACAGGCCAAAGTGGATGTGTTTGTGAGGCATGCTGGATAACCTCTCGCATGCTCTCTGTGTCTCCTAGCAGTCTTTCCAGCCCATTGGGATACAGTGCCACATACGCTACGGCTTTTTTCTTTTTTCTTTTTTTTTTTTCAATTATCCTGTAAAAAAGTGAGAAGTGTGAAATATTTAAATGCTGTCAAAGATCGTTATTTATGTGACATTCTCTTGCTGTGTCTTTAATGTCTCTGTTGGTTGTACCTGTCCTTAGTGAATCAAGCTAATTGAGACAATTGATAATTGAGACAATCTCACTTGCCCCTGTTTGCGTTTGGGGAGATGTGCTGGCCACTCCAATGTGCAAACCCCCCTGCAGACAATTACATTCACTTCAAAATCAATAAAAGCTCTTCTTAACAGAAGGTGATGGAAAATTATGCATCGCACCTCCTCGCTTCTTTCATTTCTCCAAATCGTGTACTTGACAGACTAGTGGGCAGCATCTCATTGTCTCACGTTGTCCTTTGGTGAACTCTTTGGCCAATTCCATTTAATGTGAGAACGAGAATTACGGTTTGTCTCCTCACTGATCTTTACTTTACTGTTTCTATTAAAGTGCAGAGCTCCCCTGAGCTGTTTTGATCTCTTTGTAGTGGGCTCTCCTGTTAGCCCAAGTGGCAAGCCGTGCAAAGTGTCCTCACAGCACTGCAGTTGCTGGGGTCAACATTTTCCTTTCAAAAAAGCAGTCTTTGGACAGTTGTAAAAGCTGACCCTTGTGCCCCCAGTAGAATGAATGGGTTTGAAAACTGTTGATTCAGAGCTATAAAAGAGACTTTCTGACATCTCACCCATTAACACAGCCAAAGCTATTCACTCCAGTAGTAGCCCAGCAGTCAATGAGCAGATCAGAGAGATGGTGTTAGCATTTCTTCATGGGCAGACTACAACAGCAGTCCTTTGTCACAGCGGTATAGACACCAGGCTTAAACTGAAACAGAAGAGAAACTTGTGTCAGAGACCAAGTACTGCTGTCTACATGTCTACATATAACTGGGCAAAAGGTGGGATTGGCAAATGATGTACTGAGGCACATTAAGAGCAAACGCTTTGCTAACCAATTATTGGGGGTCTTCAAAAGGCTCGGAAGGTATTGTGGTGAAGCTTCAAAGCAAAGAAAAATGAGAGGTGAAGTCGAATTAACAAGCATGCAGAATTTAAAGTACATTCTTATCCTAAAGAACGCTGTCGAAGCCCAGGGTCTGCAGGCCTGGAAATTTCTGCCTTTCTCAGCTAGGTGAAAAGAACTTCTTCTTTCTGATCTTTTTTTAATAAAAAAAAAAAAAGTAATGAACTGAAAACGCTTTTTATCTGGGCAGAGTTCTGTTCCAGATCTGAATACAAGAGAATCTTGCTGAGGGTTTCTTCTCTTGTCCCAGGCAGATTTTACCTAAACCAGGAAACTACCAAATGAGAAGCCCTGATGTGGATAGAAAACTATGCGATCATCATTCTTGCGTTGTTCTGAGGAAAACAGAGGGCCTTACAATGTCTCTGCGTGCTTGGGGAATGTTGCTTGTATTCAAGTAAAAAAACCGCAAAACTCGCATACCAAACACTGGTGGATTTTAGTCACAGTTTCACCAAGAGAAACATCTGTTCTGGTGGTTCCTGAGGTCTCGGATGGCCTGTGCTGATCTGCACGCCTGCTGCAAAGGCTGAGGCAGCAGCGGGTGGGATTCCTGTCTTGGTAAGGGAGTAGGGTGAGGTAGGGTGGGGGGAGAGGAGCTCTACAAGTCACACAGTGGCCTCCCAGCTGATAGGTAATGTAATGGAAAGAAGAGCTGCCTTTCCTCTGTGCCACCTACACCTTCCTGTGATAAGCAGCCAGCACACCCAGAGACCTGCCAGGGGGCTATGCATCACTGGTGTAAATCCGAAGTCTCACGCAACGGTACGAAGATAAGAGCTTGACCCTTGGCTGTGTTGCAGGAGTGGTCTCCCTGTTCACTTACCTGCTCTGAAACTGGCCCCATGGGGTGAGGAATAGACCGCTGGGCCAGGATTTTCCCATAAACTTCAAGGTCTCCCACCAAAATTGCTTCCCAGTGGTAGTTTACACACTAGCAGTCAGGAAATGAATTCCCAAGCCACGCGATGCTCTAGGGAAGCTCATGCTCAGTCACACAGCAAAATAACGGGGTGCTGGCTCCATCTACTCTTTAGTTCAGCCTGTTGGAAAACTCGCAGTTCGTCTCATTACTCTGAGATAGTGAGTAAAAGGGAATTAAACTGGTGCTGCTTGGCTGATTAGCACTGCTAATTAGAAGGAATGGGGCAGTCTGCCCATCCGGTGCAGCCTGCATTTCAGTTAGGTAAACTCTGCCAGAAGGCATTCAACTGTATTTTTGCCTGAACTGTTCCAGTTTTGTGTGAGCCAGACACCATTTTCTTCATGGTCTGTGATTTAGATTGACTGTTAGACGTTTGATTCTTTTTCCTTTTTTTTTTTTTTAATTTATTTTAAGTGACGGAGAAAATGAGGCTGAAAATAGAGGAGAGACATTGTCAGCCTGGAGCAGGTCCAGGAAAGGGTCCCGAGGCATCGGGACTGGAGCCTTTGCCCTGCAAGAAGAGACTGTGGGGCTAGGGAGGCCACCTGGTGCAGAGATGGCTTCAGGGCACCTCGCAGTAGCCCTGGCACCAGCAAGGAGGGGAGAGAGGAGATGGGGCCAGCTCCTCACAGTGGTGCCTGGCGAGAAAGTGAGAGACAGTGGTCATGATTTGAAACAGGAGAGTTTCTGACTGGATATACAGGAAAAAGAAAAAAAAAAGAAAAAAAGAAAAAAAAGTACTACTAGGACAATTAGGCATTGGAACAGGGGTCCAGATAGGCTGTGGGATCTCTGTCCTTGTAGGTTTTTAAGACCCACTAGGACAAAGTCCTAAGCACCCTGGTCTGAATTCAGTGCTGACCCTGCTCAGAGCAGGAAACTGGTCCAGAGACCTCCCGAGGACCTCTTCGCTCTTCCACCTTCAGTAATTCTACGGTTCTAAGAATAAGCATCAATTTTTTTCCTTAAATAAGGACAAGATTAAAATATACTGAACAGGTACCTGCTGTGGCTCAGCCTCGACTACAAGAGCTCCAGGCAGTTAATTTCTCACCGTCTTCTATGCTCAAACTCAACCATTAAAATCACAAAAGAACAAAGGCTCATCATACAAACATGCCATGCAGCTATTTAACCATGCATGGACTTCTCTGGCGTGGTTTCTAGGGTTGGACTGTGTCTCTTTGTGTAAATATCCATAGGACTGAGATTTAAATTTGCAAGGTGCTTGGGTGCAAAATCCTAGGGCTGTCCAAATCTCAGTCTTTGAGCTGGCAAACTGCTTCTGGCTCATGCTTCAATTTAACTGCTTCGCTAAAATTCACCCAAAGAAAAGGTGTGTGTAGTTGCTTTGCTGATCTGTGGCTGCAGTTGAGACTTACGAGATGATAGCTGGTTTGTAAATTCACACTTTTCTTGTCGTTCAGTGGGAGCGGAACATGCACAAGCAACTTGAACACATGAGCAAGCAGCTGCCTGGGAGCACAGTGAAATGCCAGCAATGGGCCTGATGAGGCTGGTGAAGAATTAAAGCAGGGCAGAATTCACCTTCAGGCCAAAGTTTTGCACACCCAAAGCTTGTGATGTGTGGCTGTGGTGGTGGCTCACGCTGCACTCCTGTCTTCCACGGAGCTAGTTCTTACTTTTCTCTGAAAGTGGGGAAGGTCACTGGCTGCAACCAGAAACTTCTGAAACAAAAGGAAACTTTGCAGAGTTTTAAGAGTTGTGAACCATGAACAGCATAGTCAATAAAAATGATAGCCTTTTATCTTTGTTAGTAGCATGAAGGATGTTGCACAAACTTGTAGGAAATTCCCATCCAGGGCAAAGAATGACACTCCTCCCCCACCTTGCATATTTATTCCAGTGCCTGCAAGACACAGACTGTTACAACATGACCCGGAGCTGCTGTCACAGCCCAGCACCGCTGCCAATGTACGATGCCTCTTCTTAAAACTACGGCCCCCACTGCCGTGTCACTGAGTGAGGGATCCCAGCTTTGACGGAAAGAAAGAACGTGCTCATGTCTGAGACTTTAGGGAAAATCTTGAAAATATGACCTTATCAGTTCAAAAACCAGAGAGGCACTAGAAAGAATCTCTAATATCATTTTGCAATTTTGTGATGTTTCAGCCTAATTTCAAAAGATACAAGAAGAGAGGACACGAGCAAGGGAGTCGACTCAATTTTTGATTTCTGAACTTTCACTAGTGGCAGTACTGCAGAAATATGAGTGAAATAGCCCAGGTTATGCTTACCAAGGATTTCTACTCCTCCTCAGTCATCCATAGGAAACACCCTTGCTTTTGAAACTCCTCCTTCCCCGCTCTGATGCCATAGTCTTCTTCGTAAAGGAAGGAAATGGTGATTCTCCACTTATCTTATTAATAAGGGAAATGAATCCAAACACTTTGGTTCTAAGTAGCCAAACAGGAATTGAACGCCGTAGGATATATGACACCCTTTCTCTTATAGACTCAGCTGGTATTTTTGGTATCATTTCTGTGCTTCCTATTACCTCGTGATACAGAAATTGACAAGAATATCACACTTCTAGCCAGTGAAAACCAGAATCCTCACTGGCAGAAATTCCTTTTTTGGGCAGCTGCTGTTCCTTGTGGCGGTTCTCCTTGTTCTGTACGGTTGAAAGGCCACCCATCACTATGGTAATGAAGCAAATTGACTGCATCATTGGTGGGGGAGGGGGGACGTTTTCTATTCCATCAACAATTTGTTTATTTCTGAGATGTTTTTGTTTACTTTTCTGGAAACTTGCTAAAACGAACGACTTAAGAAACAAGTACACACGGCTATTCAACAAACTGTCGTTTTGAAAGTGACGTGTACTGAACGCCCTACCAGATCCCCACTGCCTTGGACTGATCCTTCCCCTACATCTATACTCTGCTCTGTTCCAGTGGAAATTTGTTGGTATCCCATGCATATAATTGATATGATTTTGTTAGTGACAGCCGTGGGAGAGTATTAACCTGCTCCTAATTCAGGTTTTTTTCGTAGAAGCCCTACCAGCTTGCCATGTAAGCCCTATTAGAAATGGATGGAGGCTATCAACCCCGGCAGACAGGAGATCCCAAAACACATGTCAGTCCTTTTGAAATACATGGAGAGCTACCTTCCTTCACTGTCATTCAGTGCAAGTTCAGGGCAGACTCTGCCTGCCCACAAAAACATGGAATTCAGCACTTTTTAGCACTATTAAGCTATTATTTAGCACAGCAAGAGAGTTAAACAGTCCTGTGGTACTGCTTTTGAGATGTTCTCTACATCCTGGCCCGCCTAGTTTCTTCAGGACGCAGATCAATGTGAAAACAGCTCTCGTCAGTCGAGGGAGCAAGAGGAGACAATGCCTAGTAGAAAGAGCTCTCTGCAATGCTTGTTGGGTGAGATATCAATACAATGCTGCTCTCATCAAGACAAACCCAATATCTGCACTTTTTGAATCCACTCCTTCCCAATTATGGGAAAGGCTAATGCTGCCCCAGGGCAGCCTTCGTTTTCGTCCCGGACAGAGCTGAGATGGGCACATGGTACGTGCCCTTTGCACTGTGATCAGCCCCAGGTGGGCAATAAGATACCATTTCTAAGACTCACCAAAACCAGCTAGATGAAGTAGTAATTTGCTTTACTGAACTGAGCTGTACAGGAAACATCTTCCTTCCTTGGGCTGCGAATCCTATTCCCACCACACATGCCCACTGTCCACCACCTGCCTGCTACATTGCCATCATGTCCACATTTTCTTGGACAACATAAGTCTCCACTAGCTGTCTGGCATCTCTAGAAACAGCAGGATTGTCCTACCTCTGTTGTCTTGCCTGGTGGGAGAGAGGAGCTGGTGGGAAGCCTGTGCCGGAGGTGGGGAACCTGTCCATTGTCTCTGTTTCGTTGCACTTTAGGGTTCCCAAAGAGCATCCACAATGGGAATGCCCCAGCTGTCCTCGGCTGAACTGGGGAGAAAAACTGCCTATTTCACCTTGCTGCTGGAGGGGTTCAGGCCTTGGGAAGAGCTTCACTGGGACAGTGAAAGCCTGAGAAAAGCCTGAGAAAAGATACCTGAACATTAGCCTGAACACCATTCTCATCCTAATCATTTTGCAGAGTAAATTGCTTATTAAAGGACTGATACGTTGGAAAGCTGGGTTAAACCCTGAGTCTCTGCTAGTTGACGTCAGTGACTGTAACGAAGTAGTTGAAAAGAAATCTGGAAAGCAATGCAGATCTCCTGACCACTGTCCTCCATCTGAAAATGAAACCAATTCTGCATTTCTTCTAGCCTTTCGCTTTTCTTGCCTCTAAGCGTTTCAGAGCAGGCAGGACTCTTGCTTTGTGTTTAAACAGCTCCCAGCACGACTGGAAACTGTTTTTTTAGCTGAGGCCTCAGCTTCATTGCAGTGGAAATAGATGATTCATTGAGGTCCAGTCTCAGAATTGGTTTCAGTTACTAAAAGTCCATATGGAAAACAAACGGGTCAGTCCTGTACCCCTCTCCCTCACCTGCCTGTCCCCACTTGGCATCCTATACTCGCTCTAGTGCCTGTGTGTACCTATGGACAGCCAGATCAGGAAGCCGACCTGCCTCAAAAGCAATGATTTATTGTTTCATGCTATATTTTTGTAGGGTTAGTTTTCTGCCAGATGATTTCCGTTGTCTCTCGTTGCCAACACAAGACAGAGGATGAGAACAAAAGCAGAAGGGCAGGACAACGTCTTTCAGGAACAGATTGTCTTATATCAGTCATAACTTTTCATGAGTAGAATAACTTTAAATTCTCCCATTCCAAAGAACATAAATAATTCCTCTTATGGAGAACCACTTATCTTTCCTTAGGTATTTTTACACAGAAACCCCATAAGTAAAAGTTAGCGTGTAGATCTAGAAAAAATCTACTTTTATTAGAAAATCTTGCTTTTCTGCTTTATTTTTGCTTCAAGTTTGGTTTTAGTTCCCTTTTGAGCAATGGGAATGGGTGCTCATTGCTGTGGTTTGTGCAATCCTTGGGCTATCCAAAGCCATATGTATTTCTTCTTCAAACCCATATCGTGTTTTCAGCATGTGCTTGGAAAAGATAGTAGCATTGTCATACTCCTTAACACAGCACAGTAATCTGCCCCACAGCTCAGAAGTAGCAGCAAAGTGGAAGATTCTACTGGCTGATAAAGATTATCTGCTGTTTCCTGTTCTAGGGACGAAAAATGAGCAAAAATAAAGGTCATCTGTGTTTATATTAACAATACATAGTTCCACCATGTTTCGTAACAAAGTTCGGTCATTATTTATCCACTTGTCCTTTATATCATTGCTTTGAACTCTCTGAGTTTGCTTATCATGATATTTCTAAAATCTGTAAACAGTCAGGGAGAAGCATTTCTAGTTTTCTAAATAGAGCATTAGGTCATATTATTATCAGGGAACTAGAAAGCTGCCCATCTGTTGTTCTTCCACATGTGGAACAGCAGGCAGCCTCCTCCTAACCGTTAATTATTTCAAGGAAGTTACTACAGCAGCTTTGCCATCTATGCCCTGTTTCATTTCTGCTTTTCAGCCCGCCCTTTTCCACAGCTATCAGTGAATTACAGGCAATGTTAGGTTAGGAAAACACACAAATCCCCCAGTTAACAACCCATTCTTCATATGATTTGCCATAAATGTTTTTCTTTTTGGTTAGCGGAGCAAAGATAGGGTTTCATTTTCACTTTAAAGCATTAATGCAGCTTTTAAGTTCTCATCTTCCTGGAATCCTCTGCAAAAGGTGAGGTTTTCCCCTCCATACCCCAGGGGTATTGTCACCTGTTAGGGCACTGTACTGCTTCCTGCAGCAAGATGTCTCTCTTGTTACTTTCATATGCTGTATAATGTGGGAGGGAGAGGCAGAAGGGGAGTAAAGGGGACTAGAGGAATAATAGTTAACCAGGTCTGAAGATCCCAGGTCCCTTTGTGGTTCACTGAGAGCATGTTCTTCCTTGTCAGAAGATGATGGAAACATTGAGGTAAAAGGGTTCAGTCCCAAAGTACACAAAACCCTCTGTGTCGGCCCCGGTGTCCTTTAGGCAGGGATTGTATTTCTGCAAAGGATCTGTGCAGTGCCTGGAAAGCTGTGCTAGTTCTTGCAAGTGGTACAGCTGTACAGAAAGCAGGAGAGATTATTTTATGTGGAAGAATAAACTTAGGAGTTTTGAAGGCAGTGTGGTTCCCATTTTGATTTTACAGAGTAGAGAAATTCACATGTGAACTTGCTGCAATCTTTCACCTTCCCATATACTACTGTTCCCATCACCTCTCCTCTGCAGGGCCGTTTTATTCAACACATCCTGTACCCTGAGAAATCATCACCTCTGCTGCTCAAATAAACACATCAACAGGGCATGAGGATGTGGTGCTTGGGGCTCAGTCTAATCCCCATAGAGATCTACGTTGAAGGTCTGCATGGCAAAAATTTAAGGCAGTTCCCATCTGCAGCCTACCAAATCCTTTACTGTTACCTCCAGCAAGTGTTTTTCCATCAGCAAATTGACAAACTGTGGGAGAAGAGAATCGAGTACTTGCCTAGTGACCACAGCACTCAGCATCTGAGCACACTTGCTTGCTGACTTCACTTAGTGATCACCTTACTCCTGATGGAAACATAACAGAAGAAATGTGCTGGGGCACCAGCTGGGTATCTGTGGGCTCTTGCTACCTCTTGGGATGTCCCAGAACATGAAACGCTCTGCAAGCCACCGAGGCCAACATGGGCCATGGAGGGTGCTGAAAGATCTGCCCTCTTTCTCCCTCGGGAAGATTATCTTGGGGTAGGGAGCATATGTTTTGCTTTATTTTATAGGTGGAGTTGTTTCTTCTTTGTTTTTTACGGGGGTAGAGGAGTAATTCTTCTTGGTCTGCGGAGCTGCCATTGTACAACACTAAGCATGCTACCTCCGGGTATGCCATGTTGTAATACGCAGAAGGAGGCCCAAACACTCTGCGTGACAAGAGTTATTCCCCCTCCCTTTTTTTTTTTTTTTTTGCATCTCAGCAACACCTTTCACACCTATTCACAACTTCTTCTCTGATTCCTTACCTTAGCTAAGATCACTGTAGGCTCCTCTCTTTTCTCTGGTGCTGTGGGATCTTCTTATAGGGAAGCATGACATTAAGATATATCAAGCCTATTTTAACTGTCTTCTAAGAAATTAGGCAGCAGAATGTAAAAAGCATGGCAAGAAAGGACTACAAGTGTTTGACATGCCAGCAGCAGTAGTCCCCAGACTAGAGTCTGAGAAAGCTTGCAATAGACTGCATAAATATTAGACAGGCTGCAGAAAGGATGGAGGAAAAATGTAAGCCAGTGCGGATAGGCTGGACCAGAGGGATGGGAGTAGGAATAATGTTTTCAGCTCATCTTGAAAGCTGAAAGTCATGCATAAGCAATACATCTGTATCAGGACTCGGCCGTGTGTATTTTCATGCAGGCAAGCTACTACTCTTGCTTGTTTGATATACCCAATCCAAATAGGGAAATGCATGAGAAGGAGCTTAGAGGTCAGCACTTACTGAGCAACTGGGTGAGTCTTCTCAGGGAGACATCGAGAAGAAGCCTGAAGCAGGAAGGTAGGTGCCTTTAGATTCACCCCATGGTGTGAGGAATCTGACCTGGGTAAGCGAGGTACCACCTTCCTCTTCCTGCAAAATGAAGAGGGATGGTCATAGCTTAAGGGAGGTGAGTGAGAAGGTATGAGCTGCGGTGAAGGTGAGTCTTAGCCAAGGACCAGCTTGCCTCTTGACCAGATGAGCTGGGGTTGCTCCACTGAGAGAGTCTCCTTTGCAATCAGTGCAGTTTTATCTGTTCATCCTGGCTGATGCCTTAGCTATCATGGGGAAAAATCCATGCTAGATGTTGATCTACTCCATATGGATCCCCCCCGACTCCGCTGAGGTACATGTTTTCAAGACCCTATCCTTGCCACTGATAATTTTATCACCACTGACCTTATCCAACAGGAATTTGTTAGGCTGACATGACAATTTCCTTTAGGTTCTGGTTTACTGTAGGTAATTATTATGTCTTGTGAATTATCCTGTGAGACAGTTTTCGATGTGAAGAGTAGCTGCTCTTTTTGTGCCCTGCAGAAGAGGCATCCTGCCAAATTTTTTAATTCCCAATGCCCTGTAATTGACCGCAAGGGCTTGGAACACTTAAAAAAAAAATGTGCAAAAGAAGTGCAAGTATACATTAAAGAGGAATTTTGCAGTTTTTACAGTTTTCCAGTGTGAGTTTGTGTGTGTGTGTGACTGCACATGGATCAGCGTGCAAGGAAGACGACTTCCAGGCATGCTGGCACTGTTGAGCCTGCTTGATCCTTGAGTATAATCCCCCTGCCCCCCGTAAGCAACTACTAAATATTTGATATAGCAGCAAGGATGGTCTTTTACAAAACGTGTGTGATGCTCATATCAGTGCTCTTCCCTAAACTGGATGCTGCGGCCAGCACGCTTACTCCGCTTATTCCCTTTTGCTTGTTTTTCTCCTCCTCTTTCAAGTTTGTATATCCCTCATCTAAACAGCTTGTTACATGCTAAGAAAGCGCCTTGTCCTAAATCTTGATTCTGTCTTATTTACATGTCAGGAGTGTATATTGTGCTTGTTCCATTCTGACTGTATGTTACCTGATTTGCTAATGAAAGTTCGTCCCCAAGAACTTCAATATGTCTCTCAAAGATGATGTTTTCTCTTGCTTGCGAGTCTGGCAGCCACTGCTTCATGATTCGCTAGAGGTAGCTGTTTCCGTTTCCCAAAGCCCAGCTTACCTGCTGCATGCGTCCCCCAGAGAAGTGGAGTCTGGGCAGAGAAACCTACTAACCCTACCATGGTTTTCTGTTCAATCACGCCCACTTGTAACTCTGCTCTCTGCCCAGATCCCTATCAGAGAGCTCTGTATCCGCACCAAAATTGCCTCCAAAAACAAAAACGCTGCTCAGGACAGGCAAAGCTTTTCCAGCAATTTTGCATTTCTGCTTGTGAATCTTGTTAGGGGGCTTTATGAAACACATAGTAAGTATATAACAAAATAATATAAAATTATAGCACAGCAATAACATAAATTAGAATAAGGCTGAGTTAGGCTCGAGGAGGGAAGCAAAGAGACTATAAAACTAGGGGGAAAGAATGAAGGTAACCTGTTTTCTATCAAAAATCCAATTTAGAGCTCCAAATCCATTCCCGCAAGGACAGGAAGATGTGTGTGACATGTAAGGAAATGAACTCTCCAGGATGTGCCTTGGGAGTGCTCTAGGACAGAGGCATTTTGGAAAGAGGTGATAATGGCCTTAAAGGGCAGTGATGAGATTGTGGAACTCCTGTGTGTGGGTTCTGGAAAAAAAAGATATATTCAAAAACCCCCAAAAAACAAAAAACAAAAGCTCCTGGAAAATACTAGCAGCCGGGCTAATTCAGACACTTGGAAAATGGAAAGACATTTCCTTTTTTTTTTTTTTTTTTTCTTTTTAACAGGCACTTTTGTAATCTGGCTTCTGTTCAAGGCATAAGGAAAATTGTCTTGATTTCTGTCTCTTTGTTATGTGTATTCTCCGCAGTCACCATCTGTAAACCTAAAATAAAGGAAATCACCAAGGGATAAACCCCAAAATACTGAACTGCAGCCCCCAGGCTGCTTATCAGTCGTTAGGAAGCAGAGAGATTTCGTAGATGTGTGCATAATACTATTTCCAATTTTACCAGTCCATCAAATAAGAACATAGGAGGAGATACCTGTATATCTGACGGACAGATATGGCGGCCTCCGCGAGTAAACTTAAGTTGCAACTTCTGATTTAAATTATCCAAATTATGGGGAAATAAAAAGCTAACTCTGAAGTCCGTTCCCCACTCCAGTGTACCTACGATAGAAAACTCTCTGCTTGGTGCTTACATCGCTACATGGTCACAAGTCTGTTGGATCTTATACCAAATCAGATTCCCTCTGAAACCCTTATTTCTTGCTCTAACTCCACTCTTCATCTTGCAGTAGCAACTCTGTGAAAATGGTGTCAAACATTAGCTTTTAGAAGACATTTCCTTATCAGAATTGATTGTTGGAGTTCCTTCTTTGTTTCATGTTCTATTTCAAGGACTCAGAGAAAAACCTTGAAGGCTGTGGCCCTGCTGTGAAATATCTCCAGACTGTTGATCACTAGGGTCTGCAGCAAGGCCCATCTTCTTGTCAAGGTTGCTGAAAAAGTAGACAAAGATAGGGTGTTTAAATTAAAATACGAAACTTGTGTGTTTGTCTTTTTTTTTTTTTTTTCTCAGCGTTCAGGGATTTCCTATTATCTTTGTTAAGGGATTGCCCTGCTATTAATTACTATGCCAATTTTGTCTAAATTGTTGATCTAGTTATCTCTTGTCCTTGCTATTTTGTGAAAATAATGATATCCTGACCTGGCTTTTCTCATATACCGAATTTGTATTCGCTGCTTAATACTCGAAAGCGTGATTTGGCAAGTCAGAGACCAGAATTCCTGCTAAGCTATTGCACAGTGTAACTCCAAGGAGGCAAGAGACAACTTGAGCAGATAGTTTTCTGAGGCTGGTATACATATTTTCATAATCTCTAGGGTCTCTGAGCTCATTATGACCATTGGAGTGCATCTTGATGTGAGCTGTTTTGATGCAGAATAGGCTTTAACTTAGTCCCAAAAGCACACAGCAAAAAGTAACAGGGAGGATGCTCCAGGAGGTGCAACAGGGCTTTTGCTGAAGTCTGCCTCCCAGCATCTCGCCTACTTTATCTGCCCAGAAGAACCTAGCACTCACAAAGCATTTGACTCTTCCACTAATTATATCTTCTCCAGGCTTTAACAGTTCTTGAGAAGCTTAGTAAAAGTACTATCAGTTACTAAGCCGTGCAGGAGAAATCTACAAGACCGAGTCTTCAGTTGGCTTTTTGAACGATACTTAAGATATTGAGTTCAGTTCACAATAGCTCTGAGTTGGTGCACAAGCTTTGTCCATTTCTCTCTTTCTCTTGGTGTAAGCCAACAATTAATCATGGCACAAGAGGTAAATGAGTGGGGGATTTCAGTGTAAACTCTGCTGTGGGATTGGTAAACATTTCTGGTATTGTTGCAAATAACCAACACAAGTGTAAGGAATGGAAGTTTAGCTTTAGCCCTGTATGTTTACCATCATAACTTTAAACTGTTTATATGAAGAAGAGTACTTTAAATGTCCCTGAGGAGATGGGCAAAACCACATGGCTAGTAAGGGTTTAACTGAGATAAAGTGTTTGCCTTAAAATTCAGAGAAACATGGTCACTTTGCAGCCGTGTTTTGTCATTTAAAACATTGCTGTTGATACTGTGCTGTGACGACAGCCTAAAACATTTATGGTAACTCCAGAAATGAGGTGTATAGGAAACGAACAGGCAACATCTGGACTCTTCTTTATCACTGTGTCCTCAAATAGAGCTAATTTGAACTTATCCACATGAAATACCAATGCAAAAGCCTTTACTCCTACTGTTTTTATCGCCGTCATTAGGTGCAGGCTTAAACAGCTTTCAGTAAAGCTCTGGGTCTGCGTGGCAACAGGTGAAGGTGTCTCTTTTCGTGGTGGCCAGTAAAACTTTGGTTGGCATTTTCTACTAGCTAAGGCATTAACGGGAAACTTGCAAAAGCTGGGTCCTGCTCCCCAGCGGCCTGCAAAGCTGGCCGTCCCCCCTCCCGCCAGGAGGCCTCGTCTGGGAGCTGCCATCAGCGCTGGGGAGCTTGGACACGGGAGACCACAGCTCGAATTTAACTTCTATACGAGACAGGTCAAACCCTCCTTTCCACCAAGAGACTTTCCAACCTGCGGATGGCAAAATGTTGTGGTCTGAAGTTACTCTCTAGCCTGTTAAAGCTGTTTCACTTTGCAGGAAAAATCTGACATTTACTGAGGCAGAGGGAGAGTGGCTCTCTAACCAGGTCATTATGGCACTCGGTTGGGAGAGCGAAGCCCGTGTTTCCAGTCTCTTTCCAAGGTCTTTTTAAACATCCTGTGAGGTCTGGAGCCCTGAATTAGGCTTTTTAAACATTTGGCATTGGCAAGTAAGATACAGAGCTCTCCCTGCCAGTACAGGTGGGGAAGGACGTCAGAAAGTTTGTCACTCAGCTTTGTGAAAGGGCTCACTGCAGTGGGGGCCAAACTCCACTCCGCCGTTGTTCACAGGACCGCATTGCCTGAGGAGCACCTTTGGTCGTCGGACCTTCCAAAGGAAAAGGGCAAACACCTAACTTTTTTTTAGGTGTAACCATCGCGGCCTAGAGTTATAAACAAGACAACTTTTTTTTTTTAACTGCCTTTTGCACAAATGTGTAACTTCCCACTTAAGACGAGTGCTCTGAGAGAAGACTTCAGGCTGACATTTGTACTCATTAGCTACAAAATATACAAGGAGAGATGTAAACAACACTGCTGTCCTCACCTGAGATTTCTGTTTCCCTTATTAACATCCTTAGTTGAGTGCTTTTGCTCCAGTGGTACCAAGAGGGCCAGAGTGACCCTGATGGACTCTGCTCCGTTCAGTGCTGAGCAGACAATAAATGTTACACCTCCTTGGAGAAGTTTTAATATAAATAGAAGAAAACAAGCATAGAAGAGAAGATGAGCATCCTTATCCCTTGTCTTTGGTTTTGCCCTTTAGCCCTGTCTTCTGTGTGTGTTCAGCTCGGCTCGCAACAAACAAAACTACCTTTTTCTGCAGGTGCTGTTCAAAGGAGAGCATGCCATTTTTTTTTGGCTTTTTCTTTGCAGTTTGTTGTAGCCTTGTTCACGCTATCCTGAAGTCAAGCCCTACCAGCTAGTGTTTCCTTGTGCTCTCACTATATTTGTGAAATTTCTTGGCTAAGACCTCTCTGGGTCCCATTGTCAAAGACCGAGCTCTGCAGTGTTCATCCTCCCGTTTTCCTCATGAGGAAGAAAGGGGTCCCATAATCGCTTTTAGCGTAGGCTGCTCAAGCGATGTGTGTTTAAATGCTCAAGAGCGTGTCGCAAATCCGCAAGAGAGCTACTCTCCCAAGCTCCAGACCAGCACCCAAGCCACTGAACCTGTCCAGTGATGCAAGTGCTCTGTCACTGAAGCAATGGATATGAAAACATGTTCCGTGTGATGAGACGAAGACCCTGTAGAAACAGGAATGGGGCAATGAGCCTCATCTGATGGGAAAGGATACCTTCAATGCAAATGATTCATAGGTAAAACCTCTGTCAAGTTCCTGCATGAATTCCCCTCAGGTTTGAGAGCTTAAAAAGAAGGAACTTCTGGAAAACACAGGGAGTATTTTGGACGAAAAAATGGATTAGTATTATATTGGGAGGAGTAGCCCTTGGTGGTTTTCCAGTCTTTCTAAATGACTTAGATGTAAAAGTAAGCCTTCAAAACCATTCCACCTGAGCTGGTATTTCACTTGAGTAGTCAGATTTTACTTCTTAGGACTCTGCCACAAGCCCTGCCAAAGAGCAGTAGCACACAGTGTTTTCAACCTGCTCTAAACGTGTGCGGACTTTTGGGTTGCTGTGCTTGGTTTAGGTGATGAGGAAGTACTAACAGCGCAATCAGTGAAATATGTAACAGTCACATCTACCTATAGTACAGATGCCTCACGCTGGCCTGCAGACACCACTGAGAATGTAGCCAGGTGCATAGCACTACGTTTGTAAGGAAAAGACAATTCATTACAAACTGACAGACTCAGCTAGCAGGATTACAATACTCCTCTTTATACAGCGAAAGGCCAGGTTAATTATCTGTGGTATACAGGATAGCTGCATGTGTCTGATGGCCTTTGCTCCTTCCTGAAGGGAGAGATGGTTTATTATTTGCTAACTCCAGATCTGAAACTGCTAAGAAATTTGTTTTGGTTTTTCTCTGTGGCAATGGCCTGGAATAGTTAATACAGCTGTTATTTCCCTTGCCTTCTCTCAAAGATCAGAACAGGAGAAAATTCTATTATTTGACCAGGCAGTTATGCTTTTGGCTCTGCTGATACACATATTCTAGGTTGTACATACATACTTCCTATTCCTATATGTATCAATTTACATATATATGTATAGGTATATACACACAGACATATATATGTTCACATACACCTATACATAAACAAATACATACATATCTACATATATATGCACACACACATCATATATCTGCACTACCCCCCTGATATCCATAGCAGATATCTCCGAGGGAATTAGCTCAGTGCTTTTCCTCACTGACATTTCACCTTACGAGGTTGTTTTATTTACCACAATATGGTGGGGGCATAACAGAAGGACAGGTACTGCAGCCTTTTGCTTTGTGAATGAGCAACTGCAGTGGTCATACACTCTTCTTTAGGAGAATTCACCTATGAGCTCTATCATCATTCCACTAAAGCCTGTAAAAACAAAGCTGACTCCACTGAAACTACAGGTGAGCCTATGAGTGGGGAAGAGGAAAGAGCTTTGAATATATTTCAGATTACGGGTGATAGAAGGCAGAAGAGCCCTTGCAACCTTTTCTAAAGGAATGCTCATTTAAAATATTTTGGAATAGAGTCAGACGATGAGGCGTAAGCCTGTGGAGAATGTGTGACGTCGGTTAGTTTGGGCTTCTGGTGGATTTCTGTAATGTAATCATGCTGCAGTCTTGCCTTAGGAATAAAGAATGACTCAGCACAGCTTTTCTCCAAATGTATGTTGAGGGTGAGAATCCCCCAGATATGGCCTAAAGTTCCTTAGCATCTAGCGTATATGGCGGACAAGCATTAAAATTTAGGGGCCCACATTTTAGAGCGTGAGTTCGTACCTGGGTCCCAGTTCAGGAAAATATTAAGCACTTGCCTCACTCTTCTTGATTTCAGTGGAAGTAATGCGTGTGCTGAGGTTTAAGCATGTGTCTGTGTATAAATGCTTTGCTGAATCCATTAGTAACAGCTTATATTCTCAGAGCTACCTCTCAGCCTCAGTTCCTGTTCAGGTTAATCATACTTATGAAGCTCGTCGGAAGTATAAAACTAGTCATGGGTCAACCATCCATGAATAATCAAATATATTAAAATATAAAGTGCACTTGTGGAAATCATGTTGTGCCAGCAGACATTCTGTTCAGAGTAGTTAAAACTCATGAAATAAGTTACTCATTGTGAATTATTCACTCATCTGTAATAAACAATTAGCTTTCATCAGAATTCTTGGACTGTTTTATTTAGCAGAGATCACAGAATCACAGAATGGCCGAGGTTGGAAGGGACCTCTGGAGATCATCTAGTCCAACCCCCCCTGCTCAAGCAGGGTCATCTGGAGCACATTGCCCAGGATTGCATCCCGGCGAGTTTTGAATATCTCCAGGGAAGGAGACTCCACTGCCTCTCTGGGCAACCTGGTGCAGTGCTCAGTCACCCTCACAGTGAAGAAGTTTTTCCTCAGATGCAGATGGAACTGCTTGCGTTGCAGTTTGTGCCCATTGCCTCTTGTCCTATTGCTAGGCACCACTGAAAACAGTCTGACCCCATCCTCTTGACACCCTCCCTTTAGATATTGGTATACACTGATGAGATGCCTTCTCAGATATAAACTGAGAACATGATGGAGTGTGGTGAATGCAATACACTTGAAATTCATTAAGGCACATGCTTTTATACCTTTCAGAATTATAACTGAACATTTTTACATGGTTGTATTAGATGCTAAAAACCAACAACAAAGGAGTGGATTGATTCTGGGGAAAAAAATCACTGATCTGGACCTAGTGATATACTTGTTTGGCTATTTTTACAGAAGAGGGAGTAAACTACACATAAATTAATTCATGCACAGAAAGGGGTTGGAAAGATTTGGGCAAATACACAGCACTTACACAAACAGGGCATAAGAGAAATGAATAAGTAATAAGAAGGGTTGATTTAGGAAAAACGGGAATTACACCAACCCTATGTCCAAGGTAAGAATTTATTCAAAAAAGCTATTCAGCTCTGAAGATCTGGAATGGACAGGGGACATTGAGTTAAAGAGAGTTTTGTTACATGATTAGACCATAAAAATAATGGTTAACTTTAGTTCTATAAGCATCAAAACTCCTGCTTCCCAAGGTCAGGTTGAACCCATCCGTTTTTATATCCTGGGTGGGTCCACACGCACCACTGTGGAGGCTCCACTGTCTCTGAAAAATGGTAGCATGAAAGGAGATCATAAACAAGAGACAAAAATTTGTGGTCGGTAGGAATCAGCGTAGGAGGTGGTAAGTAACACAGAAGGGCACTGGCACTGGTCACACTCTGCTCTGATGCAATGGGAGTCACCCACAGCCTGTGTACATCACCAGAGACGCTGGAACTTTACTGGGGTAAAGCCTTAGGAAATGGAGTGAAATGAGTCGGAGTGTCTTCTTGGGATAAGTCCTGCCCAAATTAATCCCTTCCTTTGCCTATTTCCTTCCCTCCGGGTTGTTTCCCTGAAACGTTCATGCAACTAAAAGGGATGATAGGGAAAAATATGGGACATATCTGGGAAGTGAACGGAACAAAAGGGAAGCTATCCAATCCCATCTTCCAAACATTGAGGCGAGGTCTAAATGCCAGTGTTTTAGTCATAGAAAATATCTGGAGTATAAAGACACGGAACTTAACCTTGGCATAGTAAGAAACCCTGGGATGGTTATCCCTGGAGAAATCTGTTTCCCGGTTTCAAGTGCTCTTGGCTATCCATGTGTACAGTGAGCATATACAAAAAGTGTTTATTTCGACTTAAGAATGGATCTGAATACCTTCATAGTCTGAAAGACACTTAGGCCTAGATCCTCAAAGATATTTATTCGTCATTGGGAATTAGGCCCTTAAATATCTTTATGGATCTGGACTCTACACCCTAGACTAGAAATGTCCTTAATCGTTTGCTCAGTTTAGGCATCCTCCTCTGATGCCAGCTATGCAGGTGAAGGCATCAGCATCGCCCCAGTGGAAGTTGCCACCTGTGCATTTCTGCCGGCAGATTGGTTCCCTAATCTGCCATAGACAAAATTAGCTGGCGTAACCCAAACCCGAAACATATCGTTTAAATTTAAGTGTGCAAAGCAGCCTGACTGATTTTCCCAGAAATGGAAGTGCTGATGAGCAGCTTGAGGGTGATAAATTTATCATCTGGCATCGCTCTGTGCAGTGTGAGATCTGTCTACAGCTGTAAGGCATGGCAGCAGTTCATTCAGGTTTATTGCAGTGACTTGCCAGCACCACACTGGAAAAGTGTGCAAGCAGGAACAGAAGCCTTAAAAATGTCAGAGAAGAATACTCAGAATACGACAACTAAGAAAGGGTAAACAAAAGGGAAGCTCTCTAGCTGTGGGGGAGAGCCTTTCTTTATTTCAGCCCGTTTTATTGTCTTCTAGTATCTCACAGAGCATGACTGGGCTTCACAGTCTAAAATGTCACCGTGTTCACTGTGCGGAGCACAGAAGCTAGTGGATAATAGAGGCATAAGTCTTGGGGAGGGCTAGTCAGAGGAGCAGATTTGTCATGTATCAGGACCCACTCTCAAACACGTGCAAAGGTGTACCTGTAACTTTAAGCTGTGCTTGGGCTGCACAGAGGAAATGTGGTGGTAGTTTTCCTTTTCATCCCACCCGTGGGCAACATTTATATTTGACTGCTTAGTTATCTGTAATGGTTACTTAAAGTTACAAGAGACTTGCTCTTGCTTTGGTACCATTCTCAGAGTTCAGGGCTAAGATTTTCAAGAACATCAAAATGAAATAAATGTGGAGTTTTTATCGACATCAGGCAAAATAGCTGGTTCGGTGGGAGTCAAGCAGCACAACCCATTACAAAGAGTGAACTTCACAAGCTGTGAAGCCCTCAGTATCATATTTCCAGTTATGTAACATGAAAATAAAACATAGCCAGAAAACAAAACAGTGCAAGAACCAGAAAAGGTTTGGCTACTGAGGATCATCCACCCTGCTAAAATTTGATAAATCATATCTTCAAACACATGTCTGTTATCTAGATAGTCTTTATTCCAGGGGGTCCATACGTACCCATCTCTACGGCCTTGGACCTGCATGGAGACCTTCTTTTCTAAATCTCTGCAAAAGTCATGGAAAATGGTCTCTCTCCATTGTTGACAGGAATCAACGAGGGCAAGTGTTTTGCAAGTTCATGGATTAAAAAAAACTGGTGTTTCCCCACAGCCTGCCTTCCATTATCATCTCTATTACTCCAGTTCCTGCGTAGTCCTTGATGGCAAAGGCAGCCAGTTTCTGTAGGGACTGAGAGCCATTTATTTTCCTTGGCAGGGACAGACCAAAGCAACACTGACTTAGCCACCTCTGCTGGCCTCCTCCTGCATCTACACATATAGTCCCTCATGGTCTGCCCCACAAAACCTTCACAGAGCAACTCTCCTAAGAAGTTTTGCCTGCTGACCGGCTGGTTTTCCTATGAACTGGAGAGCACTACTGGGTCCCTGGGTTGCAAATCGGTTGTTCCTCATCTAAGGGAAACTATAAGCCTGATATATCACTATCTATTCAGTACAAATACAAAGCTTCAGTACAAAGCTTCAGTACAAAGCTTCAGTACAAAACTGGCGTTAGATAGTATGACTCATCAGCAGTCTCCTCTGAATTCTGTCCAAATTCTATTTAGCGTCCTTTTATTTAAGAAGATAACTTCTGACCTTGAAGACTGATTTGATTTCTTGAAAACATTGTATTGATTTTTTTTTCTCCCCTGCTAATATTCCCTATTATAATGGACCTGTAATGTAAAAGTGCTAGTTTAGAGCAGGTGCGTAGCTACAATGAAGTGAAATAGAAGTGGCTCCATACACCTTTCAGCCTTTCAGATGTTAACAAATTTATCTGAACAGCCTCTCTGTGAAGAGCTGGTTGGCTTTTCTTTTACCTAGTTGTTCAGTTAGGCTCTGGGCAGTGGAATAGCATGGTTTAAAAGAAGAAGGTATAAAACCTGGAGCTGAATCATGCCATAGGCCTAATTCTGACTTAAGCTAAGTGCTCTGACTCATGAGCACTGACATCTTTGTCTGCAACAGCTCACACTGTTTACTGCTGTCCACCCTGCTCCTCTGCCAGAAGATGCTACCTTCATGGTGGGGTAAGAAAAGCGAATGTGCCTACACCACAGCCCCACGTGTTACCTTATAGCGCTCATTAAGGGTGAGTGGGCAGGCAGGAGGTGTTTACATCTAAACCTGCCATGGCTGAAACCATTCAAGCTCGTGACTCAGAGCTTGCGTGGCCCCACTGTAGCACATAGATGGTGTGAAGTGGCCTTCCAGGCTTTTTATCGTTACAGGAGTCATGCTCCTGCATTTCCATGCAAAGATTCCCATCCCATTTAGAGGCATGCTCAGCACTGTATATGCAAGAGGAAAATGAGTTTCATAGCCACTGAAGCAGGTCTAATTGTGCAGGGAATCCCTGCCTGCCCTGCATGAGACCATTAAAAGGATCAGGAGGAAAACTGGTGACTGTTTCGAGTATTTCTAAGCTGCAAGACAAAATGGACTGGATATACTTTCTTAAAAAGTTGTCAGGTCTCTAGTGTATTTCCTTACTTCTCTTTTTGAACAAAACCTTAAAATCAATTCTCCACAGATTTGCTGTTCTTTCAAGGTACATTTGAAAAGGCTGCATTGGTTTCCCTGGAGTCTCTTAGAGATGTTATTATAAGTATCTACCAGCCTGATGGAAGAAGGAATTGCACGTGGTCCTCTTTCCACAGAAGTGGTTGACTATTTCAAATGCATAATTGATTGGACAGCTGACATAGTAGTCAATTGACTGGTCCAGTATCCAGCCTGACTGATGATTTTTTCCCTTCTTTCCTAGTGAAATGAGGCATTTAAGTGTCCCTTTTGTTATTGGGGAAACACTGAGGTCTTATGTAGCCTTTTATTTAGGTGGTTTCACCTTCCACACAGGAAAAAATGGTCCTTTAGAAGTCAGTGAGTGTAGATCAAAGCAAACTGGAGAAGAAGGGTTCATAAAGTGGGAGAGTAAATAAAGGCTGGAGGATAGATGACTGGGAACTGGGTTGAGCTTTCATTCTGGCAGCGAGGCCAATCTGTTCATAGTGTTTTGTCTTCCTGCAGCGTCCCACTCCTGCGAGGTCTGAGAGGACAGGAGTACCACCCATCTCCTGCCAAGCCTGGGAGTCAGTTACTGGTGTATCTGAGATGGGGGAAAAGTCCTGCGTGCTCGGAGTACTATGCTGAAAAGTGACTTTGTACTTGCAAGTTTCCCTGGCTACATCTTGGTTGATTTTTAGCGGGGATGACCTCAGGAAGCCCTTCAGATCAGATTGACTGTAAACACATTCATCAGATTGGAAGTAGCAGCCCAAAGGGAAGCTGGAGACTGGCCTTTGAAGTTCAGGGGATCCTCTGTGCCTGAATGCAGTCAGTGGTTGAGTACACCAGTAGCGTGACATTTGGCACCTATAGAAGGGCAAGGCATGCCTAAGGCAAGCTGCGCTGTGGTGGGATGATACATTTCCAACATCACCTTTTAAGGACAGTGCAAGCATACACGCTGACTGTGGAGGGGCTTTTAACTTCCGTCCACCACAACCCCTTTAGAAAATGGGGGGCTGAAGTTCCTGGGTCCCTTGGGTGATTTTAAACTGTGTCCAGAAGCACATCAGCTTTCAGTGTGGTTAGTGTTGAGCTGGAGAAGACGTTCATAAGGAATATTACATTCCCTCAACATTCGCAACATGCAGGTTCTCATTTCTGTTAAGCTCTCTTCATGTTGTTGCAGGAGTACTAAGTGGGTATAAATATAATTTGCAGCCAATTTAAAGCTATTATATACTGCCAGACCGATGTAAAAGGGTCTCTTAGCGGAGTAAATATCTGCCTTGAGAGTTCATTACTGTCCATACAGTAGCAATACAGCCAAAGGATTATACAGCTTACTGAGCTGGACTTCTTATTGGCTGAATATGAATTAGAATCCAGAAATAATCTTGGTGGAAATCCAGGTGACATGGTCTGAGCCCCGTCATAGACCTTATTAATGTTCTGTTTTTCCAAGCATGTTTGCCCACTGAATGGCTCAAACATGTTCCTAGTGGCATGATTTCTCTGTTAAGGTTCACGCAGTTAGAAACAGCCATCCCATTGCAATGGCAAGCAGAAGTCGATAGATCTGTCCACGGAGGTGCAATATTGCTGGGGAGATGAAGACGAGAGGGAAGGTGCATTCAAGCTGAAAGATACCTTTTTATACACCGTTTTAAAGTTCCACCCACTGTCTCTTTTCTCTGCCTACATTTTCATTTGCCTTATAGCCATACCAGCCTCACAAAAACCTAACAGCGCTACTTTTTACATGCAGCACTCTTCAGTTATTCGGCCTGTTCTTCATCTCAAGAGACGTGGCATCATGAAGAGGCATTTACAGAACACATGGCATTCAGAAACACATGGGGAGGACAACATGTAAAGAGTAAGCGAGAAAAGGCAAAATAATACTAGTTGCAGAGCTTTTTGCTCGTAAGTAGTGGTAAATATCTAGACATTGGATTGGTTTCCCAGTCCAGTTTTTCCCAATTGTAGCTGAGGAAAGCTCTCCCAGCAAGGCAGATCTGTGAGAATTTTACCTGTATTCCAGACAGAAGAGGTGGGCAGGCCTTGGAGAAGGGCTGAAAAGGAACAGCCCTTCAAAACTTTGGGACACCCACCACATATCCGTCCTGCAGCATGGAGACCTCCATGCTGAGTAATATCCGTTTGCCTGTTGATCCTAAGGAACAAGAACTCTGTCCTTTTTCAAGCAAAACAAAATGATACTTGGGATCATTTGATGACAGAAAACAGGATTTTTTTGCATGTAGTTTTTTCCCCTTCTCATTTTAGCAGAGGGAGTAGGAGGAAATGATTGAAAGTGAAGCCTGGAAACAGCTGGCTTCTCTTCTGGGTCACAGAATTATCCAAACTGTTTGCAAACACAGGTCTATAAAGCTAACAAAGTGGAAGTCACCAAATCCACCGTATACTTTATGTTTCATCTGACGCCCACGTGCTAAAAACTACCTCAGCTGCATCTGCTAATACAGAGAGATCCTTACTTCAGTGAAGTGTTTCTCCTGCACTGCTTGTCTGATTGTGCTGATTTTCTGTGCTGGGAGGGTTTCCCTGAACTCTGGGCAGTGTCAGCACGAACACATCTGTGGCCTCTCCCACCTGCCTAAGCGTGAGTGAAGCCACCTGTAAGTCCCCTCCACATGTTTCCATAACAAAGCTGTATTTTTTAGAGGTAGATTTAGCAGGACGTGGTGTGTGGAAATGAAAGCAGACAGTATGGCTACACGTCTCCATAACCCCCAGCACAGCCGCCCACGGTCAGTGCGGTCTTTGCCTTAGGCAAAAGGAAATCCAGGAGGAGCAAAAGTTAAGTTTCACACCAGCGAATATCAGTGGGGTGTATATGTGATTGCCTCACTCTTTGGGCTGCTTTTTTCCGTAAAAGTGCAGATTGCTCATTAAAAGCAAATATATGAAAGAGCTGTAATAGATGCAGCTGGCTTCCACTGTAATACCAGGTCAGTTAGGCTGGCTAACTGCTTTCAAAAGCCTTATGTCTCCTCGTGCAACTTCCTCAACAGAGACATTTTATTTTTATATATTTATATTATGACAGTTCTCAAAGCCCATCAGCCTGAGCTGTTTTGCTGTAGTCTTTACAGAAGCGTGCAGAAGAAAGTTGCAAACACTTCCATCAGCTTTACTGACTTTCTGATGTACTGCTGATCCTAATGCTGTAACTTGTGAAGAAGCTTCACCATGCCAGTTCCTGAGCCTTATGGTCTGGAAGAGAAAACATAGCAGGTGGATGTCAACCATTACATGGGCAGAAGATGGGCAGTAAGACAACTAAACTGAGTTTTAGAATGGCCTGGCCCACGCGCACTGCTTGCTTTATCTTTGTGATGTCTTTCACACTTCTCTTTAAGGGAAGAGGAGGTGTAAGCAGCAATGTGGAAAAGCTGTCTGTAGTGCCTTTTCAGTAGTCAAGAAGCTTCTCACGTCTGTTGTTCTTAGACTGCATTTGTTCGGCTGTCATCTCCTATTCAATAACAACAAGCATTTAAAGAATAAATCCTCACAGGGAGGAGGAAAAGCCTCTTTGCAGACTGTGTAGTTATCAGTTCCAGTCACGAGCAAACCAGCAAGAGCATCAGTGTTAAAACAGCTCCTCATCTCTCTCTGAAGTGGTTCTTTCTGATGGAGCTAACATGAGCATGTTTTTCCAGAGGAGCCACCAGGTGTCTCATACTAACAAAAACTTAGCGAGGAAAAGCATTTTTTTTTTGTTTGGTTTTGTTTTTATCAAGATAATTCAACAGTTCTACATCAGCCGGGTTATATATTCCTTGCTTTTCAAAAACTTTGCTGGGTTAGGTTTGGGGGGGAAGGGTTGTTTGTTTGTTTGTTTGTTTTTTGTTTTTTGTGGTTGGGAATTTTTTTTTGTCCTTAGTATAACCACTTAGCTCAACAGCATCAATTTTACTTCTGTTCTAGCAAGGGACTAAGGCTTAAACACAAGGGTTTTTCAGCAAGACTGGCTTTAGGTAGAGACAGTTCAAACAGCTACTGCAGTTCACTGGCAGCTAGCAGCAGAAGGTGGCCCTGCTGAGGCCATCCAACTTCCCCTCCACCCCCTTTCTAGAAAAGGGACACACTGTTGTCTAAGCACCACACTACCCAAAGAGCTGGTCTCCATCTCTTGCGTGCAGAGCTACGCACAGTCCCCGGCTTGTTACTGCCACTGGGACTTGAATGGGGAACTGCGGGATGTTGGACACTGCTCCGTCCCTCCTTCTCCCCTCCCAGCAACAGGTCTCTGCAAGTCCTGCAAAAATGAGGAACAACAAACTTCAGTGGGGTAACCTGGTCCCCCTCTGCCTCACCCTGTCCTCAGCCTACTCACAGCAACTTGGGAAGGACAAGTCTACCCCGATACGAAGACAGGGAGAAGATCCTACAAAAAGATTTGATCAGATGATAGGGCACATGGTACTGAGGAGGACAGAGGGAGACACCAGTGACCTTACCCGTGATTGCCTGAAGGCTCCTCACCATCCTGGAGCCCCATTCGCCCATCTCCACCCCCATCTCTTACTTCAGACGACCTCGAGTCGCATTCGTCCCTCCCCACTGCAGCTCCTCTGTCTCTCCAAAGGCCTACTCCTTCCTCGCAGCATACCTCTCCACCCACAGCCCCTCAAAATTCACCACCCCTTTTTGGTTCCCCATACACTTACCTGACACGTTTCTAAATACAGGTTAGAAAAAATTCCCCTTAGTCTCATTTAATTCTCTTCATTAGCCAGCTAGCTGGGTAATCGTAGGGAATGCAGAAGTCCAGTAAACTGTCAGTGAGGCTTTTACTTCTTACTCTCAGAGACACTTGCAATTTGTCTAGTAAAGTAATGTGTAACTGTTGCAACTGCAAGTGTTTGTAGGTTTTATCTTTTCAGATTCATCTTGTAACTAAAGAAATATGGATAGCTGATTTTTATTAGGTCATACAAGAATTGCACATAGTGCTATCTAGCAAAACTTGCTTGGAAAAATAGTCCTTCTTTATCACGAAACAAAAGCAATACATACTTTGATTCAAATCAAAAGGGAATGACATATGATGCAAGCAAGATCAATTCAATCCTGAATTGAGATGAAAAGTGAAATTCCTAAAATGTTTTGCAAGATGAAACATTGTTTTGACTTGTATTATTTTGACTTGGTATAATTTATAAAAGTCTAAACAAGAAAGCAAAAAATGAGCTGCTTTATGCTTTTTATTGAAATAAAATCTTTTGGCTTTATGCACTTTAAATATTTTGATTAACTTTTTATTTTAAATGCTGGTGGAAAATGTTCAGCTTTGCTATCATTGAAAACCAATTATCCTTTTATATATAGAGATAGTTTTAAAGAGCATTTAGTGTGGGAGCGTGGAAGCTTTTCTTATCGCTAAAAATGAGTTATGAGCATTGCATCCAGAAAAGGCAGTTACTGGACACTGTCATTCTTTAAAGTATATTGAGTTGCTCAGTTTCAAACAAAGTCAGTTCACCAAGGAGTCTAAGGAAAGGCTGAGGTTTGTAGGACGTCTGTAAGCTCTAGTCCTCAACAACAGGTTGAAGAATATTGCAAGTTTGATATGATTGAAATGCTAAGTAAATCAATAGAGTTTTCTTGATGTGCATTGACTGAAAAGCTGAGTGAACACACTTGCATATTCCATCTCACCTAACAGCAGGAGAGAATAATCAAATATGTATTATTGATGCACTTGCATTTTTTTTTCACTCAGTATCTGATGGGGGCAGAGTGCAGGACACATCCATGCCATTGAAAGTTTTTGCACCCGTTATCACCCAAGCGAGGTCCTGTTCACGGTAGAGGGAGAAGATCAGCTAAATAAGATCGTGAGTTGTGTGGCTCAACAGCGTGCCTCGTGTGTGGGACCTCATGCTGTTGGCCAGGCTGGGCTTTTTCTCATTTCAAAGGGAAATGGATGAGTGATGCTGCCTCTGAAAAGCCACTATGCTGAGATGTCACCGTGACCGGCAGAGGCCTCTGACTTTCATGTGTTTTTCATTACTGATAAAGCTGTGCCTGTTATTTTAATTCAGTTCTTCAAGTCATATCTTAGCCATCTGCTGTATGAATAAATACAGCAATCACTGGGATCAGGGACAAATGTGACTTAACACGGCTGTTTGCTCCTTTAACAGGTTTTATTCAGATGACTCCATTGGTCTGATTTGGAAGTGGCTCTGTGACCTTTCTGAATTAATCAATTGCACCTAGGGTGTGCAGTCATGACATAAAGAGCCTTGATAACGGGCTGCAGGGTTTAGCACAGCTGTCCAAGACAAACTTCAGAATCCATGTGTGTATCAGTTCTTCAGTCTGTTTAAGTGACATAAAGTTTGTTTGGAGAACTCAAATCTTTAATTAGAACAGCTGATATAATGGGAAAATACAGTCATACTTCTAGCAGACGAGTCCTTCTTCAGCTCATCTGTTTTTTCCAACTATAACAGTTGTTCTAATAACAGATTCTACCTCTTCCTACAAGCCTGGACCTACTTGTGTCCCGAATTCATCACAGTTAAAACAGCAGTGCTACCCGCTTGTCCATCTGGTGAGCAGAAGTATTTCCTGACATGACGTCTAGCTTCTGGTTGCAATGAGATCTAGCTTTTATTGTATTTTTCAGCTTACATTTAAAAATTTCGTTGCAGTGATTTTAAGTGTATAAAGTCAAAAATGAGGAAGTAGCAGCAGGAAAAAACCTGTTCATACAGCTCAAACTCAGCATTTGAGCGTGTAGCCTTTATGGTACAGTTTGTAACTGCGTAGGACTTTTTTTCCTTATGACGCCTTCATTATCCAGTGCAACTCTTCAAAATCCTGGGGGATTTTTAGGTACCTTAGGATGGAAACAAGTACCTACCTTTAAGCACCTATACTTGAAGCGTTTGCTGAGGCTCTCCTTGTGCAGGAAATCACAGCTTCATCCTGTTGCAGGAAAACTAGGGTCTCATATAGAGTCTGATCCCGATTCCCTGGGGGGAAGAAATTAAATCTCACTTGTAAAAGAGAGTACACTACTAGGACTCCGGGCATGAAAAATTGGCTTAACTTGGTGAATACCATTTAACGCACTAGATAAGTTTTCAGTCCTCTGAGGTAAACCAAAATGTCAATTCTTAAAATCAGAAGTTAAGCATTAACGTCTTGGAGACAAAGTTAACAGGAGGAACAGGCGGCTATGTAAAAGGAAATAAATCGAATAGACTGTGGATTCTACAGCATGCTCAGCTTTAAAAAACTGTGTACAGCACTATCTTGCCTCTAATTCTCAGACTACTTTTTTTTTTTTTTTGGTGTGTGTGTTTTGCACTATGATGAAGAATGCTGAGAATTTAACTGGTTTTAAATTCAATATAGTTCAAGACATTAAAAATACTTCTACTAATAGTCGCTTGGCCTCCAGGAGCAGCAGTGGAAAAGGGCATCTTGGGCTTGGCTCTAGGTGCATAGGACTCAAGAAAAAATCCTTCGTTCACTTCCATAGGTTTCCAGCTACACAAAATGGGCAGAGAGTGATATGAATTTATATACGATATGTATAGCTCATCAGGTCATTCAGCAGCAGCTAGTTTGGGCTTAACTGCATGTTTTTCAAAATAACACTTAAAAGATGTTAGAAGAGGAAGAAGTACTGTTATTCTTCTTAGTAGTCTGCAGAGACTATCAGCCCGATGTCTACACTAAACTGCGAGGTGTGTTTGCCACTGCTCCACCTATCCATGTAAGGCAGAGCAGCCCAGGAGCTGCTTTGAATCATCTCTGAAACCACACCGGCATTGAGAAGGACTCCCGCTGTGCTGCCGGTTTTCCGCGGCTGCAGAGCAGAGTGGGTGGGTTGGCAGGGAGGTCAGAGGAGCAGTGCCAGTTGCGCCTTCTTAATCCACTGCAAACTTCCCTGCCTGGGGGGCTCTCAGCTGGCACCCAGGGCCTGGTCTGCTGAAGCAGGCGGTGGGGAGCCTCTCCCTCTCATCTGCTCCCCAGGCTTCAAAACCCTCTTGAAATGATACGGAAATAATGCCGCCGCTACCAGCACCTCAGGAAAGAAAAAGAACGATTCCTCTCTGAGGTCAATTAAAAATGAAGGGCTAAAGGCTGTGTGCAACACGGCAATCATGAAGCTGAAGCAATCATCATGTACTTTCCCATTGTTCTAAAAACGAACGTGCATGTTGCTTTCCCTCCTCTGTTCTCTCTCCCAAGCCCAAACAAGATGTTTGCCAGCTCTCTGCCTATTAAGCCAAGACAGGCGCTACTGAGGATGATGTGGTCTGCCAGGCAGGAGCAGTAACCCTTGGCAGAAAGATACGATGAGCCCTGAGACTTTTGTTATGACAACACTTCCCCTCGGGTTTGCTCCTCTCCCTACAAGACAACTGCCAGCCATTGAAAGATAGTTTAAAGCTATCTATCTTTGCTACCCAACATAAAAATCCTGAAGTCTGTAGCACGTCAAAAATACTGGGTTAGTGCCTGAGAGTCCCAGCATCCTCCATATAGCAGTGTGGCACAAAGACTGAGCAGACAAGACTGTGTCCTGCCAAACAAGCATCTCCAGCCATCCTGCCTCACGCAGGCAAGAAGCAAAAGCACATACAAAAACATAGTTTCCCAGCCCTGGAGCACAGCCTTAGCAGCAGCATTAACAATTTTTTCCTAAGAGATTGCAGTTTTGAAACCCTTGGTGGCTTGGTTCTCCCTCCTATTTAGAAGACCATCAGAAAGAAGGCTCTGTGGTTTACGGTGTAGGAAGCTAAGTAGGAAGGAAGGTGTGTGATTTTGCTAGAGCCATGCTTGACTCCTGATCAGCTCAGTATCTGCAAAGAGGTCAGGTCAGGGCTCGGACATGTGCTGCTGGTCCAAATGGGCTGTGCAGCAGCTTGTGCTGTAGAAAAGCAGTCAGATTGTCTCTTTCTCCCTTTAAAACACATAACTGGCCAGAAACACAAAACTGGCACTTCTGCTTACTTACCCATCAGGCAAATGCGCTCCATGCTGCAGTTAAACTAATGTGTTATGTTTGTTTTGCTTGAAGCACTGCTACCAAGCAGCACGGAGGCTTCCCCAGCCAGGCTGGACAACGACAGCAGGGCCCTGTGCTGCTGAAAGCAAGTATTCCACAGGCAACTGAAAAGTTATCCAGACCTTTGGTAAATAACACCAAAAATTGGCCAACCCTTCCTCCCTGAGATTCTGCAGCTTTAAAAAGGAGGAGAGACTTGGGTTCTGGAGACTGTGAGTCAGGACGCTTCTTCTTGTGGTACTCGAGCCTACGACTGCTCTGTGATGGTGACCTTTCAATATCCCTGTCCTGCTGGTTCAGCCAGCAGAGTGCCTCCAAGCTAAGTCAGGTGGACGTGGTCCACCTCCATGCAGCCTGGGTGGAAGTGACTGAAAAGGCCACTTCCAATCTTGGAACAAAGCTCTTTGCTCTTCACCAAGTAATTTAAAACACATCCAAGCTCAGGAGCCTTCTGGAAAGTGGTGTGCTAGAAGTAACTCCTGTGCCTGGCGAGACGTTGCTGAAAGCCACCAGCTGGCCCCGGCACGCTGTCCCACAGTGTGCTGTACAGGAAGGGTGTGTGCTTGTGAGGGGTTAAAGGAGCTCCACCAGGAAACGCTGGCAGTTCCAAGAAATGACACAGGGTATTTACTGCCAGTGGAGTGAATATTAGGCTTGGATGAGCAGCATCCCATCCAACCAAGCCAGACTTAGTAATCTCCTTCCTCCTTGGCAGTGCAGGCTAAGTCAGCCCTGCTGAAACTTGAAACACTTTTGTACGATTTGCATGTTTCTATGATGCTTAACCATAGTAACCGTATAGTACTCTAATTATCTCCTAGAAAGACACCTAGGAGGACTGTTAAACAGGAATAAAACAGCATCTTACCAACAAGGATGAACATGTAGTACATTGCAAAGATGAAGAAGACAGTAAACACTAGTGTAATATTTTACAAGTCCCTTCATGTATCATTCCATAAGATCCATAATCGGGATGATTCAAAGGAACAGCATTGGTGACACGCAGGCTCTATCTGAAAGCTTTATTGTTGAAATCAGTGGACTAAGAACACCTCCTCTCCCCAATTTCCTGTCATCAAACATAGTAACAGAAGTAATTTCCAGTTTAGTTGCAATATTACGCATACGGTGGGTGAGGCACACAGATCGTGAGGCCTATCACATACTTATAATTTTCTTGGCTTTTTGCAACAGTGCAAAATGGAAAAATTTGGAATAG
Organism: Struthio camelus; assembly: GCF_040807025.1. Classification (NCBI taxonomy): domain Eukaryota; kingdom Metazoa; phylum Chordata; class Aves; order Struthioniformes; family Struthionidae; genus Struthio; species Struthio camelus. Next base: position 12,480,245 of record NC_090982.1, on the reverse strand, counting down.
CCCTTCTGTTAGTGATAGGCCAACTCAAAAAAAAACCCTCATATTGTACGTTTTGGATTTGCATACTTCTTTTCCTTTCCTCTTTGCAATGATTTTGCTGTCTTTGTTTGCTCAGCTTACACGTTTTCATAAGAACAGCCAGCCAATTCCTCTGACTTTCCAAAAATTTGTGACAAATACAGGGATCATGCAAAGGTGTATAAATTACACCTAGAGCAGGCATGCACAAATTTAAGCATGATCAGGTATTTGTGGCCTGGCTGGAGAACCCCATTCTCCCGATGAGTAGCACTTAGGTGAGTAGGCCCACTGACTTAAATAGGATGTCTCATGCAAGCAATGTGCATTGTAGTTAAATGTTGCTCGCACATAGGTGGCGAACCAAGAGGTGTATGGAAATTCTTCTCTGTTGAGTGTGAGCACAGAGCTCCTGAACAGCATGAATAGCCAGTGCATGTGTCCACAGGCCTCTCTGGGGTAACAAGTCATGCCTGCCTGATTTGAGTCTATGCCGGGAATAAGTAAAAATATCTTTCTTTTTACCTTGCGGTGCCTGTTGGTCAATATATACGTTTTTAACCTGGATAGGAGAAAACTTTGACATTGTATTGCCCCTGTAGCAATGGAAACATTAAAGCAACCCATTGCTCTTGACTGGTCCGGGCTAATACAAGGCAGGGGAGGAGGCCTGAAGTTATAAATCCCAAGCAAGGTTCATTCTTTGAAAAGAGTGTCTCTGTTGGTAGCAAATGCCCTAGGAAAAGGCAGCTGTCTAGAGGAGCCATTGTCCCCACTGTCAGTCTGAAGACTGCTCTGCAGTGTGCTTTGAAGGATCCCACAGCACGGTCACTGATAGAGCAGGGCCTGCACATTACCACCCACCCAGTAGTCCTCCTGAGAGGAAAATAAAGCCTTTGCAGCTTTGCAAGAGGAAGAGGAAGCAGCCCCCTCCTCCTCCTCCCTTGCATACGTATGCAAAGGATCTGGCTAGTCTCCCCGCTGGCATGCAGAGATTGTGCAACCCCTGTGCCCCCCACTCTCCGGCCACAGCAAGCGCCGGAGCCGGGGAAGCACAAGCGCACCTTTGTGCACAGGCTGAACCATGGCTCTGCCCATCATCTGTCCCCAGTCGCCTGCTGATGTGCTGCATCCGGGCCCTGTTTCTAATTGCCTACTGATGCTGATATAAGCAGGGGGTGAAGGACAAGAAGGTCAAAGTCCGTAAGTGCAGACTTTCAGCACAGCTCTGCTGGCTTCCCTTAAACTCCATTGGCCTACACGAGCTGAAAATCTCTCTGGTTTTACTGGGTTAGACGTCTTTTCCTCTCCTTAAGACAGGGACAGAGCAATCTAGTGGTTACTATTTTTATGCAGAAAGTTCAAGTTAATCTCTGTTTTCGCATGAGTATAAATGCCAAGGCCTGCATACATACATTTCAGCAGCAAAGAGAAATTATTCACTGAATTTATGGCATTTCATTAGCCTTTACATTATCTTTGGGCCCAGAGGCCCCAAAGGAAACTGAGACCTTCCTGTGAAAGGGACTTTTTTCAGGGCTTTATCCAGCTGGGTCTTGAAAACCTCCAAGGACAGAGAACACACAACCTGCCCCACTGCCCGGCTATCACTGGGGGGAAAATTTCCTGATCTCCAGTCTGAACTTCTCTTCTTTCAGTTTATGCTCAGTATGTCTCTCCCTCCCACCAGGCACCACTGGTTTCACGGGTTCCCTGTACAAATCTGTCTGCCCTGATAGAAGTTACAAACTAAAGAAACACGACAAGGTGGGCCACAACAAAAGCAAGTCTGTGGAGGACTTGGCTTGCCCAAACTGAGCTCACTTAGCTGAGACCAGAAGTCCACCTCTCCCAATATCCTTTCTCTGAGACCAGCCCACAGCTATGGAAGAGTGAAAGGACAAGGAGGTCTACGCTGGTACTTTTTTGGAATACTTTCCCAGCTTCCAGAAATTTGTGTCTCAGAGGTGAAGAGTTTACATTTAATAACTCCTGAATGATTTCAGTTGTCCATGAGTTTATCAGATTGTTTGTGAATCTGTATAAACTTCTGCCGTCCATAGCATCCTGTGGCAAGGAGTTCCTCAATGTAATTAGCTAACTGTCATGTGAAAAAATGTGCTTCTTTTCACGTCTGAAAATAGTGGAGGTTGTGTTTGAAACCACCACTTTCTGGTTTTATTGAAGCTCCTTACTTGAATTAGGGGAAACAGTGAATAATCCCTTAGTCATCTTCTCTGTTCAGCTCATGCAGGACGTACAGGACTCTACCATGTCTCTTCTCATCGCCATACTGCATCCTTTCAACCACCTGTGTTGCTCTTCTTTGTACCTGACCCAGCTCTACTGGGTAGATGTAGGGACAAGAACTGCACGGAGTTTTCCAAAACACAGGTGCAAACTGACAGTTTGGCAGAAAGATGTTCTCTATTTTCTTCTCTCTTCCTTTCCCAAAAGGCTCTAATACTGAGCTAGCCGTTTCAGCTGAGCGCTAACCCTGCTGTGTGCAGAGCTATGTATTTGACCCTGAAGATCTTCTCCTGAGCAGGAATAATCCATTCAGAATCTGCCCCTGCCCCAGAATAGTCAGGGAGGGGTTTTCCCCCATTACGGCCCCTTTACCTCCACTCCAGTGTCCTGTCCATTCAGATAAGCCAGCTTCCAGGAGCACTCCATAGGGGTGGCTCATTTCTGCTTTCATTTGCTTTCAGTACTTGTCTAACATGCTCCAAACCTTGCACCTCTTTGACCATGAGACAACAATACGTAGTACAACATAGTGCTATGTACCACAGTACAACAGAGACTGTGCCCCAATAAAATACTTTTCTGGCTTTTATTGGAGGGAACGTTTTATGACATCTCTGTGTGCCTGCCTTCCTGCAATCCTGCTGATTCCCTTGGGCCTTGTAGCTAGCCTCAGTACCCAAATCTCAGCTTTCGGAGTAACTTCCTTCCCTACTTCCAGCCCCAGACAAGGGGAGAGGTGTTAAAAGGCTATGAGAGCATGATGACATTGAAGGAACAGGAAAGCGGAGACAGACAACCCCCTCTACGCCATAGCCTGCATTACAGTGGTGACCGGCCTCCGCTGGCACTGTTTCAGAGACAGTAAAATGGCAATAGCAAGTGTCACAAGTCCATATCTTGGCAGTGCCGTTACCCTGGTGCCATCTCAGGGCAGGATCTGGGCACTATTGGGAGTTTATCACCAATGGGATCAAACTAGTGTTCTCGTGACTCAAATGCAATGAAAAGGGAACAAAACTTGTTTTCGTTATTTCGTCTATCCCAGAGAGCACTAGTATTTCTGAAACGACGCATGACTAGTCCAGCACAGTGTAAAACCCTCAGTCTATTTTTTTTTCTCACACTGACTTTTTCTGTGCCTGGTACAAAGCCCATATAAGTATTCTTTCTCCTAAGGGAACAATAACCTTAAGGGCTAATCTGGAGTAGCCATGCTTTGTTAAAAAGATCTATGGCCTGTGATGCATTTTGTGTAGAGTCACACTGCAGTGGGTTGGCTGATGGGGCACTCAGTCTGCCTAGCCTGGCAAAAAGGCCAGCATATGGTCTTGCATGTCCCGCGTCCTATTTCCCCAGGTGACACAGCCTGAAAAGGACAAAAGGGAAATATTTTGTGCCCTGGCTGAAGACCTGAGATAAGACTATGCTGTGCAGATTTCTGGAACAACATTTTAAAGATCTGATATCTTTACGATTCTCCCACAGCTTTGATCTGCCTCCCTGAACAAATTGCTTCACCACATCATGCCTGAGTTTCACCTCTGTTGAATAGTAAATATTATAGTGACTCCTTAAAAGCCAGGAATTATTTCAATCAATCCCAGGGAAAGGTATTGAAGGAGTTTCTTGTGGGTGAACACTGTCATTTCCTTGGTGGTTCACAGAAAGCGTTCATGGCTGTTAGAACTGATAGTAATTAACGGACCACGTAAAAACACTGATGACTTAAGAAGCCGACTCAGATCCCACCTCTTTGTTTAGACTTGTCTGTAAATTCTTCACATTTTTGTTTGTTAAGAACAAAGATAAACTGTTTTAAATGTAACCACAACCCGTAAACGTAACCTGCAACATCCGAAGGACGGGTCAGATTTTCTGTTGGGTGAGTGGGTGCAGCTCCTGACTGCAGTTGAGAGGTTCTCTCAGGAGTTGCAAAGCTGTGAGCATTTCCTCTCTGAAAGAGAAATGAGTCTTTCTATGTAAGGCAGAAGATCAATTTGCGTAATGTGGAAGATCGAAAGATGTGGTCTAAAAAGGCCGAGGGAGCAAGATGACGAACCCGAAGAAAAGAACCCAGAAGAGTGGGCATTTGCTGGAGGAATGCGCAGGTTCTTACACAGCAAGGGGAAGGGGCACAAAGAAAAGGTTTCGGCATGGCCTACAGTCCAAAATGCTGGCGATCAGAGGTTTTAAAGTACCACCCTAAACAAACAAATGGAAAATAACACATGGGAGCAGGAAACCTCTCCACCCCAAGTTCAAGTTTTGCACATGTAGAGTGGCTGGCTGGAGCAATGGGACATGGACATGGGCCTGTGCGTTTCAGATACCAAGAGCTGCTGAACCTCTCCCCGAGAACCTTACAACAAGGCAAAAATGCAGGTGTGTCCGATCGGATCACATGCCATGCGGCAGGCACAGTTGAGCACCGTGTTAGACGAAAGGCACCTGTGTGCTCATTGCTGAAAAAGCAGTGACTCTGGGATATGGGTCAATTCACGCTCAGGTCAGTCCCTTCATTACATCCGCTCCATGCAAAGCCTCAGATAGCTTCAGCCGCGGTGTGTGTGTCAGCTCCGGCGCTAGGGCAGTCACTTTCCTGCCCCAAGAGAGGTTAGAGCACAGAGCTTCAATCCCTCAGTGTCACGCCTTAGCCTGCCAAAGCCATCAGCTTAGCTGAGAGAGTATGAAAAGGTTCTGAAAACATCGTTTCAGATTCTGAGAACGTCATTCCAGACTAGGCCTTGCTTACCCCATTGCTCACGGGGAACAGCATTTGCAATCAGTCGCTTTGCCAACCCTTAAAACGTTTTAATTTTGCTACAGCAGCTCATGGTAACTAATTATTCTCTTCAAACAAGTTCAGTTTTCCCTCTAGCTCTTCAGCCCTTTACTCAGGGCACTCACTCACTCACTTATTTTTTGCCAAAACACTGAGCTCCGTATCCATGTGACTTATTATTTTCTTGAGGTGTCCCTGACCATCAGACACTTCATCAGATTCTTTAATATCTTTTGCATCCTGTTGCTGTAGACACGTTATGCACCTGCTGGACCATCTGCAGTTGCAGACTGCAGTTCAGCCCACGCACACAAGAGATTTCTTTATCCATTACTTTACACTTACACTAAATGGTATCTGTCTGTACAGAGAGGCTCTAGCGAGGTTTCTAACAAGGGCCAGCTCAAGACATTTCAGGAGCACAGGCAAAACTGAATTTTTTGCTGCCATGAGGACCAAGGGCCTCTAGTGCTGCCTCCGGAAGATGAGACGAATGCTGCAGGCAGCTCCAGCATGCTGATGCTGTTCTTCTTGCACCCAGGGAAATGGGAGGTTGGAGAGAGCAACTAGTGCAGTGGCACCAGCCAGCCTAGCTTCCCGGGACTCCAGCACAGACTAAGAAAGTGGTGGGGCTATAGTCCTTTTCCTGCTAAACTTTTTGCTTATTTCATGGCTTTGTCACATGTTCATTTCTTGCTCATATTTACGGAACAGCACCACCAAGACTTGATGTAATCACTTGGCATTAGCACGAATTTATGTTTTGCTGTTTATTTTTTCTTTCCTTCTTTCTTTCTGTTGTCACAAGTCAGCCTGTTGAGGAACAGTCTGTACAGACTCTTCCATAAGTTTATTAGGCAGTCTGGCAAAGCATCCAGCTTTTCACCATACTCCCAAAGCTTTGCGTTCATTGTAATATTTGGCACCCTGATTCCTTTGCAGTGTAAGCTAAGAGAATAATGTTTTTGGTTTATCTTGTTGCATTCATAACCCTGCACCACTGAAAACTATAAAGTTCAATGTAACATTTGCAAAAATATCAATTGCCTGTTTGAATTTCTTTACCTTCTGTTTGGCCTCTGTGACATGACACAGATTTCATACTGGACACACGTTGTTTCACTAACTGATAACAGGACAGGGCAGTGTTGGATGGGAGGGCTTCTGTTCCCTGCCCTCAAGCTCTTAGCCACTGCAGGTGTTGTTTTGGTAGGTCTTAATGGACCTTAATGGGAGTGTGCGTTCCCCAGAGAAACCCCTCCCGAATGACTTACCGATCCAGCCTCACAGGATTAGTCCTTTGGATTTGGCTTTCTTGATCATTTCCCCTGGGTAACTAATAGCTTGTCAAGAAATTTCACAGAAATGAATCCTTCTGGTCTACTCTCTGTAATAGCTGGTGATCACCCGAGCCACTGCGCACCCGCTTGGTGTGAACACCTCTGTTCTGGTGTACCCCAGAACATCTCATGGCTCTTTTGATCCCTTCTAGGTTTCACTGACAGGTTACTGGCAAATGATTAGGATTTGGAGGACTTCGTTCTTTTTGCTCTCTCCACTAACGGGGGGCTGACCTCGAACTACCTGGCTCGAGATTGAAATACAGCTAAAGAGTGACTACTCCTCGTCAGAGAATAGGGGTCCACATGTACTGACCACACGGTAGCAGCTGTTGGTCCCATTGTTATGTTCAAGCTCTGTTTCTGTTTATAAATGTTACCTTACCCATCTGGGAAAAACAAACAGCGCAATTCAGGTGACCAGCTGCATAGCTGGGATGGTGACTCAAGATTACCAAGTTCTCTTGGCTGCAATGGATAGTTCAGGAGCAAACCAAAGGATTAAATGGGCTTGCATGAAACAATCCATCAAAGAACTACGCATAGCGATCAAATCGTCAAATAGCGATTTCACATTCTCCTTTATGACTGACATATCCACAGTCTTTCTGTGCGTTATTCATGGACAGAACAAAGGTCTGAGGTTGTGAAATAGCATGTTCACTGTTGACTTTAACTCAAAAGTAAATTTGTAGAAGGAATTACCATTAAAATACACTCTTTTCCTACTCAGCGAGGTGATCCAGCAACTTCCGGTGCCTTACTAGCAAGCTGTACATTTAGGGTAATCAGATTCCTGTCTTGGCTCAGTTTTAAATGTTTTATGAGTCAATTAAAACCACTTGAAAGAATTTAATGACATAGGCACCACACATTTTATTCCTTGACAACTGAGTTCTGCATTGTTTTCCTAGGGCTAGGATTAATGAACGTTCTCAAAAAACTTTGCCCTAAAGGGAAGTACCCAGATCCTAACTATTTGTATTTTTAAGCACTGAAACTTGGCAACCAGGGCACTGCTTGTAGGAAGTTTTCAGTGATCCAAAAAAGCCCCACAGATATATGCATTTAGGTTTTCACGTGTGCTAAGCACTGTGTTTACCGGGATCTGTGTGGCCCCACTAAATCTCCTGAGATTTGTGTGGGTGTGGGTGTGTGCATGCGTGTGGGGGGGGGGGGGCTGTGCGTGTGTGGGTGTGCGCGTGTGGGTGGGTGGGTGTGCGTGCACACACGTGTGCTGGGGGGAGACGGAGATACTTGAGGATTTGAACAGGGTTTTCCCCAAACAGTATTTTATGAAAAGTTTTATCCACACAGGAAGTCACATCACTCTGATTATATCAGAGCAGTTACAGTGCTGAGGGTCCCTGACATGACTCCCCGTTCAGACTTCCTTTCAAAATGAGGAATTGGTCAGCACAGAGAAAAGCTCTTTGCTATCTATTTTAAACCAGGGTTCATCTGGAAACAGTCACATTGTGTTAGGGCCAAATTTTCAGGAGTGCAAATCACCATTTGCATGGACTTCAGAGGAGCCAGGCTTGTTTTCCACCCTCAGAGATCTGACCTCTGGATTTCTCTTCAACTTTTACACTATGTTCATTATCTTCCTTACCGCTCCTTTTGCCAAACAAAGCTATATTTAGCCCTTTCTCTGATATTTCATGCTGAATTCAATTTTTCTACCTCCACCAAGCAATATATGATACCTCCAGTCATGGTTTTACAAAGCCATGAAAACAAAATGAAGGGCTTTTAAAATGTAGCTCTAACTTTACTCTAGAAGTCTTGTTATAACAAGCATAGTTTGAGGTCTAATGCTGCAAAATGAGGAAGCAGAAGAAAGTGACAGTGGGGGTCTGGAAATTCCAGTTGTGACAGGTCAATAAGACTTACACCTACAGGCTCATGTGCGTGGAAAAAGTGGGAGTCTGGGAAGAAGAAATGAGTCAACTGGATGACCTGGTGTGGGTTCTGGAGACGCGGAAAAATCCTGAAAGCCGTCCGACCCACACACACACTTGAAAAGAAAAAGCTGTAATACCGGGACAGTAAAGAAAGAGAAAGAAACCAGGACGCTGTTCCTGTAAACAGCCCTGAATCAGTGCTCACGTACAGATCGCTGAAGTCACCTCTTGCTTTGAGAAATATGCCGAAGCCCTGTGCTGACCCAAGACCTTAGACACTTGTTAAATTGCGTGCAAAGGAAAAGAACGTAAGAATGGTCCTACTGGCTGAAACGAAAGATCCATCCAGCTTAATATCCAATTTCTAGCGACGGACAGGAGCAGACACCTAGAGCAGATTACAAGAGCCAGGCATGTAGAGAGCAGTTCTGGATTCATGCTTCCAGCTCCAGTCTGTCAGCCCAGTACCCAGTGCTACTATAACTGCAGAGCACCCAAGGGTGGTTTAGGTGCACTTTCTTCCCCCATGCAGTTGGCAGGGTTCAAAACAGACAAATATACAGCTTTTACTCAGGCCTATCCGCAAGCAATGCCCCCCTCCACCTCACCTACAAGTGCACAGCGTTTAAGGCAATTTCAAAACATTATTTTTTGAGGCTTGAAATAACTAGATTTCCCTGGCCTTTAATTTACCACTTGACTAGTTTCCTATTTAACCTTTCACTTCAAACCCTATTTCACAGCATGAAATGATACCCCTGCACACCATATTTCTCTTTTTTAGGCAAGCCTACCAAAATTATCTTTTACTTAGATGTGATGGGAAGTGCATGCCACTTTCTGAAACAACTCAGTGAAAATAGCATATTATTTGAAAGCAAATTCTCGGTGAAGGTTGCAGCTGAGAAACTTGGATGGGAGAAATGGCATATCAGACAGGTTTTAACCCAAGTTCCACTTATTCAGAAAGGCAAGGGCATGAAAACTTTCTAAAAGAGCAACCTTTCCCAAAGCCCTGTTTCAGGAAGGCACCTAAGTCTGTGCCTAGCTTTAAGGAAAGGAGTTGCCATAGAAATACTCCTGGGCTCCCACTAAGTCATGGATTGAACTAAAGACTCTAGAATTAATCACATAGACTTCTACAGCTTGAGCTAAACAGTCAAGACTTGCTAGCTAAATTGTAAGGAGATATATTTCTTATGTGGATAAGGCACAGCAGGGAATCTTACCGCTGCTTCAGACTTTAATTAGGCACATCTTAATTATCTTGTTGGATGGAAGCCCTAAAAATAAGGCTGGAGTGACTGTACCTCCTCTCCAGCAGTGTACTTAATCATTTTGCTAAGGTTTGAAACAAGAGTTACAGAAAAGAGTAAGCCCACACGGAGAGATTCTTTTCCCCACATGTGATATATTTTTGTTTACTGCTGTAACATCTAACGGATTTTGTGGGCAGCAAAACCTGTAGTTGAATCATACCAGTCTTGAACTAGCTGTGAATGTGTGTGTGTGTGTGTGTGTGTGTGTGTGTCTGTGTGTGTGTGTGTGTGTGTGTGTGCGTGTAAATATGTATATATATGTACGTGTGTGTACATATATGTGAGGGATACATGCATGGGGGAAGTCTCATCCTTTGCATTTATTTATTCCGATGAAGCAACCTGAGCTCAGGTTTCTCCCTCTTGGGGAGAGGGCATTCACCAACGTTAAGGTGTTAGTGCCGGTACGAGGGAGGTGATGTGTCCCTGTTGCCTTCATTTTCAGGTGGCATCTCCTTTTCTCTTCTTTTTTGTCTTGCTTTGGGGCTGGAAGGCACTTCTTTACAGCATGCAGTTGAAAGCTCCTAAACCGCAATGAGGCATCTTTTTTTTAATGTGAACATTTCTGATGAGGTGGTTTGGGTGGGTGGTTGCTCGGCAGACATGACTTTGGTGAATCCCACTGTCAGTCACTTAACACTCCCCAGCCTCTGGGTGGGGAGCGTGTGTGCTTAACTGAGGGGGCTGCTTTGGTGACCAGGCCATGAAGAGTTTGAACCTTCAAAGCTGAGATCTGTTTTGTCTAAATCCCTACTCAGTCCTAAACCCATTTTTTCCCTGTCTGTAAAGAAAGCAGCTGATAGCTTTGCCATGCAGCCTGAGGAGCATTATGGATATGGATACCTTGGAGTTTGGCGTGTCATTGGGATAATCTAGGAGAGAAGGCTGTAACAGCCTTGGGTGGCAATGCAGGCGAAACAAATTCCAGCATGACTGTGCTGTGCTGGTTGGCTCCAAAGGGGAGCTGCTTTCTCCACAGTCTGAGGACGCACGACAGCGATGAAGCGGAGCCCGTGGTGACCTATGAGGCTAGCCAAGCGGTTTAGTCAGAGACGTGGGGATAATTATGCACCTTAGTTAATTGCATTCCATTGGGAACACCATTTTTACTCCAACCACCACTGAAGATTTCAGGTGCTTCTGGCCCCTGTCACTCAGTTGGTCACTGTTTGCAGGACACACCAGCCTGCTAGGGAGGTAAGGAGGGCTTAGGGGAAGCAGCAAGGCCACAGTACCGTTGCACTCGCCAGCACACAAGATACAGGCACATCCATGACAGGATCTCCATGGCCCAGAGACAAAAATAGCTCTACCAAAGCTGCCGAACAGCATGCAATTTTGGATGGCTGACCATGTGGATGCAGCCTTTGGATGGGACTGGGCCAAGGTCCTTTCTGACATATGTCACCTTAGAGATAAGGGGTGTGTGTTGGTTGCACAGGGGACAGATTAATTGTGGATTTATTTCCAATTTGTGCCAGCCTATTTAAGACCAGTGGGTCCCTGGTGAGTGTACCAAGGCAATGGGGATTATCATGCTTGGCCACTTCAGTTTTGTCTACAGCAAGAAAAATCAATCTAGATCCACAATAGATGTAGACTTAAAGTGAATTTGTTAAACCACATTAAAACTCTGTTTGGGCATTTTCAATTAGAAGTGGACTTAATGTGATTAGACTTAATTAGTTTCCCAAGTGAATTGGTCTGAGCTTAATTTGAGATGTTTCAATCCTAAATGAGAGGATCTACCCAGAAATTGAATGAGGCTTCAAAATCCACTTAAAAAAATTAATTTGAATTCATTTCCATGAGAGCACATTGTGTGGATTAAACATTAGTCGATGGAGTTACAGCAATGAAGTGAGAGAACTGTCAATTCTGTCAGCACCTGAGGAGTTTACTGCCTTGCAGGTCCGGATTCAAACAAAGGTTGTCAAAATTATTCCTCGTAATAGATTTTCACCTTCTGTGCCTTTTCCCCCTTCTTTTTTATTTTCAACAGCCAAATTTTGGGTTATAGCTAGTGATGTTCTTCAGGAACGTAGTAGCTGTTATGTCTGTAGAAAGAACAAGCCACTTTAGCCTGGTATTTTTTTAAGAAGGATAAAGCTTATGCTCATTAAATACACAAAACTATTTGTCTTTTGTCACAGATCAAATAGCATCAACACTTTGCCCACTAATGTGACTAGCAGTTGGTGATCAAAAGACCCAGAAAATTCTGAAACGATGTATATTAAAGTGCCCATTTCTCTTGTTGTGAAAGTTTCCTGAACTTTCACAAACTGAGTCCATAAAAATTGTTGGTAAATCAGATGCTCTTGGATCTTGTTTGTAGCATCATATATACAGACACATGTACAAACAACTCCAGAATATGCCATTTCCTGAAAAGAGACGTTAGTGAAACGTCATCACCTGCCACAATTGCTGCTGTTGCTAAATGCATTGGTCTGTCAGCTTGACCTTTAAACTGCTATTGGGATACTTGTATGTAACCAAGATTTGCATCTTCAAACATGTCAGTAATACAGAAGCTACTGTTGTCCTGACTCAGCTGAGTAGATGTCAAAGATTTGGTGCTTAGCTGCTGACAAAATTTCAAGCCCAACTTAAGATGAGAATGTATTTTATTCCCAGTTATGGGAAGGACACAGATTTACTAAATATTTCTACTTACACTGGTGTTTCTTACCCTTTTCTTGTTGTTAGTGGAGTAACAATAGGTAGTTTGATGCTTGTGCAGGTGTAGATCCAAAATTCTGCTCTCCTTCATGGATTTTAAATGGAGAGGAAGAGAAATTGATAATTCTCGGAATGATTTAAGAGTACCCTGAGAATAGGATTAAACCACTAACTATACTGATGCAAGAACCAGTTTTGTTACATCAGCGCAATTTTTGTTAAAAAAAACCCAGAGGTCTCAAACCGCTATATACTATTCTAATAAGGCACTGGAGTCTCAAAGCAATTGTAATTAAGCCCCCTTTGTACGGCCAGTGTATTTGTAAAAAGGAATCTAAAAACTAAAGAAAATCAGGTTCCTGAAGTGTTGCTCAACTATTTGTTACACTGGAGCACTCTATTTATTTTTGTTTACTGATCAGCCTCTTTTGCCCCACATTTCGCAAAGTTGTTTATGTGAGCGAAAAAATTAGACTTAGCAGCATTTTGCATTCGCTTTGCATTGCGTAAAAAATTGCACGAAGTGCAGAGGTTCGGAGTAGCCAGTTTATCACCCGTAAGATGAGCTTGGGCATAGACAGCTTTATTTGTACACTGAAGAAGGTGAGGTGAAGAGAGCAAGATATGAATAAGCAAAAGCTCCACAAACTGTTGGTACCCGCTGTGCCTTGGTGACAAGGGGGAAGGTCTCCTCTACCCATCCTGTGATGAAATGATGTACATGAGAGTTCAACTTCTTTTCCCCTGAGATCTGTGTAATCTTTCCCAGGTCGTACAACATGTCTGAGCTGTCGTTCTTACTTCACTGAAATGGTGTTAATGACAACACCCCTCTACCTGAAGAAGTCCAAGTGGCCTCTGGACAAGGAGGTGATAAAGTGCTCTGAGACCTGTAGACGGTACCGTGCCGTAACAGCTCAAAATATCGTTGAATGTGGCTCATTTTTTGAACGCTCTCTGAAAGCCCACTCTTTGCCACCGTTCTGCAACAGAGGAGCAAACGCAGCTGGCAACTTGGTGTTAAACTAGCTGCTACCAGCTCTGTTGTAGTAACTCTGAGCTGGCAGCAGCTGAGGAAGAAAGACAGGCTTCAGCGTCCGGAGCGATCCCTGCCGCTTTCTCATCTTTGTACATAGGATTAAATCTTGCCTTTCCTCTGCAGAGGAAAGACATGTTGCCTGAAAGGAATAATATGCCTCATTCTGGGCTGGATTCTGATATTCTAACTCTTGGTTTCCCAATAAATGAGCGTCACTTCCGACAGAGAAGGTGTAAGGGAATCAGGAATCTGGCTTTTCATTTTTTAGGCCTTCTTTTTGAATCCTCAGGTTCCTCAGGTCATCTCACAGCACTGGGCCCTCAGAAAGAACGTAGCTTTGGTAGGGGTCCATCCTGTTTCCTGCTCATTGCGCCTCAATGCTGATAACACCCTAGGATGATTATACAATGCTGGTGAATGCAGCGTGAAGGTAATGTTTACCTTGAGCATTTAAATTCCGCAGAGTACAGAAAACCAGGTCATAGTGAGATTATTTAATAGTATACTTGGTTCTCCAAGCACAGTTGGTGCTCACATTTTGCCGAAGTATGCTCCCTCCTTGCTGAGTAGTGACCCCTTAAGGAAAAACAGAGCTACTGCCGCTAGGAACGTCTTCCCTGCCACAGGCTGTTCTTCCCCGAGATTTGCTTTCTCTCCCCTGCCTCGGGTTTATTCTCCGGTTCTCTGTTCAGCACATTTGAGAAGGGATATCTTAACCCTGTCTGTGGAGAAATTCAAGTGCTGTTCAAATACGCTGAGGGGCACGTATCTTCTGTGAGTTTTTGTGTCAAAAATTGTACCCGCGTCTTTTTTCATTGTCTGGTACAAATCTCCGATGCTGCACTGTTAGGCCACTTTGCAAGTTCATTTCTTTGCCTGATTGTTTTGCAGTCGATGTTGTTCACTCCGTTCACTTTACAATAGAGTCACAGCTTACACAGGTATTGGAGTTTTTTTGACTGTTTGTTTTTATTAAGTCCAGATGCTAAAATCCCAGTACTTCTGGTTAACAACAGCTTTCCTAGAAGCTTCTTGCTCCAGGGGTTCATTGGGAAAATGTCAAAAAACTGGACCGTAAAACTTTCAGCTCCATGAGACAGGGAAGAGGAACTCAGTATTTATTGGTTTTATCTTCTTAGGGCCTGACTCGGGAAAGTTTTCTGAATGTTTTCAATCAGGCAGTACTGGAAAACAGTTCTATAGCATCTTTTGTGCATGGTGATCGCTGCAAACGTTTTTGCAGCCTAACAGACACTCAAAACAGTCTTCTCAGAGTCAATCACTAAGACTTGCTAAGCAGTAATCCTAGTTTTAGGCTCTGATCCTGTCCGTTTTTCCATATTGCTTGACATTTCCAAACCTACAGGTCCTTGAGGTTTTGAGCAATTCCTGCAATTTTTTTTTGCCTATAACTTATTCGGAGTATCCTGTTTCCTACCTGATGGAGTAAGCATACCTTTTACAGATAATAGTTACCTGCACATGCAAGGACATTGGCTCAGGTTAGCAGAGCAAGTATTTACCCGGACTTTTGGGTAAGTTTTCCAGATGCAGTGAACTCCACATTGCTGTAGTTACACTGTTATCACCACTTTAAAGCTCACTCCGGTATGTCTGTATGAGGAGCAGCTGCACCGATGGACTGCAGCAAGGTGCCTCCCTGGCCTACTCTCACCTGTGCACAGCTTGGTCTGGCATCCGCCCCTTGAAAAGGAGACACGAATAGGAATAGATCGGGATACGGGGCTGCGAGTGCTTGCCATCGTAAGACTTTCCAGGGGGCAGAACTGCCTTGGGGGGGGGGGGGAGAGATGCTCCCCCCTCCGCGCCGTGCCCTAGCTGCCCTGCCGGCCCGGCACAGCCGCTGCAGCCCCCGGCCTGTCCCCCCGTCCCGTCCCGCCCTGCTCCGCCGGGGCTGTGCCCTCCCCGGGGCTGGGGCCGCCCCACGCCCCACGCCCCACGCCCCGGGGCCGAGCAGGCTCCTCCCGAAAGCAAGCGTGCGGAGCCCGGGGCGGGCATTAGTGCAGCGTGTGCCCGGGGGGTGGGGTGGGGTGGGGTGGGGGTGTGTGTGTATGTGGGCTGGGTTTCTTTTATTATTATTATTATTATTATTATCATCATCATTAAGAAAGGAAGGGGTTGCGGGGAGGGAGGGAGGGAGGGAAAAGGCGGTGGAAGAGGAGGGACGGAGGACGGGGGTGGGTGCGGGGGGGGGGGGGGTGAAGAGAGAAAAAAAAAAAAGCCCGGAGAGAGGAGTTTCCAAAAACTTCCGAGGAACTCGCCGCTCCGGGTGGCGGGCGAGGCGGACGCGCACCGGCGGCAGGAGCGATGCTGGAGCCGCGGGCGCTGCGGGAGGCGGCGGCGGGCGGCGGAGCCGCGGCGGCGGCGGGCGGCGCGGGCGAGGCGGCGGCCACGGCCACGGCCACGGCCACGGTGGTGGCGGCGGGGGGCTCCGAGCCCACCGGAGCCGGGATGGCCGAGAAGAAGAAAGACAACAGAGGCAGGAAGGGGAGGAAAGGCAAAGGGCCCGGCAAGAAGCCGGCTCCGCCGGACGAGGGTGAGGCGCCCGGTCCTGCCACAGGTAAGCCCGGCGGCAGGTGCGGGAGGCGGCGGGGACCACCCTGCCCGGCTCTACCGCGGATGGAGGTGTTTTTCCCCGCAGCGGAGGGGAGGCAGCGGCGGGTGCATCCCCGCACGGCCCCGGCTCTCGGCTCCCGGCTCCGGCCCGGCCAGCTGGGCGCCCGCCGCCCCGTGCGCGCCCCGCGGCGGCGGCCGGTTCCCCCGCGCAGCGGCGGCGGCGATGCTGCCCGCAGCCCCCCGCAGCCCGGCCGCTCTGCCCGCTCGCCCTCCGGCCGCCTCCTAAGCCCTGAGCGTCTCCCGGCCAGCTGTTGCTTTCTTTTGCGGATGGATTGGGGGGGGGGGGTCGGATATCTCCCATGACAAAACGCGTTTTCTCTCCCTTCTTGTCCCCAGAAAGTGCTCTAGCTGAGCTGGGCAAACGACAGGCTTTCAGGTCAGGTATCTTGTCCTGGGGCTAGGCTCGCAGCTAGTTCTTCAGGGATAAGCGGAGGGGACTTCTCTCTCTCTCACTTACTTAGCAGCACGTGTTGCTTGTCTTATGACACACTAGTATTAAGTGCAAGGATTCTTGCTGGCGAGACCCTCGTCCTTTGTGCATGTCTGCAGAGGCAGGACTAAGGCTGACCCACAGGTAGAGTTTCATGCTGCAGCACTCACTGTGGCTACTCCTTACTTCTACCAGATGAACATCCCAATCAAGATCAGGGCTCCCGAGCGTTGTACAAACACACATGAGCATATATCGCTTTTCCTAGAGAGCTCGTGCTATGCCACCTAGTTTATAAGAAAGGCACGTGTACGTACATAGAGAGACGCACTTAGCTGTTTGCAGCAGTAACACGTAGCTGGAGTTATCGACTAATCCCTTTATTTGTTTGAACTCTTTGTTGTTTGTTGTAGCTAGTTTTAAAAGAAGTATATGAAAACCAGGGTCAGTTACCAATTGCTGGGTTGTCATCCCCACCTCCTTTTTTTTTCCCCTGAAAAGACAAATAAGCAGAAAGCTCCAGAAGGGTAAAACTCTCTAAACACACCTAAGTTAATTTTGCTTAGTGCATCATGGACAAATATGATGCTGCTCTAGACTTTAATCATCAGCTCTCAAGGAAGACATGCATGATTCAGCAGTGGCAGGTATCCCTTCAGGCTAATAATCTGTACAAACCAGCACTGCCCAATGCATCTTCTCCTCCTCTGTCCCTCAGAGAGAGACACATCTCATCCAGCTTCTGCTCAGCAGTAGGTGTAAATGAAAGCTTCAGATACTGTAGGGGAGGTTTCCTTTGCTATGCTAAGCTATAGACAAACCCTTTTTGACCTTCTTACTGTCTCTCTCACTCTGTTACATTTTTTTTAATATATAAAGCTGCTAACCATTACACGATGTGAGCACTGAGAGTGTCTCCTGCTTAAAAACTAACTGCCTCTTGCAAAATTAAAACCTCTGGCAAACCTACCAGTGACAGCTGTGCTGCTTGAAGTGTTTGGGTTTTTGTGTTTGTTTTTGTGGTTGATATAGAAAATACGAGGACAGTGACACGTTGGAGGATTTGTGACAGGAAAGTTCTGTTGAGGACACACGGTAAAGGAGAGGGACCTTTTCTGACTGTGCGTGCCTTGGAGGCTCACTGTGTCTCACCCCGTTCTCGCAGGAGAGCTCTTCTCCTGCTCCGAGGACAGCTCGGTGTCTGCAGCATAGCAAGGCTGTTGCATGAGCTGGAGGAGCTCAGATGGTCCCCAGGTAGCTGGGGCCAGCTCTGCACGTGCCTGGGGAGACTTCAGGTGCCTTAGGCTGGTTGCTAGTGTCAGTGGGGATGGAGCTGGGGAAATCAGTCATGGACGGAAGGGAGTATTTTTCAGCTAACCTAGTTGACCTGACTCTGTGCTAGACAGAGCTTTTGGGGAAGATGACCTTCTTTCTTGAGTGAGGAGAGCTGGAGTGACCAAATCTAGAAGATCCACACAGATATATATCAGCTAAGGTTATGGTATCCACATGGACTTAATTCTCAGTCCTGGGATGTTCTAATCATGTGTGCCATGGTGAGGGTTTTATTTGAAAAGCTGAAGGGTGGCAAGTGCATTATTGTTCCAGCTTGAGGTCCACCGAGTCAGGGTTCAGATCAAGCATAGCTCCTAAGGCTTTGCTAACGCACCAGAGGGTTCATGTCCCTGCTAAGCTAAAATATGTTAGTGTTTGTATCAGCAAAAATAAATGTTTCTGGCAGTGCTTGCCTCAGTGCTCCAAACGAAGAGAGAAAGACCTGCAGAAGCACTTATTTGGAGGAAATGCGCCTGTGCAAAGGTGCCAGTATGTTTTTGCCAGCATAAAAGTGTACCGCCCTCATCCATACCTGACGTTACTAGTCAAAAGTTTCTTGTGTAGGCAAGAACCGAGCATTCCTCTATCTTATGTAATTACAATCCCACTCCTTCCAGGATGAGTGTGTGTGGCACGGTAATTCGCATGTGTAGCCTGTCCAGGTAGAGTGTTGGCAGGTATGGTATCTAACAAGGAGAATCAAATACAGCATGAGACGTCACTATGCACTTGACTTGCAGTCAAATAATGCCAAGCCGAAAGTGTTACATTTACAGATTATACCTATTCTATTATTTAACGATATTTTTCTCTTTTGGGGGAGCTCAGAACAAGAGCTGACATTCTAGAAGAGAACAAGCAGAAAGACTGGTACCAAAACACGTAGCAGGGAAATAGCTTTACTTTTTGTGCAATGGGCTTTTATTCTCTCTGCTCAAGCGTATTTGAGCTTCGGTTAGTGACTGGGCTATACATGTTGATTAATGCTACAACAATTGAGGATGTAATGAAGGCCTCGGTGGGATCACGATTTTGCTAATACAGTTTTGCAGTGAGAAATAAAGGGCTGTATACACGCTGATCTGTTGGTGTGTTGGGGTGTAAAGTTGGAGAGGTCATAGAGCAGCTTTGCTTTTTAGGTACCTGCTTTCCTAAATTGAAATATGCCAGGAAGTGTCATTATCTTTATTGTGTTCCTCTCTGTCAGTAATTTACAACTGTTCCTCGACTTCCTTCTATATGAAAAGTAGCCTTTACACCCAGACAGCAGTTTTAAGACCTGTGCATCAGCACAGAAGTGCTTAGGAGATCTTGAGTTTTTTGTTTAGTGCTATGTTTTTCTAATTGTTGTTTCTCTCAGGTTAGTTTGGTGGACTTTGACTGTCAAGGTAACTCCCATATCCTTTCGGTCTTGGGTCTGGAAGCATTTTTTTACTGGTAATTTGTTATCAGCTTTAGAGTCAGCTTTATGATTTTTAAAAAATTGCACAGGAACTCTCCTGTCTTCTCTCATAACTATTCTGGGAAACTCCAGAATACGTATTAGAGAAGAGAGTTAATTAGAGCATTTAAAAAAAAAAAAAAAAAAAGATCTTAGCTGGTTTGGCCTGCCCTGCTCAGCTGCACAGTGACAACACAGGAAGATGCCATGTTTTTCTTTGCCCAGGTGATATTATGGCTCAGTAGCAATAGTTTGGGGAGGGCTACACTGCTGTGGTTTATTTCTCCTAAAATTGGGCAAAGAGTTCCTCACACACACACACGCACACACACACACACACGCACTTCAAATGGTCTTGAACAAATCAATTCTATCTGGCTTGCTTAAAGCCCAGAGTGATTCTGTCTTCCTTCATCTGGGCACTCCGGACCATGATAAATACAGGGGGTGGAGAACGGAGGAGAGAGTGCTACGAATTGACGGAAGCTTGCAGCTCTTCTCCCGCTGACCTGCTGTGCCAACTGCCTGTGCAGGGGGCCAAGCAATCCTGCTGGCTGGGCCTCCTGGAGCAACACTGATGTGCCTAGGACAACCCGCCTGGGCAGAGGGACCTAATGGTGGAGGCTGAGCTGGCGGAGGGAGTGTTGTCTCAAAACCCTGTCCACACAGAGGCACTGATGGCACCCTGGGTGCTGTTACAGCCAAGGCTAGGAGGCAGAGATGGAGCCCTCTGTGTCAGACCTTGCACCTTTCCACCAGGCAGACCTGAGGACTGTGCCCCCTGAGATGGTGCCAGTGAAGTGAGAGAAAGGAGTCAGAAAAATCCAACTGCAAAAGGGCAGTGTTTTGGTAAATAAGATGGTGCACCAGCACATCGGCTGCCCAGCCCCTTTGTCGAGTGTTTGCAGACATCTTGGGGAATGTGAGTTTTCAGGCAGTTTCTGCTTAACAGAGAAGATGAGGGAGAGGCTGCTGAGCTTGAGAGGACAGAGTATGAGAAGGCATGAGGTACTCCTGAGAAAAAAGCCTTAGTGAGCTGAAAAGACTGGCTGTTCTCTCAGAGCAGAGGTTTCTGCAGTTACAGGTTGTATGAGCTACTCTATATTTCAGTAGCAATAGTAGGATGAGCAAGGCTCTGTGACAGATTAGTGGGAAAAAAATCCCCAAATTTGATGCGGTGGGGGGAAGAGCAGCAAAGGTGGGACCCCAAGCATCATTTTCGTCAGCATTATTCTGAACAGGTTTTAGGGATACACATCTACATCTGCAGAGCCCAAAGAAGCGATACTGAAGTCATTGGCATAGATGACAACAAGTATCTCCTGGTAAGAAACCTTATTTAGACTTAGATGAAAGCCCAGAGCTTTGAAACTGTAAGGCAGAAGAAAAAGCACAATCTTCAAATGAGATGAGTGTGACTACACATCACATTTGAGTTCATCTGGGTGCAGGCTTGGCTGATGAAGAAAGAAATGATGTTAATTATATTAAAGACCAAGGTTTAGTTCAGGGCTTAGTGGGGAGGATTGAGAGCTCCGACTAGGGCTTGCTAAGTTTGAATTCAGATTCAATATTAATTAAAAGAGGTCAGAAGGCAGATCAAGATTTTAGCATGAATTGAAGCATGAATATCTCCTTCCCTGGAGATATTCAGAACCCGCCTGGACGCGATCCTGTGCAATGTGCTCTAGAGGACCCTGCTTGAGCAGGGGCGTTGGACTAGATGATCTCCAGAGGTCCCTTCCAACCTCAGCCATTCTGTGAAGGAGAGAACCTTGGAGATGGCAGTGAAGCTGTGATTTCTGGGAAGAGTTATCCATTTCTAGAGGAAAACCATTGTTCAGAAGAAGTGAAAACTTACGGTGCTTTCAAGCCGAAATATTAATGTGCTGCTGGTATGCCTGTACATTTTTCTGGAAGGAGAGCAAAGCCTCTCCACCTGTGTGCAATGCATGAATGCTCCAAACATTCCACACAATCTTCAGGGCAATTTTGAGAATGAATCTTTTAAAAAGCATGCGAGTGTGTTCATGTTTTGTGAATAAATGAGATTAGTCACCATTCAACCTTTTTTGACTTAACACTACAAGTACTACTTCACTGTAGCCAAGGGAATGCAAATAAAATTGTGAGGACATACCAGGAGGGGTGTCCAATAAATACTGTATGTGTATAGAAAGACATTCCCCTTGTCTTCCAGAAACGGTTCTGAACTTTGTGCAAATATTGAGAGCTGGGGAAGGCTGAGCTGATTTTTCATCTTAGGTATAGAAATGCCAAGATCTGCTAAGCTAGGCAAGGATTTTAAAATACTAATGTCTGGCAAGCCCTATGAGCTGACACTCAAATCTAAGTTTGTCTCTTTGCAGTTGTGGGCTTTTCTTCTTTGGGCTTCTGGAAAGGCGCTAAGTGAAAAAAAAAAAAAGAGAGCAAGCTGAGTGAAACGGTTTGAAGCAGCTCTTTAAAAAGAAAAAAAAAAAGGGCGTTTACAGGGCTGTCTTTTCAAAAGGCTTCAGTATTCACTATTTGGGGCAGCTCACTTTTCATTTCTTCTGCAAAATCAAAGCCATTGGCTTTTCAAGAACACATTTTTGGTACTGTGTTCACGAAGATCTTAGCTACCAGAGTCACAGAGGAGCTGGTGAGCATCTTCAAAAATGAAATCTACCTTAAGCACCTAAGTGGCAATTTGTTCCTCTGAAAGTAAGGAGAGCTAAGTAATGAACTGTGGAAAACTTTCTTGCAAGCACCTCCATTCTTCTCTCCCCCCCCCCACTCCTCCCCCCATCCTTAATCTATCCCTAAGCATCTGATAGCCCTTTGAGGCAGGTACTTACAACCCAAGAGCAAAACAATGAAGAACAATCATGTTGCAAAGTGTCAGAAGTTCTGGAAATGCTATGAATTCTTACCAAATCAGTGTTTTGTTAACATTCCAAAAGTAACAAGAGTGAATGTGATTTTAACAGTACTGATAGTTTATCATGTTCCGTTATGATACAAGAAAACAAGCCGAGTGTCAATATTTTGTGTGAGTCATTCTAGCTGTACAAAGAACTGCCTGAATGTGCTTTAAGTGTTTGAGTTAACCCTAAATTACTGCCTCGAATGTACTGAGGACAAAGCCCTAGGTGGGAGGGAGGGTTTATTCCAGCCCAAGAAAATGGACAGGGAAAAATCTGAGTGTGAGGGTCTGCAGCGTCGGGTCTGCACGCGACAAGCAACGGGAGCAGAGCTGAGGCGAAACCTACCTTGGTGTTTTATTGCAACTGCGGTGCTTTAACGTGATGCCCACAGGGGCGTCCAGGAAAGGACGGCTGTAAAAATAACAGTCAATAATGATCAGGAGGGTGGGGAGGGGAAAAAAAAAAAAGGGGGGGGGGGGGGAAATCCTACCTTTGGTGACCCGAAGGGAAAAAGGATGAGAGGCCGGTGCTACCGGGGAAAAGTCCCGCGGTGCCGGTGCCGCCGGTGGCCGCGAGAGGGTGCGCCGGGTGCGCCGCTGGCTGCCGCCCCGGCCGCTCCGGCCGCCCCGCGCCCCGCGCACCGGGCGCACCGGGCACCGCGCACCGGGCACCGGCCGCCCCGCGCCCCGCGCACCGGCCGCTCAGCGCACCGAGCACCGCGCACCGGGCACCGGCGGGCTGCCCCCGTCCCCGCTCCCCTCGCTTCACCGTCCCGGCAGTGCGGAGCTCCAGGCTTAGCTATACCGGAGTTTTACGAGTTTGGGGAGCGTTGTTTTTGTTTGTTTCTTTTGTTGTTGGGGTTTGGAGGGGTTTTATTTTTATTTTCCTCCCCCTTCCATCCTTTGGCTCTATTTGTATTTCACAAGCAGCGTGAGGTATCGGGGGATGATGCGAGGGCGGCAGGCTTGAAAACGACCTCCTGAAAATGTGGGGGGGGGGGGAGGGGAGAGTGGGTTAAGCTGTGCTAAAGCTCAGTCGATGCGCAGATAAACTGGCAGGGAAGCTATGAGGGAAGCTTGGGTCCTGGCACGGACTCTGCTCTGATGTCATGTAATACGAGTATGAAAAAGTTCAGTGTGAGGTAACAGAAATATTC
Organism: Struthio camelus; assembly: GCF_040807025.1. NCBI lineage: Eukaryota > Metazoa > Chordata > Aves > Struthioniformes > Struthionidae > Struthio > Struthio camelus. Next base: position 12,457,000 of record NC_090982.1, on the reverse strand, counting down.
ATGAAGATACTTTCCTTCCTCCCTTTCCTTCCTCCTTTTCCTTCCTCCTTTTCCTTCCTCCTTTTCCTTCCTCCTTTTCTTTCCTCCCTTTCCTTCCTCCTTTTCCTTCCTCCTTTTCCTTCCTCCTTTTCTTTCCTCCCTTTCCTTCCTCCTTTTCCTTCCTCCTTTTCCTTCCTCCTTTTCTTTCCTCCTTTTCTTTCCTCCCTTTCCTTCCTCCTTTTCCTTCCTCCTTTTCCTTCCTCCTTTTCCTTCCTCCTTTTCCTTCCTCCCTTCCTCAATCCCTTCTTCCTTTCCATACATCCACCTGTCCAACCCTCCTTCCTTCCTCGCTCTCTCCCTCCTTTTCTTCCTCCCTCCTTTTCTCCCTCCCTTCTACTTTTCTTCTATCCTCCTCTCTTTTTTCCTTCCCTCTTTTCCTCCTTTCCATCCATCTGTCCTTCCATCCTTCCTTCTCTCTACACTTTCTATTTGCTTTGTTTCTGCTAATGGAGAAAAATAATAAAGGGAAAATAAAGTAAGATATTTTGTAAGGGACAAACAGGGAACTTCAGTATAACACCCTGTCCAGAGTAACTGCTGTCCTTCCTTCTTCTGTCTGTTTTCTCATTTATGCTTATGTAACTTCTTTGGAAGCACAAGATCTAGGGAGAAATTGACCATGTTAGGTAGGTTGCTGGTTGTGGGCCATTTGACTTCTCCTAGCTCTGACAGGGAGTCCATAGGCTTCAGGGGTCAGGAACTGAGAGAGTGACATCATTCGACCCTATGTTTTGGCTGATGAGATGTTAATCCAGTTGTGATAGTTCATCCAGGCGTCTTTCCTCATTCCCTCTGTGCATCTGTTTCTCAGGTTTTACGAGCTGATTGTCCCTTCCACCTCTGTAAGCAGGGGGAATTCATGTCAGGCAGTTTGGGGCTTGGCATTCAGAGCTTGTACTTAGGTTGAGCCTTGCTCCATGGTTGTTTTGAGTGTTAGCAGCTTTCATCTCACCCCAAGTTAACTGCCATGTCCTATGGCTAATGGTTAATCCCTTTGAAGACAGTTACAGGAGCATGAATGCATATCTGCGATGACTAAATAGGCTCCTGGTAACATCCAGTTGCAGAGGTGACTGAGGGGTTTTTCCCACTGCAGAGGCTGCCAGGAGAGTTTTTTTAATCCAATATAGTGAGATTGTGTGCGTGTGATGTTTTAGCAGGACTGTTGGCTTCTATAGTGACAGACTCTTTAGTTTTCCTTTGGGTAAGTCCACTGGACTTCAAAAGGGGAAGAAGAAGGGGCCGTTCTGTCAGCTCTGTATTGCACCTGTATATGAAACAGCACTGAAAACTGCTCTGAGTTATTGCATTATGTTTGGAAGGGATCCCAGGGAACGAAATAGGGCCAGTAATTCTGTGAATGCTTTTTTGCGTTTAGCCTTGAATTGGACCAAAGGAGCTGATGTTATTTGTGCTGTGAAAGTGCTTCAGGGTATAACTGAAATCTGTACCTTCAAAATGCCCACTGTGGAACAAGCCCCAGTTGGGAGCAGGCCCCTGCAGGCCAAGGAGCCTGCAATCTGCATGTCCAAGGTCGCCTGAGATCAGAGTCAGATCCCAGAACAGAGCCTAGGTCTTGATTCATATGTTAACCTCTTCCTACAAACAACCCTGTTTCCTGGTGTATGCCACTTCTATAGATAAGAAAATAAGATACAAATAGCGTGAGCCAGCCCAGCTTGTGCTCTATTCTTTGGCATGCAAAAAAAACCTCTTTTCCTGCTGTGAAAATGGGTTTCCCGGAGGGCACTGTGTGTGGCTGATTTATCCATTGTAGAGGGAAGACAAGATCTAGGTAGTATGCGCATGGTTTTCCCATTGGTCGTGTGGAGCCAGCTCTACAGCAGGAGCCATTTCTATAGGGAGGATCTGAGGATGAAGAAAATTAGGGAAGATGTCAGTCATGCCACTGTGCTGGAGCTGCATATTCAGGGAATATTGCAGATAGGATTTGGGACACCCAAAAAGAGGAGCTGCTGTTAGCAAATTTTTCCAGTAAGTTGATTCCAAGGACACATTTCCCACTGCAAGAAAGAAGAGCCACCCATGAGGGAAAGTTCCCTAGTGGAGCTTTCCCCTCTGGTGCAAGCAGTGTGGTCCAGTTGCCAGCTCCTTCTTCTTGCTTCTGCCCTCGGCTGTACCGCTGCAGTGAACCTCGACAGCTTTGCAGCACTGTCCTGACCAGCTGCAGAAGTGCACAGAGCTTTTTCTGGATAAGTTAGCTGGCTTTTGAAAAGTGAACATGAAAACATGAAAGCTGCTAGTCAGACCTGTTCTTGGGAAGGGTAGGCTGCCAATACAGAAGTATAAAGCACATTAAAAAGTGTGTTCTCCACGGGAGCTCCAGAGAATGAATGGAACTGCTGTCACACAGATCAGATTAGATAAAAGGCACTGATTTTGAAAGTGAGAGTAATTATGCATAGGACTTGTTGGGGCATGTAGAGCATTTCCTGTCACTCACAGCCTAGGAATCACGGCAAGGATAGGTATCTTTTTTGAAAGCTATTCTATAGCTCAACCAGAAGTTATGGAATGAATGCAGAAGTTACCGGTGAGGTTTTCTGTGTGTGTTTGGCTTCTAGGCCAGCCTCCTGCACAGTTTATTGCCAGACTAAATTTTGTAGATTCCAGCTGTCCTGGCCTCCTCTTTTTTTTTTTTTTTTTTTTCCTGTCGATACATTTGGACTTAAAACTGATTCTTCTCTTCAGCATGTTGTGGGTGGCACATCTGAGAAGGTGCTACAAGTGTGCAAAAGGCTAAGTGCAAATGCTGGATGACAAAATGATCTGTGAACATAAGTGAAACTGATGTGTGGAATTTTTCATGGCTCTGTGAAGTGCCAGCAAGGTCAGAAACTGGAAAACTATTTCAGATTAACAATCTAAAAAATGTGTGGAGGGGCAAGAATTAAAGAAAAGTGAGAGGGGGGATTTAAGACAGACAAAGGTCCTTTTATCTCAGGTGCACACTCCTACATTGTTTGGCATTGCTATTCCTCCATTACATGTCCCACCTGGGGGTGAGACTGTTTCTCACCCCACTCCATCCCCACTACTACAGGAAAGGCCACCTGGGTGAGGACCTTTTTTGCAGGGTCAGGGCCTATCCTATCACAAAATGGTCCACGCTCAACCCTAGCCACGGGTCTCTCCTGAGGTTCATGTTAGTCCCACAAATCCTACCGCTCTTAGCTACCACCCCCAAAGTGCTGTCTGCCTCCTTCCCTTTTCCAGATCATGGCTGACTAGCAGAGGCTGTTGGCAGTAACCACATTGCCTCCAGTTTCCAGGCCCAGCGTGTGACAGGAACCAGTTCTCCAGCTGCAGTGTGAGCTGTGCTTAACAGCAGGATGCAGGCAGGCCTGGGTGTTGCAGGGATGTTATCTTCACTGCTGTCCACAGGACAGAGCAATGGAGACCATATCGTTCCTGAGAGCTGTTGAGAGGGCGATGGCCTGATCTAGGCATTTTATTGAAAAGGCATGGAAATAATTGCACTGCTGCTGCCGGTGACATTGTTACTGCCTCTTGAGAGGAGGTGCTGAAGAGAGATTCTCAGGGGTGCAGAAGGCAGCTGAGGATGGCTCGGACCCAGGGTGGGTTTTAAAGGCTTCTCATGGCTCACTCCAGAATTCAATGGCTTCCCCTCAGGTCTACTTCATGTGCAAGTGCCATCAAAACTGAAGTAGGCTGCCAGGTTTGGATATCTCTTCTTTTCCAGGGTTTGCAGCTTGATTCTGCAGCGTTTCTTTCCTTTTAATTTCGCTGAAAGTCAGACTCTCCTCCTGCAATGAATAGTACTGAGTGCTGACTGTCATAGCCTGTAGATAGTCCCAGGTCAGCTAAATCTGATGCCTTGCATTGTGGCACTGGCAAAAGGGAAACAGCATGTAGATTAGATGAAACGGCAGGAGGATATCTTGCCTGCATGGGGAAAGCCCTTTTGCAAACTCTCCCAATACTTGCACATGAAGAAAGTGTTTGGGGGCCTCTTCTTCTGCTGTTGCCCTGTATATAGTCTCTGCATATCTACCCAAGATGCTTCTCAGAGTTGGGGATGCTAAACCATAAATTTTCACCAGATTCTTTCCAGCACCAAAACGTACTTTGGAAGGAAGGCAGTTTGGTGGCCCTTGCTCTGCCATCTCCACCATGAGATGAAGTAGCCCGGCGACTTTTCTGGTTTATGTTGTCATTTAGTTTGAAGTGCTGCTTCCTGCCCACTGTGCCAGGAGGTTGTAGGTGGTCGTCTCCTTCCTGCCACAGTTCCTCAGTAATACCTGGGGTTCGTAACTGTGTTCTGGTCACTTTGTGCTGTGCAGGAGCCGATACTCAGTGTTACCGTCTATCTCTGAGCTCTAATAAAAGCCTATTTGGAGGGCCCTTTTCTTGCCAGAAGTGGCAAAGAAGATGGTGATGCTAACTTGCTTCAGTGTAGGCAGCTTTCCCTGTCAGTTTCCCAGGCACCTGCACGTGCCACAGCAGGGAAGAATAAAAATTGCTGCTAGTAATTTTGAGACAAATCTCCAGGGGAAGAAGAGCTTTCATCAAGGAATTTGACTTGGGAGGAAGAAACATAGGCACTTGCATGAATGTGCGGGGTCCTTATCTCATAGACAGAAGAGTGGGTCCAACCCCTTCCAACTCATTACAGCTCTGAGGCTGCTGTGTCTGTGTATCTCCCTTTCCTGTGCAGTGCTAGATCCTGCAAGAAACCTCATCTTCCGTCTTACTTACAAACAAGTTCACCTGTCAAGAACGCAGGAAACCCCTGCAAACTTCACTGGGACTATTTGCAGACTTCAGCTTAAGCACTCTGATAAATGCAACTAATGGGGGCTGTGTGTGAAGATTTCATGCCTGCAGTCATATTTCCACTCAGCCCACGTGCATGACCCATGGTTTTTCAACTGTGAGCAGGTCCTTCCAGGCGTTCCTGGGCACAAGTGTGTAACGGCAAAAATGCAGCTAATGACATTGCAAATTATTTACATTGAAAATAACAAACGGCCTTCACAAAATATCAAATAACTTCCATCCTGCAAGCACAGTTTTGGAAGAAATTGAAATGATGCACTGTATCATGTCTGCTGGCCCAGAGATGAAAAGGGAAAGAAAGATAATCAAATTGAATATTGAATGTTTGCTGTTGAGGTTACCGCTTAACCCAGCTAACCTGTGAAAACAGATAGTCCTACATTCCCAGGTGTTTTGGCATCTTTTTCATCTTGTTCTCTCTGCCTCAGCAAAGAGACAGCCATTTCTCTCTCTATCTGTCTTAGTGTATTTAGCTTTTGCAAAAAGAAGGCAAAAACGTTTTTTTCTGTCTAGAGTTGTACTAGAGCGAGGTTAGGGCAAACACACGTGCGAACTTGCGCACACACACACTTTGGTCCATCACAACTGCAGCAAGAGAGGAATTAATTTTTAAGTGTTCAAGCCCTTGCAGAGTTGTATAACATCAGAGAATTCCTCCACTGCGTGAGTATAAAGAAAAGGAAAGGCTCATTTTTAATCCATTTTTAATTTTTGGCTCCATAAAAATGCTGGAGCCCCTTGACAGACCCCCTCAGGGAGTGGTTGCGTGAAATGTGCCAACAGCTGGGTGGCACAAATTTGGAAAGCACTGCTGTTCGTAAAGAACGGAACTGAATGCTGCTGTGAGAAAGCAGTGCATTTTCCAAAATAATCCTTTTATTTCCATATTAATGCTTAAGAGAGGAACAAATGTGTATTCATTGGATAGAGCTGGGAAGTCAGCTCTTTACAGAAAAGCAGAAATCTCCCCACCACCATTCGCAGCAGGGAAGTGTTGAAAAGTTTTAGAATAGCAAGTTCCCTTTGATTTTTTTTAAAACTATATTTGGTTCAGAGCTCCCTTGACAAATTAAAGGAATACCAGGCGGCCTCAGGACTGCCTTGTTTCATGGCATGTTTCATGAGGTTTCTCACTCTCAGTGTCATGGAAAAAGCCAGTCCGTTTCTCACCAACGCTCCCAAAGAACCTAGGAGCAAAACGAGAGCTACAAAACGCTTTGAACCTGTGGGATAAGCAACAGCTTGAGGTATTAAGAACCGGTATTTGTTTGCTGGGCTGTTTGCGTTCATAAAGCCATGGAGATTGCTGGCTCTGTAACCGAGGAGCAGATAAGATAAAAACAATAAGGCAAATGCAGGGTTAGGCCGATGGTGCACGTGGCTGCTCTCCCATCAATCAGCCGGAGACTCACGGGTCTAGGGATATCGTGTGAGAGTGGCCTGTTCTGCTCTTGTGAGGAGCTTCTCTTGGCCTGCTCCCTCTCCCAGGCCCTGGCAGACCCCTCTGTGCAGTGCACCTGGGCCTCCTCACCCACCTCCGGGCCCAACCAGGAGAGGCGAGAGGTGGCCTGTCCATCTGCCTTTCAGCACAAAGATCTCCAAGCATCTACCCCAACCCATCAGTACCTGCTTCCTCCTCGGCTCGCCGACCTGGAGGACCTCGCCGCAGTCAGATGTGTCATGGCTGACAATTTATGCTGGCTTCTCATCTCCTCTCTTTTTCTCGGTCATCCACTGCCAGCCACTGCTGGAGGTGGCACATGGCTTGCCTGGGCTAGGCAAGCTTTTAGTCTGACTAGGCATGTCATTTTTATAGGTAGTGAAATCTCCATAAGGACGGAGGGAAACATGGGTATGTGGGCCTGGTCCGACATGGGAAAATATGGGGTTTGGAGGATTTTTCGAGCAGGAGTGGAAGGCAGACGCTTGACCGGGAATGAATGCCTCAGCAACTGAGGGAGTCCTTCCTTCCACAGCTGCCCTTTTCTCATGTTCTCAGTGCTCTGCTGCATCCCCTTCCCCAGCATCACCATTCACATTTCAAGTGAGCCCTCTTGCCTGGAGCATGCTGTATATAATGTTTCTAAGGAGGAATGTGGGGGTGGAAAGACCACATGAGGTCATAAAGTTTTTGTGGAGTTGCAATTTGATCCAGAAAGTGAATTACCAGGTGCTTCTTCAGAGAGGGATTGGAGGTTATATTTAAATACCTCATTTAGGAAGGCATTTTACGCTAGGAGAGAATCAATTCCATTTATTTGCTAAATGTACATTTGTTTTGCCATAGTGTAATTCCAGGATGACATTTTAATTGATCAGTGGATTGAACTGACAACTTTAAAAAAAAAAAGGCTACATGTCATTATCCCTAACAGAGGATTTTACCAGGCTGTGGAGTAATAAGCCTTAAAAAGGCAAAAGCCTTCGGATGTTTATTTTCAGAAATTCGCTTTTCTCTTTTAACTTGCAGGGAAGGGAGGTAGTGGGAGTGCTGTCCTCATACAGTAATCAGCACATGATCTCAGGGCTCCAGGACCAGGGTGGAAATAACATCGATCAATGTGCTTTAATCAAGCAGGGAAAACGGTGGAGCTTTGATAGTGCCCTGCAAATGGATGTACTGCTGCTAGAACAGCTATTAGCTTAGTTACCTCTCGGGGATGCTTCTTGTCATAGAGAATTTGTAGTGAAGACGTTACGCTTCTGTGAGTTGTAAAGCAGGGGTGAGTCTGGTCATGACTTGGCTGGGAGACGGCTAGGTTTGTTCCCGATTCTCATGTAGACTAGGCTGCTGGAAACATAGGTTGTATTTTCTTTCTGTAGTTTTACTGAATGGCACTGCTGAGCATTGCTCTCCTGCCCACTTCTTCAGATGTTCAGCGGGGACAACCAGCTGGAGAAGTAACTGAACTGCTTAAGGACGCTTGCAAGGCAAGTGCCTGCAGCCCATGGCCTGCTTCTGCAGGGACACTTGGAAACTTCATCCCAGGGAGCTTTTAAAGGGCATTCATTAAGCCATTCTGGATCATCACTTGGATATTTTTCTCTAGCTCTAAAATAGCCAGATTTAAGGTCACTTTATTTCTTAAGGTGAGTGTCTCCGCCATAGTTTAACCAAAGCAGTTCAGACTTACTCTTGTACTTATTTCAGGTAAAGTTTTGCAGCCCACCCTTGTGCCAACAGCCCTAAAATGCGTCTCCCTTGCTGCTTAGGCTGGCCTAAAGCTCTAGTCCCAGTTGAGACTTCAGGGGAAAAAAAAAACATCCCAGGCCACAGTGCTCCTGCATCATGAGGTTTTAATAGGGGCAGGGAGAAGTCGGTTTGGGAACATGTTCAGGGAAGGGGAGAAGTGGTAGCAAAGTGCTTACAGGTATGGCTGGGAGGTAATGGTGGGACCAGACAGCAAGCTGTGGGAGAAGAGCCGTAGTGAAGAGATATCCTTGCTGGAGAGCAAGGAGAGGAGGGATGGAGAGCGGGGGCAGAGAGCCCAGGAATCTGGCACGGCTGAGCGGTGAGTGTCGGAGAGCGATAAGGACAATTTGGGCTCAGTGCGGGACGACTGCAGATATGGAAAGAGGAGAAAATGAGGCACACCAAAGCCTTATGATCATGAGGTGAGCGAGACCAAGAAGGAAGGAGAGCTCAGGGGTGGAGGCCAAAGGCTGCTGACGCGAGGGGCATTTTGCAGCCCTTCTTTCTCCCAGGTCTGCAGGCAAAATAATTTCATTGGTCGTCCTCACGGTCTTTCCCCCTGCCTTCCTCGCCACATGCAGGGACTGGGGCAACCCAAGCCCTCGACCGGCTGCTCGAGGCTGGTAGCTGTAACGATAGTGATAATGAGTATTGACGGAGGGGAGGGAAAGGAGAGCAGCTGTGGAGCAGGGGGAGGTTGCCTGAGTACAGTAATCGTGTTTGGCAGGTCAAGGGTGAACTGAGGCCGGCGGGATTTGAGCAATGCCCAAGGCTAGCAAAGTGGTGTTATAATAAACCCCAGATGTTTCCGCTATTTACAATGTATATGTTATGTTTAAACCTGAAAATACATCCTAGGATCTGGTGGGTAGGGAAGTAGTTATTAGCTGCTTGGAAATGACTTGTTGGTAACGTATCTGTTCCCCCTTGATATTAGCTGTTGCCTGTTTAACATATAAATCTTCTAAGCAGAGACCCTCAAGAACAGCTTTTTTTTTCAGTTTTATTTTTTTTCCAAATCAGTGGTTCCGTTTGACTTCATGAGAAACTCGCGCCGTGCTCCTCAACAGCTTTTTGGAAGAGTTGAGCCTGGGCACTGTGGACCCTGGGAGCTGTGCTCACAGCCTGTGTGGGAGAGGGGAGGGACACTGCTGTCAGGCATGGGGGAATGAGGCAGTCACAGGTGCACAGAAAGCACCATTTAATTTTCCCAGACTAATTGTTTTAGAGCTTGGAGCCAGAAACCTTGTGGGATGTCACGGGCCACAGCAGAACCACAGCAGCTCTGAATAAGCGTTTAAGGGGGGGATTTAGTTGGTTGGACATTTACGTCAAATCAAAGGCTTCCTTACGGGAGTAAATTAGTTAACTAAACTGTGAATTTACAGCCTGATGGTTGTTCTGCACAAACCCTCCAGGTGATCAGAGTTACAGCTGGTCCAGACAGGGCACTGAGAATATTAACATTTAAAGTGGTTTAACTGAACTGCGGAAAACCCTGAGGTGTGTGTTGCTGTGGAGGGCTGCAGAGCCACGAGCGAACTTCTGCTGAATCTGCTTTGGGAATGAGTTAAACCAAAATGAGGCAAAGCTGCCTGAATCCTGAGCAGAACTGCTCACTCTGATGTTTAATTTGATGTAAATATTGCAGGTGAGATGCACATCTTCAATGAATCTCGATTGTTTTTTTCCCCCCGTGTACTCTGTCTGCCCAAGTCTCCATAGATCAGTCTGCACGATGCAGAAATCACGCCATTCGTGGGTGGCTGTGGTGCTAGGGGACGTGCGTAGGGTCCTCTGCCCCTGGTGTCAGATGTGGAAGAGAAATGCTTTAGAAAGCCATACTGCGTGGAAACCTTGCTGAAGGCCAGGCTGCAGTTTGCAAGGAAAATGACTAAAAATGGAGTCCTAACCTGGACGCACCAGTCTAATTTACTTCTTCCAAGAATCCTTTCACCAAGGGTCCCTGAGGCACAAGTGCAAGCTGAGTAGCTGAACTGCACTGCACTTATCATGTCTGGGTATGGCTTTGGGTCTGGGTACATAGAAACCTGGTGGGGCTGGGGAGCTGGCTGTGCTAATCTTGACAGTTTCCATCAAATTTTTCTTCCTTGTTCTCTGTGTTTATCCCAAACACTTCCTGTGAAGCTACTCAATCACAAGTCTATTGTGGCTTCTACTAGGAAAGATACCTTTTTTGTTTGTTTTCTTTCTCTTGGGCTTTATTGTCCTCCCACATCCAGTGTGCCTTCCTCCTAGAGATTTTCTTGTTTTGAGCCCCAGTGGACAGCTCCCTGCCTAGCCATCCAGTTTTATGGTATTTCGTGTCACTTCATAAAAAGAGGCAGGGTGCAAGGCTTTGGCTAGACTGCCTGCCTGCATGATGTTGATGGCTCTCCCTAGCCCTCGCTGTCTGCTCGGACTTGTCTGCAGCAGGGAAGGACCCCTGGTTCGTGCAGCTCTAATGCAACATTGCCCACTCCGGTTTGAAGTGTGGGAGGCCACTCCAGTTAGTATGGATTCAGGGTCTGGTGACTTGATGCAGACTTATAAGAGCACTGCAAATTCCTATCCCATCCCATGCATTAATTTCCCCATGCGGGAAGCCCAAAGTGTAGAAATTTCACTTGTTTAAGATCATTCTGGAAGGCTAGACTTGTCTCTGCTGATTGAGAGGGAGATTTTTATGTTTTTCAGCTATTTCAATTTGAAGATCAATTTATTCAAAGTGAAGTTGCTGAATACAAGTTAAAAGAGCAGAAAACTGCTTTTTCCTCTCCCAATCTATGCATAAAAATGAGGTACTTCCCCTTCTTTAAGGACACGATGACCAGAAGTAGTTCATAAATCACATTTACTACTCCTCTGTTTAGTAAGCCTGTTGACTTCGAATTCGAAACGTGTTTTAATAAACTTTCTGCTTCATTCATTCCCCAAGTGTCTGGCAGATTCAGCTACTACAAGACATCTCAAAATTCTTTTTTCTGTGTTTTACTCTCTATCCATCAGCCCTGGGTAAAAAAAGAATCAGTCAGACAGGAAACATGTCAGATGATAATACACTATTTTCCAGCCTAAAACCATCTAAGAATTTATGGGCTGGCTACTTTTATATTCAGTTATACAGGTGACCAAATAAATAGAGGGAAAAGACAGCATATCCTTAATGCTTGGAAACTAGAATTATCAAATTGAGAAGAAGGGCTATACCTAAGAAACCAATATCAATACCTATTTAGATACCCAAGAAGCCAATGTCAACACCTATTTAGAAAACAATAACAATCTTTTTCGTTTTTCCTTTTTAGGAAAATAATAGTGTACAGAAAGGAAAAGATGATTAAAGCCTGCTGTTCGGATCAGTGCTTTCTCTGATGATTTAAATTATGTTTAAGGTTGGTGAAGCAAGCCTTGGGAATTAACAGCTGTCAAATATCTAACTACTATCAAAACAGTTTGTCTCATGAGCACTTAAAATACTGAAAAACAAAAAACAAAACAAAACAAAACAAATTCGCATTCTTTTCTCTACTCAGAAAAATTAGGATCAAGAGCCTGGGGGGAAGGGAGCCTCTGATCCTGGAGCTTTTTGCCTTTCTTGGCATGAAAATCTGGCCTTCCAGAAATTGTACATCTTGTTTGGTGTGCATGCCCAATGAACCTCAGATGCATCTGTGAAAGCTCACAGAGGGACAGAGATGCCAGATACTGCCATGACTATGTTGCTGTTTTGCTGGATTTAGACCCTCCTCTGTACACTCCCAATTCATGTCAGAGCGACTCATGAGAAAGGCTTTGGGGCCTTTTCACACCTCCCTGAACATGTAGGGTGTGTTCACTTCCTCTCCCTTTTAAAAAAGAGTTAGGCTCTTCCCCTTTGACTCCAGGAAAAAACATATATTGATACTAATTTTATTTAATCCTTGGTATGTTCATGCACCACTGTATATTCATGAAGCTGATGAAATAAAATACTCTACAAAAAGAAGAGCACTCCTGGAAATAACAAATTCCAAGCCACGTCTTAAATTCTTCCCAGAGGCAAAAAAAAGTGATAAAAATATAATAGGCATTCAGTATAACGACACTGGCTTTTTTAATTATTCGTTTTCTCCACGATATTGAGTTTTATGACATCTCTTACAGTATATAACAGTATGTATACTCACAGTAACAGTATGTCTATCTTTTACAGAGTATTTTTCTGGCTGGATTTTCTCCATTTCCCTTAGCAATAATGGTGTCCTGCTTGGTTGCTTCCTTCATAAAATTCCCTTTGCAGCCAGAAGGGGGACTCAGGATATTAAATTTCAGCAGAGACCGTGAAATCATCCTTTGCGTTTCTTCTGAACATGCCTTTCTGATGCTCTTGCGGTTCATTCTTGGCTTCCATCAATCTTTCATGGCTTTCATTTGCATAGCTGTCATTATTGTGTACTTATCAATGTAGGACAAATTTTGGAGAAGGAAGTACCGCTGAGCTAGGACATACAGCTGGAATCAGGTTCCAGTCCATCAAGAAGAGGCTTTAGTACATCTTTTTTCTCTGCCCATTTATCACAGGGGTTGTCAACCCCTCTCAGTCCAGGCATCCCCACAGTTACATCCTCTCCCCAGTGAGCAAGTAGGATCCCAGACTATGTTCGTATGGGAAGATTTTGGAGATTGGGGCTCCCGAGCACATGGGAGCATTGCAAGACCAAGAGAGAGTCCTTGGTCTACGGGATGAACTTAAGAGCACCTCTCTTAAGGAAAGGGAATAAGTGGGCATTCCTCAGCAAAGACAATCATATTGTTTCATGCCGGTGGCAGTAGTAAGTAATCCGGGAGAGAAAAGCCGGAGGCTGCAACATTTTAGATAAACAGCAGACTCATCTTTTTGCTCTGCCCTGGGGTATAAATCCTGTCTGCAGTTGGGCTTCCTGCAGTGGTCTACTGTTCTTATGCCATCTTGCAGGAATGCGTGTTATAGCAAACCGGATATACCTGCTACTTCTGCTGCTGGAGGTGCACAACAGTTTCCACCGTAATCCCGTTTCCCAAGCCCTTTTAGGATTAGGTTTTTATGTTTTTTTTTTTTTTCCTGGAACGTGAGTTTCTTTCTCATGTCTTCTAGAAAGCCTGGACAAAAGACATACCTGGCTGCCACGATGGTTTCAGCATGGTTAGGGAGAAGGTAATACATTTGTCCTGTTAGGTGGTAGCCACACTGTTCAGTGAAAACTCAGACAGGAACTGGATACAATACCATCTCTGAGTTTTTGTACGATTTATGAAAAATGACTTTATCTTGAAGGAGTACTAAAAGAAAGAAAAAAGTGATGACAATTATAACCTTTGGCTTTTTGTCGAGAAGCTGTCTCAAGGCGCTCTGGCTTGAGGTTTTGGCTCTGTTGGGAGAGTAAAGAGATGTAGACTCAGACTTTGCAGTTCAGCTATCCAAAAGTAAATTGAGCTACTCTGAGCTCTCAGTGGGACTCTGCGGTAGAAATAGCTTTGCTGCAGATAAGCATGCAGTGGTACTACTAATGCTCTTCAGTAATTTATCATCAGCAGAAAAGCACATTTTATGCAGGCTGCTATGTGTATGCAGTCCAGGTGATTCATGACTGAAGTTGGTGTCCTGGCGAGGAATTAAAGGAAGTGGAAGAATTTCCTGTTGCAGAAATAATGGTAAACTGAAGCTTTTGTTTGAAATAACATAGAAAAGATAGGTCACAGGAGATGATACGTGAAAATCTCCAGCTCAGGAGTAACAAAAATAAAGGCATTGCCCATAATGCCATTATACTTGAGAATGAAGCAAAAGGGAGAGTAGGGAATGGTTGGGAAGTTAGGTCCATTTGGCCCTTTTGTACGGATGTTTAGAATCACATTAATGTCCTCCTAGCTTGAAGGATAGCCACATACTTACATGTATGTGGCTAACACCCAAAGTTGCTGTCATTACAGTCAAGTTTCTTAAATCAAATCAACTGAAGTAGAGACAGCATTGCCTCTAGGAGGACCTGTTAGGACTAATTTAATCCAGAAGTTTATTGATTCAACTTAATTTGTTAAGGAATTGATTTTATTGTGCATTTAATCATAAATCAGCTTTGAATCATTTAAGTATGTTCACATTGAAGCTTTCCATTGGTTTGAATAAAATTAATTTGTGCTTTGTTTAGAATTTTGGAAATTTGGAGATAGAGAAGGGCTGTGCTTTATTTTTTCCACCTTCTAAAGACTGTAGCACATTTCCCCGTCTTCTGGGGTGAAAAGCTGGCTGTATCAAATCAATGACAAAGCATTTTGCTTTCACGGGGCCAAAATTTCACCTTAGTACTGTGCTGGGCCTGCACTTCTTATTGTAACACCAATAAAGTTGTAGATACTTGCACACTTCGTATAATCAATTTTCAGGCTGTGGCTTCACCCAAAACCGTGACACATGAAAACCATTTGTAAGTTTAAAAAAAAAAAGTTAGGGAAAGGAGGTTTACTTATTTTACCACATCATTATTCTTTTAATTAGCAGCCAATTCAGAATTTATGTGGAATTTTTTAGATTTGGTAAATTATACACATTACTTACTAGGGCTGATAATTTTGAATGGATCTAGAAGGTCTGTATGTAGCTCCTATGTAAAGAATATCGCCTTCATGCAATTAAAAGCCATAATTCCTTCCTAACAAGACGTAGTGGTGGCCACGTTTTAAAGGGATTAGATACTTAAGATATTAAATAATTACTGACTGTTAGGATTTATTTAATGTATTTTATTTTTTTCACATAATCATAGATTTTAAGGCCATTGAGGGATTTTGACAAAAGGTTACATAAATACCTGCCAGAACGAGCTTGATAGATATGGATTGGGAGCTCCAGGTTGGACTCGATGGCCTCTTTGAGACCTATTTCACTTTCTTGTATTTGTGTGCTGATCCCTGTTCTGTATGATTTGCTACCTCGCTTTCACGCAGGTTTCCTGGTCTGCAGTTCTACGGCTCACAGTTGATCAGGAATATATTTTTTAAAAGCCTGGTAATTTTTCCTGCATAATTTTTGAACCTTTGACTACAGTCCAGAGACCATTTCAGAGCTACATAAAGTCTTTCTGTCCCTCTTCCAGTGAAAGCAGAAGCGTGGCATATTTCTACACGCTTCACTAATCATGTGGTTATGGATTTTTGGAGGTTGACCTTTAAAAAGAAATCTAATCTTGTATAATAATTTAACCAGGGGAGATATTAGGTCTTCATGGGAGCCGTTTTTTGATTGTAAGTATTTAGCAAAGTTTATCCTTAAGAGGTTTTCTTTTCATTTTTCGTTTGTTTGAAGATTGACTGTGCACATATTTAAACAGGTGTGCAATTCCTTCTCCATTTTCCCATAGCTGCATACTCTAAATGCGAAGTTCAGTATATGTCAGAAGTAAATTGTTTAGAGAGGTGTACATGAGATCCTTTCTGCATACTGTGTAAGTACGTTATGGTAAGTGCTATATTTAGATTTTTTGCTGACCTGGGCTTGAGTGGATAATTTGTGTACAATGCCCAGCTGCATCCAGATCCTCAGCTCCTAAAATGACTCAAACATCTTTGGGATGTATTCGCTAAACTGTTTGTGTACCTCCTGGTAAAAAAAGAAAGATTTTGCTAATAAACATTGCCAAGTGATGGCAACATCAGTTGTCTGAAAGGGCAGGGACCGCATGTGCTGTATCCCAGGGATAAGGCAAGTCCTTTTGCAGTGGAAGCTGCACCCTTCCCGGACTGTCAGTCCAAATAGTCCTTTCTTAGTGTGCATATGTTAAAGCAGTCATCTTCTGACATGGCTTTGGAGTGGAGGCACAGCATGTTCCGCTAGTGACAGCTTTGAAGTTTTTTACCTGGTGGAGATTTCAACAGGCAGGCGCAAGGGAAATCCTTCTTTCACGTGCTATGGTGCTTGGCTTGATGCGAGCACGTGCAACGCTGCTGTCTGTGCCCAGCATTAGAAGAAAATAACCCAGAAGGACTTCATCAAGGTGGCCCCATTGAAGTTTAGTTTGAGACAGACCCCACTATCCTTAGAGGAAGGGCTGCTGCCCCTGCTTCCCATAGGTTTTCTGTGTGTTGCCTTTGGGCATATGGACGGTCTTGTAGGCGTAGACCCTTCCATGGCCAGTGCTGAATGCTCAGGTAAATCACAGAAATTATAAAGTATTACTAGGAGACTTGACCGCAAAGGATTTAAAGGGGAGAAAGGGAAAGAATCTGGTGAATGGGGAGCCAAAATCCATAGTGTTAGGTTCGACTTGTGCATTAGCAAATCAATGTCTTGAAAGCTTGGAAGTTCTTCACACTGCTGTGAATATTTTATGCAGCCTGTAATGCAATGACAACTTCTTTCTTTTGATGCTTAAATTAATCTTCTTTTCTTAAAATTGATCTCTGCTTTTTAGCTTTGGTTCAGCTCATATCAAGGAAGCCATGCGACTTAGTTCAGTTCAGGTTTTTCTACCTTCTCACTCCAAAATTTCAGCACAGATGAGTGTTTTTTTTGTGGGGAGGAACATCAGCAGATGACTGAACCAATTAAAACTGTCAGCTGTGCCTGAGAATGCCCCGAAATCTTCTACACTATAGTTCAGATACCGTTATTCATACTTTTTTTATTCAACTTGTCACTAACATGGGAAGGTGCTCAAGGATGGCCGCTGGAAGCTTCTCTTGGGGATGTTGCATGCAGGCCTGGGTGCAGTCGTGGCGCTGGGGAAGAGGTAGGAGAGCGCCGTGTAAAGTCCTAGCGTCACACCTGTTGACCTTCATGGGTCCTTCCAGATAGTGTGTGCATAGAGGTCACATCTTGCTTTACTCCTGCAAAGATGTTTCCACTGCTGCATGTCACGTTCCAAAATGGTAGTTTAAGAATAACTTGAGATACCTGTAGGAAGCAACTATTCCCAGCTACAAACAGCAAACGGTTGAAGTGCACAGGCTGCTTTTGCTTAAACACTTTCATTAGGGCATGAAGAAATTTGAGTATTATTGACATGAAGCTTGGGCCATCTTTTTTGTTCTTGGTTTGTATAGCACCTGGCTAGGGAGTTCTTCCATTAAGAGAGTTTCCAGACACTGCTGCAATAGTAATTACCAATGGCAGTAATAAAATCAGTGCTTGAATTATCCTAAGTCATTGGCTTCAGCATGTCACAGCAGTGTATTCCATGGGTTAAACACACACATTTAAAAAAAGACAGTTTCCTTTTCTCCAGATATCTAGATGTGTTTTCATTTTCTACAGGGTGTCTCATTAGCTGTGTACAGGAGGCAGATAAGCATATTCAGCATTATGCCTTTTGTTATTTCACATACGTCTTTCACTGATCTTGCATAGGGAACTGAAGGTTAGTCTGTTAAATACATCCTTATACAGAGGTAACGCAGTGTATCTTGCCCTTTTCAGGAACTTGTGGCTTTCCGTGCCATTTTTGTTAGGAGAAAATTACGGGAAATTTGTGCCATAAAAGATGCGTGTGTGCTCATGTGTTACATTCTTTCATATATTACCTACTCATGATTAGCCTGTGTCCTTTTCTTAATGTACCCTGTGATTCTGTTGTCATTGCTGTACCTTGATCCATTTGTTCAGCTGAACCGTCGTCATGATTATCCTATTACCAAGGCAAAGATTTCTGAGAATTTAAGTCCTAAGTTCATGCTGGGCTGCCTCAGTAAGGAGCTCCTGCTGTCTCCCATTAACACGTGGCAGATATTAATTTCCCTGGACTCTTGAAAACTGAGTCATTTCCTCTGATGCTGAACCATGGATTTGGTGACCTTTCTGTGGGCTTTGTGGGAAGGGGATTGTTCGGGGCTTGGCAGGGGGAGGCAATTGTTTTGGTAAAGCCCATTTCAGGTCTTTTTGTGCATTCACTGGTTATTACTTCCAGTGCTTCTGTTGTGGGTCCCTCAACTCAGCTTACTCAGCTATCGCTGTTGGTGGTGGCCATGACTCCAGGCACGGTGAGCCATGCAGCTATAGCACCTTGTGGTATCTCGTATCTCACAGTCTGGGAATCCCCATTTGATCCTTTTTTTCCACTGAATTTCACCTGTCATAGCACAGGCCATTCCCCTTGTGTTGTACCATTGATTAATAAGACATTTCATGTGGGCCATAGGTCCTTCTGGTTTTCCTCTTCAAAATGGAGAATTATTTTAATATGCAGAAAATTTATGTATGTCAATCGTTTGGCTACAATTTGTCTGAAGCCATTTTAATTCTGCACCGTGCACAGACGTGCCAGACTGTTGCTTTTATGCATATAGGCCTGAGCTCTCCCTAGGAGTAGAGAGTTTGGCAGGTTTAATTAGGAAGATCTCTGACCAGGCACATAAAAGTCTCCTTGCAGCATCTCTGTGATGGATGGTCTTTTTCTTTCTCTTAAGGCCTTCACTGCCTCAAGGGGATGAGGCAGGTTTTGAGGAGTACCAGGGCCTGCTATGGATAAAGCCACAGTGGGCAATTTATTGACTGATGCATGGCACACTTTCATCTATGAGGTGGAACTACTGCAGAATCAGAACATTCCGAAAAGCCAAGAGAAGAGTGTAAGAATTAAAAATGGGCCTTTTTATGATGAGGTTTAAGGGAAAGCAATGATTCATTTTTTTGTGCACGAATGCTCCAGCCGTGCTGGAACCGTTTGAAGGGAAAGAGCGCGATGGAGAAACGCTGAGAGGATGCAGAAGCAGCTGAGTCCAAGGGAGGTGGAAACAAGAGCTATAAAATTTAGAAAAATGTACATAGGATTTCAAAGCTTACAGGATTCAGACCAGAGAAGACCGCGTTCCCTGGTGGTGGCAAGTACAGGAGTGTGTGAGAGGACAGATAATGTGAGAGGGAAAGGAGGAGAATCTGGCTGCAGCATTTTGGATCCCTCAGACTGAAAGATTAAAGCTGTAGGGAGGCTATCAAAAAGTGTAAGTAAGTTCTACAAAAGCAGACAAACAAACAAAAAAAGGAGTTACCTAAGAACTGGATTTTCATCAGCAGTCTGCTATTGTGGAGTGGAATACGCTTTGAAATGATGCCAAAGGAGAATGTACTTGGAATGTCGTTGTGTCGCTCATCTTCCCTTTCTTGTCCTCTTCCCCCCCACCCCCCCATTTCTCTTTATTCTTCCCAGCACCATCTTCGGACGCACCTAAATTGCCACATGTTTACCACAGTCTAGACCAAAGTTTAAATTTGGCATGCCTCTCCACTCAGGAATCTGGTGAATCTTCCAAATCTGGCCATAACTCCTAGTCTGGGATCCAGCCAAATTAACAATGCCATCACAGCCTTTGCTTTTAGGTGGTTCTCTCAGACGTGCTAGTCTCTGATGGTCAGTGCAAGTCTTTCTAAAAGCAAAGAGAGATTAGTGTTGAAAATGCTTATGCTGGAGAGTAGACGAGAGAGAGAGACATGTATATTGCAGCAAACCACTTTTGCTCGCCTCATCTGACTTCAATATATGCAACTCAAGACAAAGTTTTCTAATGTGTAGTCCTGAAGTTCAGCTCCTAAATCAAAAGTGGCTTCATTTAAAAAAAATCATTGAGTACTTTCAAGTCCCCTTGAAGTCCATGGTATTTATGCCTGCCTAGCACTTCTCAGCATCAGATTGCTTATTTTAGTGCTGAAATAAAGATTCTGGAGTATTCCTTTGTGCACTTAGGTATGTAAAATACGGCCTTGCAAGGTTTTCGTATCGACTTTGTGAGCAGTTGTCCCTACATTGCTTGTTGGATATCAAGTACACTTATTTTACACTGTCCCTGCATTTTCAGCCTGTATGATCAGGTTTTTGTATTGACAGTGTCTAACAGGATCATCAGCGTTTATTGGGGAAGTAGCTAGCTGGAGTCAGCTGCAGCATTTTGAACCTGAGGAGAGAACGTTTAATGCAATCAGGCTGTGTGTTCCTGTAGATATGATCATCAGTAAATAAATTAAGTGTTGACCTTTAAATTATAATCTTTAGGTTAGACGCTCACTCACACCCAGTTTCTGTTGTGCAACCTGCGTTTTGCTGTCTTTGAATTCAGTTCCCTGTCTCTGAGGAGGTCTAAGCTCTGAAACTGATACTTTGAGTGACTGCACAAGGCTTGACAGCTTGGTATTATCTTGTTACAAGGAGTAAATGGGTACTCTTAGCCTTTCCCTCATGGGCATGATTCTGCTTCTGGACACACTAGTTTGTCACTACCGTCCTTTTTCTGGTTCCACTGGAGACGCTTTTAATTTACACAGAGCAGAGGGGTGTAGGGAGACCTTCTCCATGTGTACAATACTTTCTCCACTTTTCCATTTTCAGTGACCTGTTGAAAATGTTGCCTTCCCAAGGTCGTGTTATGAAATGGCCTATAAAACTCTTCTTGGAAGGATTTGCTGTGATACCGACAGAAGGAACGAAAGCGAGATTAACACAAGCTCGGACAGCATTTTCGTGGCTGGAGATAAAAATACCACGTACTTGATAGCATTTCACTCAAAATAAACCAGTAGTTCACGTAGAGCTCTTTGAGTCTGTTGGGTGCACCATTGCTTTGAAAGGATAAAATGAGACTACAGCACCATCATACCTAAAGCTATCAGGCTCACTGAGTTTAGATCCAGACTCTCCACGGCCTCAGATGAGCGGTTTCTGGTCAGGGTAACCGGAGCTGCAGTTGCCTTTGCAACTAGCTTTTGGAAGGAGTTACTCTGATTTATGGTGGCACTTATTTGTTCCTTCCGGGTCCAAAAAAGCACATGGCTGGAGTGCTACGCGCCCTCCCTTTTGCTCTGTTTCTTGGCTCCTGATCTGGGAACTGGCCATTCATAGGGTCTCCCTTCTCTTGACCTTTACGATATCTAAAATTTCTGCAAAAATTTTCTTGTAGCATCACTAAGAAGAATAAGATTATGTGGATCTTGATTTTGTGTGCAGTGCTCAAAGATAAATGTTGGTTCTGCTTTTTTTCCTTTTGTTCTTCTTCACAGATTTTTAGGTGTTCCAATCATACTAAGACTCAGAAGCTGAAACATATTTGGCCATATTTTCAAGAGAGTACCACACTGAACAATTCTCATTTAAGCAGATAAATAACTTGTTGGATTTTGCAATTTCTCAGCTCGTATTTAGTTATTCTGATGTTTTGGAGAGTTTGCTTGTGTAGGATTATGTTCTGTCATCACCTAGTGTTTTATCACATAGGTAATCTGCACAGAGATTCAGCATATGGGAATGAGATAGCTAGATTTTGAAAACTTCCCAGAATCTAAATGTTGCCTGAGATAATAATAGGAGCATTAAAAACAAAACCAAACCACAAATGGTCTGCTTTTTTAATTGTCTAAACAGGAGCAGAATTATTTCAAAAATAGCTTATAGAGTTTATATGCAGGGCTTTAGAAAATCTGGCCTGCTGATGATAATTCTGAGCTTGATTACAATCTCATATGCAAGGGGAGAAGGCTTTTTGGAAATAATATAATTTGTCTTGTATTACTTCCCTGCCTGGAGCATTATGCTACAAAAAAGCAAATTTGAGGCTAAGGCAATGGATATTATTCTTGTGGCTTCCACTGCTATTCACCAAACCATTGGTCACAATTTTGCACAGCAAGCTATGCACACCTGTGTATTGACAAAGATGCCTAACGCCTTCCTGCGCTAAGATGCTTAAAAAGTTTTATGCCTTCCTAGGAAAAACAAAAACAAGAACAAAAAAAACTGCCATGGAATTTCAGCTGAAAGTATGTGGTTCCGTGATAATATTTTGCAGGTTTCCTGTTCAATTTGTTCAATGTGTTGAGCTTCCATGCAGATTAACTAGACAATCAAACACGGAGGGTGAGGAGATAACTGTGCCTTGCCACACTCACTAAAGTCCAGAAACAAGAAGTTATCTCCAGTCATATATTATCAGTGTGTATTTTGCAGAGTGAATATGGAAATGTGCGTTCCTTGACTGAGATGATATTACACAGGCCAGCAGGCATGCATTGCCGAAAAGAAATGCTAGAAAATACAGATATTCAGGCTGCCTTACTAAACAAAGCTTGCGCGCTTTTGCTGCTTAAATCCTTCTGCTGGGCTCCCAACAGTGTGGGCCTTTTGCTGACACAAGTCCTTTGTTGCTTTGTCAAGGCCTTTCGCATCGTGACAACCCTCGCTCCCCGTTATCACCCGTGTTGCTTTCTTAGAAAGTCTGTCAAGTCAGTGAAGGTCCATGGGTCACAGAGAGAGGTCCTGACCGGGGACCGTGAAAAGCTCGAGGTTAACGTGGGTGCCTTTCTGTGGGCCGAATTGACTCCTCAACCGGGAGGCCCTGCCAGGGTTTCAGTATATTTCCAGCGCGAGGAATACGTATAGAGTAGGTCCCAGTGCACCTTTCATTCAAGCAGTGCCGCGCGGGGAGTGTTTCCACGGTTAGTTTCCAGCGTTTCTCCTCAGGATGTGCTTATTTTCTTTGCTATCTGGCCTTTGTCATTCTTTGACTGATGGCACGTGTAAGAGCTCTGCTGCCGTGATACGGCGGTGACTTAACAGTGGCAACATCCAAAACGCGATCAGCAGTAAGTGCTGCAAGACTTCTCTTCAACGTTGAGCGTATATTTTGACCAAGTCATTCTGTCAGAGATGGCTTCCTCATCTCCTTTCTAGAAACCACAGAAAGGGTTTTTCTCACCCTTTCTTGCCTGCACAGAGCAAACTTTGCCCTGAGCATTTGACAGGAGCCCTGCTGGTGGAGGGAGCGGAGCTGTGACAGGCGCAGGAAGAAGAGGATGGAGAGGAGCCAAGCTGGCATGAGATGCGCTAGGAGCCAAGAGGAGGGGGGCAGAGAGGCGAGGAGAGGGGGAGATCCGCGTCCAGTTATCATTATAAATATCTGTGCCGGCTTTAAAATCATTTTTCTCCCTCAGACAAGGTCATGCCTCACCAGAACCGGAGAAACTGGCACAGGCTGTGACAAAAGTCAGCTATCTCTTGTAGCGTTGGAAGCCGTAGCAGATCTCAGTCCACACACCCAGGCTATAGTTTTATCAGCACAAGCTTTCTCATATGCCTGGCAGGTCTGATTAGCTATTGCAAAAGAGTAGCTGAAAGGAAAAAAACCTAGTGTAAATGAAAGGGGAAAAAAAAAAAAAAGAATCTCTTTTCTAACGTGTCTGTGAGCAGCTTTTACTGCTTTCCCTGGAGAGCCTGCATGCTTGGACAGCGAGTTACTGTGAAATAGTGAGGGTCACTGCCATTGATTAAGTACTCTTTTATGTTTCCTGGTAACTCCTGAATTATGGCAAGAGTTGAGCATATTAATTTCACACTTTCTTTTTGCTGACAGCCCTGATGGAGGAAAAATTCTGCAAGTCATTTTGAGGAGATAATATTGAATTAAAATAAAATTCAGGAACAAAATGGCATCTCCCTCTCATTCCCAGTCTTACACTGATGTGTTGACAGGAAAATCAATAACCAGCTGAAGTCTTAAGCACAAAATTTTGGAGCCTTACAGTTATGCTTGTTCCCCTAATTTATAGAAGATATGTACTAGGAATACTACAAGTGAAATATAGTAAAATAAGTAATATTACATTTGTATTTCATACCTCTGCAGCTCCTTTTCTCATTTTGTGACAGAAGACTACAACCTTACTTCTTAAATGACAGGCTGAAACTGTCAGCACTAACCTTAGCAAAGCTGTTAATTAATGCTAATTACTTTGTGAGAAATTTTAAAGATGACATTCTTCATTCGTTTGGGTAAACGTCCCAATATTTATACATGTGTACATATATATGTGTGTGTGTACAGATATGTATATGTATTCACACAAACACACACAGGTATATACATACATAAGCATATTGCTTTTAGAATGGTGTGTGGGCACTTGTTTCGCAGCAAACAAAACATGTTTTCATGGCATTTGGGGGATGAGTTGGAATTTCTTAAATTATGACATGAGGAAAAAGATGGAAACCAAAACACAGGGACACGTTGTTGAGGGAAATTTCTTCCCGATCGTGAAACTCTAACCTTCAAGCACTTATCTAGTCTGTTATATTGCCTGAAGGCAGTCCACTACCCCCAGCTAAAATCTCCCCTGATGGAAATTAATTCCACGTCCTCCCCAGACAAGCTATTCCTGTGTGTGCTGGTCTCCCTGTCAGATATATTGCCGATGTCTAGTCTAAGACTTCCTGCCAGTTACTTTTTGTCCTAGCCAGTGGAGACACACAGAAAATGTTGTTACCTTCCTCTTAATCAGAATTTTTTTAATTATTGAAAGCTGTTGTCTTGTTCTGTCCCCATCCTGGCTTTTCTGCCAGTGGCTCGGCAACCTCATTCGGTCTTTTGTCCGTGTTTCCCCTGCCGCCAGCCATTTATGTTGTTCTCCTCTGAGCTGCTCCCAGTGGGTTCCCAGTTTCCAACGACATCAGGCCTTCCCTGATTGCCCGTGCTGAGAACATAAACGGTTGCGTCACGTGTGGGATGGGCAGTGCTCATGTTTATACCAGGCAAGAGCTTATCAGACCAGTGTTTATCCTGTTCTTCTGACAAATATTTTGATACGTATCTCTCAGAATTAAGGCTGTGATGGTACCACTTGGTTTCAGCCCGACTGGAATAGTAAGTAAGGGCAACTGACGTCAGCAAGTCTCCAAAAAAACACAAGTGACAGATATCAAAAATTATCAAATGTATTCCAGGATGTTTAAAGTCTTCACATCACAGGACCATACTGGAGACTTGCTCGTGTCATGATGAAAGCTTCTAATTTCTGCGCTGCAGAGAACCATTTGGCCGCCGAAGGCAGAACCCATGCCGGCCACTTGTTTCCCTAGACAGTCGTATAGTAATGCAAGAAACAAAAAACAGTAGATTTTACCAAAGGTGCTGCGTGGGAATACTGTCCCCCTGAGGATCCAGACCTGCAATGGGGCACAACTGAGCTGAGCTGGATTCACAAGCCACCACCTATCAGCTGCCCTGTTGCAGCTGGCAGCCCTTCCCTTATCACCCCTCCCCACTAAGGTGACATATGTGTTATCCTGCGCCTCAGCATAAATAGGGTTAAATTAAGTGTTTTACCTAATTTAATTTAATCAGTTTAGGTGTTTTACCTGTTGGAGCAGGATAGATGCTGGCTTAGAGTTAGCCCATGGGGTCACATGGAGGGTTGCCTCTCACAGAGTGACTGCATCTTATTGCGAAGGCCATGCCCAGAGGCCTGTACTGGTTGTGGAGTATTAGAGGTCTTCTTTAACTGGGAAAGCCCTAAATGGTTTGAGATTGACCTACACAAGAAACACCATTGACACAAAGTTACAGAAATTGAGAAATCAGCTGAAGTCCCTGCAGTGCATGTGAGCCATTGGCTGGGCATTTTCAATGTAATGTCCCTTTCTGGATCCAAAATATCCTTAACTGACATTGATTCTCTTGAAAGGCTTCCAAACCCATCTCTTACCTCAGGGAAAGGTTATGGCCAAGCTGAGTTTTAAGCTGGGTGTGTAATGTGGTTTATAATGTTTGGCTGGGGCAAGAACCTTCTCCCCAGGTTAGAGAAGCTGTGGGCTTGTATTTATGCTTTTAGCTCTCCATCAGATCAGTTGCACCTGGATCCTTTGGACAGCCACTAGCTCAGAGCAGTTGGAATAAGTAATGCGGCAAAACACCTTCCCTTTCTCCTTCTGCATTGCCTACTGAGACTGCCAGCCCCAGCATGCTGTCTTGCGTCTAGGCACACGTGATCAATTAAGTATTTTTAAAGCTTCATACCAAATGTGGAACCCCATTTTAGTTCACAATAAGGCTGCATTTAGCTTGCAGGCCTGTCACACAAGACCCGTGTAGGAAGACTCTGAACGGTCAAGCTAGCCTCTTATTAAACGCTCCCATACGCACTAATTTTGGTATCCATAACACACAAATGACTCTTGTCTATCGTATTTTGATGTAGGAAGCTTCGCTAGTCTGGTTGGGATTTTGCTCTCTGCGGCTTACCTTAGCTCAACTTCAGTTAGCACTGTTTTCCCTAACAAGGATGGCCTATTCACCAGCGCATTCTTTTATTTCTTTAGCGGTGCCTCCCAAATTGAAGGAAATGAAAAACCAAGAGGCTGCTGTGGGTCAGAAGCTAGTGCTAAGGTGTGAAACCACTTCAGAGTACCCTGCGCTCAGATTCAAGTGGTTAAAGAATGGAAAAGAGATAACCAAAAAAAACAGACCGGAAAATATCAAGATCCCCAAAAAACAAAAGTAAGTACAGAGACATATCTTACAGGGGGGGCTGGGAGGGAAGGGGTGCAAGCTGTTCACCAGAATGCAGGCACTGAGGTTATTAGCTGCAGTGTCTCTGCCGCACAGAGCTAATTGCTATGAGTTATGGAAGAAGAACATCTAAGGAACCAGATGCTGTCTTTATTTTTCTTGAACTTGTGCATGAAGCTGTAGTATGGTACAAATAGCCCATAATTTTCCCTTTTAAATTCCTATTTTTATTCCAATAGCCAAAGGCTGTCATTTTAACTTATAAGCCTCAGAGACAGGCCATTTCTAAACTACTCATAAAACAGAGGTACCTAATGCGTGTTGTCTGAAATCCGAGAATGTTTAAAATCATCAAAGTGACGCAGATTTGGGAATATTTTTGAGAGTCGCTTCATGAACAGTCCAGGCCTGAAGGAAGGCTGAACTCCTTCTGCAGTAGCTCTGGGTTCCCTGTTCTCAGCTGGCAGTAGCCCATTACCAGAGGTGTCCCAGCACCTACAGAGTGAGGCACCAGTCTGTCAGATGTCAGATGAGCTGGTAGGCCTGTGAATCCCATCCTCCCACCCAGCAGAGAGTCTGCCCGATGTGTGACTAGTGACCAGTGTCAAGGGACGGGCTGGTGCCTACTTGCTGTGGGGAAAGCAGAAGAAGCTATGCAATACTCTGCGTGCTTTGAGGCAGGAGAGAAGTCTATAGCTACTTTGTCCTTCCGACGCTGTCTAGGTGTAAAAGCTTTGAATATGGCTGCTTCTTCATAGAAGGGAGCTGTAAACATCTGTGTCCAAGCCCAGCCCTGCAATGCCCACTTCTGTCCATAGATAGGGGTGCTGCAAGCTGCACCATCTCTTCCCTCTGTGCAGGGTGCAACAGATCTGGGGGGCTCTACAAGAGAAGGTATTTCTCTCCAAGGTGTTAAGTGCCCCTGTATTTGTGGCCAGCTCTCATTTCCTTTGAGCAAACAGCAGTCACAGTCAAGGAGGTGCTTGTCCTTTTGGACTCATGCAGGATGAAAACGAGACGTCCTGCCCTCCCATCCAGTTTCTCCTGCCACGGCCAGGAGCTGGTGAAGCAAGGAGGGGGGCAGAGCAGCACCACAGCTGTCCCGTGCCATGGTCGCACAAATGGCAAGTAGGGAACCAGTGATGTCTCTTTCCAGCACTGTTGAAATGGAGCTGTTCCAGGTGGCACATAGCCTGGTAAATTGTCTAGACCCTTTTGCAAGGCCATATGTCTCAGTCAGAGTCAGGTTTTTAGTCTGTTCCACAGAGAAAAGGCTCAGGTCAGAGCCTGGACCTCGGCCACCCTGGCTGCACAGTGCTGCCTGTGCAGAAAAAAAAAATATTTTCTCCCATTGCATTTTGGCTGATGTTGACTGAGTGTGAAGCTCGAACCCCAGCAAACTGAGCAGAGTTAGGATTTCACCTTCTGTTTCTTCATGTTCCTCAGGGCTGGGCTTTATCAGCACAGCTTTGGATCAGTTCCAGTCTTGGCTATTCGTAGGTACTGGGAGACAGAGGAGCCCTTAGTGGAAGGAGTTATCATGTGGGGTTGAGCAGGAAATAGTTTTGAAGCCCCAGAACTGGGGCTGGGATGAACCCAAAGTCTCTCCAAGTTTTATGGAAGAAAAAGAGAAAGAGAGGAGGTGGTAAAAGAGAAACTAGCTAATAGCCATTGCTTAGAACATGCATGTGGAACACGTGAGGCTACTTCTGAGGTTTTGAGGTTTAAGTAAATGTTTAACATTCCCCAAAGATACATGTTGCGGTAGAATAACAAAAAAAACTAACAATCGTGACTTTTTTTGAAAACGGAAATCTGAAATTCTCGTCCTCCGCCTTAAATGCAGGCTTTCAGACTTGTAATGCTGGATTTCAGACTTGTATTCACTACCCCAACAGAAACTTATTCTGGAATAGAGACAACTTCTCACTTAGAGATGTGAAGTCACTAGATGTAAAGTAAGAAAAAGAGGAAGACAAGGATTTTCTTTGTCCGTATCTGGGGGATTTGGCTTGCCTTTTTGCTTTGAGACTGTAACCTGGGGAAGCATCACTGCCTTGCCATTCCTTCTTTTGCTTTTTACATGTTATTCCAGGATTGAGTGGATATGAACAGCTTAAGAGGGGTTAGATTTTATTTGGATAGAAAATAGGACAGGCACATGTTCTAAAGCTAATGAAATGGAGAAAAAATGCAGCGCTAATGAACGCGTAAAAGACCAAAATTAGAGTATTTGCAGATTAGAGTAAATAAAGCCACATAAGAAATTCCCATAGCAAATGAAATGAATATCAGTGATTAAGGGTTTTTTTTCATTTATTTTACTCATTTTTTTTCATAACAGCACATTGATAGATATTTGTCTCATTTGAATGTTGCCACATTGTTAGAACAAGCTTTCTTAGTGTGAACGTTTTACAATTAAGTGTGGGAAACACACAGGAGGAAGGTTAGATGATTGGTTTTTGAGCTATCTAGGATTAATATCTATTTAAAAGGTCAAATGGCTACATAAAAAGTAGGCTGTATTTCCAAAGAACCATTATCAGTATGTAGGATAGTGCTGTCTTATTGGCTCCTTCAATCCAGACAGCTGAGAAGAGTGCCTTCCACATTCTTATAAATCCTCATAAAATTTGCAACAGCCAAAAATGACTTCTGGCAATTTCGTATTTAAAAAAAAAAAAACACTTTTCTCATTGTATGATGGCAAAATAAAACTCATTCACTGTGGGGAAAAAAGAAAAGTTTCTGAGTTCTGACTATTTAGTTTTAGATTTTTTACCAAACTGTATGACTATCTGGTAGAATTACTACGTATCTAGCTCAGAAAGAGAATATGAAGGCTTTAGGTTGTCATCTGGAGTAGATATGGAAAAGACAAAACTACAGCTTAGTACTTATTGGATGCGTTGGGTCAGGGGTAATACTGCGGTTTCATAAGCTTTGCTGAAGCAGAGGGCAGATGCTGACTGTGTTCCCCTAGCTTTTTTAATGTGTTTAGAAGGGTCTGTGGAATTGCAGGTTTCCCCAGAGCTTAGCATTTTGAAGACTGGTGCTGCATGTGAAAGAAACTTCACGAATCGCTCTTCCAAGTTTGTTAGGCGTATTTTCTGGTGGTTGGTTGCAAGGGCTCAGGGCCCAGACGTCATGTCATTATCATACAGCAGGTGAATCAGACTGAATGACTGTGCCCCTGCAAATTCCAACAGAAACTGAGAAAGAGACATTGCATGAGTTAAAACAAGAGAAACTGCAAGAGTTTAAATTTTATTGTAAGGTATTAAAAGTAGTCAGATCTCTCCGTAAAAGGTATGAAAAGCAAACGCTTTTTACCTCAAATTTGCCATGGACAAAGAGCAGGCTCACAGTGGGTTTCTAGTGCTTTTATGATTGCTGGTGACTCATTAAGCCATAATACGTTAATTCACCCCAGCTCTAAGCATTTCCTGTGTGTCAATGGAAACACTGGAAAAAACAGGCACCAAACAGGGTCTTTCCACCTGCTAGTTAAACATTCCTGCTACTGCTCACTTGTAGTGGTAATGTTTCATTTTCCTTCTCCACATTTCAAATCTGGCTGAAGGCTTTGCTTTTTTTGTGCTAGGTAGTATGCTGAGCAGTGTAAAGTTCATTTCATTACTTGAACAGAAACTCCTGTACCAGGGCTGGTTTGTTTGGGCACAGGGAAGGTGTTTGCTGCTTCAGCCAGCTGATGGCACTGGAAAAGACAATGCACTAGGAAACCTTGTGTTAAGTGCCCTGTATTTTGGGCTTCTTCCTAGCTTAGCCTAGATATTTGCTCACAGATAGGCGACTCTGGATAACAGATGGAGCCTGGAAGCAAAGTGAATTCAAGCAGTCAGATAAACCCGGCTGGGACTGCATTCTGTGGGTGTGTTTTTTCCTTTCATGCACAAATAGAAGCTCAGTAGTGTCTTAGCTGTGATCCGCTACAGATAGAGCAGAAGCAAGCCTGATAGGGAAAGGTATTTTCTGATATAGTATGGTATTTGTTGAGAAAAGCGCAAGCATTTGGACACAACATCCCTTATCAGGAACTTTAGCAAGTACTGTTGGAGCGAAGGGAGCTACTAGGAGCTGCTTCATTTACGGCCATTGAGTCAGACTACTTTGAATTCTATCCTAGTAAGTCTCAATGATATCTTTAAGGTTATAAATATTCATATTATTTCTACAGTTTGCAGACTTCTTCTACAGTCATGAATAAATTTGGCCTATTAGACTTACAAGAAATATGGTTGTTTCACTTATTTTAGTACCATCTTAAAATTACAAAGGGAAACCCACACTTCCTCACCTCTCTCCATAGCTGACACTTCAAACAGAGTGATAAAATAAAAATTAATGTGTAGGGAAAAGAGTTGCCTCCTCTAAAAGCCGTGAGTACCATGAAGGCAGTTTGCATTGGCACAACTTAATATCATAGAGAGTGAGTATTGCAGAGAGCAGAGATACAGAGAGTGCCCACATAAAAATCATATAGCTGCAGCTGTGCTTCTTGTTTATCATTGGGTTAAACTGAGTTCCCAGCAGTGTCTGTCTATCTGCATTGCCTCTTGAAGTACCCTGAGGCTACAGTCTGCTCTCCGTATCGGCAGGCACGGTTGATCAGATAACCTGATCAGGCTGCTCACCCACTCTTGGCTACTCCCTCTTCTTGCAAGCCCAGTGGTCACAAGAAAGCTCTTTCAGGGCACGAGGTGGAGACTTTTATGATGTGAGTCTCTAGCGGAGCCGGGGGTCCATCTGGCACAGAGCTTTCACCACAGGGCTGGCTCCTTGGTGGTAGCACCTTTGCTTAGAGACGGGGAAGCATGACCTGCCCATAAGCAGATATTAGAGACGGGGTAGTTGACTGCGCTGCTGGAGGGAGTGATGGTTCACAGGGAAGCACTGGGAAGTGGCACTGGATTTTCGGTTGCTCCAGAAACCCTCCAGCCATGACAGGCTTGTCTCCAGCCCAAACCAGCCCCACTCAGTGCTTCCTGAAAGGCATAACCAGTTGTGCTGTCTGTGCAGGGAGTTAGCAGACTTGGTCATGCCAAAACAAAGTAACTCCTCAAACATCTCTTGCCTCAGTGCTCATGGCTACCCATGCTGGTGACTGGGAAATTTTGGAGGGGTGACTGGGAAATTTTAGAGGGGAAAAACCTTCACAACCCTGGAAACAATCCTTCTGATTGGGGTAGGCCAACATAAAGAAGCCCATGCTCATGCACTCTCCCAAGTGGCTATTCTGTGGGTGTAAAGGTCTTTGTTATAGGCAAAACTTTCCCAAAGCACCTCTTCTAAGGAGCAACTGGGAAAAGTAATAATTTTGCAAATTTTCCACAGTCTAGTCATTCCCCACACTCCAGGCAATGGGATTACTGACGTCACATGTGTTGGGGACCTCTTGAATGACATCAAACATGTTCCTACCAAATTAATGGGCAAGCAGGAGTTCTACATTCTAAAATCTAATCTTAAAACCTTGGAGACTGATTAAATTACATCTCTGAGCCAGGAACAAAATGTAGCTTCATGCAAATTGTGCTTCTGCCCATAACTTTTTGTTAATGCTGGAGAATGATTTACTATTGGTGTCTCAGAGGTTGTTAAAGAGAGTGGTGTGTCCTTATCTCATGATTATTTAGTCAGATGTTGGAAACTACAGTACTTACCCAGCACCCTGCTACTGGCAACAGGAACCCATAAGAAAGGGTAATCTATTCTAATATTACACCCATCTCTGTGGCATCTGAAGAGCTAACAGTTCAGCTGAGAGAGGAAGGCTGTTTTTCAGACATTTCCTTTAAGAACAAAGCCTCCTCTCAAGCAGAAAAGCATTAAAAAGTATCTTTGTTTGAGGTCATTAATATGCCTGTTTTCCAGCAGCCTGTAGGAGAGAGACTTTTTTACTCTCCTCCCTTCTTTCAAAACTGGACAGTGTTAACCTGTCAGAGTATACGAAAGGAAGACAAGACCCTTCACTGGGGGAAAAGGAGGGTGCATTAGTTGGTGCGATACAGGACATTTACATGCTTTTTCTAATTCCACAGGAAATACTCTGAGCTTCACATTTATAGAGCCACCTTGGCCGACGCCGGGGAATATGCATGCAGAGTGAGCAGCAAACTAGGGAATGACAGTACTAAAGCCAGTGTTATCATCACGGACACCAATGGTAAGATTTGGCTCTTTATTTTACTGTCATGTTCAGAGAGATCTTGTATTTATGCCGCCACTGGGACAAAAGGCTTTCAGGGAGGGAAAAGATTTGCTAGTGAAGTGGGAGTGGAAACACTGAAATCTGTTAGGCGTGCCGAGAAAATAAATTAGGCCTGACTTGTATTCAATATCGGTTTGACTTTCCTTACCCAAAGAAATGGGATACCTCTTACGGATGTCGCGAGATAGTGGCATTTTCTGTGAGACACCTTCCAATACCAAGTACAAGTCGCAGCCTAAATAATCAATATAAGAAGAGGATGAAGGAAAGGGAATATTATTTTTATTCCCATCATATACATAGGTAGTGGAGGCACTATAGGCCTATGGGGAGAGCTTTCATTTGACCTGAAACAAATCCCAGGCTGATTTCCAAACCAAAACTTTGTCTTTCAGTAATATTTGCATGGTTCTGATTGCCACTGCTTTTTTTTTCAGAGAAGTTGATGGGTTTTTTGATTTCTGCCATATTAGAGATACTGTGTTGAGCAGGTTCTTGACTGACATATCAAAGTTATTCAAAAGCATGAACGTTATCCAGGTATTGTGATTTAAATTTTTTTCTTGAGGAACAGAGATTCTTATCTGCAGATGGCTTTCAGACTTATTCAAACAATATAAAGATATTAGTTTTTTGGGGGGTTTTTTTGAGCTACTTTCTGTTTCATGTATAGGATGTTCAAAATGCCCCTGGCAGAATTTAATGAGTGCTTTCATTGTGCACAAATATTTTAGAGGTGCTGCTTCTCATTGCAAGTGCGTGGAGTTTGTGGTTCGGTAGAAGCCTTGTTTCTTGAGCATGACATTGACTAATTCAACTCTGGCAATTCAAGCTCTAGGATCTATCCAGTTGTGAAGTGTTAAACAAACAAACCCTAATTAGTAAACAAAGAGTAAATTCTGTGTGTATACAAGATGAGTTTTAAAGTGTTGTTGCAAGGGGAATTTACCGGAGATGCTCTTCTGTTGCACATTGTGCTTTGGAGCAGGAGACATATTTTACTAAATAGAAAGCTGAATGTGACCCTTTGCCAATCGGGTGTCGTCACTGCCTATTTGTTGTTGTGGAGTAACGCAGTGATTGCTAGACTGCATTCACATTGTATATTTGCTGTTCTAAATCATCAGCTAAAGACTCTCAAGTGCTGAGATTTTATCCTAGGTGTATGGTATTGCAGTTATGATCACATGTCAGGAGAATAATATAAAAGATCAAGTGTTATTTACCAAAATATTATTAGGAGCAAAAAGGGGCTGGTGCTTCTGTGTAGCTTTGAAACTGTGCTTGGTTTCCATCAATACAATATTTGATTGCTCAATAGCTGCTTGCACAGGAAGCAGCCTATACTGTTCCCAAAGAGCCAGAGTTCCCGAAACTCATCTGCAAGCGCTGGCTCGGGGCAAGGGTACAGATAAATGGAGGAAATGTGTGGATATCCTTCATATCTTTCTAAGAGAAGGGATGGTTGTGGAATGCATTCAGGACCTCATTGCTACGCTTGATGACATGAAATTTTAAAATTTCCTTTTGGGCTGTAGTGAATGACAGCAAAGCATTCCTGCTGCAGGGAAACAGGAGCTTGATTTTGAATGAGTGCATCTGCAGGCAAGCCCAACCATGTGCATTTGTAACTTCTGTGTTAGAATCTGTCTAATCATGTTGTGAAACATAACTCGTTTAAAACGCAACTGTGCAATGCAGCCCTCCTTAAATGCAGGGAAAATCTGGATCCGGTCTAAACCTGGCAGCTGGCTCTTATCTGTAAAACGACTCAGCTGGAAACCTACGTCTCAGTGATACTTGACAATTCAGAGTCAGGCATGGCATCATTCAGTGGATAAATAAATCAGTCATGCGTATTTGGTTGCCACACATACATCTGAACCTTCTCTGCTTATTATTGCTTATAAATTATCAGTCAAATAGTTACTAGTTTCCCTTCTAAAGGTGGAATTTTCCACCTAGATCTTAAGGAACAGCATGAGCAACATGTGGTGAGCGAAGAGCAATGGATCCCTAAGGCCTCTGAGGGCAACATCTGCTTTCCAAACACGGACAGACTCCCTGCACGGGTGACCTCCTCACCCCTCCTTCCCCCACGCTCCCTGACCTCTTCCCCTCGCTCACTTAATGACAGATTTGGGATCCAAACTCAGTAATGAGCCCTGAAGGGCAGTCATTACTCAGGTCTGATGTATCTGTGTGGTCCTGCCATATTCATAAGAATATAAAAAATGTATATTTATCCCTTATCTGTAATTTCCTACTGATGAGCTTTTGGAGAAGACCTTGGGGTCTGGAAGAGCCCAAGAGCCCCCTCAGAAACCTACTGTATGGATAGCTGAGGGGACTGAACATGACAGGGTAGGAAGAGAGGTTGCTTCCTTTCACCTCCAGCAGAAGGGGTGACAGTGGGACAGAGAATGACATGTCGGAGACCCCGATTTTCTTATGTTAGTACTAACCTGCTCATCCCTATGAACTACAGCATTAATTAGCCACTTAATTACTATTCAGTACTGCCACGTGTGTGCTAACCTGGTAGTACATGCCCTGCTCTCTAGAAACTAGATCATCCTCCCCCTTTATTCTGGGGGCATTGTGCACCTATGGTAGATAAGGTGATGACATTCCTGGATATGAACTTATTCTTATTTCCGCTAAAAAATGAGTGCTTTCCAGTAAAAAAAATCCTTGATGTAATTCCTTAGAACTTTGTCAAACTTTAACAATTTTAGTTGAAATTTTCTTTGCTAGTGTATGTCCTAAGAGAGAACTCTAGGACCAGATCAAAGGTCCATCTGGTACAGTGCCTGGTCTCTGACATCACCAGCAAAAGTACCAGAAAAAACAGTATGTGGAGAGAAACGCAAATGTGGGTGGTTTTTTTTTCCAAAGAATAGAAAAAATACACCTTTACTACTAAAGTAACACTTCTTAAAATGACTACTTTCAGTTTTCCTGCTCCTAATCATAGAAATATTAACATTTATAAACAAAACCATTGTAAGATTTTCTTCTTTGTTGTTATGTGCAAAACATTTTATTTTTCCTTAATTTCATTCCCAGAAGTGATCAAACTAGTTTACCTTAAACACTAGTAGTCAAAGCAATAGTAACTTGAATTCTTGTTGTTGTTGTTGTTGTTGCTATCATTACTGTTATTTAAAAGAAGTGCCAAATTTGCTGTTGTGGAAGTGTGGTCTACAAACATATGCGCTTACACAGGGTATGTGCTATATTTAAGTCTTCTCCTTTTTAATGAAAAATACGTAAAGTCTCACATATAATGCCATATGTATAGCTTAAAATGCAACAAATATAAAAGCAGGTAGACAAACACTGTTTTCTAACAGTATTAATAGCATGCAGAGGGAACTGTTTTGTTCTCTTTTAAATTTGTAATGAGTGTAGCTTGCCTGCAGGATACGAACTGCCTTCTTATTTTCATTCGCTCCCACTCATATATGCTCCCCATTGAAAAATTGTAATTGAGCTTAGAAGAGAGGCATGAAGTTCTCCTGGAGTTATATAATTGGTGCACTGGTTTGGGTATGTGGTAATAATTGCTTTTTTGCCTAATTTGTCACTTTAGCGAGGCAAAGCATTCTTGCAGCAAATTTTTTCAGAGACTGTGCCATAAATGTAAGACCTTACTAAGTATAAAGGACACTGAGAGAATACTTTATACCACAGGCAAAGTTTTCAATTTCATGTTTGAAAAGTTTGTCACAGATTAGACAAGGTAAGTGACCTTATTTGCTAACATGTTGAGCCGCTAAATCTGACGTTGGCTATTCACATTAAAACCTGCTGGCCTAAATCTTTCATCTCACTAAGGAGGTATGCTGTTCCCAGCGTGGCTCACAGCGCAAAAGGGTGGATTCCTGCAGAGAGATTTCAGAAGCGACCAGTCTTCAATGTAGCGTTGTAGGCTGCGCTGCTGGCTAGTAGCAGGGCATTGTGTGAGCACTCATCCTCCACTCCTCCGCAAAAGGAGGTGACATGGTTTCAGCCATCAGTGAAGGTGTTTGGGACAACTTTACCTGAACTGAAGGCAGCAAGTGCTCGGGCGATCTGTTAATGTGGCTTGGCTGGGGGCAGAAGTAAGCCTTGGTTAAATTCATTACCTGCACAGTCAGTGCCCTGCACAAGCCTCTGTAGTTGCATCCTTAGGACTTTCAGTGATACTAACAGCTCAGAGTTGTACAGTAACTAACAGGTACCTGCTCTTCCTCAGGCCATTAGAGTTTAATGTGTGAGTATACTATTCTTCTGAAGGAATTCAGGAGCTGATCTTTCAGAAAATGGCAGAGAAATACTTAAGCAAAACCAGCATCATGTGTCTAGCGCCCCACAGTGCATGTGACTAAGTATGAAATACTTGACATGAAAGAAAAGTCCCTTACTACTCAAATGTTGATCCATCTGAGATTTGATTAGGGCAGGAGATCAGTGTACTTCTTCGTTAGGATAGTTACATGTGATTTCAAGCCATAGTTTATTATTCATATGCGAGGCTAGCATTACGGGTTAGATTCTCCAGTGGTGCAAAACAGTATGTCTGAGTGATGTCACTAGTCTGGGCCTCCATATAGAAGATTTTTGTTTTGTTTTGCTTTTACTGTGCTGTTTGAGTAGGAAGAGCAATGTTGCTCCTTGGTCACCTTTTAAGACTGGATAGGAAGGGCAAAGGGTATGGCTGCAGTCACAAATTGGGGAAAAAGCATACGTGTGCAGTGTTCGTTCTGCTGGACAGTGCGTACAGAATTTAAAACGAAAACGAAAACAAAAAAAGAACAAAAAAGTCCAAAAAAGTGTGACCATCATTCAGTCTGGCATAGCAATTCCGCGAAGAGTTTTGCATTAGGAGATGGCTCCTTGTAGGCCCCCGGTTGCTTTATCATCAAGGAATACTGTGGTTTGTCTCCTCTTCCGTTTGGGGCTTTTCAAAGGGAGGTGATTCTGTTAAGGAAGACTCTTCTAGCTATGCCAAGAAGCAGCAAAGCAAATGCAAGTGGATAACTAGCACAATTTTTCTGTAATAACTAAATCAATGAGACATGAATGTGAATGAAAAGCTTTCACTTGTAGAGGTGAACAATTTCATCATTTTTACTTATTTAGAATAAAACCGTTAATAACATATACATTACATAGGGTATAGATTCTTGCATAATCTAGATTTTGTATTGTATGGTACTGTGCAGAGTAAAAGAGAAAAAGTACAACAATTTCGCAAAACAAAAAGAAAATTTATCAGCTGGATGTCCCTGTGTCCCCTGGCCAGCTATGCTCACGTGTCTCCAAGGCTTCAGAATGTGGCCTTGCTCACCTTATAAGAAATGGATAAGTAGCAGAGGTTTTGGAAACTTCACTTTTCTCTAGCTGTACATCTGAATGAAACAATCAATGCACAAAGTTTAGTTAAATCACTGCCAGAATGTACACCTCAGGACGACAGAAGGCTTATTTGCGCCTCTCACTAGTCTGCTGCTCATGGTGTTGGAATCTGCTTCAAAGCCCAAGTTGCTATCCCTGTCAGGGTCCTCCGAGCCTTCTTCAAAGCCTAAACCAAAGCCAGTGAGATTAACCGAAGCACTTTGGTTGGCTTAAGGAGGCTTTGCGTTAGGCCTTTGGCAAACTAATTGGAAAAGAATGGCTGTGAGAGCAGGCAGAGGGCTCTTCACAGCAGCAGCCGTAGGGCTGTTTGATGGTTGATTAACCGTAAAAAAATGGTCTCCCCTCTGGAAGTAGACATGCTGCCTGCCTCAGAGGTGCTACAGCAGAACTTGTGGTCCAAGCATTGAGCTGTCGCCTCTCAGCAGCCCAAGCAAAGCTCCCTGCCTAGCAGGGTGCATCAAGATGCAAAGCCCATCAAGGTGGTTTGTGCTGGGACACGAGGTGTCACAGGGCACTCTTCTCCGCCTTGGCAGAGGAGATAGCAGGAGGTGGAGCTGGCCAGAACATTAAGCAAACGGGAGTGAGAGGCTGCAGGGACATCTCTACTGAATCATCCCTAAATAAGGATCTCTTGGCCTTCCTTCAGTATTTTTACATAAGAACAGCAAAAAGTCCCACGGCAAACATATCCAGTCTCAAGAAACAGCACCTCACTGAAGTTAAGTGCTCCCTGGAAGAGTCAGGGGACAGAAGTGGATGGAGCATTTGAGGTTGCTGCTCCTCACAGGGACTGAAACATGAAGATGAAGAGAAGGCTGCAGGCCGCAGTCTCCATATCTCAGCAGACTCTAGCTGCAGCTGCAAGTACCACGTCTGGAAAATGCCTCCAGCTCTTCCACCTCAGGCACATATTGAAAGCCCCCTTCAAGCAGATTCTATTCTCTCTCCTTCTTGTTTCCAGATGGTTTGTTATGTGGATATGTGCCGGCCCTCCCAGATGGAGTATAATGTTTCTCTCACCATTGTGGTGACCTCAATAAGTGGAAACAAGCACGTTTTGCATCTTTCAAACATTAACATCCACTGTTAATGTCGCTAACACAATGTTATTAACAGGGCTTGGTAATGAGTGACTCTACCACATGCTTTCCAAATGTGTTTCTCGACATGCTTCTGGTGCAGAAGGCTCTGGCTGTATTTCTGCCTGCAAACAGGAACTTTCTATCTGCTTTTGTGCCAACACAGGCTGAGCTGCTGACACAGCTGAGCCTGAGGAGGTAAGAATAAGAAATGCTCCATCAAGCTCAGCGGGAGCACTGAATGGGACATGGCTTCTTTATCGAGGAAAGGAAGAGTTGCTCCAGCCTTGCCAGGTGCTGAGCTGCTCAGCTGTCAGACCTGCTCTGTGACTGCTCTTGTGACTAAGAAAGGTAAATTGCTCGGGCACCCTAAGTGCAACAGTGAACTGCCTTCCCTCCCCAACATACGACGGAGTGCTGCCTGGCTATGGGCCACCGTGTTCCAAGACCTCAAGCAAAAGCTTTGACCTTAAAAGTTTTATAAATGATATGATGTCATGCACCACTGGCTATCAGGGAAATGCTGCATAACACATTCTCTTGCATTAATGAAACCAGGCTGTTTTGCCCCGACGAATATATTTGTTGCAGAAAATTGGACCAAAATGCAAAAAATACAAGAGTAGAAGACCTAGCAAATCAGAAATTAACTTATAAGCTCCAGGGGTGTTGAGGGAAAGACTCTTGGACTGATTTCATCTCTGGACCCTGAAGACAACAGAGGGGACATCTGATCTAGAATCACAGAAAAGAAAAACGTTTGGTTTTTTTTTGAAGGACTTGAAGCATTTGCAGTAGTGTAACAAGACAGACAACATCTGTTTATCTTCATTATCAAAAAAAAAAATTGCACTGCAGAGTAATCTTCACTGACTTTCCAAGATCTTTTCCTAAATCTCTCATGAGGCTTTTTCTAAATTCTTTTTGCTCACTCTACCCAAGGCTTCTTGTTATGCCTTGAGGATTCAAACCCAGGCTTTTTCCCTGGAATCTGTGGCCTTTCTCCAGCTGTGAAGTTGCGACTCGTACAGTTGTACTGAGCTCCACCACTCCAAGGCTGAAAAGTATTGCGCAAGCTTGGAGGGGACTGAGATTGCTAATGTATGTGACTGAAAGGCAATGTGTTCACACCTAGGAAACTGCATACATCTGTGGCTGGTGGGGTTCACCGTTGGCAGACAGACGATTGGTGTCACTGGAACGAGGTCTCTGTACAAACCTGTGAAGCCCATATGAAAGCCTACTTTCTACTTTCTTTCATCTACGTTCCGCCAGACATTTAGCAGGGATCTAAGTATGGCAATATCATCCACCATGGCCATCAACTAGCTCAACAAGCAGCATGAGAAGTCCACAGCACTGTCAGAAGCAATAATGTGTCTCCATATGACCAGTATGGGAAGATCAACTTTCCTCCTCTCTTCAGCAATGCAACTGTCTGATTTCCCTTGCAGAGCCTTCAGCTGTCATTCCATGGGAGACTGGATTTGCAGGTGTGGTTTAGAGGATTTCCCTGAAGTGGCAAGGGACCGTATTGGATGTACTTAGAGGCAAAGTCATCTGCATGATTTCACCTGTTGTCACTGACCTGTTATTCCCAGAGGAGAAAGAGAGATTGAAAAGCTGCGTCCTTTCAGAAGAAACTGGCTTTTCCCTTCAGTCCCACCAGTAGACACCATCATTGTTCATTTTTTCCCGAAAGGAAACTTCCAGACTGGTGTCTGACTGCAGCCCCTGCCCAATGAGCCTGAATCTGAGCTTACTTCTTTGAGCATCTTTTTCCCCCTTACCTTGTCCATCCTTCAAGTTGAATGCTGAGTTAGAGGATCGTCTGACTCCATATTATAACTTCTTGTTGCCTCTTGTGTTTTCCAGAGAGCACCAGCAAGATACCAGTATCAACAGAAGGGACAAAAACTTCTTCACGTAAGTTGAATTAACAGACTCTTTCTCTTTCTTTTTCTCTCTTTCTTCCTGAAACTGCTTCTTCAGCTCTGAGACTGCTCTCTCTCAGCATAAAGCAATTCACCTGCATCCAAAGCCTCAGCACCAAGTACAACCTTGAATACTGGAGCTGCTTCAGGGTTTAAGAAATGAATGAAGAAGGGCTAAGCATAATTTTTGGTATGCTGCAGTGTACAGAAGATGCTAGTTTAGTCTGCAGTATTCAGCCTGCTGCAGCTTGAGTGAAACGGGATCTGATTTTGTAATAACCATGTTCTGAATAAGGACATGTTTCTCCCATTCCTCATCAGTCTTACCAGCTGCATGCTGCGTTGCAGGATACATACATATATTGACGTTTCCTCCAGAAAATCTGTTAGCTGGACCACCGTGTTCCTCAGGGCACTGGTTACATTGCCTGGTAGCTCTTTTGAGTCTAGGAATGTGGACAGGTATCTTAGTGCTCAGTATTTTAACCACTTTTGAAGCTGCCTCAGCGTATACTAGCAACCTTCTCCAGAATGGCTTCCTTTCAGACTGATGGAACTTAGGTTTCAGCATCCTGCCTGCAGTTACATATTGTATGACTCCAGATTTACTCCTGGAACTGACCCCAGTGAGAAGTCACTTTTATTATTTTAACTCTTGGAGCTGCTTTCTATATGGCCACAGTACAAGCAGACATCTCTACTGCTGAGTTTGGCTGAGGAAGCTGTGGATAGGCATGTGTAAGCCGAGCATCCCAAGGATTTACAAAATGCACATATCCTGCTTGGCAAAGGGGCTGGGGTCCTGCCAGCTTTTTGAGAAAGCTATGTCTGGCAGAGACAGGTTTGAGTGTGAGATGACAGTGTTTGTAGGCTAGATCAAGGAAAATAGTGTGATTGCCAGATTTAGCATGCCTGCAGTCTTTCCTTTGATGCATCTGCGTGTGTGGCGACCTACTTCTGAAATCTTGGCACTGCTGCCTGACAGAAGAGCCCGTATTCTTTCATGTTCTCAGTGGGGCCTGTCACTGATGCTTCACTGGGCATATACAAGACCACATAGCTAATAGCAAGGGTCCTGTAACCATTGGAACCATTTTTGTTTGAAGAAGGTGACATGCTGGTCACTGACTCCACCGGGCTCTCCTTGCCTTGTGCCTTGGGAAGCCAGAATGTAGTCCCTGCGCTTCGCTCCCTTCTTTCCCATGAA
Organism: Struthio camelus; assembly: GCF_040807025.1. Taxonomy (NCBI): domain Eukaryota; kingdom Metazoa; phylum Chordata; class Aves; order Struthioniformes; family Struthionidae; genus Struthio; species Struthio camelus. Next base: position 12,414,810 of record NC_090982.1, on the reverse strand, counting down.
CGAAATCTGGTGGTTTTAGCGCTTGTGTTCCTTCCAGCGCCTGCTGTCACTTTACTGTTCTCCTCTTTACTGCTGTTGTGTCCCTGGAGAGGAAGAGGCTTGTATGTTCAAAAGGCTGGCTGCATTTCTGATAGATCACTGCGCTTGCACGTTTAATACCAAGTGGCACATCGCACTGTCGCCTTGAAGGAAAGCAGAAAGCAATAGACGCATTCAGTGGCCGCTTGCTGATATCTTCCAATGTGTGTCCCTGTGGAGCTCTGAAAAGGGCTTGGCCATGTGGCTGGAGCAGAGATCTGCTCAGTCCTAAACCCAGCCAGGTGCCATTTTTCCCACAGTTGTCACCAGCCCTGGGCCCAAGCCGCTTTCAGCTTTCTCATCCACTGCAGTACTCTCTTTCTGACTGGTTGTGACTGGGGTTTTGTGCACCAGTGATTTTTTTCCAGGCCTTGCAAATGCAAATAAGTATGTTGTTTCTTTAACTGGAGATAGGCTGTTGTGAGATGCTTCTGTTTAAACCACCAAGAGCTAAGTTTCTTGAAATATTGCTACTTTCTGGTGACGAGAAGGCTTACAAAGTGGCCTTAGCTTTTAGGTGTGCCTAAAGGCCAAACTCTGTTAGGCTCTAGATTCACCTCCTCTGCCTGATGTGACTTGCTGTTAAATATTTCAGTAAAGTGTATGCAGTAGGTCTGACCTGTTTCTTGGGATCTACAAGGAGGCTACCAGCTACCTTGACTTCATCCCTCTCCAAAGAGCACATCACGCTGCCACCTTAGGTTAAGCGCTCTTTTCTGCAGTTCCTTCCTTCCACTCACACTACTCCTCAAGTGCACTTTTCAATTCTTCATTCATGCATGACACCATATATTTTTGCTGGGCTCTGAAACAGTAAAAGCCCATGCAGCCAAACAAATGCATGGCCTGTTTACTGCTTGGTTTGGTACCTCACAGCTCAGGAGGTTCAGCCCTAGTTTCAGGCTGGCATGTTTCTTCCTTTAACTTCTCTGAGCACTTTCTTTGTGTAAGTCATGTTTAAGGGCTGCTTCCTTCAGCTGTCTTGCAAGATTATTTGCCAGCTTGAGAATGCTTCTTCTTTTGCCTTTCTTTGTAGCCACTTTGGGCCTGGTGGTAGGTCCAGTTTTACCCTGGACCACGTCCTGCACTCCCATCCAGCTGCTGCTGTCTCCAGAGATGGTGGCACTCATGGATCCTGCTCTTTTCAAGGCAGAGGTCCTTATCCATAGCTATTGAAAGCCAGGGCTCCTGGCTATCCATCTGGAGCTTGTATGAGAAGAGGAAAAACATCTAGTGCTTCTGGGGTCAGCATGTGGAGCTTTAAGACCTGCTGCCCTCTGCTCTTCTCTGACGCTTGTCACAAACAGCTGAAAACTTTGCTGCTCTCTTGCCAGTTTTCTCCTGGGCTTCCCTCCCAGGACTGTGGAGCGTTTTTGCTGTAATTGGTTATTCACAGTGTGCCTAGGACATGCTGTACTGACTTTGAAGTTCTTTGCTTTCTGGAGCTATCTAATTTTTTTCTCTGCTTTGGTGGTTTCTGATTACTGTTAAAAAAAGAAGAAGAAGAAGAAGAAAAAAGAAAACGCTCTTCTGGGGGAGGGTGTTCAGGCTCCTCCAGTATAACAGTGTAGCTGTGGTTGTATTCTTACAACTTTGTTGTCGCCTTCTGTGTGTTGCAGAACCCATGCTTATGATACAATCTTCAACAGAAGGAACAAACACTTCCTCCTGTAAGTACATATAAATTGTTTAAATTATTGCTGGCAAGCAACACCTCCTACTGTAGCTCCGCAAACAATATGCTTGTACCTAGAGCTACGGTACTGGACGGAGACTGACTGAAAATGATTCCTGGTCCTACAGATATGTTTCTGAAGGATTGCTGTTTATTTGATGCTACAGTATAACTCACAGAGCTATGTTGGTTGCAGACGGAGGGCTAAACACCTTCCTTTGGGAAGGTCAAAGAGCACGTTTGGGCAGGGCAGAGGAAGAGGAAACTGCTCCAGAGCTTGCTACCAGGAATTCCCTTCCTTGCCCTCCCTTCCCTTCCTTTCCTTACCAGGAATTCCCTCCCCCAGGACACAGCAGGGCAACGTATGGCCTCAGTAGCGAACTCTTACTCCTCCACCCCCGCAGCCCTGGCACTCGGGTAGTTGGAACGTGCTCAGGTCCAGCCATCCCCAGCTGGAGCACGTTTCCCTTCTTCCCCTCACCAGCTGCTGCACATTACAGTTCCTCAGGCTCTTTCCCCTGTGCCAGGGTGCCCTTGGGAGGAAGGTGACGAAGGTAGGGACGTCTGTCTGTGCATCTTCCCTTGGCTGGGGGGGGCAGAGAACTGGAAACAGAGCAGCCAGAGAGATGCCCTCCCTTCTGGGGAAGAGGCCAGAGGTGGCCGAGTGGCCCCAGCTCACCGCAGGGGCATGCTGAGCCTGCAAGGGGGCGAGGGTGGACCTTTCCTTCCCTCTGCAACGCTGCCTCCTGAAGAAGCATGCTTTCCACCCACAATCCTATGCACATTCACCCTTGAACGTGCCTTTCAGCTCTTGAGTAGACCCAGACCCTCTGTCTACCCAGCCTGGTGTTGTGCGTTCTGGAAGGACACTTGATATGATCAAAGTGACCAGGGCTTTGGGAGGCAGGATACTGGCCTTCTCTTGATGCATTAAGCATTTCCCACTGCCAAGAATGGGGTGGCAGGTGAGACAGATCAGCAGCATGATCCACCTTGACAGCTCCAGTATTTCTGTGAAATGTGATGTTTATTCTGTAGCAAGCTATACATAGATGCTCTTAACTCACATCTACAGTACCTACTGCAGCAGCAGAAGATGGGATGTTCAAAGCCAAGTCCCTTGGCACAGTACGCTCAACATTTTTGATTATTTATATAAGATGTGGAAAATGTATTTGTGAAGGGTTTGGGGGAGGGAGGAGGGGAGGCATTAGATTGATTGATATTTTAAGTATGTGTTAAGCTTTTGGATTTCTGAAATTCCTTTATTTAAAAAGGAAGCTTCTCTGCCAGAAAGGTAAGAAGGGTAAAGAGTTCTATTTTTTCCCTCAATGTTTAGCAGCAGAACAGGCAGGAACGATTTCTGGAGTAATTTAAAATAGTCCGTTTTTTCTATTTTCTTCTCAGTTACGCTGATGTAAATCAGGAACTGTAATAGTATTCAAGTCACTAAAGTAACTTAGGGAGGAGAGTGAGCAGCACTGGACATTTGCTGTCTTTCCTGGGTAGTGAAGGTACTACAAAGCAGGATGGAGCTGTTGTTTATTACTAACAGATGTGAGTGTCTACTCACAGCACGGAGCAATGAGGGAATTGGGTCCATGTACTTATTCTGAAGTTGCTTAGGGCTTTTCTTTTCTGGGTTTCAGTGGGACATGTCCATTTCACACTTGTCACTGTCAATCTTATAACAGCTACAGGAGATAAAATAAACTGTTTCCTTCCACTTCTCAGACAATAGCAGATGTTTCAGACAACATGCCAGCACTGTCACTGTTGGCCAGACACTGGGAAAGACCTGAGAACAGCAGAGTGATTAAATAGGCTCTCTCCCCTGAGGCTTCACAAGTGAACAGACGTGTTGCACGCTTTGCTTTTCTGAAGTCCCAAGGAAAGACAAATGTTCGGAGAGGTAAAACTTTCTAACAATGCCATCTCTGGAAGGTGCTCTGCAATGGGCGTGCAAAAACTGCAAGTCCCTCTACTCTTACATTTTTGCATAGACCTACACCCTTCAAAACCCAGCCCATTTTGAGAGCATTGGCCTCAGATTTCAGTAATCCAGGGTCCTACCTGGAGCTGTAGGGAGAGAGAAGAGTACAACTGCAACATACTCTCAGTTTCATGCCATCGCATATAGGGCTGGTGACTGGGCGCGTCAGAAATCCAAGGGAGGAAGAGGAAATTCCTGCTTTTGTGTCCTGTTTTTTTAATGGGAAACTTTGCGATGCTGACAGCTAATTATACCCCTATTAGGTAGAAATGGTTACCGACTTCGCTTCCACTCCCCAACATCCCCAGGATGGCTGAATGTGTATTTATTTCATAGTGTGTAGTATTGAAAGCTAAGTTATAGCTTTTATTTTTCTTGCCAATGGAGTTCTCTGTGATAGCATTTTCCCTGCTGAATGAAATGAACAAACCAATGGTATTTGGAGCCCCAGGCACTCTCACTACCGAGGGCTGCAAAGGTCATTCTTAAGAACATGTGAACAGTTTGGGGATGGAAAGCATTTTTCCTTCCCCAGTTTTCAGGACTGCAGTGCTCTGAACAAGTCCTTTATGACCTTATGGATCTTTTCTTCCCTGGTGTTGCAGTGGAGAAAGTAAATATGAAACTTAACCTTAGCGCCTCGCTTTTGTGAGTTCAGTCAACTATGTGTTCAAGGCTACAGAAAGAAAATGTGGCGGTGTTTTCACCGTTTTGAGACTTGCTGTTAAAAGTTTTGGCTTCTCCCTCTGACGGCCAAAAATAGCACACCCATGCTTCCAGCACACCATGACAGTCTTCCTTTTTTAGAAAAGCAGATCCAAAAGTTGTATTCTGGTTTGTGAATTAGAACATGCCTATGAAGACATTCAGAAGTAACGAGACTTCCTGTGTTAAAATCACCAGCAGTACATAACCTCCAGCTGGAGGACATATTCTGCAGGAACATCTGTGCAGCACGAAAAAGAGGAAGGGAAGTGGCAAGACACAGGGTGCTTGTGATGACCCTGTTGGTGAGGGGACTATCTGCAGTATGGTGCAGGAGCCTTCAAGTGAGTGTTGACTCATCCAGCCCCACAGCTGTGGTATGTAGACCAGCAGGGATGCAGCACCTGAGCTTACTGTTTCTACACCAGTTTGGAAACCTGTGCTCTGAGGGTTCAGTTAGCTCAAGCTGAGCATTTATAAGAAGTGGGAAATGATGAAACTGGACAGACCCAAAATCTATGGGAGCATGTTTGAGACTTTTCAGCTTGTACAGGAATGCTTACTTAGCTGTATCCTGCAATATTACCTTCATGTTCTTGTCGATGCTGCCCACCAAGGGTGCCTCCCCAAAATCTCTGTGGAGGCACTCTTTGCAGCAGAGGTCCTGGGTATCCTGTGTGTTGTCTTCTCCAGAGCTGATTGCCTTAGGCTGGGATTCTGAGTTCATATATTTTCTGCTGTGCAAGACAGTGAGCTAGCAACCATAGCTTGGACATGCTTGAGGCATGTTCCCTGCAGCTTGCATCCTCCTGACCACTGCCTAACAGGCTGATGTGATGCCTGGCTAGGGGGCAGGAGTGCAGATGGGGAGCAGATGGGAGGCATTTCCCACCTTGTTTACAGCTTCTTTTTCAGAGCAGTACAGGGTGAGTTTGTTTGGCTTCTGGCTGGAGGGAAAGACCCGATATCGGTCGTCTGCCCAAGATTAACTTCATCTTATTTTCTGTGAAACTTTCATGCTGGCCTCTCTAAAGTGTGCAGAAATTAAAAAGGAAAGATCAGCTGGAGAAGGAATGTGTCAGCTAGGGTTGCTCATCTCTTCTCTCCGGAATTAATAACTTGCAGCCTCCAGGCCTGGCACAGCAGGGCACCTTCCTAACAATTCACCTCTTCATGGTACAATAATGCGGACTCCAGCTTGCATATTAAATGGAGACCAGATAGAGCACACAGCAAGGAGGCACGCAAAGACATTCTGCCTGTCACATTTTCTCAGGTGAGAGCATACTGAGCTGCTTTTTTTTTAAATGTTCCATGCTGAGCAGTAAAACCTTCTCTGACACGGTATTAGAGGCTGTTTGTTTACAGGGTATTTTTGACACAGACATTTTACACTTACAGGACAAACAGCCTGGCCAGTAAATCACCTGTGTGCTAAAATCTTAACAGGGAAAGGGTTAGTTTCTGCTTTCCTTCATGTCTTAAAGTGAACTCAGTCCTTTTTCTCAGTAGATTATTTATTTGTTTATCTAATAACAAGCATTCACTTTAGAAAAACATTCCTTTTGTGTAAGAGTCAAGCAAGCCTGAATCAGGATTTCCGGAGGACAGTAAGCCTTGTCCCACGATGGTGCAGGTTTTGCAGCGGTGGGTCAACGTTCTTGCAGAGATTTGGACGGCTGAATATATGCTGTGGCTATATTCCCCTCTGCCTACGGGAGACTTATCCAAACTTCTAAACACCTTCTGATTCGGTTAGTGTTTTGAACAACAGTCTAAACATGTCATCTTGATTTGTAGTGCACCCTTAGACCTTTCAAGTTACCCTGTTACCTGATGTTTGGAGTTTTAGCTAGCATCTTTTTTTTTTTTTTTAATAGTACTCGTGCAAAGGGACCTAGAGGTGTATGCTTCCCTTTGATGTGTGAGCAAAACCTACGGAATCAAGAAAATAGAGAATCCCACTACTCTAAGGTCTTTCCTGCTCTCTCAGGTCCATGTGAATTGCAGATCATGAAATATGTAGTGTGACTTGGTGACCAGATATCTTGCAGTATACCAGAATGTAGGACATATAGAATTTCTGCAGTAATTCAGAGATCCCTTTGTTTTGTTTGACTTCACTTTATCCTGAGCTTGACAGATGTTCATTTCTAATATTCCCTCTACAAGAGAGAAGCAAAGAAAATAGTGTGGTGGACAGTGCTGCAGCACAGAGAAAACATCAGAAGAAAGCAGGACACAACCTAGCCATTAAATGTGTATTTAACTCCTTTTATACCAAAAGGGCTGAGCTGTTTTATCATAAAGTCTGCTATCAGCTCAGTCACTTCTGAAACGCAATTATGTTTGGTGAAATGGTAAAACTGTTTTAGGAGGCTCTAGTCACAGGGCACAGTCATTTGGGCCAGGACAGGAAGTGAAGAATGCTGTATCCAATTGAAAAATCTGAAGGAATTCAGATGGGCAAAGGCAATTACTCATATTGCAGTTTTGCTAGCACAGCAGGACTCCCAGCCCCTGTTCTTGTAATAAGTTAGTCTGCCATCTCCGACTCTCAGTGTTTAACTCATCAGTTCCAGGGGCTGAAAGGCTGCTTCTCCAGGAAAGCCATGTATCTGACACCTGGGTCAGAGGAAATGCTATGCCACATCCTGCATCTTGTGTTATTATTTCTCTGTTCCTGTCTTTCTGAATCATCTTCTCTGGAGAGAACAGTTCCTGTTCCTCTAAGGACAGAGCAGGTGAGTGAGGGCAGGGTCAGATAACCTGTTGTCATTCAATATAAAATTAATTTAAGCCTTCTGGCTAGTGGATTCTTGCTGAAAAATGAGAGCTGAAGATACGTCTCGATCCCCCTGTAGAAACCTAGTTCAATATGTGGTATTTTCACATTACTTTTCTGCACAGCGGACACTAGCAGCAATTGGGTGACACAGCGGTAATCTCAGTACACTTATGACTTGATCTGGCATGGCAGATCCTGTTTCCTGTGTTTGAATTTCCCAGATAGGGCAAACTCGTGTGATTAGTTAACATTTCTCAGCAACACAGCGTTCAGCCTCTGCGCAATTCCCCATCTAAAGTCTGGGTGACATTAAATGTCTGCTTCCAAATCACTTAATCTTGCAGGGTTCTCTGCAGTTGCAATCTCAGTCCTTGCTCTGAAGGATGGATTGGGCTGGCATTGAGGATCCGAGCAGGATTAGGCAGCCCCAATGGGAAGTTTGTACATGTCATCCTTTTGTGATCAGACCACTACTATAAAGTCAAGTCTCTTCTGTGCTTTTTTTTTTCCCCTTTCCTTAAAAAGGTCATAGAAGTAAAAGGCAATGATGGGTATGATGAGCAGTGTTAAAGTTGGAAGCAGCTAACATAACAGTCACAAAGGAATAAGTGGAAGAGTTTGTATTACTTAAATACAGCCGCCAGACTGGAAGGGTTTTAAGAACATTAGCTTTAGCCATCTGCATATTTGTGTGTATAAGGAATAAATCTATAAGGCTAGCACTTGCCTCAGGATTTGTATATCATGAGGCAATAATTTTTTATATATAAATATGCATACATATATAGGTTTACAAAGTATATACATGTTAGAGTGAAGGCAATGATTTGGATCAGTTTATTTCAGACGGTGTGCATGCTCACGGCATTGAAGAGCACCACAGAACATGCAGCAAGCTGTTCTGCTGGCATACCTGTCGTGCAAGGACCCTCACACATTTTTATTGCTTGGATTATTTCTGGTAGAGTTTCACCGGCCTGTATCGTGTTGTAGATCATCTCCAATTGCTGCTAAAGATAAGTTAAAAGCTGAATGTGTGGCCACTAGTGGGGCGGGAGACGCCTTCACAACAGGGCAGCTGGCTAAAACCCCTACGCCATCAATTGCTGCCCTAGATGGGTCTCAGAGATAAGAGATGATGAGCTCTGTTCCTAGCATTTCCGCATCCATGAGTAAGTCAGGACCCTACAGTCTCTGACATCCTGTAAATCATATGGGAATTTGGCTTCATGCAGCTTTTGATCAGGCCTGATTTCTCTGAAGGTCTTCTAGAGGACCTAATCAGGTCAAAACCTTTTGTAACAGAGTCGTTAACTTACGCCTTTCTGGCTTGTTCTCCTCACTGTGTAGGTCTCATATGTGCCCAAAATCAGTGTCTTGCAGTTTTGTCAGCCTAATCTATTCTGAATTAGTGATCGTGAAGAAGGCAAGCTTGTAGCACAGGGACGTGTTGCTGGTCGAACCTTAGCATTTTGATTGCTGTCACTTACATGGGACAAAGTCCCTGGTACTGTCACAGTGACAAAAACAGGTGTTCGAGGTGTCCGGTTCTCCACTGGCTAGACTCTTCCTGGACAGCAATTACGAACATGCTTCATGGCAACCTTTGCAAAATCTTCCCGCTTTTATACTATTTTCGAGATATCAAGGTAGTTTAGGGTGAATAAAACTACAAGACAGGCAGTGATACTAGCTGGGTGGAGATCTGTGAACAACATGAAATACATGACCTTGACAGAAGCACACATCTATTTCAGGCTCTCAGATGAATCAAGATATGTCATTAACCATGCTGAAATCAAGAATGTGAGTACTTTGTAGGAAAGCATAAGGCAGCCAAAGAGCTCAGTAAGAGTGTGAAAAAGGATACTCACAGCAGGCAAGAAATGATTAATGTGTACTGCATGCGTATGGAATAATATCAGTATTTTAATAAAACAAGCAATTCCCAAGTTTTCCCTAAAATCCAGGTACTCTGCTCATCTCCTTGTTGTCCACCTATTTAGCCAACAACGTATGTACCTGTAGAAAGGCTTTGCTTGAGGCACCCTGTTGTGTTAACCCCCAGGTAAGAGTAGCAATATAAGGCCCTTCCTGATCCTGAGGAGGCCCTCCTAGCTTGAGAAGGACATGCTTGCAGCCTGCTTTCTCATTCTGGAGGAGGAGTTCCTGTTGTTTTGGCTTCAGTAGGAAAGCTCCAGCAAAGAGGTAGGGCCTAAAGGGAATTTAGCTTTGATTTGACCCAGCGCACCTGGAAGTTTGCTGGATTCCCCTTGATGGAGAGGCAAGTATTTCCAGCTTTCTTTGGTATGTTCTAGGCTTTCTATTCTACATCCTCCCAGGGGAGATCTTAGGCCGCATGAGCAGTAAACAGAGACACGTTGGTGTAGAAGGATCCTGGACCGTTAAAGATTGTGCAAAGTTAGAGGTCTGGCAGTGGGAAAATCTGCAGAGAGGCAAAAGCAGTAAATGAATGAAATAATACCAAAAAAAAGGGAAAAAAAGGCATGAAAGTGGGTCTCATGCTTTATTTTCACAGTGAGCTTCCTATATGGTGCATTCTAATCAACCATTAAGGCAGATGCTGTTGTCTAGGGAGAAGGGCAGGTTTCTCAGAGAGCAATAGGTGGAGGGAAGGTACTGAGTTATTTGACTGGTCTCCTGGGCTCTCTTGATTCCCAAGCAGGAATCCAAGGAGTCTCTACCACTTGGATAGGTGAAAGTGCCCCAGGGTTGAAGTTTATGACTCTGAACACGTTCCCACTTCATTTAAAATAACCAGTTGATAAATTACTTTTTACTTCTTGAAAAATGCAAGATGCATGACAAAAGTTATATTTCAAAAGCCAGAGGTAGAGCTCTATGTGAATAAATGTGATCTCTTCATAGATGAAAAGCCATGGCTGTTATTAAGTTCTCCATGAACACGTTGGTATGCTATGGTTGCGACACAAGTTAGAATACAGCCGTTCTAACCAGGTAAATTAAAAGCAATGCTTTTTTTTCGTGTGTCTATTTTTTGCAATCTTCTAATAATATAGGGGGAGCCAAGCTAAACCCTTGGGTAGAAATTATCAAACCTTCCTTCATGGCAGTATCTCTTCTGAATTGCTTTTTGGTAACGTCTCTTACTGGATGCAAAGCGGAAAAGTTGTATCTCCTAGTGACTTTCATTGTCAAAGTGTTCCTGCAGATTCCTAATGGTTTCTGCTGTTCTTGCCATCCGCCCTTGCACAGAGAGGAGAAGGAATCACTGTAGTTGGCTGCAGCAATTAAAAGCAGCCTTTTACAGTACTGTCTTCCTTCTAGGTGTACATCTTCCTAAATATTTAGCAGTAGTTTGCTAGTGAGTAGTCATGAATTGCATCCGCAGTAAGGTGGAAATAAAGCACGAATATGGTGGAATAAGGTACAGATAGCTGGTTTGGCTTGTTGAGAAGGAAGCTGTAAGGATAAAGTGTCTGAGGGGTGTCAGAATTTTCTATGGTGAATACATACCTATATAGCAGCTCTTACGTTTCTTCACAAGATTTTCTTCCCCTGACTGCCCACTCTTCAGAGTAGGCGTTTCAACTTTATTACGGATGTACAGAGCTCTGTAGGCCTCATTAGTAGTTCATATTAATAGCAGTATCCAGCTGTCTGAGATCTATTGACAAGTCCGAATTTTCCCTTCTGCAGAGATGTGCTTGCCCGTTGGGAGGAAACTGTTCACGGCACTCTGATTTCCAAACTGCATCAACTCTGTTGCAAGTTAAAGTAGCATGGGCATTTCTAATTTATGACAGCTGATCATTAAGGCTAAGCCTAGACTGCTAAGTGAAGCGAGGCCGAGGAGTGATAGAGCAGGGTCTGCCTGTTTCTTCGTTAACAGGCTTCCTTGTATCTTTTTGGCTCATGTCAGCTATTGCTCTGCAAGACACCCAAGCACTATATGAAGGATCGAGTGCACCAGGAGGGCTCCTAGGAGGCAATAACTCCTCCAGGCTGGGCTTAGGGAGGTCCTAAGCAGTCCTCCCACATCATCCCAACAGATACTGCACCCCCTAACACTCCCCAGGGCCTTTACACTGCACCAGAAGGAATTTAACGTATTTCCATTTTCATAACATAAAAACACCGCTAAGACCCACCCTTCGAGACCTCAGAGACTTTGCACTGCAAAAAAATCAAATACCCTAAAATTATTTTTACTGAGGGGTGGAGGGGTTCACTGTGGGGCCCGGAGGAGAGGTGCAGCCAAGTTGTGTGTCACATAAATGCAGCCTGTAGATGACACTTACCTTGGGCTGAGAGCATCATCCCTGCCCTCTGTATTCAGCATCTGCCTTCCCCAGCCTTCCCAAGCCACACTTTAATTCCCTTTTACTGCTCTTGGGCAGGAAGGCCGGACCACGCTGCAGAGACCGCAGTCTCAAGCCTAGGGGGGACAAGACCTTTTTTTTTTAATGCCCTGAGCATTTGGCATTTTTGTTTGCTCATTTGTTTCTGTTGTGTTTATTCAGCATGGAAAAGCTCCTTGCTTTGGAGTTATAAATGTTCACAACAGATATTGAGTCAGGAAGGATTTGGCTGGATGCAGCTCTACAGCCCGAAGCTTTTACAAGCACCGAGCTTATCTTAATGTTTAGCATTTACGTCTGGTAGTAGCCCTTCAGAAGTGAAGACTCATCATGATTTAAATGAGATAGTAAAGTCATTGTTTTACTGAGGTTCAGAAAGTGGAACACTGAACTTTATTATTGATATTTTGCTGGTAATAGTCACAATGATCTGAAGCATGATTCTTAATAAGGTAGTCAAGTATTTGACAGGTGTTCAGAAATTCTCCCTAGAGCTTTCCAAAATGTCAGCAAATTCGTTGAGGAGAATTACTGCAGTGGTTAATTTTTAATAGAAAAAGATAAAGCCATACTCTGGGGAATAAATATGAGGGTGTTTCTTCAGATGCTTGCAGGCAGACATCTAGCTGGTTGTTCTGGCTTTGAGGGAGGCCACAGTTAACCTGTTTTGAAGAAATCTACCCAAGAGATCCACTTCTGACAACGGTGGCACAAATTGTCAGTGGTAGAAGATTTTTTCTCGTCTCCTTACATTAGAAGTAAGCTAACCATATTATGCTTTTATTTGTTTTGAAATGTCCGTGCTTTTATATATAGTAACTGAGGATATTCTTTTAGTTGTTGCTAAAATTTTATTTATTGTCTTAAGCACTGGCATCCAATGCCATGGGGCATCAGTTCAACAGCGTAGTTATTGTTCTGGAAGAAGAGCAGGTTTGAATGTCCGGTACTGTAGTCAGAGTAAAAGCCACCCCCCCACCCCACCCCACCCCCCACTTTTTACAAGAAAGTCCAAAACTGTCATTTACTGTTTCAAATTCCCTTTTATGTTACTTAAAGCAGTACAAACATGGAATAATTCCCCGGACTCCACAGACTACATAGGGAAATAAGACTGGAACCTAACCTAAGTTTTCATGCTATGACTATGACCTTTACTATTTCCCTGGAAAAATTCCTTCCTTCCATTTTCCACTTGGGATCAATCTTTGTCTTAAAACAAGCTGCAGGCTCTCCAGAGCTCTTGAATATTTTAACTATTTGCGCGATAAACGTTAGTTGCCGCAGTTAACAACAAATAATTAACAGACGGTAGGGCAACGGTTGTCTCAAAGTCTGCAAGAGGTCAGAAGGATCTTAAAAATGAATTTTGCAGGAAGTATGCAGGAGGGCCTCGGGAGCAAGACAGCTCATTCGGACGCGCGTCCGTCTGTCTGTCTGTCTGTCGGCTGTGAAGCAGAGCTGCAGTCTCCGTTCTCCCTACGTAACGGGCCCTAAATCAGATGCTTGTCTCTGGTTACTAGGCAAGCTAAGGGATGCGCCGTAGGTGCTTGTATTTCCTGTACGTTTGTTGCGTTGGAGGGAGGAGGAGGTTAAGGGCCGGCCTGGGAAGGAATGCTGTGAATATGGATTGCACATGTTTTTCCAGTCTAGCAGCTGAGCAAGTGTGACTGTAATCCCAAAGAGATGTAGATCAATCCCGGTCTTCATGGGAGACGACACAAGCCTAAAGTCCCGTCCGCTTGTGCTAGGCCAGCATGTTGGGGCTGGGCATGGGTGCGATGCCCTCCCGGAGGCAGGGCCAGCGGGAACGAGGCAAGGCACAGGGACTATCTACCCCAGCTTGCTCCTACTGCGTGCTTCTGTCGGATGCAGAAGATCCTTGGTCCCTTCCCCAAGGGCTCTGCATCCTGCACTGAGGGTATCAGTGACCTCTCGTGTCTGCAGCAGCACTCTAGGTAAATTTCAGTTCAGAGGACCAGAGCTGAGCAACAGCACCCTGCTGATTCTTTCAGCCAAATGGGGTCCTGGAGAGCTGACTTATTGCTGTTGCTATTGTCTATGCGTGGAAAATATGCAGTAAAATTCCAGATAACTAGTTGTGGATTGCATTTTCAATTACATGTTTACTGGGTAACATGCACACATCGGAGACCTAATATTAGCTGAAGTGAGAGAGCAGAGTTGTAGGCAGGCTTAGCAAATGGAGCTTTTCAATTTAAATGTGCAAATGAATTTCGTACACACATGGACACTGTTAGCAGATTGCCAGCCAGGAGGGCTGGCTATAGGAGAGGAATTCTTCATTTTTAATTTGTTAATAGTTTGTTGCACAGTATGATATTTGATCTTGAGGAATAGCTTTTATTATCTTTAAATATCTCGTAAAATCTGAGGTTGCCATTCACAAAAGCTAAAAAAGTAGCGTAGAAGAAATTCTAGATGGATAATTTTCTCTAGATGAAGAAAAAATTATCTAAAAAGGGTTAACACAACATGCTGAGCATTATCAAATGGGCAAGCAAGATGTGGAGTAGGTAGCTGTAGTAGAAAGATATTAGCCATCATTGATAAACCGGCAGATGTTTACTGAGAGTTTTAAAACTTCTTAAAAGAAAAAATAATTCTTAAAAATAATATTTAAGAATAAATGAGTATCAGCTAACTTTTTAGCACGGGAGACAAAAAGACAATTGGCTATCCCTTTCGGTTCAGCTTGCTGTTGTGAGGTTCATCTGCTTTAAAGAAGTAGGAGAAGAAAGGGAAGCTAACCATCTGAAAAAACCACTATTTGCTGCAGGGCGGAAGTTCTGCCATCAGTACACAGTCAAATTATAGCAAAGCAGACTAGTCAGAGACACATCAAAGCATGCAGACTGTCCAGCCTCAGGTCCACTGAGCCCAGTGTCCAGTCTCGGGGAGAAGGCACCAGTTGGTGCCTCAGAGACTAGTGTGAGAAAGACACAATAGAAAGATGATGCCACTGCTAAATGAATTTCCTCCAAAGCCATGGCAATGAGAGGTAACTCATCCTTTCTGACTGCTATTTTACCTCTTGTTAGACCTGTGGGGAGCCTTGTCTCTTCTCTAATCTTGTTTGGTTGTTGGCTGCAGCTCCCTCCTGCTCTCCTATAGCAACCACCACCCTGTTATGCCTTGGATCAGGTTCCTCGCCATGAGGCCTCCCAGTATCTACTGACTTTGCAAAAGAGCTTTCCCCACCTTGCAGACGCACGCACTGGGCAGTCAGGGACAACAGAAAGTCCCTGAGTCACTAACCAATGTTTAATCCTCCCTGGGCCTGCTGCCTTTCCTCATCCATTATCTACATTGAATAGAAACGATTACAGCAGTAAGCTGCATAATCAGACGTTACTGCTGAAGTCACTTGCCATTTCAGACACCTTCAATACAGTTGTGCATGATTGATGTGGGAATATAGGTGTTGCTGTAGCAGAATATGCCAGTGCTCTGCTGATTACAGTCTCTGTATCTAACTGTAGGCAAGGACCAGGAAGGGTGGGGGAGAAGTAAAAAGAGTCTTCATGGATAACTGCAATTGTTTTGTCACTCACTAAAAGTCATCCTTGCTGTCTTGTGATATAATTGATTGATATTCTAAAGCATGAGGCTTCCTAGCCCTTGCGTAAGAAGTGCTTCTTTTTGCTAATGCAGGAAGGGAATGCATGTTCCCATTCCCCATGCAGATATTAAATCTTTGACTACGCTGGTAATGTGCAAACCTAAACTGAGAGAAGTTTGGGGGTGCCTTTTTGCAGCCCTTGTGAAGTGCTGAGCAGGAGGAGTGTGTTACAGTCACGGCAAGACGTCTAACTGACTTTGATTGATCACAGTTTCACCTTTATTCATCTCAGAGTAGATGCAATTAACATATGGATGAACATGCAAGGAAAAATACATCTTCTGCAGGGAGCCAGCACACGTTTTCTTGTCACCCAAGCTCTCCTCTGTCCCGTTGTTTCACCCGCTGTAGTTAGAAATGCACCAAATATGTCTACAGAATTTGCATGTTTAGCCTGCTTTGGAGAGAGAGGATTGTCTTGCTATGGAAGGATATTATGCAGCAATTTCCTCCACAGCACAGCGAGACAATGAATCTGACTCTTCATTATAGATGAATAAGAACGATTGCATTTCCTGTGCAGTGAGAGCAACATGAGCCGTGCTCCGGGTTCCTCTGGGAATTTCCATGACCATGCCTATTTCAAACACCATGCATAATGCTACTATGAGAAAATGTAGATATTTAAAGATGAATGTTTAAGGGGAAGGGGAAAAGGCTCAATTTGTTAAATGAGGTGTTTGATCTCAGCTTGGAAGGCAGGCTGTACGAGTGAGGACAGAGGCTCAAAGTTAGTTGCCTGAGTTTTTGTAATTCATGCATTAGTCCCTGACAGAAGCAATGTATTTTTGAGATGGCTGGAGTTTTTAATTGTTATTCTTGTATTTTTTCACCACCAACCAAAATGTTCGCCCTTGCTTTTGTTAGGTGAGAGGCTGTGAAGAGACCTTGCAGGTACTTGCACTTGCTAAATGAATGAAGGAGAGGGAGAGAGGTCCTGCAAAGACTCTGCACATCTCTCATTGGTTTTCACGTTCCCACTCAGGGTGAACACACCTCAGTGCTGCTGCCAACGCATCAAACAACCCTTCTTTCCAGAGGGATCCCAGGGTCTCTAACGGAAATGCAGATCTGCTTACGTTCTCCTAAGTCTGCTACTTGAGGGAGGCTATCCATCTGCAAATGCAGAACTGTATCACAGGGTTAATAACACTGGGACAAGGTGAGCTCTCACATTCCTGCGAGCTCAAAAACGACAGACAGTTCAGTAACTGGATGTCTGCAAGACACTGACCAAAGGAAAGCTTTCCTGAGCAACCCTGGATACATCTTAGGACCCAAACAAATGAAGGTTGCAGGCTGGGAATCCCAGTCTGGCACTTGGCCCTGGAGGGAGCAACCCATGCACACTGAGCTGCACGCGTGGGCCCCCCTGTGACTTTTCTACTAGAGTTAGCCCAAATAATTACCACAACATGTGCCACGCTTACGTGCTGAGCAGGGATCCAGGCAGCCAGTCTGCAAGTGGGAAATACCCAGGAAAGAGCAGAGGCAGTTGTCTCTGGTCCTGCCTGTCCCAGGATCCTCAACACCTCACTTGGAGGTATTAGGGGCAGCTGCCCGAATTCAGGTGCTCAGCTCAGCTCCCTCTGGTTAAAAAAAGAAAAAAAAAAAAAAAAAAAGGCACACTAAACCACCATTGGATAAATGCACCAATTAGTCTAGGAAGAGATAGTGTTCAGCACGTCCTTCCTCCGGCCACAAGGTTTCATAAAAAACCTTGAGTGAGCTCATCTTCTCTTTAGTCTAGAAAATATTACCTCTTTTTCTGTGAAGTTGGACACCTCCTGCATCAGGAGGAGCTCAGAAGTAAATCGTCCCTGAAAGAGCCTCCAGCCCAGAAGGGTCTGAGGAGCATTCTGGTTCATCCAGCACCATCTAGAGCAAGAAACGGAGGACAGCCTTGTTTCTGGGTCATGATCAGGTGCAAGCGTGAGAAAGGAAGTAAAGTGCAGAAGGCCACGTGGACAGGGGTGCTTATAAGCCAAGCTAGGCCCATTTTAGGTGCCTAAGCACATTCTTTTTGGAGCTGGTTATTTCTTCTCATAAAGAAAATGCAGCGACTTCACATGCCATATTAAAAGATTAG
Source organism: Struthio camelus (assembly GCF_040807025.1). NCBI lineage: Eukaryota > Metazoa > Chordata > Aves > Struthioniformes > Struthionidae > Struthio > Struthio camelus. The sequence continues at coordinate 12,397,496 of NC_090982.1, read as the reverse complement.
TTGTTTGGCTGGTGGCCACAGAATAATTCTCCTTATTGCACAATAAATCAAGCTACTGTCATTTTAAATACTCTAGCTGAATGTCTGATGTGCCCGTGAAAGAGTTAACTCTACCATTGTGGTGTTGTCACAGCACTGAAATAAGAGCAAATCTGGGGCTCATAAGTTGGATCCCCACTTGGAGCACAAATTTGGAGCACAGGCAAAATCCTTATACAATTATTCACATTCTATGAACATCTGTCCCCTTTACTTGGAAGATATACAAGCTGAATGGTGGACTTGTAAAATACAAATAAAATATGTGGAAGAGAGCGGAGTTCCGTAGAATCTGTAGTCATTTCCAATAAATTTTTCCTTATTTTTTTAACAAATTGTTAAGATGTGAAACAGTCTGATCCCAATTAGCACATCTTTTCCTATGCAAAATAAGAATCAGGCTATTTGGGGGTTGAGGGGGGGCAGTGCTTTAAGTGCGGGGGTTCCTTCTCTGAGAGGTATTTGTTGCTTTAGCAATTGAAAGCCTTTCTTTCCTAATACGATTAGTTCAAGTAATTACCGAAGGATTTGTCTGTGTCAGCTCAGTACAGTTCCCCACAGCAGTATTAAAAAGGCTGTCTACAGTAGGGAAATAGTCGATGGCAGTGTGTAGCTGATGAGATTGTAGCTAACCGCTGCCAGAGGAAGTCACCTTCAGCTGCAGGGTTGTTGCCCTAATCCCCATTATGTGCAGCAGACGGGAAGAAGAAAGAGTACGTTTCTGTCAGCAGGAAACTACCGAGGGTTCGCAGTTTCCAGGGCGAAACTGGGAGCCCCGGTGCAAATGGTAGGTGCTGGGGCAGCCCCATTTTTTGCAGCTCTTTTTGTCACTGACTTGCCCAGCAACGAGGAAGTGATCTGGGACTGCAAAGCATTAACGTCGCGGGGACCAAACTCGGCGCTAGCCAAGTTGGCCGCGGCTCCTGACCGGGGTCCTCCCCTCCAGGGAGGGAGTTTGCTCGCCTTTTTTCGGCGTGTTGCTGAGATCCGCGTGGCGCTTGGAGGCGCCGCGGGAGAAGCTCCTGATTCTTCAGCTTTAGGACAGCTCCTTGCTGCTTGCGTACAGGTCTCACGTTTTAGGCGCTGTGACAAGGAGTTGCACGTTTTGTGCAGAGAATGAACCTCTTGGGGAGAGGGAGGGAAAAAAAAAAAAAAAAAAGTAACTCGGGTTTATAGCACACAAAGGCATCCTGCTGGGGATGCAGATTTGAATTAATTTCTGTGATTTTAATCCATTTGTCTAATCCACAGCTTTATTACGTGTTGAAGTCACACCATATTTTCCTGCTGTTTCTGAGCCTTCATTTCAGGGGTTCGGGCTATACGTCTGTATTTGTATGCAGCACAATATGCTGTCCAGGATCAACTGGAAAATGAAACCTGAAAGGCATTTCTTCAGAGCGCGTGTGCAGATACCATCTTGACAGATACATGTCTGCAAGGACAGGTCATTGTGCGGTACGCCAGGAAATGAGCACTTCTGGCTTGTCTGACTTGTTCCTTGAAACCACAGGACAAGTGCGGGGTTTTTCCGGCTCGCTGTGAGCGCCGTGTTGTTTCAGTGGGACATGGGCATGAGGAAAAGGGCTTGGTAAAGACTTTAATTTGGGGCGATTTGTTTCACGCTGCTGCCTGTGCCCATTTCCCCTCTGCCTGTCCTCCGGAGATTTCCGACTTGCGTTAACTGTGTTTGAACGTAATCACATTTGTGCATCAAAGAAAACACACAACCGTATTGTAGCAAGTTAATTGTTCCCGGAATAATGCCTACAGGTGGTCCATAGCTGCCTGCCTTGGTGACAGATTCAGCCCCACCATCCCTCCCTGCCTCCGGGATTTTCAAAATATCTGGTATTATTTAGCTACTTCGGTCGGTATGGCTGGAAAATCTCTCATTACCTAATGCAGCAGCCAGCTGACTGTTGCCAGAAGCTGCAACTTACCTCTACAATGGTAAGCAGTAAATGTAAACTTTCTGGCTGCTGCAGCCACATTAATAATGCATTATGCTTCCTGTAACTACATACATGCACAGAGAATTTTTTTTTTTTTTTAATAGGGGAAGAGAGAAGGTGGAAGGTGGTGGGAACAGCTACAAGTAATTATAAAAGCTGATTAGACCCCAGCTGTATGGGTTTTTAATTAGCCCACGTCTAGCGTTAATAGTCACTGTTGGGAGGATGCTAGCGCTCCTTAAGTGAGCTAGGGGAAGTGTACTGTCTGCTCACACCTGCCCTGTGCAGTGTTACTAGCGTATATCCAGCAGTGCAGGCCAAAACTTTGTCCCCTTCTGTCTTTCAGTTAAGTCGTAGTCCTTTTGCGTCATTCAAGGCAGCTTCAAAGAGTGTTTTGTGCAGAACTGAGGCAGGCTACTTTCCTGACGAACCCATGAACTGATGCCTAATGAAGGAGAGGAACGTAAAGCGCAGAACTTCACGTATTTTTTAAAGCGTTATTAACAAGAACCGCAGAGAATCATTTCAAACTGATCAGTGAGTTAGCAGTACCGTCTAAGCCCGTTGGGGCAAAAGGAGTTCAAAAGGTTTCAAGACATCCTGCCTTCTCCTTCCTCAGCAGAGCGTCAGGTTTCTGGAATAAGCAGAAACAACACTATGCCCGTGAGTGCGTGTGCCAGCCCCAGTCTGCCCAGGGGAGCTCTGGCCTGGAGACAGGCTTTGCCCCATGGAGCTCGTGTCTTCAGAATATGATCTATTTTAGTCACATCCTTGTTTTCTCCTCTACCACATGCAGGGTCATTAAAATATAGTTCCTTTGTCAGAAGCCCTGTAGGAAGGACACGGGGGTTCAACGTGAAATTGGAACGACGGAGCGGGTTTGTTGCCCTTTGCCAGCTTTTAATTTAAGTGGAGTTAAGCAACCGTTAAGCAGTGTGCAGGGAATTTTTGAGCCACAGCAAGGCTGCAACCCTCGGATAAGAGCGAGCACTGTTACCTTCACTACTGCCTTGGCTCAGTGGGCTGAATTCTTGCCCAAAGTGGGAAGAAATTTGGCGCCACCTTTGCAGCGGTCAATGTCTGGAGGAGTGCTAGAGCTTTATAGGAGCTGGCTGCAAATTAAGGCCTTGATCAGGCAGGGACTTAGGGACAGGCTTCACCTCATTTGTGCGTGCACAAGCTAAGGCAGTGAACGGCACTAAGTGCCTCTTTCTCTCTGTGGACTAGGGAAGGAGGATAGATGAGAAGCTGCGCTACATCATGTCCGATTTCTGTTTAGGCACTTAAACGCCTGTTGATTTCAAGGGAAGTTAAAGGCTATGGGTCTGCACCTTAGCATTTACTATGAGTTTTGCTGTCTGCAAATTGGCCTGGCAGTTGCCATTTGTGTCACTTGGGCTTCCCTATGTCCCTTAGGGCCTGAAACATATCCCTCCTCCCCGCCCCCGTAACTGGAGCAGCCTGGGATCTTGTCATACCGCAGGGCTGAGAGCTGCAGCTGTTTTAACGCTGAGCTCTGCAGCAGGGTGGCAACAGCGCAGAAGAGTGGATGAAAACACTCAGCAGAAAAATGGTCCCACTGTCTTCAGGAAACCGTTGCCCAAACCGTGCGAAGCCCCCAGATAACGTTTTCTCCTTCTCCTGCAGCTTGTAGGTACTTCTTTCCCTTCCCCACCATCACAGCCACCTCTCCCACCGCAGGCGCCGCATACCTCCAGCAGCGTAGGTGAGGACAGCTCTATTTTAGTTGACTTTTTTTCTGGGCGGTGATTCGGATGAGCTTGTCTGTGAATATAGATTATGGGGTAACCTCAGCCCTTGCTGCCTGGCCTACCCTTCCAAGTACTGCTTCAGGGCAAAGGTATTGCCTTCGTAGGGACCCTCAAGCAGAGAGATGAAGACAGCCTGTCCCCTCCACCCACTTTTTCTCATGCCATCGCCACCCCACTGACTCTGTGGGGAAGGCAGGGTCACACAAGGCTTCCCTAGCAGACGTGACCTGAGAACCTGCAGCCTGGACGCAGGACACGCTGCAGGAAAATCGCACCCATCAGATGACGTGATGACCGCGGTGGCATTCATTCCAGTATATAGGTTTGTATGGGTGTGTAAACACTCCCACGCATGCTCCTGCCATTAGTAGTGGGGATTAGAAGTAGTCAGGTTTGGAAGCAAAGGTCATATTTGTTTGCCTCCTCTACATTGTTGCAAGCTTTAAAAACGCATGTTTCTCTCTGTTACTGCCTCCTGTGCTCCATTCACAGGTTGTCCAAAGCCTGGCAAACAGCAATATTTCCAAAGCTGCACTACTGCTCTTAGATCTTCCATCAGCAATCACCCACATTGCCCTGCACTGTGCATGCCAGACCATTAAGTGCAAGCAAGTTGTAATGAACGCATTTTGCACTGGTGTAAGGCTCTGCACAGTGTCGGGAGCAGCACCGAATCTCCTCTGTAGCCTTGAACTGTATCAGAGAAATGAGAGTGCAGTAGATGTTTCTTTAAGGTTTGTGAGTTTTCTCTGCTGTTTTCCTCGCTCTTCCTTGACAAGACCCAAGTCGATGTGGGAACGTGAAAGTTCAGTGTGTGAGAAGAGTAACTGCCTTATTTCACTTTAAATTTTGATTTCTAAAAGGTGAAAGTCTGTTTTTGTGCCAGTCCCTATATAGCACAAACAGTGCCTGGACGTAGGAATGAGAAAGATGTTGCAAGAACACACCTTAAAATTCAGGTTAGGGATTTGAATTAAAAGCGTAGCTGTGTAGTAAAACCATATTCGGTTAGACTACCAAAAGTCATGACTAGACATAAAATCTCCTTTGTCATCCTTATTTGAATTCTCCTTAATTATTTGCTGGAAATTGACAAAGTTTTCCAGCCAGTGCCAAAGGAGTGATTCATGCCTTCTTTGGGTTTCTGAATCACTAAGAAAGAGTATTAAATATTAAATGTCCTGGGTGATGCTACAATTCTGAGATACGATGAGAGCTGTCGCTTTCATTGGAAATTTTGCAGTTACAAATCAGGTGTTTTTTAATATATTTTAAACAGATAGTGTCTCAATTCTACCACTCTATCCTGAACGTTATGAGGTTACGTATAGACATGACCAGAGCTGAACCAGCCGCTGTGATTGAATGAATATCTTGATTCAGTATAAGGTATATTAAATTCATTATCTGGAGGTGTTTGCAGAAGGCTGCAAATCAAACCAGCCCTTGAGCCGAAGCATATTACTCTCTGCAATAAAATTCTGAAGCTTGCAGATTCTGAATGCAGAACTGCATTGTAAGGCATACTTTACAAATCTAAGCTAGCAGTATCTTAATATCCTGTCATTAATGTCTCTTTATGTAATGGTGCAAAAGTTCTTCCTTGCAGTAAGTGTGGTGGCTGCATGTCTTTGATGTCGGTAGTTTTATTTTGACAATAACAAGATATTAAATATGTGCTGGAGAGTCACTCTATATGAAAGTCCAGGTAGCTGAAATTTTAAAAATGATGCTTTAAAGTAGTGGTTTGGTGCCTTGGAGTTTTAAACAGCCAAAGTTGAGAATTCATGCAAGTGTAAGAATAACTCTGTCATTACAAACAACTGAAATGTGTAAAAAGTAGAATCAAGATTTTTCTAGATAACAGGCATCTTGTCTGGTTCTTAAACGTGTGCCTAAGTCAAGCCTTGACTCAGAAGGGGCCTTGGTTCTTGGCTTCACTGTGCGGTCTTTGATGAGAAGACCAGGTCAAGAGGTTTCTGTCCTCTGGTGCAGGGTACTGCTCCCGTTCTTCCAGCCTCCAGGCGTGTTTATGGGGCTGCGCTGGGAAGCAGTTGGTAAGCTGACCTCATTTGGAAAAAAAAAAAGTTTAAAAACACCCGTTTTCTAAGTCAAAAATCTATTCCCTAATCCAGTTCGCAGCCTAGCCACTTAAGCAGTGGTGCTGAAACAGTGCAGGTGGCAGAGCAGAGGCAGCAACAAGCAGGGAGAGGAAGGGAAAAGGAGGGTATCGCTGCCAAACTGTGTATATCGTGAAACCGTGGCACTAGGCTCAAAAATCCCTGTTCAGTTCTTGAATTAGGCCCTGGTTCAAAAAGGCACTTAGATATGTGATCTAGCCCATCTGTAACCAGGAAGGAATTTCACTACTTGCTTAACTCCATGCATGTTTAAGTGCTTTATTATCCAGGGATCAATGTGGGAGGGATAATTCCTCGATTCAGGGTTTTCAGGACCTTTGCTCAAATTGTAGGCATCCAGTGACTCCCCCAGCAGCAGTGGGATTGTGGATGTGAAGACATTTACTTCCATGAGCAGGGGGACGTCGGCTCGAGGCTGGCCTACGCTGACATCCTACAGTGCCGCCTCTGCGCCGAGCAGCCGCGTTCCCACGGTCCAGCAAACACCCACCGGGAAGTTGTGCCATCTCTCAGTCAAGCTGCTCAGATGCAGGCCCATAAACGCATTTGACCGCTGCTGTGGGTGGGAGTTAGTGAGTTCCCCTGGGCCGTGTGGCTATAACGCTGTCCCAGCTCCCTGCTGCGCTGGGAAGATGAACGCGATGGCCCCGGCGGGCCAGCTGGAGACGTCGGGGATGGGGAGAGGGTGACGCCAGATCTCAGGAAAGTGGAAGACTTCATTTCTGGTCTTTCTCCTGCTGCTTATGCCCTCAGAGAGAAGAGCCTATCTGAGGGCACGTCTTGCATGCTCCTTCATATTTCTTCACTGCTCCTTTACCGCCTAGCAGAGCCAGCCTGGACAGCGGCAGTGCTCATCGTCCCAGGTTTTGCGTCCGGGCGGGGGCTGGGAGAATGAATCAGTGCCATTGATTAAAACTCCTGACGCTCCCGGTTTGATGTTGGATCCCTGTGTCGCGTGTAGTGCCACAGGCTCTGCTTCTGATGAGGATGAAAGGAACTTGGTGTCTCGCATTGCACTTGAAGATGAAAAGAGTCAGAAAGCCTTTTGCTTCCCCTGAAATAACAGGCCACTTTAAGGCAGCTTTCAGTTTCAGCTACTGGCTGCAGCTATTTAAAGGATAAACATCTCTTGAAAAGCTCATTGTAGCTGGGTTGCTTTCTCAAATCACCATTTTTGTAAGCCACAGCTATTGTACTTATAGCAAATTAGTTCCTGGCGTAAAAGGGTGGGGTAAATTTGCGTCTATGTTGTAAATACAGAAAATTCTGCCACGAGACAAGCTTGTGATCTCTCAGACTTTTCACATACACTGAAACTTGTATTCTGCACTGCAAACATTTCCAGGAGGTGTACTACTGAGGGGATGTGGTTCCAACACACTTTTCGTAGGCACCGGAATAATTTGTCTGAGCGTACAAAGATGATTTGGATGATGGCCTCTTTATGTCCCTGTCTCCTGTGCTGCTTGGGAAGGCTTTGGGCATAGGGGATCTTCCCACATCAGTCCTGTTACGGCAAATCACTTAAATGCACTAATAGTTCTGCTAACATTGATGTATTTATCCATGCGTCTGAGGCTGAGCATGTGCTTAAGGTTTCCATATTTTTAGCACTGACATTTTCCTGCAATTTCTTAGGGGGTTGAGGTCTTTTCTCCTCAGTCATATATGGTTGTAAATGGACAGAGTGTTAAAAAAAAAAAAAAAAAGGAATGTGGAAGGGCAGAGGCATAAAAATAGCAATATCCCGTATATCCTGCTTGCTTTCCACCAGGTGAAAGATGAGGGAGGAGGTTATGAGTGGCAGGCTGTCACATTTTAGCATTTGCAGTTCCAGTGAAAGGACCAGCGGAGAAGCAAAATGAAGTTTTCTCCTTGTGTCATTTGAGCTGAGAGATGGGGGTTTTAATGTAGGCTTTTGGAAGGACTCAAAGGTAGAGAATGCTGGCCCCAGTCCAAGGGAGATGGATTAGGGACGGGAGACTGGTGGAGCACTGAAAGGAAGAATGCACGAATCTTTTTTGTGCCGCATGTGTGACAGCCAACTCTTCCCACACCGTGACTGCGGGCAGTGGTGTGGCTTACTGGGCCCACTCGCTCACTTTTGGTCACCTCCCATCTTTAAATGGTGCACTTACTTAATTTGAAGAAAGTGCCTGCAATCAATAAATAGAGATCCTTTTATCTTCCTCATCAATCTCTTGTTAATGAATGTGCAGGGTTCTTTGCTTCTTCTTTTTAGCTTCTTGGTTGCACTGCTTTTGATTTCTCAATGTATGAAAACAAAGGAGTGCAATCAAACACATGATGGAGCAATTGATACCACCTATAGCTGCTTGTTTCTTTCTGGAGAACTGAAGTCCTCTTAAAGGAAAGCAATGTTCTGGGGAGAGACCGCTTGGGCTATGCCAACCTGCGGTCCACTGGGTGTCCTTTCTTAAGCTGTGACTCAGCAGGCCCATATACAGCGTGGAAGCACCTGGGAAGACACAGTGCAGTTTTCTAGGGCCCCAGTAGTTACAAGAAGTTAGATTATTCTTATAGAATCCTTTTGTGAATGATGGGGTCTTTACTTAAAGCAGATGAATATTTGGAATCCATTGGCTTCCAAGCGAAGGACTTATGAGGCCTAATGTCCAAAAACTTCAGCAGGTTTACGTCTGGTTATGATGTGGTTGAGGAGCCAGCTGAGTGTAACGGTACGTGCTGCTCTCATTTGCAGGATGTTCTCATTTATGATTGCATATCTATCTATGCTTCATTCAGAAATAGTCCTGTATCTTTGTGGTTGCCTTCAGATAATGGTCCTCTGCAGCATGGTAATATGAAATGAACCGTTTAGAACCCATAAAACTGGAGGAACAGGTACAGCTTGTCCATCCTCATCATAGGCTGGCGATTAATGCTGGTTTTTGCTTTGTGTCTCTTCTTGAGGCTTTTGGGAATGGGACTTAGCAAAGTAACCCCTGACTCGACACACAAAAACACTCCACAAAAATCAAGTGACAGTTTGCAGAACTGTGTTTCAGGCTGTCGCGTAATATATAGCAAGAGCTGAGATCTCGGCCGTACGTCAGCTTCATTCGCCCAGAAGCACGCTCCTGTCTGCTCTCTGCCAAAGAGACCCAAGCCACATAATAATCAGAAAGAAACTTTTGCACAGGGACCTAACCTAAGTACAAAAAGGCGAAGCCTTTCCTATCTTATCTTCATGTTGGCCGCCGATGGGCCACCTTAGAAAAATTTTGCACCTGCCAGGCCACGCTCCCTCCTGTTTTCTCCCAGGGTCTTCCTTTCTATTAACTGGCTGCGGGCACTTTCCTGAGGGGCTGACCTCCCCCAGCCCGGGCCAGGACCCACGTTTAAGCACAGCAAGCCAAAGCTAGTGTGTTACTATGGAAATGTAGATGTCCCAAAACCCGTGGATTCCCACGCTGCTTCAGCGCGGAGGGACAAAAGGGGGCCTAAAAACAGCAGGTTGTCCCTTGTACCTGGAGGAAGGGGGGACACGGTGGGGGGGGGGGGGTTGCCGAAACGGCGCTGCAGACCTGGCTGCGGGAGGAAGGAGGAGAAGGAGGATGCTGAAGCCGGCAGCCCGGGCGCCGGGTGCGGAGGTGCGGCGGGGAAGGGACCTGCAGCCGGGACCGGCGCCAGGCTTGAAGGCGATGCGGCGGCGGTCGGTGCCGGCGGCGCGCCGGCGAGGGGGAGGCCGGCCCCGGCAGGTGGAGGGAGCCGGCGGGGGGGAAAACCGCGGGAGGCAGCAGGAGCGACCCTGGCTCCAGCTCCGCCAGCAAGGTGTGAGCGAAGCAAAAAGGGTAGTTTAAAGGGGAGCAGTGAAACGGGGAAGAGAAACGAAGATTACGGGAAAGAGTTTAAAAGAGTTAAATGCGGGTGGTTTGCCTAGAAAGCCAGAGCAGGGAAAACGCAGACCTGACAGTGGGTTAAAGGTACTACAGAAACCGCTCAGAGCTGCCTCGGCGGGGCAGACTGTCTCACTGGAAGTAGGAAGGTTAAAAAATTAGGCACGAGTAGAAGAGGCGAGATGCTTTAGGAAACTTGCGCCGAGCGCTCGGAGGCTGCCGTCTCTCATCAGTGCGACGAGGAGGGTGTTCCCAGCTGGTTCTCAGCTCGCAGCCAGCCCTGAGGAGCGCTGCCTCAGCTGCGCACCTGAGGAAGGACTAGCGTGCAGGAAAGCGCGTCTGCTTTCCCCAGCTCTATCGGTTAATTCGATAAAAGACGCATCTCCCTAGAAACTTGCTTACTTGTATCCCCAGGCCATCGCGCCGTGCTGCTGTCAGCCTCCTCCCTTCCTACGGTGCCGGCGTTGCGACCGCTCTTTGAAACGAGAGGCTTCGCTCGTGCACAGCGTTTTCTGCTCGGTTGGCCCCGTGGCTCGCGCAAGGAGCTATGCACGCAACCGTGCTAGCGGCTAGCGCTGCGTGAGGGTACCGACCGCACCGTCAGCCTGCAGGCCAGGCACCTCGGCCGGGGACTAGGGCGTACGGCCACCTATCGTTGCATGTTCTTCCAGCTAGCGTTGCCCTACCGTTGGCTGTGCCTTAAGGTAAAAATCTCCAGGCACTCGCACGTGGTAGCGTCGTGATTGCTTCAGCTGGGCTGCTGCAGCCTCGCAGGAAGCTTTGTGATTAGACGTTCATCAATTAGCCCGTGACAGGAGGAGCTGTGAAAACGCTGTAGGATTTATTGAGATTCTTGATCATCTTTTTTTTTTTTTTTTAATGAATGTTTCTAACGTTCCCACAGAGATCTTTGTGAATGAGGCCAGAGCGGGGGGGGGGGGGGGGGGCGCAAGGTATGGAGAGGAGGCGGGAGGAGACAGGTGCGTTTTTTGGTAACTCCCAAAATCATACAAATACAGAGGAAATTACCTTTTGGATGCCTGATTAAAGTGCCAGCAGAAAGGAATCTGGAGCAATTTGAAGGACTCGATTCTTTGTTTCCTTATGCCGCCAGTTACACTAAGGAAAAAGGGGGCTTCATGTCACCAAATCTTTGATGTAAATGTTTTCACAGCGTCCAAGGAATGAGAAATTATGTTAAAAGTGCCTGTCCTTTACGTACCTATGTCTATATTGTTGCATGGATGTATTTTTTTGTGGGAGTCAGGAGGGAGCGGAGATAGGGCTGATTCCATTGTGATTTACCCCTGTTTTGCACTGCTCTGGTTGAAATGAGAGTCAGTGCTAGATATTGGTAGTGATGGAGAAGGATGTGCAAGGGCAAAGTAGAAGCTTGTTATTTTTGAAATTCTTTGGGGTTTTGGTTTTGGGTTTTTTTTTTAAATAGGAGGCGAGGACTTAAACACTGTATTCTCATACGTTTGCAGCCTGTCAGGTCTTAAGAAGTATGCTGAAGAGCTGGGTTTAGTGCGAAGGCTTTTATTGTTTTTGGTTTTGCAGGGTTCCTTTGGAACTTGTAGAGGGCGTGGGAAAATGCAATGTAAAGAGAAAGCGATGCAAACCTCCTCTCTGTGCAGAGAGGAGGGTAGAAACGCGCATCCGCCGGAGGGTAGAATGTTTTTTTTTGTCTGCTTGTTTGCTTTTCTCTCCTTGGCCCGGCCTGACCGAAGATGCGTCCCAGCCCTCTTCTGAGCGCAGCGAACTTAACGTGGGGGCTCGGAAAGAAGCGCGGTCCCTCCGTGTCAGGCAGGGAGAAACTGCGTTTCGGGAAGCGGGCTCTCCCCGGGGGGGAGATCGGATATCAGCCTCGGCCAACCCGGCCCGTGCCCAAGCCCTGCCGCCTGCCCCCCACCCTCACCCCCGGCGCGGCCGTGGATGGCCATCTCCTCCGGCCGCGCAGAGGATGCTGAAGGAGGGCGCGAGGGCCGGCCGGCCAGCCGGCGTGCGCCCTCCTGCCTGCCTGCCTCCCTCCTTCCTCCCCTGCGCTTCGAAAGGCCCCTTTATTCCTCCTAATTGGATAAAATAGGAAGTCACTTGACGGTCCTGCCGCTGCCGGGTGCGCTGCTTTTCCCCGGGAGCAGCCCTGCGGAGGGCTGGGGGTGGGGAAGGGGAGGAAGGAGCCGGCTGCCGAGGGGGGCTGAGGGGGTGGGAAGGAGCAAAGTGAGCCGGCGCTGGTGGTGGTGGTGGTGGTGGTGGTACGGGGAGGGGAGGGAGGACAAAGAGGGGAGGGGAGAGGAAGGGAGTTACCAGCCTCCTGGCACCGCTCGTCCTTCCCAGCCCCGGGGCGATGATGTTGTTCGCAGCGATGCTCGGGCGGCAGGCACCTGCTGCTCCGTCATGATTCAGCCCCTTTCCGCCGCCGCTCCAGCGCCGCAGGATGCTGCCGCCGCCGCCGCTCTCGCTTCTGCCGCCGCCGCCGCCGCTGCCGTTGTCACAGGTTTTGCTTTTGCTCCTGCTCCCGCGTGGCGGTTGTTTTCCTCGTCCAAGCCCATACCCGCCTCAGATGCTCAAGGTGAGAGTCCTGCCTTTCGCTCGCTCTGGGCTGTCGGTTCACTTCAGTGCGGGCGGTCGGTTCGCTCCGCGCTTGCGGTTTGCTTTCTCTTCTCGCCCCCCTTTTGCCCCTCTCCAATCCCCCCCACCCACCCACCCACCCACCACCACCACCCCCGGCCCCCCGCCCCCCGTTTTTGTTTTGTTCCGTTCGCTTTTTAGGGTGGTGGTGGGGGGGGGGGGATGTTCATTCCCTCCCTTGGCAGAGCTGGAATTGCTTGAGAGGCATTTAAGGAATTATAAAAGTGGCCAGGAAACAGCAGCTCAGTAATTACGAAGCTACTCTTGTTTGAGAGAGGAGGAGGAGAGGGGCAGAGGGCTCTGGGTGGAAGGAGGGGGGGGTTCTGCTCTTTTTCTGTGCATTGCTCCTCTCCCAGTTCGGATGATGTTGCTGAACTCGGACCTCTCGCTGACGCCCGCTCTGTGATTTTTGCAGAGCCGCGTGACTATTACTGCCATCCTTTTTATTTATTTTATTTCACTTTGTTTTTCTTTCTATCTGTGTCTCACAGTAATGGACTGTGATAGAGTTAAGGCCTTTTGGAGGTGAGCTGCTTGAGAGCTGGTGCTTAAACATGTCTGAAGTAGCTGCCGACACTTTCCCCAGCCCCTCAGCTCAGCTGAGGCCTGACGCATCTCTTGAGGGGCTCCCGGCTGAGGAGAACATGCCGGGGACCCAAAGGGAGGACAGGCGGGTCCAGGGCATAGCAGGCCTTGCCGCTACCTGCTGCGTGTGCCTGGAGGCAGAGCGCCTGAAGGGCTGCCTCAACTCTGAAAAGATCTGCATCGCCCCCATCCTGGCGTGCCTGCTCAGCCTCTGCCTCTGCATCGCTGGCCTCAAGTGGGTCTTTGTGGACAAGATTTTTGAGTATGACTCTCCCACCCACCTTGACCCGGGGAGGATGGGACAAGACCCCGCTGTGGATGCTACAGCCCTGCCAGCCTGGGTGCCTTCGGAGGTGTACACCTCGCCTTTCCCCGTAACTAGCCCCGAGAGCAAGGCTGACGTGACCGTGCGAACGGACAGCTCGCCGGTGCCCTCCAAACCGTTCCTCCAGCCTTCCCTGTATAACCACCTCCTCGATGTCGGGTTGCTGTCCTCTGCCGCACCTTCGCTGCCACCACCCGCCCGGGAGCCTACCACAGCGTCCCAGGCGCAAGCGACAGAAACCAACCTCCAAACCGCTCCGAAACTTTGTAAGTAGAAAGCGCTGTTTCTTCCTTTTCCCCTCCACGTACACGCACGCACCCCAAAAAAGGGGGGGAAAAAAGGAAGCACTCAACCGCTCTGCGGCTGTCCTCGGGGAGGACACGCAGTTGGCATGCTCAGCCTCCGTGGGCTAAGGCAGGTGTGGCACGGGTTACCTTCTGAGGACGGCACCTAGGGGCCTCCCAACTTTCTTGGGGTGTGCTTGGCGATGGCCAGGGCTTCCTGTGGGACCTGCGCCAAGAGCCGGTGCCAGCCCCTCCTCCGCGTCCGCTCGCAGGGAAGCCCGTGGCGCACCTGAAGCCCTTACCTGACAGCTGTCCCACGTGGCCGGTCGGCCGATGTCTCTCGTAAATTTGATTTGCGTCCTGTGCCGGATCTTGCGTGCGTGCTCGTTTTCTTCGCTCTGCCTGCAGAGCACTTCTGCTGCCTCCTTCCTGAAGGCTGCGGCTGGCAAGCGTCCCTGCCATCCCCCTGAAGCAGTCAGGGAGAACGGTGGGAAGAAAGCGACAGTGTATTTGAGGCAGCTGGAGACTAGGAATTATTAATTGAGTGGTTAGCTTACGATCTTTCCCTTTCTCTTCTGAGCAGAGTACACATTTCTTTGCATTTTTCCCTTCCTTTAGGAGTTGAGTCTTGCTAAACTTCTTTCTCAGACGTTGCCTCGTTGACTGTAGTGGGGCAATTCAGGAAAGTGCTCCTGCCCATGAGAAGGCAGGAGGGATCAGTTTCCGAATGAGCCTTCATTCATCTTTAAAGCAAAAAACACCCAGGACACCTGGATTATTTTCTCTGTAGCCGTCACAAAGCCTCAGGCCACCGCATTGCTGAAATATAATTTCTTTGACGTGCAGCGTTTCAGGCCGTCAAATCTGGAGCAGATCAAACCAGCAGTTCCTGTGCGGTGTAGAATTGCTCAACTCTGGTAAAAGCGACGGCAGCGTGCCGTTCTGCGAGAGCGCGGGGCTGGGCTTTCCGACAGAAAGCTGCAGTCGTTCAGGGCGAGAAACTCGGTTCTGGGTAAATTGCTTTGCTGGACCCCATCTCATTTTTCTTCCTTGTGCCTTTCCTGTAATACCGCAGGATAGCCGCCCTGCCGTTAGCACATACCAGACCTCACCCTGGAGCCCTGAAGTCACTGGAAGTTTGCTACTGAGTTTAGCCCCACGAGGGTCGAACTCAGCATAGATATTGTGGCAATTAGATTAGATATGATGTTATGGGGCAAATGCTTTGCTGGTGAAAAATTGCCCGTGCACAGCAGCTGCTGTGATTTCGGTGAAGACTCTTCCAGCTGAGAGTCGGTCCTGAACAGCTCGCTATTAGGAGCAATTCCAGGCTCACTGAAAGGAAATGTTACGTACCCCTATAGAAGCCCTGGTGCCGTTTGCTTAGATATTGGGTATGACCAGGCATTGGATTAAAACTGATTTATCTGAGGGACGTGGTCTGATAGAGCAATATTGCTGTGCAGTTAAATGACACGGCTTTTTGTCTGTGTGAAGTACGCAATTGCTTGAATTATTGGGACATTTAACCAGCTTTGCAGTTATACAGAATAATACGAAGTAAGTGACTTATTTTAATAGCTGATGCAGAAAATCCTTTTTGGAGCACAAATCTCATAAGTGGTATAAAAGAAATTACACCTCTTTTTACTTCATAAAGTGACCAGGCAGCACCATCCAGCCAAAATTGCCTCTTTCCTACAAGAGGGATGAGAGCTAGATGTGTCAGAACCACCTTCACCCTCTCGAATTTCCACGTGCAAGGCGAACCTTTCTCATCACCTGATAATTTCACCTCTGAAGTAAATAAAGGGGAAAAAAGGAGATTTTTGGAGTAATCACTGACATGAAGCTGTTATCTGAATTATTATCTGCTCACATCTAGGCAATAAATGGGTGTCCAGAAATTAAGTGTCTGGGTTGGGTTTTTTACTGGAGGCTTAATTTTCGTAAGATAAATGTCTCCTAAGCGTTCTAAGGCATCTGATTTACATATAGATATGGACTGAAGGAGAGAGAGGACAGGCAATAAGCTGAGTCTGGTTTGCTTCGGGTGAGACTATCTTGTGGAAAATAGTTATTCTACCTGTGGCAAGTAATTCTGGCTATGGCAAAGGGCTGCGGTTCCTTGCAACTGTAAGAAAATAGAGCTGGAAAAGTGCATTGCAAAAGATCTGCCTAAGAATTGAGAGAGGCACAAAAAGAACTTTTTGGACAGCTCTAAAGCACTATCTTGGGGTTTTTGGAACAGCTGCATTTCAAACACATCATTGCATTTTATGTACAACAAGATTTGTTGGAGAGGTTGAGAGATTGCATCAGTGATAACTTTTTTTTATGAATGCTTTTGACAGCTATAAAAATTCTGGGAGAGATGCCTTGGGAAGTAGCATCTGCAAATTGGATTGTCCCTTCTCATGTCCCTTTTTCCATTTCAAGCAGAGTGAGACGACTTGTTCCCAGAAAGCCCCTTTTGTACTGATTTTTTTTTTATTTTAATCCAGAACTAAGAAAGAAATGTCACATCTCATATTCTGTGAGTGATGCATCCTTTCTGAATCAGGCTGTTCCATGAGTTTCCAAATCCTTTTCTCTTCTGTCTTTTCCATCTTACTCAGCATATTCCCCTTAAAGCTGTATCCTTCAAGGTCATAGTCTGTTGAGAGCTAATTGATTCTTCCTTCTCCTGGAGCCTGGGAGAGAAAGCAGGAGAGAAACAATCCTAGTAATTGTGTCTGGTGCATTAGACTCAAGACTGGTCTCCCTCCTATTATTATACTTTGCCCTTTATCAGTACCGGAATAATCTCTTCCTTTCTTTGCAGTTTCTGTTTTATATTATAATATCATTTCTCCTTAGCTGAAGCAGAAAGGAAAGGTGAATGTTTTAAAGCATTCACATATTTAGGGAGCATGTCAGTCTTAGCTCGATTACACTGGAGAAGGTTTCATTATAGGCAGGATATAGTATTACTGACTAACCTACAGTCTCTTTCATTCTGCAAAGACGCGTAGATGGAAAAATGCTAACACAGTTCAGGAACTAAGTTTTAGTCCTTCCTCGGCCCTCACTTTTGAATACAATCCCACAATTTACCCAGGTCTAGTTCTGTAGTACTACCAAATTTGTGTTTCCATAATAAAATTGAGTCTTTCTACCTGTAAACAAAACATTCCCCTCTTTACAGATCTTCCCACTGCCTTCTTCTTCTGTTTAAGCGGACCTTCCCCGAGATAAATTCAGATTTTAAATTGATCTGGAGAGAGGAGGGCTCCAGGGGGCTTCAAGCGCGATGGGCAGCCATGGATCTCCAATACCTTCCTCTTGGCCCGGTGCAGCTTCCAAAAACCCGCCTGGTCCCCGCTGTTGCACCACGGTGGTGGATCCTTTCCCTTTTGGCCTTCTTCACCTCCTCAAAGCCCCATGAGCTCACGGGCCGGCCACACACCTCCCCTGGCATTGCCAGCCGGCGGGCGGGCTGCTTCTCCCGGACCAGCGGGCACCTCCCGTCCTCCTACTGTCGGGGTCAACCAGTTTTGTTGGCCATAACACAAGGAGGTGTGCAGGGGCGTGCGGAGCTGGACCCCATGCATGGGGCTGTCGGGCAAGGTCTGCCACCCTTCCTTGGCTCAGTTTCACTGGGAGAACGGTGATTCCTTCGTGTCTCACAGGTGCTAGCTCTCACCGGGAAAATGTGGCCAAAAGAGGGAAGTGCTGGGCACTGTGAGTTAACCACCCCAAGCTAGGACCACTCCCTTCTCATATTTCTGATTTTTTGCTGCCTCTTCCTTTGTGCTTGGAGATAGCCGAAACTGCTGTTTTCTCACCCTCGGTGGGAAAGGTGTTAAAAGATTCCCATTGAGGACTAGTAACGGGTGTTCACCTAAGAAATGGTCTCAGTTTGCCTCTGAAGTAACCCAGGCACAATGGCTTTATTCCTCATATTATTTTAGAGTTAGGGATGGGGGAAAAAAAACGGAAAGAAAGCTAGTCTTTAACTTGGTTTTGTAACTTGGATTTCTCTCTGCCTCTTTCACCTCCTCTCATCCTACTCCAGTTCTGCATTTGATATCCTTTCCCCTATTTGCAGTAATTTGCAAAGGTCTCTGTGGCAGGCTGGAGGGTGTCTTTCCCTTCAGCTCTAAGTGGTGCAGCCCAGCTAAGGAATCCTGTTTATCAGTGGCAATGGTTTGTCTGCAGCAGGTACTAAGGTAGCTTTTTGTTACGTTTGTTCTGCTTTTTCTTGAAGCAGTCTGATTTTGACTGCTGCTCTGTAGTTCAAAGCGCCAGGACAATACTGCAAGATTTGATCCGCGCCTGGCAGTCTCTGATGGTATCAAGGTCAGGGATGTCTCTCCTCGGAGAGCGGCAGGGGGCTATATTCACAGGAGGGGAGAGCAGGTGGTACGTCATGGGCTCAACAGCGTCTTTTTTCTGCACTCACTCACTATTATTATGCAGGGCAGCACTGGAAGGGAGATTGCTTATTTAAAGCAGATACTGCTCCGTTTCTGATGCTATTGATGCTGATTAGCTTCAGACACCTAAGTGCCTGCATTAGAAATTTAGGCTGCCATGAGATTTCTAGCCAGCATAAAGGAAGACACCTCCACCGGGGTTGATTCTCAGTGTGAGTTTAGCAAGGGTTACTCTCTTTCTCCAAGGAGTGGATCGGGAGACTAACCTTGTAGTTCAGCTTCTGAGTGTCTGCGACAAAATACAAAGACTGAGTTTGAAAGGCATGCGTTCTCCTTGACATGTGTCTTGTGAATTAGCAATTTCTTGTCACAAGGAAGTTATATTTGTAGTCATGTTTATCTTTATGCAGCAGGAAAAAAATAGCAGTAGCATGGATAAAATGATGAAGAAGGGTGAAGAAAGACACCAGACAAGTTCTGAGCCAAACTCAAGAGTGTAATAAAGAGATACTGATCTTAGTAAGCCTTGGAGACACAACTGGGCCTCCATTAATAAGCAGCAATAAAGCAAGTGCCAATATACCAAGCCAGCCAGTCTGTATTTCCCTAAAACACTTCCTTCTCTGATATCCCAGAGGTCATTGGGGCTTGCGGATGTGTACAGTTATGGTAGTAGTACCAGGAATAAAGTGGGATTGGGACTGATTGGGGTGAGGTGCATAAGACGGTGCAAAATTCAGGAGGCCCGGTCCATTAAACCTACTAAAGGGGTGACTGAAGTATGCAGATTTCCCATCCCCACTCCAGTTAATAATGCTGTCTTTAAAATGCCCTCAGTGAGCACACGTTTCAGTTAGATTAATTTCTTGTCATTTTGCATCTAGTGGTAATCCTATTATCCCTCTTTTAACCTTCATTCCCTGGATAGAAACAGTTCTTCTCTGCTTTAACATGCAGAGGGCTGAACTGACCAGTGTGCTCACCCCTGCTTTCTTTTCCCTTCGTGCAGCACCCCAAAGTCATGTTTTTTTACAACTGAATAAAGGGTGTGGTTTCATTCTTTAAAACACAGAACACAATGAGGAAAAAGGAGCATTTTCTGAGGTATTTTCTCTTAGTAGTGGTCTGAATTTCTCGGTGTGAAATAACGGTTTGCACCTCCATTTCTTTAAAAAAGCTCATTTTAACTTGTAAACTTCACTGAGAATAAGTTAAGAATTCATGCTACATGGAACTTCTGCATTGCCCCCTTCCTCATTCAAATACATATGCATGTGTGTATAGAAAATTTCATGTATATGGAGTATATGGCCATTGTTTCTTTATTAAAAGTGACATCAGGGACTGCACTGTATCAGAAGTTTCTGAGCAAAACTGATTAAAAACTGATGTCATAATAAAGCTGAGGGTTTGGATTTTCACTGCAGGGGACTGAAATTATCATATTTCAGTATCTATTGTAAGTGAAATGTTTGGTTCCCTGTTCGTCCATTGCAGATAAACACACACAGCAGCCAACCTCAGGTTTGCAGCGTCTGGTCTTCGGGTACAGAGAAACCTTGGGGAACTTTCTCAGCATCAGATGAGAAGGCAGATTTTTGGCTTGCAGGAGGCTAAGTAGCAGGTTAATTGTGATGCAGAGCCAAAATGATATAAATGAGAGTTTTCATCATTTGCAGTCCTGCTAATGGAAATGCAATAGATTTGCTGCAGAAATCCAACTCAGAATCAATAGCAATGCAATGAGGCAGCTGGTTCAGGGAGAGCACATGCGATGCCAATCTACTGCAGACAGTACCTGGGCAGAGATTGCTCTGGCTCTGTGTCAAGAAAGGGTAGACAGCCCTAGAGGATACCACAGCAGGTGATGAAAGATTTCTCCACGGAAAAAGCTTGTTTCGGCTAGGACGGGGCGGTGTTAGGAGGAAAGGCTTGTGAAACTCAGGGCAGAATACTGTTTTATTTGAGGAATTCAGGTTTGTTTGGACCCAAAGATATCTCTTTCATTACAAGGTGCTATGCAAAGTGAAGAAGGGAGTCTTCTTGCTTGGGGGTCATGTCCAGGCCACATGAAATCCAGGACAGACTGAGGCACAGCGCCCAGATTTGTAGACAAGCAGTACTGGTTTAAAGTACCTCCTGCCAAGGGTTCTTGCCCTCCTGGTCCCCAGGCAGACCATGTAGCCTCTGTCTTCAGGAAGCCGGCTTTTAGCAGGCACACTGGCTACCCTCACTATTAATATTGAGGGGAGCTCAGTGTCCTGAAGAATAAGCACAGCGAATCACATCTTGCTCTTTCACCTTTGAGTGACGCATTGAGCTCCTAGACTCACACAGGAGGTACACATTAGACTCAGTAAGACGTGGTCTGAGCCCTTGTTTGGTAATTAGAAAGCTCTTGAAAGCAGCAAGGGAGAAATCACTCTGCTTTATTTTTGGGCGCTGTAAGGCTAATGTGTCTGCTTATTTGTGGTCTGTCCCATCCAGTCTCCTGCCCTCCATCACCCACAGAGACTTAGTCACTAAGACAACAGGAAAGTTTTTAGCTGGGGAAAGATGGGCAGGAAAAGATCGGGTGGGATGTGGCCGGCTGCTTCTGCTATCACTTCGGACAACCTCAAGGCTGCTCTAAGCTAAACGAGAGGCAAGGTCAGTCTCTCTCCAGCTTTGGACAAGAATGGTGGGATTACGGCATCCATCTATTAGCTTTGTTTCTGTACTGTATTAATAGGAAAGTCTCATTGTAATATATGTCTTCTCATAGAGTAAATTCAGCTTTCTCACATATGCTTTCACTACCCCCTTCCCCCACTTCTTCTTTTTTTTTTTTTTATCTATACTTTATCCTGGAACAGCACGTTCTCATATCTCAGACAGCTTTTTAGTTTGGCAATGAATATTGCTTCAGTTTTTTAGATGAAAGGAAATCAATAGTGGGTTGGTAGTCACATGGTGCTAGGGGAAGTATATGAAGCTATGATCTTAAGCATGATTCATGACATAGTTCAGTTTTGCTAAGGAATTCCTGAGAGAGATTTGAATTTTACATTTTTACCAGTCAATTAATATGTGTGATTAGACAGATCAAAGGAGAAAAGAGAATACCAAGCTCGTTCAAAAGCCTTTCTCTTGTGCAAAAAAGCTCCAAGCTCATTAAAGATAACTCGACTCCTCTAAGATGCTAACTGAAGTCCGTATAAAGCTGCTGAGACTAGATCTCAGGAAGAGAAATCTACCCTTTTCACCATAGTAAATTAATCTAGATAGTTAATTCAGTTTTACAGCTCGAACAAAATGGCCTGAATTTTCACTAACATAAACCTTCTCTGGTTTATGGGCCTGTAAGACCTAGAAGAGCCTTTGGATGCTCTAGTCCGTAAGCCACAGAACACAGGCTGTCTTTCTGACCAAAATTTCCTCTATAAATGCACCAGTTAGGTCTGAAGACTGGGAGCAAGCCAATGTCTGCCTTTTCCCTTGTTCTAACTTCTCCTTTAAACAGGCATGCCTACTCTGACTTTGACCTCGAAAATTTGTCTTTGCTTTCTGGCCGTTTATTCGTTTAGACCTTTCTCTCCTAGATTGAAAAGCTCTTCTGTGCCTTGTATTTTCCCCTCGCAAAGGTACACACACACCGTAATCAATTCAGCTCTGGATAAGTCTTTCTGACATGGCAGGCAGGCTAAGCTCCATAATTCTCTCCATGGGGAGAATTGTTTTCCGTCTTTGAATTATTTCAGCCCCCTTCACACTTCCTTAGTTTTCAAGTAAACAGAGCTATAATTTTGTTGTGACGGCTAGTCCAAAATTCCAACAAAGACATGAAAATCTGTTCAGTATCTCAGGACCGGTGTGCATTTAATATTTTAAGCAGTAAATAAGCAGTAAAGAAGTAATGATGTCTGGTCAGGACAGAATGCCCACGCCTCTTGGCTGCACGGACCCTCGCTGTCCTGCTCCTTGAGCTGTCCCCAAGGTCACATGCTTCTTCTTGCTGAGGACTTACACAATCCTAAGTGCAAGTCAAGGGATGAAAAAGACCAGTATCACCATTCCTCAGCAATGCTGTGTGCGTTTTAGGAGATATTCCAGCTTTTCCATTCCCCATCTAGTTCTGTGCAGCCAGACCCAGTTCTGAAGCCTCAGCAGGGCTTTTTAGACGAATGGGAAGTGGACTCAGCGGTTTTAACGCTGTTTACTCTGCCATTCCCTTGACTTCTCTTAGTCCTTCTGAGGATTTCTCCCACTATGCCCTGTTGATACTTCTCCCACCCTTGGCCCAAGGATCATCTCATCAGTTTAGCCATCATTCAGCGTATTGTCTCAGCTCCTCCAACATCAGGTTCTTCCTTCCAAAACTGACAGCAGTCCCAGAGCATGGATTTGTGGGAGAGAAGGATTTTGGTGTCTGCACACCACTCTCGTCAAACCATCTTAAAGACACTTTGCTTACATGATGGATTCTCTTGTGTTTTGGTCTAATGGTGGGCCTACAGCATGCATTCAACCTGATAGGGTTGCACGATGCCTAGGCAGCTTGTGTTATCAGCAGGACACGGGATTTCAGGTGCAAGATGATATCAAGAGGGCCACAATAACCGATATTTTCAGTGCTGGGACTTGCGTTTCTGGGATTGTGCTCAGCAGGATCGTTAGCAGTGTGAAGGTAATACTGACCAGGTAATGGAAATGAAGTGCTCTCCAGAGCTAGGAGCGAGAACTGTAGGAGGATGGAATAATGATCATTTCTGTGTCTAGTCTGAGCTGATCAAGAAACAAATCAGTGTCCTGGCTGGACTATGATGGACTATGGTTTTAGGAATTAAAGAGCATGGGATAAGAAGGATGACAAGAGGATTCTTTTTGCTTGGTAGAGGGTTCTGAAGAGGCTTTTGAATTCATATGCAGTAGAGGAACATAGTGATGTGGCCAGAAAAGTGCTGGGAAACTGGGAAGAAGTGGATATAGCTGCAAGGCACAGGAGAGCAGGGGAGATCTCACCCTTTCATGGTCAGAAGAAAGCAAGAAGGGTCTGTCCCCAGTGCCTTAGATTCTTGCAGTCTCCCTAGGATGCTGCAAGAGGTCCTGTGGCAGTTTTGCACCCTTGCTAAATTGCAGGAGTATGAATGCAATAATCCGTTCTTTGTCCATACTGCACTTCTAAGGGAACCTCTGCAGGGCAGGTCCTTTCACAGACTCACAGAATGGTTGAGGCTGGAAGGGACCTCTGGAGATTGCCTAGTCCAAATCCTCTGCTCAGGGTGGGGTCACCTAGAGCAGATTTCCCAGCACCCTGTACAGTCAGCTCTTCAATATCTCGAAGAAGGATACTCCACAAGCTCCCTGGGCAACCAGAGTTCAGTCACCCTCACAGTAAAAAGTCTTTCCTCATGTTCAGATGGAGCTCTTGTATTTCAGTTTGTGCCCATTGCCTTTTGTCTGTTCACTAGATACAGCTCAGAAGAGTCTGGCTCCATCTTCTTTGTTCTGTCATCAGGCATTTATAGGCATTGGTAAGGTCCCTCCCGAGCCTTCTCTTCTCCGGGCTAAACAGTCTCAGCTCTCTCAGTGTCTCCTTGAATGAGAGATGCTCCAATCCATTAATCATCTTTGTGGACCTTCGCTGGATTTGTTCCAGTAGCTCCATGTCTTTCTAGTCCTGGGCAGCCCAGGACTGAACACAGTACTCCAGGTGTGGCCTCACCAGGGCTGAGTGGAGGGGAAGGATCACCTCCCTCAATTTGCTGGCAACGCTCCTCCTAATGTAGCCCCAGGTGCTGTTGGCCTTTTTTTACCACAAGGGCACATGCTGACTCATGGCGAATTTGTTGTCCATCAGGACTCCCAGGTCCTTCTCTGCAGAGCTGCTTTCCAGCAGGTCAACCCCCAGCCTGTCCTGGTGCATGGAGTTACGCCTCCCCCGACGCAGGACTTTGCACTTCCCTTTATTGAACTTCATGAGGTTCCTCCCTACCTGTTTCTCCAGCCTCTCAAAGTCCCTCTAAATGGCAGCACATCCCTCTGGTGTACCAGTCACTCCACCTGGTTTTGTATCAACCTCAAACTTGCTGAGCAAGAACTCTGTCCCATTATCCAGGTCATTAATGAAGATGTTTAAAAGTATTGACCCCGTATTAACCCCTGGGGTACCCCACTAGTGCTTGGCCCCCAGCTGGACTTTGTGCCACTGATCATAACCCTCTGAGCCCAGCAGCTTCTGGCCATGCCAACTATGGACTCCTCACCACTGATGGGATCCAAGGAAGTGGCCTTCATGCTCTGCCCTCCTCAGCCTTCCTGAGGGCCAGAGTCACTCTTCTCTGCCTGCACAGCAAAGCCTGTAAAGTTGCACTTTGTCATTGAATTCCCTCCTGTCACTTTGTTCAAAAAGCCCTCAGTGCAGTCCATCTCTTAGCTCATGAAGGTTTGTCAATCCACCCTATTTCCTGGGGACTTCAGTTCACTGATGGCATTAGCAGATATTGCAGGTTACCAATAACTATTTTTGCCATTCGTAACTCCTTCAGCTATGTAATTGTTGTGAGGTACGGCTGTGTGAATGTGTATTCTCTTTGCGTGCAAAGAAAGGTTGTGTTTCAGGATCGAAAAGCCAATCAGTGTGTTAGCACACAGCATCTGTTTTTCAAAGTCAGTTAGTGGAAAGATACTGCAAAACTCCCCTTTTGGTCTACAAAATGGTCTACGGTTAGCAAAGCCAGCACGTACTCTGGCTTTAAACATGTAAAGGTTCATGAACGTGGCTGGCAATCTCTCAGGCTGTTGCTTGCTAGCTGCAAGCGTTTGAATTCACCACACTGGGAGATTAATGGAGATCTCTCAGATCAGTAGCTTTTCAGGCAACCCTGTAATTTTCCTAATTGCTGCTAATCGACTGTTTAGTGTTTGCAGTTTTTCCATCTCCAAATTTGGAGGAGGGATTAAAAAAACATGTTCTGTAAGTGTATACAGATAACTGGTTACAAGCTCAGGAAGCACAATTATTAGCTGTGAATCAGAGGAAGTATCAATTCCCTTAAGCCACTTAGCTGGGCAGAAGCTAGGCTAGGGGAGGGGAGCTTGATGATGTATGGGGATGAAGACAAAGAAAACAGAAGAATGTTCTGTTCACCTTTTGAACAGGACTGAGCTCTGATAAGTATGGCATATTTATATGCCAGCGTTCAAAGAGCAATTTGGTATCCGAGTTGAGCTGCCCTTAAGAAAGAGCTAGCGGGTTCCCCAAAGTTGCAGAGTAATATCTGGTTATGCTTTTATTGTAGATTAGAAAAGAGCTGTAATGTCTCTCATTTCCAGGGCTGTTACTGACACTTTCAGGATGCTAATACGTGTTGATTTGACAAAGGGGTATATCTGGGGCTAGTGTCTGATGTAAATTTACATTTCATTTATATTGTAATTTTCACATGTTGCTCTGTTTTACAAATGGGTCGTGATGGCATAATGACAAAATATCCCTGATAATTAGTCCAAAATGCTGACTTAACAGAAACACTGACTGAGTTTTTAAAAAGCAGAACTTACGAACGCTGTTCAAGTCATGGAAATCTTGCCACTGCAGGGGAAGGCTTAAAAATCTTAATCGGTAGAGAAAGTTAAGACAAATTACTTGACCATAAATTTTAGGTAGCCGTATGAGAAGATTTTGGGTAGGCAGAGCTGGCAAGAGAGGGCTCCATCATGTGACAGGGAGCTGCAATTAGATAACTTAAGCTGAAAATTAACCAAATTTTTTTTTAAGAATAACGCTTTTTAACTACTGGGTTTTTTTGCTCTGACTGACCTCAGTCAACCACAAGGCAAGACTGTGTGTCCCAAACATTACTGCCAGCTGTTACACCATGGTACCTTGCTACCCCAGGGTAAACGGTTTACATCTCAGTTCCATCAGGAGCGTCTCTCTTCTTCAGAGAGAGCTTCAGAGAGCTTCAGCAAATTTGGATCCCACCCTGTCACTGTGGAAGAATGCAGATTTATTCAAGTTTATGATGAATACGTGAAGCAACTCTCTACCTGCATGCTGAACTCTTGTTTGCACTGAAAACTCATGGGCAGTCCCGCTACACTGATCTTTGGTTTATCTTGTGGTGGTTTAGGACTGAAACTGCTCTTTCCCCTTCCAGTAGCTGCTGGACCTCTCTGTGACTGTATGTTAAAAGGAGAAGAAACCTTGGAATGGCCGTTTGAAATCTAACACTAGTTCCACTAATTAAAAGAGTATTATGTACCATTCCTGTGGCTAGCCCATACAGTGAATACTCATAAAGTGTTAGAAGACCGTCTAGCAGAAGGACAGCAAATCTACAAGTGCCTACAGAACTACCAGCGCTTCTGGGGAGGTTGTTAGTTCACTTGCTAGCAAAGCCTTTAAAGTTGGCAATTAGTGACTTCCCATGGATTATCTCAACCTCAGAGGTGTTTGTGCTCCCTTTTCTCGCACTGTTACCGATCTGCCCTGTTCATTGCTTGTGAAGCCTTGAGGCACATGCTGCTTGGCATTCTCGGCAGGCTTGGACCCAGGGACCTGCTCCCAAATGCAGCTCATATTTTGAATTATGCATGGGTGCATCACAGAGGGGGCTGCACTTCATGGCTTTCATTTGGGGGGATGATGATGTAAGGGAACCAAAGTAATGTAGTGACACTTTTCATTTTTTATGTCCTAGCTCAGTTAAGAGCAACCCTTGAATTGTGTCATTTTTCTCCCTGGTGACTGTTTAATCACCTGAGAGAGTACCAGCCAGAGTTTTGTGGTAAGATTGATTATACTTCCAACAAAGTGCTTCCTTCAGCTGAGCGCCGGGAAGTAGCCTAGTTTAGAAGCTAATGGGCTTCAGTCTAGGGGGGGAAATGGTGGCTGTGATTGAAATGTCACTGCAGTGCAAGCCCTTTGGGCTGCATGCTATATGCTACTGAGATCCTGGAGAGATTGCGCTTGTAGGGAGTGGGGGAGACATTCGGGAGCTGAGCCGCACGAATTGGCGATGTGGTGAATACTTCACAAGTGTCAAGGGAGCAGGCAGGGAATGCTCAGCCTTTTAAGTGCTTGCAGTGTGGAAGAGAAAGATGCTGCTGCAGATACAGTGATGATTTTGTTTGCACCGTTAGCCTGTATTGCCACAGTGCTGATGCGGTGAGGTTTGCAATATCCTTGCTGGTGTCAGCAAAGCGCGTTGCAGAACAAACTAGGACCCCCATTCGCATGGCATTAGATGAAACTATAAAGCAGTGCTCCTGCACCACCACCCTCAACACACATTTTAACACCAGCCTGCACTCCTATCTCTTACAAGCCTGTGAGAGAATTAAGGAATTTTACTCATCAGCACCATTTTACAGGGAATGAGTCAATAGCAACATTGTAGATGACAGTCTAGAAATGTTTTGCCTTGCTTGGGTAAATTCACAGCCTCTGAGTAGCAACAGTTCCTGTTAGAGAGGCTTATGGATTTACCCAGCATGGCAGATGAAGTCCGTGGCAGAGCTAAGAGTGAAATCTCACAGTCTGAGAAGCAGTTGTCCTCTCTTTAAAAAGTGATAGGTACTAAGGAAAATCCAGGAAGAAAGGGGATGAAAATCACAAATAAAGAATGTTAAATATGGTTGCATAAAGGTATATTGAAGTGAAAGCGTTGTAGAAGCCTTCATTTCCAGACCTTTTTCAGGGGAAATTATTATTTAAGAACCGTAGGAGGAAAATAGGTCTACGTAGCAGTGTTAACATACGCTCGTTTCTGGCATTTATTGCTAAAAATGGATGAAATAAACGTAAACAGAATTAGATTCTGACATTTCAAGTTAGGCTGTTTCTCTGCTATTGCTTCACTGAATGTTAGAGATTGTTTGCTAACAGCTTCCTTTAGAGAAAAAATAGTAAAGTTACAGTTCATTGACATTTTATAAAAACACATTTAAGACAACTTAGCCAAAGTTTGGGGATTGCATTTCCCAAAGTTGAGAGCTCTGAATGTCAAATGCATGTTGTTCCCTTTGGCTGAACCCCAACCAGCTGCAGGATTTGTTTGTTTGGTCGGGTTGGTTTCTGTTTTCTGGTTTTGTTTTCCAATAGAAATTGGTTGTTCCTTTCCAAATCTTTACTGCTTTTGCACATAAATACACAAAATCAGCTCGTCCTTTTGAGGGTCGTCTTCCTCCACAGCTGCTTTTTCACGGCCGCATGCATAGCATGGGTCCAGATCTCAGGCCCTCGCCCCTTCATGGAGCTCCATTAAATTTAGCGACCTGGACTTGCACGACACAAGGAATGACCTTTACAGCAGCATCTCCTAAGTCTCTGCCTTCTGCACGGCCAGAGCCAGGAGACGCTGTGAAGCTTCGGTGCTGCAAGGAAGGCGCAGTGCCACTGAGGAGAGGGGGCAGTCCCCGCAGCAGTACTCAGCGAGGGTGTAGGCATCTAGCAGGCATGTAGCGGGGGGACGGCTCTGGCTCAAGGGGCCGAAAGGCAGACGGGAGAGGAAGGGATATAAAAGCTGTCTGGGCATGTGGAGGGAGGGACTGATAAGTGTGAGTGTAACCTTTTTTGGCAGAAAAGCCCCTCCTTGCTTGTCAGCCCTGCCCAGAAAGATTTTTTAGCTTCGCCCTTGACTATTGTCATTACTTTAATAAATTGAGGATAATTGTTTGGCTCGAAACAGCTCTGCCTTCTGCTGTGTAGGTTGGGAAATGAAGCCAGGAACAATCCTTTCTTCTCCTGCCAGTTTGCTTTTCTCTGTAGCAGGGATACTGTACATATCAGTTCTGTTTAGCTGCTGCTGTTGGCAAAAAGTAACCCAAGCACTGCCTCAGCTAGAAATGCAAGATTGATTACATTAGATGTGCTTTATTCCTAGTGTCCTGCATGAAATCAGCTCTTGAGTAGGTTAATACCATTGCTTCAGAGTGGAAAATACCAATGTTAATACAGACTTTGTTACGGGTGTATGGTTTAGTACGGAGCACAAAAGCATGGGGTTGGGTCACTCCCAGACTTGCACCTGAGGACAGAGGACAGAAGACGATTTGCTTATGATGCAATTTCCTATATTAAATTCTGCACGTGACCAATTGCTGTGTCATCCCAGGAAGCCGTATCTTCTTTAGATTTGAGTTCATCTCTGACATGAGGGCATTTACAGAAGACTCAAACATGTTTTCAGCTATGACCCAAATTGCTCTGCTGATCCAGGGCGAGGGCAGGACACCACAACAACACTTTAAACCCCACTTTGAAATAAAACAAGCCTCCTGGAAAGCTCCTAGTCTGAAACTGCAGGGAAACAAGTGGAAGCAGAGCACAGAACATAATGCCTACTGAAGGGACACAGACCCTCCGCATGGTCCTTGTGCACTACTAGGTGGAGGGATCCTACTTCTTCTTTGGGACCACACACTTTTGCACTGTCTCCAAAAGACAGCAGCCCTCAGTGCGACATCAAAGTCCTCTGTTCCACTCTCCCAACATCACTGATGGTGGAGATGTTAAGGGATTTTGGCGTGGCTCTAGAGCTGGGAGATGTACTTCTGCTTTGCACGTGCAGTGTGATGGTCGTCTTCAGCACTCTACTGGGCAGGGAAGATACCAGCCTTAGTAGCCACAGGAACCCAGCGTACAGCTCAGATGCGACTGTGGCTCTGGTAAGCTCTAGTGGGATTGATGAACAAACAAATGAACAGACAAGTGGCTTTCCCATCCTTCGTATCTCCAAGAGCCTAGCCTTGGAGTTGAGTTTCTGAGTGTTTCTATGCGATGAGTGTAGCCTCCCATCAGTGAATGCCGTGATTGGATGGCTGGCAACTAGCAACTCACAGCTACAGCAGAGACTGGCATGGAGCTGAAATGAAGTGTGCGATTTGAAGGCGTTTCCCAAGAGGAAAGAGCACTGCTGATCTGCGACCTGTCCCTCGGGAGTGCCACACAGCCTTGCAGCACGCTCCTGTGCCTCCACCCCAATATGCTGCACAGCATCTCTGTTGTGGCCACCTTTTGTTGTCAACCCATCTTCCAGGGTGGGAGTTATTGAGGGGAGTGCCCTTGCCCTGTTCCTGGGATAGCCTGCAGTCGTTTGAAAAGCTAAGGACGTGCTGCCCCTCCGTGAAGACTGTTGTTTCGGTGTCCGCTTGGACAGCTGTTGCTCAAGACCTCAGAGGCAGGGCAGGCTGTGAGGAGGTCCCGATCCTTGTTTGGAGTCTGGCCAGAGCAATGTAGTTAGCTCCTCTGGGGCAGGATATGCTAGTCCTGTACAGTTTTTACATGTTTTCCTGGCCTCTGCACCTTTATCAGGTCACAAACTGTGTCCCTCCTGCACCCCAGCCAGTCTTTGGAAAATGCAATAGGCATAAGCTATTTTAAGGCAGGGAAACAGTAGCTTTGAGGCTACTGTTAGTGGGGATGGCTGCATAGTCTGTGGAGTGCTGCAGCCCGCAAGACATGAGGCAAAATATTGCACACCTCTGAGAAACAAAACAGTGAAGAATCTTTTGGCTTGCACGCTACTAACAGCCGAGCTGATGCTCTGTCATGCAACACATCTGTTTTGTGTTTGTATCAGGCAGAAACAAAACACGCTGTGGGCTATTTTTAATATTGCAGATAAATCAGTGGGGTATCGCAGTAGGTTGATTTCTCAAAAGGATCAAATTCGGGAAGGAGGAAAAATACTTATTTGTTAGTAGCTACTTCCACAGTAGAGTGCGTGTGTGTTTAATGCCTGTTTAATGAAGATACAGTTTTAGGCCAGAATGCTAAGCTTTTAGCATACACTCTGGAACATCCAAGCACCTGTTTTTATTTACTTTGCTAGGATGATCTCTGGGACTAGTGTGGACTTTTACAGGTATTAAATCCTAATATCTGGAAAATAATTGAGAAACATGGATTCAGGATGTGGTGGGTGGTGGCCTTATAAGGTATGGCCCCATCCTTTGACCCTTCCTTGGAGATGTGACAACCCCAAACCAAAAACATCTGTAGTAAATAAGGTTTATTGTCCTGTAGCTGTCACTGATACTCATGATTGACTATCTGTCTTTAAACTACCCTAATCCACTGTATTTCCAAGGCATTTTTTTAAGAGGTCTCTTGCACCCTGAAATGTTTGAGAGGTATATTGTTTCATAATTGTAATGTCTTATATCATGTCCTGGCTATCTGACACTTCTAGAGAATGACAGTGCAGCTAAAGGCTCTTTATCTATTGCCATGGGACATGTGCAAGACCTCCTTTCATTTACAGATTTAAAGTCGTTATTGTGAGAAAGGGGGAAGCTGTCATTGCTTTTTACAAGGCTAAAATTACTGTATCATTATGGAGATTAAATAGAATAATCTTGACTGCTCATAATGTATTAGCCTTGCCTGCTTCCAACTAAGAGCTGGGAGAACAATATTTCCAGGGGACCATCTATTATTCATCCCTCTTTCTTCCGCTAAATGAAAGACCATAGACACTGAGCGTAACTAGTTTTGCCTTTTCTTCAAAAGAAATGCTTTGTTGTTTCATCTTTTGTGGTGCAATTCTATCAGGTCCTTTGGAGAAGAAGGCAACAATCTGTTCTTGCCATGGCGGGGGAGGCCATCATTTGTTCTAACCAAAAATGGCTCTTCAGGAGTATAAGACATTAGCAGAGAACAAGCCATAAGTTTTAATAAATCTCCAGAGATAGATAGAGAGCTCTCGAGCAAATGAGGATTCTCGTACAGCCTCCCACTCCCCTTCCCAGTGTGTTGCCAATTTTAGGGAAAATTAAACAATTTGGCAGGGGCAGAAGCCATGCCGTTTCTCTCAAAACGACAGTTACAGCAGGCCCTTCCTAGTAATGCTTTACTCAGTTCCTCTCACAGAGATCTGCTCAGCTCTGTAATTGCTTCTCATAAAATGCATTTGTCTGCATAACTCCTGCTTTGTCATTCCTGCAGTGCAGGGTCTCTCCGGGGCTAACAAATGGAGCTCTTGCAAGCTGAGGAGCGTGGGGCTGCAGGGGGTGGTACTGAAGTCCAGGCAGGCTCGGGACGGCCACGAAAGGATGGATATTGCACTGCGCAATAGGGCTGTTTTAGGGGACACATAGCACAGTGCAGTGTAGGCAACAGGCTATTTTCTCAGGGCTGGCATGGCAGAAAATCTTCACATTTGCCTCTTTGGCATAGCGGATGTGTCCAACTGAGTGCAACATGTTTCCCAGGCTTTTCTTATGGGCATCAACTCATACTGCTCTGTGTGGCCTGCCAGGACGGGGGTGATGCTTAGATCTCATCACTGCCTGTTGAAGGACCTAGAAAAGAGGTAGCAGACTGCACCATAACTCATTAGAGAGAGGGATCAGTAGGGAACAAGGGGGTGAAATTGCACCTATGTCCTGGCACACCTGGATAATCTCCATACGACTCCTGTGCTTGGTGACAGGAAAATGCTGAAGGAGGCGTCTGTGGACGAAATTCAGCCCTAAGTGACCAGGATCTCAGGCTTTGGACGTTGCACCCCCAGGGTGATGCAGGCCTTCCCTCTGCTCTGAGCAGAACCTTGGCCCTACTTGTAGTCTTTTTTAAGATAGTGCAAAGACATACCGCAGCAGGACCAGAAATGGGAATGATGCACAGATTTGCGGTTCCTTTTGCCTTCTGTTGTCAGTCAGTGTTACATTTTCAGACCTTGTTAATAACTTGCTGGTGAGTGTGTATTATTGTTAGCAGTATGAGCTACGTCTTGAGGCTTCAACCTGCTGTGGAAGCAAACTGAGATAAGGGGAAAGCCCTTCCTTTAAAGGGTTGTTCTCTACAGAGTCCAGAGAGGTGAAGGGTTGAAGGGGAAAGCAAGAGGACCAAGCTGATGCTGCAAGTCAGAAGCAGGACGAGGGACTGAGTCTACCGCCGCTGGGCCAGGCCTTCTCTGTTATCGTATGCTACCTTTTCCCAGCTCCTGCTGCTGGAGCTGCAGTGATTTACCAAGCTACTGCTCACACAGCCAAAGCTGATCACCTCCCATACACTCCCAGAGCACAGCCCCTCCTTTGGGGTAGGACATGGGAGGCTTTGGTTTGACAGCAACCAAGCTTTGGGATGACCTAGTACTGGGTCAAAAATACCTTGGTCAGAAACTGCCCAGTACTGTGATCTGAAACACACCCTGTTGGTTCAGATCCCTTCCAAAAACGATGATAGGATAACTTTGTTCTGTTCAGGTGTCGTCTACCCTTTCTAAAGCCAGCAGTGCATTAAACAAAAGGTAACCTAGGCATTTGCATGTCTTGTTGTGGTGCTGCAAACTGAGAAATTCAGCGCAAGCTCTTAGGGAAACGTGTAAGGATTGATAGCTGAGATGTAATAGCTCTCAAAGGGCTCGGCTTTGATTTGGACCTTAGGCCTCTACAGGAATCAGGAGGTGCAAAGCAGAAAACTGCAGGTTTGAGCATCAGGAGAGGCAGCATGTGCTGACTCAGACGCCTCTCTAACAAGAAGCCACTCTCTGAACGTGCTGGAGGTCACTTACACAGCTCAGCTGAGGGCTTAGTTTGCAATTATCCCTTATGGCCACATGCAAAGAGAGAGAGGAAAGCTGTCCCTGGATCAGACGCTAATTGTGTGCAATACCCCCGTAAAAACAAAGGCACAGCTGCTAGCCCTTTCTGTGTGGCAACTCTTAATTAAGGCTGTGTAACGTGAGAAGTGCTCCACACCAGGATCACTGCCTTCCGCCTTCCTCCTTCCACCCCACCAGACATGCCCCAGCTCACAGCCTGCCCCTGCAGGGCGAGGGGCACATCAGGACAGATTTTGCGTGAGTGAAGAAGAGCAAAAGCATCTCCAGCCCTCCTGCACACGCACAGCCCTGAGGCAGAGAAAGGCACTGAGGCTGATACCAAGAGCGGGAGTAAATGCATGCTCACTGACTGCTGATGGATGCTCCTTCTCCAGCAAACTGCAGAGACCTGGTGGTGGCAGACCAAGTTATAGAGATGACTGTACACAGGTGCACATGTTCTCTCTCCCCCTCTTTCCCCCTAAAAGCTGTATGAAAGGGAGGGAAGGACGGAGGCTTCTTTAAAGGCAGCTATTTCTTGTACTCCAGAGGGGCGTTGGGCACTTGCAGCAAAGCCCGTTAGGTGTCAACCAGAATACTGAGGTGTTTTTATCCCTCAGAAAATCTGTCTGCCCCCTGGAGAAAGGTTGTACTGTCCCTGAAAAACACTTTCTGCAGATGTCACCCTGCATTAAACCCCCCTCTGTTCAGGGAGAACAGGAGCGAGTCAAAGAACAAAGCCCAGCAATGCCTTCCCCTGCCTCCCCGTCTGCAAAAAGGAGGTGGTATGGGCCATGGTACTCGCTGCAGTAGCACGTTTTCCCCACAGCATCTGTTCAGCCAGGTTGGCGATGCCTCTCGCTTTTGTGAATTCAACCGGTGTCGGAGCTGTAAGCCATCAGTTAGTTGGCTTGTGGCCCCGATTTGGTCAGCTGTCGTCAAAAACCGCTAATGAATATTGACTAAAGGTCCGCAAGTGTTAATTAAGATAGCTGTTCTTTGGCGATATCTGCTTTGTCACAAAAAACTGCCTCAGAAAAATAGACGGTCAAAGCAACTGTCTTAAAAGTCATTTGTAGCCAAGTCAGATATTCTGCCAACGCAGCACTTGAGAGATAAGGAGTTGAAAAATGTCTTGTAAAATCCATCCAGATACAGCCACTGACTGTTCTGCGTGGACCCACACTAGTGCTGTCATCATGAGTCTGTCAGTACTCAGAGCTTCCCTTAAAAGTCTCATTCCCTTGAAATCTGACACTACTCAAAAATCTGCACTTCCTTTCTTTTTTATTTTCTTTCTTTTTCATTAATTTCTACTTGTAATAACTGCAAAATGGACAGTTAAAGTTCAAAAAATCCAGGGCCAAAACCTAATGCCTCATTTTAAAAACAATTTTTGATTTTCATGCCGGTTTCGTAATTTTTGAACGCTTAGGATTGGCAAGACGGACTGTATTAACCTTTATTGAGAACACAAGCTTCAAATCTTGGCATCTTCACCAATCTGGATTTTAATAGTATGGGGTTTTTTTGGTTACGATAGGACATATTTTAATTCACTTCATTTTACGGCAAGCTCTTCAGGACAGATTTCTGGTTTTCTTTTTTTCTTTAAATATCTTTCCTTGTTCCACAAAGTCTCCAATTTGGCTGAATAAAAATGTAAACAGGCCCATACATATTACTGATGGAAGCTCTGCGTGATATTACAACTGTTTAAAAACCTCTAGAATGTTTCAGAAACACATAGGGTAGTTTTTGAAACTTGCTAGCATTCCTCCACTAGTAGTTTTTTCCCCATAGGGAACGACTGTTCTATCCCCAGCAATAAACATCCGGCACCCTCCAAATAACACTGTGTTGTGAATTTTACTTTCCCATCATCCCCATGCAAAAACACATGTGCTCTTATGTGCCTGTACATGCACACACACACACTGAGCATGAGCTAAACACAGAATATTTTGCCAAATGCAGCGTAGCGATGTTTTTGTCTCCCCACTAATTCCTCTGCCATCTCAAGAGCTGTATGTCATACATCGCACAGAAAGGTTGTATTTGCTGAATACAGCAACCCTGCCTCTGCTGAGTCTGTAAAGTAGATCAGAGCCAACCAAATGTTTTTATCAGCTGCCCCAAGCAGAGCGGTAATCTTTTGCTAAAAATTAAGCTATACTCTCATTATAAACATACTCCTAAAACTGAACTCCTTTTGATCTATCGCTTAGCATTAGTGCTCTTAGCGTAAGAGTTAAAGGTTAAAGAGGGCTATTGACTCAAGATTCATTTAATGAATATCCTTCTACCAGAAGAAGCGTGAAGCAGGTTGTCTGTCTGAATAACCAGCTTTGAAAAGGATCGGCCTGCTGAAATGTTAACCTCTCCCATGTTCAGAGCTGCATTTGAATTCGAATTGCAAAAGGGTAAATCCAAAACAAATATATTTGACATCAGCAGGGAATTTCCATATCCCAGTAATATCAGAGGGTGGCACTTAATGACCTGTTACAACAGTAGGCACTACACTGCTATACTGCTTAAGCCAGAGTAATGATCTAAAGTGTGCATAATTTCTCTTACGCTGTTTAAGCATTTCTGAGCTTCTAGTTATTCTCTCCTTCATCACAGCTCATGTTTCGGGTGCTAGCTGCTGTCCTCTGGACTCTCCCCAGGTTGTCCACATCCTCCTTCTTTAAAGAACAGTCTGTAAAGAACAGGTGAGGCTTACGGGCACAGCCCAGCCTGGGAGGTGCCTTTTCCATTGCTTTGTTGATTCCTGTTGTTTGTGATCCATGACAACAGTGATGTCCTTTCTGAGAGTTGTTCCCCGCCTGTGTATGTACAGTTGACTCATGCTCACATGTCCTTCTTGAACAGCATCTCAATATTTTCCCATCCATTGCTCCAGTTTTTCAAAATCCCTTTTCATGAAGATACTGTCTGCTAGTCATTCCCACTCTCGCAGACCATAACCGAACTTCTCAACCTTTACGCTTTTGCCAGTGTGTGACACAGGACATAGAAATGTGTGACAAATGACACAAATGTGGAACACTTGTGCCCTGTTGCGTATCATGCTGTAATAGACAGATTGTAATCGTTTTTAACCATAAAAACTGTTTATGGGATGCTTTTTCAGAAAGCATGAGTCACTTAAACCAGTTTGTGTCACTCGCCTGTTTATGTGTGATTTGAAAATGGATTCTTTGGCCAAATTATGTGATGGCTGGTGCAGAGGGTCTCAGGTGGGAGTCTCCCTTGACACCTGCAGGACTGAGGCATTGAGCGTGTGGGGCTGAAAGAGAAGACACCACTCCACCAACTTAGCTCCTAAGTGCGTCCTCCTCTGTAGCTCTGGGGGATGTTCCTTCACCCCACCTCTAGAAGACTGTGGACCGTGGACCGCTTGTAATTGCGCTACCATCTTCTAAGAGCCTCCCTCACACGTACTCAGGGCTCAAGCTTTGGGGTTCCTCCATTCCCCACTCAGTCCCTGTTGGTGGCACATCAGAAGATACCGTGCTTGGCCCCAGCTGTCAGAAAATGAGTGAAACAGGATTAGTGGCCAAATCTGAGAGCAGACTAGCTTGCTTATGCTACATCGGAAGCATGCAGCAAAGCCAGGGATAAAGCTCAACTCCCCTTCTGGCACAGCACAAAACCTTAATTGTACAACCATTTCCTCCATGCGTGCGGCTTCTTTGGTGGTGGTTTCAGAGCTACATGGTAAAAAGCAGAATAATGCCAGAAACCAGAGGGTACATCCTGTGATGGGGATAAAGTCAGCAAGGGGTGCGTGAACTGCAGGGACCAGAAAGCACCGTTGTTCCTGGCCTAGGAGAAGCGTGGTTATAAATACAGTGGTGAAGCCTGGGGGTCCCATAAACAGTAGTCTTTCACCCTCCCCAGCCACACTAACAGGAATCTAGCGAAGGTGTCAAGAGGATAATAGTACCAGTTTTACAGCAGCTTTAGGCCAGCTTACATTTAAATGTGCAATCTCACACCCATTTTAAAAACTTGCCACATTTAGGATTTGCAATTGAAATGAGGGTGCCTTGGTAAATGTTATGCTTCATGGGATGCTGCTGCAGAAAAAGTGATCATTTTTTAGTGTTTTTTTTTTTTATAAAGCTGTTACCACAGTGCCCTCATTTCCTAAATGCATTGAATATGAGAATAAACTAGTAGAGAGGGCTAGGTCTGAGTTACTAGAAAGGGGAATGCAAAAGGCTTTAGAAAAGGTTCAGAGAAGTCTGTTTGGTTTATTGGAAATCCCTTGGCAAACTTGCCCTTGTAGTTCTCACTTGCACCAAATTGAAGAATTAAACGTAATAACATGATCAGACCCTGCTCAGGAAAGAAATAGATGGCCAACACTAACTCGGTAAAATTTGACATCTCCCCGACTCCCAGGCTGGTTATGGGAGTTGCTACTTCTCATGGTTAGACATGGAGGAATTCTCCAGGAGGACTTCAGACCTTGGCTTCTTCAGGAGCACTCTGGACACATAGAAACACACAGCAGAAAGGCCAAACCAGAAGGAAAAAGAAAAGAGAGGGAAAAAGCATATTTTAGTCTTTGAGAAACCCAATAAATTTCACAAAGACATCTCAAGTGTGGAGAGCTGCAGCTGCTCCTCTATAATCTCTGCAGAAAAAAGTAGAAAGGCCCTAATAAAAAAACAGGTTCTGAAAAAAATGCTCCCTGCTGCATTTACCATTAGATCTGCACAACAACAGCCACTATAGACTCCTTTGCATTCATTAGTTATTAGAGTTATTTTAATTAAGTGCTTAAAGATGTAGGAAACCATAAAGTGCCATGACCAAGCTGCTCAAGACTTTTTGTAAGCATTGGTAATTCATGATGAACACTAAATCAGGCAGCTTTTTCAGTTGCTTGGCAAAGTTATCTGCAAACGCATTGTGTAATAACTGTTCTCAGGACAATGTTCTGTCATGGAAATTCTGTGATGCAGGCAAATATTTGATAATTTTTCATAGCCTGATAATTTTCAAGACATAACTACTAGCTACTTATTTCACAGTGAGAAGACAAGGAATAAGAGAGAGAGTCCCATTAACATTCGGTATTGCAAAGTCAGTAAGATAACCCATTATTTCAATGGGAAAGCTTTCCTAATTCATCTGCACTTCATGATTTTGCTCTTGCATTCATAGTATACGTTTGCTATATGGTCATAAAAAAGTGTAAGTAACAGAGTCCTGGAAGATTAGCTGGCGAATCTGAATGCTTTGTAAGCACAAGGGTGTCTAGGAATGAGTTGGTCCAACCTGAGATCTAGATATTATATTAAAAAAGAAAAAGAAAAAGAAGAGTCATGTCATTAAAGAAAATATATGCTATATTTAAAAGAACAAGGGTGGTAGGAAATCTGAGAAGGATACACCCAGCAAGGGAAAAAGAGAACAACGTAGTAAGATGCCTGAGGGGGAGAGGTTCAGCCGGAAAAGGGCACACGTTAAACAATGAAAGCGACATAACTCGCGACCAGACCCGGGCATTCGACAGCAGCAGGCTTATTCAGGAAGGGCTCTGCTATAGGGAAATGTCAGCATGCGTATGACATGGAGCTGATCTACTGCAAACCATGCAGCTCCAACGGCAACGGCAGTTTCGTGGGAACTGATCCAGCCTCTGGGCAGGCTGGCCCATTTCTTCCCAGCAAGTTGAGCCTCATGGGCTGCAGCCAGGGATGTGGCCACCAGGAGAGGTTTGGTGCTCTCTACTGAGCACAAAACCTTGCTGCTTCTGTAATAAGCAGCCTCTTTTTGAAGAGCAGCACGTCTTCCCTCTCTATACCTAGTATGGGAGGTTGCTGGGGGGGGGGTGGGGAGGGGGGCTGACTCTCTCAGTGTTTATACAGTGCCGAGCACAGATCGGTGGAGCAGGGTGGAGGCTATTGGGGAGCCCTTTCTGCCCAGTTGCTTTGTTCACACACTGTGTCCTCTCGGGCGTGTGGCTGACCACACTCAGTTTTCCTGGTGTGGTCTCACCAGGAGGGCCTGTATCACAACTCTATTATTTTAAGTAACAACAACAATTACAGATCCCAGTGGTTAGAATTTCCTGTATCCATGGCCAACGCTTCACACAGGGTCGCCTCTAGTCATCTTGCCGGCATGGTTTAAGCAAGGCCTGAGCTCTTTTGGGATACGGTGACTACCGTTGCAAAGAAAGGGCCCGTTTATATGAAGTGCACTTCTGGACATGCAAGTGGAGTCACACTAACTTGCCAGGAACGCCATCCACGCTCGCATTAGTTAGTGTGGGCAACGGCAAGGGAGCTTGGACCAGAGGCTAGCAAAACAAAGCGTAGATGGAAAGTGTGCTCTGTTCTTCTTGCTGCCAGACGGGTTGTTAGTGTTTCAGGTTTTCCCTTCCTGCTTCAGCCGTGTACTTCCATACGGCAAGGACATTCCCTTCCCCTACACATACTGACATTGCTCTGGCAGCCTAAGGAGCCCATCTAGTGAAGGTGAGACTCACGGCAGATAGTGGACTAGTGAGGCTGATTTTCTATTTCTTGGAAAGAAGTAAGGAAAACGTCTAGCTGTGGAGGTGCTTAGGCCCTCCTAAGAAAACTTTTGCTATGTTCTTTCCAACACAAGACAGATACATTGGACCTTGCAAGGCATCTTCTGGTCATTGAGGACATCTCTCACCACCTACCATTAGAGCTCAGCTGAAGGCAAAAGGTGAGGCAGCTTCACTCACAACGGAGAAATTTTCTAATTACTTTGGAAACGCTGCCTTTCTTCGCCTAGTCCCACTGTGCTCCCTTCACCAGTACAGCCTGCTACTGTGAGTCATCTGCCTGGGGCTTAATGAAGTTAGGCTGCAGTGTCAAAAGCAATTAAAGTGCTTCTGCAGAACAGCTCCACACAGTTACCTTTAGCTTTTCCTTTGCAAAGTCCTGTGCTGCATCTATGAAAACTCCTGTACAATTGTTGAGGAACAGTCCTGCTGGTTTTACATATGAGAAAAACAAATCAGGATTGCTCTTGTCCTCTGTTCAGTAGACTGGCCTCCTCTGGGTTCAAAAGCATGGCCTCTGGAGATATATATATGGCAACGACTCTGTTAGCGGGTAGGAAACCCGGGTTGGGGGGGGAGGTGGGATTAAGAAAGGAGATTGTTAGACATGCAGTTCCCTGGGTCTGGGTTCCAGATGGGTTTGCTGTGTTTCTGCAGCTACCGCGAAGGAGTACACCCTCCCGGGAGGGTCAGTCTTCATATTGCTGCTCCATGAGGGGACCGGCAGCCCCTGTGGGTGTAAGGTATAAGGAGACACCCACATGCTGTGAGGTTGCTCAGGACTCTGCATCAGCATGGCCCACGTTAGGTGTTTCAGCTCAGCACCCAAAGAAAACCTAGACCTTTCCAGAGCTTTCCAGAAACTTTTCCCCACAACTGAGCACCAGCATCCCACCAGTGAACGTAATCCCTTACAGGACAAGAAATGGGCTTTCATTTCTGTTTCAGGAGAAAAGGGGCATGACATGAGTCTTTTATACCATGGCTAAGTGTGCCAACCCCCCTTATTCCAAAGGCTGCGATCCCAAGCTGTCTTCCTGCTGAAAGCTTTGTCCAAATGGAGACAAAAAATGCTCCAATTGCAACCAGTCAGCGTTTCCTAACAGAAGGAGTTTTCGCTGGAAAGAATACCCCACCTCAGCTCTCACTCCTGTTAATCCCCACCCTCCGGGATTTTCCAGCTGAGCAGATGACATTGACAGCTGGCTGGATGTGCACAGTTGTGCCTCATTCTCCCTCAGGCCTGTCACTGGCTGGCGTTTTGCTCTCCCTGTCGAAGCTGATCCTCTCTCCCCACATAGGGCCTGAAGCCAAAATCGAGGCTCAGGCGGAGCAAGCTCTGCACAGACCCAGAGAAATGAGGAAGGGATGGACCAAGCTAGGTGGCACGTGCTTGGGGAATATGGGGACTGACTTCCCAAGCCAGGGCGGAAGATGCCAAGAGACGAGTGCTAGGAACAAAGGTGCTGCAGACATTTGGAGGGAGAAGTCAGGGTAGCTGCAGATACAGGGAAAAAGGCATGTGAAGCTGTAGCTGGATTTGGGAGGAAGGAGTAACAAGCACAATAGTTCGTGACAACTCCTATTTTGAAAAAGGGAAGCGTGGCAGAAAGAAGGGAGTAGCTTGCTTTGAAGCTGTGACAGCAGCAGAGATCTGGCACCCGCTCCTCCTGCCGATGCCTCCCAAGCACATCTGCTGACTCCACACCAGAATGGGTGGCATCCCAGTTTCCTTGTTCTTTGTGGTTTGAATTTTGTTTACTTATTTTTTAAACTTCACTCCTGGTCGTCTCATTCAAGCAAAGTGATATGCATATACATTTTTCATCTTCTTTTGTGCCTCATCTCAAAGCCTGTGGTTGTCCACGGACAATGCTGTGTTATGCTTCCTGGCAGCCGACAGAAACAGGACCCACAAGCAAGGTTATGCGTGTGTGGTCTCAGGAGGTGATGTGAATACTTAGGAAACGTCCTGGCCGGAGACCATGCGGCAAAGGAGGTCATTTACAAGCAAGCAGCCTGCTCTGCCCCCAGAATGGTGTCTGGCAGAAACTGCTCCTGGACCGTTCTGCAGCACATTTCTTTCCATGACAAGGCTAGGACCATCGTATGAGAGAAGTAACAGAGGCCTCAGCAATATTTAGGAGTAATCAGGTCCCGTTTCATTGCTTCAGTGCAGTGCTGAATTGGTCGTTTCCTCCTGCCTGGTTTTCACAAGGTGCTTCAGTGCTGGTAGTGAGTGTGGCCATTGACAAGAGCAGCTCTCCGCTCCGCACTGGCCACATCTGCCTTGAAACTGGTGCAGGCCACAGCCTGTGCGGCAGGTTGCTCCTAACCGTATCTCTCCATCCCTCCTTCTTCCTTCTACACATACCTGCCTGCCCATGCATGGGTGTAGGCACCAGGGGCTCTTTGGGGGCGGGTGTGTAGGAACATGACTGGTGCCAGGGGCACCTGTTGTGAGGCTTTACGATGCTCAGCTGGTAGCTGTGTCTGATCCCTGCTGCTCCGCAGATCTTTCATGAAGACTCTCAAAGCCTTTGCTGCAAATTGCCTGTTTCAGGAAGGGGTTAGTATTCTTCACTACAGGTGGTGCATGCTTCTTAAATAAAAGTCATGAAGGAAGGGCAAGGAGCAGAGCTAACATTAAATATGTAAACAAACTAATGTGAACCGAACAAAGCCAGATTTCCCTGCGCTTCCCTCCCTTGGGCAGGGTTTGTGGCACTGTGCTTTGAAAGTAGTCATTTATAGTTCAGTATGAAAGGAGCAATGTTCCATGAATATTTAAAAGATCCAATAAGTCAAAAACAGCTTAGTCATGAGTGAAATAGCCTTGTAACGCCCCATTAGCTATCTGATGTCCTCTTCCTAGTGTATAACCCTATTGCTTCTACAGTGCTGTCTTTTGGGTTATCTTTGTGCTTGGAGGGTTGAGTTTTTGAATGTGAACCGGTCCACAGCAGAAATATCTACGCCAGGCGGGAGGAATATCACATGTAAATTTCCAGTGACAGCTCTCTGAAGCAAGCAGGGAGAGACTGGCAGGTGGTGTCTCCAGGGAGTGCACACCTCTTATTGTTAGACCTGCAAAGTAAGATCAGAGAAACTCCCCATTTCTGAGGTGCCTACAAAATAGCAAGCTAGTAGGCAAGCAGCATGCTGACACCGTCAGTCAAGTAGCATCTCCTGCCTGTGCTGTTTGTGGCATCTCTCGGCTGGTCAGTCTCTACTCACGCACCACGCAGCTGATGTGGCCAAGCTGGTTTCTCAGGTGGTCATGCAAAGTGGGAACCTCACTTGTAAGCTTTGAGCTTGCCCAGGGGCATAACCTTCCTCTGCCCCCTGGCTACGGGAGAGGCTAATGTAATGCCCTTGTTTTCCCTTCTCCCTTTAGCCACTAGCTAACGATCATTTACAAGGATTTCAAGCAGTTCAGGACAGCGCTCTACGTGCTCCGCGAAAGACCTGCTGTGTAGTTGGAGGTCTCACGTGTTTTTTGCAAGCCAGGAATAACAGAGGATCATCAGATGTTTTGTAGGTAATATATAATGGGAATTAGCCTCAGAAATCTGCCACCCTGTTCGCAAATTTGCAGAGTATAGTACAGAGGAAAACCAGGTTGTAGATTGGATTGAGAAGAGTGTATTTTAGTGATCAAATATTCATTGAAATTCAGAGATAAGTGACTGAGGAGACTCCCAGCTGCTGCATATTGTCACTTTTCCATCAGCATGGCAAAAACAACTTCTGCCAGCTGAGGTCTGCCTCTTCCTACGTCACAGGGAGGGTGCAGTCATGTATATTTTGAGGACAAGGCTGCAGCAGGTAGGGAAGTTACTTTCCCTGGCTGATCCTTACTGTCAGTCTTCTGGAATCAAGCTAAATTTTTGAAAGTGTCGTGTGCTCTAAATTTGGAGTAACTCCATA
Organism: Struthio camelus; assembly: GCF_040807025.1. Lineage (NCBI taxonomy): Eukaryota > Metazoa > Chordata > Aves > Struthioniformes > Struthionidae > Struthio > Struthio camelus. The sequence goes on along the minus strand of NC_090982.1, from coordinate 12,353,461 downwards.
TAGACCAGTGGTAAAATACTTTTGTTCCAATGAGTGAGGTTAGGAGTAGTCCTGCTGACTCCATCCTGATACGATTCTCTGCTAAGCAAGGGGAAATCAGGGAATTCTGCTAGACATTAGCTTTCAAGACTTTGGAATGAAAAATGGTTCTGACCTAGAAGCTGTGTATAAGGCTCCTAAAATAAGAAAGCTATGGGTAGTTGAACATTTCTGGGCAGTAGCCATATACTGAATAGTATTTTATGCAGTTGTTTGGAATGCTTGAATCGCCTCGATTTTGTTTGGAAGCACAACACTATCCGTTTTTGTGTTGGCTTGCTAAGTTTTTCATTGCTTTCTGGCGCCTCGGATCTTTTGAGTTATGTCTTCAGATATGACATGCCACAAAACAAAGCAGAATGAAGATTTATTGTGGCTGTGCCTGTATGTCAGCCCTCAGAGCGGTGGGTGCTCCTGAAGCCTTTAGCAGAGGCCCTTTGGCTAGCCGGAGTGCGTGTTTCTCCTGCCGTCCCTGTCTGCAGCAATATATGTGAGTGCTGTGTCACTCTTGTTAACCCCTCTTATTCCATATCTTCATTTCAGCTCTGGATGCCATGAGGCATATCAGCCCTTCAGGTCATTATGGTAACAAAATGGTGCCAATGATTCAGGTTTTCATATTGCTAAGTACGGCATGGCGCATAATACAGAAAGATGTTGTATTCAGGTTATGTTCATCAGTTATGTTCAGGTGCTGTTCATCTCAATATACAGCGCAGTGATGCAAACGAGATCCTTTCTTGGCTGTTAAGGAAAAAAAAGAAAGAAAGAAAGAAAAATAACTAAAGAAAAATCAGGTATCACTTCTAGCAGCACCCCCAGAGCGATGAGACGGAGTAGTGTTGCTGTTATGTCATTATAGAATCGTCAGTGGATTTCCTCATTGTGAAAAAATCACGATGGACAGGGAAAAAAATCCTTGAATGATTCGTTGTCTGTGTGTGGAGATGGTATCTCATTACAAACTTCATTAAATGCCTCCCAGCATTCATAAGCGGGGAAAAGTTTGGGGGAGGGATGATGAAGACGTGAAGAGAAGGAGAGAGAGAAGGACAGACAAGAGATGAGGTTTGAACGCTGCGCTGACAGATACCCTATCATTGCTTTCCTAGGGGCTAAAAATAGGCTCCTGCTGGCGTATACATAATGGATATTCAGTCTGTCTCCAAACTAGGTGTGTGCAGGTTTTACAAATGCTTGCTTTCTCCCCAGGAGGACAGAAGCAGCCTGCAAACCTGCTCCCCTGCCCTACATGCTTTGATTCAGATTCATTTAGACTTTCACTTAAACCAAGCATGAAGGAACCCCCCCCCCCCCCCCCATGCTCAGTCTAAATAGAGGACCCCGGCTCCTGCATCCACCAAGTCCCTCTATACTTTCGGGGGGAGTGGAAATGGATTCGGAAGCCAGGAAGAATGAGACCCTTGTTTGGGGCCAGCAGATGAGGAGCTGCGAGGGCTGCTCAGCCCCCGGAGGTTTCCAGGGGCAGGTTTCCAGCTGGTGCTGCTCTGAGGAGCTCTTGTAGCCAGTGGAGCTGCGAGGATTTGCAGTTGATGAAGCTGAGACTCGCAGGCCTGCGAGCATCTGGTGCTGACTCACCGCTGGGTGCAGCAGCCGGCAGAGCGGGTGCGGATATGGGGTGAGGAAGCCCTGACAGCTCATGCTTTCTGCAGCAAATACAGCATTTAACATGTGAGCACCCACCCCTGAAGGAAGGCTCACCCTGCCAGCCGCCTGGGGCAGAAGCTGTGGGCCTGTGTATTTGTTAAATTTTGTTTTCCGTTCTTTGCTCTAAAAGAGATTTCTTCATCCACATCCCTTCCCTCACCAAGAAAATCAACCGGAGAGGCAACTTTCATCACAGACGATGGTTTCTGTCACTTTACTGAGAGCAGCGTGCAGCGCTGTACAAGGTGCTGCCTGGTTGCGCTCCCAAACCGCTGCCTACGTGAGCCCCATTCGCTGTCAGATGTCTCAGCTTCCACATGTGCTCAGTGAGAAGCGGGATTTATTGCGGTGATAAGTGGTCTCTGAAGTGCAGTCCTGCTGCTCAGTAATTGAAGCCAAGAGCCAGGCTGTTCCCAGCCCCCCTGTGACTTTCACCGTGGCCAACGCAGCGTGCTCCCTGCGGTATCGCTGGCTGTACTTCTCTCCCACGTCTTTGCCCACGGTAGTGGCTGCCTGAGAGCTCCGCTCCCTTCTCTTGCTCGTCCGGTGGCTTAGCTCCGGGTAGGAAAGGAGAAGCAGTTTGCTCTTTAGATATTTGTGTGCTTTCCCCTCCACAACCTTGAGTGCTAGATAAGAGAAGGAAAAACACTGGTCTCCAATCGTCTTGTCAGCTGACGTCGGTGGTGACCATCTTCCTCTGAGGGGAAACATATAATAAGTGTGCTTGGTGTGGGCAGCTGCTTTTGACAGAGCTGCCAGGCAAGGCGTTCTCTCCTCAACGGACCTTTCACTTGGGGCTTTCAGAACAGCTGCCCAAAAAAAATCATGTTAGGGAGGGAGTGTAGTCACCTCTGAATGGGTGTGAAGCAGCCCAGAGTGGAGGGAAGGTCCACAGGCTGCGATTGGTTTTGTTTTTATTTGCTCATTTTGCTTTTTGTTTAAGGACTTTCTCTGACACCTCCTTTATGAGCACCGCCTTGCTGCTCAGGCTCCAGCAGGCAGATTCATGGAGCCTTCTGCAGAGGTCCCAAGGGAACAGAGAGCTGTTTCTGCAGGGAAGTGTTTAGGGAAAGCATCAGGAAATGAGAAGAGGTCAGACTGTGAAAAGAGAACTGGAGAATATGCCTTGAGTTACTTCACAGCTGAAACGTGCTGACTAAGGGCAGTTAGGTATTTCCTAAGCATTGTGTTCGTCTGCATTTGCAACCCAACACAAGCTGCATAAAATGTGGAGGGATACTGTGGCAGGGACCAGACAAAAAAGTCAGGAACCCCACCCGAGAAGATGAGGCGACCCGTTATAACCCCACTGCCCCTGTCAACCAGAGAGAAATGCCGATGATGTACAATTGCGTTGCTAAATGTGGACAGGATCTAGCCCGGGGGGCTTCTGCTAGCTCTTAGGGCTAGTTATGTTGGACTCACTGTCCTACTGGGAAAGCCAAGCAGGCTCAAGGCTCCTTGCCCGAGGCTCCTTGTTCCCTGCAGTGTCCCAGAGTGGGTTTCTAGGCTGTGAGACAGTTGCCCTCAGTGCACAAAACTCGCCTGGATGCAGCACCTGAAAACACTATGGTGCTAGTTCCTTCTATTCCAGGATAGGGAAAGAGGCCAAAAAGTAAAAAGAGGGCATGGTTTCCCAGGGTGTCCTGTTTCTACCGACGGCTGTGACCCTTGGCAATAGTGGAGGGGAAGAAAAGAGATTGCATGCAAAGAGGTCAAAGGAGGGACTGGAGGTGCTGACATTACTGAACCAAAATCCTTATATCTACATGCATCTTGGAAGCTATTGGCTCTTAATTAGCACCCACGTTGCAGGAAGAAGGCTAATCTTGACTGTGAATAAATTGCTCTGAATACAGAGGGTGACTGAGTTGTCTGTGAGCCAGAAAGTGGGAGGCTCTAGATTATTTCCAGTAAGTTACTGCTGTAGAGTGGAGGGAAACAAGGTGACACATGAGACAAGTCAATGATTCACAGACCAACAGCTGAGTGCACCCAGTTCATTGAGCACTGGCAGTAGAATTGCCTGGCATATGAGAAAAGATGTACGGGATGCAACCATTAAGGCCTTCAAAATATTTTCTCTATTCAGTTGCAGTACAAACAGATTAGAAGAGGTGGCAAATGGTCCGGAAGATGCTGGAGGCTAGTAGTAAATCCCAATAGTTTAGCAAGCACAGACTCTTACAGGGGGGTGCGTTTAAGAAGAATACCTGGAACCGTGCAGCAGTCGTGCTGTTGCTTTTGGGACCACAGCTCAGCTGACACCCTGTTAGTCTGTTGAGTAAGTAGGTCTCGCTAGGTCATATTCAGGAGATGCCAATTTCAAGCCAATTCCACCACTGATGTAGGGAGCTACGCTGACCTCCATGAGATTAAGCCACTAAAACACCAGCAGAAAGAGTTGCTTGTGGAGTGTAAGAAGAGTATTGAATTGGATTTGGATGAATCTGTTGAAAGTGCAGGTGCCTGAAAAGAGACCACTGGGTTAACAGGTTCTCCTGTCTTTTTCCAACTCAACCAGCTGGAAAACCAACAAATACTATACCAAAAAATGCTACTACCAAAAAATACTATATCCCAGTACAGACCTGCCCTCATGTAGAAGGTGTAGTAGCATGTATGTGTTTCAAAGAGGGTTCTGCTGCCTGCTCACTTATGTTACTGCAAAAACTACAAGTAAGTCTTCAGTGGGCTGACATGGAAATCTGCTACTGTCAGAGAAAGCACTGCAAGTAGCCAGTATTATTATCAGAGCATGCTTAAAATGGATCATCAAAAATGGCTTCATGTTCATCGGTAGGTTAAGAAAAATTCTGCTCTCTTTCAAGATGGTAAGGAAAGCATCAAAGCTTTCCTCTGAATGAAAGACAGGGCTGCAAACAGTCAAATGAGTGGTAACCCAGAGCTGTCCAAAGGATAGAGCAATAATAGCCCTGAAAGACAGATATGTATCTTCATAGGAGGAAGAAACCGTGCACAGGATCTTGTTCATGAAGATGTAAGCAATATCGCAGTACCTTTGGGAAAAAACAGAAAATGAGAACAGATTATTAGAGGGCAAATAGTGAGGAAACTGGCAGAGGTGGCTTAAGTTACAGGCAGCTGGGGCATTGCTTTGGATATACTGTAGTAAGACGCTGTGCTGAGTGACCTGTTTGATTTTATATTTCCTTGAATTCAGGTCCCCTAAAAATGACAGTTATCCCTGTGCTCCAAGAGTTCCTCCCTTTATTGCAACCTAGCACGCAGTGCATATAGCAGTAACAGGCTGTCTGTTTATCCGCTGAGCATCTCTAAAGGAAAACTCTGTTACTTCTTATTTCACTCGAAGTTTACTGCCTTCAAGTTGCAGTCAGCATCGCAGAGTTATAACACCCCAATCTGAAACACAGCATGTGCCTTGTGTCCCCAATGTCTTCCGAGAAAGCATTCTGCAGCCAAAAAAATTAGATAGCATCCTGAATACACTGAGGGACCTGATATTACTAAAAACATCTGCACAGCCAGCCTTAGAGTTGTTCAGAAAAATTGAACATACTATTTCTGAAGTGATGGTATTGTTTTTCACCACCTCATCTTATTTTAAAATAGTTCTTTTCTATGATAAGATTGTTTTACTTCCCAAATGTTTTAAACGTTTCCATTTCTCAAGCAGATATTGTCTTGCCCACTTTTTGAAAATAAAGCTTGTTATAGGAAGAAAAAAAGGATGAGCATGTTCAGTTTTGTGCTTTCATCAATTTCCTGAGCACAGGAAGAGGTAAATTGCATTTACCTGTACCTTCACATGAGGGCTAAGTAGGAGTAGCTGTGATACCTGTGGTCTTGTCAGGCGGGAAGCAGGATGAACGTTTTCTGTTGTCTGTGATACAAATGAGAAAGCCTATTGTAATTAGTTCTGTATTACTACTTCTGTGTTTCATACTCCTGAAGGTAATAAATTGTATTGGGGAGGGAGGGGGGACAAATCTGGTAGCCCCCCCCATAGGCGAGGCTGCTGCAGCTCCCTGCTCCCAGGTCCATCCGGTGGCCAGGCTGTGCCTGTATCCCTCATAGACACACACACACAAAAACACGCATACAGTACCCATACACGTATGTACAACACGGCTGGCTGCAGACACGCCGCCTGCTCCAGAATTGCTCCTAGTTCCCCAGTCTCCCCAGTTGCTGGTGCCTGGCCATGCAAGCGCCCAAGGCTCACAGCCCCACTGCCGCTGCTGGGGCAGACCCCTTGCACACACGCGCACACACTCATACTCACCATGGACCCCTCCGGTAAGTGGCCACCACGGACCCATGGGAGCCTTGTCCGAGGTATCGGGCACTTAGCCCTCCTTGCACAGGAGCACAGAGAATAGACAGCTCCCTCACCCAGGAAAAAATGAGAAATGGGCTTACCAAGAAGACGGGACAGGCTGTCTTAGGTGCAGAGCATGGCCATGGAAGCATACCAACCAGCAACCGGCTCCTATTTCGCCCTTATCTCCTTATTTTCCCCCTTTTGCTCCTCCCCAAGCCATCTTGATCCCGGCCTTTCGTTCCTCCCCTGAACATCCGGTGATAAGTCTTGTGCAGTCCCCAAATGCTCTTCCCCTGCATCCCAGGAAGCCCCCCCAGCCCCCATAGGCAGTGACCCCCCTCTCAGCCTGGGAGGGCAGCCTCCCCTATCGGCTCCTCGTGGTGGGTCTCACCAGTCACCCTGACCGTGAGGCTGGTGGCTCCCCCACATGGGCCTGGCAGTAGAGGGGGGTGATCCTCCAGGTGTGCAGGGACATGCTTATTATCACAAAGCCTAACAGGATAAGAAACCTGTTATGAACACAGTGAGAAGTGGGTTTTTTTCAACTCTGTAATTCACAAAATATCAGCTTAATTACGTTATGGGTCATTGTTAGCCATGCCGCTTACCAAAATAAAGATCGTAAACAAGAAATCAGTGTTTGCTGCTCGGTGGCATTTGCCCTTAGCAGTGCCACAGGCATGCAAATTACTTCTGCATGTTGTAGTTCCCAGGTTACCTCCTGGGACATCTTTTACACAAGCATTTTTTCGATAAGCTTTGTGCTTTCATTGTCTCCGGAGCGAAGTAACCCAGGCGAAGACACACACACCCCATGAGGGTGACGTTTTAGCATCATCTATGAGGCATGTCAAGGCCGGTCACCGTGTGCGGAAACAGGCTACCCCGAGGTAGTCATTTCACTTTGGGAGGCCTAGTATTACTGCTGTGACCGGTCGCTCTGCCTCCCATGTTCCCTGTTAGCAACAAGGGAGCTGGCGAAAGAGAGTAGAGGTTTCTGGCCTAAATCTCCCAAAGGAGTGAGCGATTTGGGTTGCCAGTCGGAGGCGAGGGGCAAAGGAGAGGTCCAGTCTTGCGTGTCTGAGCGTGCAGCACTTTGGCAACTGGGGTCTTTCATGACACCTCCAGTTTACTATCAATAAAAAAACTGAGGATCCACTTTTGCAGAGATTTTCACCTGTTCGAACATGCCCTGGGAATGATACAGATGTTGGGGATGGTGTGGGGGTGGTGAGAGGGAGGCATGACTGCTGACTTGGTTATAGGCAGACAGCAGGCTTGTGCTCTCCTTCCCTCGGCTCTGCCTCGGCTCTTCATCTGTCTGGGCACTGGGTGCCTGGGCAGAGCTTACCAGCCTCCTTGCCAAAGGCTAACTAGCATTCAAGCAAAACAAACTTTATTCAAACACTTGTTTAGAGATGAAGTGCAAAACTACTTTTTCCTGCCAAGGTCTAAGCTCAGAGTTTTCTACTTCCTCTGCAGCGGTGAAGGACATCACCACCACCCTCTGACACGGCACTAAGCGTAAGGAAAGGCATTTAGTGCCGCAGCAGAAACAGAAAACAACTGCCTGGAAATCTTGCACAAGAAATAAATGATTTTCTTCCAGCTGTTTAATCTTTATGGGGAAGCTGATAGCCAGCACCTTGTAGCTAAGGTTGTATGACATTTTCCATTACAGGGACATGTTGTCAGCAGTTTATATCTTGGACGGACTGCAACTATTCAGGTGGAAATTTTCCCTGCCTCATGCTGTATGTAGCACATTGTTGGAACGTTTCAGTGGAAAAGCGTATTTTGCATTTCTGAGGGCAAGATTGGGGAAGTTCCTGAAGAGCAGGTTTGCCTGCGTGTAGGTGACGTGTGTGCCCACACACCCGCCCGCTCGGGTTAGCCTTGGGACACAGAAACCATGCGGCTGTAGGGAGACCACTGTAAAGTGTATGTGTTCGACATAGTGTGTTATTTACCTTGTCCTTTTCTCAGGCAGGTAACAGCCTTGCTAACGTTTGGGGAGACACAGTGTGTTGGTGGCTAATAGCAGCATGTGCCAACGTGTATTTTGCGTAGTCGTCTGCAGACTGGTCCTTCCCAAACCTCAGTGCCAGCATTAGCGTGTTGGTTTTGAAACCTCACCTGGACTGGGGAAGATCTGCACGTACTGCCGACATGTCGGCACCGTGCACGTGACGGGCTCGGTCTCCAGCCGAGGTCCTGCTGCTCCGCCGGGCCACCGCCAGCTCCCTCGCGGCTCGGGAGCAAGTTAGCATCGTCCTGGCTCTTAGGGCAACCGTTTCCTCCAGCCGCACCCGGCTTGCTCTTGCGTGGGTTACTAAACTTTCACCGCTACAACCGAGGTGCCTACAATATCTCTGCCCCTAGGGTTGCGGGTGAGTTACCTGCGATAGAGGGGAGGCAACGGGGAATGCGTGTGAGGACCGGGAGGGCAGCAGCAGAATGTTTTCATTTAGTGAGTTTTTTGCTAGGAAAAGGTAGATATTACACTGCCCGTAGTAACTCTGTTCTCCTGAGAAGAGGCAGAGGAGAGAGGAGAAGGGCACATTTGGAAGAAGAGCTGTATGCCCGCTGGTTGCAAAAAGGCTGAGAACGCAGTACGAGCTTACTTCACTTTTGGCACAGCTGTTCAATTTGCCATTAAGGGAAAATAAAGGTGATCTGCCTCCTGCTGTGAGTCAGCATTGTACACTAGGTTGTTGGGAGTGCGCAGGGTGTTGCTTATCTTTTGGAAGTATGACTATCTGGGATTATGACTGAAGACCACATTGCCCTGAAGCATGTTTTCTTTTTATCGTTCTTGATTTCTTTTCTTTTTTATTTATTTCTTTTTATGAATGGTCTGTTTTACGTTAAGCTGAAAGACACAGACCAGCTGATTCACTTGCTGTGTTTTCAAACTGCAAATGGAGAGCCAATTAAAAATTAACAATAGCACAGAAAAAAAACCACTCATGGATAAGAGCCGGTATGATCAGTGGTCCTTCCAATTGCATTGAGAGGATGTAGCACAGGCCACGTTTCTATTTTCCACTTTGATTTGCTATGGGAGGCTGTGAGTAATGTTAAATAGCTTATGCTGCTACACTTCTCCCATTCATTTCCATAAATTTCTTGGTCATCTAAGATGACGCCCAAACAGACAGAAAGGACCTTGGCTTTGAAATAGTGGCTGCTTGTCAAACTAAATCTGGCTGCTGCAGGAGAAGAGTCTCTCCTATACGTCTAAATGTCTTTCACTCTCTTCATCTCCACTTCCCTCCTCTATTCATCGGCAGTTTTTGTTCTCAAAGCTTCGTCTCAAACTCAGCCATCACTTAAAATCCTGGGATAGTAATCATAAGGCAGTCCAGCCAGTATTTTAATGAGCAAACAATATTTCCGGCATTGAATGAAATGTCTTTATTTAGTCTTTTGAGTTCAAGAGTGAGAGTGTGTGTGTGTGTGTGTGTGTTTGTGTGTGTGTGTGTGTGTGTGCGCGCGTGTGGTTTTGGTCATTGGTTGGCTGTTTTTGTTTGTTCCTCTTTCTACCTGCCATACAAGGATGAATCCTGTCGGGCTGTGAACAGCAGCGTGAATTTGCATTTCTTCTTAACTGGGACATGTTTGATTCATTACTTGCATCGTGACTGTTGCGTAAGAGTGCACTCAAAATGACAAAAACAGTGGGGCATGTGAGGGTGCAGAAAAAGGTGAAAGCACCGTTTGCTAGTCCCTGTCTCGGAGCACCCAAGGCTTCGTTCGGGGCTTGCGCAGCTCATGGCATTCACCACAGCACCCTGCGTGGTGGGGCCGGAGAGCCCACGGGCAGGACCGAGCTGCAGCACATCACCACCAGCCTCACCACGGCAGAGCAGAGGGCAGCGGGCTGTTGTGCGCTGGGAAGCTACAGATGCTGCTCAAGCTGCTGACCGTGGGAGACATGGTGCAGGCAGGCATTACCAGCCCCGGACAGCAGGCTCACATCAGCAGGGAGAGGCCTTGGCAGAAGGAGCAGCTTTGGGAGCGAGCGGTTGCTCTGGGAATCGCAAGTTCTGTGAGATGTTCTAGCCTGGGACTTTGCATTTGTGCTTGTTTATTAGCGGAGAACAGATTTCCCAGAGGCAGAAATGGGGAATGAAGTGTCCGTTGGCCATCGGCGGATGAGAGCAGCATCCCCGTCCACAAAGGTGCGGAGGTGTCCCGGTGTCTCCAGACATAAAAGGGAATCTCCCTGTGATACCCGACCTCAGCACTGGTTTGCTCTTTAGAAATCCCCTGCAGATTATCAAAGTTTGCGGCTGTTCTTTTACTTAGTATTTCTGTCTTATTTGCAGTTGCTTTACTTAAAAAAGGCAGAGCTCAGAAAGATGCTCTGAGAGGTGGGGTGGTTAGCTTTCGGTAACCTTGCACAATCTCAGGCAGAAAACTTTATGTGATGGTCTTATGCGTGGAGTCCCACTTTGCATTTTGACTTCAGATGCATCTCCCTCTATCATGAAGTCTGTTACTTTTAAGTAAAGGGGGCAATTTAGGAGTGAGAGTACAGATGGTGAGTTTCTTTGAATGCTGTCCCATCACAGACACTTCTTCAAGTCACAGTATAATACTTTATAGCAATGTTTTTACTTTTTGCTTTCTGATGAAAACATTGCAGAGCTCTTCTCCTGAGAAGCCTATATGTTCTGTGTTTTTCCTCTCCACCTCCATACTTCCCTCAGTTTCCTCTTCAGTGGTACGTACCATGACAGCAAAGCATATTGCACTGCCTTGGTGCTTAACAACTGTCCAAGTCCTTACAGATGAAACATTGCAGCAGTGCCAGTAGTGTCAAAATACTGCGCTCAGGTAGCTGATTCTTTTCACCACTACAACAATTTCAAAATCTGGAGCACACACTGCCACTGTAAAAAGCAGGTTTTGCTCTTTGGAAATGAAGAAGAGCTGGTGGTCTCTCTAGCTAAGGCTGTTATTAGCTTTCCCTGTTAAGCCTGGAATTAATCCTCTGTTCTACCATGGCCAATCTAAATCAGTCCATCTGTGATCTACATATAGCTCTTCTGGAGAATAATAGTTTCAGAATGTTAAGGATAACTGAGTGGAAGAGAGGAGGAAGGCTGTCAAACGTAAAAACTCAATACTGTCATTTTCGTGTCTCTGGTGGCTACAGCATGGGATAGAGGGGGAGGATGATATACAGAAACAGCTCCAAAACGAAACCTAGATTTATGTTTTTCTGTTGTCTTAATTGAAAGCCAATGCACTGGTCTATGTAGAGAGTGAAGCATAGTAGCCCTAGAGGAATGGATAAACCAACTCCTCCGAATTTCTGGCTTGAGTTTTGTAGTTACATGAAAATAGATCTTCTCTAAGTCAAGAGACTAAAGAATTGCAGCAATCTTGCTTCATTTTAATAGAGGTTGATTTACAGTTTTATAATCATCTTAACATTCCTTCTTTTTTTGGCATCCAGTGTTGTGTCGCTAGCAAAACGTGGCCGCCTCCAGCTTCAGGCTTCTTAATTTGTCGGCAATTGAAATGGTCTAGGAATGGGGGTGATTCATCCTTTTTTTACCTTTGTAAGCACACGAGCACAAGCAGGCATAAATCCATATCAAAGCACCACTTCTTTTAATTAAGCAGCAGCACTTCATCTGTTATTCGAAAGGCCAGACATACTCTTTCTTTCTGTGCCCAATATGTAAAAACTGCTGGGCAGCACAAGGACACAGCAGGGCAGCTGGGGCACTTTGCATAGGCCTACCTTAATAATTGTTAGGGACATAAATAAAGTCTTCCCGGCTTGGCATAAGGCCTCAGGTCATTGTCAGATGAAGTGGCCTTGCCGCACCGCAGCACTGCTGCATTGCATCACTCTGTCCTGCCCCAGCCAGCTGTTAATACCTTTTCTCTCTAGGTCTCTCCTGCGGCTCATAATAATTCAATTCAGTATCCTCAGCCCCCAGGCAAGCTCTGTGCCCGCAGACACCCAGCACCATACGGGTGAGGTTACTGCGTGCCCAGTAGTGTCCCCATTGCGCCCATGGCACCATGCAGGCACATAGGAAAGAACAAGTTCCTCCAAGCTCTCCCAAATGCAGTCCTCTCTGGCAGCGATAAAACGAATCCCAGAGCAGTCTTCCTTGGCCCTTCTTCCCTTTGGGAGTTTTGGGGAGTCAGGGATCTTTGGGCATAGTGGAGGATGCTAACCCATCCCATTTGCCATGCCTGATGGCTAAAACCTCAAGCCCTCAGAGCTGAAATCAGTGGAAGTTTGGCTGCGAGCTTGAAGGGTTTGGGAGATGCTTGTCCGCTATTTGAGCTCACATGGTTCAAGCCCTCCTCCTCCCCTCCTCCTTTTTCTTTTGGGAGCCAGCAGCTGGGAGCTAGGCTAAAGTCATGTTTGGGAGAGGAACTCCAGAAGAACAGGCAACGAGGTGAAGATTTCCCTCTCCTATTAAGCTGGTGTGTCTGTTGGCATGACTCATCAGAGAGCTGCAGCCAGCAGACAGGAATTTGTTCATCTGCATCTGGTTGGAATAATGTGACCTCTAACGTCCACTGCAGATTTTGCTGCCATCAGTCATGTCATTGCCACTTGGAAACTGATTGTCGCGGGTGCCTTCTCTCCCTGCCATCTCCCATCTGCTCCCTGCCCACACCTCATCCCTGAGGCAGTTGTGTGATGGAAAAGAGGGAGATATAGGAAGCATTTTATGAGTTTGCAGCTGTCATTTTGCACAGTTTAACAGCTGGTAATGTAGAGAGGGAGGCAGCATCACAAAAGGAACCAGGTCCCCAGCTGTGGCCAGGTGCCATATTTTGGGAACACACAGAAATGCATAGCTTCCTCCCAGGTGCTGTGGATTTGTAGCTCAGATGGGTGCCATGAGTTGACCTTTACAGTCCTTGCCAGCTCCTAAGACCCACTGTGATCTGGCTCTTAGGTCAAAAACAAGTCCCTGGACAATTCTTGAACAGGGCTGGAAACCACAAGGAGTCTCCCTCCCAAGCACCACCTACAAAGCCACCCATCTATCACTAGTGGCACGCCAGGCATGCCAGATGTAGAGGTCTGTCCCTGCCCGGGGAAAAGCAGATTCCACCTATGATCAGGAATGAGCCTTGCATTGTCCACTTGTTGCCTTCAAACCTGTCAGGAGAGTGAAGGGAGGAAGAGCAGTATCAGGTGCAATGGGGGAAAAAAAAAAAAAAAAAAGGGGATTGCTCGCAAGAGTACAGAGTTAGCAGTATTTTCCGGTTTGCTGCATGCCATTTCTTCTGCACCCTGTGTGTCTCACAGGAGGCACATTGTCTCCATAATGTATTGGAAGTTCTCAGCCTAGAAAAATGGCGTTGCATGATTACATGTGCATTCTGCCTATTTTTGCTGGGGAGCTGCAGTAAGCAGCACAAGGTGCTGTTACTGTGGTCCGTGCATCTCAGTAGAGAAGCCCTGGGAACGGTTGTGTGCCGGTGCAGTGTTTGAATGTCAGCAGAAATGAGGGGATACTTGGCTATCTTTTTGTCCCTTGGGGACACTACTACATATACTTATACTTAGATTTCTAGTCCCCATTTAAGCGCCATGGCTTGCACTGAAACGTGTGAGGAACCTGTGCTCTGGCCTTTGAGCTTTCAAGGTGTGTGTATGTGGACTACTGAGACAACACACAGCTCAGAGGGATATGGAAGTGTCTCCTTTGGTTTCTGCAGATGGCAAAAGTCAAATCTCTGCTTTTTTAAACAATTCTGAGTATGTAGGACCCACCATATACTTAGAAGTAGTAGGACTCTGTTCATGTGCTGGAGCAGAGCCATTTGCAAGATCAGAGTTAGAGGGAAGTGACATTTCTTGGCCAACTAAAGCTAAATTGCTATATGCAAAGCAAGCGGTCATTATTCAGGACCAATGTCTTCCTGTGTATGTAGTACACAGTATGTAGTACTAAAGTAGTAAAGTGTGGTAGCAAAGAAATGTTATGGCTGTACAACACCCCAAATGCAAAGAGGTCTATAGACTTTATAAGGAGAACTCTGAGAAATTCACTTTTATTTCCCCCAAAAAACATTTGAGCCAGGAGAGTTGCAGATAAAGCATTTTTCCTTTTGTACAATTTGTCACTGTCATTAACCATGATTAAGGGCCTGTGCAAGAACTGTCGTCTTTACTGCCTCTCCTCTTACATGTGTTTGTGTTGTTTTTAATTTTTACTGCTTAGTAACACCCAGCGCTGGATAAATATGTGCCGATCTTTTGCTCCGTCTCACAGTGAGGTCATACACCTGTTTATACTATCAAAGCCTGTTGCCATGGCACCATGACTCCAGACATCCCGAGCAATGACTTTATTGCGAGACCAATTAAGACAACAGGCTGTGAGGCAGCAGTTCTCTGACACAAGCTGATGCACAAGCATGCAGAGCAACTGCAAGGGGAAAGCGCAGTGTGGCAAGCTCGCAGTTCTCGTGTCTTTGCTGTCTACACGTAGCATCTCACTGAGCTGGTCTTTGCTCAGTCTTTTGCTGAGCACCTCGTTGTTTGAGGTGCTGTGGCGACCCTGAGGTCAGCTGTGCACCTTGTCTGCACCTTGTCTTGGGTGATCTCTCAGACCTCCCAAGATCACGGCCAGGAGATCGAATGCCTTGTCCAGCAATCGTCCCCTTTTCTGTTCAGCTGGCTTCCTTGAAGCTCCCGAGCAGTGGCTACGCATGAATGAAACCGCCATGCCATTTCTATTCTGCATTTAATTAAGTAGCCATTGAAAATGAAGCAGTTTTGCTTCCTCCAGTTCGGTAGGTGACAATGATTGAGCAGCCCGGTATGACCATGATGGCACCAGAATTGATTCATTTAATTAGATCAGTTGTAAGACCCAGATTTTGATTAGTTAAACAGCTTGCTTTGGTTAGTGATTAATGTGGCTTCAGGACTGAAATCTGTTTTTTTCTAGAAGACAGAGAAGACAACCCTTTATGAAATACAGGCTGTGACACACATCTAATTATCAGAACAGTGACTAGAACAGTTGCTAAGCGCAATGCAATACTGTGTTTTTGAAGTCGAAAGACGGAGTTAATGCTACAAACAGCACGAATGCTACAAACATTTGATTTCTGTAGGGTTAGCCATGAAAGAGGCATTCCCAAAGTAAATGCAGACTCGTGTCCTCTGGGTCACAGACCTCTAAAACCTGATGAAGACCAACAGACACAGCTCATCTTGAGCCCATGTGAGTCACTGCCACTAGTGACCTGCAGTTTTGCTCTGACAGCAGAGAGCTTTCATGGTGGTAGGCAATGGCGCAGGAAAATCATTTGCACTTACCCTGTACTAAGGGATGTGAAACACTTGACTCGCAGGAAGCCAGATGCCAGAACAGGTCCTAGGTTACTTACACCAACTTTTCTGCCAGGGTTCTCAGAAAGCTCAGCTTTTGATTTAAGGATGTTTTCCCCATCAGAAAATCCCCGAAGAAGGATGTCACTGGCACTGCCATCTGTTGCGTTTCACAGAAAGTATCTCTAGTGAACACGGAGGAATGCTGGCTGGCAACTAATAATAAATTTTATTCTTGCCTTTGCCAGTTCTGGTCCTAAAGACCGCTGGTCTGCAAGAAAACAATGACTATATAATTCAAATAAATGAATCAAATGGCTGAACTAAGACATCTAAAATCACAATTCATTGCAGTAAAGTAAAATAATAAGAAAACACAAAAATTTTGTTCCAGACACATTTATGACTCCAAATTCTATTCTCAGAAGCTCTGCTTTTTGGGGTGCTGGCACATCACAGCGCTGACTACTTGGGTTGATTAAGTGATGCCTTCCACCCCATCCCATGTTTCTGAATCACTGGCACAACTTGCGTCAATAATAAATGTTCCTCTGTTTTGCTCCAGCTCCTGGCTGGATGTCTATCTCTGAGGAAAACAGGAAAAGAAGAGGGAGGGAGAGAGGGAGGGAGGGATGAAATAGAAAAATAATTTTTACTAAGGCAAAAAGTGAAAACTAATAGAAGGAAATACATTTTCACACAATACACAATTAGCTTATGGAACTCACTGCCAGAGGATATAACTGGAGCCAAGACTGCAGGCCTGTTCAAAACAGGATTAGACATAGCATCAAGAGCAGTGTTAGCCAGAGTCATAATGGTTAATACTTAAAAATAAACAAGAGATTTTGGAAGGAGTATAAATCCTTGGGCGTCAGGACAGAAGCCAAACTCTGGCTAACAGGGCTTAGGAAGAAATTTTCTCTGGGGCCTGTTTATTCCATAACTGAGCATTAACAGAGCTGCTTGCACCTTTCTCCAAAGCATCTGGTGCTGGCCACTGTCAGAGAGGGGACACTGGGTGAGTGGACCCTGAGCCTGACACAGTCTGGCAAAACCCATGTTTTCTTCAGTTAAATATGCATTCAAAATTAAAATATAAACAAAGCAAAAAGTCGTGGGGAGGCATACCAAATCTTATTGCTTCAAATTCTGCGAGGAAAAAGTAAAACTTAAGTCAGCCTATCCGCAGACCAAAGCAAGAAACTTAATACCTGGCCTCATATGTTGACTACTCAATCTATTGAATTCAGTGAGAGCCAGCCACACACATCTTTAAGGCTGGCAATGAGCATGAGTATGATAGGCCACATCATCCTCTTCCACTGTAACACTGGGACGCGTCAAAAGCATTTCCTATTTTAATGCTGTTTTTTAATTTTTAAAGTAATTTCTGTGAGATCTTCTGTGCAGGGCAGGTGGCGTGCTGATTCTGCTAATGAATGAGGGGGTTTTGCTAACACTAGCATTTCTTCCCCTTGAAGAGGAGGAGAAGGGTTCCCATGTTTTGGATGTCCAGTCAGTGAAAGATTGCAGCAATGGGGTGGGGTGATGAGGAGAGAGGGAAGGTCAAGTCTCCAAGACATGCTCAGCACCCATGATCCCACCCCGGCTCCTAGTTAAGCCTGTTAGCAGACAGCTTTCTCAAAGTCTGGAGAAATTGACTGGGAGCCATGTTGAATGTCACCTCCTATAAACACTTATTCTTATATAGGAGCCTCCGTGGGAGGTGGATTGTATCTGAAAATCAAGTCCCAGGAGTGGAAGCTGGGTGCTTAAAGTCTTTAGAAAAGTCTACCTCTGTTCTGTTAGGGTATTCCTAACTGCTGTGGGGTTTGGGTTTTTTTCTGAAGCAAAGCTGAGCTGATTTCCTTCTGTTTTGCTCTTCTACTGCTTCCATAAAGCAAAATAATCTCATGATAAATCCAGGGAGAGGATGATATTGATACTGGAAAATTTCTGTTCTGAAATGAGGCACACGACTGGAAATAGATTAGAAAATCAATGTTGGAGATGGGGAGAGGGAGGAAGTGGCCAATCTCTTCTTCGCTTAACACCGTATGTGGCTTAACAACATGAGACAAATTACTGAAAAACTGTCACGTCAGTAACAAAGTTTACTAAAGCATCTGCAATACTTTCCTAGTGGCTGTTCTCATGCCAGACATGCCAATAAGAAAATGACAAAGGAGAAGAATAAGAGATATTCCTATTTATAAACCAGACCAGCTGTAAGGCTCAAAGGACTCCTGAGACTTTTGGAATGAGGAACACGAATTAAGAGTTCCCCATTCCCTCCTTCCCCTCTACCCTGAAAAAGATATTGTGGAGCGTATTATGTCTTTCAGGGATAACTGGATGGCTTTTATCTTTGGTTTTCTCCTGTTTTCCTCCTTGAAACATTTGGATCAAAGGCATTTCTTGTTTCCTTGTTGAAAGTTAAATTTTGGCTAAAAGTAGGTCAGTCAAAGTTTCTTTCTCTCTTGGGGGAATGTATCTGAGCAGATCTGTTAGAGTAAATCTCGTGTAATGGAATTATTTCTCATGATTCATATTAAACAGAACTGGCAAATAATACATGGTAGAGGGGGAAAAAAAAGGAAGAAGAGAGCCCCTAAGGGGGCGGTGGAATAGGTAGGCCCCTTGATGCAGGAAAACAGGCTGTCAGAGACAGCTCTGTTCCTGACAATTCTTTGTTATGGTTTCCTTCCCATTTTATTAGAGTGTTTGAGTTGACGTAGGACATAGGTCTAATTAGATCACCAGTCCGTCTCCCAGAGGGAGAGTTTGAACCTGGATACTCGTGCACAGTCTTGGCCTTGGTTCAGGACACCCAAGTGTTTCCCCTGCCTCTGCTACTTACCTTTTATCTGTCCTTGGGTACGTCACCTGTCACCTGTCCAGTCATTTTGGATTGTAAGCACATTAGGGGTGAGTCTGCATCTATATAGTGGGCAATTAATATTGATGAAATACAAATAACCGATACCACCGCTACCTCAGCGCGGCCAAAGTCAATTTTTTTTTTTTTCTTTCAATACAAATTAAAAGAGCTCCAAAGAGCTCTGCTGCATGCACAGCTGTGCTCAAAGACTCATCTAGGGTCTTTTAAGGAACCTTGTTTTCATTTGTTTTGACATTTCTTTAGTTAGGAAACGTATAGATTGGAACAAGAAAACTGTAGGGCACATGTCACAGTGCCTTCTTATGAATTGTGACTTTTGCTGGAGTGGTGCCTGCTATTCTATTTCACAGGCTGAGTGGTAGAAGTAGAAAGGGGTCCAGCAAAGATTTGCAAGAATAGGGAAGAACTTGAAAACGCTCTTAGGGTTTTTCACAAGTGAGGAGACTGGAACTTGTAGATTTGGGGAACAAAATGGAGCTGAGATGATTTTTAAAAAGGCCTTGAGAAGGTAGGGGCAAGTACGTGCTCAGTCACCCTGCTTAGGGCACTGGAAAGCTGATCAAAAGCAAAATTATTTTATACTACGTGCAGTTAAACTGTGGAGCTTATTGCCTCAGAAAATTATTAGGCCAAAATTATTAGGCCAAGAATGAAGTCGGGTGCTTCTGTGGATTAGATTTTTGTTGCAAAGGGTTGTTAGGAGAGCACTGGATGTGCTTGGTGGAAACCATCAGAAGCCCGTGCTTGGTGGAAACCATCAGAAGCCCTAAATTTTCTTTTGGGAGTTACTCGTGTGGTAATGGTACAAGTAGTTGCATCTGGCCGACTTCAAACCCTGCATCAGAGCAGGAGTATGGGCCAAAGTGATGGATAAATTAAGAGAGAAATTGCCCTGGTTCGGTGCAGGAAACAATGCAGATGAGAATGGCCAGCAGAAGGAAATGCTTTAGCCTTGGAGCGGATGAAGCCTTTGGCTAATCTATCTGGCTATCAGAAACCAAGCGTGCTGGGGACCTTCAGGCCACTTGACAGCATCACGAGGCAAAAATGGCAGTTTTCCAGCGGCAGCCAGCCAGGAGTTTCCAGACAGACAAGAATGCACCACAGTCACGCAGACACCCTCCACCTTCAGTCTCATGACACGTGGCCGGGAGCACCTTCTAACTCCAGATGGCACTATATCTGTCTGTCCCCTGTAGAGCGGTGCGGGCCCAGAGGATCTGGCTAAACTGGTGGGGCAACGCACCGAGTGAGAGAGAGCGAAATTGCCAAGGTGAATCACAACAACAGACACAGCACCAGTCTTTCTCACAGGCCTCTCTCCAGGGTCAGTTTCCTTCTTTGCTGCCAAGTGATGCTCAGACCCCAAAGACATGCCTTCATGTGTTTTCAGATGTTCGTCCCTCCTCCCCGCTGCTAAGGAATTCTGTTAACACGACAGAAACAACGCAGCTACGGGAAAGCAGCTGGGATTTGGGCTAACGTACGAACAGAGCTGTTAACTCGCTCCAGATTGCAGGAGTTATATCACTACTGATTAACCTCCCTTGACTTCCAGATAACAGACCTGAATTTCTAGGGCTAGCAGTTTAGCTTGTAGAGTGATCAGACTTGATCTGGGAGTAACTGAGAAACAACAACTCTGGAACCCCATGATACCATTTTTATAGTCTTTACTTCGAGAAGGGCTGTGCTTTCAATTATTCTGCTGTCCTCTCACTATGCAGATCTTCTCTGCAGGAAACACAATTCTCTCCAGAAGATTACGTCTTGGCCCCATACTGATAGAAATGAATGGGTTTTCTCCCATCAACAGATTCCGTGTGGATCCAGGCTAAGAACAGATGTAGCTAAGCTTTCATTCTCAAAAATATAAAACAGGCAACATGTTAAAGCTTGAAACCCAACTCTTCACAGGTGGATTTGAATTAAAAGTCGTCGCTGCTTCTCTGGATACTAATAAGTGTTACTGATAGAAAAATGAGGCATGCTTGTCCAGTTGCTTCAGTCTAACTTTAGGTATCTATGTTTGAATACATTAGCATTAGCTTTTTACGCTGTCCTCTTTTTACTCTGCTGGTCTGAGACCGTCTGTAGCCCATTTCAGACAGCCCATTTTGGATGCTGTCATGAGAGACTTCATTTCTTTTAATACCTTGCTGTTCTTGCTTGTGTTTTTTAAATGATTTGTCGGATCAGAACAGGAGATTTCCAATAAGCTTTATTAACAGAGAGAATGTATCATCTCAGAAAGTAAAGTAGCGAGTCTATGAAGAACCAGTAAACACGACAAAGAAAGTCTTCTAATGAATTGGGTCCCATTTTCTGAAGTAAACAGGCTAAGAACAGTGAAAAACAATGAGAGAGAAGCGTAAGAAATGTGTGACAGGGGCTAACGCATCTTCTCACTTGTAAACCACAGCTGCAAAGCAAACTCAAGAGCACTTTTGCCTTTTCCCTGTACTCCTAAAAACTAGTCACCATGAAGTCAGTAACTTTTTGTTTTTCCTGGTTGGGATGAGATGCGCATCCCAATGCAATCCTGATGCAGATTTGTGATCTGTGATTAGTTGGCTCTTGCAGACATTATTATTTTAATGATGTATCTGTGCTCTTGTGAAAAAGCCAGTTATCACACAGATTCTCCCATATGCTGAAGGAGATAGTTTCTTCCGTTGGTGGCCAGTGGAGTTAAGACGACATTTAAATCACCCTAGTGCCAGTGTGTAACAGACCATATCGGCAGAAGAATTCATGCCCAAAGGCACAAAAAGGCTCACAAAAAAGCACAGCAAAGTGCCGTTAGCCTTTCGCTACCGTATGGCCCTGTCTAAGTGAGCCACCTGTCGCTGCTCCGTCTGTTGACCCATCTTCCAAGAAGCAACATCTGGCCCATAGGTGGTTTAGAGGCCCTGGGACCCTGCTTCTGCTAAGGAGCACCCTGTACACTGATCCAGCCTCCCTGGAGTGCCCTTGCACACGTCCCCCCCACTCCATGCAGGGATGGGTTGTTCGTTGCATTTGGCTGCTAACAAGGGGTGTTAGCAAGGCAGGCAAAGGCATAGGTGGCCAGGGGAGGCATCTCAAAGCAGCTCTGTGTTCTCCCACATGGATTTTCCTCTAAGGTCTTTGTCAGTCTGGTTGAGAGGTCTGGCAGCGCTGGAGAAACAGGTCAATAAAATAGGAGGCGGATGAGGAGGAGGCAGAGGATGGCTCCGGAGCTCTGTCACATGTCTGATTCCCTCTCCACAGGGCTTGAGACCAGAACGGGATGTCTTCTGTGTGTGGAGGAGCAGAGCGTCACTCTGTTTGGATTTCTCTTCCACCACAGCCTCCTCCTTGTTTATTCAGCACTTTAACAGTGTCTCCACAGGGGCATATGAAAATGAGAAGGCAGGTGGAAGCAAAACAGAGTTTCATGTGTTTCTGCTACCTCCCAAAAGGAAAGAGTGCATGGTGCGCTCTTCTCAGTCAGTTTCTCATCTGGCTCTGGCAGCTCCGCATCTGTTGTACGTGGCAGGTAAACTCCCTGCTTCCCTTCAGACTCCAGTATCTTCAAAGACACCATGCAACCTGGTGTTTTCTGCAGTAGAGGAAGCTGAGCCCAGATTTGATCTAACCTGAATTAGGTGCATGCAGTCATAGGGAGGGCTTTTGGGGAGCCTTTTTGCAAGCAAAAAGAGGAAACCCTGACTGTAATCAGAACATAAGCCTCCAGATTCTCCTGAGAGATATAGGAATGGCTCCCTTTTTCCAGAGGGTCTGGATATGCTGTGGCTATAAAGTGTCCCTGGTCTCTTTACACTCATGCATCTGCAGCTTCACCTCAGTCAGCTAGAGCTCCACAGCGATCAGAAGAAAACGAGAAAGAAAGAAGAATAGCTGTTAATATGCTTCTCATAGCAGCTTTTAAAGCAACCTGTTTTTCACAAAGAAAGGGCCCTGTAAGATTGTCTGTAAGATTAATGGCTGAACATGCTCCTTGAGAAGCAACAAAAAAAAAAAAAATAACTGCAGACAAGCTGCAAAAGATGCAAATGGCAAGGGATGTATCTTCTGCTTATTTTTATTTTGTTACACGAGGAGAGACCTCCCAAGACTCCAAGCTGGTCACCGCAGCATAACTCTAGGCAGGGCTTTTCCAAGGCATCCAAGGGCCTACGAGGATAACAGCCAGGCCCACCACCTCTCGTTGGACATACGGGTGCTTTGCAAATGGGATGCATGCGTGTTGCATCAAGACAGTGCTGTAAGCATATTTTCTGGGCTAGGTTTTTGTGTGAAGTTGAAGCCCAAAGGTTAATTCACTTTAGACTAAAAGAGATTTTCTCTCTTCAGCTTCCTTACATCAGTGGCTGGAACTAGCTCAGCTAATTTCCTCACTTTCTTGCACTGCATTGCTTGGTAAGCGCTTCTCATATATGCCTGTTACTTCCTCCTAATTTACTCACTGCTAATAATCAAGAAAGGCCTAAGCAAGGGTTCGGTGAAAGAAACCCACCTATGAGCTGAATCTCTAATTTCAAGTGCAAAGTAATAAGTTCTGTATTATAAGTTAGCCTACTGATGTCCTAGTGAAACGGACTATCTCAAAAACACTTTAAACGACCTTTTTTTTATGTCAGAGTGGGTAGGTGAAGCTTCTCTTTGTGACCCTTTATTTAGCACGAAGGACATGTCCTGCATTGAGGTATAAGCAGACCTGTCTCCAGAGAGCAAGCAGTCTAGGAGAGGAGCCAGGCGCAGTAGGAAATGCAGGCGATGCAATTACGGACAGGTCTGGTTACTGTGTCAAACCCTGCCGTGGTCCAAGAACCCCACGAGCCTCCGTCGCTCGGCCGGATTATACATCTCCCCCGCTGCCGGGGGGGTTCGCCTCCTCCAGACAGGCTGCTGGGATGCAGAGACAGGGAAAGAGGAAGCCCCATTTTCAAGGTGGTTGAGGGCAAGTGTTGTGCATTGACGTCCTCACCTGCGAAATGAGTCGCAGGCTACCGCGTGCCTCACCAGCCTGCCGGCGAGCGTTTCTGGAGCCCTGAAATATCCCCGCTGGAGCCCCGAAATATCCCCTATTGGGATGGCCTTATCTCTCCGCAGGAGAGGGCTGTAAAGGCACTGTAAAGCTGGGGTAGGGGGAAGAAAATGGAAATCTCTTCAGAATGAGTGAGGTGGAAGGGCTGCAAGGAGGACGAGAGGGTAGATATACGATGGGAAACGTGGCTCGAGACAGAGAGACTGGACGGCCGGTCTGGCACAGGCTAAAATAAACTGTCGGGGGAGAGGGCGAAAGGGTCTGAAAACAGAAAGTGGTAAGTGGTGCGCCCCACAGGTCCCCCACTGTAGCAGTGGGAACCAAGCTTGGACTTCAGCTGTGCCCTGAGTCAGGAGAACCATCATTTTAGGCAGCCGTAATTCTTTTTCAGCCTCTGGAAACCGAGCCGAGTTGGCAAATTTCAGGCTACAGTAAGGTCACAAATGAAATCCCTGGAACTTGCTTTTTTTCCTGTTTTATCTCAGAGCGATAACCTCTTCCATTTATTTCTCCAGTGTGACACACTGCACCAGATCACACAGAATATGTGTGAAAGATGGGAGGTAATGAACGGCATCCTGTTCTCACTCATTTATAAAATGTATCTGCTATTGACTTTGGGCCAAACTCTGATCTCAGTTACAAGAAGACAGACCCAGGCTAATTCCACTAGGAATTTATATGGTTGCATTTAAGCTCAGATTTTAGAAAAGACTGTGGATTTGGGGGGTACTTCCATTTTTGGAGCATCTAGTTCAGGATAGCTTTCATGGATTAGCCCAGCCTATCCAAAAAGCAGGCTGATTCAAGAAGTCTTAGGCTGGCCAAACCAAAACCAGCAGTCAATTTAGCAAAAAAACCACATATATTTTATCTGAGGAGTTCTCCCAACTACTATGCACTGAACAAGTGAAAAAGAAAGGATTTTTGATAGTATTTCTTGAGGAATCTATATAAAGTCTCTTCAGATTGGGGTAATTTTCCTCTCTCCTATTAAGATTTTATGACGTACTCAGGGTACACTGCAGCCCTCTGATAGACATGCAAGGGACATGCACCAAACAAGAGCTGATAATTATTCATTTCATAGCTTCGGGGGTGGGGGTGGGGGTAAGGGGGGGGACTTTCTTACTGAATTTACTGAAATTCATCACAATTTACAACAGGATGATAAATGAAATTAACATAGTGATTGTTTCCATGCAGAGAAAGCAAGGACTGCTAGAATTCCCATTTTTCTCCACTGGAGAAAAAAAATACTCTAGGTTCATTCAGTTTGTTTGTTTGTTTCCTGTCGAAGCCCTTCTCAAAAATATCAAATATTCTTCTCAATTACTGTCTACTGATTTCTTGAATTTTTTTCTCTAGTTTTGGTTGCTCATTGTTAGGAAATAAAAGTTAGAAAACAAAAAATGCTTCCCTATGCTTCTGGAAGCTAAAATTATTTAATATGATCATCAGGCTTCTTGAATTTGCTTCTGGCTTCACCAAATGCATGCAAGTTTTTGTTATTTTGCTTTTTCTAACATCACCTGTTAATAGATTTCTTTCTGATATCCAAATTTCTTCTGATCAGCCTGAGTAATGAAGGAAGGATCCTGTTCTACAACAAATTTCCAAAAGATGGCACAAAACTAACAGACCAAAAAAAGAAAAAAAAGATGCTCTGAAGGATAAGAGGACTTACTGCTAGAAAATAAGCAAATGTATTTCACGTTATACTTTTTTAATCTCATTTCATTATCTGGGAAGTCATTTCAGCGTTAGACAATACTTTAATGAGACCTAACATCCACTAAGTTTTTTGTTTTCCCCATGTCTGAATATTTACGTCAGTCTGATTAAGTAATCTTTATTTGCATCCCTGGGTAAAAGGGGAATTTTTGTCTAGCTGCTCAAATTCATTCATTTTCATGCAGGCAGTATCTCAAACTGCTTAATTCCAATAGCTGTTCTTAGCCTTAGAAGCATTAATAGAAAGTTCTGCTCAAAGGACCGCTCTTCATTGGTGCATGTAAATAAAAGCAGATAAATCGTGCAGAAATGCCAGAAAGCAGAAAGGCCCATTCCCTCTCTCTCCATGGGATCAGTTTCTCATTTCAGCCTAGTCGTAAGTGATTGTAGCAGATAAATTGTCCTGGCCTGTTTGCCCTTTTCTCTCAAAGCAGACTCCTCGCACAGTAAAATGCAATTTCATCCCACTCAGTGAGTTCCATAAAGGCCATGGAAATTAAAGGCACCTAGGGGTCAGTCTCTGCAGTATTGAGGGAATAAAAGATTGCATAGACACTGTAACTTAGCTCACCGCTGGCATACTACCAACAAGAGACACTCGTCACCAGTTTTAAATCAAACTCCTCACACGTTTCATTGGTGGCTTCTGTTCCGCTAATTGCTGCTGTGATATTGCCACCACTAATAACAAAATACATGGTGGAACAACGCAAGCCACATTGAGTAAACGCAGGAAGGGACTAGTGTCCTCTCCAAACCGAATGCAACTGCCACAGCAGTATCACATTCAGGGTCTGTGTCCCGCTGCCCAAGGTTAAATAAGGTAGACAGCTTACTCAGGTTTCTGAGTCAACAAGAAAGTCGAAAAAGACATGAAGTCAGCTTTGCTTGACTGTAACAGAACACCCTGAAGAAGGCAAAAATCGCTCTGTTTTGCCCTGAGATAATCAAACTTCATCTTGCCTTCAGTGACCTTCAAACATTTTCCCGTAAAGAAATGCGTTCTTGGAAAGGCTGTACCCAAGCTGGATGGGTTTAGGCTGCAATTGATGTCATTACTTTATATTCACCAGGGTCTTCCTGCTACAAACTTTACTAATTTACTGGAGGACCCATGCACAACGAGCATCGGCTCTGGAGGCAGGGAGACAGGACGCTGCCCAGGCAGAGCCCTGCAGGCGAGTCGGCCTCCGCATCCTTCCCCCGCACGCACCCCTTGGCCCTGGAGAAATTCAGACAATGACTTTTGGCCCACATAAAGGCTCGGCCTAGCCAAAATATTCCCAGGACTCGAAAAATTGATTGCCTCTAAAATTGTCATCACCTTTTGGGCTGATAATTTGCTTCTTGCAGCTCACTCCGGACAGAGTGGCCAGGGATCCTTTGAAAGCAGTGTTTAGAGGCAGTTTTGGAGCAGAGTGTGCTCTGTTTCCCAGGCTCCAGGAAAATGCTGTTCGGCACTACCGGCAGTCAGTTCTAGCATAATCCCTGCAGCTTTCTGTCTTAAAGCTGCATCTTAGGTTTCACATGAAAGCGTCTCACATGAAAACCTCTTCTAGCTTGCAAGAGGAAGATTGAAAATGCAAATCTTAAAGGCTCAAAAGCAACAAATGGATAAAAACACATAGAGAAGGATTTTTTTATATCTAGCAGTTCTCTTTCTAAACGAATCTCAGGATTTTGAAGGCTTGACTCAGGGTTTTTAAATGTCTCAGGCCATCAGTAGTCTTGTTTTAGCTCACAAGACAATGTTTTTAAATAAATAAATGCTAAGTGTAAATCTTCCATAACTTCAGGAGAGCTCCTTCACTGATACTGTCAAGTGTTTGCCTGAAAGGTTGGCCATGAGCTCTTGGGAGTTCTCCCTTTCACTGGTTTGTGTTGAACAGTTATCTTGTCGTGGAGATCTTCAGGAATTTCACTTTGTTCCTAGCTTCTTAACAAACATGGAAAAGACTGAAGCATCTACCCAGTAATCAAGGTACATGAAGCACATTCTGCTTTTGGATAGAAGCCACGTCTAGCTTCGCTGAGCTGATGTGTACAAATGTCTTCCAGCCTTCGGGTTGTCTTTTGGACTTCATTAAATTACTAGCTGAGACTCAGGAAATAATCTTATCAGGCCAGAAATATCAGCAGGCTGAGCTCCACGGGCTCTTCTGTGGGGCGGCGGAGGGCAGCTTTCTCCATCACCTTCAGGAGGCAAGGACGTTTGAGTCTTGAGGCTCTCCTTAGCACAAGGTGTTTGCTTGGAGGTGCGCTCCATAGTGCTGTTGCACAGATGCGGTTGTTGAGAGACCACAAGAAGTCAACTTGTAGACCAACAGAGGATGCAAAAACAAGCCTTTTAAAAGGCTTACTGATGTCAGTGTGGTTTTATTTTGATAAAAGGGGACTCAGGAGCACGTAGAGTTTGCAAAAGTTGATTGGTAGGGTACTATATGCATTAACGGTTTTCTGTGATGAATCTGAAGTGTTAAGCCCAATCTAGAGAAGAAGGAGGATGCTTTCAAGGTAGCCCATGTGATGAGATTGAAATGCTCTCTACACACCCCTCACACCCACCCCTTTTAGGTGTCTGTGTCTGCACAAATCCGTGTGCATGACTGACTCCTTTAGCACAGCAATTGCTAGGAATCTGTTAGCATTTCCTTATAAATCTGATTTCTGACAGATTTATACCCAGACTGTAGAAATTAACTGCTGGAGGAAATGTACCATTTAGTCTCAACATGAACACATTTTATTTTTCTACATGGTTGTTTTTTTTTTACCAGACTTTAAAATTTTTAGAGGATGGAAAAATAGCATTATGGTTGTTTTAATGCACTTTTTTTACAGTGAAAAGAACCTCAACATCTTCGTAAACATATGAAAACTGTCTGACACAGTAACATATTTCTTGAATAGTCCTCTCTGGGTTTTTCTTAAGAACAGGTACTAAATAAATATCAGTTATTGCGTCAGCACGTTATCTTTAACAGAACTTCCGTGAAGAAATAGCAGCTGGATAAAATAAGGTTAGCAGGTGAATAAAATCAAGTACCAGAACAATCAGTGCTGTTGATATAGGGAGCGTGGCCCTTCCTATTGCAACATATGCACCACTGTTCCTTTTTTCAAGACCTAGTTGACAGTAAATGATAATTAAAGATAACATCCGATTCACCTTGCAGCAACCTAAAGTTTTGCTGCAGAGCGTAGTGAGCCCCGGGTGAAGTATTGCTCTGTGTTGCACACATACATACCTGTTTTATTGCAAATGAAGACACTCGTGTGAAATAACTAACTTTCGCACTATTTCTTGAAGGGGACTTGCCCTGCTACCTATCTGCATCCTCCTACTGCAATTTACGGCTGCCCCCTTCCGTCCGGTCTCCCAGGCGTTGTAGGGGCCTGCCTGCCCCCTCATCTCTCCCCAGCACCCTCTCCTTGCCCACTGCTTCTCTAACTTTTTGACAATTTTGGTACTCTTTGGTTTCTCTGTGTCCGCAAAATGCTTCTTGCTGCAGGTGGCAAAATGCCCCTGCATTTGCAATTGCAATCCACAGCGGCTCACTGAGGTGCGGGGCAGGGGCGCCGTGGTGGCAGGCAGCTTTCCCCTGGTGCCGCCGCTGCTGCTGCTCTTTCTGAAGCTTTGCGCCATCCTTCAAATCCTTTTGGAGTCAGTCCCCGCAGGGCTGCAGCCCACAGTCTGAAAAAAAACCTTCTTTCAGACTAGCCAACCCAAAGTCTTTCGGTTCTGCCTCACCAGCCACACTTTCCGGGCCTCTGTCATTCTTGTTTGCCTTGTTACTGACACTAGTTATGTTGTCCCTGTGCATCATTTCATACACATTCGTTTTCAAACAGCATTATAAATAATGACCGTTTCATACCTCTGGGCTGGAAACGAGGGAAGGAAGCGATAAAAGTCTCCCTTAATCCAGAAGGCACTTTCATTGACAGTAATTTCACATGCTTTGACAGTTTTCTATGAAAGGACCCTGCTTATGGGGTCCAAAGGATCTCACTACAAGCAAAGCACCTAATAAAGTCATTCTGCACCATGCTCCTGTGGAGAGAGAAGTTCCAAGCAGGAAAATGAGAAGTCTAATTTTTTCGGAAGAGATAGGTCCCACGGCTGTGCCAGTGGGATACCGGAGTGGAAATTTCCTTGTGCACCCACCCAGAAAAGATTATTTTCCTGTGGCTCAGTGAGCAGCTCCAAATCAGGCCTGGAGGCTGACTCCTCCAGCAGAGACTGCGTAAGAGACCTGGCAGCTCTGCCTAACAGCTTCTCATAGCTTTTTCCCAGGGGAACAGTCCACTGCAGGTATGAGGAATAGGCTTAGTTAGACAGTAACTCTTTTGTCTTTTCTGCTGTTTGTATCTCAAAACTTGTGATCTGTAAAACATCTTTTAAAAAATGAGGACTTTGGAAATCTCTGCTGGGATACAAATATAGGAGTAAACTGACAAATAAAACCGAGCGTCAGTCCGTTAAGAAGGAAGGTGCCTTCAAATAAACATTCTTGTTCTTTATTTATCATCCGTACATGACAGTCTTTTAAGAGGCCCTTTCGAACCCTTTCTTGTCATAGACATCAAGGAGATACTTGGCAACCTCTGAGCAACCGTTTGTGTTTTCTGAGAGAAGTAGCTTTTGCCATATCTTTAACTCAGAAATGGAGGTCTGTTTCTATACTAGTCTGTATTTCCAAGAAAGTCCCAAGAGTTACTATTACGTGGGAAGAGCCAAACTCTGCTGTCTTGCTTTTCCTAACATATTCCCTCACCAAGGGACCTTAGGATGGTTAAAAAGACGGAGCTGTAATTGCCTCAGAGCCAGCACATCCCTTTCATGCCTCAAATTTCCAGTGGGCTCTTCCCACGGACATCCCTGTGAAGTAGAAGGCACCTGGGGGAGCAGCAGGCAGATTTTTGTGCTTTGGGGGCAGGGTGGGAGGTGGGGGCAGAACAGAAGTATGTCCTTGATGACTCTGAAAATCAGTTTCAAAACCAATTAAAATGTGTTTCGTTACAGAATTAGTAAACTGATAAATGTTTTTTGCTGCAGAGAGTGTGCAATAGCGGGCATATTCATGCCTGCTCAGGATCCTTAAACTGGACATTTTAAACTATCTAGAGAAAGGTTGCAAGCACTGCTCGCTCTGGTAAAACTATTTAACTTAGGCTATTTCTTTGGACAAGTTTTGCTTTCAGCAAGGCAAAACACTCAAGGCATTGTGCTTAAATCCATCATAATTCAGCAAAACTCTTTAAAGACAGCAAAAGAAAACATGGGAGTCAAAGTGACTTTAAACTAAGCAAGTACTTATGTGTTTTCTTCAACCTGAACGGGCTTTTATGCTCAGCTTTAAGTATATTCTTGCTGAAATGCTTTCCTGAATTAGGGGTCCTGACAACATAGGATTACCACGTAGATTTTATCTGAAATATCATTGGGAATAGAAAGCTTGCATGCTTTTCCATAAGCTAGTGAATAGTCTTTATTATTTAGCATATAAACAGGCTGTCCCTGTATCTCTGTGAGCAGATAGCACTAAAGGAGAGAAGAGATTTTTTGCATTTATCTGCAGAAGTATAATGCATTCTTGGAACTCCTAAGAATAAACCCTCAGATGAAAAGGGAACAAGAACAGATTTTATCTCTCCATATTGTAACAGGGTGGAAGTATTTCAATAGTCCATGTGATAAACAAATAGCTATGTCAATACCCACACACCCATCAAGGTAAACTAGTACCAGACTGAACCTGAAATACAGTCCTCTGCTACGGGAGCTCTGGAACAATGAGATGACCTGGACCTGAGCTGAGACTGAGGCAATCAGCTGAGCTGCAGCTAACTAGGGTTAGATTTCTTTTTTCTTGTTCTATTTTATTTTGGTGATTGAACGTGATTTACAGTGCAGGTGAGCCACATGACTGGCCCTCACAGAAAATGTAAGGCATGGACTGGAGAACGGAAAAATCCAGAGTTTGCATCCCAAGGCAGGAACAGCAGTGTAAGTGCTGTGATATTTGTTGCCTTGAGGAGCTTACTGCAATGCTGTGAAGCCTGCCGTTGGATGTGGGCAGTTGGCAAGTGCGCTAGGATAGTGTTAGGATTTCTTTCTGGACAGCTCCTCGAAGGACAGCAACCTATCTTAGTAATCTTCATACCCTTTGTTTGTCCGTTCAGTTTTGTCAAGCCTCGAGCAGCGGGGCATTTTTTTTTTAATAAAAAAACTCTTCCTGCATTACAACCATTGAATATGGTGGTTTATTCTAAGCAGAAATGATGCTGTTCAGACTATGGGTACTTCCAACACTGCCTACCAGAATCATGGCGTTTGAAACTTGAAGGAAGAGGCCAAGTTCTCCGGTTTGCTAGTTCAAGTGCAGTTCACTTTCTGACCAGTCTCTGTATTTGTACCTCTGTATCTGTAATTTCTATTCCTCACGCTGTATGAAATAATTATCTTATTTGGGAAGGAGAGAGAGAGGAGTCAGCCATTTTCCCAATATGCTCAGATATCTACTTCTTACCTGCCCCCTCAAAGAAATGCTTCACTCATAGGATGAAGTATGTTGCTCCAAGCTCACAAGAGTTTCAAGAGATTGTTCCATTTTCTCAGGATTATTGCTTCCTTGGATGATGCAAGCAATTAGCAGTAGCATTTTCTGTGGAACATAAATTAGTATATAAGAGCCATCGTAGCCTTAGGTGGCTTTAATGTGTATTTCTAATTTTCTCCTGGTGCCCCTGATGCATAGTGTGTCAGTCTGGCACACAGGCACTGCCAAGCCTGAGACAGTTGTCCAGGGAAAAAGATGACGCCTGTCTCCTGTGCCTGCATCCCCTGTGCTAGTGCTGTGAAGCCCTACCAGGAGGCAGATTTCCAGCTAGGTCCTATCAGTAGCCTCTCCAGAATGTAATGCAACTGTGGATGGTGCGATAGCGCCTTACTCCTTGATTAGGCGAAGTTGTGACAGAAAAGGAAAAGCTTGTCCAATGCAGTCGCTTAGTGCAGTCAGTTCACCTGGGTCAGGTAGCTGCTCCTTGGCGTGGAGAAGAAGGAGGCTTCCCACATGTCCAATAGCTGATGGTTCTTATTTATGCATGGACTCTCCTAGCTGTGTTCCTCAGGAAGAAGTGGACTCTAGGCAGTTCTTCTTTTAGAAAGCTTTGCCTTCCCATTAAAAGTCCTTTATAGTTTCTTCGGGTCTGCTTTGCATGCACAGTGGCGGTCCTTCCCCAGCAGTGGGAAGAGACATTTCAGAGTCCTGCAGAGGGGCTGTAAGACACAGAGGAGAAAGGTCCTTCATGATGGAGTATATCTTACCAAACATACTGCAGGTTACTTTGTGCCCTGCTCCTGTTACGAATTTCCAGCCCAAAGAGTTATTTGCATTGCCCTCCTGCACAAGACAGCGTAGAAAGGAGCAAGGTGCAGCCTTTGAACCAGTGTCAGCCAGGGACCTTTTGCTACACTTTACTCGGCCACCTAGGATTTCCATTAAGATGGGGTGTTCTCCAGTAGAGCAAAAGACTTCCTTTTGGATAAAGTTCCCTGTATCACTACAGTGGCATTCAGCTCTTTCTGTGCTGTCTGCTTTAATCTAGGGCCTATAGGTTTTCAGGCCCTTCCACCCATTGCTGGCATTTTCAAGACTGTTTGAGTCCCCCAATAGTTAAGCTACTTCCCTATCTGGTTAGGTGTCAGTTTAATGTTCCTGTCTCTAGATTTGTTTTTTTGTGCACTGGTTCCTCCTATGCATATTTCCTCTGTGTCCTTTTTTTTTTTTCTTTTTTTTTTTTTTTCTTTTTTTTTTTTTTTTTTTCTTTTTGCTGCCCCCTTGCTTATTTTTCCTGTTTTACCCTGTAACTTGTCACTGTCTTCTGCTTTGCCATTCAATTCTCCCCTCCCTGGGCAAGGAATGTTTTCTAAAGGCCTTTTCAGAGTTTTTGCAGAGGCTTATCATATTGCGTTGTCTTCTTCCTGTTACCCTAAAGTGAAAGCTGACATCTTTCAAGGCAATGGGAAAGTGTCCTTTGTCTAGAAGCTCAGTTTCAGCCACATCACTCTGTGCACCCATCCGCTCTTCCATGCTCTTCCTTCCCTCTCTTTTTCTCAAAACTCTTATGTTAGCAAGCAGCTGCTAGGAAGGAGGTAAACTCATGTCTCACCTGATGCTTTGGTCTGGAGCGGTAATTGCATTTCCTTACAAATAGCCTGCAAGTTGTGTGTGTCTCTCTCCATCTTTCCTCCCATCGTCAAAAGCAAGTGAAACAAACAAAAACTGTTCCTGGTGACGCTGCCTTTAGCGTGTGTCACCTCTCGACCCTCTGTGGTGAGCCAGATGCTGTGCAGGTCTTGCAGTCATGTCATGCGCCTGCCAACTGGGTCAGTCTGTTGGCCTATCAGGGAGGAAGCGATCTGCTGCAGTGAAATGAAGCGTCTGTCTTTTGCTTTTTGTTTTGTTTAGTTTTTGCTTTGCTTTGCTGAGCTTGGATTTGTGAGGGGAAACCACCACTGACTCCGTGCCTTAGAGGGAAGTGGGCCACACTGCCTTGGTTCAGCGAGAGTTTATGTGCGCTCAATCTTTCCTGAAGTTTCTATCTCGCAGACCCAGCGGTTTCCTGCTTCCTTCTTGCTGGCCCTGATCTCTGTAGAGATAGTGCCAAAGCAAGAGGAGCATTGTCTTAAAGCCAAAGAATAATTCTCCTAACTTGTGAGCACTTGATTCCAGCTTCTGGCAAAACAGGAGGCTCCTTAAATGATCTTCTCATCTGAAGGTCCCAGGAATCTGTCATACTGCACATTATTTGTCAAGACTCAGTCTAAAAAAATACCTAACTAGACTGAATACCTAACCAGCCAATTAATTGTATTACACCACCAAAGCAATGAAAAAAAAAAAAAATGTGAGCAACCTGATGAAATAGACCATAAATGCCTGTTAAAAGATTTGAGTTTTTTTCGCCAAGGTTTTGTTGTTGCTCTTTTTTAAAATCTTGGTATGTTCAGACCTAATGGATGCTATTCCAGCTCTGGAACCATTAAGCATGAAGGACATGAAACGTGTCCATCTATGTGAGTGGTGAAATGGAAATTCTTCTCTGTACAGGAAGGAGAGAGTATCTGACTGCTCTTAGTTTTGGCTTTGGTTCTCATTGAAGACACCCTTATAGCTTTTGCTACCTGTGTTGCTTTACTCGTCCAGCGCAGCACAGAAAGCTTTTCTGCAGACACAGGTACCTCTCCACGCCTGGTCTGCAAGTTAGGCTCACCAGGGAGGTCAGAGTGATTTGGAGAGGCTCAGTACTCAGTGGGATGAAAATGTAAATGGCTTAACTGAGACACAGAGGGATTAAGTGCTACAGCCAAGGTTTCATGGAAAATCACTCTTCCCTGCAGATCAGGGCTGGACAGTTCTTTAAGTTGCCCATGAGCAAGTCAATAGGGAATCAGCTTGTGCGTTTAAAGGCATGGATGAGCTTCACGTGAGGGAATGCAGACTCAGTAACGCCAGTTCTCCTTCCGTTCACAAAAGGAGACTTGAAAGGTCTCGATCCAAAAGCGGACACATTCATATCCTGTGAGTGGCCTTCTGGTGAGGACAGCAAACCTCCCTTCGTGCTGCAGCTTCTGCTTAACTTTGTCTCCTTTCGGTCATCAGCATCTCACTAGTCACCTTCCGTGGGTATGAGCGTGCCCTCTGATTTTACACTAACGTTTGCAGAAGCTCTGTTCAAAGAGGCACGGATACTATTTAGTTTAGGTTGCAAAGCCCGTCCCTCTCAGTCCGTACCCACAGATCCCACGGGACTCCTCTCAGCAGACTGACTCACCTTTCAGGGCCTGGGAGTCCTGCTGTTGTAGCTGCTGTATTTCAAAGGTTTCCTTTGGAAAGCAAGAGAGAGGAAGATAATGCATTTCCCTGTTTCAGGACAAAAACGGGTCAGAGATCCCGCAGGTAAGCTCAGAATTACGTGAAACGGCTGTGGCCGCCTGGGACGAGATAGTCTTAAGGAAGTTTTACAGCAATAATTCATATTTGAGAGAGTAGTGTTTGAAAGCTGCTATAATTCGTATTCCTGTTTTTCTTAAAGTGTTCGAGCAGTTCCCTTAGAAGGGAGCGGGTTGCACTGTCTTGCACTGCCTCGTGAATACTTGCATTAGTGGGCACTTTGTTTGTTCATGCTACCTGCAGTTGTTTGCAAGAGAACTGAGGCTTCTGCGTTCGGAGAAAAAAAAGTGGAGCATGCAGAGTTTTTAAACATCATCTTATGCATGACATTTTCAAATTGCGTTATAGCATGTGATTTATCCTTTCAGTAAGTTAGAAGTTTGGTAGAGAAATGCAGAACATACCAGCTTTGCTGTCTTGTGCTTGTATAGCTGAAGGAAACATTACAGAAGAGAAAGGAGGTGCGAATTTTGGTTAGGTGAATAAAGAGCAATGCAGAGACACACTGCCTACAGCTGTGCTTTACCTCACCATTGCTGCTCATTCCCACTACACATCTTCCTATCCCCCCTGCGCGAAAGCAGTATGGAAAACCAGTGTTTTGGGGCTAGTTATGGGCTGAGTGAAATGGGCTCTGATGAACACCTGCTCTCAACCACCACATTTCTTCCGTTATGTGGCTTTAACGGAAACCCAAAACCACAGTTAGTGTTTCTTGTACTTAATTTGCAAAATACACTTACAGTTCATAGAATGAATACTGGCCTTAGGCCATAAAAAACTATGCATCTTTTGCAAGGAAAAACTAATACCAGAATTAAATCACTGGAGACTTTTTTCCCTCCCCTAGCCCCATGCAGTTTACAAAGCTCAGACAGATTGGGACTACAGTGCCAGTAATGCAGAGAAAATTCTCCTGCAAGATTTATAGGACAGTTTTGAACATGTGATGCCAAAAACGAAGGGAAGGGGCACTCCTCCCAAATATGCGTAAAGCCCTTATATCATGGGATCTCTCTGAGAGCTACAGATTATTCCCATCTCTAGTAATCAGTTCAGAGCAATTGCTGCTATCCAAAGCTCGCTTACATCAGCTGGGAAATAACTGTTACTTTGAAACTCCATGGTGATCTGCTTTTGATTGAGCTGCTGCTTAACGGAAAAGCAGTAAGCAAGAAGACCAAAACAATTATAGATAGCTACAAGCCCTGTTGTTACTACAGCTACCTTTATAACTCAATTTGAAACATTCCATTAGCCAGCATGGCGGTAATATGTTTTTTTGGCAGAAGCTCAGCAGACGTTATTTCTTTTTTTTTTTTCTCCCTCCCACGATTAATGCATTAGCTTTCTGAGGTCTAGGACACCCTCAGAACACTGGGTTGAGTTGCAGGAAGAAGTCTTCTAATGAGGTAAAAGGAGACGATAGGAGATAGTCAGGCTGTCACCAGAGACAAGCTTTAAAGTGAGGTTACCTGTTAAGACTCACCAATGCTTCAAAATGCATATTACTATAGATGGGATTCACTCATCCAGTTTTTATCTTAGGGCGTATTATGTAACAGGCTTGTGTCCTGTTATGTCACATCAGGCAGGTATTAATCGACTAACGTACAAGCTACTAATCTTGTAGGTTGATGGAGAAGGAAAGTCTCTTCCAGAAGGCAAGTCGCCCCATTTTAAGATTAGTGTCGAAGATGGCAGTCAGTCCAGTTACATGAAGCTCAGACCACCCTTCACCCCTGAGCTGATGGCAATCTCTTGGCCAGCCTTCTGTCAACACTGGGTGCAAAGTCCTGCTTGGACTGGTGCTAGCTGGGAGAGGGTCAGACTACTTTTAAAACATGACCTCTCTTCCTGTGTCTAGACAAGGCATAAATTTATCCCAGTCCAAGAGGTTATAACTCATGCTTTGAGGGGCCAGGAGAAAGGAATGAGTTATTACAACAAATTAGTACTCCTTGTTTGCATTTCATTAGCGCGTGGAGGCCTCAGTCAGGATCAGGATCTGGTGAGACGTGACGCAGTGAGTGGTGGGAAGTGGAGGGGTCCTGAGTTCTCGAAGGGGTCAGAGGAGTGATTTTCTTGGCCTGTTGAGGGAGGTCACTGCAGGCAAACAAGATATCATAGAAGAAGAAAAAGAAGTTGGCATGCTGATGACCACTGGAAAATAAGGAAGGGACCTGAGAGGCACATTAGCTGTACAGACAGATGGGATTTTGATGGAGCAAAGAGGAGTGGATATATTCCGCGCACTCTCTCTTGTCTCCATGAGAGAAGGTAGCTCAAACCATTCTGAAAGTGCCGTCAGCCAAGGTGGCCTATTTTCCCAAGCGCTTTGTGCTATAAAGGCAGTTTTACTTGGAAGGTGATGACATGGAAGTCAGATGCAACTGGGACTACCTCATCTATATCCTCAGAAAGAAGAATTTGAAATGTACGGGTTGTACTTGTTAATAGCTGATTTGGAGAAAAGGGCCTTTTCCTCGGATTCAACTTGTGCAACAAATGGTAGGGAAAATCACACTTTGCTTATTAGAAACGTGCCCCTTGGGTGCCTTTATGTTATAAAAGGCTTTAACTATCGGAGAAGTTTCGGGTAGATGCTTTCAGCTGTCTCATCACCTCTGGTGGAACTAGTCAGTAGAGAGACCAATTGTTCTCCCTCAGAGCAGGAGTTCACCTTTCAGAAATAAAAATAGTGTTTGTTCAGCACTGTAACAAAATTTCTTAATTCTTCAGCAGGTCTTGAGACGGCTTCCCAAAGACCATAAGGCTACAGTCCCTCCCTTTTAAAGACATTTCACTTAATTTTTGCCACATGAAAATTAGGGGCATGTTCTTGCCAACTTAAGCTTGCTCTATAATTGGCATTGAGATGAACGTGGTGGTGGCAGCCCTGCTCCAGGCTGTATGTGCACAGGAAGGGGCGGTGCCTCTAGCCCCTTGTCCTTTCCCTCCCTTGCGTAGAGTCGAATCAGAGAGGCAGCACCTCTGTGCCAGGCCATCCAAAAGCAGAGGGAGGAGCATTCAGCTTCTCACCCACTCCTCCAGGAAAAAGGCAGTGGCTGGACAGTGGCAGCCCAAGGGGTGGATTCAGCGTTGGGTCACCAGTTCAGCATCACTGAAAAACACCTACTCCGTGGCAATGCCAGGAAGCCACCTTATCCAGGGCCTCGTTTTATTAGGCACTACACAGATGCTGCACAGCAGTCTGTAATGAAGCTCATGCGCACAAAAAAAAAAAAAACCTTGAAGGAGGAAGGCAATTTAAGGAACTGCAGAAAAATTACACCACCCTTTTAATGAAATACACCGGAGTTCAGTAGAAATTTAAGGTTGCTTCATGGACTGGGGATAGCGGAAACCTTCCTTTCTCCTAGTGGGGATGTGGGATAGCATATCTCTGAGGTGCTCATTTATGCTCCACTCCCTGTGTCAGTCAACCAAACAGTGCTCGGTAGTTAATGCTCGTGGTGGCAGCTGGCAGAGCACTCACAGGACTTGTCAGATCCTCCCTGCCCCATACCTCTCCGCTTGCACGTGCATATACTTACTTTAAAATCCAAAGACGATTCAGGAAAGAAAACGTAGACCATTCTGATCTGTATTCTCGTTCTTGTCTTTTCCAGCCACTTCTACATCTACAACTGGGACAAGTCATCTCACAAAATGTGACATAAAGCAGAAAGCCTTCTGTGTAAATGGGGGAGAGTGTTACATGGTTAAAGACCTCCCAAACCCCCCAAGATACCTGTGCAGGTAAGAAATCTTATTTGCCTACTTTGGTGGAGCCGCGATGTTTCATAAGTGCTTTTTTTTTAAAAAAAAGGGATACCTGAGCAATTTCTTCTTCCACACTTAATTGCATTATATATTTCTTCTTTCTTATGTTTGTGGATATGAAAATAACCTGCCAAAAATGACCTCTGTGTCATATATGTTATGCACAGCAGAGGTGAAGCAAGTAAACTTTATGTAGCCTGATGTAACATGTTTATATAGCATGAAGTAACGAGAAAAGGAAATAGATATTGTAAACTAAATATACATCAAATAGGAAAAAAAGTTGAAATAATGGTTTTGGAGAAGTACCCTTTATATATAAAAAACTGTGATTATTTTTATCATCTGCTCTAGTAAGTAATTATCTGCTTTCTGATGCGACTGGATTCACAACTGGAGTTGCTACTGCTGTGTTAAATGTGTAAAAAACAATGAATAGCAAGTTAATCGGTGGAGGCTACCATTTTGTACAAGGATTTTGATTCAGGAAATCGTATAAGCACGGTTTTGGTCATAAGTGTGCGTCTGTGCACCTTTCTCAAATCTTGCCCTGCTCGGAGGCAGGCTGTTACAACAGTCCATTAGGTTGGAGAAGATCCATTCAGAACTAAGACTCTGCCTTATACCCCCCTACCTGTTAGCACGTGATATTGCATTTACCTCTGGCGCTGACCTGGTCTTGGTAAGTTAGTGGTTCTCTCTGACTTGAGAGGGAGCTCAGCATTTAGCACCTTCAGAAATGCTCTTGGGACCTAGCAGGACTCAACTGAAAGGGGTCCCTTACATGAGGGTGTGCTGTTTTTCGGACAGACAAGAGGTGGTGGTCAGCAGAGCAAGTAGTTTGCTGTAACGGCATAGATTTTCAGTCTTCTAAGAGCAAAAATCAAACTCCAGTAACTGCGAAGGAGACTCTGAGTGGCAAGAAGGAGGAAGGTCTTTGATGCTTTTATTAGGGCAGGAAGGCATAGACTGCACTGCCCTGGTGTTAATTATAAAAACGTGCAAAGTTCTGCTTTACTTGTGCGATTTCTTTATTATAGAAGGATCTTACCTGCACTTTATGAGGTTTGTTTTGCTTTGGTTTTTCACAGACTACTCTGCTGCTGAAATCATGAATATTTCATTCATTTTAGAATCATTTTTAGCTAATTTGAATATGGAAAAGTTGCTGGCTCCAGTGGGTTGGATTTAGACAGGGGAGGAGGGGAGAAAGAGAGAGAGAGAGGGAAAGAGTTATGTTAAATTTACATGCTCTTTGCAACCCA
Organism: Struthio camelus; assembly: GCF_040807025.1. NCBI lineage: Eukaryota > Metazoa > Chordata > Aves > Struthioniformes > Struthionidae > Struthio > Struthio camelus. The sequence goes on along the minus strand of NC_090982.1, from coordinate 12,313,433 downwards.
TCAGTACAAGATGAGCCGTTTGATACAGCTCTCCCGGGCATGTACCAGAGCCTGCCTCCCTGTTTCCACTTCCAGTCCAAACACCCCTCAGATCATCTCAAGGCAGCAGAGCTGAGCGTATAGCAGACTTCCTACTAATTAGTGTTGCCTTGACGGCTTCGGAGATACCTTTTTTTCACGGTGTTTTGGGACCTTTTTTTTTAATTCAGGGTCTGGGAGTATTTGCTCTTTGCTGTTACGGTTTGGCTAACTCTTTCCAATGAAATGTTTCACAAACATTTGAGCGGAGTGGGGATTTTTGCCCTTTTATGGACAAGAAACAACCTTTAAGTCTGGGCCCGAAGTTGAAAGAAAAGGCAACTTCCAAATTTGGCAGATATGCATCATTCTGAGTTGCCCAAGACCTATCTGGAAAAACCATCAGCACTGTAAAATCAGAGAGAATGAATCTCATTTACAGTAAGGCAGCGGAAAAGGATTCTTATCCTGACGACAGTCACAGCCACAGTTATTGTGTAGGCCTTCTGGTATGCTTTCCAATACTTGCCAGCACTGAAGCTGTATGTACTACAGCAAAACAAGAAGCCATATCGCAACACAAGAAATGAAAGGATGAGTGCTTGCAAGTGGGTATGCTAGGAAACGGAAGCGAAAAAAAATAGGGTTCTTTTCTGGGTGAGTAAAAAATACAGATATACGCTTTTAATTCTAATATTCCAGTGTTAATTAAAATAAATATCTATCAAGGACACGCTGCCTTCATTGTTCTGAGAAACTAAATCTTATACCAGAACGTGCCTGTGGAAACAGAATGCCTGAAATATGGTACTTGCTCTTCGTATTTCTGCCTAGTAGCGAGTTCGCATTTTTCCATATGGTCCATCTGCTGAGAGCAAAAACAAAATTTCTAAAGCACGAGCCATATCATTATAATGTGGTTTTATCCCCTACCAAAAAACATGATTCAGATTTGCAACAACTATGGAATGTTCCAGGTAGTATCTCTAGTTTTGTGAAACCTTCAATTCTATTAAAAGAAATGTCTTAAGTCCATCTTCTTTTGTTGAAATCTAGAGGTATGTATTCCAAAACTGTTTTTGTAAAACACGTGATATAATGATCCAGACTGGATCAGATTTTGCTCTCCTAGATACTGATGTGAACTTTGAGAAAATTCCCTCCTTTTAGGAGGTAATTACAATGAACTACTCAGGAAGCATGTGAAGACTTAGTAACGTATTGTATGGCTACATCTCCAGTAACATGTATGTTTCCTGTAAGTATTTTTAATTATGGTTCCAGACTGAACAAAATAATCTCCAAATATGAAAGATGAGAAGGAAGCTTTGAGACCAGTTAAATAAATTAATATGTAAAATTTTCAGAAGTTTCATAGGAACATTTTGTTGCATTTTGAAGATGACCTAGACTTTGGAAGCCTGGATTTCATCAACTTTCTGTACGGCAGGTTTCTAAGTCGCTTCTGCGCTATTGGAAATGTGTCCCAAAGCCACTGAAGACACAAAATCAGATGGCTTCTTAAGCAAATATAAAATTAAGACCAGCATTCCTAGTGTTTAGTTCTCATTTGAGAAAAACTCTATACAGTATTTCAGAGACTTCTTTTGTAGAATCCTGCCATGAAGCCCCTGCTGGTGTGACTAATTTGATCACTTACTAGCAGAGATCTTCTTTTACAGTGCTTTTGCTGTTACTGAAGAAATGAATTTAAGGTCCTGATTTCACTGGTTGAAACAGTGCTTTTTTCTAACAGAAGGATGTTGCTTCCCTTCTTAAAAGCAAAAGAGTGAATTATGTATTTTTTTAATGGTATAGAGACCTTCTATATTCTTATTCATGTAAAAGCCTTAGTGGAACAGAAATTGATGGAAGGTTCTTGAGAACAACAAAGAGATTAAAGCTTTTTTCACAGTGCTAACAAAAGTTTTGAGGAAATTGGCTCTAGCGGCAGAATAGAAATGCTAGTTCTGACCTCAGCTATGAAATAGGCCATTAAATTAAGTATTTCATGAAAAAAAAGCATTAATATACTTGTTTGTAGGCAGCAGATGAAATGGGAATTTGAAGTCCTGATTCATTCAGCCACTCTTCTCCTGCTGAAAAACACGCGAGTGGTGTTCTGAGAAGCGCGTCTCTCCTGAACACACGCAAATACTGCTCTTTTCAGACACTGTGTGTAGAGGGAAAAAAGCAATTCATTTAGCATATTTGTGTTTCACCGCTTTGGTACTGTAAATAAATACCTTTTGTTGGGCAGAAAAGAAACTGCACGGCTCTGGTTACACAAATGTCTACTCAGAACGACTCTATTGCCTGTAGCAGCCTTTCTCCAACTTTTGCCGGTGTCACAATAGGAAACTGCACATGGGTAATGACGGAGAAAAGAAAGATATAAAAGAAACAGTGTTTAGAAAGGCTGAGCGGGACAAGGTATTTTATTAAGGACAGCATGACAAGCTGTTCGTAAAAGCACAGTCTACAGCAAACAAGCTACCAAACAGCACCGGAAACTGTGCTGCGTTTTATATCTCAGCCGTAAAACGCCTTTCGCATTTGCACAGAATCGGAAGCGGACGCGATCGTCTCGGCCCTGTCTCCGCCGGCCGACCCTGGACCTGTCCGCGGTGGCGGGTGCCGCCGTTCGCGCGCTGACGGTGCTTCCAGGGCGAGCGCAAACGCATCCCAACCGTTCCCAGCGCCGTTTCGAGAGGACTGACCTTGCTCGGTCTGGAAACGATTTTGGTATTGTCCACAGCAGCACCCGAGTCGTTTTCGTCACCCCCACAGCTGCACCGCTGTCTGAAAACGAGCCAGCCCAGGGGCCGGTGGCAGGAGCACAGCCCGAGGCCATCTGCCCGCGCGAGCTCCTCGGCGCCCGTGCAGGGTTGGGCTGGCCACGCACATCGGAGCGGTCCTGGAAAACAAGGGCTGGTGCCGATGAGAAGGCCAGGCAGCTTCCTCATGCAGGGTATTTAACAAGTCCGCCACGGTGCAAAATAAAATTGAGATAATGGGGGAAAGAGTTTTTTACTCCCATTGAGTAACACAAAGCCAAATGACGTCTTCCTCCTTGCCCTGTAACATCGCCTTTTCATGGCAGAGTTGTCCTCGTTACCTCTTTCTCAGTTGAATGAGTCGGTGGAGATTGGGGTCTCACCCCACACGGTACCGCACAGACTCATCAGAAGATGTGATATTGGCTCTGAAGAATATAAACTCTCCTCCCTTAATAAACACATGTATCCAAAAAATCCTCTGTGGATGCCTGAAATGCACCTTTATTATACAACAGTCACTTCTGCATGGTTTATTTCAGCAAGATACTGGTGTTTATGCCTGACACCACTGCAGAGTTTTTCTAGAAGTACCTCTAGGATCACCCCTGCCCTGGGGGCTAGAAGCAATTGCAGAAGAGCAAAATTTAGAAAATCAGGCCACATTTCAATGCACGTGAAAACCTGATTAATAGAAGAGATGCAGCATTGTTCTGGACAACTTGCAGTTGTAAATAGGAAGGCTCTTGAGCCCCTGGCAAGTAAATGATGAGGCCATGCGAAGAGGACATGAGCAGCCAACAAGGAGGAGGAGCAGAAGAAAAGGAGACTGCACTACAGCAAAGTTCATGGATAACACCAGAAAGGCAACGCAACTGAGCCAGACACGGGGAAGTAGATATCGTGTGATTTATGGTTACGTGCTGAAAAGGAGTGGATCGAAGAAGGAAGAGGGAAGGAAATCTATAGATGTTTTATGTGGTGGAGAGTCATGCAGACTTACGTCTGAGGGGAACCACAGGAGCTGGCATTGCTATGGAGATATTTTGGGAGCATGCCGCCAAGCTCTGTTCTGAAATCAAGAATAAAGATGAAGAAAGAATTGAGAGCCAGCAGCAGGGAAGAAGACAAGCAAAGCACGGAGGAGAGAAATTCCTTCACTGTGACCAAAGAGCATCCTGCACTGAAGTTTTCCATAGATGAACACATGAACTGAAAGGGCGCACAGCTATGAGGCTTTGAATTTTGAAAGCACCTTTGCCTAAACACCGTCTCATCTTACTCACTGACTGGACTGACTCATTTTCCATTTGTCAGCCATGTTAAATACACTTGCTATGGGTTTCAGGTTACCTTCTCACATTCTTTTTCTTTTTTCCCTTTTTTTTTTTTGTGACTGTTATTTTAACTATTCCACCTTTAAGGAGAGTATTTGAAGACACAACATGTCATTACAGAAATAGCACAATCATGATATTTCCATAGATCCTATGTGACTCCTGAAACCAACGGTGTAAACTGCTGTTATACGCTGCATTGCAAGTTGAAAAAAATCAGTCTGGTCCCTTAATGAGACGGAATTAACTTGAATAATGAGCCAATGCTCATTTTTACTAGGCCTGATTCTTCTTTTTTTTTTTTTTAAAACAGGCGAACAAAAAATCCTAGATTTTTCTCTGGTGCGTTTTTGTTGTAAATTTTGCCAAGTGTTATCTTCTTCAAAGGTTACACTTTCTCCCCTCTTTTCTGCTCATTTTTCACTAAGGCATAACCAGGAGGTCATTTAAAGCTCTCCCATCTCCCTAGGCCAACAGATGTCAGTCTGATAGTGCAGTGGTTTTGGTGTACTATTGCTTATCACGTTTTTGCCCTTTAGGTGCCAACCTGGATTCACTGGAGCAAGATGTACTGAAACTCTGCCCATGAAAATCCAAAACCAAGAAAGTATGTTAAAATAATCTGAACTTTGCTTTCTTCCCCAACTACAGCAACAAAATCAATAGTACTTGGTGTTTTCACAGTTCAGCTGGAACTGGCCTCTTTATGCACTAATTTATGACCTGATTCGCTAAACTGGCATCTGTACACCATGGCATTATCGACCTCCAAAACGTTTCTCATTTGTGTGATTTTTAATCTTTCCGTCCATTCACAGATGCATTTGTATTGCACACGCTGGCAGCTTTCTCGTTTGGGAGACTGCTGTAAAGTGCCACTCTAAAAGAGCAAACTCATCGAGATGAGTGATGTACAGATCTTGTTTCCTAGCTGCCTTGTGAAAAAGTACACTCTAAAAGCAATTTGGGAATTCGGAACGGTGAATTTCTCTCTCATACCTTGAAACGCACTTTGATCCGGACTGGTTTGGTTTTGGTCGGTTTTTCTAGGGGGGATTTCTTTTTCGCTTCACAGAGCAAGCGAGTTGCTCTCAACATCTTGAGCCATTTTGACACGCTAAACCGAGATTCAGTTTCTGAAAGTGAACTCACCAAGTCGTATCAGTTCACACTGAAGGAGCTTCTTTCTTAGCATATATTCACCTCTTCTCTTTTCTCTGTTTTTTCTCTACCATTTTTTTTGTTTGTTTTTCCTCTCAGGTGCCCAAATGAATTTACTGGTGATCGCTGCCAAAACTACGTAATGGCCAGCTTCTACAGTACGTCCACTACCTTTCTGTCTGTGCCGCAGTAGAAGCATGCTCAGTCGGTGCTGCTTTCTTGTTGCTGCATCTTTCCTCCGATTTTTTTTTTTTTTAATCTGTAACTCGATTTGTTGCCTTAGGCCTAATATTGATCGTCTCTGCCTGTTGCATGAAAATGATAACAAAAAGCAATTGCAATACTCTCCTGGATTGTTTGGCGTTGAGGTTATGGGGAAATGCAAGACACAGGAATGCTGTGAAATTAACACTGAATGGTGTGATATGGACTCCCCAGTGATATGAAGCAGTAAAAGTGCAAAAATTACATTTTGAAAGTCTCACGTTTTATTTGCCACAAAAAGCATACGAATCGTTATACAGGGCAGTATACTCCCCCAATAAAGGGACACATAGCTAAACCTCTACTTTTGTATGAGATTTGTACTTGGAATGACAAGTTAAAGGTAATTCACATGCTTGCATTGTTTCGAGTGAGCGCGCTCAAAACAGGATGAAAGTGCTCTTTCGGCTCATTGTTCAAGTTTCAGTGGAAAGAGAGCACAGAAGAAAAGAAAGAAAAAGAAAAGGGGGAGGGAGGTCATAAACAACGGGGGCTGACATTTTTATTTGTTAGTGACAGGTGCAAAAGATCAAGTATTTCAGAGCCAGATTAATTGGCCAAAGAAATGTGCCACATAGGCCCCCGTTGGAGCTCAACACACGCACACCCAAAAAAGAGAGGAATCTGTCTGTGTGAGACTGCTGGTTAAATCCACACTGCAGTCGGATCACCTTGTAATATTTCCCATGGAGGGACTGGTTAATTATTATTAATTGTCAGCATGAAAGCAGAAAGTACACTGAATATTTATTTTCTTTCATAGGCTATAACAAAGTCAAAGGGAAAACATAAGAAAATTGCATAGGTTTTACATTTTTAATGTATGTGTGCTATTCATAATTAATAGTTGCTGGCATCAGAATTTACTATGATCTAAGAGGAATACAATAAGAAGTTGTTTTTTTTTTTTTGATGGATTGCTTACCAGCATGGAAAGATTTTAGAGACTATAGGATAGCTTAATTTAATTTCCATTAGTACATAGGACAAAAAGCTGTTAGCATGTGCTGGACATTTTGGAGCCTGAAGAGATGCATAGGTTTTCTCTTACACTGATGGCTGAAAAATGTCCATACATAATTCATGTTGCCCATCATGGAACTTACCCATGAAAATCCCAGGGGCACTGACTGCAGACCAGACCTTCTAGCATTCAAGTGTTTATTTTATCCTGTGTTTTAAGAGGTTTATTAGTGTTAGTTATTTTTAACATGTTGCCGGCACCTATGAATTTAAAAATATTTAAGCTATTACAGTGTTTTATTCTACTAAGTGTTAGATTTAAATGTTCTTTTCTGTTTACTGTAATGAAAAGTAAAGTTAAGGTTTCCTAAGCTTAGAAGAGCCATTTAAAAGGAAATGGTATAAAAAGATAAGATCCACTTTTTCCACTTTTTGAAAATGAATTTACCCTTGAAAATATGAAAGAATTGTATGTGGATGATAAAATCACTTTCCTACCCAGAAAAACAAAAAAAAAAAGGAGGAGAGAGAGAGAGAGACTTAGGTGGGTATCCTCTCTCATTAGTTTTTCAGTTTCCTAACTCTGGTTGGGATTTTTAAAGGAATCTTTGGGCAGTAGACACCGCGCTGGCATTTTATGAAGCTGCCTTCATGAAAAAGGCACAGATATCCTTGCCTTGCAGCAGGAGATATGCTCAGTTACATACATTTAAGCCAGTCCAGCCCACATCTCCTTGCTCTGTGGTGGCATGAGAGCAGCCAGCAAACTACCTTTAGGCTCCTCTGCAAATCCCCACCAATGACTATTGGATTCCAGCATCTTCTGCCCACTGCATCTGCAGCATAACATCCGTTTTCTGAAGTGGCTACAGATCTTAAAATGACACTTTTGGAAGGAATCCAGGGAGGGCACATTTATATTTAGCAGAAAAATCAATGAAGAAGCATTTATATAATTTTTTGTTATTTCACCCAACGTAGAGCCGGGCATACAATTAAAAAGGGGACTTAGGAAGAGTTCTCTTCAGGCAAGCACTTGATTTGGGGCTGAAAGGCGAGTTCGTATTTTGCACAAAGTGTAGCAGGTGATTAATTTTATTTAGCTCTGTCGAAGCAGCTTCTGCAAATTATAGAGAAAAGCAGGATGTTAAATAAAGCAAGTGCCAGTAGGAAACACAAACGTATATGTGAACTATACAGTGCCATATCATTTTAATTGATTTCAGAAGGGTCTCTTTCCATACAGAACAGAAGGTTCAATAGGACTCTATGCAAAGTGCATCTACTGATGAGCTGTTACTATCTTAAGGCTGTATTTTTGGCTGTTGAGAAAAAGCTAGCTTCAGAAATCTGCTCAAGAGTTGATTTTTGTAAAAGTCCTGAAGTTAGCAAGAATTTTGCTGGGGGCCTTTTGCTGAATCAGAGGTAGATCAATGCTGATCATTTTGAAACCTCCCCCACCCCGCCCCCAACCCTAGCAGGGTGCAAGACTAACTCGCTTATCTTGGGAGTGATTTGTTTAGCCCTGGAGGATTTAGTTTTCTGGGTGCACTGAAAATAGGTTGAAAAAGGACTGAGTTAGTTAGATCTCCATTGTAAGAAAACTTGAAAATTAAGAAAACTGAAGAACCAGCATTCGCTTCTGGCAGTGGAGACTTGAGCGTGACTGGGAAGGGGTATGAGGGAGACTCCTGGAAGGCACTTGTTCAGGCTGACAGTCCCTTGGTGTCCAGCTTTGCAAATACACTAAATCATAGGGCAAAATGTCACGGCTGAGAGGTGACAGTTGTTGGTCTCCCCCCTGCCATAGTCACCTCCAGCACCGCAGCTGCACAGCCTTTCACTTTTACCTGGTGCTTCCTGCCACTGCAAGCAAGGGGAGATGAAGGAGAAACTGTGCTGCTGTCTGCAGCCCGGCTGGCAGATCCTGTAACATCCTTCCCTTGAGCAGAGCAACCACACCTGCTGCTGGATGTTTTGCCTGGTCCCCTCAAACTGCCCAGCCTCACCAAATGAGGAAGGGGAGATTTCAGAGACACACAATAGGGAATATGCACAAATCCACTGCATGGGTGTTGGCCAGGAGTTTGTGCCGCATCCACAGATCTCAGGTGATGCCAGAGCACCAGCTGTCTTTTTGCTGCAGTGGTTTTAACCTTGGAGCTCATAAGTCATCAGAAACAGGTCCATAAAAGTGTTGCAAAAATGCATGTGTTCCATGCAGATACATTTTCTGTATTTGAATTTTCACACATTCCCACACTTGAAGGAAAGGAAGCAAAGCAAATGAAGGACAATGAAAGTAATGACTCAACCTTAAAAGTTTAGGCTGCTTTTTTACATAGTTGTCCATGAGAGTTATTACACCAGCATTGTGCAGAATGGTCCTTGGATTCAGAAAGAATTAGGGAACCTTAGATTAATAAAAGCTTGAAGGCACTTCTCTAGAGCATAATCACAGGTAAACGGTGTGTCCTTCCAACGTGTCCCAGATGGACCAAGGACCCCTTTCCAAAGGACTAGCTTACTTGCTTACTTTACTGGTTAGTAATTATATCTGTGCTATGACGTGCAACATTTCGAGGGGCATACCGTAAGCAGCCTCATGCATGGATTGGATGTGCAAAAAGATCCCCACATTCCTGAAGTTAAGTATGCTGGCATGGGGCACCAGTTTAAACTGCGCTCCGTTTCAGCTCTGCCATCCTTACTGAGCCATCAGTCCAGGAAGGGCAGAGGGAAATTCGTGTTTAGATGATACCTTCTGGCCCATACTCTCAAGATGTGCTTGGCTGAGGAATTAAAGGGGGGATCAGACAAGAGCTGGGTAAGGCTATGATATATTAGAGAGATGACGACAGCTCCACTGTAGATTGGAATAGCCTCAATTTTTTGCTCTTTCCGCATAGACTACATGTCTTGAAAAGTCTAGTGTTCAGCACTTCTACTAATTCAGCAGAGTAGCTCTGTTCCACTATATTTCTCAAGTGGTCATGTATTTCTGAGTTTATTAGATAATATTACTTGAAATTTCCAGTTTCTGATGCATTCAGTACCCTGTGTTGTGCTCTTCATGTGCTGAGACCAAAACTCCTAAATGATAAAAGCAAATGTGAAAAATGTTTTTGTCCATCTTCTGGCCAAAGTTAAGAAAGGAAGACTATAAACTGCTCAGTTAGTGCTCGTGAAACTCTAAAGCTGCTGTGATAAAACATAGTGGGGGTTCATTAACAAAGGACTTCTGAGATTTGGACTAGTTTTAGGGTAACACTTCTACAGGAGCTGTAGGACTTTACCTCGCGTATTCAAAATGACTTTTTCAGCCTGAGCACCATGAAAAGGGGCTGAGACTTAGGGTCCAAAGTGCCTGTGCCATGCAAAGCAAGGGCGTCCCATCCCCTCAAGCACAACTGGCTGACATATAGGGTTTTTGATTGGTGACAGTTCTGTGGATTCTAGCTTGCTTTCAACCCAAATTTCATGAAAACCAAACTTTTAGGATTTCTCGTGATGCAAAGAACTCAACTAATAATAAAATTAAATCACGATTTAAGAAAAAACACAGCTTAATGTTTCAAGTGAAACTGGTGACCCTGGACCATTCTGCTGCTGCGGGTGGTTGATCCGAGGGGGTAGTTCCCCTTGCCAGATACTAGCTGCTCACGAAATGCCCTCTTGCTCTGCTTGCCCCCAGCCAGGCAGCCCCGTGGCCCTGCGCTACCTGGCCACCTAGAGTTTTAGAGCGCTTTAGAGTGCCATCTCAAAATCTTGGGTGTCTAGCAGCTGTCAGACACAGTTCATGAGCAGAGTACACACTCTCAGAGGACCTGTTCCAGCATTTCCAATCCTGCAACCCCTTCCCCCCAGAAACTCACATAGAATTAAAATTGTTATTAAAAATAATTAATTGTATTTCTTATTAAAGCTGCAGGACAATTTTTCAATGGAAAACACTCTGTATTTAATAAATATTCAGTAATATTGGATTAAATAGGAAAAGATCAAAAGTAATGACCTGCTCATCGAATGAAAAGTGTTGGGGTACTCTGCTTTCTTTTAATCAGGGCCAGGAAATGTAGCTATTCATAGCAGAGATAAATAAGAGCTATATGGAGTTTAGGTTTGAATAAGCATTGCATGTTTCTTCAGCATGTTTTCTTGTTAGGGCTTTCAGGCAGAATATATTCCCATTTTAAGTTTCAATTTCCCATTGAATTATTTGAAATAGAAACTGCATGATATGAATGACTTCCCCTAAAATTAAATTACATCTAGGCTAGCAGTCTTACTTATAAGCAAGCATAAATACAGTAATACATATGCATGGGCATGTCATTCATTTTATTGAAGATTTAACCAAGCTTTCTATGCAACTAATGTATACCTTCAGCAGTGTTCATGTAGGCATGTAATACTGGAAGAGATCTGGATGAATTCCAACTTATTTAACCCTTAAAATGTTACTGATTGGCAGGAAAGAATTGGCACTCCCGAAGCATACAAACTGCTTAAAAACCCATGCAGTCAGAAAATTAGGATCGGATTTAAAATTCACAGCGAATGAGGACACAGAAAGCGAGAGCCTAACGTGGTCACGGTGTTGGCCCCATGGGAAGAGAAAGGGAATTTCGGCGGGGGTCGAACCTGTGCCCTTGAGCAGTGAGACCTTTTAGCCCCTCACGCGGTGGGTGCTCTCCAGGCCCGTCCAGGGTGCTCTGCCGTGGAGTCCACCACAGCCAGGATGAGCTAGGGAAGCTCATTTAGGCACTTAGTCTGGCGGAGGCGGGAGGCGGCATCGAGCCCCTGCAAGGGGCTGCATCAGACGCAGACACGGGAGGAGGATGCATTACCCTTTTGGGGGGAACGCCTCTCCCTGTACAGCACCCCTGTGCTCCCATGGTCCTACCTGGAAACCTGTTTCACACAGCACCCTCAAGCCGTGGCCCCACTCACCTCAGTAAGATCTTTAAGGGTTAATGGTTCCTGCTGCACTGGTTTTCACTGCATTGTGCCTGTTCAGACACCCTATACGTATTTTGGTGTGTAACCCTTTCAAAAGCTCTGGTCGCATAGCTTACGGAGGCGTACTAGAGCACGGCCCGTTTAACCACATGCCCCTCCGTGTCCTGTTTCATGTGCAGACACAGAATAGCCGTAATACTCATGTGTGATTTGTTTTTTGAGTACAGTGTATTGCTCTTTTCTGAAACTTTTTCCTTTTTCTTTCTTTTTTTGTCAACTTTCTGCATTGGCAGAGCATCTTGGGATTGAATTTATGGGTATGGACCAATCATTCCTTTTAGCCTGCAGATTTTAGAGCCTGAGAGATAAAATCCTTTTTTTTTTTCTCCACCACCCCTTTTCGATTCCTAACCAATTTCTTTATGCTTTAGAAGGGATCATACAGCTATAACAACAACTCTTGTCGAAATGTCATCAGCAATCGGCTCCCTAGAATGGTAACAGTGACAGGATATTCCAGATATAAAGAGTTCTAGGAATTACAGAAGTAATGATAACATACTGTACATTCATTTTTCTGTTATAATTTCCGCTGGTTTTGACATCTGCTTTTGCTAATTTCCTCTAGAATTGCTGAATTTTGGAAGCATTTACTGAATACATTAAGCAAAGGGGCTAACAGAGTCTATAAAAAAAACTAATAAGCTGATACCTAATAAAAGCCGCTTAAAATTCTGCAAATTTGCAGTTTTGAGCCCTGTTTTCCAAGTAAAGGAAAGTAAAGGTTTATGTCTAAACCCAGAGCTAGGTATGAAAAGCAGATGCGTATACACATGTGAAAATGATATGCATAAATACATATGTTACTAGGCATGCAAATTTCAGCACTGACCTGAAAGCTATTTAGGACTTAGGTGGGAGCTTATGGCCAGGCTTCAGACCCTCGAGTCAGAAAACGTATTCAGCATTCCTAATAACAAGTCCATACTGCACCCAGCCAAAAACTTTGACAGTGGGTACTATTTTTACACGAGAGCTTAAATCTGTTTCGTGAATGGACTACCTTTACCTGACAAACATTTAGTAGTCAGGGGTACAAATAAGCATCTCTTGAGTAGGTTGACTGTAGGAGTTCAGGTTGGTTTTAGTTTGCAATCTCCTAAAGCCATCAACAGATGGGAAGAACCAGCCACTGACACTTTGCAAACCATGTTAGTTGAAGTTCTTATTGAAGATGCCCATATGAAATGGGCACTTCACATTAAGCTCTGAATTATGGAACACCCACTATAAATCCAAATTCGAAATGTCTCTCACAACCCAGCGCATTATGATTGTTATTGCAAGGTAACACCAATTCTCGGTCATAACTACTAGACTGTAGTGGAAGATACATGGCTACATTAATATGTGATGAATTAAATTAAAATCCTAAGAAAGCTGTCTTGAAATTAAGCTCTATATATCAAACTTCATCAGTAACTGGGCAAGGAAGTTTTTAAAGCATTTTCAACTGCCTCTTGAAACAAACTGTTTTAAAAGTCCCCAGAGAACTGTAAGAAGAAAAACTTTAAAACAGAGCAAATTAAAGACCATATATACTATCAATTATGTATAAATTAGGGTGATGTGAAATTAATTGCATAACGTGCGTATTTGAAAGGCTGCACATAGAGGGATTTAACATCTTGATTTAAGACCCGTGTTGATTTGAATTTTCATAGCCTTCTCTAGGAAAAAAAAAATACTCACAGCATTTTTAATATTTAACAGGCGAAAACGATTTCTAAATTCTCACTGCACACACATTTCTCTGCGGGCTTTTCCCCACGGCTGCTATTAATTTCTTCTAAGCTAGTTCGACAAGCGCTTTAAACGCAGTGTGTGTTGCATTGCTGAATGTCATTAACTGGCTCTGTAAATGTTACACCAGTCTGGGAGAGACGTCTTGACTAGCAACAAGCCCAAATCGCCCTCGCGCGGCGTTAGCAAGGTGACCACCAGCTAGCACCGGGCTTGTTCGTACCATCCTCCGCCTGGAGTAGCCCTGCCCAGGCCGATGCGTCTTACGCTGAGCCCAACCACCATGCGGGCAGCGTTCCTCCTCCTCCTCCTCCTCCTCCTCCTCCTCCTCTCCCTCCCCATCTGAGAAAAAGGATTTGATATTTATTTGTTTGTTTTGCTTTCCTGAGCTAACAGCTGACAGCATGACCAAAAACAAGCAACAAACAACAAACAAAAACTCAATACATTCAAAGCATTCCAAATTTACCGCTTAGCGCAATTCTCCTGTTTTCCTGTGATGTCCTCATAATACCCCGTTTCCATGGCTAACTAATAAGCGCTTTCAGAAGGGGCAAAACGGGAAGGGGGCCAGGTGCCACTAACTAGCCTAGGTGAGGAGTTATGCTGTATGACAAATCCCTTCACACTCCGCTTCAGTCTTTTTCTTTATCCCCAAGCATTTCTTCACTGTTTTTTTCCAGTATTACGCATGCTGCGCCAGGCCTGCAGTTGACTTCTCAACCCTTAACCTTATCATTCCCTGTATTTCACCTTTCTCTTTTTCCCTCTGTCCTGGTTTGTTGTTTTTTTTTTTTTTTTGGAGTTTCTGCCTTTTCTTCCCTCCCTTTTTTGACTTCCTGTCCTTGGAGTTATATTTTGTTTTCTTTAATACATTTTTGCAGCATCCTAGTTTTACCAAACTGACTTCTTCTACCCCCCAACCCTTGTTAATAATCAGTGCTATTAATTTTGTCTGACGGTGCTCATGACCTGTTTGTTGGTGTTTTGGTTTGCAGTGGGGTTGGCTTGTAAGAAGAATTCTTTCCATGGTAAGGTGCATTGTATCAGAGAAATTAAGATTTCTTTTCATTCACTTCTTTGTTTCATGGAAGATTTTCCATTCGACCTGACTCTTGGGCTGCAATAGCTGCTTCGAGACTGGAAAATCTTAAAGGGCTCATACTCACGTGATGTTTTGCATATCTCAGCAGTGGGTATTGGGCAGTACCTGCACTGGCACATAGCCATGCATGAACAGTTGGCCACAACGTTTATTGAATTAACTAACAGGTTTTCCAGATGAGTGAATTGCGGTACTTGACACCGCATTTCTGAAGGAATAGCTTCAGCAGCCTCAGAGAGCAGCCACCTTTATTGCCCGAAAATCTGGCATGTCACTCAAATTCCAGGGTTTTAACCCTTTGCTGATCAAAGATCCCGGGCTCGGCTGAGGATGAGAACATCAGGTGCGTGTCATCCTCACGGCCGCAGCCCCTCTGAGGTTCCCTCTCCCCCAGGAAAGGAGGTGGGGGTGGATCCTCTCTTGTCTCCTGCCAGCCGGAAGGGAACTTAGCCTGGAGACAAATGCCAGCAAGCACGTGCAGGACGGCGTTCGAGTCCGCCCCCGAACGCAGCTTGCTGCCTGTGAGCCCCTGTGCCCCAGCAATATCAGAAATGCTTTTTTTTTTTTTTTTTTTGAGGTGAAGGGAATTGTCCCACACCACCATCTCCCTAGCGCACGCTGAGCTCCTTCCAGTTCAGCTTTTAGGAGAGCAAATCTTTTAGGTCCCTGAGCTTGGACAGAGACTCGTGGCACGTGTGTGAGGGACAATACGCAGTGTGCAGGAGCGTGTACCTCCTAGCGGTCTGCCCCATGAGCCTTTTGTGTTCACGTGAGTGGAAATGGGCCAAGACAGTGGCAATTAATCTATGAGGACCCTCCCAGGAGGAATCATGCTAGGATTTATCCTCCTGATAGTGTGGAGCTATGTGGCATTTACTCTTTTTTTTTTTTTTTTTTTAAATCACCTGGTGGTATTCCAGATGTGGTCAATATTGCACTATAACCTGATGACACCCTCTGGTCTGGTTGCTCCAAGCCTAATTTACTGGGCTCTGTACTTAATCAAAAACGAGACACAAGAAAAATCCAAGCCAGACACGCCTTTTTGGCCTAAAAACAGGAACGAAAATCTGCATTCATTTAGCTAACTCTTGTGTCAACACAGAGCACGTTTCCAGTTCAGTGCTCTTTATGTAACATTTCCCTAGTACAACACATGGTGGGCTTTGCCAAGCGCGTTCGAGGCTGGAATGCAAGGGTTGCTCCAATCCAAACATTACCGGTGCTACCAGCTTCTTTATTATAGTGAAATATCTCTTATGAATGAGATCAGTGTTGTGTAACAAGTTCTCATCAGTGAGCGAGCTGCCGCTCTAGATAGAGCGTTTCCTTTGCTAGAAGCGAAGAGATGTAAGTACAGAGCCAGCATTTCTCTGATACAAGGCATTGTTAGCTGTTGATACCGTTGTGTTTTTGTGGGGCACTGAAGAAACGGTCTGACTTTTATGAGCAGATCTCAGAATCTTTGTTTCACTTCCATTGGTGGTATAAGTACAAGCCAAGCTCATGTCTCAAATGTAGGAAGATATTTTGAAATTTCTCCTGTAAAGACCACTGAGATATAAATTGACATGGGGGCAAAAGGGGCGCTGGATATGAAAACAAACCAAAAGGAGACAATTGGAAAATAATTTGATCTCAGGGCCCGTAAAGCTGGCCTTCATTCCAGCAGTCTTTGCAAGAGAAAAACTTCCAAAGTGTTTGCAAACTCATGTTATTACTTTAGCGCGTTGCATTTTTATTTCCAGAAAATGCTGAATGTTTGTTAATTGTACAGTTGTTTATTAGATATTACTCTTGTTAACATAAAAAAACAGATTACTTCTGACTTTGTTTGTACGGATGTTCAGGAGTCCCCAGTATTGTGTTAAGAGCTTAAGGTATAGTCCTGCTCTCCTCACAGTCAAAAATGTGTTTGCCCAAAGTGTGGTGGCTGTGTTTCGGTGTGGCTGTGTGAATCTGTGCGGTGGTGTGTAGCATGCCAGCCGTTGACTGTGTGCTTCTTGCCAAGCCATCCTCCATGTTGTGACCTTCTCTGTTTTTATCCCTTTCTAGAAGCTGAGGAACTGTACCAGAAACGCGTGCTGACCATAACTGGCATTTGCATTGCTCTTCTAGTAGTTGGCATCATGTGTGTGGTGGCCTACTGCAAAACCAAGTAAACTTTTCTCTTCCTTTCTGCATTTGTGATCGCTGGTCAGGGCCTTCCCAGTTAACTGTAGTTCTTACTCCTCTGAGCATGAAGTTGTAATCTGGGTTTCTCCAGACTTGAATCAAAGAAACAAACCTATGGCTAGAATACTTTCATCCAAGCCAGGCAGGTACAAGCATCTCTGTCTAACAACAGTGCAAAAATAAGAGAGGTATCTGACTGGCTTCTCACGTTTCAAATGTGGAACAAGTGAATTTCACTGGCTTGCAATTCTTCATTTATTAGATGTTCGTGATTTCTCCAGCTGAGAGGGAGCAAACCCTAACATGGAAGTCATGTTGCTATCAAGCAGTAAATTTTAAGGACTGACCAAGTTGTTTTGTATTTGAGATCAAGGTTAACAGCAGCAAGAGTTAATAAATGCCAAAGGCCAAAGAACTGAGTGCAAAAGTGCTCCCAGTGCAAAAATTTCCAGTTAAATGCAAACTCTGTGCATTCTGTGGTGTCTCCATAAATTACGGGGGCAACTCTCAGCCATGCATAAGGCATTTTGGACCATAAATTCTATACAACATCAGCAGGATTTGTGCTGCCAAATGTGCTGGCTGCTCTTATAAATCTCCCCACCAAAACACGAAAAGCCGTCATCGTAAATCTTCCACATTTGTATAAACCTGTAGATTTACTGTTGTAGGTCCTGATCTGCAATTGGGTCTCTGCTTTTCCTTGGAAGCCCCACCCATAACTGATGCGGTGGGCAGGGGGACACACATCAGCAGCCCCCCTCCAGCCACACACACACTGCTCCCGGCCACAAGCTATCTGCCAGTGGTCTGCTGGGAGGTGGGAAATCACTGAAACAATAATAAACAAACAGATCAGTTATCGTTTTTGCAAATGACAACGGGCAAACCGGGGCAGCTGAGCAACAACTTTCCTCATCCCGAGTTCACTGAAACCAGTCAAGAGATCCCCATGAACTTCAACAAACATACAGTCAGGGTACTGAAGCACAGTTTTTTTGTGTGAAGTGCTCCTGGAATCCACTAGAGGCATGAACACATTACCGGGGTCTGTCCAGGACATTAGAGATCGTTGCCAGCCAGAGCTAAAATGTTTTCAAACGTGGCTGGTGAGAGTGAAAGGGAGCTGCCAGTTCACAGCCCTCCAAATGCCGCAGGGATGCCAGACTACTGTCCATGAAGTGTCCTGCAGGTGTGACTTCCTCCTGCTGGGGGAAAATCCAGGAACCCAGGGAAATCCTGCAACAGGCAGAGGAGAGCACACTAACGCACTTGAAATGGCTTAGACCTGGTGGGTCTCCTTGCATCAGATACTGCTGATCGAGTGCTAAGAAAACATCTTCTAACACTGAGTCTCAATTCAGAAGTGCTTTAGTTGCAAATCAATCACCTTAAGTGAGAGGCTCCCCAGAAAAAGTGAAGCATGCATTAGCTTTCCCGTTATTCTGCCCTCTCAGTTTCCTGGAGTAATTCCTTTTTTTAGTTAACTGCCTTTAGCTAGAGGACAAATGGCACACATGGAAGCACAGAAAATGCAAGTATGTGGATAATTGAAGGTCAGAAGTTATGTGGATTCCTAGGCACAGATTCCCAGGCAATAGATACTAGGCTTTCAGGCCCATAGATGATGAACTTTGTGTGTCTACCGGCTAGCTGTAGCTTAGTTATACTCCAAACACAAAGCCCACATAGACCAGGGACCGCCTCCTGCTGGGACAGCAGCAGTCCCATGGCAGCCGTGTATGCTAATACCTTTCATGTGCAGTCAAATAAATTAACTGTCTTCCACTATCCAGGCACACACACACAGACTGTAAAAATGCAGCGCGTCAAGCAACGTTTTCTTTGTCTTTAAGCTTCCCTGGCTATCGAGCGTCAACATTTTTATAGTTCTCCCTCCCCTCTCCATTTTGGCAAGCCTGAAGTAGTCCTCTTGAGCTCAGAGTGGGACTGAAAATGGTTATATCCTACAGTGTCCTACCCTGCCAAAAAAGTCCGCGTTTCTGCGTACAGCTCGGGGAGCTGCGTGTGCGTTAGCTCCTGCCACTGCCAAGGTCACACGCACTCTGCAGCGCATTGGAGCCTGCGTCCTCCTTTTGTTTCCCTGGACTGTGTAGCAGGATGGTGGATGTTTTCCAGCATAATCAGGCAAGACTGGGGAATATTGATAAATTAAGTCAGCAATTGAATTGAACTGTCCACAGTGACTTGTTTTAATGTAACATCTAGTGCATTCTGCATGGCTTCCACGGTTTCAAGTTCTAGCGTGCTGCAAGCTTTGTTACTGGCGGCTCATAATGATCTCCTGAAAAGTTTTCCTGAGGAGCAGAAGGACTAGCAAATGGGGAAGGACCAGTTGAGGTCTGGGCATAATAAGAAGCATCCAAATCAGCCACAGACTGTGGCATTAGTGTGAAAGATGGATGGCTCTGCTGAATGGCTTAACAGCCCTGATATCCATCTGATAATCATTGGGTTCCAGAGTTAATCTGATGTTGCTGTAAGGAAATACTTCAGAGCTGCCAGGCTGCCTGCAGACTCAGGCATACCTCACACACTCACTCACTTTGGACTTCTGAGACTTTGCTACATTGTCTTCTTTAACACAGTGGAAGCTGAAGTTTTGGAGTGCACTGCTGCCGTAGGGGACAAAGTCCACAAAAAGTCTCCAGCTGCAATATCTCAGAGGACCCTAGGCCTGGTAACTTTGTCGTTAACAAATGTCTTGGTCTGCCTGCAGAGCAAAAAAGGCAGAGAGCTGTCAAACGCTCACATGCTACATTTTTTAATGACTGTGTGCAAGCTCTAATAAAGGTGAGGCCGTTCTGTTCTGTGTGACTGCTTGCTTAGCTGTAAGCGGTGGCAGCTCCACGAGGTGAATGGAAATAAGCATAATCTACTGGGCTGTCAAGGATGTGACCCCGGCCTTGGTGAGGGTGACAGGGTGATTGGGTTAAAAACCTTGCCCCTTTTCCATTTGAATGCAGAAAAATGTCACTCCTGAGACGGAATGCAATTTGGAAATGGCTTTCTTCTTCCCCACACTTTTTCATGTCCCTCTGGGCCTGCTGACTCTTGGAAGGGCTCCTGCACATCTTTCCCCCTCTGCAGGTCCCCACAGCCCCAGCTGCAATTAGACCTGAGGTGTTAGGAGTTACTCTGAGATCTTGCAGCAGTGGGGAAAGTGTTGGCAATAGAGTGCTTTTGTATTATTGCTATCATCATCATCATCATCATGCTGGAAGGTGCAGCTGCTTTTCTTTTGTCTATTAAAACCTTTTCTGTGTTTCGTGTACAGGAAGCAGAGGAAGAAGTTGCACGACCGCCTTCGGCAGAGCCTGCGCTCAGAAAGGAACAACATGGTGAACATGGCTAACGGGCCGCATCACCCCAACCCGCCGCCAGATAACGTCCAGCTGGTCAATGTAGGTTTTGCTGCCTGTATTTCAAGCTAGATTGCTGGTGCCACAGCAAAACTTGTCCCGCAGTTTTTAAACTTGTACCTACCGCAAGGCTGGTTACTGAAGTCTTTTGGCTTTCTCCACCCAGAAACATTTAGAAATTAAGCTGTAAACATGCAGCAAAACAAGAAATATTTCCACAGATGGAGCCTGCAGCAGTGCTGCAGCTGAGCCTGTGGGCCCAGGACACCAGAAGCAGCAAAAACGCCTCCAAAAAATAATGAGTAACAGCACTACAGTAGGGCTGAGCTTGTCCATAGGGATCATTTACTGCAAACAGATATGTATGTGTCTTATTCTTCCTACCGCTCCTGGCTTGATGGCAGGTGAGTAGAGCAGGCCACCCTTGATCTGGAGCATGACACTATAAACTCATGCTTCAAGCTCACAGACACCATGAGCACCCAGGTAACAGTGATCACTGTAATTCCCAGTCCTGGAGTCCTCAAAAGCAAGTTTCTTGCCTAGAGCAGGAATGATAATATGTGACGTTTTATATGAAGAAGGCAAAGGAGTTAGGTGTCACCAAACAAAATGCTGCTGCTGCAGTAGGAGAGGAAAAGTAGCAAGGAATTAAAAAAAAAAAAACCATACCTCAGGAGTAGAAGCCTGGATGAAAACCTCATTTGCATAATAGCACAGGATGTGTGTTTGGCCAATGAGATGGAGCTGTGGCAGATACGCCACCAGCATCCCTCCAGCCGTTTGTCAGAGCAAAGCGCCAAGCCGACAGCTATTCACAGCTTGCACTAGCCTCTCTGAGAGAGGCTGGGGTTTGCCCTGTGCACAACCACTTCTTCCTTTCCACCCTTCCCCACGGAAGCCCAGTGTCCAAAGACAGAGTCGGCTTCCTGCAGCCTTGAGCCATCCCGGCTCTCCTGCTCCAGCATCGCTGTAAATATTAGCAACAGCTCAGTGCAGGGCTCCGAGAAGTCAATGGCAATGCTCCCACTGCCCTTAGTTAAGGCCAAGACACATTTTCGGAAGAGCTCAACTTCCAGCATTTCCCCTTAAAAGACCTAAATCTACGGTCAGGGTGCTAAAAGTGGGGAAAACAGGAAACCCTGCTGAGAAGAACAGGTAGTCTCACCAGCAAGCAGCATCTCTGCTGAGAGCGGTGGGGACCCCATGGAAAACCTGCGCAGGAGGTTGGGCGCTGCACATCTCCGGCATCACGTGCACAAGGCTTTTGGGCTGCCCTGCAGACCACCCCCTAAAAGCTAAAGAGTAGGTCTGCTCTAGTAGGGCAGCCATGTGACGTGGTATCCTTTGGCACTGAAAATAGCCATTTCCTGCCCAGATTCTTACAGTGCAATGAAGAAACGAATTAATTAACTACTGCTGTGTTCTCCATCACAGAATAGTATTTTTGATGTATCTGGTAGCAACGGGTGGGTTGCCTTTCCAAGCCTCGGTCCATGAGGACTTCTCATTTTCTTTTAACATATGCATGTTGTTTATAGCGTGGTTGGGATACAGCCCTTTCTTAATCTCCTCATTTGCTTCCTGCTGTTTTCACTTTAGAGAGGACGTGTACAGAGAGATGTATATGAATGTGCTAGAGTGTGTTTGGGAAACAAGGTTTGTGCTTTGGTGTCTGTAAAAAACTGATTCTTTGTGAAAAGAACAAACAAAAAGAAATATGTCTGCAGATGTGCGTGAATTCCAGCCTGTAAACCTGAGATTTGTGTGGGTTTTTTTTTCAGCAATACGTTTCAAAAAACATAATCTCCAGTGAGCATGCCGTTGAGCGAGAAACAGAGACCTCGTTCTCCACAAGCCACTACACTTCAACCACGCATCACTCCACCACAGTCACCCAGACACCCAGCCACAGGTACTGGGGTGGGGACACAAACAGCAACTGTTAGCAAAACAGTGTTAGTTCTGCTGCTGTTGCCCAAGCAGAAAAAATGTGTAAAAAGACAAACCTAGAAAATCTGTGCTCCTTTTCATAGGGTTTTAGTTTCAAGATTAATGGTACTTGACGTCATGTCACCTAACTAATTATCTTTCCAGGAGTTTACAAAGAGCTTTATTCACTGAATGGCATGCCAATGCTGATGCTGTGAATTGTAGTATGAATGGTAGTAAGAATTAGTATGAATTTTAGTTGTGAAATTTTAGTATGAATTTTCAGTGACAAGCCCTTTATTTTAAAGAGTGGTCTCCACTCCTGATGGCTGAAAAAGCTCCTTCTCCTTCCCTTTATCCACAGATGCATAATCATCTTGATGCGCATGGGTTCATACAGCTTGCAAAACTCTGGAGCCCCAGTTACCAACCCCGGGGTTACGTTCCAGAGCCGAGTTGTAACATAGCCCTTGCTCTCCCTGGTTAAACTTCTCGTTTCTTCTAAAAGTTCATTGTGGACTTCCTCTAAACAGCTAGTCCACATTCTCCTGGTTCATATTTACAACCAAATCGCCCTCTCACGCTCTCCTCCCTTTTTCTCCTTCTCCAGTTGGAGTAACGGCCACACCGAGAGCATCCTTTCCGAAAGCCGCTCCGTGCTGGTGAGCTCCTCCGTGGAGAACAGCCGACATGCCAGCCCTGCAGGGACGCGGGGACGCCTCAACGGCATTGGCGGGCCACGGGAGAGCAACAGTTTCCTCAGGCATGCAAGAGAGACCCCCGACTCCTACCGAGACTCTCCCCACAGCGAAAGGTACTGCAACCACCTGATTGCCGTGGGCTGGTGAGGCCGGGTGCTCTCCAGTGGTTTTAGGCTGCAACGATGCTGTGCATGCGGGGCATACCTCTCCTCACTCGTAAATAGTAGTTTAAAGTCTGCCAAACACATCTTCCCTTCCTGCCTCTTCTGGACTTGATCTTGCAGGTAGCAGGTCACATTTGGATATGGTCCATCAAGAGTTCCTTAGCAGAAATTTTCATTGTCAAGTATACAATTTGCAAGCTAGAAGAAGCCAGACCACTAATAAATCAATGGTAATTACGAACAAAAGCTGGCTGGGAGTTTTCCAGGAAAGCAACTTTTTCTCAGAAAAGGTTGGTTCATAAATACCTAAAGTATGCCTTGAACTAGATCAGCTGAAAGAAAACTTTCACTGGAAAGGGTTCTCACCTAGGATTATTATCTCAAGAGCAGGGGTTGGCCCAAGAGTAGCAAAATAAAAACTGAGAACATATGAGGAGAGTTTTAATCCCAACAGTCAGAAGGAGAAGACAAACTATTACTGGATCAGTTCTTTGAGCGCTGTGAAATTGCAAGGGGTTTGATCTCGTGGGAAGTCCATGACATCAAAAGTATAGTTAGCAAGCCCCAGGGAGACTCAGTGGTGTAGGAGACATATCATTGGCTTCCAGAAAAATGACTGTGCAAGTGGAGCAGAGCCATTTATATGGTGTTCCCTCCGCTACACAAAGAATTGCATATTAGCAGGGCAATGAACCATGGCTGTGAGCTCTCTAAGCATGGTGGGACTACGCAAAGCATCATGAATCTCGCTTTCGTCTTACTGTAGGTTTCTTGTGAAAAAGTATCTGTAATTTTCAGGAAATGTGGCTCACATGACATAAACAGCCATGGCCCCAATCCAGCAGAGCACTTAAACACATGATTAACTTTTAATCATGTGAGTAGTCCCACTGAAATCAGTGTGATTACTCATATGGGTACAGCTCAGCACGTACTTAAGTGCTTTGCTGGATCAGGCCCTATAGCAGTAAATATTGCATTGTCTCCTGCCTGGGAACCATGTGGATTGCCCTGCCACGCTCCTGCAGGTGACGTGTACTATAGCTTAATATATTTGGGACTCTGCATTTGAGGAGCAAAGATCGTTTCCTCAGTCTTTCTGAATTGCCTTGAACACCCTAAGTGGCATTATGATATAAAGTATGTGTATTTTAGCAGGAGGAAGAGGAATTTGTATCTTTCCATTTCAATTAGAAGAAAGAAGGCATTTTGCAAATTATTGCGTTTCTTGAAGATTACATTAGAGAGGAGAAATCGCAGCATTTCTGCAATAATTCACCAGGCACCAATGGCTTAGCCTGTGCCTTAGATGACTGTGAATTCAGAATACAGAAGATATTTCCCTGGGCATTAAATTAGGCCTCATCTATTTTTAGCATGCAGGAAATACATGGCAGATTATTTCTTAGAGATGGATTGCATGTATGCGTGTGTGTATAAGGCAGAAAATGAGAGTTGTTTGCAACTAAAAATGACTCTGAAACAGAAAAGTATGTGCAAGCTAACAAATGATTTCCTGAAGCAATCAAATGTTGCTGTGCAGTGAATTAGTAAATCAAGGCTGGGTTTCCTCCATCCTCCAGTCCTTTGAAATCTTTCAAAATTTTGAAATAAAATCAGAATAGACTTTATCAGGCGGGATCTGTTGAGTCCCTCCATTGGATCCCATGACGTGAGTGGAGTCACCTCTATTTTTGAAAGTCTTTGGATATCTTACAAAAGAGAAGCTCATAAATACTGTATCTGCTGTGAAAGACTGGGTTATGTGATGAAGTTAGCAGTGTTTAGCTAGCTTTATCCTGTCAACGGAGTGTGGATATACTCTGAGCCCCTTTCGCTGCACCAGCGTGGTTCACCTTATTTGCCATGAAGACAGTTAAAACTACTGCTTTTTAACCTTCCCTTTGGGACAGACTCGGGATAGAGCTCTGCGTGTTCAGCTCCTGTGCCTCAGCTCGTAGACAGTAGCTGGTTAACACTAGCCCACTGCAGTGTGTGGGAATACACAAGAACTGGGTGAATGCAAAATGCCTTTACTGTGATGGAAAAGACCCTGCAAAGAGCACTGAGCAAGTTTAGCTAACTTAGTGCCTTAACTGAACGAGGTTAGCTGAACTCCAGTGTGTCAAGATCTAAGTACATACCAGTATCAGCCGGGGAGGTTGGAAGGTGTCAGTTCTCAGCTATTTAAGTGTTGAAAGGATGAAAAACTCACTAATGTAAGGAAAAACTTAAATGTATGTATATATGTCATTCATTCAATGCACAGACGTGTCAATTCACGTTTGCTCTCACCAGTGACCAGCTTAATTAATTCTCGTGCATAACTCCAGGATTTTAATTTTCTTCCTCGGTTACTGTAAATCAGTGTACCTCTACTGAAACCAATTTTCCCCACATAACATCAGTTTAGGATCAGTTCTGGTTTCTCTCTCATCTGATAGCTCTGTTTTAGTCAAGAGGAGTATGTGGAACTGAGTCAACCAAGGCTAGATAAGAAATTTGGATTCGGAGGTTTTTTTTGTAATTTCAGACTCAGATAAATAAATCACTAATGAAAAACTAGATAATTTCATCAACCGTAGCCACATAACTTGTCCCACTTGGGCTCTCATTGTGTGAGAGCTTGGAAAGATTTTAAATTTGGACACAGCTGAAATTCAAGTAGGTGAACTTTGGCTAAGAGGGAAAACAAAACCAAGCTATGCAAAATGTCATGTTGGGCACTGTGCCTTTGACCAAAGTGTTTCAGGCAGACTCTACCTGGCAGGAACCAGCGTGACTTCATAGCATCTCACACAGCTGTACTGATTCAAACCAGCTGAGAGTCCCACATTTTTTGTTGTCTTTCTCTGAGAAAAGCTCTGTGATGGAACCTGAGCTCCTCTCTCAAAAATTGCCTTCAGCTGCTACCCTTCCCACAAAAGATTGTGAGGAGATTGGTCAAATTTTGCAGAGAGAGGCCAGACAGTTGTCTGTGTCAGTGCTTGTTACCACAGGAGAACGGATTGTGCCTCATATTTATGTTTCTGAAGCTACAGCCAGAGCGTTCTGTCTGGAGCTTGGGTCCTGGTCCCCAGCAGAACAGGCAAGGAAAGCCATGCCAATATGTAACAATGCCAGTCATAATAACAGCGCTCATAATAATAACAGTTTGAATCCCAGGCAAGGAAACCATGCCAATATGTAACAACGCCAGTAATAATACCAATGCTAATGCTAATAATAATAATAATAATAATTTTAATCCTGCAAAACCTGAAGGAAAACTTAACAGGCTCGTATTACGCTGCAGCAAAATCTGACATTTCAAAAAGGTGTGTTTCATGTTATTTCAAGACAAGAAGAGTGTTGCAAGACAGTAGCTGCAGCATGGAGATGACTTAACAAGTGCTCAGGCAGATCCAATGCTTATTGCAACTCGCCAGTAAGGAATTTCCAGTTGCTTTTGAAAACCCAGACCCATGTGTTTTAGTGTCAAGGGTCCACGTCTGTTTCTTAACCTCCTGGAGCACATGGTGGATCCCTGGGCGTGGCTCAGGCGCAGTACGGAGCAATCACTTCTTTGCAGAGAGGCCTAACAGCCAAGGCAACAAGCCTGCAAAGCGTGGAGCAGTACGAAGCTGTTAGGACAATACTGCACATCTTTCTCCGGCTACCCCATGGTGACTAAAGTTGAGGGAATACGGCCCTAGCTTTTCTGAACAAAACCTTTACTTTTCTCCGTAGCCTGAGGCAGCCTGGTTGCCGGAAGGGGGTGAAGTACCACAAGGACTGTCCCTTGGCTCCCTTCCTTTCCTTTTCTCCTGTTTGTTTGCATGTGCCCCTGGTTCTGGGCAAATACTGCCTGAAGAGCAGCAGCTATTTTTGCTTGTGAGAAAATACTTGCAAATGCCTTTTGTTTCTATCTGTCCTCCAGTCTCTGAATCCTATTCCTGGATTAATTCCAGTAAACGATTCTGGCAAATAACTTACATCATCTCCCTGGCTCTTCCCAGGCAAATTGACCTGCTGGCTTTGCCATGCTCCTCATGCTCTCAAACTTTTTTACCCTAGAGTCCCAAAAGTTTTGTAGGCTCACATGCTGTAGGACTAATAGCAGGAACGTTTACCTAGTGGTTACCATCTTCTGAGGATGCTGGAGGTCTTAAGAGAGACCGCTGGCTCTTTCCTTCACAGCCCACATGAGCAACCGTGTTTATGTGCCACCACCTGTATGCCTGCAATTCCTTTTTGTCTCTTTTCTCCAGGTATGTCTCAGCCATGACCACACCAGCTCGCATGTCACCCGAAGATTTCCACACACCGACTTCTCCCAAGACCCCCCCTTCCGAGATGTCTCCACCAGTTTCCAGCTTGACCGTGTCCCTCCCTTCGGTGGCAGTGAGTCCCTTCGTGGAAGAGGAGAGACCGCTGCTCCTGGTGACCCCGCCGCGGCTACGGGAGAAGTACGACCACCACCTTCAGCAGTTCAACTCCTTCCATCACAATCCTGCCCATGAGAGCAGCAGCCTGCCACCCAGTCCTCTGCGGATCGTGGAGGATGAGGAATACGAGACCACACAGGAGTATGAACCAGCACAGGAGCCTCCAAAGAAACTCACCAACAGCCGGAGGGTAAAAAGAACAAAGCCCAATGGCCATATTTCCAGCAGAGCGGAAATGGGCTCCGACACAAGCTCTGAGAGCAGTAGCTCTGAGAGTGAAACGGAAGATGAGAGAATAGGCGAGGATACACCTTTCCTGAGCATACAGAACCCCATGGCAGCCAGTCTGGAGCCGGCCACCGCGTACCGGCTGGCTGAGAGCAGGACTAACCCGGCAAATCGCTTCTCCACACCAGAAGAGTTGCAAGCAAGGTTGTCCAGTGTAATAGCTAACCAAGATCCTATCGCTGTATAAAACGTACACAAAACACATAGATTCACATGTAAAACTTTATTTTATATAATGAAGTATTCCACCTTTAAATTAAACAATTTATTTTATTTTAGCAATTCCACTGATAGAAAACAGGAGAGGGGGGAAAAAAAACTTTTATAAATTAAATATATGTATGTACAAATGTGTTATGTGCCATATGTAGCAATTTTTTACAGTATTTCAAAAATGGAGAAAGATATCAATGGTGCCTTTATGTTATGTTATGTTGAGAGCAAGTTTTGTACAGTTACAATGATTGCTGTCCCATAGTATTTTGCAAAACCTTCTAACCTTCAGTTATCCTAGCTTTTTTGTGCACTGCATTATAATGACTGGATGTATGATTTGCAAGAATTGCAGAAGTCCCTCTGTTTGCTTGTAGTAGAATTCCCAAATCAAAAAGCCCTAATGGCATTCCCACCCTACCCACCTCACCAGAAAATCATAAAAATACCAAAAAAAAACAAAAATTGAAAAAAAAAAACAAAAAAACTATTTTCTTCTATAAGAAGTTTTATTTACTTTCAGTATATGAAATTAGTTTTGTCTGCTCTATGCCAGCCGAAAGGTTTGCTTCATTGAGCACGGGGATATAAGTAGATAAAGCAGCATGCTACTATTAATTACAGCAGGATAAGAAAAAACCTGCATTAAATAATGTTACTTATAGAAAGAAAGTAATACTGTGATTTTAAACCAAATATATTATTAATCAGAGGTCAGCTTGTATTCACTAGGAGCTGTCATTTCATTATTTTCCAGATATTAATTGTTCTAGTTATCCCTTAGGAAATGGGTTCAGGTTAGCTAAGGCTTTGAACCCAATAGTCTATTAAAAAAAAAAAAAAAAAAGAAAAAAAAAGACAAGATTTCTATTAGTTTAAGTTAATGGGGCAAATATTATAGCAGATATCTGTAATCAAACAAGGAAGAGATCTAGCTGGAAAACAAATGCCACTAATAAAAGTGCAATCAGTTTTCACCTCTATTTTTTAATGTTGATTTTTAATAGATTATTTAGTCTTTTGTTTCCCCTCAAATTCTCCCCTTTCTTCCCCTCCTCAAAAAAAGAACCCTGACAAGCTTCTAGCAATAACTTTATTAGAGTTGCTGTTATGGTAGTAAGAGCCATTCCTGGACACAGAAGTGACTTTCAGGGAAGAACTGATTTGCTGAATGGTTAAAAAGGGTAGACGGTAGGAAGGATATAGCAGAAGTATGGAGTTCATTTCTAGTCGCCTTTATTGGTTCAACTATTTGGGGTAGGGGAGGCAAGGCTGATGCAAAGCCCATTTATGAAGGCAAGCACACCACAAGGGTTACAGCCATACAGTGCACGGATATCTGCTACGGATGTCCATATGACCAGTGATGGCCTTAGAGTCTTGGACTGGCAATGGACAAAGTGCTGTCAGTGCTGGAACGGCTGCACCCTTTCAGATAGAAGCAAATGGCCTCTTTTGCACTGAATTCCTATCAGTTTAGTCAGGGTCACTCTGCCTCTTCTCTTTGTTTGACTTTTGTTGTATGTTCAGTTGGCACAACACAGACTCAGGATTGATGTGGAAAACAAATGTTTTGCCTGGACTCTGGGGATTCTGAAAATGAGAACATATGTTCTACAGGTATTACTGGACTCTAAATAAGAGCCATGTCAAGAGAAATTTCAGCCAAACTACACTCATCCTTTGGGCCACGTTCTGGTCCCAGTTAAATGAAGAGAAATAAGTCAAGGAAATTTTATCAGATGTAAACCAGAGGAGCTAAGGGCCCGACTCAGTAAATTGTTTGAGCATATGCTTATGTTAATCCCAGCAAAACTTGTCTTCAGAGTGTGCTAGACTCCCATTGACGCATCGTGGGAATGCGTAAAGTTAGGCATGTGCTAAAGGGTTTTGCTGAACGAGGTGTCCTGTAGATATGAAAGCTAGAGGCAAAGTCTAGTAAATGAAGCTCTTTATCAGGGTGATGAAAATCAGTGAGTTGGTCACTGTATAGACCAACCATACCATGCTAAGAGGAGTGCGCAGGAGTTTGTTTGACCACCAGAACCAGCAGAAAACAAAAAAAAAACTTTAGAAAGGGAAGAAAATGATGACAAAGGTGGAAGCTAGGATGTTGGTGTAGGAAACCGAAGACTGGCTAGCTCAGCTTTGGGCTACGTAATGCCTGAAACAGCACTGCTTATTTGAGAAGCCTCTGGGAGACTGCAGTTTGTCATCTACATACTGCCAGGACTCAAGTCCTCTTTGCCATTTTCCCCTAAGTGGCATGTAGTTGACTACACCTTGCCTTTGTACTCCCTCAAAACCAAAACAAGAGCTCTGTTTAAATTCCAGATACCATATGCTCTTTTTCATCTCTTTAATCAAGCCTATTTGTATGCAATCCCATGCATAGCTCCGCAGTAACTCTGAGTCCACTAGTACAAGGGGCCAGGTAGATGTTCCTGATGCCTAACCAGCTGCAGACCACAAATTTCAAGGAGACATGTGCTATTGAGTTACCAGAGGCTCTTAGAAAAATCCTTTCAATAAGGTCTTTGATATCTCACATGCTTACAGAATGCTTACAAAACAGACAAGACAGAAAAGGGATGGCAGAGAAAGAAGGGATTTGTCCAAAATCACCCATCTTAGTGGCAGAGTAGAGATTATTGCCCAGGGCATCTGTAATCTCCTCCAGTATAGATCACCTATGAGGTCAGCTCACATTGAGGTGACTGTCATAACCTAGACAGGATGGAGAAGAACTTTACTTCAAAGTAGAGTAAATTATTTGAATTTACCGAAACTGTTATCGACTATAGAGGGCCGATACAAAACGAAGGAGTCACTGTATGTCTGGAGCTGTACCTGTGACATTTATTTAGGCAGGCTCTAGCACAAAATGTCACACCTCTCCTGTTGCAGTGCCTCAAAGTCAAAGTAGTGCCCAAGCTCCTACTCCCTCCCATACATATGGTCATGCACTATAGAGTATAAGCTAGCTTGATAGCTGGGGCCTTCAAATGGACCTAAGACCAAAGAAATACTATTGGGGATCTGGCAGTCTGAGCCCTTAGGTCTTTGGGGAGAACCCAGCCTTACAATACAATTCATGCAACAGCAAGTAACGGGAGTTTCCCTGGCTTGGCACTCACTGAACTGGGAGCAGAACGTGGCCCCATCACCTCTGCACTTACTTTTAGCATATTGTAGGAATGGTAGGCGTCCGCTTCAGCCAAGTCCTCACCCCAAAGTCAGCAGCTTTACATGGACCCAGGCTCTGCTGACTGTGCTGGGCGTGACGCTAGGGAGCAAACTGCAAGTAGGGAGCAGAGCCAGCAAGTCCATAAGGGACAGGCCAGCTCCTCTATTGGGGATAATTGCTCCATTTCCCAGACCTCTGTGCTAGGGCCTTTACCCTCGGGCCAGCACTCTGTAAGCCTTGCCAATCTTTGGCTGAAAAATCACGGCAAGGAGATATGTGCTTTGAAGAGGGGTAAAGTATTACAGAGGCTGTGAAGTTGTTCAAATTGTCGTGGTTTCCATGTTATTTAACTTAGACTGTGGGTTTTCTCTGTATGTATGAGTGTGTGTGTGTGTGTGTGTGTGTGTGTGTGTGTGTGTGTGTTTATATGAGGAAATTGTCCATGATTAAAAGGCTCCCTTCAAGGGTGCGTAGGTAGAAGATGCTGTGCACAACCTGGTACAGCTTGCCTGTTTAGCTGGTGTTGATCAGTACAGCAGCACACAAGCCCATTTCACCAGTGAAAAACTTAGTCCTTCCTCTTGGCTCAGTGATTCCTTTCCTCAACTGAGCCACCTCAACACCGCCAGGACTGAGAGAAAAATCACTGACTCTATCAGGAAAACAGTGAATCTCCTCTTTCCAGTCCTCCAGAACAACCCTGCATCTCCCTGCTTCTCTCCAGCCACTATATCTTCATACACATCACGAGCAGTTACTTGTGCATCCTGGATAGCAAACTTGTGTTCCCTCCATGGACACATCTCTGGCAGTTGAACATAAGAAAAGCTGCTTCTTGGTCCTGCAGCGTGGCTACATACCAACAACTTGGACTTATTTCCAGTTTAAAAAAAAACAGTACCTATGAAATGCTGCAGAGAAAGCAGACAAGGAAATGGCCACCTATCATCATTTGTAATTCTCTGCTCTACTGTAAATACATCTTGTACATACCTGGATGTTTTCTTCATCATTTACTGTCTTTATGGATTATGTGTTGAAAGAGGGTCTCTTAGTTTATTGTGTAACACTGTAAATAACATAATGTCCTTTATTATTTATGCATAGTCATCTAACATGCAGAGAAAGTTATCCTCATATTATTTTAAGAAATATGTCAAAAATATGTTGCATTTTTCTCTTTGCTTTGAAAAAAATTGTTATGTATCCTCTTTTTCCCCTCTTTTCCTTTAGAGAAAAAAAAAAAGAATGCTAATTTATTGTTCAAAAGAGAGAGGGAATGTATCTGAAGGTAAACTGTTCAAAGAACATGCCATGGAAGCCACAAGCTACTGATAAACTAAAGAATTTATTATCCCAAATACAGAGCAATAAGTAATTGTTGATTTATTTAAGGTTTTGTTATTCATTTACAGTAAAAGAGGTGCTGGAATAAATTGCTCGTGTGATGTACTGACCCAGCTGCTCAGCAGACTGTGTCAGGCCACTAGCCATCCCCTTTCTGGAACCAAATGCTATTGTAAAGGTCTTGTTTGGTCTAGCTCCAGAAATTTGTTCTGGGTGTTACATGCTTTATGTGCCACTGTTCACTAAGTTTTCTAACTCGTACCTATAGAGGTCTCTGATAGACACTCTTGTTTTTAGGTACAACATTTTTAGAGTCTTAAATTAGAATGACTAAGATTACGCAGACCTTTACTACTCAAGAGGGGGAACTTGTGACTGTAAGAGGCTGTTCTACGAAAGTGTCATATCAGTCCTCAAAAACAGTCAAAAAAGCAGATTAGATGTTAGGAATTATTAAAGAATAGCACATATAAATTCAGGGTTTGCGCAGATCTTAAATAGCGTGGGTGGTTCTGGTCTCCTTGGCTCAGAATGGAAATAGTAGACCTGGAAAGGGTATAGTGGGCAGTGGGGTGGACAGAAATCTGGGACTGCTTCTGTTCGGGAGAGGCTGAGTAGTTCGGGACTCACTGGTCTGGGAAAAAGACAGCTGCGAGTAGATGTCATGAAGCTCTCTAAAATCTTGCATAGCTTGCAGAGAGTTGACGACCGGCTGTACACTCTCTCTTCCAGTACAGGAAACTGAGGTATCAAATGAAACTTGTGGAAGCCATATTCAGAGAGATGTGGTTCTTTACATGGTGCACAGCGAACTCGGAGAACTCCTTGCTGCTGTGAGCGGTTGATCTTAGGTGTTTCCTTGGGCTCTAGGGGAGCCCAGAGCTCAGACAGAAATCCAGTGAGGGTTGCTAAATCCACAGAAACCTCATGAGGTTTGGGGAATCCCTGAACTGAAAGGGGGAGGTTGTATAAAGTGGAAGTACTATGTATACTTGCCTTGCTCTTTACCTTTCTCCACCTATCTGCCACTGCTGGAGACTGGGCAGGGTGGACAGTTGGTGTGGCTGTCCTTATGTGATATTAGTATGCAAACCATTTGCTGTTGACAAGGATTAAATAACAGAAGAAAAGTTAAAAGCAAGCCCAACTGAGAGGAAACTACCAAAGACATGCCTTGCATGTCTTCTATACCCATCTATTGCCAGACCCAGTGGAAACATGTAGGTCAGATTCCTTCCAGCTGCCTGTCGGCACTGAAGAAGATGCTAAACTGAGGAGAAAAGAAACGGTGTTATCTGTCACTCTCTCCCATTCTCAACAGAGAGAGAGAAGAGCTAGTGGGAGGGTCAGACCTACGCAGAGGATCCTTTGACAGTTGTCCAAAGTTGTCCTTTGACAACTTCTCCGTCTTGCCATTGCCTGTAGATGGATCTAGGAGTCTGGGTTCTCAGCCCATTTTCGTCAACTGCGTGCCTTATCCCCGAAAAGCAGACCCAGTATCCCATTGCACAGTAGCCCTATCTTGAAAAAGAAGGTGTTCCTCTTACCTTCTGTTGCTGGTTGTTGAAATGGGAACCAAGCTGCTTTCAGAAGGCTATCTCCTCCTCAGGCACCATCACAGGCTTTCTTGGGTGGGAAAGGAAGGGATAGCATTTCTGAAGCAATTAAGTACCGTAGGAGCTGCTAAGAGTCAGCAGGACTTAGGACATCATTTTACATTGGACACATCTTTTTGTGTTCCAAATGGCTGTTCTTGCAAAAATCTTGTTCGTCACACCATGCTGTCTTCACCCTACTATCTCTCTGTGCCGAGCTCTTGCCTCTGCACTTTTCCACCAGGTCTGGCGGCAGAGGGCCTCAAAGAACACTAGAGCAAAGGCAAGCAATACCTTCTCCTCATTTGTGCAGCCCGCAGCTTGCCACGATTTTTGCATGCCGACTCTAACAAGTCATGAATGCATTATTTGGATGAGGCATTCCCTAAGCTGCTTCTCTTTGTTTCAGCTGCAGTCGAGCAGAAAAAAACTACGTCAAAAGCCTAGTGAGGCTGCAGCTAGTCCTTGATGACAAACTTGCAATTCAACTGCATGGCCAAAGCAAGGCAGCATGGGCCATCTTCAGCTTAGGAGCCTGAAACTTCTTCTTTTGTAATGGCAGCCACTTAATATTGGCCCTAGGAACCTTCCAGGGCCAAATCTCCTTGTACCGTTCATAAACCAGACAGAGCTTTGGGACTTTCTGACAGCAGAGTGTCCCTTCTGCCCATACAAGACGGCCTTTTGCTGGAGTCAGACAAAGAAGCCTTTATCACAAAAGTCATACTGATTGCAAAATTATTTCCCATGTTTCTAGAGTACCTGCATCAGCAGAAACATCCCAAAGCACTGGCATGTTCACAACGGCCCCTTTTCCACCCACCAAGACAGGGGTTTAAGTTAAGCTCTACAGCTCCGAGCAGGGAAGAATTGGAACAAGATCAGGCCTGAGCTCTTCTTCCAGGACAGCTGAGATGTACAGAGTTGAGCACAGTGTGGCTATCTCCACCAGGGGGTGGTTTGAGCTCCCCTTTTTCTCAGCGTTGCATGGATTCTCTGAGCCTGAGTTATAGCTGCCCAAAATGAACAGGATTCACCTTGAAAGTTAGACCTCATTCTCTAAGCCCTTAAGTGCAGGAAGTAACCTAGCAACAGCTTTAGTCTGAAGCTGGACTTTTAACATAAATGGCAGCTGCTGCTGAGGTTTCTATCTTGTTTTTTGCCTTTGGGAACAATAAGAGATTTCCCTGCGCAGGATATAACCCCTTAGGAACTCAGGAGAGCAGGGCCATGGCAGCGCCATGTAAAAACCCCCTGAAATAAGACCAGCTCTTCTGATGATAGCAAGAGAAGAGGTGGTGAGGGAGTCATTGCAAGGTTACGTGCGCATCAGCTGGTAGGGAGTACGGTAATTATTAACAACTGATTAAATCATTACTCTGGTAATAGCCAATTTGGAACCAAGCTTCAGAAGCCAAACATTGTGTGGGAGGTATTTTAACTTACCCTGCACATTGCTGCAGACAATTTGGTGATGTGTTCTCTTTGCGTACGCATACACATATGCAGTCTCCCAATTTGCTGTAATCATTTCCTGATGTGCAGTGCATGCTCGGTGACAGGAAAGGAAAAATGCCTCAACAAGGCCATTGAGCAGCTGCAAAATTGTCTGGATCCAAGAGAAAATATTTTTACACAGCAGAGAGCAAAAATGAGGGTGATATTTAACCCATACGGCTGTGAAGGGGTTGAAAGGAAACGCCTCCTGCCTCCCTAATTAGACAGGTTGGGTCACGGCTCGCAGAGCAGCGTCTGTGTGGACCACGACTGAGAAGGGATTGGCGGGGGGCGGGGGGAGGTCTGAAGGACTGAGGGGGCTCAGAGCTCAAGGGTGGCATCTCATTTCGACCGAAAAAAATCCCAGCTGCGAAAGACTTGTCTTAAACTGAAAGGGAGTCACTGCAGATGCCCAAGTGAGAGGCCCACAGCCCTCTGTATGTGGCACAGAAAAAGTTTCCAAAGTGCAGTTTTCCCTCCCAAGTTCTGGCTCTCACAAGATGTCTGTCTTACACTCCACCTTTGGACTGTAAAGGCTCTAGAGCAGAGGGTGAGATGAGCCAGACCCTCAAGGGAGGTAGACAGTAAACTGCAGAATGTATGTGAGTAGGCTCGAATACCTGTATCCTACAGAGCCATTCCTGGAAAGAGCAATGGAAGCTATCAATGCTGTTAAAACAGTAGTTCAAAACTACAGGAAAATAATGCCGTAGAACAAATTTAGGAACCTGCAGTTCAGCATCCTGTTTTGAAAACATCTAGAAAACAAAAGCAGGCAATCCTAGAGACACAGGAAGCATCTTAGTCCCGGAAAAAAGCATATAATTCTGACATCTCATCTTTGACACATACCATTTTACCGTACTCGGCCAAAGTGTGCAATATTTCTCTGATGGCTAATGGTTTATGAAATAAAGCTCAAGGTAGTAAAACTTCAGAATAAGAACTGGCTGACCAAAGCTATCTTTTTTTTACCCAAAATCAGCAGTTTGATTTGTTGTGGCACTTAATCCCAGATAGTTTCAGTGAAATAACAGAAAGGAATGCTTATACTTTAGTCCCTATCACTGTCACTTTAAAGTGCCAGCTTCTTTCAAAGTGGACTTAAGTGACTTTTTGAGAACAGTTTTACCAGCTCCAAGGAGGAAACTCTGATTGCTTAAGTCCAAGCTACCTCAGGTTCATTTGTCTTGCAAGGTAATCTCCGTCCTCGGCTCTTTCCTTTGTTTAGCTGCCTGACACAGATCACTGCACAGAACTCTGCCTGAGTCCAGAACACTTCTGAACATTTGTGTGCCTCTCATAATTAATGGCAGTTGCCATTCTAAGACTCCGCATGTGGCAATCAGGGTATTGTTAGTAAAGCACTCTTCGTGAATTTCTTAGTGGTTTCAAAATGTAAGGCTTCCCATCTTGCTGCCTTACAACTTTATCGGACTGACAAGTGCTCTGCTGGCTCAGCTGCAGAAGCGATCTCAGCTTCGTCCCAAGGTAACCTGCAGAGAACAGGTTTTCAGTGGCAGGAGAACAGCGTGCTTGATACTCACGCTTTGCTATACTTCACTAGGACCATATCATCAACATCAGCATGTAGTTCCAATATCGTCTCTGGAAATATTATTTGGTTCACGATCTAAAAGGGCTGAGCTTACTTCCCGTCACCTTCCCACATAACGTGCACAATGTCTTTCAGATTTAAAAAAATAGAAAGGTATGTGACTTAAATTTTGGGAGAGAAGAATA
The DNA here is from genome assembly GCF_040807025.1 of Struthio camelus. Taxonomy (NCBI): domain Eukaryota; kingdom Metazoa; phylum Chordata; class Aves; order Struthioniformes; family Struthionidae; genus Struthio; species Struthio camelus. The sequence goes on along the minus strand of NC_090982.1, from coordinate 12,276,391 downwards.
AAGGGGATGTTATGAGGTTCTGTCTCAGAACTGAAGGATAAAGAGACTTGCCATCAAGCCCATATTTAACTTTGTTACATTCAAAGTAAGTCATCATTCACTATAAATCAAGGTGAGGGGAGATAAGCCGTAGTGCCTGAGGAATAGGATGATGCTGAACTTCAGAGTAGAGGCTCAAAAACCCTTCGCAGTCAAGAAACAACACCCATAAACTCAAATGAGCTCAGGTTTCCTGAAGGATTCAGAGCATTGCTCTAAAGCAGCCTCTGAATGCACTGCAGTGCATCACCTCCCAGGCATGTGTGGGGGTTTTAAAGGCCAGCCATTCTTGGCCGTGGCATGCTTTCAGGGGTGGCAAGCGCTCCCAGACTGTCAGGGAAGCCCTTTGGCATGCAGACGCCCACCCTGGGCTTTCTTCCTGAAGCCAGTGGGGATCCCCAGAATCTCAGCAGTGCCCTTTCCAGCCTGGAGGAGGAGGAAACAAATGCATAGCTTGACTTTCTGTATTTTGGCCTGAAACCAGGTACTCTGTCAATGCTCAGCTATGGCAGCTATGGTAGTGGGAATTACCTCAGAACAGAGGCATCTGGTGATTTATTAACTGAACAATCTCTTGCACCAAAGAGTAAATGTTTTCCCTGATTTCTTTGAGAGAAGGTGGGTGGGAGCTAAGATGGGGCAGTGCAATGAAAACTTGCAGCCCGCTGGCTGGGTTAGAGTCCTCCAAACCCCAGAGCAGAAGTAGAACTTCTGCAGTAGATGCTCTCACCTACTAGCGGCGTAGAGCCTCAGCCTGTACCTGGAGCCAATGCACGGGAGACTTCTGGAGGAGAGAAGGGTTGGTTTGCTTGGTGATGCTATTGCTTGGTGGCTGTGGTGGAGAACAGCATCACAACCATCCTGGTAGATCCAAGCAGTGAGATGAGTGCCCAGCGACTGTACTTCTGTAATCAGCTGTCCCAGCTGCCTCTGGATAAAGTTAGTACCTATGTGGCAAGGACTTGCTGGAGGTCATGCGCCCTTCCCTGTCCTTGAAAAATGCTTATTCTCCTTAAAGCAAGCAACTGCACTGCTCTGACTTGCAAGCTCTTCCAGAGGACTCGCTTAGGTCGGGTCTCTCTCTGGGAGAATTTGGTCCGAGAGACTTTTCAAGCTGAATTGCCCCTGAAGGGGAAGGATAGCCCTACAGCCTGGTGCGATTGTGGCCATCAAGGCAGCTTTGGTTTAACTGGCCTTGCTACTGATAGCAAAGTAGTCTCAACGGCACAGAGACTAGCATGCACTGGCCACGGCTACGTAGCTACACTCCTGGGAAGATTGTGCAGCAGGGTCAAGCTCTCTGCTCTGATAGCTGTGCTTTTCTGAGAAGCTATCTCTGTGACTAATCATGGTGGTCCTAACTCCCACCGACTATTCAGTTATCCACCCATCTCGCTCCCCATCATATCTGACTCATGAAGCCCATATACAAAAGGATCCATGCCATGTGTGCTGAATCCTGCTGCTCTGGAGCAGCCTTTTCCTCTGTTGCATTAAAATTCCTGAATCTTTAAGCGCCTTAAGAACTGGAGTTGTAGGAGAAATGTCTGAGGTCAATTCTGTAAAAGGGAACTGTAGAAATACAAAGTCTCTAAAGGAGTGGAGGGAAGAGATTCTTGCTTATGAATCATCTCAAGGTGCCTGCCCAAAGGAAAAAATGCTCACTTCAACACAGAAATGAAGATAACCAGGTTAAATGCACAAAATCTTCACTCCTACCCTTCCACGGGATAAATCTTCCCGCTTTTCTTGATCTTTGAAGAGTAATGGCTTGCCTGGGACAGAAAGCCTCCTACAATGACTGTAGGCCTCATTTGCATATGCTTATTTGCCTCGGTATCTCCAGCCGGCCTGTGCGGATGAGCACTCTGCAGCTTCTCGTAATGAATGCTCCTGTCTTCATTCACAAATCTGAAAAGGTTTGGTAATGGCATGAATAACTGTGCTTTGCTGAGAACAATTAATAATGCAATGACTGGAATCACAAGGAGGGTTGCTAATGCTGTTATCATAAGTGACAGTGGTAAAGTCACAGTGCTGTAGTTAACCTTGTTATAGTTGAAGGTCGTTACCACTAACATACATTTATGGTCTCTCTCAGCTAAACTGCTGAAAGTATCAGCTGTAAACGGTCTATGTTTGGAGAATAAAATACTATTGCCATGCAATGCTCCAGTTCTTGGAAGCACCCTCGAGCAAAAATGTGTGTAAGCTTTGTAGGGCTCATCAAAAAGGAGAGGGAAACATCTCAAGGTGCCTGCTGGCAATTTAAGTGTGACAAAGCTGTTTGGTATGCTAAGTAAAAATGGTTTGCTCTTGTTCCATAACTGCCAGTACTCAGAAAAAGGTGACTTTTAGGGTGCATGTGAAATAGTCCATGACCAGCTTCAAAGCGGGGACGCAAAAAGCATCTCTCTGTTGTTCCTATTCCCTGTGGACTTCCCGATAAGTCTACTTGGTCATCTCCACATGAAGTAGGGCAAGAAGTTAAGCGTGAGTGAGTATCTAGGACCTTTGGGGAAGAGAGGTAGGAACAGTTCAGAGGCCACGACTGGAAAAGACCAGCATATGTTTATAAATATCAAAAGGAGTGGCAAGGGCAAAATCTTGCTACCATCTGATAGGCCTCCTGAGAGGCAGTGATCTGGGGGCCTAGGCAAACACCATTAGATCCTTCTGCAGATGATGGAGTCTACATTTTCCCTTCTCTTTTCCAGCCTTTAACATGAACTGTGGAAGAATTTTTTCAAACTAACCAAACTAACCAAGTGATGACATTAACGTGGGTAGCAATGGCCAGGGGCAGGAGAAGAGCTTTCACTGGTTCACAGAAAGCTTGTTATGGAGAGGCTGAACACAGCCATTAGCTTTCTTGCGCCTCCCAGCTAACAGGAACACCTGCCAAGTCATCAGGAACATGTACTAAGGAGGGGAAGAAAAACAATAGGACTTCAAATTGTCCTGCTTCATAAGGCCACAGACTGTTGTTCAAAAAACGGGCACTATTTACCTTTTCCTTGCAAACAGTTGTGCGCTGTTGCTAGAAACAGCCCATTAGAAATTACTGCAGTGTGAGGTGGACTGGAGGAAAACCAAGAGGAAATGAATAGTGCCATTCAGTCAGCGGGAGAGTCTGCTGCACAGTCCATGCCACCGCAGCGCCCGAGAGATGGGGAGAAGCCTGCTTGTCTCCTGAGGGACCGAAGTTCTCTGTGACAGAAACAAAATGACAACGGATTTCTGAAATTACCAGCGTCATGCTTCCAGAAATTGAAGCTTTTCCTCACTTACTCTAAGGATGGAGGAAAAGTGACTTAACTGATTGGCTAGGGCATGTTTTTATGGTTGTCCACTAACAAATCCCAGGCACTATGCCAATTAACGGGTCTGCGTGATGTCTGCATTATGCACATTAGAGCATTCTTGTATCCTTGCTGCTGTGGCTTTTCCACACTTCTGAGTAGAAACATCCATCTTCCAAAACGACACATAAACACTGAGCTTAGCCCTCAGCCTAATGTTTTCCCTAATTACTGGGTGTCTGATTCCACCCTGATCTCAGACAACTCACACATGAACTGAGAGGAAACAGAACTGAGTTTCTTGCACCCTAGAAGAGACAAAGTGCTGCATTCTGGTCTTCTGCCTATTTAATTCTTCTACTCTAGGCAAACGCATGAAGATCACAACTTAAGTCCTGGGTGGAGCAGACAGGGCACCTTCCCATAACCACATTATCCCAGTCTTGCCATGCTTCACCCAGCTGATACAGCCCCTTGCTCAGAGGGTGTTAAGAACCTTATTTCTACAGAGGGGGTGGTGCCAGATCAGGTGCTCTACAGGAGTGTGAGAGACTGTAAGATGTTTTCCGAGGCATGCCGTGGACTTCTTGCGAGATGACCTCTACTAGCCAAGTTTCTGGCTGCAGTTTGGCATTGCCTGGGGAGTGTTTCTTCCATTGTTACTGACTGTAAGAGTTGTCAGGTCTTAGACCAGTGGTTCATCTAGTCTCTCGGGGACTCTTGCCTCATTACAGCTATTTCTAAGTGGAATGCAAATTGCTAGAGAAGCCCCCGTACGCTAACTGCAAGGAAAGGAGCGCTCCACCTGAACAGGGCATCTGTTTGTTAGGGACTGACACTGTGAATGGTGAAGATGGACCTGGGTAGGCAGGTTCCCTGGTGGCCCCCCCTGCCCTATGGCCCTCTCTGTCGTTTTCACAGTTAACACCCCCTCTCTCCTGCCTTTCCCCAGGTGCAAACCAATCCCTACTCACAAAGCGCCCAGCAGCATTTTGAAAGATAGAGTTTTCTGTCTGATACTGATTGTCATAGCTATAGCGGCTAAAAACTGTATCTGTGCTAGCAGTCTGTCCCACAGCAGGTGACACGCTGGGGGACAGAGCCCTCCAGCCTTGGCAGTCTATTGTCTCCCTGCCTGACTTCACACAAAATGCAGCTGGAAGTCCCTTGTGCCCTACGTATTACAACTTTCTGACTAAAAACACCTCTTAAAGACACAGCTGTGATTCTAAGATTTTGTCATTTGAAAATGCACTTCAAAAACACAGAAGGGCTTAATCATATGGAAATGCATTTTCTGGCTGCGTCTTTAGGATATAACTGGGTTGCATTCTAGCTTCTATGTCATTGGAAGACCAATAAAAAGGACACTTCTGGAAAGGGGGAATTAGCCTAAGCAAGTTAGAAGTCACGTAGGTTAATTAATTCTTTTTTTGAGTCAGCTTGTGCATTGAAGTGCACCCCCTCAGAAAATCATTTTCTGGATGTGCAGAAGGTTGCTGTAGGCAACAAGAACAAGCCGGAAACTTGATCAGATTTCTGGTCTCGCTTTGAAGTTGACCTATCCTACCCAGTGCTATTTGTGCATTAAAAAAACCCTGGTAGGGGGCAGGCAAAGTCAATTTCAGAGTAAGAGAATCGAAGCCTAAATAAATGCAATAGAAAATGATTTCCAGAAGGTAAGGCCAAAATAAAAGGCAAAGCAGGGAATAGTCTTTATTGCCATAAATCTGTACAGCCCCTTGATTTTGTCCTGTGCAGGGATATGCCCAGCGGAGCCAGCTCTGAACAGTGTGAGATGATTGGGTTCAAAATTACAGGGATCTAGGGAAAAAAAGCTGTGCTATGTCCAGTGTTTTACCTAGTTACCGGCTATAACAAATGTTTTCTCATGTGTTTTCTTCACATGGCACAGTCCCGATTGCACAACTGCAGGCAGTGCGCTCATTGCAAGAGGGGCTGAACAAATGTTTCAGGACTCAGCCCAGTTGCACAAAGGTCGTAACCAGAGATCTGCCTGCTGGAGGGTCTCAGGAAAACGGGTCACACTGAAAGAAGGCAGATAAACTTTTGAAAATAGCTGCCACTCCATTTAGTCATGTTGGCTTTTCCAGGCTGTTTTATAGCAGGCGAGAAAAATGGGTTTAAGGAAACTGGCTCAGCTTAGGCATAGCCATCTCCTCTCTGAGCTACCTATAAGGGTCGAACTGAATTATCTTCCCAGTCGTTCGTTATTCCTCTTCTCCCTGGCATGTGAAAGGATGGATCTGCTTTACCCAGCAAGATGCACTATGCAGTTTTGTCTTTCTGCTTATGTGCTCTTACTCTGAGGGACTTCAGGATGAGGCACTTCAAGTAGATAGGCGCACTGCCTTCGTGGCTTGAGCAGACCCTACTTTATGCCACAAGGCAGACTGATGACAGCAGTTACACTTCTCTTCCCTTCCAGATCTGGGCCACCCAGCTTGCAGATGAAAATACTACCTCATCTGGCTCCTAGGCTGCCATCTCTGTATGCAGGATTGCAAGGAGAGGCGTTCGTGTTAACCTCAGAGAGATAAACTCAAGCTCACCCTTAGGGTCAATCACTGTCATGCCCTGAGCACATACTGGGAAACAAGCTGGCAAGTCCTGTGACGCCACTCAGTTAGGATTTTGGAATGAAGACCATAAAATACAGTTGAGAAACAAAAAGATAGGTGGGATGGCCAGAGAGAAGAAACAAACCTATGAATAAAAAACACCAAAAAAGTCAATTGTGATGATGAGGAAAGATAACCAGAAAGGCAAATAAAGTGGGAAGATGCAGTTGTCTTGCATGTCACAAAGCCAAACTTAGTCAAAGAGGAGTCTGATCGAGTCACAGACTTCAACTAATTTTATCCTCCAGCCACTGGAATTAGCTGACCATGTCTTGCACATTGAAGGACTGGACCTGTGTTTGCATGCAAGAAGTTAATCAAACTCGGGCCCTTTTGTGCAGCCCAGAATATCAGAGTATATCAGATAAGTAAGGGAGACAAACTTGACCTAGAGCTGTGAAGGAAAGTTTTGTTTCTTCTTATTCTACAGTAAACCTCTGTTTAACTGAGCAGCAGTTCCTCCTTTCAGATCTAGGTCTCTACTGAAACTGGGTATGGTCTTTGGTTTCAGAAGTAGAAAAGCATCTACCCACTTGTGTGATTAGCGTTTTTATGGGTGTCTAAGAGAGTGTTAACAAAACCAGAGAGTATCTGTTTAAACTATTTCAGCAGCTAAGAGAGTTACATATAGTGTCAGATATTTTTCAGATTAGTTCTTTTAGCAGCTGATAACATATGGGTCTGAGCTGAAATGCTATGATGTAAGCCCTGCAACAGGCCTGCGAGGCAAATTAAGCAATAACACGCATGATGCTCTAGCATCATAACAAACTCTATTTCTAAAGGGTGCAGAGGGGAAGAGGTATTCCCTCCCCTTCACTCTCCTAGCGTTCGCCCCTCAGGCACAAGATGACAGACTCTGCGCTAAGTATCTTGGGCTGCTTTCTACGCCTGAATGTGCCAGCTGTCCGCCTGGCAGCCTGCAAAAGCAGGACAGAAGGGCAGCGCCTAGAGGAGCTGGCCGGAGAGCTCCTTGCCTCTCTGGGGCACCTTTGGGGTCCTCCTCCAGATCTGCCCCCCACTTAGGTGGGGAAAAGGGGAAGCTGGACATCCGGAGAGAAGGGCCCAAGGAAGGACGAAAGGTGGGGAAACCAAGGTGCGAACGTGGGGAGCTGCAGGGAGCCAGGAGGACAGTAGGATATATGCAGGGTGCACTCAGCAATGCACGGTGTAAGCCTGGGATAGACCCGTGCTGAATGAGAGAGCTTAAGGAATGCACTGGGAGGGAGGAGGAACGGCCCCCGCTTCTTCCCCTCCTCCTGTACACTGAATTTCTGCATGATACTCAACCTTCCGTAGCTATCACATGGAGGAGAGGAAAGAAGGAAGAGAGGGAAAAAGGAGACAGTGAGGAAAAACAAATGAAAAGAACAAGGTGGGAGTAGAAAACCAGGAAGACAATGGTATGGAAAGGGAGAAAAAAGGTAGAGAGATGAAGCTGGAGGTGGAGAGAAGTAAGAGGCTGTTTCACACATAGGCCTGTCACACTCATCCTGGGCACTTTCACTTGTGCTCAGGAGGGGAAATGGGGCCTGGCACGGCGCAGAGGAGCACAGCATTGAAACAGCCCAGCAGCCTGGGGCAGCTGCAGGACCATGAGTGGCGCTATATGCCCCTGGTGTCGCTGGCCAAGATCTCTGCTGTAAGACATCTGTTATGAAACTCGATGGTGCTAGACCTATGGTTGTGTGTTTGTCTGTCCGGGCAGACAAACATTCCCTGCTGAAGGGAGCTGGCGAGGGACGCTCAACGGATGGTTTCGTGAGTCCTGGTCCTGAGCCATGCTTTGGCTGACATCTCCAGCTTTGTCCAGGGGAACAAGGGCAGTCAGGGCTAACTCTGAGGCAGTCTTGTGGCCACGCTGCTGCTCAGGCAGGTCTCAAGGAGGGGTGCCAGGGAACACCTGTGCCAGAAGTGTGCCATAGGGGTGCCATAGGTGATCACATATGGGTCACCACGAGGCAGGGGAAAGATGCACTGTAGAGGAAAGAGGTGCACTTAGGAAAAGCCAAACTTACAAAAGACCCGTTGCACTGAACGCTGAGACCTTCTGAAGTCTAGCCACACGTCCCTGCAGCAGAGCCTGCATAACTGGACTCCTGAAACTAAGCTTGTGCCTTTCTGCATGCTTGGAAATCAAGCCTGGGCTCAGCATCAAAGTGAAGAAGCACTCTCAAACACGCAGAGACAGGCTCCTGTGTTCTTATGGCACTGAAAACTCCCATTTTGAAAATTCATTATACTGCTTAGCTGAACTGCACAAAGCTCAATTATTCCTTATTGGCAGTAGTCTAGCCAGGAAATTCAAACCTCTGAGGTGAGGTCATTAAAGCTGCACTTTTAGAAACTCAGAGGTGTTTAGAAAGCCTGTTAATGACTGTACTAATCCTTTAGACAATGCTGGCTCCTGAGATTTCCTGAGTATTTGCATTTTAATAGCAGTCGGGCCCAGATCACTCCTCTCCCTACTGACCGTGGTACTTCCTTCTGGACATAATCGGTGATGACTTCTCTAGGGCCACGCATGCAGGGTAAGGCAGAGTCAGAAGAGCATCAGAAGCTGGCCCTGAGCATTTCTTAGCAGATGCAAGTCCCTTTTGTTTCTTTACCACAGAGCTGACATCATTTGTTTGCTATGTTTATCTGACACCTAGGAGGCTTCTACCCATTATGGAACGAGCTGCCTATTTTTTCCAAAGCCATGTCCTTTCAAGTACCTTACCCCTGGAAGCTCAACAAGCCAAATGGTTAGCAGGGAGAGAGAGAGAGAGTCTGGAGCCAGAATACGGTTTTAATGACAGAGTGGAAACCACATGCTTAATCCATGAAAAATGCCTATGACAAAATATGAACAACTGAATTCATAATCGTAGTAACACTGGGAACAGACCTCAGCATAACAGTTGTATTCTTTCAATCAGGCAAAGTAGCTGTTGCCCAGCAACTCTCACTCTTTCCAGCTGGAGAGTCACATTCCCAAACATGTCCTGTTCAAGACAAGACTTCCTTCCAGGGGGGGAGCTGAAGCCCCTACACAGCCGAGGGAACAGCAAAATTCTGCAGACCGGTCATATTTAATGAACTTTGTCAGATTATTGAGATCAATGATCTTCTAGCAAATTTGGCTGGCGTGGTTGAAAAGCAACTATACTGTGTTAATGCAGCTGCAGAACAGCAACCTACAGCACCTACAGCTGCAACAGTGGACGAGTGCATGCTGCTCAGCACTTCTGGTGGTCAGCAGCTGTCTCGTACACCTGGCCCCTCATACACCGGGGCCAGGTCTTAAACCACCAGCTATACATGGTTTCACAAGGACATCTAGGCACCCAAATCTGGATGATATGGGCACTGAGGTCTCCAGCACAGATGAATTTTGGAGTCAGGATTTGAACCTGATTATAGACCCTTGGGTTATTGACGGGTGCAGGGGTTCCTGGGTAAGGCCTTATCCAAGGACAGTCACTTCTCTGGCTTAGTAGCTTACACAGCACTGAACATGTTGCACAAAGGGTGTTGAGACTGATACATAAAGACTTACTGGAAAAGTCTGTAGCTGATAGCATACATTGGCTCTAACGATGGAAGTTACTTTGGGAGAAAATAAAAATGAAATGAGAAAAAAGGTAAAGGGAAAACTCTTCCTAATGGCAGGAAGAGAAGTAAGGGTTGTCCCCAAACAAGTGTCCTCCTCTTGGTGTCTTCTCCAGGGCAGCAGGTTGTCCCCCACCATGACACCTTCCCATAGTAACAATACAGTTTTTTACTAGACCAAGAGACTCCTTCCTGGTTGTCCCTGCTTACAGTGTTGTTCACACTGATGGGAGCACACTTTAGTCAGGAGTAGGTGCTGCACACTAGTTGGCTGTTAAGCTCTGTGCATGTATGTTACTGGGCACCTAAATGCAAACAAACACTACAGGCAGAGGGTAGGAGAAAGAGGGAAATAAGTTATGGTTTTCATTTCAGTGGCTGCTGCTTCCCATGAGAACCCACCATAGAAACATTATCAGAGTTTGCAGGTGCAAACAGAGAACAACAGCACGAGAACGACAAGGGGAAAATGCTGCAGCAGTCTGGAAAAGCACTGCCACAGCAGCTAGGGTGAGAAAGTGGAGAGGTGCAAGGGAAAGGTAGAGCTGCATGTAGAAAAGGCCCTCGGTGTTACGAAAACCAGGGCACTAATGCAGCTAATAGCTTCCACGAGGGAGAGTCCAAGAGCTGGACTGCTCCAGACCTGTTGGGGCAGAGATTTGAGCTGATGTCCCCCACGTCCCAGTTAGACAATCATTACAGTCCAGGCTGCTCTACATGAGGCTACGCTCTCACACGCAGAGGCAGGGGCACCCAGTTTAGGTGCTGGAAAGCATTTATACCGAGAATCCTAAGGAAGGTTACCTGTGCTTGCTCTGCTCTCTTCCTCTACAGCTCACTTGCGCCAGGCTTCGGCAGGAGCAAGCTCATCGTGCTTCCTCAGGCACTACGTTCTCCCTATATGTTGCATGGAAAAGTTTGTGCATTTAGCCTGAAGACAGGGAGAGTCAGAGGCATATCCCTCAGCTGTATGGTGGATCTGGGGACTAGAGCCACCATACAGGAGCATCTTTAGCCAGAGAGTAGCCCTTGAGCTGTTGTTTAGTGAAAACAGGGACCCTCAGTAATGACTGGTCAATTAACGGACATTGTCGCCTCAGATGTTGCTGCAGCCTGTGGATGCTCTCTTAGGAACACAGAGACTGATGTTGGAATTTAACCTACAAATACAGAAAGACTGGTTATTTCTATCTCCAGCCCCTACTGGTTGCGTAGGCACCCTATATTCACAAGACACCTGCAATAACCTGAGTTGCAGCCCCCTGGACTTTCCCTCTTCGTCTTTCAGTGGATGTTCGGGATACTCTGCCAACACAGACAAGGTGTTTCTCTCAAGCCTGAGGAGCGAAAAGAAGCACTTTGAGACTAGCAGGCAGTAAAAGCCCTATTAGAAAAGCTATTCACCATATGTTTCATTTCAAATAAAGTCTAGCCTGAAAAGCAGCATTGTAAAATGAGTCTCCCTTAAAGGAGAGAGATTTTTGTTTCTGTATACCTCAAGTTGCTGATTTAGTGTCATGAAGAAAGTAAAACTCCATTTTTCCTTTAAATCTGCTCTTTTCCCAGCACAACCAGCAAAGCTTCAGTCATACACATTCTCCTCTGCCGTCTGTGTGTCACTGACTGAATTACTTGGTAAGTCCCCGTGGGGAACAAATTCTAAGACCACTCTGTACTATTTTAAATCATCTACCTGAGAAGCTGAATGGAAGGCTTTCTATTTTCAAGAGCAAAAAATGAAGCTTTCTGGAAAAAGGTGTGCATGGGAAAAACATAAGTAATTTAGCTTCTGCAAACATATCAAGAGAGAAGGAGCATTTAAAAGAGTGGGGGGGGGGGGGGGGAGGGAAGAAATGTTATAGTGCTTTAGGATAGCCTGAGGTAGAGATGGAAGGCAGGAAAGGAAGGAAAATTTGTAGAGACAAAGAAGAGGATAAAAAACTGTCAGTTAAGAGAAATGTTATTTTTACAGTTTCTTACTGTAGTATAGTAAGCATTTTTACAATGTTTTTAGGGTTTCTTATAGAAAAGATAGAGCAGGAAATCATTTGGGCAGGAAGCAAATGCACTGTTCTCAAATCCCTTTTTGTAGGTGGGTGTTGGCTTGTTTACCTTTACATGAAAACTTTCAGCAAGGTTCTTCTGCTACTGTCACAACCATAGTTTCTTTGTCCAAGAGATCAAAGGGCAGTTAGCTCCGTCTGACTGGGACCCAATATACCTGAAAAAGGAAGACAGTTGAAGGAGCCTGGGCTTGGCCTCATCTCCAGTCTGAATCTCTAGGCTGAGGAGTTTAAACTGGATGGTTTTTCGCCAAGTTCCCCCCATTCTGGAAGAAGTTTTTCGGCTGTCACTGTGCCAGAGGTTTAATTAACTCATTAGCATGTAGCTCAAGTTAACTGACAGCCTGCTCATGGTAAAAGTCTCAACTAAACTAGACATCCAGGAACCTGAAGAGCATTAGGTCTGCAATCATTGCAGCAGTTTTTCTATTTTCGTACTTCCATAATTATCTGATAGCACTGGAGCTTGCATTCGCTATTGTCAGCCTTCTTCAAAAACTGTACTCGCCAGAAATATGGAGCTGAGCAAATCTAACAGTTCTTGTTATTTGTGTATTATGTATTCATCAGCTTCTGACCCAAAAGTCATATTCAAGTCATTTGTTTAAGCTGTGTTCGGCAACCCAGTAGGTTAGATTTTGATCTCTGTGAGCACATCAGCCTTAAAAGGATTTCAAGAAAATATTCATGCATGCTATGACTGGGAGTTCTGTCAAAGGGTCTTGACAGAGTCTTGCTACCATATCACCAAGAGTTTTTACATTTAAGCCTACTTCTTCTCTTACATGCTGAAAATAACAGCATACAGGAGGGAGAAGTGGGGAGAGAGGGACAAGTCCCTCATCTCCGGTTCTTGATGTGCCTGCCGTGGGTGGGTTTCCAACTGGAGAAATAGGACAAGCTTCTGTGGCTGAAGGGAATGAGCAGTACCGAGCCTCCTGTACTAAAATGACCGTCACATTTGAGGCCTGACAATGCTGTTAGAGCCAGTGGCTCAGTCCAGTACTGCACAGGGACATGTCCATCCCCAGACCTCTGAGTGGAGCAAGAAGCTCTCCTGCTCCGTCTTGCTCTGCCCTTGTTTCTACAGAGGCGGTTACGAGGATCAGAGGCTCCTAGGCTTTCTGCGGCTGCTGCTGCATTAGATGGTGTAAAGCAGTGAAGAATCTACCCTCGTTATGTTTTTGAAAAGATGTAATTAGGTGATGTTTTCTTTCTCCATGTGCGTTGCTGCACAACATCACCAGATATAAACAAGATTTGTCACTCTAAGGGGGCAGAGGGAGATCTTGCTCAGGCTGTTATGTATGTCAGGAACAACTTAATCACGGGTAGGGTTGCTTACTTGCCTAAGACCATTGCTATATCTTTCAGGAATCACCAATGTTCCACTTAGGAAATATTTTTGCCTCTGGTGATTTGTATGTGTATGTTAGCTATCCAGCAAAAGATGGCATGACTAAATAATCCAACAAGTGTTTTATCAGCTTGTGTTTGCTCCCGATTCAAAGACAATGCCCCAAAACAGTCATTCCCCAGGAATGCAGATCTTAGAGCTTTGGCATTAAATTTCACTTAATGGAATTTGCTGCACAGATAAAACACAAAAACAGCAAGTCCTGACTCTGAGGACATTTCCTCTGATAACAAACAGTCGACATAGGAAAAAATATAAATTATCCACTGGTTTGTCTGAGGTCAATGATTTAAAAAAACAAAGTTTAAAAAAAATCCAGACAATCACCCCAGAAGAATGGATTTCAAATTGATGAGGTATTTCATCCTGATCTTTAAGTCATATGAGCTCACTTGTTGCTGAATGTACTTTAGAGGACCGGCAGCAGAAGCTGCAGAGGAGCTGTGTAGCCATTTCAGCAGCCAAGAGAAGCCATGTTTCATTCTTGCCCGTCTAAGAGCCACCTGGACAGCAAAGTGAGACAAAGGCCTGGCCCTGACCAGGAAAGTGGCAATGAGTGTAACCAGATACTTCAGATGTCTTTGGAACAAAACCAACATCTACTGACCTGCTGGTCCCTATGGTCTCCTGTGTGTGATCTCCCCCAGGGCAGTCATGGGCAACCTTTTTTCAACATACCACATTTGCTCTTCCAGACTGGAGACCTGCAGAAACTGCTTTTAGCTGCTGCTGGTAGACACGCAGAGGAAAACAGAGTATGCTTTCACCTTTCCAGGCTATTGCTACCTTTTACTCACCCTGCAATCTTCATATGTTCTGCCACCACGTCATCTTTGGCATCCTGAGTCATGGGTTGCTGACCTCTCTTCTATTGACTGAGGTTGCAACGTAGATGGAAGAGACCTGAAAGGGGTGGAATATGTTCTAAAACTTTGACAATTGTTTGGCCGGCAATTGTCTCCTTTAGCTCCATTAGCTACTCCTTTGGCTTACCAGTCGGACATGAAAGTTAGTGGAGCTTCTCCTCTGAACTGTCAAGGCCCCAGAAATCTTATCAAGGCATCAGGTAGAGATCATGTAATGGGAAGAAGATGCACAATCTCTAACTGCTTCTCTGCAAAAGGGCATAAGCCTTGCTACTGCCTACATCGTGCCTCATTCTCCTTTTATGGCCCTCCATTTGAACTTGTGAACTTCCCTCACTTTGCGCAGGAGGGTGATTGAGTTCTTTATGCCAAAGCCAGGACCTGAACAGAGAGACCTAAAACACACGTGCTATTCTCCAATAGTAGGTCGAATCTGCAATATAAACTACCTGACAGCATTGTTCTGCATAGCACATTTATCTGCCCGCTAAAGGAGTCAGAGGTGTTCTACGTCTCTTTTCTCAGGTCCTTGCTTTAGCGTAAAGAACTCAACCATCCCCCTGTGCAAAGCAAATGTGCTACGCAGAACGATGTGCCCATAGGGGAGCTTTCCTCTCGTTTCCTGTCTACTGCTTGTCTCTCTGAACGACAGCCCTGAAATTAAGGTGTATGAACTTTATGGTGCATTTGCCGTCTCTGTTTAAAAGCACTTCCGCTCTAGAGGATGTTACAAAAGAAATACTAAGTGGTTTGACATTTGCCGTCACAACTTGCAGTGTGCATGCTCTTTTCAGGAGCAGGTTTCATGCCTCATGTAAGCGAGAGTCTACTAACAGCACTAGGCGTAGATAGGTACAGGCCTAGGACTTCCTCATGAAGAAGGGAGCAGAGAAGGTAACTCGCTGCCCTGAGCAGTCAGACTTCCTTCCCTTCTCTGAAGGCACAGGTATTGCAAGACTGTCTGGAACAGATACAATTGCAATGAGAACGGAGGTTTGCTACAGGACTTGCAAGTTGTTAACCCTCACGCAAGGAATGGGAATAATGGTAGAGAAAACCATTTCCCCTGGGACAGAACGCCACTCTCTGTAGTTGCCGGTGATTTCCCGCTACACCCGTGTGCCCAACCAGTATCGGCCTTCCTAAGCGTTGGTGAAGATGTAGTGAGGAAGCCACCGCTCATGAAGAGTGACAGCTTGACTGGCCTCCATAACACTGAGGAGCCTGTTCTTGTCAGGAGCCAGGTGGCTGTCTTCTTTCTAATTTGCAGCACCTGTAGTAAGCTGACAGTGATAAATGGCAAAATTTGCCTGGGGCAGAGCTGTTTCTTCTCAGCCTACCTTGGCAATAATCAAGTCCTGCGAAATGATACATTCTTGCCCCTAGGAAGTCTGCAGGTTTCTATCTAGTTCTGTAGTTTGGAGGGCAAAAGAAGATGACAGCAGACAGGAGAAGTTATTTTTAGAGTGGGCTGGAAAATTGATTTGTTCCAACCATAAAGAAGCATGGGTGAGAATAAAAATAGAAACCCTTGGTCAGACATCTCGTTCTCTATCCATACTAGTGGCTTTTGATAGAATGTGGACATGAGCGTTTTGGGGCTACCGATATTTACTTTTACTTCCCTCCTGCCTTTCCTTAAATATTTTCCTTTGCCAATATCCTTATATAGCGAAAAATGAATGTTTCAGGAAATACTCCCGTTTCAATGAAAACCTCTCTTAGGCCTGGTTTTCTTAAGGAATCAGGCTACACAACTGTGGTGTTCATTTGCCATCAGTCTCTATTCTATAACAGTTGTTGAAGCTATCGGCCAATATCTCAGAACTAAATTTCTACAAGTTTCGTGCAAGCTGACACTTGAGTTGGGGATCAGCTCTAAGAGTAACTATGACTTGAGACCTCCACAGGTTTTCTTTGGCCCGATGGCTGCCCCACTGTCTTTTATCTCTTACCCAGTGAGCCATTAAAGACCAGCTTGTCAGGTGAGACAGTGGAGAGGAAAGGTTAGAGGACGAGGTACTGCTTAGAGTTAAATCCTGTAAGATCTTCTTTGAGAAGTGTGCTGGAGTTGTAAGAAAGCCACCTTTGTTAGTACTTTTGCTACTTTGATAAACCTTCTGAGAAGAACCAAAATGTCCATCCCTCTTTATTCACGGCTCCTAATGAGTGCGTCTTAGGGACACATTGCCCTTTTTTGTAGCTCATTGCTGCTGTCAATGAACAAATGTTAAAATCCAACTACTCCTATTGCCTGTGTGGTTCTAGGACAAAACTGGCACCAGCAGCTCTCTGGGAGGGAAAGTGGAAGGATCACCTTGGAATAAGCATCTGGACAAGAGCCAAAACAAAACACATTTCAGCCCGGAGAGGAGTGATGAGATTTTACCAGTGTCACAGCTTGCGCTTCATTCTCCTCTTGAGAACTCAAGGGGTGGCATGCTAAAGACATAAATCTCCAAGGCAGACAACCTTTTTTGCTAGGGCCACTAGTAGAGTGCAATGGAAGAGCCACTAAGTCATGTAGGTCTCTAGATAGATAAAATTATATGAAGTTGAGACTTGCTCTCCACTTAAACTGAAATCGGACCCCCAGTTGATCCAATCGTGAATGACACCTGGATATCTTTGACTCTCCTGCCATGATGTGGGTTCATCACTCCCTCACGGGTTTTGCCCATGGCAAGTGGTGATCTGAACCTCCACCACTTCTCTGAAGTTTCCCCAGGACAGCTTGTAACCTTTAATAGTAGAGCTGTGGGCTGCTACAAAAACAAAGACAGGCAGTGCTGTGCTGAAACTTCTTTTAGAAAAAGACCTTCCATTGATGCCTGCATTCCAAATTACAAGCGTTGGGAGCCTATTTTAATCACTAATTTCAGCTTTCACGGGACCAGCTGTCATTGGAGAAATGCAATTAGATTCTTCTCTGTCTCCACAAACACGATGCCTGGCAAATGCAATTTCCTCTGTGTGCAGAAGAAGAAATATCTTGCTCTGTGCATAAGTCCTGACACTTTTCTTGTGTGGTT
The DNA here is from genome assembly GCF_040807025.1 of Struthio camelus. Lineage (NCBI taxonomy): Eukaryota > Metazoa > Chordata > Aves > Struthioniformes > Struthionidae > Struthio > Struthio camelus. The sequence continues at coordinate 12,259,436 of NC_090982.1, read as the reverse complement.
CCTCAACACTGTCTCCATACAGTGTTTGGGCCAGTTTATCTAAATTGAGCTCTTGTGCAAGGCTGGCTGTAAAAGCACTTTTAGTGATTTAACAAATTATTGTGATTTAACTAATTATTGTGGTTGCACATCTAAACATATCTGTGTGAGTTAATCCAGCATAAGCCACTCCAGCATGGCTTTTTAGTGTATCATTAGGGCTCTGAAAAGGTGAATTCTGGTGAGTCAACTGCAGCAGTTTAGTGATTTCTAAGATCCAGGTCCTCCCCACTGCCACAGTAGGAGCAACCATTCTGGTTCCCAGCCCTGCTGAGGCTGGGCTGTGAGCAGCAGCAGCTGACAGGAGGACTAACTAGCTAGCTAGCTTTATCTTTACATAGTAGTGTTAATGAGCTGATATTCTACTACTCCTATGACTACCAGAGCTGGAGGTGTGTGTAAAATCTTGCCTATGAGACATGTTCATAACATTCATGTTTACCTTTTGTACTTTTTGCCAAAAGGTGGTACTCTTTTCCTGCCTGTACAGCAACAGTAGAATCAAACTTTAGGTCACAGGCTGTTTCCTTAGGCAGGGAAATATCTGCCAGTGGAAGCACTGAAAGTACCTGTCTTGGGCATAGATCTGGAGCATATTTTAAGAAATTATTTACAAAAGCCAAGGTCAGACAGAAAATCTGCAGAATGATAGCAGGGGCACTATCTCTGCCCCAAATCCTGGCTCACTATTTCAGTTTACCCAACTTCATTCAAACCCAGAAGGCTTTCTAATCATATTTTATCCTCTCCAACCTCCACTCTGAGACTGATGCGCGGCTTACCTTCTCATTCATTCAATTTACAGCACCTAGTCACAACTCTACATAAAATGATACAGGTTTGCATAGAGAAAATATAAGGGCTTCGGCCCACAGATTTTTGTGATATACCTTCCCTTCCAGATGTCTATTATATGTAAGTGGAATTAATCCTCCTCATTCTGGTGCTATGGGCATGGCAAGGTCACTGGACTGTTACTGGCTACAGATGTTAGTCTTCCTTTCCTTGTTTCATAAAGTAATTTTGCTGTGCTCTTCTCAGTCATTCAATATCTTTTCCTTGCGATTTTCCTGCCCTCTCTTTCCAGACACAGATTCAGACTTTCTGAACTTGTGGGTACTTACTAAATAAACTATCTGAAAGTCATATATTAAAAAAGAGGTTACTAAGCAACTTGAACTCTGACTTTGTGCATCTTGCTTACAGAGGACCTGGCTAATACCGCATATCCAGTGGCTGAGCAAGGCACAGCAAGCCAATTGCCTCTGTCCCGTGCATTCCCTTTTCTCCTGCCTGAAGCAATGCCTACTCGGCCCCATCCTTTTGCTTTGCCTCTTCTACCCTGAAGACCCCTGTTCCTTAGACTCCTCCTCACCCTGAGGCAAGCGCGCATCACAGGCAGGACTGGGTGCTCTCAGCAAAAATAGGATTGTGAGGAGATTGAAAAGGTTAGGAATAGTGGCCCCAGAGAGAGGAATTATGAGTCTGGCTTCCAAGGGAGGGAAGGTGCACTCTGTGTTTGCGGGGGTCAGCACCCAGAAGAAGATCAGAGCTAGAAGAAAAACACCCACGTTGCATGGCTAGTTTTATGTAGCCTGATGAAAACTGAACATGAGTCCAGGGAAAATAGTTCTTATCTCTCTGGGTTTCCGCTGATACCTTCTTTATTCCAATCTGTTTACAGATAGAGAGAAGGCGTTTGGGAAACAGTATTTATTCCAGCTTAGTCCTTTGTCATTATTCCGTTTTATGTATATAAACATTCGGAAAACACATGCCTAAGGCTGTGGATAGGTATTTTTCTAGGCATATCTCTCCTGTACCACAGTGTTGCAAGAATTTGCATTACCAATAAGTCCGGCCTCCTCAGAAACCAAGATCATGGAGCAGGGCTACACAGGGAGGTCAGCCAGTATCCCTGAGCAAGGGCAACCGTGGTCATATGCAACCTGACAGATACCAGTATAGGAGGATCTTCCAGACCTTCAAACATGGAGACAGCAAGTGTTCCTAGAGTGACTTTTTTCTCACCAGTGCTTGGTTATCTTTACTGTTAGAAAGATGTTTCTGATGTCCACCCCGACTCTTCTTGCATGTCCTTTCACCTTACTGCTGGTCAGCCTGCCAGCCTTGGACAAGTTATTCCTTTGCTCTGAACACAAGTGCAAAACACAGAAAGCTGATTTTTATGTCTCAGTCTTCTACTCTGTAGATCAAATGATTTTTCTGTGTGGGACACATTTTCCAGACCATGGTTGCCCCTCTCTGGACTGCTTCCAATTGGCCACTTCTTTCTCAAAGTGCTGCATCCAAAAGAGAGCAACGGCTGATGCCGCACTCATGGGGACTCCTGTGGGGAGACACAGCTCTGCTGAGGATGAGTGGTAGGGAGCCAGCCCCAGGGAAGGAGGAAAAGCACAGGTCATGGTAAGACTGGTGAAAACCCATTGATGGAAAGAAGGTGAGAGTTACTGTGTATTACAGCATCAGTCTTTGTCACACAACTTGCATTCAGCTATATGTCCCTTCCACAGAGCTGGTCTTGTGTCAGGAGTCATCCATCCTCTCTTTACATAGCTGATTATTGCCACCTAGAAAAATAGGAAGGGGTGTTGGTTTATCTGCTGAAAACTGTCATCAGTTATGCCTTCAAATGGGTTACAGCCTAACAGTAACTGCTCAGTATTTTTCTTTGAGGCTCAGGAAGACCCTCCTAACAGGTCCAGCAAAGGAAAGAATCCCACTAAAACTTCACAGGCCCCAACATACGCTGGCACAAAGCTATTCTGAGCAAATTGGAGAGTTTTATGTTTAGGGGTTTCATTCCGGAAATTAAAACTTTACAGAATTTCCCATGTTTGCTACAAACTTTTGTTGTCCTGACCTTTGCACAGAGAAGGAGGACCCTCAACTTATGTAGTGGATTTTCCACATGCAGATTTCCATTCACAGATGGAAATGTTGCTTCTACTTTCAAAGGTAAACTTAATTCGTGATAAATGTGGTGCTTTTGTGATGGGAGAGGAATGCGGAGGGAAAGAGATCAAGAGAAAGAAATAGGAAATTGAGGAAGCACAGTGATGGAAGATCTAGAGGAGATCCAATGAAATGTTGAATTGTAGACACCACTGAATAGGGTGGCCTTCAGCTAGGTTGTAGCTACCTGTCAGGTAGCATAGATGCAGCATCATGTAGCACCCATCTCTGGATGGATGATGTGGAAGAGAAAGGACGATGTGGACGAGGACCGCCCTGCTGCAAGGAGAAAAGGACAGTCAGTGATCTTGGGCTACTCAGAAAGGATAGCCTCAGAATAAAATATTTTTGTAGGCTTTATTATCATCTTTTATTGTTCAACATTTCCGAGATTCGTACAATGAACAGCTTCCTTCACTGCCCACTGTTCTCTTCCTTACCACAAGACACACAGGTGGCATCTCGGCCTCCTGTTGCCCTGCTAATACTCACAAGAAGGAAAAGTTGCTGCAGAGCCATGGGGAGACTGTCTTTCTCCTCTGTGCTTGTACAGCACCTGGCACTGGGGTGGGCCAAATGGTTGCCACAGAGGCTGCCACACACATAATAACGAATGTGAGCTCTGCCAGAGTCAGCATACCCTGCTTAAGGCCTTTACCTGCCAGTCCTGGTACTTGCTTAAAAATAAGGCAAAATTCATCACGAAACTCGGCTGAAGGAGGTGTCAATCTCAGAAGTCTGTCTCACTGCAAACAAGTGCGTCCCTACAATGGTGGATGTTGGCCTTCAGAGACTGGTGAGCCCTGAGTACCTGCAGGCAGGTCCCTGAGAAACCTCTTTCCCCCCTCTGCCTTTGCCCTTAGCCCTGCTCTCCCTGCTCACACCAAGCCAAATGCCTAAAACATTTCCAGTAACAAAGCTGAAAGCCAAAGTAAGCTCTAGGAGCTGAAAAATTCGCAGTGCATTTCCCGCTCATGGGATCCATTCCAGCTGCTCTAACACTGCAGACCAAAGCTCCCCAGGGTTTCAATATGTGGGAATTAGACCTGTCTCCCACATCTGCCTTTGGTATGAATAGAGCACTTGGACAAATCCTGAGCTCCAGGCTATCTACCACATCTCCTTTAAGCACTGGCCACGCAAATGACCGCCTTGCGATGCCAAGAGCTGGTCTCAGATAGCGCCAGTACCTGGTGTGGGAGGTTGTGGGGCTGGAGTGAAGCCACAGTATTGCATCAAGGAAGCATGAGGCGCAGATATTGCCACCACGGGCTGGGGGAAGGAGGAGCCCAAGGGTGCCAGTTACTCCTCCAGAGTCTGAGGCTTGGCAGGTCTGAGGTAGGTGCCCCTATGGATGCACTACTGGCCCCAGTATGTCACAATGCCATCCCGGCAGGGCTACCACTTCATACCATAAGGGACTCTATGCTAGCTCAGACTTCGATGAAACCAAAGAAGTCAGCCCCATGTAAAAACTGCACCCAAATGCGGTTATGGTAGCTAAGCCCAGGACGCTCCCTGTCTCCATTATGTAGCGTCAGAAACACTGAATAGCTCTGCTGTCCCATCTCTAATCTCCTTTTGCTGCCCCATCAACCTCAAAAATGTAAAATGGCTGAAGCAGGGCAAAGCAAAGGATTGTCCACCCTGGTATGCTGTCCTTCACGTAGTCCAGCGGCAGACTCCAAGGGGGAAAGAAAACAGACAGACAAATGTTTACTATTTGCCATCATAATCTCTCAGCCTGCAGTGATTTGCATTTTAGGGACTTGCAGAGGTGGAGGTGATATCTCCGTTTTTAACAGTCCTTAAGAATTTCTCTTCCACTGATTTACACTGTAACTTTCTGAGATCTTCCAAACTTCTCACACGGTGGGGCAACGGACTCCACAGCTCAGCTGGGCCCACTGGCACCTCCTTTCCAGTGTCTGTTCTCAGGTGCCACCTGATCCTTTTCTCTGAGGAGTGTTCCTTCTTTCTTGTAACGCCAGAAACAGTAAATAATGAGTGCCTGTTCGTCTTCTCCATTGCACCTGGCTTTTAGCCTAAACACCAGCATGTTTCATGTCAGGCACCCCTTCTCAAAAAGATATGTCCTGCTTGTGTTCAATCATCCTTCATGATGTAGCCAAGGCACACCCTGGTTGCCTCAGTTGTGCTTCTCTGGCTTCACGGAATTCTTCTGTGATGCACAGATTGGACCTGGTGTTCACGATGTGAGTATCCTAGGCATATACGCATTAACATACTAATACAGTCTGTATTGTTCACTTTCCATTCCTGTTAATTTTTATCATTACTTACTTTGTTCATTTTATTCTTCATTGAGCTAATATTTTTAAAGACCAATCCACAGTAACACCAAAATCAGTTTCTTAGTGAAAATACAGAATTCAGAGTCTACTGCTGTGTATACAGTATTGACACTGCTCTTTCCACGCGTGGACTGCTTTGCATTAACCAGCACAGAGCTTAATCTGCAGTCTTTCATCGAGTCATTTTGCATCTTGAGGCTTCTGTAACCCTTCTGAGCTGCCTGTTGTTTTTACTAACTCAGTATGTTTGTTAAACTTTGCTGCCTCGTTATCCATCCTCCCTTTCCTCCAGCCCTTTGTCAACATGCTGGGCAACGTGCATATCTGAAAAGATCTAGTTCATTAGCAGCCTGACTTCATTGTGAAATCTGACTTTTTAGTCACACACTATTGCCTGTCTTTCAAACTATTATTTACCTATGCAATACCTTTCTGCCTTAGCTCACGGTAGCTTACCTTCTTCAAAAACCTGTAATGAAGTTCCCTATCAAAAGATCTTCTAGAAACCCACAGAAATAGCTAAGAACTGGGTCCTCCTCACAAACATGCTCAGTGACACCTCCAAAGAAATCTTGCAGATCAGTGTAACATGAGTTCTCTCTGCAAAACCAGATGACTTTGTTGATCATATTTGCTGCATCTACGAATTCTGTCTTCTGTTGCCTAATGAGGATATGAGGATTACGAGCCTGAAGTGTCCAGGATGGCCCCCTGCCTAGCTCTTTTAAAACCGATATACTGTTATTGGCCACCCGCTGTTTCTGTACTGAACGTATTTTGAGTGATATCTCGCATGCCGCTAGCTGATGCTGCAACTTCATACTTGGGCTCCTTCTGAAGCTTTGGCTGAATGTCATTGTTCATGGTGACTTTTTTTGTCTTTGCTTTATGAATTGTTCTGCAGTTTCACATAGAGATAGATACTCCAGCATATCCAAAGAGAAAGTGGACTGTGAACTTTAAAGAACTCCTTTCAAGTGAATACAAATGTGAAGAATTTGTTTAGTTTTCTATGACCTTATCTCTAGCACACTGACCTCTATGACCACCAACACCTTTTATGCAGCTTTTGAAAGTCATCCTACTACTGAAGAGTGGGAAAGAAAGACTTTTTATTGGTTTTACTGCCTTTAGCAAGTTGCTCCTCAAAGGCTTTTTGGCCTGACTGTTCGTAACTAACCAGCTGGAAAGGTTCCTACTGTCCTTATTTGGTCTCATTTGAGCTTGTTTTCTTACTCTTGGCAGTATCTTTTACCCTGCTGTTTAATCATGTCCACCTTTGGCTTTCAAAGTAGACCTTGCACACTGCTTGGGGCCAAGTCAACACCTGGCCTCACATTGCAGCGCTCTATTAATTACCATTCTCCCAGTAAGTTCCTGAAATAGCCAATATATTAGTAGTCTCATTTAAAACTATGTCGCCCGGTTCTCTCACATTATTTCTTTGATTTCCAGCATTTGCAGAGAAGTATATGTATACATATGTATGTATATAGTTTGATTATTAATATATGTATTTGATTTTTGAGTTTGATTACTAATGCATGTACATATATACTGATTTCCTACATGTCTGTATTATGCTGAAAAGAGATTTGTTATCCATTCAGACTTCTCTTTTCTTTACCATGAGCCTTGTCAGCTGCTATTATATCCTTTTTTTTTGAGGGCACAAAGTTTCTCTGGCTTCATCCCTACAGATGCACCATTAGAAACTGTGTGCTCTTCTCTACTTCCTCTGATTTCCGTGTTTTTTATGTTTGAATTTGCATTTGAACCATTTAGCGTCATTCTAGCTCCATTTTGGATTAGATGAAGCCCATCTTCCCAGGATCAGTCCCTGGAGTTTTTGATGAAACTAAACGTTATTTCCCCTTCATATCTTGCCTATGTCATTTACTCAGCTATACATTAAGATTCTGCTTTTCCATATATCTCACTGGCCCTGAACAAGATCCCAGAAGTGTTTCCAAGGATGGTGCTATCTAAAAGCATATATTTTTTATCCAGAATCCTCCTTCCTACCCATCATTATTTCAACCACAACCGCATCGTTCTTCTCTATCACCTCCTTCCCAGCGTTCCCTATGAGCCTGTCTCAACACATTGAGGGATTTGCATCCTCCAAGCAAGATACCACGTAGTCTTCTCTGGTATCCTCAGGATGCTATCTATAGAGGCACAATAATCACATACAGGCACTGCAATAACCTGCATCTTCTTCTCTGTTGGGATACCTGTTGTCCTTCATGCAAAACAATACAAGTTCCCACTTTGGGGCTCACATCTCACTTTTGTGGCTAGCTGGCTCTCAGATTCGCCTCTTTTTTAGCTGCTCTGCACTGCTATAGTAGGAATGGGATTGCCCCACAATGCCCCAGAAATCTCACTCATGAAAGCCTCTTTCTCACTGAATCTCCCCAAGACAGCCTCCAGGATAAGTTTTCTGCCCAGGGAGCTGAGCATGTGGCCTGCCAGCTGGTGAGCAGTGGCACGGGAATACGTCCTGACTCCGATTTACCTGGCAGGCTTTCTTGGGTGGGAAGAAGGGAAGGAATTCTTGTGCGTTACTATTTTAGATGGTTGCGTTAATTTATTCCCCAGTTTAGACAGTCTGTTTGGTTTCCACATCATGTTGATTTCTCTGCAGGAGTCAGGATGGACTTTCCTTTACATAGCTGGCTCTGTGTTGGCGTTTGTCTTGCTTGTGCACACCAGCAAGACCTACACAGGGGACCTTTAGGTAAGGATTTCAAAACTCACTATTTACTTAAATTCGTGACTTGAAGGTCCACCCTGGCTCCACAGCATGCTTGAAAGTGTCAGCTGTAATAACCAGTTAAGGCACGTATCAAAAGGATGTTTCCATAACAGAACAAAACAAGTTCTGGCTGGATGGATAGCACATGCCGACATCGGGGCAGTCAAAGACAAAGAATTTGTTTATAATACAGAAGGAGTCCACCAGCCTGCCTGTTTCCACAGGGCTTAAGCTGGGGGCATTTTTTGTTTCTTGGTTTGCCTTCATAATGATTCTGCCAGCAAAGGAAGCCTGCATCATCTCTAAGGAATTAAACTCGATAGTAACAAATTTTCCTCCTTGCATCTTTTTAAAACAACTCGTTGTTTGGGAATAGTCCTGAAACTGTTAGGAAGTAACTCTGGACACCAGGTATTAAAGGCTGGCCCCTAGTGGTAATGAATAACTACTGTCACTAGAAAGGCGAATCCGTGTGGAAAAGAGGATGGTGAGGAAAAACACAAAGGCACAGCATCTCTGAAATAACTATAGCATTTGTTTATACGTCCTGTTGCTCGGACAGCAATCAGCTGTGCTGGAGAGCAGCAGAAAGACACAAATAAATGCTACGTTGCGAGGAGCGGAGTCAACACCAGTTCCTTAACCAGCTAAGACCAGAATAAATGCACTTTCCCAAATGAGTGAGCTTTCCATTGTGTTCTAATGTACCCTCTCCTTAAAATAAGCATGATCTGGGAATCAATAGGGCCTGTTAAATGGATTAAAAATGGACCAAAAAACAGATCTCAAGAGGTAATTTGGTCAAGTGGTCCTTTCTGTGAATGTAGAGGATTTTAGCTGCGTCCCTCAGGGTGGATTTCGGTGCAGGTTGTTCAATATTTTAATCAATAATATGAAGGAAGCAGGAAAATCGTTGCTGATAAAATTTGCAGATGGAACAGGAATGCACAGAATAATAAATGGCCAAGAACAGGTGTCTCTGGGAAATCCAGATTGCTCAACTGAGTACTATCCAACGTGGGCTGGATCCAGCTTTGGTGACACCATCCCTATCCCTTGCTTACTGTGGCAGGCTCAATGCCTCTATAATGGAGAGGATGCTGGGATGGAGGCAAAGCAAAGCAGGGGAAACTCGAAGACTCGGCAAATAGACATATGAAGGATGCAGGGACTCAAAATAATGCCTTAAGTAGCAGGCTGTAAGCAGCTGGTTTATTAAAATTGATCAGAGACAGATTAGAGATTCATCACTACGAAGCAATGGTTTTCATCCTGTAGTCACTGATATACTGACAGGAGACCATGCAGGAGAACTAAGCCCAATTAGAAAACTTAAAATTTGTAAAACTTGCTATCCTGGAACAAGGTTTTGCAAAAGAAAATGCTTAGGAATCTGTAAAATTGCAAAAGTCATGTAGCTGGTGATTTGTAAATAGTAAAACAGAAAGAATGTAAGATACTGAAGAGAGAGAAGAAGAAAATTTCAACTAAATTCAGGAGCTGCAAAAGACAGAAGAGGATGGAAATGTTCAATAGACAGAGAAATTGCTGGAGCAGGCTGGAATGGAGGTGGTGGATTCTCTTTTTGTTGAAACCTAAGCATATTACTGCAAAGTAAAGGTGAATAACCAGCCACACACCTTTTGCAAGCAGTTGAAGTGAGGATGTGGGCATGCCAGAGCTATGCATGGCATCTAACCGAGAAATAAGGGCCCCACTTCAGGAGCCTGGGCTCTGTGGCCTGTGTCCTACAGAAAAGTCACATTAAGAAAGCTTATCTCAGCTGCCAGTTTCAGCTCACAGGTGCCACAAGTGAGATATCCTCAGGAGAAAACTCCGTTTTGGAGAGCTGAACTCAGAAATGAGGTGCAAAGGCATTTCTGACTCTCTGAACAGCTCTGACATGCGAGAGGACATGTTTGAGAAGTTCAGGGCTTTCAGCTCAGTAAAGGTGGTGATGATTAAATTGCAAGGTCTGTTCCCAATCTCAGAAAAAAGCTGAACTCAAGAGCTCTTGGCCCCCAAAGCTCCACAACTCGGTTTTGTTGCCTGACAAGTGTCCTCATCACAACGTACCAGATGGCACCATCTCCTAGAGGGGTGGAGCAGTACGGATGTGATGAGGGTAGCTGCAGGTTTCAGTTTCAGTCCCAGCCCACTGCTAATTTTCTGTAGTCACTGATGCAAGATATTGATTTCAAGGCAGATTTAAAAGTCTTACTAATCCACAGGGGAATAGCACTACGTATTTAAATTCCATATGTTGATTAAAGCTGTCAAAGGTCTTATATGCAATTATAGATGTGTTATTGAATGCATTTAATTCTCAGTTCTAAATGGCACAATCCTCAAGGTGGGGAAAAGAAAAAAGATATGAAGTAGCAAGAGCCCAGAAACAGAGCAAGATGGAAAGAAATGCTATAAACTGTCCTGTCTTCACGGCTCTCGGGAATGAGCGGCTGGTTCCTTGCTCTCTTGGGTCAGTGGCTTCTGGGTCATTGCACTGAGGATGTCAATTTAGAAAGAGATCGCTCCATTTTACAGGCCTTTGGCAAAATTTTGGCAGCCAGTTGTGTTTTTTCAATTCCAATACTTTTTAGAAAAGTTTCCCGGCCAGTAAAACAGTCCGCTGTGGTGGGACTTTCCCAAGTAGTAAAACTACCAACACCTACAGCCCCTCTTTGCTGCTCCATTCTCTCCTGAGCCTCATTTTCTCCCGTACCCCTCTAGGCTGCTGTCAAATCTGTTTTTTGCAGCTGCCAGCTCCCCTTCAGATGTATTCCCGCCCCAGGACTGAGTCCTTTCCCGTCCTGTACTAATATTTCAGACCTTTTACCTCTCTTTCTGGGTTAATCTATACGTCTCTGTTGTCATCTCTTGGTCTTGCTGAACACTAAGTGGTGGAAGAGTACAGCATAAACCAGTGCCAGGTGTTTCAAGAGCAAGAAATTCCTCCACCTTGCACTAAGTCTTGAGTGCCTAAGTCTCTCGGGTGCATTCAGAAACTACTTGCTAAGTGTATTACTAGATTGGGTCAAAAAACGGTTAGAGCTGGTTCTGACTGAACAGCTGTCTGAGAGAAAAGGCGCTCTCAGTTAGATCGAAACATTCCATGGCAACATCTCAATTTTGATGAAAATCATTGAAAAATGTTTTATTTCTGCCAGCTTCTGGCTATTTCTGGAGCTTTTGGTATGAGAAATTTGGCATACTTGCATGGCGTTATGATGGACAAAATGGCATTGCTGAAATGAAGAATTTCAGCCTTTATTGAGAAACTGCATTTGGAAAAAAATATTTTGATTTTATTTCCAAAAGGAAATGGGGCAGGGGGAGGTGGCTCAGCTAGCTGCAGGAAAGATAGCCAGCTAAATTCTCCCTCCTTGCCGAAACCAATCTGCTATGCCAGGCTGTAACCAGGTAGGGTGTGCACCACCAAGGCGGCTTTTCCGCCTGAGCATCAGGATCTTGCCAGTGACTGAACCGTGCTGCAGGAGCGTAAGGACAGATGGGACATGGGTAGTCTCCCTCTTAAAAGCCTCTGTTAAACCTCTGGCCAATCCACTGTCACTCCCTAACCCAGCAAGGCAAAGGAGAGGTAGCACCAGGAGGTCTATTCCAGGCCTGTTCTTCTCAGGGTGACTTCGGGTAAAGGCAACAACGACAAGGAGGTGGCCAGGAAGAGCGCATCTTTGGGAGAGGATCCCTGTGATCCCTGAACAGCACCATTTCTGCTGGAACTGTTAAAAGTGCTGGGAAGCATGCCAGGATGCAGGCGCTGCAGGGGAGGGCGAGGCATCTGCAGCCCCAGGAGGAAGCCTCCAAGGTGCCCTTTTGCAAGGGACAAGGCAAGCCAGGTATTAGCAAGTATTCCTAGTACAAATACTAGCAAGTATTTATCCGTGTGCCTCGAGAGGAGAGAGCGGTTGATGGAATTAAAAGGCAACCAAATGTCAGCTGATAGGGAATTCCCCTTGCACAAGGCCTAGTTAAATTTGGGCTGCCATGCGGCGAAGCAGATTTGTCAGTAAGACTTCCAAAAAGGGATTCGATGCACTAAATGTAGGCAATCTGCACTTGTAATTACACTGCCTGGGATAACATTTCTGTGGGGTGCTTAGCCTTGTCATTCTGGGAATAAACTGATCTGCAGCTGGCTTTGGGGCAGGGCTTCTCTGTGCTGAAGAGTGTTGCCACGAAAGGAATATTGCGCACGTTTTATGGCTTCCTCCAAAACATTTTGTTGCCAGCCACTGCTGTAGGCAGTCCCTGAACTAGACTGAGCATCAGTGTCTACCTCTGGAGCAGTTCTAATGTCCCTGCATTACATTACACTAATGCGATAACACAGGCTATTCTGGTCTGCAAAAAGCCATGTCAGAGTGTTATGAAGCACTGCAGTATTAATGCAGTTTTCTGTTGCCCAATCTGCTGTGAGGAAGAAGGAGAAGGAAATCGAGCTAAGGTTTTGTTATTACAAAAAGTATTTTTAAAAAATCAGGGAAAAGCTCAGCTTCTTGGTGCAGAGGGAGGATGCACAAGGCTGAAATGCTCTGGTGGTGGAAATCTGCTCAGAGTCATAGAAAATGGGCAAGTGAGAAGCACAGCCATGGTGCACATGGGCACTGAATGGAGCACATGGGCATTAAAGGTGGAAGATGTGGTTGACTGTTTGGGGAAAAGTAGCTCTATCACAACCTTTTCAAAGACAGCCATTCTGCCTCCCTCTCCCTTGACTCCGCAGCTGAGTATCCCACAGTCATTTTAAGCAGACTGATCCTCAGGGTGTTCATTTCTCACATCAGAAACTGAGGCGCAGCAAATTTCCCACAGCCGTGCAAAAAGCCCATGGTACTGAAGGGAAGTGAGCATAAGGCTCCTCGGTACCAGTCTGTTGCCCCTTTTGCTGAGAAGGGTGTCTTTCCAACGTGACAGGGGAAGATTCAAGTATCTGCAAAGTGATGAAGGTCACTTTGGGAGAATTAGCAATATTAAAGTGAAAGTAATATCTTTAAACGCTATGAAGAGAGAAACACCCTTTATGGCTGCCCTTCTCTATAGAGCATGACTGAAGGGAAAGGGAAAGGTTTTGTCACAGAAGTGTGACAGAAATAATATTTGGGGTTGAACTGCAAACTTTTCAGAAGCAGGGATCCAGTGACAAGGGAAAACTGGGAAGATCAAGAGGATTACACAGCCTTAACACAGCCCGAACTTACTTCTGCATAAGGAAACGTAAGGTTTCCTTCCCTGAGAAAACAACAGCACTTAGATCTGGACAACTGAGACGCGGAAGAGAGATGTACAGTTGCAGAGTGAGCATGTATTACATCTCTAGTGATTATGCAATTCATGATCCTGATCTTTCAAAGTTATATGCATCTATAAGCAGAATCTTAGGAATAATCCCACTAAATTCAGTGCAATCATTCCTCATTTTAATATTAAATACAAGTATAAATCTTTATGGAATAACTCTTTATCATTAATTCCCATGAAGAAGTAAATGGCTAGGATTAGGATATGCTTGTAGCTTGCAGACTTTTTAGCTCTAAGAACACGCCTTTTTCTTCTTTCTATTCTTAATCTTTTTTTCTTCAGTGCAAGCCCCCATCCAGGTAGACCCCCATCCCAAAAATCAGACGTTTGATGGTTTCCCAAAATCATGGAGCTGCCCGGAGAAATGGATGAGTCTTGAATGCTCACTCGGCACAGCCAGGAGGGTGGAAACCCCTGGCCTGGAGTGCTCCTGCCCCAAGGTTTCATAGATAGAGTCATTAGAAATCCTCCAGCCAACTCCAGGCACACAAAGCTGGTCGTACGACATTTCCCGGGATTACTGATATCTAGACATTCAGATATAGGTTTTGTTACGCTTATTACTTTTGCTGCATCCTGGTATCTGTATTCTTGTCTTTCAGGAAAGAAGATTTTCCTCCTATCTGGAGAGTTTAAGACAGGCCTTGAAAAGAAAGCATGAATAAGCAGTAGATAACACAGATGTTTAAATCGCCAATTGTTAAAAGGCTACCACTCACACTGCTCCGATATTTGTGTTTTCAGAGAGCTGAGGACTTTTGTGTTCTTTCTCAAGGGGGCTGGAGCTAGTGAAGTCTTTGGCCAGGGTCTTCGTTTGCTCTGTGGAAACTTCAGCAACTCACAGTGCGCCCAAAGGGCATTGGAGATGGCCCGGAGGACTGAGATATTAGGAAATGGATATGGATAAGTACATGTAATGCAAAGCTCGTGTGTTTGCTAAATGTGCCCCACTGCTTATAGCTGGGATAGTCATTGTTCTGGTCTCTGCTCAGTCCTCAAGTTGGTTTTGCAAGGCAAGTGTTCAAGCACATAAAAGGACCACAGAGGCAGCTGAGGACAGAGGATCTCTGTGTAAAAGATAAGAAAGTGCCAGGGATATTATGTCAAATAAATGGTGTAGGAGACATCAGAGAGGTTTTTTTACACTTTAGCCACAGGACGCAAAGCCATGGGAACGTAGGCTCCATAGCTGTGCTGATCACTGGACAGCCCATCCATAACGGCAGCAGTTCCCACAGCGCTGGCTGTTTATCTCTGATAGAGTGCATATCGCACCCTGGAGAAGACATTAAGGGATTAGAGTCATTGGCACGTTTCATCTCCTTTGTTGCAGCTCTGGTCGCGCAAAGCAGCACGCACAGGGTCTCATTAGACAGAGCACTTTGCTGTCTTGTTTCCGCCCCTAGAGTAGCAGTAAAACAAGCAGAGCTAACTGGTGAACATGGCCAATGATTTCTGAAATCACAGTCTAACTGGGTTTTGTAAAAAAGACGTATGAGTAAGGTTACCACACTTCTCACCTTACAGAGTAGGTCCACTATCTACAGGAGCATCCATCATCTCCTGAGCTTGGCTTGTTGGTCTCTCAGTAGGCCAAATTATGCTATCTTACTTTCTCTTTTCCTCCCCTTTCCCTTCCCCTTTCCTTTCCCTTCCTTTCCCTTCCCTACCCTTTCCTTCCCTTCCCTTCCCTTCCCCTTCCCCTTCCCCTTCCCCTTTCCTTTCCCTTTCCTTTCCCTTTCCCTTTCTTTCCTTTCCTTTTCTTTCCTTTTCTGCTGCAAAGACAGTGCTGCTTCTCCCAGCTGTTAAAACCTTTCTTCCAGCATGATCTTCTTGCCAGGCGTTTCCCTTCTGAGATATGGCTGAGTCATCCAGGGGTCAACTGCTCCGACATATTACTGGAAATCTGACAAGGTATGGGAGCTCACGGCTGCTCCTCCCATCTCTTCTCAGGCCGGCCAAGCTCACCAGAGGCCGATTGCTAGCTGCTTGCAGGACAAAACAGGAGGATTATGTTGGCAATTTGGCACCCAGCAATGAACATATTGGTTTCCCAGTCGCAGACTGTTTCCTGGAAACCAAATAATCTCTGCGGCCGGCAGCATCCCCTATTATTCTTTATTAAGAATTTAGCTCAATGTATCAAACTGGCCACAGACGCAATTCAGCTAATTGGCCTCCTCAGTAGATTTGCTACTCTGAAGTAAACAAGGAAGATGAGTCGGAAGAGCCGAGCTTAGCAAGGCCAGACTTGCCTTCCAAGAGGAAAAAGCAGAGAGGACATTAAGTGTTAGATGAGTGCAGGAGCTACCTTTAATGCTGAAGCTCAGCAGGCATGACTAGTGCGAGCTCATTTGACTCATGAGCAAACATGAGGAAAGAGCCACGGATGAGCTCCAGCCTCTGGAGAATGACCAAGGAAAAATATGAATGCACTGGAAAAGTGCTGCTTCAGTAGATGTCGACGGAGGGAGGTGCCAAACGGAGACGGCTGGACAATGCATATGATCCAGCAAGCAGAAGCCCCTTTGTTGCTCATGGGTTGTAAGCAGGATGCAAGGTTTTACGTGCAACACTGGCCTCAGCACGGGCTGGGAGACCTGCTCCTTCAGATTACCTCTATCCCATCTTCAGTGCGGGTGGCCTTTCAGAAAGCACTGCCCCATGAGCCCCAACCGATGGCAGCTGGTCTCCCAGGACTGTTGCTCTCTTGGGGCACAGAGAAGAGGGAGTTTTCAGTTTTAGCACAGCTGCATGTCAAGCTATTTAATGCCACTTACCACTTCTTCATCTAATTTACTCATTTCTCTGCTCCTTGCCCCTGTACAAAGCTCTTCCCTGAGCAACAGCCTCCCTTTAGGCTCCTTACTGTGTGCTCATCCATTTCATCGCCTTTTCAACTTTTTTTCTCATACTACCATTAGCAGCTGGTATGGAAGCTGGCAGCTTTCCTAAGAAGTTTTAGCCTGCAATAGCCAGTGAATTCTTAGTCACAAAATACTTCAGAAACACTTCAGATCAGGAGGGCCCAAATCCCTGTAATAGAAAGTTGCTGGCAGCAGAGTGGTATGTCAAAGACAAAATCAGGGCTTAAGCATGTTTTACTTAGGTACAGCTGGATGTGAATAGCTTTGCCCAGGTATATTCAAATCGAGTTTGTGGTAGGAACAGAGACATATGCTGAGACCATGCAACTTGCCTCCATCATTTCAGCATAGAAGACATTTGCTGAGTAATTAGTACTCAGAGCTTTGAATGATTCTTACTTATTGTGAGCCCCTGAACCAAACTCAATTTTCGAGAGGTGGGTATGAAAGCCTATGTAACACGTTCAGTCCTAATCTTGTATCCCGGCTGTGAGCTTCAGCTTATGCCTGATTTTTGCTAATTGCTTGTTTTATGTGGAGGAGTTTCCATTGTTGTTGTTGTTCCTCCATTGCTTGAGGAATCACCACCTCTACATACAAAGATTTGTGTTTCAATAGCAATGACAAAGATTTTTTTGCGTATATAGAACTGTTAATAAATTCTTCTATTCATTCTTATTTTAAAAAAATTCCAACAATCTATATAGCACATGAAAGTGCCGTCCTACTTAGAGAATTAATCTTCAATAAAAATTTATCATCAGCAAGAAATTTTCTTTGCAATAGAAATTCATTCTTGACTACCTTGCAAACAGAGAAAGGGTAAAATTTGCAACCAATCTGCCAATTTCCATTTCAAAAGTTTGTTCTGAATATGTATGTACTTCCTAGATGAATTTCTAGAACGACAATAGCCTTTCCAACTGAAAGGCACAACCATTCCTCTTCCTAAACATGAAAATATTGGAAGAAACCTTGCTGGACAAAAGAAGTAACTGAAAGACTAGTGCTTCCTTCATTTAGAACCCTATTTGCTGCCTAATAGGTTTTTTTTTTTTTTGTCTAACACAGAGAAAGACATATGAGAATTGTCAAAGTTCCAAAAATACCATTGTAAAGGCAAAATTACCACTTGTAATTCATAACTCAGATGTTGTCCATACCACAGCTCAGCACAAGAAGAGACTTTCCATTTGCTGTACTTCTCCTGTATAAACGTGAAGGTGGCTGTAAATCTGTATGACAATTGCTTTCACATCTGTTGGCACCTATAGTCCGTGGCTTTTTTAAAACAATACTCTGCACAAGTGTAATGAAGCCATTGTCTTTAAGTGCTCCCATAAATTCTCCTGAATGGCCCCACATAACTTCAGCACTTGTAACACATCACTTGCTGACTGACTCTATTAATGCCAGTGGTCCCACTGAGCTCCAACCCTGAAAGGTTGGGTCCTCCTTCATGGTGGTCACCAGAGGATGGCATAGCAAGACCAGGAAAATGTTATGTTTGGATAGTAACCTTTTCAGCAGCAACTCACCAAAAAGGTCCTCAATTACTTGTCTGCCTGGGGATATAGCTGTTTGCACATGTCAGTCCCATCCCAGCATTGTCCCTATCTCTAGATGATGTCTAGACAACACAGTTGTTTCCTGCTTGTTGTTCCTCTGTTCCTCAGCTCTGAGGATCACTAATACCTGACGGGTGTATCCAAGGACCGTGTAATGTGGGCACCCTTCTTTCATGCTGCAGTCTCGGGAAGGATGTGACCAACTGTGAGCAGATGCATTTTCAGGGCATAGGAATTCAAAGAGCCAGGAAAATATATGCTTTTCGGTGCTCACCACCGGAAACCACTTCTTCAGAGAAAGATGTGCTACAGGCAAATTAAAGGGATAGGCTCAGTGCGGAGGTAATTGGATGGAACCCTACAGCCTGTGTTTTACAGGATGTCAGACTAAGTGAGCTAATGGTCCCTTCTGGCCTTTAAATATAGGAAATGCTGACAGTTAAACTGTTTGATCATGGACTTCTCTGATAGAGATCTTTCCTGCTAGGTTTTAGACTCATCCACAGCATGGGATCCATGCCGTCTCACACCGACAGAGACATCCTTACATGAGTTCGTAGAGCATGTCTGGTCTTCCCACCACCACCCTGTTCTTTTAGGGCTAAAAAAATCCTTGCAGTGGGATTGTTTTCTTCACAACTTACTTCCAGATAGTCCTGCAGTTTCTGGATGTTGGATGTGTGCTGTGACTTTTGGGAAGGGTTGGATGGGAAGTTTTTGCCTGAGAGGATGTCAGTGCTGTGAGAGTTCTCCTTACAGCAGAGAGACTTCTTTGCAAATACTAGGGCTCTGACACATAGCAAGTATGCATCAGCTGCTTCACAGTAAGTGTTCCTGCGTGTACTATTTTCTCATGCACTTTTTCCCACTTACAAGTCTGCTGGAATCGAAGCCACCTTGCTCTTACCGCAGGACTGTGCAGCTAATGAGCGGCCAGGGGCCCGTAGAGCTGACAGCGCAGGCGTCTGAGGAACTGTGAAGGGCCCAGGAAGTCACAAGTCCAGGTGGACTTCAGATCCCCAGCTGCTTTCTGTCAAAAGTTTTCTCAAACCCAAGAGCAGCACTAGAAAGGGTGCTATTTCCACACATCACCATTTTTGCTGCAAAGACATCCTGACAGCTCTAGTAACTATAAAGAGTAGAATCAATAGATTAAGGCAAGGAAATTGTTGAAGACTAGACTAAGATTAGAAATTTATAGAATAGGAAATGACGTCCTATCACTCCCCTGAGGAAGGGACTACCAGCCAGCTAATAACAGGCTACTTTCGACTCTAATTTTTATGGTATGTTGTAAAAAGAGTTAATTAGCGTGAATGTATTTTTTATGAACAAGGAAGGTGCCGTATCTGCCGTTTAAACTTAATCTTAATCCTCAAAAATATTGTTTTCCGTAATAGCACCCACAGGCTTTTAGTTAAGAGTTCTCTTGGTCCCAGTTAGTCCGGGACTGGGAGGTCCAACCAGTACAGGCCTTTGAAAGGATGTGCAGATTTTAGCGTTCTTGTTTCATTTTCGTCCAGAAGTCCTGAAAGGCTAACACACCTACCAGCCTAAAGTGCTCTTTTCTGGGGGCTCCTCAGGGTTTGCAGTCTCTCCCACCTGTGCTTGCAATGCTCATGGATGATTGAGATGTTCGTCATCTCCATCTGATCAACAGGGGTCCAAGAGCTGTACTGGAAGAAAGGATGGAGCCACACCTAGGTGTTCTTTTTCCTAACTTGCATTGCCCACATCAGTAGCACTTTTGTGTCAAGTCTTCTCAGAAGCGAGGAAAATCATAGGCAGGATTTCCTGTATTCTGGTATTAAGAATCAGAGACAATTGCCTAACAAGTGCCTTTGGTAATACAGCTGTTGTGTACTTTTTTTTATATTCTCTTCCGCTACCAAAACACCTTACCACAATATCTCTCAGATCTTTTTCTTTACTGTGCAACAAGCTGTGGACTTCTATCATTTTTCGATCACTGTCTTTCTGGTCATGAAGAGACATTTGCTCTATGTAGCAGATATTCCCTAGACTGTCTCCTTGATTTCAGCCTCGTTATTTTATCATTTTGACAATGAACTGCATTTGCCATCTGTTGGCTCCAAATTTCAATATAATCCAAATCCCTTGGAATCCGGTTACATTATTTCTTGTTATTTGCTCATCCTCCAGTTTCTGCATCATCTGTAAACTTGGAGCTCTCCAGCCAGATTCTGCTCTCTCCAGTTTTAAACCAGTATAAATCTGGACCTTCTCCACTGAAATCTGTGGAATTGCTCCAGAGTGAACAAACGGAAACCAGAGCTGGATATTGCCTAGGTTTTCAACACCCTCATCCAAGTAATTTTATATTTATATATAGACACATGTTATGAACAACAGATGTCCTAAAGCTGACCTTGAGGACACTTCTCATCCGTTCTGTTCCTGTGCCATTTTTCTAGTGGACGCTCAATTTACCTCAGTCCTGGGTGTTTGTTTGAAGTTAATTCAGTATTAATGAGCATGTTCTCACTCTTATGAATGAAGTTTTGGCAGAGTGAAGATGATTTCAGGCTGTATTTATACTCTTTTTCTCCTTTCCTTTCCTTTTCTTTTTCCTTTTCTCTTTTTCTTTTCTTTTTTTTTTTCCTATGGCAGTGAGGCATTGCTATGTGGCAGACTGCTACAGATACCCGGGGACAGTAGGTTTTCTGTGCTCCTTGGAGTAAAGAATAAAAACTCTGCAAAGTGCCTGGCTACAAGGAGTTTGATACTCCATGCCTGTGCGGAGGAGAAACTAGGCAGACCTGCTGACCTGCTATATCGTCCTGCAGCCTGGTATTATGAAATCCCTTTCCTTTCCCACACCTCTGGAAACACTGATGTGAAGCAGAAAGAAAAATACGGTTTTTCTCACTACAACCCTTCTTTTCCCACCCCTTCTATTTCCCATCCGCTGGTGACTCTTCCTGCCTGTCGTTACTGCAGTTTCCAGCATAAACTGGAAAGGCCCTCCCACCGGAGAAGAGAGCACACAGCAATGCTAGGTAGGCAGATGCAATTCACCACCCGGAAATTGAGGGAGCGGCACCTTAACAGGCTGTTTTTTCCTGCTGACACCTGTTTGCAAACCCTCCTGTCTTCCTCACTGCTTGCTGTTCTGCATTTTAGTCCCTAACTTATGTCATGGTGGTGGGAGTGACACGGAATGAAGCCGTCCCCCAGTGTACAACACCGAGCATTGTCTGTCCTGTGCAAAGGGGAGTAATGCGATCCTGTAACTTGAGACTGTCTCATAACGTGCACACACAAGGGGGTTTAAGTGTTTTTGGCATTACCTAACTCTCAAGTGCTCAACTTTTAACTCTAATATTCTCTTGGCAACACGTCGTGCAATTTATATATACATTTCTGTGCAGTTTCCTAGGTTTTTAACACAAGAAAATACAAATAGTGCCACGTGCAAAGAAAATAGCCCACCCACGTGGTCTGTCAGGCTTTGAAATACTGCCATTGCTAGACATTGCTGTTCCCTGGGTTAAAGGTCTAATATCACCAGCTAGCTGCTGCATTGGGTGGTTATGCTCTGTGGACAACCCTGAGAGGACAGAGGCATTGCAATACAAAGAACGTGGGAGAGGGATCCTCCATTTCATGACCATTAGCGTAAATGCACAGTTTTAGGAGGTCTTGCTTGAAAGCCAGACTGAGAAAACATGAGAGCATCATATTAACATCTCGCCCTGTGTCCTGTTTCTGTGCAGACCGCAAGTGAGTCTATAGCTCCTCCTTGGGAGAAAATGGGAACTGATTCTCGTCTTCTAGTTAAGGTACTGTTCCTTCACTCCCTACACATAACGTGGTAAGGAATGCAGGAAAAGCACCTCTCCCTGGGAGAGTGAATGCAGAATTACAGGGGTATCAGTTAAGGCATTTTTTCTGAAGACAGAAGTTATTTAGCATCGAACAAGAGAAAATGCCCTCCTCTTTCTGTGTTCCACAGAAAATCAAAGAGTGAAGTCAAGAGTAGCTGGAAAATCAGGTGTGCTGAAGAGCCAGCATCTAAAAGACGAGTATGAGTGCTGCCTCAACTTCAGGATGAAGTCTCCTGCTGACATTCAAGCAAAGCAGTTACTGGAGATTGCAGCTGTTGCATCATGATTAAAGGTTCCTCAAAATGAAGCAGGAAGCCATTCCCTGGGACTTCACTCTCCCTGTCTGTCCTTCTCATGTCCAGAGATGTTTTGCCAATAAGGGTGAAGGAGGAAACACGACTGTGGCTCTAACCCCTGCACCCTACTTCAGGAGTGTGGAAATACACAGCCATCATCTCACTGCTTCAATGCCGATACAACTCCGGGTGGACTGAGCAGACCCCAGATATCACCTTGCCAGTGCCAGTGAAGAGGGAAACAGCAGCAAGATTAGTGCCTCTCTGACTCCCCAGGTGTGGACCAATTCTCTCAGGACCTGAGCAAGCAGGAAGAGCAAAGGGGAGAAGAGGCACAAGAGCTTCAGCTCTCTCACAGTTTTCACCACGGTTGACGTTGCTTGGCCGTCACTGCAAGTGCAGTGAAATGCCAGTATTATCTGCTTCAGTTCATGCTGGTCCTTCAAAGGCAAATCTTAACTGACAGCTTGTACGCCAGGGTTTCTGAACAGAGCCGCTGCAATGTCCTCTGACATCAGTGAAATGTCTCTCAGGAGATCGTGGGAGCTGGAGGGGAAGTTGCAGAGGGTGCAGTGATAAACAGATTTCCAGTGCATTTTATGCTCCTGAACCAGGAGGATATATCGTGCCTTAGCCCTGGCTGGCTTTATCTTAGCCATCCCGGCTTAGCCTAGGATGGAGCATCTCTGCACTGCAAAGACGCTGATATGGCAGGGGCACCTGATCAGACTCGCTCCAAGCTACCTACCCGATGCTGCTCATGGAGCAAGGCACAGTGAAAATATCCCTGTGATCTGCCTTGCCCAGCTCTTCTTTGCAGCAAACATGCCTTCCCTGCCTTCCCCAGGTTGGATACCTGTGCTGGACCCCTCTTCAGCCCTGCACTCGGAGCCACAGCCAGTGCAGAACGCACCTGTGGAAAGTGTTCAGTGTATGTTTTCTGAAGTGACTGCTGCTGAATTCGCATAGCAATTCAGCAAGGTGGGGGTTTGCCACCCTCTGCCATGATCAGCGAGCAGTGCAGGCGGCCTCCTGGAGCGATGTACCCCAGAGGCAAAGTAGGAGGACACACAAGCAAATCACACTTTGTTCACACACCTGGTGTCACCCCGCCCTTCCCCAACAGCCCAGGCAGTATTTCAGAAGAACTCACCAGAGTTCCTGATAAAGCCAGCAGCTCTGCTTACTGCTTCTGTCCAACCATGAAACCAATCGTTTTTCTGGCGGCTGGAAAAGGCCATAGGTGTCAGATTAGGGTAAAGTCTAATTTTGCCTTAGCAAAGTGTGCCATGGAGCAGGCAGAGTGAGATTCCTCCTGGAAGCCAAGGAACAAGGGAACCAGAGGTGCCATAGGGATCTGAGGAGCAGAGAGATGGGAGTTGAATACAGAATTTGGGAATGTGGAAAGCCCCAAAACAGTTGCAGCCAGTTGCAGCACTGGCTGACTGCTGTGGAGAGAGCTTTTGAATTTGCAGGTCTCTTCCCTGCAATTCGAGCACTAGTCTTTCTGATAGAAGCTGTGAAACCATTTCTTTCAATATTAATCATTACATTTGGTGAATGGCGCAGAGTCAAGTTGGAGGCCTGTGGCTAGTGGTGTCCCCCAGGGGTCAGTCCTGGGTCCAGTCTTGTTCAATATATTCATCAATGACCTGGAGGAAGGGACAGAGTGCACCCTCAGCAGGTTTGCTGATGATACTAAACTGGGGGGAGAGGCTAACACACCAGAAGACTGTGCTGCCATTCAGAGGGACCTGGACAGGCTGGAGAGGTGGGCGGAGAGGAACCTCATGAAGTTCAACAAAGGCAAGTGCAAGGTCCTGCACCTAGGCAGGAATAATCCCAGGCACCAGTCCAGGCTGGGGGTTGACCTGTTGGAAAGTAGCTCTGCCGAGAAGGACCTGGGAGTGCTGGTGGACAACAAGTTAAACATGAGCCAGCAGTGTGCCCTTGTGGCCAAGAAGGCCAATGGTCTCCTGGGGTGCATTAGGCAGAGTGTTGCCAGCAGGACGAGGGAGGTGATCCTGCCCCTCTCCTCAGCCCTGGGGAGGCCTCCCCTGGAGTCCTGTGTCCAGTTCTGGGCTCCCCACTACAAGAGAGACATGGCACTCCTGGAGAGAGTCCAGCGGAGGGCTACCAAGATGATTAGAGGGCTGGAGCACCTCTCCTAGGAAGAAAGACTGCAAGAGCTGGGCCTGTTCAGCCTGGAGAAGAGAAGATTGAGAGGCGATCTCATCAACGTGTACAAGTATCTGAAGGGGGAGTGTCAAGAGGATGGGGCCAGCCTCTTCTCCGTGGTGCCCAGCAGCAGGACAAAAGGCAATGGGCAGAAACTGAACCACAGGAAGTTCCATCTGAACCTGAGAAAAAACTTCTTCACTGTGAGGGTGACGGAGCACTGGAACAGGTTGCCCAGAGAGGTGGTGGAGTCTCCTTCACTGGAGATATTCAAAACCCGTCTGGATGTGATCCTGGGCAATATGCTCTAGGTGACCCTGCTTGAGCAGGGAGGTTGGACTAGATGATCTCCAGAGGTCCCTTCCAACCTAAACGATTCTGTGATTCTGTGATTCTGTGATATCATACTTTTCAAGCCCTATTACCACTTCAATGAAAGGCCAGGCTCGTGTGTGACAAACTCCAGGGCCATGCAATCATTTTCAAAGGACATATCACAGTGACTACGGGCTTTATGTTGAGAAGTGACAAGTAACCACCTAATTAAATTACTGACTGCCTTCCTTGTCATCTCAATCATAAATTTCTCACCAGACTAATCCAGCATTCCAGTAATCTTCATGAAAAATGTAAAGCAGCTCACATTCCTGACCATAAATTTTTGGAGAATATGCCTAACTAGGTTATGGACCTAAGATCCGTGATTAGAAGACACAGCTAGATGACAGCAGCTCAAAATGGTACATTTCTCAGATCTATGTACAGATAATGTCTTTGTTCTCACAAGTACACGCAGTCTGATATCTAAAAAGAGAGAATATGCAGGTTAGTTTAGCCAAAAACAATGTAAGGTAATTCTAGTACAGAAGAAAGCGTAGGAAAAAGAGCAACCTAATTTATGTCCATTTCAATTCCACACGGTGCTGGTTCTCTCACTGGTGTTTGATTTAGGAGCTGCTGAGTTGTCCATTGAGAAAACTATCCTTTACCTCCTTCTATAATGTCTATTCTGGGCTCCTATATTCCCAACAGTAAAACTGATTTCCCGCTCCCAGGGAAAAACGTCGTTCCAAAGAATGTAGCTGAGACGTGCTGGCGTTCACGCTCTCTGTACGTGTATGTAAGCACACGGGTGCACGTGTGTGTATTTATGTTTATTATTACAGGCAGGAGCTCATGTGTCTGGTATCATGACACTGATGATACTAATCTTGAATTAATATCACATACCCAGCATAAAGCTCTTCCGATTTTTCCCTTGTAAGAGGGAGCAGAATTTGACCCAGTCCTGTAACTGCTTGGAAATGTCATTTTTCATGATGTCATAGCTAGCTTGTGTTTAGAATCCCTGAGCTACGCAGATTTATCCCACATCATTTTCAGATTAAGAGAGTTTTCTTTTCATTTTGAATTTAGTTTTCTTAAATTTACTGTGGAATGAAATTGCCTGAAAAATCTGTACATATATTTTTGAACAAGATCTAAAAGTCAGACTGTTTCTCATAAAGCTGAATTTGATAAAACTATCATGTCCGAAATACTTGACTGCAAAATTTTGATTGTTAACGTTTTGATGAAAATTATTTTTAAAAAAATTAAAAACTCATTCCCACCACTTCTACTCAAATTCTGTAGTTTTCTTCTTAGCCTTTATTTTTCGATTTAACAAAAAGAAGAGCTTGTCTACATATATATCATTTCTCTTTGGGAAATGCATTTGCAAATGCACTGCTCTATAATGACTTTCTTTATTTCCTGAGCTTAATTCTTCAAAACAAAATTGCATGCCCGCATGCAACTATGCAAGAACAGCTCTTGCACTTTAGAGTCACACTATTAAGTACAGAGAAGTCTTTCCTAGATTTAGAGCTTGTTTAAATAAACGGAATATGGCAAATACCTTTAGAAAAAGCAGTGCAGCACCCTCTAGTGCGGACACAGCTGGATCAGGAAATAATATGATTTCACAGATATATGGTTAGCCTGGAGCTGAAAAGACCCAAAGTCTGATTCAGTGTCTCTGCCACTAAACTTCTGACTGACCTTGAGCAATTTGGTTCAACTCTCTCTGTCTCAGTTCCCTCACCTGTAAAACTAGGAAAACAGTTACTCCTTTGCAAACGCTCTGAGCTCTTCTAGTGACAAATTCCTTCTGTATAAAAGGTAGGTGGGTATCATAATCATATCCATGTCATATCATATCATCATGATATGGTAGCCCTAGCTTCTGAAAAATTACTGAATCAGAGGAAAAGGTGTGGAAAGATGAGCTCTCTGCGCGGTGCCTCACTTCATCATTCAGCTAATTTAGGCTTTTTTTTAGTAACTTTTCCTTTTAATTTGGTCTGCTCTAACAAAGCAGTGCCTTTTAGGCTGGGATTGTGAGCGGTACTGTCAGGTTTTCAAAAACAGTCAATAACAGTTTTATATCTCCGCCCCTTGGAGAAGTCCACTGTGCAGTGACTCATGTAAACCAAGTTATTTCTCCCACACGTTAATAAATTCCACCATCTTTCACCTTGGAATTTTTTTGTACTTTATTGGGGAAGTAGTAAAAGGGATTGGGTTTGCCTAAGGAGTCGGAGGAGGAAAGAGGACAGGGATTTGGTCCTCATGGGATCTTCTGGTAAGATGAAGAGATTTTCAGAATGCCTCCACTCATGCCCATAGTGGAGGCAACACTCAACTAGAAAAGAGATTTTTCTAAGGAGCTGGTCTTTCACTTCCGCTTTGCACTACACTTTATCATTCTCCGATGCATTCCTGCTGGTGATTGCTGAGCATAACCATTGATAGAAGCAGGAGACTGTCAGACATCCCAAAGGAAGCACTTTCTAACAACTTGAGTGCACTGGAAAAGATGCAGAAAAGGCGGATTAGTGTGCAGAAGCCTTTACTCACAGTGGTCTGCTGTCTTGAGTTTGTCTGGGACTGCAGTCGTCATACTTATATAAGTGATATGCATATACATAGGTACACACATAAATATATACAAATATATATAAATGCACGCACGCACACACACACACACACACACACACACACACACACACACGCATAGACACTTTGCAATCCAAACCGCCATTCCAGTGCATGGTGAGATATATATATATATATTAGGTGTGGCTAGGTGGGATAACCACCTCTTTATGCTAGGGGACTATGTTGCAGGACTGGATCTGTAATGTGGTGCCCAAAAACTCCTTGCAGAACTCATTGGGTACAAACCACTTAATCATAAATATCTCTGATTTAAGTATGAAAAGATAAAATAATTGAGATAATTAAGGACCTGTCTAGGCTGAGGTATGGAGCAGACTAGGACACCAGCACACTCCAATAGGTGAGATAGACTATTGACATCTCTATAGCTGGTTTTCACCTGTTGAGGCCTGCCCGTAGCCCAGGAGCACGCACAACCTGCTTATGAAGGCCTAGGTTCATGCCCATTTTTTTCCTAGTTAAACAAGGCTTTTACCTTTTGGGAGTGTGTCAAAAACTTCTCTTCCCTGCCTTTCAGTCCACGTCATCCCAGCTCTTGTGCATGGCAGACATATCTGTCACCAAGCACTTCCCCTCTTCTATTCTTTTCAGCCTCTACGACAAAAAAAAAATTGATATCAAGCTAGACCTGGTCTGAGCAGCTCTTTATTTCTCCCTCTGCAGTAAGACCCAAGGCATAAGGTCGGGGAGGTTTCTCTTCATGTATGAGAGACAAGAACAGGGACATATAAAATATCTGGGATTTTCTTAGCGCTGCCTCTCGCTTTTGACTCTGCAATGATTGTATTTCATACAGGCAATCATGAAAGCGCTTTCAAGAAGAAAGGGGGGAGAACGTTTCCCCCAGTGAGCTGTCTTCAAAACCAAGATCCGTATTCGCAGCATGTGTAAGTTAATATGGGCTAATCTCTATCAGTTAGGGAGGAGAGACAAAGTTTTGAAAAGCAGCAAGATTAGAGATGTGCAAAAAGAAGGAGTAAACTTCCAAAGGCACACTACCTGACTTGACTCCCTGCATTATACACTCAATTTACTCTTTCTTCTTTTGCTTTAGATCATGCTCATGGAACATAAGTTTATGTTGGGATCACTCCTCTCACCAGTGGGACCAGGGTTTTGAACATCACAGGCTTATTGGCAGTAGGACTCACACAATTTCCTTATGCACAGTCATATAAGCTAGAAACATAAAGGTTATAACGGGAGATTTGGGACGGTCATGGGCTTAGCAGTCCTCACTCTCCATTATCTTTTATATCTTGTTGTTCTGGCATGAGTAGGATCTAAGGACCCTGATCCTGCCAGTATGTAATTCTCCAATTGTCTTTAGCCCCATTTAGGGTCTGTTCACTGAGAGAGGAGTAAGTACCTGCATGCAGGATAATGGCCTGTGGCGCAGAGATGTGGCACAAAATGGACGTTTTTCAGAACCTTTTTCAAGAATTTGCTTAAACAGATTATTTCCTTTTTAAACCCGTAGATACTGTTAGCTTTGTCTTTCAGTACCATGCTGTCAGTTTTGCTCCAGTCAAAATGCCTTTGGACCGGCCTGATGCTCAGTGGTGTATTTCAAACAAAGGGACTATATATTCTCCCTCGCTACCATGAAGCTGGATACTATTATTGTTCTGCCCACATCTGCCAGCTGGGGTGCAGCTCTTGCTGAGCAACGTAAGGCTGAGGCCACATCCAGCCTAGGATTTAGACATGCGGTTTTAACTCGTTCAAGCTAATTCATGTATTTTAAAACGTCAGACAAAGAAAACTGCTTGGACTTGACGATGTGCTAAATACAGCTCCAGCACAACCAGCTCAGTACGTTGTGAAGTCCAAATGGTTCCTAACTGGAGTTGCAGGAGTCGCTAATTCACCTGAGCTAGCGGTACACCTTTTGTATTGAAGGTCAGGCATTCGACAGGATGGAAAGCAGTTTTCTGTTCAAGAGTAACGGTGGGGAGAACATAGCAATGGTTAAATGCTGATCTGCGTGCATTTGACAGCAGCACCGGGAAAAATTGAAATGCTCCTACGAATCTGTGAAATGAAACCAATGAAATGCACAAATGCACATCAGATAGCTGAAAACTCATGTGAGCACTTTTCTCATGCAGCAAAGCGAATTATTTCTGTGTTGGCTCTGTGATGTGCATTATGCAGAGAGAAGTCCTGGGTGGGATTTTCCTATGCTTCTCTCATCTCGTTGTACAAAACTGGACTGAAGAGAAATCCAGACAAATCAAGCTGTGCGCATATTGGTCCCGTTGTTGCTGGGAGGATGACATATCACTGCCTTGTGAATAAAGGCTACCCTGTTTTGGGGAGGGGATCTGTGCTCTGACACATCACCTGCAATCAGAGCATTTCCACAGGGTCTGACAGAGTGTAGGCTACTCTTTGTTCAGGTCCTGCCCCTTTTCAGGACGGTATTGTTACCATGCGATGGGCAAAGCCACAGCAATTTGAGGGGTAGACTTTTTGTGCTAATGAATACTATCTGTCTGTCAGCACCCCTGCGACTACCCAGACCGTGCCCACTTGCTCCACGTGGAGCAGTCCTGCCTACTGCTGCCACCCAGAGCAAGTGCAGGACCTTCGTGCATCACCTGCCCCTCTTTTCCTGGGTATTCTCCACTTAAGGGTTTTTCCCCCATCATCTACATGCCATGAGAATCAAACTCAGAAAGAGATTTCCCAGCCTCACTACAGCTGTCTGCTTGCTGAACAACACCATGTTGTCAGCCTTTGCCGTCAAAAGTCGTGGTATCCATAAAGGATAAAAGGCGTGTCATTTTTAACTGCGAGAAACTGGAGCTGCTCATCTTCAGTCCCTCAGAAACACCTCTGTTGGAATCATTCCTGTATCAAAATTTATCAGATCATTTAGAAGCACCTTAGCAGAGCCGTGTGTCTCAAAGGGCTCCCTTTCTGAGACGGGATGTGATTTCTGCATCGGCAGCAAGCTATTTTCCACAACTCTCTGCAGCCTGAGCAATCAGCAAATGCAGAAAGATCAGCTGAAATAGCCATTACTGCTTTGAAAATGCTTGCGGCAGTAAATCAGGGCAAGGCCTAGTGAATATGACACGTGCATGGGGGAAATGAAACGAAATGGAATTTCAGGGGCAAGCCATATTCGTGGAAATGTCTCCATGACGCCCACTATGCAGCAGTGATGCAGAAGACTAAGAAGATGCCCATTGCCCCATGTATGGAAGCATTGACTCGTGATGAAACTAAAGCTGGTGGTTTATTTCGGCCTGTTTGCAAAGATACTAGTACGTCAAGATATTATGACAACACTTTCTCATTGTGATAAATTAATTTTTGTGTAGGGAAAGCCCTGTACCATAAATTGGTTAACTAAAGATAATTTATTTTATATATATATATATATATATGTATGTATGTATGTATGTATGTATATTATATATAAAATTATAGTATTATAATATATAATTTACCTTTCTAAAATGTCTCCTCCTTAATTTAAAAGCAAAGAAAAAAAGCCACACACAATAACACTGTAAAATGTTCAGGTTTGGTACACTGTGCTTGCTCTAGATTTGCTCCCTTATATATTTTCATTCATATAATAACTTAGTACTCTGTTGGTACCAATAAACTTCTATCCAACAAGCTCATTTATCACATTAGGCTTCCCACAAAGAAATACATTCCGATACATTTCTTTAGGCACAAAGAAATACATTCTGATATGCAGTATTTCTTCACCTAGGAAAGGCTAATCCAATGAAAGGGTTAAAAAAAATTACCTACGTTTCATTAATAACAAGGTGAAATTTCTCTTACCCCATAGATATGCACCATCAGCAGCAAATAACCCAACACTGGCCACAAGACTTTCATATACTGTATTAACATTTCTTTCCAGTTAGAGCTATATTTTGTCGGTTCCCTGCCTACATGTCTACTAGTGCTCTCTCTCTCTCTCTCTCTCTCTCTGAACGTGACTGGGCTGTTCCTGGGCACAAGAGTCACTGTGCCTGACTTTCACCACCCAGAACCGCATGCCTAGTACAGCCAAAACATCCCTGATCTTCTATATTTGGCAGATCATGTCCAGACTGCAGTTTGTCTGAAAGATGGGTGGATCCGGCTAGAGGTGCTTTTCTCTCCCCAACAGTGCAGGAAGTTTGGAGACAGCACTTGGACTAGGTCCTCGGTATTCTGGTGGTTACCATGCCATGGGTTAACATGCCTCACCCTGCCTTGGTGAGGCTGGTCCTGGGTGACCTGCTCATTCATCTCACTGCAGTAATGGCAAGAGGTCCCTGCTGGCAGTTAGGTCCCATTATGGCACAGACCCTGCAAACAGTCAGGCCTGGTCCTTTCCCAAAGAGACAAATGGCCTCAATGAACAAGGCAGAAAGGCACAAAGAGGTGAAGTGGCTCCCTGAGCTCACATAGCAAGTACGCGGCAAAAGTGAGGAGAGAAACAAGGCATCTTCACTCTCATTGAGGGTTCTTTAACTGCTCCAGAGGTGCTCTAGACTTGCTAAATGATGTTCGCAGTCTGAACGGCGTTGAAGAGGAGCCAGGGAAAAAAATCATTGCGCTCTAAAATGCCAGCCTTTGTCTTCCTGGAAGGGGGCTGGATAACGTGCTCTCACACAAAGCCTTTATCTTAATGATGTCGGCTTGTGAAAATTCACTGCCCACGTGCAAAAGCACTTCCTTTGCTCGGGGCTGCGTGAGCTCCAGGCTCAGCATTTCAGCCCTGCAGACGGACCATCTCTCTGAAGGGAGAGACGGTTGCTGGGCGAAGAGCCAGTCCTCCCTACACAGCCAGATATCCATGCCTGGCCTTCCCACACAGCCTGCAGATGGGGACTGGGGCTCCTGCACCCTTGCGGCCCACATCCTCTGTGCACTGAGGTATCTTTGTGCTCTGCCTTCGCCTTGGCACGACCAAAGGCTCCCCACAGCTGGCAAAATAGTCGGTGCAATGGCTGCTGACCTGTCTCCCCTCTGCAGAGCTCAGGACATGGGGGGAAGAGCAAGGCTGGGTCTCATTATGCTGAGTTACTGCTCTACCCCCAGTTGCCGTGCTGGTGCAGTCACCCTTGCATACAGTGACAACCAGCTGGGGCCATCGGCCTTTGTCTGTAGGTACACCTAAACACATTCTGGGAGCAGAAACCAAGGAAGAACAGAGCAGGCTCGTTGCAGTACTATACAGAAAGAGAAAGGTATCAAGCAGGCAACGCCTGAGCCAACAAGAGCAGAAAACCGCCAGCTGCCGAAGCAGAGCCTGGAGACCTGGTGCCAAGCACGTGAACCTCCGCACCACCTCCCTGCTGACTTGTGCACAGGCACCAGCACCCGTCTGGACTTAGAGGTCGTGGTGCGTGATTCTCTGCAGCAGTGAAAAGCCACCTCTCCCTCTACCCAGAGCTGTATGATTGCTGAGGACTCAGGGACTCTGCAGAGCTGGGGAGCATGGCTATCCCCTGCCTGGGACAGCCTGCAGTGTACAGTGAAGGAAACATGAGGAAATACCCTGAATGGGAGCAATCTGCTGCTTCATCATACACTTCGATCTTGTAGAGTATCTTATCATCATGAAGGTATTTCTGGTCAAGATGTACGTGCAGAAGACTGACTTTTTAAATTAAACATTTTTCTCTCTTCCTTTCTTTTAAAAGAGAAGAGAGGCATTTAATTTCTTATATTAATTTTTCCAATAAGACATGTACTACTTCTAGGTTGATTGAATGCCGTGTCTCTCTTTGGCAGACAGCACTGTTTTGCAATTCCTACTTATTCACATTCCCTAGCTCTCTTTCTGAAATGCCAAGATTTTTCTTGCTTGCCAGATGACAGAAAGAACCTGCCAGCTGAGAAGCAGTTTTAAACTAATTGCAAGTAGGAAAATGGCAAGTAGAAAAAAACTTGTTGGTCACACAAGCCACCTGTGACTAGTGCAGAACCATATTCCTCAGAATAGTTCTTGTTATTTTAGAGCCTGGTTTGAGTAATTCACCTGGTGACTTGTAATCATTAGTCCATGCATAGTGAAAGAATGAAATGTCTGTGCCATTTCTGCTCTTAGAGATGCACAGAACATAGAGCTTTTCGTAATGCTGCTTGGATGGGAGATGGCCAGTAGCGCTCTGCACTGAAGAGCCTCCTTGTGAGGCTCCAAAATATTGCAGCATCCCTCCATGGAGCTAAGAGGTGGCAGAGTACAAACAGCGGTCATTTCAGAGTCAGGGAGTGTAGGCAGTTTCCTACAGCACAGGGAAGTTTTGAAGTCATTAGCTGAAGGAGGAAAAGGCATGTCACTCGTCTTGACCATGAGTTCGATACTAGTTCTCTGTACATTTTATTGGACTCTGCTAAAGCTACAAGACTGTCTGATGACTTTCCTGACTTCACGATTTTCTTCTGTAATGACAGAAATACAACAGGATATCATCAGAAGTCAGCTACCAAAGGATAGGTCTTCAAAAGCCTTCTCTCAGGGACAAGATAAGCAAAAAGGGTTACGGAGGAGATGGGAAGAAAAAAAGAGTTGTTGCACAAAGGCCAACCGGGGCCTCTTGCTCCTTGTACAGAACATGAGGACTTTCCACTGAAAGCTAAAGGTGAGAGACTGGAAAGCAGAAGCAGCCCCTAGCTGCTGGAGCTCACTGCTGCGATGTACCACGATAGACTTAGCTGAGTTAACTAGGGATGGGCTATTCATACTGATAATGAAAAAAATCTACAGTCACACGAGTTAGCGTCCTTTATGAAATACAGGCGACAGCACTGCCTGCAGCAGAGCCACAGCCCACTGCTCACCAAGAGGTTAGGACCGAGTCTCCCCAGTGGCTATGCTACTCCCGCAGATGCCTTTTCATGGTTTCTTGGCGCCTAGTCCAGGACCGAGCACTGCTGGAGATTGAATACTGGATCACCTAGACCGTGACTGCAAGGGACACACTCTGTGCAGCACCTGTGAAGGTGTGTCAGCAGCATCCAGCTCCAGCTCCAGTCTCCTCTTCCACCATCCCAAAGAGATGCAGAGAACAGGGGAGCGTCAGCTTGGCTCCCTTGTAGTGCACCCTGCGTGGAGATGGACTTTCTCCTCCCTAATGATGGTGAAAGGGTGCTCAGAGGAGAAAATAGAAATGCCCCCAAAATCTAAGGTAAGGATCACTGCTTACCACATCTCCCTGATGAACCCGATGATTGTTTTTGACTCTCGTTCTCTCACTCTCTTCTCTGCTTGGGAGGCAGAGAGTAGGAACATGGCTATCAATCGCAGTGTCACTCCCATGATTGATTTATCAGCACTGTGATACATTCAGAACAGCATCCACCCGCTTGAGGACACTATAAATAATGTCATCTGGCAGTTTCCAGACCTGCCTTTTAATTTCGAAGATATCTTGCCTTTTTAGTGGGCACCAGTTTCTCAGACAGACAATAGTTCAATACCTTTTTTATAATAAAGTGGTTTATTATAGTTTCTACGGTTTCTCACAACATTATTGTTCTTGTGTCAGGCCAGTTTCTGTCACCTACTCCAAATCTATTTAAATATAAGTAAATTTCAAGCAGTAGTGCCACTGTCAGCCTATAAAGGGAATCTGACAGATTTGCTTTCACCAAGGAAAAGAAAGAGAAAGCGAGAAAAGGGGAAAATATTTGCCAGTCTGCAAGGAGAGCCCCTAATGCCAAGAAGCCACCAGCAGCTGCAACAAAAGGATCCTAAGTGTTTTGTCTCTCTTTATTTTCTTTCCAAAGGCTACATTAAAATGGGCATTTTTTATCAAAGCTTTTGGGGTTTTCCAGCACACTGGGATCAATATTTCCTCTCCAAATACTTGGGCCATGAGTCACTGATCAAATGTCAGCCACAATTTATTCATTGTGCAATGTTCTGATTTCAATGCAAAGCCCGCACTGAGAATATTCCTAGACTTACTAAGAGCCTGTTCTGGTATTTCTCCCTCTCTAAATTGCTTTTGTTCTTGAATGTCACCAGAGCATCTTAGTGGACACATGCAGTCAAAGCAGTTTTCTTAAGACAGCCAGTTGTTTACTAAATAATTCATCAGTTGCACAAAAGCCAAAAAGGGGCAGAAAAGCTCCAGAATGAAACAGCACTTAGATGCAAACCATTTTTGCTCGCAACACTGTATTTCTGAAGGTAGTCTGTGCTTTGCATTGAGCCTGAGGAGCATCCGTATGCTCAGCAACTTGCTTAGGGGATGTATAAGGGGCTAGAGGGGAAGGTTGGTGTCTAAGGCTGAAAATGCCAACTGATTCTGGAGGGGGCAAGCTGCAGTCCTCCTTGCCACAGGATATTGATGGCTAAATGTTGATGTGCCTTCCACACTCCTGCCCGCTCTCCACTGCATCCTTTTCCCTCAGCAGAGTGCCGGAGGTCTCCTACACCTCCATCCCACACCAACCCCATTGTACTGCATTTTGAGGCTCTGAGGGCAGAGAACAAAGAAGGGATTTTTGTTCTTCTTGCAGCAGTAAAATACGGCTTTTCTGCAAGTGCCAAAGTGCCTTGGTTCCTTGTCCTTGGCCAGCCCAGTTGTGCCGGGGTGGAAGAAGAAACAAGCCGTGCCAGGGAGAGGGACGATGTCCCCTCTGGTCGAGGGGAAGCAGAGGCTGACTGGAAACCATCACTGACATACAATACTGCTGTATTCCCCCATAATCTCGACAAATCTCGGTGTGTCTGGTTGTCTAGTCATTGAAAACCAAACTGTTCCTTGAGCAATGGAAATAACGCAGCACATTTTCCAATGTGTCTCCTGTGTAGGTTCACTTACACCTAACACGGCCTCCCTCCTCAGGAAGAGAGCAAATGGAGAATTCTCCACCACCCTCCTCGGATGTGGGAATGTAATTAATATTAACATCTCTCCTCCTTTGTGAAATTGGGGTGGAATAGGCCAACAGATTCAAAACATGCTGGGACTGCTGGGACACACACACCATGACTGTATAACCTTCATTTTCTGAGGAAATCAGCCTGAAAAAGTCTGTTTCTCTGCATTGGTCTTCCTAAGGTAGCAGAATGGGTCCAAAACCTCCCTCTCCCTTTTCACCTTGGTGGGTACGCGTGGCTGTGCAATTTCTCATTCAGTTTGTTTAGTTTACTACTCTGGATTTAATTTGCAAAATTAGCGTTACTAAAATTATACGCACTGTGGTATCTGTTGCTGTAATTGCATTAAAAGGAATGTGCAATTTTCTCTCACAAGGGATGCGGGGTGGGGGTAGAGAAAAAGAAAGAAAGAACAAGACCGCTCCAAACATTACTAGCAATAGAAGTAAACCTGGCTTTGATTTCGCCAGCGTGAGCCTGATGTATTTATAGATTTTCAATTATATATATCACAGTTAGCAGGAAACGCATTCCTAATACTGCTTTGCAATTTAAATCACTGTCTTATTTTTTTCTTATCTGCTTAAAATCCAAGCACTTTCTTTTTAAAAACAGAGAAGAGGTAATGGTGTCAAAGTGGCCGGAAGGAGCAGACATCTGTTTTCTGTGCTATAGAATTGCAAAGGTAACAAAGGGCTGCCATTCAGCACATTAAGAAATTAAATTTGCACTGGCAGTTTTGGATGGATTTTTCTGCATCAGTCAGCACTTTTCTACATCAGGAGTTATTCTGGAAAAACCATTCCTGATTGTCTCCAGGATGACTTTTGCTCCAGAGCAGATTAGATTAAATTAGCATACTTATGCCCGTATGAGAATGGCTCATACACAGAGAGCGAACCGCAAATCACTCTTTTGGTTTAGGTTAATCCCATAACATTAACCAAATTAATGTCACTTTGCAGGCAAACATTTGGTCTTTGTCGACACGCAAACATTTGAGAAAATTAATTCAGAATAACTTTGAAAAGAGATTTGTTAAATTGCACTAAAGCCTTGTGACCTCAGCTTAGTTCAATTGGGCCTTAATTTGTTTAACTCTATTCTTGCCCTAAATCAATTAAATTCTGCAGAATTATGGCCCTTTCAACTCCGTCCAAACGGTGCTTTCAGCAATTTAAGTACTACAAGGGAAACGTACACCTTTGGTTTAATTTAGATCATTTTTCCTCAGTCACCCTGTGCAGACCGCTGTGGTGGCCCAACAAGACCAAAGTCCCCCAATTTGTGAAGGTCATAAGGACTGAACACCAGACCTGCAGCTTCCACCCTTGCTGCACGCTAACCAGCTCTCTAGCCTTCCTCCCAATGTAATACCATGGCTGGCTGTGGGAGGGAGCTAGGAGGCACTTTTATGTGTGTGTGCATTCAGCCCCTCTGAGGTCACACAGGACTATTCAGAATAACCCAGTGGGATTATTTTTGCCCTAGGTGCATGGCATAACTCCTGTTATCAGCAAAACCTTTTTCTCAGGCAGTCTTTTCCATTTGGTGCTTTGCACAGGGAAGGAACTGTTTGATGCATCCCACTCTGTGATAGTTGCAGGCCATACATTACTCTTACTAGAAAGCTGTCCTACATTGCTCTGCACTGAAAGCTCAGGTGCAGCTGGCTTGTTTACGCTATCTGAAACACAGAAATGATTCCCACATATGGCAAGTTGGCAGAAGCACGTTTTTGACTCAGAGAGCCTCTTTGCTTGTGGTCTGATTGGGGATTCTCCCTCTCAGCTGATTTGTTTCTGTAAAAATATTTTTTCCTTGAGCATTGTGTCCTTAGCTCAGACACAGCGATGTTGTACTTTGGAAAGCCAGGAGGAGCTTTTTCCTATTTTCTGACCAAATGGTCTCTCTCTCTCCTTGTCTGTTAGGCAAGGAAGAAGTAAGTAATGGGCCCGCGGCTTTTTTTAAGAAAAGGCACAAGTGAACATTGCAAACAAGAAGCCCTGAGTGATGCATAACAGCTGTACATGCAATAACTGGATCCAGATAATTAAAAGGTCTAAGTCCTGTGTTTGTTTCATCAGTAAACGGGACAAATTATCAGCTGTCCATTGTCTGTGGGCACCTCAGGGGAACAAGGGTTGAGGAGGCAGCCGAAGAGAAGCAGCCCCAGTAAAGGAGAAAGGGGCCAACAGACTACGTTGAGATCTACAGGATGCACAAGACCCCGAAGGAGCTCAAAACACTTAGCTTGTCCAATGGAAGTTAAGAGGCTCATCCCGTGCTAGAAGAGAGAAGACACACGAGATCAGGTTGTATTACTCCAGTGGGTAGTGATAGCACAGTGAGGACCAGGAGCTGGGAACCGTTGCGAAAGAAAGAAAATGGACCAAGTGGGCATCACAGAAGGGAGCTTAGCTAGCCATTTCTGTGGGGTGCAGTAAGGTCTCTGTCACCTGGGAATGTTTCAGTGAAGTTATCTTTTCTGCAGGGCATGTTTCCACTCACAGAGGGAAGTGTGATAGCCCCATTATGCTTGGTCTTTGGGTCTGTTTTTTTGGTCTGTTTTTTGTGCCCAGAAAGGCTCAGGCTCACAGCTGTGT
Organism: Struthio camelus; assembly: GCF_040807025.1. Classification (NCBI taxonomy): domain Eukaryota; kingdom Metazoa; phylum Chordata; class Aves; order Struthioniformes; family Struthionidae; genus Struthio; species Struthio camelus. The sequence continues at coordinate 12,220,803 of NC_090982.1, read as the reverse complement.
CTACAGCTGTACTGTACTCCACTGCAAAGACCAATCCCACAGACATGGAGATGCAAAAAATACATAAGCTTCACAGAGCATCTGAGCCATACGAGGGGTGAACAATTGAAAGAGCTCTTTTTCTGTCCGTTCCCAATGCAGGTTCCTTTCCAGCACCTTGTGGAAATTTGGCAGCTCTAAAGTAGAACGAGGAAAAGGGGAAGATAAAAGCCAGCAAAGACATTATGCTTAATTACATTAAAAGCTTCTTATAAAATTCTCATTAATCACCCAGCAATTCACCATTCATCATCCAACCTTGCAAAATGTCTGTCTCAATTTTGTGTCTCAATTTGAAAGGCGGAGAACGCTAGTACTGCATCCCCTTTCCAAAAAGGAAAAGGGAGGGGGTTGGCGTATACTGGTGTAAGAGATCACTGCCTGGTGGAATATGTCACAGTGTCCTCTGCAGCAGGGAGAGCAGCATGCCGTGGACTGAATGTAGAAAAGGGTCATTTTCCCGCTGGCTGTCAAAAGGCTATCCAGGCCAGTAGCTGTATTAGTGAGCACAGTTCAAAAAAGAGCTGGGTCTTGCACTTAACACTGTGCCAAAAATTTCAACTTGCATTGCAGTTTCAAGGCTTGCTAATTTAAAGGAAAAAATAAATATTCTAATGAATATACACTGGTTGCAATGGCATGCAGAATGTGCAAGTCACTTTCTACACAGACAACACAGAGTTTTGCATAAGCAGCTCCCACTTCAGGCTCTCCTGCAGCAATGCCTCCATCACTCATATTTGCAGCCTAGCACCATTTCCTTGTTCCAGCAAGGAGTGTCCATATGCATCAACCTGACAGCCATGCAGTTTAAAGAGTTTAAAGATGGGAAGGCTGAGGCGTTTCACATAGACTGTGGGCTATCAAGCCATTTCATAGAAGTGTCATTAAAAAACATACAGTTGATTATTCAAAGCACTAAATTCTGGCTGTTTCCTTAGATATTTGAGAAGAGGCAACATCCTTGAGAGCAGTGAAATATCCCGGCTAAGGTTTGCTATGACCAGCTAATGTGGCTGGAAAGCCTAGCTTTTCCTACTCATGACACTAGACAGTATGAAGTGAACTGGTAACACATTTGTGAACCTCAGCCTCCCAAGGCCCAGAGGCAGTAACTGTTTGAAGTTATGTCAGGGGAGAAGCAGATGATTCATCACAGAGATCATTTGCTATATGTAATTGTCCTATTAGAAAGATCTGCATCTTCAAGACAATCATCTCCCTGTTCCTTCCTCATCTCCACTGCTTCTCCAGAAGCTTGGAGATCTGGAGTGGTATCTGTTTTCCCTCTTGTAATTTGTGATTCTCATGCAAGAATTTTCCTCCCACCATAAAAGTCACTGCCAGTTACAGCACTGGGAATGTCTGGGGGGAGAAAAGGGACAATAAACAGCAGGGTGGAAAGGTGCCCTTGGCTTGAACTGATAGCTCAGAAATTTGAGCTGGAGTGAGGCTCTGCCAGGTTTACAGGCAGGGGCATCAACCCAAGAACAGTAATTGTTTTAGATGTATATCTCCAAAGAAAAACAGTCACAAATGAATGATTATTCCTCTCACAAAACACAATAACCTGATATTATTCTTAGTCAAGCCCACTGAGTTTCAAGTTGTATTAAGCCTAGTTTCTCTGGTTTATCTTTCTTCCAGCCTTTCTCTAGTGCAGCAAAATTGCTTGTTCTCAGCTCAAGGATGGCTCTTCCAAGAGCGGAGCTCAGACACCAGCAGCTTCTGAGGTATGAGAAGCTGAGCACACTTTGAAACCTAGCCTTGCCTCAGCCTCATGCTCCCAACGAGGTTGTCCCTGGGCTGTCTCCAATGCGGCAATAGACCTGCTGGTGAGAACGGAAGATCCAGGGTGTATTTTCAGGGATGTCCTTTCTCCTCCCTCACTCTTCCAGCTCCTGGCGATAGTTAGTCAAGACTAGAGGAGAGTAGTAGCTAAAATCCTGAATGTGCCCAAATATCTGCATCTGGACTTTGCAAAATATTCTGGCTCTGAAGGAGCACAGTCACACTCATCTAAGCACCTCAGGGCATGGCCAAGGCTGTCTCTTCTGCAGCAAATCTTCTTGGCTCGGATCCTCCCAGTCCATACCGGTGAGGATGCTCTTTAGTTAGCATGGCACACAAGGAGCGTGTGTCCTTTTCGCCCGGAGAAATGTGAGCCTGTGTCTCCTTTGCCCAAGGAGCTCACCTTTTACTGTTTTTTGGAGCACTTTCACAAGCCTTCCTGTACTGGCCGCTCGGCTGCATGCGGTAGACTTCAATAGCGAGTGGCATAAGAAGTAGAAGGGAGTGTCCTAAACAGTGGGTCAGTGAATAGGAAAGCTCATATCACGTGCGGTCCTTCCTCCTTCCTACCACACCTTCCACCACCAGCCATCCCTTTTCTTTTTGAGAGAAAGCACTCACCTTTAAGGTGAGGTTAAGGGCTTAATAGGAGGATAGCATTCATGGCTTCCGAGGAGCACTGTGCACTTCCAGACTTCACGTCATCTCTTGCCAGCTGGTTTCAGCCCTCTGTACGTGAGTGTGCTGGATCTCATGATTAGTTACATACTCTCCCTCTGTGTAGGACTGGGCTTGGCCAGCAGGATACCTAAAGGTGACATCAGTTCCCCCTATTTTCTTCTCTCTGCTACAACTTTACTCTAGCTGTTATAATAGCTTTTGCTTTGTATAGATTGGCCAAGTCTTGAGTCCTACCAAAACATCAGCCCCAAGGAATTCTTGCAGCTAGTGGACTTTCCACTTGCACCACCTGTGCTTGAAGAAGTGCTTCTGTGTATCATCTGCTTTGAATATTCCCTGAGTATATTTATATTTACATAGAAAGATATATTTCGGATAATATATGTAACATAGTATACATAATAGCTCTGTCTCTCTCTATAGACATTTTTATGTATATATATATATATATATTACATAGAAATATATACATAAATGTATATTTTTCAGTGTCCTCTTGCCCTTGCATTGAAAGCCAGCAGCTATTTTCTGGCAAACCTCTGATTATTTTCTTTCTCATCTAAATTTGGTCTTCATATTTGAAATCGGCACCAATCTCTGAAGATTAATTCAACAGGGAGGCATTAGCAGGGGCTGTTGGAGAACATTTTTCTTTTAATTTCTGATAAACTTAAGTGCTGCTCATTAATTTTTGTGTCCCAGAGGAGTGCCTGGAGCCCATAGAATAATTTGCTTCCAACAACTTGCACAAAATTTTGCACTGCAGTTTGGATCCAAGCCAGGTTGTCAGGGTTGTTATTTATTGCAACTAGTAAAGATGACTCTCAGCTGTTGTAAATCAGAGGCATTCTAATGACTCTGATCCACTCTGGTCGAGCGGTTGGCCCAGTGAATATTCTGCGTAAGAGCTACCATCACTGAGATATCAGCTGCCATCACAGGCGAGTTATCAAATGATTTTTAATTACTTGCTGGAGGAAAGGCAAAAAGGAGAAGCAAGCCTTCTTACAAATGCACTCTGAGCTAGCTGCATAGCTCCAGACTCCAATATTATAAGTTTCCCCTTTCATGACCCTCCATGCTCGCACACTCCCTTTTATTTTTTTCTTTTTTGCATGTAAACCATTAAACAAATTTTAAAAACTCACTTCTGGCCCCCAGTTCCAACTAAATCTGATTTCTGCCATGGCGTGGAGCTGACGTCCTTCCTTAGGGCTTTACAAACAAGAATAAAATCAAAATCAAGAGGCCGTTCCCCCAGGGGCGCTGCAAACAAAGGCAGAAAGGGCAAGCTGAGGCAGTGATGCTAACAAGTCCCACCAGAGACAGTGACCACTATCAAGGATTGCCAGCATGTTTAAGCACAGAGGAAACCTGGAAGAGCAGGCTATTATGTCCTACGGGACAAATGCGTCAGGATCCCTTGGAGCAACTGTTGTCTAACACGTGGATTAATGAAATTTAAGCTCTTCAATTGGATGCATCTCCTCTGCCATATACTCTTCTAAAGAAAGACAGAGATGGACCCTGAGCCCTACTGGACAACCTAAACCTCAACTGTACGGGCCTCGGAGTTAGAATCTGTCTTCTCCACACACGTGCTTAATCTCTTGGTTAAGCGAAGACAAACTGACACCATGTCTTTCTAACTATTGTTGGAAGACGATAGCTGGCTGACTCCACGCTTTTGCTATGATGCGTAAAACCTTTCTCACCAACATAGCTGGACAATAATGTCATTTTTCCATCCAAATAAGCAGTTTCCAGCTCTTACAATCAAAGGCAATCTCTTATATATTCCCACCAGGGTAGATCCCACTGTCTTCTCAAGCTGCATATTTGTGCTTGTTTTTACTTATGATTTATTTTTAGTGTGTTGCATTTGATTTTATGTCTCTGCATTCATCCTGGCCATCTGATCAATGCGTTAAATAATAGAAAGCTGGATGTGGCACCCCCCAGCAGCAAGCCAGGCTTGTTAAAACAGCATGGATATTTTTTGCACTCTGCATTCTCTGACCCCAGGATGCTTTGAAGTGGCTGTAAAGCTTTGGAGGTCGATCAGGCCGCTTATTGCTTTTGATGTCTCTGTAGCCTGTATGGACAAAAGTTGACTGGCGTGGCTCCATTGACTTCGGTTAAGTAGCTCAGGTTTTTACCTACTGAAAATCTGGTCCTGCATTTTTCTCTCTCTCTTTCTATCTTGCCCTGAGAATCTCTTTGTGGATCAAGAAGGCTGAAATTTCCTAGCCCGCAGAAGGATTCTGGATAATGACCCCGCATCAATTTTAATGGGAGCAAGACAGCAAAATCCTTCATCTACATCCCTTTAAAGTTTAGTAAGCGCAGCGGATCGGTTCCTTGGGTGCGGCAATGGGGATTGATCCAAAACCCTCTGAAGTCAGGGGAGTTTTCCACTGATTGGAACGAGCTTCATAGCTGTCATGATGAACTCCATCAAGTGCTATGACTTCTGCAGGTCTTTATGCAGAGCCCACAAACCCTGCTAGCTGCTTGTGCTCTGTACCTCATCAGCATGAATCTGACATGCTCAGTGCTGTCGAGCTGACTCAGCAACCGTCACACTCGTCTGTTTTTCCCCCCTTTCCCCAGCTAATGTTAAAAGAAATCCATTGATTGTAGCTCATGTTTCTGCTCTTTATTTCATTCCCCGAGGTTAATACCACTGTTACTTGAAGACCACATTACAGTTCCTACTTTTCTTTTCTGGTGCTATTTGTATATATTACTCTTGATCTCAGGAAACTTTTCCATTCTTGCTGCACTGGTGTTAGCAATGTTTTAACTGAGGCTTCAGGACGTGTGCTGCCAGGGCAGCCTTAGGCTTATGTTGGCCATGTAAAAAGAGGGGGGTGGAGAGCGCGAGGGCGAAGAGGCCACACTGCACTGTAGAGGTCAGGATTTGAAGCTGAGCTCACAACTGTAAAGGCAAGAAACTGTATGGGCTCACGGAGAAGTGAGGAGACACAAATGAAACTAGAGCGTAAAGTCATGAGGTTTTCAGACCTGCAGGTGGATCGCAGAGAAATTAGCAACATTTTTTCCTGCTGCTCTTGTTGTCCTTGTGCATGAGGATCACCTCAGCTGGCTGGACGGATTGCCAGAGTGGTTATATGGGACCCAAAGAGTGCAGTACCTGCTTGCTTTCTGGGTTCCCCTGGTCCTAGGTCATAGAAAGCCCCAGAGCCCCTTTCCCAGCTACCCACTGAGAGGGAAAATACTTAGAGGTACAAAGGGTGATAGACCCAGATGTGACAAAGGGCCTCCTGAGCACCTGCTGTCCCTCTGACACTTCTGCTGTCCAGAAAGATCTCTGTCTCTCATCAGGGCTGGGAGCACCTGGACCTCTGCTTATGTCTCCTCTCCAAGGAGAGATAGCGTTCAGTGAGGGTGACATCACAGTGAGAGAAATGTTATTTTAAAGGGCCTTTTTAAGTTTACCAAAGCCAGTAGCCTAAAGGCTCATATCAAGCAAAATGCATCACACAACTCTTAGATGCCAAAAGCAGTGCAGCCCGCTCGAGGGCACATCCGAGCAGCACGACTGCCAGCTAGATGGGCCTGCCAAGCCCAGACAAAAAATGGCACGATCACGAGTGCTATCTGTGGGCACGGCCCCAGGAGTGCCCCCTAGCAGCGCCCGCAGCGTCCCTGCCCTCTAAGACAGTCCCCTCAGGCAGGTGCTGGTGGGCTCTCCAGTTAGAGACACTCTGTGGGACTGGTCTGTCTTAATTCACATTTCCAAAGTGCTTACTTAGCCTGGCCCTGAGAGAAACTTTAGCCCAGTCCCCTGCCTCCCTCCCTCAGGGGAGAGAGATGTCAGAGTCTACTTCACTGTTGCAGAGATAAGTCATTGCATTTCGGGAACCTCTCCGGGGCCACCTCAAGACCTGAACGAACCTTCCTGATGACTGTTTGGTCATGGCTGATTCTTCTACCAAAACCATCCACGACAGTGTGTGCCTGAGAGAGGGGCAAAAGACCCCAAATTTCCACTGCACAGTCTCAGGTCTCTGGGGAGACCTGAGAAGCCATCCCATGTACGCGATGGGCAGGGGACACCACAAAATGCAGCAGTGACATGAGGCAGCCAGCTGGCTTGTGGAGGGGACGTTCATCTCCTTGGTCTTGGCTCAGCTTTGAGCAGTGGGAAGGACCAGTGACACAATTTCCCAGAAGTTTAGCTGGCACCAGGGCTGATTGAAAATGATTAGCAAAGTGCTTTTTGTCACATTTTGCTAACAAAGCAGGGGTCAGGCCTCTTCTGCCAGCTGTGATATAAATATCTTAATTAGATCTTTGAAGAAGGGAGAAGAGAAAAAGAATCTAGAAGCCTGGGAATTCTTTATTATTTCTTTCTTATTTTTAGTATTAAAAGTATAACTCAAGTAGTGCTGGCACCAGACTGCATAATCCACTTACTAGGACAGAAAGGGCTCTGGAGCTGCACCACAAATGCATCATTTGATAACAGTAATGAAAAAGACAGCAATCTGTATCTGCAAATAGCATTAGAGCAGACTCAGTTTGGGGACCAAAGCAAGATGATGGTGAATTTATGAGTCTGACATCTCAAGCATTTGAGATCGGCACTTTCTTTCCTCCTCTGTTTTCTTTCCTCCTCCCTTTCTTTTTCCCCTTGTTTGGGCTAGCTGTTAGCCTTGTGATCAAAACAACCTGGTCTGGAAAAGGGGTGGGGTGAAGTGGGGCTGTCTCACCTCACAGCCAGCTCCGGCTCACTCGCGCTTTCGCCCAGACCTTGCTCCTTTGCTGCATCTCTTGCAGTGCACGCACGCCACGTGGACCCATGCCCTGTCCAGAGCCCGTGCCTGGTGCTGAGCTGGGGCTGGACAAGCAGCAGGGCCGGAACGGAGTGACTCCATCCAGCTGAACGCCAGAGCACCAGAGGGAGCCTCCTGAACAGGCATGCCCCATGTAATCTGTCTCCATCCCATCCCATCCTGCCCGTCACATGGCTCCCAAAAGGGCAGGGGCAGAGTGTGTGTGGGGGGGGGAAATGTGTACTCCGGAGACATGGACGAGAGAGCATAAGAAATGCCCCACTGCATAAGCTCTGTGGTCCTCCTGGCCGGTTCTCTGTCCGCAGCTGTGGCAGTAGGAAATGCTATTTAGGGAGCAATAGCCCATCCATGACAGGCAATCCGTTTTTTTCCCATCCGCTGCTTTCACCATTGCTGTTAGGATGTTAGAGGAGACATATCTATTTCTTCCCTCATTTTCACTAGTGAATTTGTTATCAAGAATTTGTCTAGTTCCTTTCTGAGCCTCTCTGCCTTCGCAACTTCCTCGAGCAACAAGGTCCAGAAGTTGCCTTCTGCTCTGAGTAGAAGCACTTTCCTGTAACCGTTTCAGACTGATCTCCTGGTTTCATGGCGTCCCCTGGTTCTAGTGTTGCAAGATTCAATCAACCACATTTCCACTTTCAGCTTATCTTCCACCTTAGTGATTTTGCACATCTCTGTCTGCTACCCAGCAGCCCAGTCCCTTTTGCAGATGGGGGTTACATGAGGGTTACCTGACTCCCTCGCTGTTCGCAGTGAGAGGTTATGCACCTCAGGCAGCAGACCTGCAGGTTGGCAGCTGAGTTCCCACACAGCTCTCGGGTGAAAGCCATCTGGTCATGGGGACTAGCTAACATCATATTAACACTGGAGCCAGACACTTCTCAGCAGTGCAACAGAGAAGACAAGAGGCAACAGATGCAAGTTGCAATTTGGGACATTGCCAGGAGGTCAGAGGAGCTCTTTTTTCCCCAGGAGGGCGCTCAGCTCCTGGGAGAGGGGCCCGGTAAGCCTGTGGGATCTCCATCCTTGGAGATGTTCACAGCTCGACTGCACAACGCCTGGAGGCACTCAGTGGAGTTGTCCCTCCTGTAAGCAAAGGGTTGGAGTAGCTGACATCCTGAGTCCCTTCCAAATGAAATTACTTCATTAGGGTTATAACTGATCTCTTTGGCCCAATGCCTCCTATGCATTTATTTCAAGGTACTTCAACCAGGCTGCTACAAAGGCATAGGTCACCTGTGCAAATCTCCCCAACATCCAAGCAGTGCAAAGTACTCATGGACTGTCGTTGCTATAGTTTTGTCACCAAATGCTCCTTTGAAACCTTCATAACACAAAACGGCTTCCTGCTTTTGCAGTATTTACAGAACCTTTTTACTATCAGTTTGAGCACCTTTTACAGGGAACTCTTCAAATTCTTTTCAGCAGTTCTGATTTCCTGTTTACATTTGATGGGCCATGTTTCGGAGGCTTTCTATTCTCATGTGGGTCAGCTTTCCATTTCTCACGTGCTGACCTTTTCCCTGCAATCTCCTCAACTTCCCCATTGAACCATGTGGGATGATGAGGTGGGGTGGGAACACTTCGGGGACGTTTTAATTGTGGAATCCTCTTCACTTGGGCTTCTAGTACAGGATTTTTAACAGCCTCTAGGCTGTTCATAGGCCTCCTGCTTTTTTCTTCTTGCTACTTTTTAGCTTTTTCCAACAATTTGCCTCATTTTTACATAGATACCCTTTCTTGAAATTGAGTATTCATGTGCTAGTTTTAAGGGACCTCTTCCCTCCCACTACAGTGCTAGGCCTAATTATGATGGGGCTGCTATTACAGCCCGGCTTCCTTCACGAGCATCCCTTGAACTCTGCTCTGCGCACCACTCAAAGCCAAACCTAGCCATGCACCTCTTCTTGCAGGTTGCCAGGCTATTTGTTCCCAGGAGAAGACGTTTACTGAGTCTGATAAAAGTATCCCCACGCCTCATCCTCTGGAGGCATTGACATAGTCAGAGCTCAAGTCTCCCACTCTTACTAATTTTTCCTGAATTTGCAGCGTCTCTAATCCCACTCAGCATTTCCTGGTTCTGATCAGAGTTCAGCAGTATAATCCTAGTATTACCTCCCTTTTATTCTGTCATCTGGGTTTTCCAGCAGCAAAGTTTCTACAACGCTTTTCTTTCCTGTAATATTTTTGTACTGTTATATTTTTAAAAATATTTCACGTACAGTGCCCCACCTGCACATCCTGTTGTATTACTCGTGTAAAGTTGATAGCCTGTGAACACCATATCCCACTGATTATCTTCCTTTCACCTGGCCTGAGGTACCTGTTAACACGGGGATGTCATTGGATGTCAAGCGTTTTATTTAGCTCTGCTCACTTTTCAGGCCTCTAGAACTGCTATTTCAGACTCAGCTACCATGGAAGTCATAGACTCCAGTCTCATATTTTCGCATTGAGACAGTAAGATTCATCTCCCAAGGTGAGAACAGCTGGAATGAAAGATCTCAGAGAAACAGGTTAGCAGATGAGGCCCTTCACAGTGTTGCAGAACAGTCTGTCTCGCAATCAGAGGCATCAGTACTTGTCCGGGTACCAGGAGGCCTCCTTACGATTCTTGATCTGATCCTGCTGACACAAGCGTGGCCTCACAGATACACTCTTCACCCAGTGCTTTGCCTTTCCTAGCAAATTTGACTTCTTCACGCCTGCCCATGAGCTATGCTGCCTGAGAAGTTTGTGATCGCAGCTAGAAGGACGTCTTGAGCTTTTTAGCAGGTGAGGGAAATGCTGTGCAGGGCAGGCTCCCAGAAGAACGGCTTCTGCCCTTATCTCCATACCTCATAACATCATGGATCACTTTTATGGGAATGCTTGCAACCCTAAGGAGAGGAGCTGTGATCTGCATGGACCCAGACAGTGTAGCTGGTCTTAGTTCAATCCATCTCTTAAACAACACAGCATGCTGGCAGAACCCTCAAGACTAGTGAAAAGTATGTACATGGGTCTGGGGAGGAAGGTAGTTAAAATGCTAAGCCTGTCACTTGCATTAATGCCTGTGAAACTCTCACAATAAGCTACAGGAGGGAACTGCATCCACAGGAAATGGTCTGTAAGCCATCCACGTTGCACAGTGTCCTTGAGGAACACCTGGCGTTATGGAGAGCAAGCTCTTCCAAGAATGTAATGAAATGGAGACACAAGACAGCTACCAGAGAAAGGAGAAGATGTGATCCTAGAGAATCGGAGAAGAGGAGTGCATCAGGGACGGCAGGAAAACTGCAGCAGGAGAATTAGCTTATCAGCCTTTTCCTCTCACACTGCTACAAATACTGATGCAAGTAAACAGTGCAGACTGTGACGTTTCATATAACCTAAAACTGGTTTTTATTTCTGGTCTGTTTTATTGTTTCCAGTTTACCGTTAGGAAGCTTAATTAAGTCTTTTCTTTTGTTAGAGCAAAACTAGATTTTCCTTAAACCAAAACCAGGTTTTCATGGTAAGCAGCTGAAGGATCCCTTGCGTGCAGGAGGGCTGTGTGTAGCTCTGAGTGCTCTTGCAGAAAGCACAAGGTGACGCAAAGCTGTCAGTAAAGCTGCAGCAATTAGCTAGAAGCAACCAGAGAAGAAGAGCAGAGCGGGAGCAGCTAGCAGGGATGTCTGGCAGCAAGCAGCAGCTTTTGTTTGCCCAGGAAGATGGTGAAGGAGTCCTAAAGTGTTACTGAATGGCAGGAACCTGCTGGCTTATTGGCTACCCTCTAAATACATATCCATGCCCACTGCAAAAGGAGTGACTGGGTCATCTGTGGTGCCTCCTTTTCTCCCTGCTGTCTTTCTCTTTTCTCCTTCAATAAGCTCCTGTTTGTTAATCGATGTCTACAAAGGGAAAAAAATAGGTCATTGAGCACCAGATTTTACCCTTTTAGGGGAGTCAGACTTGCAGAGTTTTAATAATGACCCAGCCATTGCTACTACAGTCAAGTCCTGGCGAAAGGCTGCCTGGATGTGCTCACCAGATATCCAGTTGATGCACACCAACGTGTTCCTGTTAAAGGGAGTGGAGAAATTATTTCTCTGAACCTCCAGCGCTGAGAAGAGCTCGCATTTTTCAAAAATGTGTCTGTGCGTGTTCTCTTTCTACCTGGGAAGAGGACAGACCATACCAGAGAGGAGCGTGGGTTTTCTCTGGAACTTGATTGCAACCAGAAATATGCATTTCTTTAAAAAAAAAAAAGAAAATCTGGGATTCTCTCATAATCCCATGGCACAAGCTGGAGCACTGACTTGCACCTTGTGGCAGTGCCAGGCTGGAATATAAACTCCTTGCCCCTCAATACAGAAATAGGCTGTGGTACTCAACCATTACCACCTAGCATCTCTTTCAGGAAATACGGTCTCTGTCCGGCAGAGCTTAGAAAAGCACATTACTGATGTCCAGCTCACCAAAGGCCAGATGCCTTTAAATGAGTAACACTCCGGTCCTCACCACATCCCTGCTGCATCTTCCCCAGGCAGCACCTCACTGCACCTCGCGGCTCTCACTGGTGCAACGTACGCAACCATGGGCTTTGATCCCTTGGAAAGTTTTCCTGCCTCCGGAGCAGATTTCTATATTGTCTATTTAGTTGCACTCACTTCACCCAAAGCATCACCACACCAGTCACAGAATCACAGAACAGATGAGGTTGGAAGGGACCTCTGGAGACCACCTAGCCCAATCCCCCTGCTCAAGCAGGGTCACCTAGAGCATATTGCCCAGGATCACATCCAGACGGGTTTTGAATATCTCCAGTGAAGGAGACTCCACTACCTCTCTGGGCAACCTGTTCCAGTGCTCCGTCACCCTCACAGTGAAGAAGTTTTTTCTCAGGTTCAGATGGAACTTCCTGTGGTTCAGTTTGTGCCCGTTGCCTCTTGTCCTGCTGCTGGGCACCACGGAGAAGAGGCTGGCCTCATCCTCTTGACACTCCCCCTTCAGATACTTATACACATTGATGAGATCCCCTCTCAGTCTTCTCTTCTCCAGGCTGAACAGGCCCAGCTCTCGCAGCCTTTCTTCAGAGGAGAGATGCTCCAGTCCCCTCATCATCTCTGTAGCCCTCCGCTGGACTCCCTCCAGGAGTGCCATGTCTCTCTTGTCCTGGGGAGCCCAGAACTGGACACAGGACTCCAGGGGAGGCCTCCCCAGGGCTGAGTAGAGGGGCAGGATCACCTCCCTCCACCTGCTGGCAACACTCTGCCTAATGCACCCCAGGAGACCATTGGCCTTCTTGGCCACAGGGGCACATTGCTGGCTCATGTTTAACTTGTCCACCAGCACGCCCAGGTCCTTCTTGGCAGAGCTGCTTCCCAGCAGGTCAACCCCCAGCCTGTACTGCTGCATGGGATTATTCCTGCCTAGGTGCAGGACCTTGCACTTGCCTTTGTTGAACTTCAGGAGGTTCCTCTCCGCCCAGCTCTCCAGCCTGTCCAGGTCCCTCTGAATGGCAGCACAGTCTTCTGGTGTGTCAGCCTCTCCCCCCAGTTTAGTATCATCAGCAAACCTGCTGAGGGTGCACTCTGTCCCTTCCTCCAGGTCACTGATGAATACATTGAGCAAGACTGGACCCAGCACTCCTGGGGCTACAGCACAGAGCACGGCAGCGGGGCGTGTGGCGGCGGAGGCACTCCTCCCAGCCGGGCTGGCTCGACACCTGGCCTGGCATGGGTTTCAGCTGGCTTTGTAGTTCAAGCCTATAAAGGGCTTGGAGGAAAAACACATCTATCTTTCTGGTAAAACGGAGTCGGAGGGAATACCTCTCTTTCATTTCTTTTACCAGCAGATATTAAATATATTGAATATATATACACCTTTTTTATTATTTTTATTTATTATTTATTGCTTATTTTACTATGCTTTTTTACTATCACATGAAAATATTAGGCATATTTATTCTAAAAGTAAATGCATGTTAAACTGCTTAGAATCAGATGAGGTGAATGGAGTTTAAACTACAGCTCCTGGTGTGGTTTGAAAGAAAATGGCCCCTCTGAACCAGTGGAAATCCCCGTCTGAGCCCTGGGTAAGATGGTGTTTTGAAAAGCTGAAGTCAGCTTTGGACAGCAGTCACTTCCAAAGGTGCAGAGAGAACATTTTCTTCCTTCCGGTCGAGTTAATCTGTTTTTTTCAGAGCTGAGAAACTGGGAGGTGAAAAGGAGGGCAGAAAAGTTTAACTCACCTCTTCTAATCTGTGCGTATAAACAAGACGTAAAACAACCAGGACTATTAATTTCCAAATCTTGAAGGACGTGGTGACCAGAAGCTAAATCCAAATCCCTGGCAAAGGGTAATTTTACTTTTGTTTAATGAATCAGTTAGTGCTGAATATGTTTTAATAAACCTGCTCTTTTGCAGTGTGTACTCGGTACTTTTATATAGTCACCAGGAGAAAGAAGAAACGGGATGCCTCTCCCTGCACATACAAAACCCTCACTGAAATGCTGTTTTGGGGCTAAATGAGTCCCAATTCTCTTCCAAAAGCAGTTTAACCCAAACCACAAGAAAACAGAGAAATGTTGACTAGGAAAAGCAAATAAGTCTTCGCCATCCTCTATCATGATAAAGAAGGTAAAATTTCTTAATGTGAATAAACATGCTTAACATATAACTAAATAAACAGTGGCTGTGGCTCCTGGGTGCCTCCACAGTTCAGCTAAAAGATATATTAGATCATATCAGCAAATACGAGTCAAACATTCTTCAAGGAGAAAGAAACGCTGAAACCCCCCACATGGCAAAATGTAAGTAATGATTTATATGGAGGTTCCCTGCTTTTTGATTTTAGTCATGATTAAACCTGATATTTTAAATCTTCACGATAAATGAATTTCCCCTTTTGTCAGGCCTCTTCCTATTAAACTGACAAATGTAAATTCCCAATCAGAAATGCTGAGCTGTTAGTCAGCATAGGGCTCCTGGAGGAAGGGGGAAAATGCCTAATCCTGCTTCCCCCTCCTCTCTTCTTCATTTAGTTCAATTTTCATCTCTTGATTCTGTTGCAAGCACAGATACAGAGAAAAACAGCTTCTTTGTTATGAGGGATGTGTCACCTACAGTTATAATCATAGTAAACACAATAGACATTACCCAGAGCATGTGGCAAAGATGAGTAGTAACAAAAAGCAGGTGATACTTTGCCACAAAGACTGATCCTCTTTGCATATCCAAACCTTTATTTCAGCATGTGCCCAGCTCGGAGGCAGTCCCACTCCGAAACGCTGCCGGTGTCTCTAGGTGGCTTTCAGAATCACCACAACTCGTTAACTTGGTGCAATATTGCCACAGTTAGTGAGGGGGCCGTTAGAGAAAGCTCATCCCTGCCCATGCGCTTGGTTACTTCTAGTACAGTGTTCTTCTGAGCTCGTAAATGCTTTTAAGCATGCTTCGGTCACCTTCCGCGTTTCTTCTGGAATATCTTGTACGTGGCTGTTGGCAACCTGTGGAGCAGGTAAACTCTGTAACTTGCTATTACGACATCTCTTCCTTAATTACCCTGTTATTATCTGTTTGTAAGCTACATTTTGTCACACAGCTTTTAGGTTTTTTTCTGATGAGGTTCCTGTATATGAATGAATCACCTCACAGAGCTGGATTCCACAAAGGTGGTGGGGGATTAGAGTTACAGCACTCTTACCTCTTCATAGGGAAAAGGTGCTCGATCCTTTCGAATGGCTGGGATTTTTTCCCATAAATGGATTTCTGATCAGCTGGATTTTAGCTGGATTTTTGTTACTTCCAAGTGACAAATAAGAAAACCCTATCGCCTTCCAGGCTTCTTTGTCAAGTCAGTAGAGGGTAGGCACTCCAGGGAGGGCATGTTCAGAGGAGAAGTACTGATGGCAGGGACAGACAAGCGACCCCAGCACCTGGTGACTGGAAATGACAGCAGGAAGGCAGTGTGCTCCAGAGGAGGACAGTGCAGCCTTTCTACTCCACCACAGTCCCAGGGTGACCTGGAGATGCCGTTGACCCTGCTGCAATTCCTGCTCACATAAACTGTGGGTCATGTCAACAGCCGGGATGCTGTGCAGAAGTGAGACTGTCCCTCACGGTGGAGATCAGAGTAGGAAGACCAGCAATTACCTGACTGGTTTGACTGCACAGACCTGGCTGCTGCTGTAGAACATACGTTAGCTGCAAACTGAACCTCAGAAATGCAAAACAAGGATCAGTCATATTTGAGTTTGATCCTGAGTGGGATGTCGGCATGAATATCACCACATCAGCAAGAACCTGCAGATTTTTCTTATAAAAGGAGAACGTCATGTGACATCAAATGCTTGCAAAACTACACTTAACCCATTTTCATCATTTGTGTAAATAAAGCATAGTATTAATAAACCGATTCATATTAATTTCATGCTGCTGTATTACTAAAGTAGTGCTACGGATATGGTATCGTTATACTGACCAACCAACTGTATATCATTGCTGCTCCACAGTGAACCACGATCGTCCTGCATCCAAGAGACACAGCACTTTCAGGCGCTCCTGAAATTGCCCCTACGTACTGATACAGGCAGGTGCGTATTCACCCCAGGCAGATGCAGTCATTTCACAGGGTGGATAAGAGCTGGTAGAGCTCAGCATCTTCAGACTCTGAACACTTAAATTAAGATTCTCACCCTCACAAGAATTTGGGCACGTCATTCCCATGACTACTTGTCATGGGAAATTAACCAGAGCTTCAGCTGCCTCGTTCAGAGCATACCCTTGCATACCGATGCTTTGTACGGGGGCTTTGCTAAAGGATCACCTGGGCTGGCAGGGTAGGAGCCTTGAGTGATCTCGTCATTAGCTGGTTCCTACAGGAAGGACCACATATTTTAATTTTCCTGTCCAAGCACTCTGCTGAGATGCTGCCCAGATGAGGGCTGGGTCCTCTGTGTTTAGCAGTGAGCGAGCTGCAAAGCTCAGATCCTGCCTTTTTTGAGGAGATGGAAGTCACTGAAACAGCCAAAATCGCAGGGGAAAGGCCAAAAAAGTCCAAGTAGCAGTGCCCTGCATTGCAGTGGCATCTCGTGGCCTTACTGGACATTACAGCTACTATGTGGCACTTAACGAAACACTTGCTCAGTGTCCTCTCAAGAAACAGAACTGACAGATTCACTTGAAGGCTTTGCTGGAATTTCTTTGCTGTTCTGTGAGGGGTTAAATATCAATACCAGTTCTGAGGATGCGGTTGGCTGAGGCATTGTGGATGTGAATTCAGGCTAATCGACACAGGATGTATTGACCGTGAAATGCATCCGCAGGGCTGAGTCAGTCCTGTCATCTCTCAAGGTTATGCAGCCCCATCTGCTAAGAAGTATCTGGGCCAACTTTGGAGCCAGCCCCACTGCTGTTTTGGGCTTGGGGTGCTGAGGCACAGCTCAGTATTGTGGGTGCCCCTGGTCGTCCATGCTGCCTGTGGCAGATCAAAGGACAGACCACACATCTCCCACCCCCTCCCTGGAGGCATTCCTACACTACAGCTGTCGTCCATTCCTCATTGGGACAGATCTCCAGGCCTTCTCCCAAGGACAGTGGCAAGTTTGTCACACTTTGGGGACACTTCGGTTTTCTCCAGCTGCGATGTGGCCCTGCAGCAGGGGAGGTAGCCAGGTCAGGACGCGTGGTCTTGCTCCACCGCATCAGCCCCGGCCCATAGCACAGCACCCCAGCCTCTTCGGTGCCCGAGAGCAAAGCAAAACTTTCACCGAGCAGTGCTCCCACATGGAGCAAGAAGGAGGCCAAGTGGGCTGTCATCTCGCAAGGTACCCCACTAACTAGATGGCTTTGAGGTGGGAGCTAGATGAGCGAGCTGTGACAGTCCGAGTCGCTGTCTGCTGAGATCTAGATGTGGCAAAGATGAAGCAGAAGTCATCGTCACAGAGCTGAGACTTCGACCCACGCTGCCAGCAGCTCCCTCTGGGGAAATACGATAACAGCTCCAGCCTCGAGAGGCATGGAAATATTTGTGCCAAGTGAAAAACAAAACAAAACAAAATAAATACGCTGATTAGTCCCCTTAAAGAAGTATTCAAGATGTCAAAATCAGAACTGGACTTTCAAAGTGGCTGAGCATTCAGGTGTTTTACACTCCAGCTGTTGAATTATTTGGCCCCTTCTCCACAGAAAATGTCCCTAGCCCAGGGATGTCCCAGAAGAATATCTGCTGGAGTCTGCAAAAAGCCTGAGAAGAAATGCTGGTGAGGATAAGCTCCTCTGGCACCTCAGCAGTAGATTTGGCCAGGAGCAAGGGAAATGCCCTCAGAAGGCTGGTCACCACCAGGCAAATGCAAAATATCTTTCCAGAGGCTTTTCCTATGAGTATAGGCATGAGTACCTTTAAGTAGCAGCTCAGGAAAAGAAACAGGACAGGCGAAGTACAGCCTCTGGCTGCTCTCCTTTAATGCTGAGGTGGACTTCAAAGGCAAGCATTTAGAAAAGTCTAAAGATATGGCTTACAAGAATGAAGAGACAGAGAGTCCTACCCACACTTCAGTCTTGACTTCAGCAGCTGTATCTGTCTTCTCCAGAAGCACTGAAATTCCTATAGCCCTGCAGCTTTGCACAGCCCAGCAAATGCTATTGCTGTTCCCAGGACCCTGCAGAGCAAGATCTACAGAACAAAAATTCACAAGGGGCACATGGCACCATCCTAGTGCTCCTATCGTGTTGTCCAGCAGGGTGGGACACACACCTGTGGCCATGACAGGAAGTTAGGGCCCTACAGTCAATTCCCCTCTATCTGTGATGGTATTTTCCATGTCACGCACGCAGATGCAGCTCTCCTAGTCAGTGATGTGTTTGTTAGCTGAGCTGCAGCGTAATGTTGCAGTGGCCAACGCTCTCTCAAATAAAATTTCCCAACTTCTGATGTTTCTGGGACTCCACCTACTAAGCCCTCTTGACACCAAAGATAACCCTGCACAGGAGTTTGGATGTCTCTCCACTGCCCTCCCCAGTACTCCCAGAACCAATTTCCTGCTTGGAGAACTATTTTTTAATGCGAGAGCAAAGTCATGGTGTAGGGTGGCAGCATATATTTTGGGCAACTAGGAGAGGGCTTGCTGGAACGGCAGGACCCAGAGGTCTCCAGTGCGCGGGCAGAGACAACCCCAGCTAACCCTGTCTGACAGTGGTGGTTTGTGCTGTGGGCACCACCATCATCCTTTCACAGTGCTACCCAGGGTTTGAGTTACCTAGGGTCTCCTGTTTCCAGGGATTCTCACCAGGTTCCACACTGCAGCCTGGTGTTTTGAGGGACCTTACTCCGAATTTACATCTACACTATTCTGGTGAGGCAATACAACTTCTAAATGGGAATAAATTACATTACACTTACTTTGGACCACTTTGTGGTGCCCTAGGAATATATAAGGGGGACTCAGGATATGGTGATTTATGGGTCTTTCAGATTTGCTCTCTGTTACCAGATTACTGAAAGAATTTCCCTCTGCTGTTGGATGGCAGTTCAAATTAGCTTTGATTAGCAATCGTACCACAGATGGCAAAATCTGTGTTACAGCTGCACAAGCAAGTTTGATATTTACGTGAGCAAAATAACACAGTTACACACAGACACGGGGACACAGCCTTAAACGCAGTGTGGGAACGGTATATCAGCAGTTTCCACAGGGCCTAACAAGTTTGGACAGTACGTCCTATGCCAATGGGGAAAGATTGTTCCTTTTCTTTCAGTCACAAATGAAGTCTTGTAGCAACAGCAAATGACATGTTCATTGCCTTCCATAAGCTCCGAGCTGGGCAGCTCCCTGCTAAAAGCCAAGGTCTCATTCAGGAGTACTTGGACTTGTTTGTTTTCTTCACATTCTAAACCTGGGTTTAGATGATGTATTTAACAGCATTTCGTATTTTAATAATCATCCTTGGACTCCTTGTGTAGGATGCAAGAGGTACGTTTTTGCGTACCAGTGCCAGCCACTAACTGTACAGTAAAGTGCCACTGGATGGGCTGTGCTGGTAGGTAACAGAGGTGACCTAGACTTCAGTTAAACTACACTGCAGTCTCAGTGACTCCTTACCTTCTCTGGCTTATCTCTAGCTGCATGGAAACCTCAGTTCGTAAAAAACAAGAGCGCTCTGTGGCGAGAACCCCCGTTCCCCTCGGAAGTGGGAACAGTTCCTTTGCCCGCATAGCATATCCCTCTCTCACCTCACCTGAAATCCTCCTTTCAGCCTACCCCCCATTGTGCCAGGGCGACCTTCACCTTCCTCCCCAACCAGTGCCCACCGGGACAAGCCGGCTTTCCGCAGGAGACTGGCACAGGGACAGGCGGAGAGGTGTATGAAGGCGCGAGGGCTACAAGATCTCCAGCAAAGCCGTTTCACACAGCCGTCTCCCCTGCCTTGACAGCACAGGGGCTTGGGCCCGGGCAAAGACCTCTGTGGGAAAGACTTGATAGATAGGCTGGAGAAGGCTCTTCACCCAAAGCGAAGGTGCTGCCCTTCTGCTGCACAATCTCCAAGCGACCAGCAATTTGCATACAGGATGTTGTCCCTGTGGCCCTGCCGGTCATGACTCCGTTGTGCACTTGGGCTCCAACCACTAGGCCAGACAGTCCCCGTCCTGGATCCTTATAGACAGGCAAAGACAGGGGTTTTTCTTTAAGTTCTTTTAGGCAATGAAAAGACCTTCTCCAATTAGTTTGAATTTAATTCTGTTATTAGTTGGTTTCTTCTGTATACTGCTCCCCTCCCCTGGAGGCTAAATGGAACTTCTCAGGTTTCTGTGGTCTTTGCACAAAATATACAGCATGGAGGAAAAATGACGTATTTTTGCTGACTCGGGGAAAATGGCAGACAATCAAACTCATCGGTCAGGAACAGTGAATAATAGCTTTAAATGCAAACAACAGTTAGCAGCACATTTTAGTGCATTAATAATTTATACTCCACGGAAAGTTTAATTTATTCAAAGTGAGTGTTTTGTGGCATAGTTATGAAAGGCACATGTGATCCTGGGAATAAAGGAACCTATAGAGGGCCTCTGACTCCTGGGGAGCCATACCCTGGCTGCCAAGTCTTGATTTTATCACAGCTTGTAAAATGTCTTTCCTTAAGCTCCAATGGCAGGAGGAGGGGTGCAGTCTGAGAGTGTTTCCTTATCCATATGAAGAAAAATGAAGTTCTGAGGCTTCCTCAAGCTAAATAAATGCCTGAAAATACAAAATGTGTGCACCAAAGCATTCAGAAAGATTGTCAGCAAAGGGGAAAAAAAAACAACTATCTTTTGTGCACTGCGGCTCTGGAGGGTTTACCTAGGCCTTGCCATGTTATTGCCAATGCACATCTTCAGGTCACAGCTGCTGCAGCTCACGCTCCCTCAAACCCTGCCCCAAACCGAGGGCTGCAGCAAACCGTGTCAAAGGGAGGCCGAAGGGCACCCTGCAATCACGACACACGTGCTGGTGGGCCAGAAAAACACGACTTTTTTCCAGGCACTGCATGGCATTGCAAGGGACGCCAGTGTAGCTGGCAAACAGCCCTGGCGCCTGCTGCAAAGCCCAGCAAACTGCTTGCTTGCTTTAGGCAGCATGTTTCACTGCCCCCGAGGCTCCTGCCTCGCATGTTCCACCCAACCCCAGGAGCAACGGGACCAAGGGACCCGGCACGAGGGAGATTGCTCTCCTCTATGTGGAGCCACAAGAAGGGCACATACCACCACCTGCCATTAACACAGCTTTTTGCATGTAAAACACTTCCAGTTTGCCCAATCAAGTGTCCCATAGGTTGGAGATGTCAGATTTTGCCCTCGGGCGGGAGGATACAGCCTCTGGTCAAGTCTTTTTTGGTGGTGCTATTCCTCGGCCTCCTCCTCTACTCCAGGCTCAGGATGGACTGCTAGTGAAAGGAAGGGAGAGAAGAAGAAAACCAGTTTGTGCTTGTGCGTGTATGGTTTTGGGATGGGACTGGAAATGTGGTACGGGTGGGGTTTCGCGAGCCTGAGCGTGCCACAGCTTCCCATAGTACTTCAAGGCAAAGAAACTCTTGTATAAAAAGACCAGTTACACAGGTGATCTTAGCTCTATCTTAATCTGCAACACTAGCTATCTTCAGGTAAATTTTTCCCAGCAGTATATATGTACATACACTAAACAAAACCACTTTCAAGACATTCAACTGATCACATGCAAAACAACTTTCCTTACTCCCAATCTTTTCCCACGGTCAGAGAGCTAAGTTATCAAATGGCTGGAGGTTTTTAATAATTCACTTATTAACCCTGAGTTCAGAAGACACACCGATAGCAGGGTCTGCCTGTGAGGGTTCAACAGCAATGGTTTAAAAACAATTAACCAGGAATGTGCGCTGTCAAGACACTGCAGCGACTGTTCACACCACCCCACACTGGCTAGCCTTCCCTCCTTCTCAATGCTGGAGAAAGGGCACCTTTGCTTTGACAGGTAGTCCAGACCACCTCTTCCGTTTAATTACATGGACAGAGCCTAGCTTTGACCTCCATCTGGTTTTTGAACAGCTGCCAGAGAGCCGTGCAGTACACGGCAATTTTGTGGTCGTTCTGTGGAACCTCTGCGCCGTGCATTGCTCGCATACCCGCCAGTTAACACGCTTTTCTGCAAAAGCACACAGCTACCCTCTTTGTATTTAGTGCTAGGCTAACACAGCGCGGCTGACAGAACAGCATTGTCACGTGCTTTGCAGAAGTGCATGACTGCCATCAAGATCTCTGGCTTTCTTTAATGCCCGCCACAAGTAAGTGTTTGGCTTTGTTTCTCTGCAAAATGCGGAAAGAGGGAGGAAAGCTAGGATTTGACCTCTGAGGCCCACAATGCACAGTTGTGCACCCACAGCATAGGATCGAGGCCTGTCTTGCATTGAAATGAACACAGTCAAAGTCGTCCTTATATTTCATTTGTTTAATTACTTTCTTGGTCATGGGCCTGCTTTTCGTTTTTTGAGGTAAACGATCCATTGTTCTTCTAATGGATGCCTAGCACAGCACTCTCATATGATCTGCTCCCACCTGCATTCACACCCCCACTCCCAGCCCTTCTAAAGGAAATGAAACAATGCAAGTATGTTGCCTAGTGTATGTGCTAAGGAGATTTTCTGAGCCCAAACAAAGCAACAAACAAAGATTCACCAAACTGGAAAACGCTATCAAGCGGTCAGAGGAAATAAATGTGGAATTTGAAGCCCATGCACGCTGGCAGAGCCCCTTGGGATTACTTGACTGCACACAGCCCAGAGTGTCCTTATTAAGTTGTCCCTGCTCTGGGAAAGGGCTCGGGCTGGGTGACCAGTGCCTCGCCTACTGCTTCGGCCGGTAGGCAGAGCCAGAAGCCGTGATGCACGAGGGAGCGTGGGAAAGGCGCGGGAACATCGGCAGAGGAGCAGCTCTGCCTCTCTCCCCTTCTCCTCTGCAGCCTCGGCAGTGGGACTCCTTGCACTCACATGAGCTGTTTTCCCAGCAGCTTGATGCCTGGCTACAGCTGCCCTCAAGCACAGGCAGCCACATCCCAAGGCAGGCAGGGGAAAAAGGCTCAGGGCTCTGACACAACAGAAGAGAAGAGGAGAAACGTAAGGGAAGGCTTGCAAGGAAAACAACCCTGACTCCCGGTGTCTTCTTCCTTTGCATGGCGAGATGCCACGGAGGATGGGAGGCACAAGGGCTCTCGCACAACGCCACTCCTGGGGAGCTGGTCTCAAAGGGCACCCTGACCCAGGGCAAGGCGATCCAGCGCATGGGCCTTACCTGCGCCAGGGTGTCCTGAAGAAAAGCCTTTGCACAACTGCTGCCTGCAAGCTTGGTGGGGTGCATGCTGCCCGTGCCCTCGACCTCAGCTTTGTTAGAGGCAGCAGAAAGGAGGTCTCTGCAAGGGAGACCCTTCAGTATGTTGTCGTCAGGGCTCCTCTGACACTTCGGCCTGGCTCTGCCCAGCCCCACAGCACCAGCAGCAGCGTCTATCTCGGCCAGGAGCTGTGACAGACAGGGACACTGCGTGAGAGGGGAAGAACGGGTCTTTTCTCCAAACTGAAGGGACGATTTGCTATCTTGCCAGAGATCATTCCTGTTTCGGGAAGGGCAGACATGTCTGTGATGGCTCTCAGCCTCTCTCTCTTAGGGTCCTTCACCACATGCCAACGCTCCTCTTTGCCTCCAGCAGACCTCTCCGAAAGAGGGAGGCTCCCCAGCCTCCCACAGCAAAGTCTGGAGGAGTAAATGAAAGGCGGAGGCTAGACGTGGAGATGCCAGGGGAGTACTGCAGGAAGGGCACCCACTGGCAGAAATCACGATAGCTTGTTACCACAGTGCAAGAGGTTGGTAAGCACGCGTGGATCAGCTTTAACTGTTGGAAATACATGGGTTGGAAATATATGGGTTTTCTTACCTGTTTTGCTGTTGCTTTCTTAAGGCAAAAAGAAACAGAAAAAAGGGCTATGCTATCAAGGACACGCATAAGCCTTCCAAAAAAACTGGATTCCTCTACTGACTAGAATTAGAAATCCGCATACGGCAGGATCGTTTGCAGATCAGCTAACAAAACAGAGATTAGTCAGCTGCTTCTGCTTATTCTTTCTAAGAGCACTAGGGGGAGAAAAGCTATCAACTTAAAATTCATGAAGGGACTGTCTGTCTTACACATGATTAGCCTTCAGAAATCCTTGCCACAACGTCTCCCTCAGGGACGTTCACAAAGGCTTCCCTCCAGTGAGCACAGGAACAAAGGCTCTAGATGGTGGCTTAAGACCAAGAGGCCACATTTAGGTTGTTCCAAGAGCTTAATGCTCATCCTTTAAAAAGGACACATCACGAGAGGATCTTGGGATGCCGAGTGAGAATTATCTTTACGCAAGTGTACTTTGAGCCCGCTGCTCTGGCGACATGTTTTTCTTCTGCTTATTGTGGTGGATTGAGATGTAACTTCCTCTGAAACATCTGTTACCGCCCACTTTGAATTCCAGAATCTGAGCTGTAAACCAGTTTTTACTTCAGTCCTCCTTTCCCTTCTACTCCACTGAAGTCAACGAGGATTGTAACGCATCATAAACTCTTTGAGATAAATATGGCCCTCATCTTCCGGCAGTATCTCTCCACAAGATTGCTCAAAAAGCTCAGGATCTGACGGACTGCACCAAGGAAACACACACACACAAAATCAGCTGTGCAGCTCCTGAGGTAAAGACCTCAGGACCGGATCACCTTACACTCACTGGCTTGAGATTTTTGGCAAATGAGACGGCAGAATACAACAAAAAAAGAGCTAGCCCCTCTTGCTGCAGATGTTCTGTGCCAGCCTGGGAGAAAAAAAATGGAAAGCAACGGCACACGTTGGGCCACAGGAGCGCTCTATGAGAACGCTACTGGGTTGAAGTCCGGTTCAGGCCCTTGATTTATAAAAGCCTCTAAGCCTCTAAGTTAATGCCACTTTCCTGAAGGACTTCTTTATTTGTAGAGCTTAGCTATCATTTGCATTGTAGAACAATGGGTAAAGAGTTTATTTAAGAGACATCTAAGAGATACTGCATATCATACTGGTAAAACACATGAAAACATTAAAAGTCAACAATTTCCAAGGGGCTGTTCTGTCTGCTTGAAGTTGAGTATGTGCTCACAGAAACAAAGGACAACGCTATATGGCTTATGGTGACATAACTTCTCTGTATTAAAGTAATTAATTTAATTTAAAAGTAATTAAGGATTCACCAGCTATTTGGAGTGCCGGGTAAGCAAATTTCACTGAATTTCCTGGGTAAATACTATTCATACCCTTCCCGCTTTCATCAAACAGTCAAATGCTGGACAGCCATCTTAAAATGGCCTGCTACAAGGAACAAGGGCATGGAAGTTATCACAGAGGTGGAAAGCTGCCTTTCCAAAGGCAAGAACTTTATGTTAGCAGCTGCCTTCACCAGTCTCATCATACGACTGACTCTGCCTGTCTCCGAGTGGCTCCACCCAGGCTATGCCATTCTGCAGCTCCTGCAGATGTGGACTCCTCTGTGGACCGACATTGGAAGAGCTCTGGTGAAAACTCCAGCAGTCTGAATACCAGACAAAGATGTGGCAAGGCTTTGGCAAGTGATGCTCAAGCTCAGCAAGTTTTTTCTTTGACAGATAAAGTAATTTGGAGATTTCTGTGTAGGCTGCTTGCCTATCTCTCCTTGTGCTCTGTGAAGGGTTTTCAACAGCAACAGACCCTCAGTTTTATCCCTGCTCCTTCAAGCACGCAATTCCATGTGATACAAATACTAGTTCATCATCAGAAAGGCCAGAAGGTAAGTCAGACTGAAGCGAGCCCTGCTTCTGGGGAGGGTACGTATTCATGTGCTCTCCTTATTTTTAGCAGAAGACAGCGGGCAATTCTTAGCCAGCATGTTTTTCGTTCAATCTGTCCCTGGACACTAACAGATGGTGCTTCCTTGTGCCAAGCGCTAATGCACTTCACATTGGCACTCTGTGTCAGGACACACAGCCCGCCAAATCTCTCCTAAATCTGCTGATGCCGGGGAAATTGATAAGAAACAGCTACTAAGGGACAGTCCAATACTCCCTCTATCTCTAAAGCAGCACAGAAGCTGCGCCAGTGCAACTGTGTCAGCTGCTCTCCAGCCGGTGGACACCAACGCAAGGATGAAGGAGCTTTGATCGAGGAACACGGGGTCCCAAGGCCATGAACACAGGTATGTATCTAAGGATGGAAGGAGATACCTTTCTTTCATGGGGACTAGACATGTGCTTAAAACTGGGCTTTGATGAACTGGTGCCTCAACGCTCAAACATCTGAACTACGACAACTAATGTAAGTGTATATACGTATTTACGTAAAAACATAGCACAGTGGGGCAATTCTGTTGCTTAGCAATACTCTTGAGTATTATGCCTAGCAAATTTAGCGTTACAGGACAAACGGTCTACTTCCTATGGTTACTAACCCTACATATAATAAGGCCACCTGCAAAAGAAAATTAGATAGAATCCCCTGAGGAGTTCACTCTGTTTTATAGGTTTTTGTGTTTATTCTTTGAACACAAGCATCCAAAATTCTTGAGCTGTAAAATTCGTGTTCCTTTCCACCAGCTGTCTCAGTGCCCAGGCTTCTTTCTTGGACTGCTCAAAGCTCGGTATCCACATCTCTCGGAGTGAAGCCAAGCCCGTGTTTGAAGATGAGAACCAGAAGGCTTCGGGTTTGGGGCAGTTGAGGTGATTAACCTGAGCGTTCCAGCTCCGGGGCAGCCATCCCTGCAATGGAGAGAAGTGAAAGGAAGGGATTATTAGGAACCCTCAAAGAGGGGCTATGTTAGCAAACCATCGAGCAACCTTAGCAACATTTATCTTCCCACTGCAGGCTCCAGCCATGTCTTTGTGGATGTCAGTGGAAAGTGTCTCCCTCAGGTGAGCGGAGCAAGGTCACTCTTGCTGACAAGAATGCCTGAGAGCCAGAATCTCAGCTCGGGTCCAGCTGCAGAAGAACAGCAACAGTTAACCCAAGCTGAAATTCTAAGGCTAGCAGTTTTGCCTTAAATTCCGTTCCCATCATGAAAATCTGTTTTCCTTGTAAATATACATACAGTTCATTGGATGTTTTTAAGGAGAACAAACTAAGCTATGAAGGATGAATCTGGCCAGGACAATAGACTTTCCGGTCTTCACAGCCTCCTTTACTGAAGAGCCACGTAAGCGTGGAAAAGGAACCTCTCCATCTAATCTATTTCACACCTTTCTGTGGTTGTACTCTTAACTCAAAGAGAGTTTGCACCTGTCCAGATTTGCACCTGAATCAGCCAAGACAGCCCGGTTAAATGAAATGCTTACTGATTTTCATTTCCTATGCCTTCAACTCACCTCAATAACTTCAAATACTTTCTTGGTCTCTCTACTAGCAGCTGACCATTTAGAGCACTGCTCAGATCGCCTGTGCAAAAATATGGCCTAATGGTGAAAGACAGCAGTAGGATACTATAACCACTGGTCAGTTCTATTAGGGCACACAAAAATTGTTTTGATCCACAATGACAACTGAACTGACGGAGAGCTCTAAAAAATGGCTGCTGATTCTTGGTACCTAAGCCTGGAAAACTTAAAAGAATGTGGTAATTAAAATGAGTGGCCACCAGACCAGAAGTGCAGGTGGAGTGAGTTTGTTGCTTCAGTTGGAACACAAGCAATGCTATGTTCACACCAGCATAAACCACCTCAGCTAGCAGCCTCAGGAGACTGAGAAGCTCTTGGAGCCTTCAAAATGGTCTTCCAGGGTCATAGCCGAGACCTTTGCAAGACTGCTGGGCCCTTGGTGCTGGGCGCCCTTGTAAGAGAGCCAGTCCCAGGTGGTCTCTATCAGCATAACTTCTAGAACATATAGATCTGGAGAAACAGGTCTATTCTTCTCACAAATGCTCAGCCTGGCTTAAACGTCAGTGTTTAGTCAACAAACGTGGCCACGGGCAATGACATTTTGTTGCCACAGGTTTGCATGCACCCATGCGTACACAGAACCAGAGAGTCAAGGAATATTTACGTTGGGCAGGATCTCCAGAGATCATCTAGTCCAACCCCTTGCTCCAACCAGATCTAGTCGGATCTAGTTGCTCAGGACCATGTCCAGCCAGGTCTTGAATTCGTCTCCAAGGATGCAGATCCCACAGCCTCTCTGGGCAACCTGTTCAGTGGTCATCTGAAGTAAGTCACCAAGTCAGCCTGACAAACACCTCCTCCCTGAACAATTCAAGCCCTCTGCTGAGGTGACCGTCAGCTCAACAGTCAGTGTGAAAGAGCTCCAGTAACACAGCTGTACCAGGAACATAGGCCTTGGCCACGCACGCTCTTCTGCCAAAACCTTTTGGCATGAGGATGCACAACCCAACACTACTGCAATACCAGTGGCTGGAGGCTGTCCACAACTCTCGTAACTAAACTTCCTGGAGCAAATCTGAAGCTAGTGTCATTTTAAAACCTCCCTAAGACACAAGGACAAAGTCACAAATACCTTTTCTTTCCTCCTGATGTTTTCCCACACTCTGTTACACACCATGCACTCAAAGGTGTCAATGTAATTGTCCTGGGTGATATCTTGCACTCCCCACTTGCGTTCCTTCATTGCTGTAAGCAGCCTGGGGTTGGAAATGTCCCCTTTCAGTTTCCATTCAAGGTAGGCCTCATATTCTCGGTCATTCGTATCCAGTGTCTTGATGTAGTGGGCCAGTTCCCGAGGGTGTGAAAACCTAGATACCAAGATTGCACTCTTGTTACTAGGAAGCCAGTCTACAATGCTGGGAGAACCATAGTACACAGGTACTACTCCCAGTTTCAGTGGCCGCCAGAGTTTTTCAGTGATGTAATCTTCACAAATAGCATTTTCAAAAGCAAGAATGAACTTGTATTGTGCCAGTATTTTATAGAAGTTCCCATCATCCATGGCAGATGGATTTCGGAGATGCTGAGGAAGGTCTCTGTTATGCAGACATTCCCCGTAAGAGTCTACTTCAATGTGGCACATCAGCTCACGCACATAGCTGTCCCGGTCAGAAGGAGGGTTGCAATCAGACTGCACATACACAAGTGGTGCAAGCCTCTTCCTCAAGCTGTTCTTCTTCTGCAGGGGGATCATGTACCTCAAGGACTTCAGGACTTCTACACCCTCAAGGTACTGAGTGGTCAGTGGTAGGTGAGAATGACGGCTAAACGTTGCAGTGTGATTGAATAAGGTGATGGCCGGTTCGTGGAAGAGCTTGTAGTTGTTTTTTGGTGACTCTTCGTGGAAAAGGGCCCAGTCGTGATGGCCTTCACGAGGGAGGGGTAGGCTGTCTACAGTGAAGTCAGTCCCTAGACAAAAACAAACAGTGTTTAGGCTGCCCTGAACATAAGTGCAGACGTCATGCTGAAGTATAACGACACGAAAGTTCTTTGAAGAGCTCTGCAAAATGCACTAGGCCAAAACACAGCCTTCTTACATACTTAAGCAGTTTTTGCCTCTTATCCCATTGACTTTACATCAAATACTTATATAATATGGTTATACTCACTTCAGAGAGAAGTATCCTGATGGCTTCTTAGCCCTTGCATTGAAAGCCACAGCAGGATAATAATGCTTTAGACTTTGCATGACCCAAAACAACAGGCACCCATTTTACATTTTACTGAACTTGGTGTTATCATGAACTGTTGTGGATCATTTAAAGCAGGCACTTACCTGGTCAACCCTATCTCTCAAAAAGACAGTTTTGATTTAATATCAGCCCCATAGTCATTGCATTTATGACATTATTAACACATAACACAAAGACTGAGTAACTCATGTGTAGATGAAGGAGTGGTATAATGGATAAAATTGCTGGCAGCAGAAAAATTTGGAGAAGAGGGAATGGCAGTTAACATCAGTAATGGTTTACTTTCAGGTCACATTAGTTGTAAGGCC
The DNA here is from genome assembly GCF_040807025.1 of Struthio camelus. NCBI lineage: Eukaryota > Metazoa > Chordata > Aves > Struthioniformes > Struthionidae > Struthio > Struthio camelus. Next base: position 12,191,045 of record NC_090982.1, on the reverse strand, counting down.
TCTCACGTCAGAGTCTCACTAGCAATTTCATATTTTAATGCACTCAAAAGGAGACTAAGAAGATGTTCAAGAATCCCTGGTTATGTAAATAACAGAACAGATGGTATTGCCTCTATCCATGATGCTAGCAAAATGGTTAGTGCAGGGCTGATTTTGCTTCTGGTAGCAAAACAACACAAAAGATGCTAAAATATTGAACAGGCTTAAGGAGAAAAATTAAAAGAAGGAAGTCCTGGAAAGTCGTCGTACTGCGGAGACTGTGGAAGCCAATCTATCTAGTTCATCAAAGGGAGAATTAAGAGATGATGCATCACAGCTGCCCAGGAGAACATACAGAAAATAGTTTCTGGCAGAAGATGGCTCCCCAATCTAAAGCCAAAAGTAGAAGAACCATGCCTGAACTCTAAAAACAGACCACTACAGCTGCTTGCACCTCAGTGGGAGGATAGCTAGCCTCCAGAACAACTAAGGAAAGATTTTGGTGGAGTCTTTAGATCAGACCTAGAAGACCTTCCTGAAAGGCTGGTCCGTTCAAAACTTAAAATACTGACTTGTGAATCCGATCCTTTCCCTTCAGGACCGCTGTGCCATACTCATCTGACTAGCCTGACTGCAGATCAAATGTAAAGCTAATAAATCTCCGTCAAGACAATTCTTCAGTGCCCTAGAACTTCAGTAATAAGTGGTTTTGACTTAAGCGTTAGCACTGAATATATGAAAATACGAAACTTTTAGTCAGTTTTGTCAAGCAAAGGAGGCTCATAAACCAAAATAAATAGTGAGGAGCTGATTTGACCACCTTTAGAAAACAGCACAAATTCATTCTCTTTGCACAAACCACTCTACCATCTTGGTCACGCTCCTAACCTTTGGTGCCCTTTTCTACCCTTGACCTCAATCCACCAAAGGAAAAAAAAGAGGAAGCTGACAAATTCTCATACAGCATTTTGATCTAAAAATAATAAATAAAGAAGGAAAAACATGCCAAATGATCTCTGTGGCTCTCCAAGATGACTCCAAGGGTGACCTTACAAAAGAAACAGAGCACTTCACTACTGCAGTGAAGAAGGATGCTAGGAGGCAGCAGCATAAAAGCTTCCTATAAAGGAAGATCCTTCAAGAGCATCAGGTGAAGGTGCTAAAGGCACCAAAGTATTTGACACCAAAGTATTTTTTCCACTAAAGCATGGTCCCAAGCCCACCTGAGAGGACAAAGGACTGTGCCACTAGCTGAAAAATATTATTTGCTTCCTCTGTTTTTGATGTCTGTCTGCTAGTGATGGGAGAAGGCGAGGCAAATTAAACACGATTTAAACTTTCGGAGGAGTAGCTGGTACGGCCCATTTGGTTTAGAGAACACTTTGTTCTCAGTGTTGCCAGGAAGAGAAGCAGCAGTACACACAGATGATAATGAAATGCTGTGGACTGAAACCGCAGTTCTTCAGGTCTCTTGCATGGCTGTTCCCTCCATGAAGCAATATTGAGCGGGGTGGAGACAGGGAAGGAAAACGCACAAAAGAAGAGTGGGACAAAGAAAGGGATAAGATGGAGATAAAAGTGGATCATGTAAACTTACCAACCAAGGAGAATTAGGTAAGGACAAACTTAGAGAAAAATGCATTACAGATAAAAGCACATCAAAATGACTGATTCTCATGTAACACTTAATCAATCTCAGCCCAGCGAGCTGAGACAAAAGCTTTTAAGGATTAAAGGGAAGATAATAACAGCATGTACCTACCCTGCAAGATGAAGAAAATTAATAAGTTTATGAGGGGATAAAGCAGCACAACAGGATTATAATTATGCGCAATTTCAACTTCCAAACTAGTAATTAAGAAATTTTGGATAGTACAGCAAAGAACGACAGATGCTGTCAGGACCAGTTCTGCATCTTTTTCACTCAGGATTCATACTCCAAGGACTCAACTCCCCAACACAAAAGGGCTGGATAGCGCCCCCCCCTTAGAAACAAGATCTCTCAGGCTCTGACAGCAGGGCCCCAGCTCCCCCCAGGTGGCTCAGATCCAGTTCTTCATGACTCAGTTGCCCTCACAAGCAAGAGTCCCTAGCTCATGCTACAGACAAAACTCTGTGACGTATGTGACCTTGAAAAGGTATAGTTTGGAAGCCCTCCCAAAGGGTCTGAAAAATCTAGAAAGTGGATGCCATGTACCACTTCCAGATGGGAGATGGTGGCACTTGACAAAGTCATCACCCACACCTATGGGCTTTCCAGGCAAGGACAATACACAGAGACAAGCTGCTGAAAAGCAGGTGTTGCTAGCAAAGCAGATCTGCTGGAGAACTTCTGTACCCCTTTTTTTTGGTTAATATTCTTTTCAAGTTTTGGACCTTTCATCTCCTGACTAGCTCATAGACAAAATATTACACGAAAATGAAGTACATTCTTTGGAAGGTGAAACCGTGCCCTGCCTCAACCTCAGCATGAGGATGTAGACGCTCAGATTTTCACTCATTACTGCAGAGAGAGATCTGGAACACAAAACTGTGCCTTTCTGCAGCCCTACTGCGAAGTACATCAAGGGCACGGTGTGTATGTATGTTAGAGGGGGAGGTGAAGACAGTTGCAAGTCTTGCTTTCTGCATTTCCTGAGCTAACGAGTGTGTGTGTGTGTGTGTGTGTGTGTGTGTGTGTGTGTGTGTGTGTGTGTGTGTGTGTGTGTGCCTCTGTGTGTGTGCCTGTGTTAAGCTTTTTCGTCTTGATGCAGCATCACTTTTGCCTTTAATATCACTATATGTCTGCAGTTTTTAGCGTTGTGAGATCACTTGTTGTGGTTTAAAAATAATTAGCATTTTTGCATATTTTGACACTTCTCTGTACATTTAATTTCAAATCAGCATGACTAGAAAAAGAAAAAAACTACTAGGAGAGTCTTCTGCCTAATATAAATAGTCCCTTAAAAGTAACTAAGTAAATCATGTCCACAAGGCTGCTAAAAATGTACAGTAATAGTTCTGCTAAGGCTGGAACAGACAAACAGAACTGCTGCCAGAGACCAAAAATATCAGACTTTACAGCTTTCATGTGATGTGAACCTAGCTTTCCTTGTCTTTAACTGGGTCAGCTTCTCATTCGTTTGCGGTTCTTCCTTCTCTTTCACACTTGACCACTGTGTTACCAACAGACAACAGTGACCTACTTGGAGCTCTCAGAAGGCAAGTGACGAGAAGTTTTCAGTTCTATGCTAACAGCTACGTTAAAAGCTCTTCTTTCCTGTGTTTCCAATTCACTTGTATCCAGTCATAGTGAATGAAGATTCAGGACTGTTTTGTTCTGTTTTGTTTCCAGACAAAGGAGCTGAACCTACCAGTCACAGAAAAGCCTCTGTCTTTATTTTTCTGCCTGAAACTCAGTTTTTCTCTGAAAAGCACTGTCTGGGAAACAACAAAATAATCAAAGTTAAAGCCTACTTTTAACAGATGCATCTTGTGAGTTTTGTAGACTCCCTTTACAGCACAAGCCATGGGGAGTTTCTTACGCTGTGCAGCCAGCACAGCTCAGAAATTTGCACTAGCTGCTATCCCTTGTGCAGAATCAATAGTTTCCTTTTAGTAAGTTCCATTTACAGCCTGCTGGCAATCTCTTGGCAGAGAAGGCCGGGGAGTTGCACAGTTACCAGTGGGGGCATCGTTTTAAAACAAAAGACTTGCACAAGCATAACAAGGGCCCCGCAGAACCTCTGCGAGGGGTGACGAGCCAGAAGACTGGAAAAAGCTGGCTTGATCTCAGACTGTCCTTTCAGGATTTGGCAGCTAAAGGGAATGATCTTTTCTGTCAGGAGCAGGGAGCACATGTGATCGGAAAGCAGCAGGAGACACGGCCAGAGTCATCCCACGGTTGTGCGTGGTCACTTTTCCGGGCACCACTGTATTCAAAATGCATCTCTCGATCACTGTGGAGGGTAGTTAGCACCAGACCAAGTCTGACAACTTGAACTGTGTAAGTTTCCTGTTCCTCAGTGATTCCCACCTAGAATATTTAATCTATAAGGGAAATGATGGGACAGGAGGGAAAGTAAGAACCAGCGCCTTACCATAGAACAGAAATGCTCTTGTCATCTGATGGTGCTGGTAGGTCCTGTTGATAGTAAAGAAACAAACATCCTCTCCACATTGACCCAATCTCCCTGTCTCTCCAGTCAGGGGAGACCACCAGAGCAGGACAGGGTAGTGATTTGCATCAGACTCTGTCTTGAAGTCGCTGTGAAGTTCCTGCTTCTTAAACTGAAAAGCATCTCTCTCCTCGGGCTTTAATGGGCCACCCACAAGGCTGGAGATTACTGCTGCCTTCTTCTCTGAATTACCCAGTTCAGTGATCACCTTCAGGGAAAAGAACATAAATAGCAGACAGTGCAACTGTCATTAGCCAGGACTTTATCTTGTCAAATCAGAGTTTGAGTATCAAGCACTAACTAATCCCCCACATGAAGTTTCCGTCAATGCAGTAAGTGGATGCATTTCACTGACTGCAGCCACTGTCCAGGTGACGTTACAGCAGAATAGAGAAGAGCTTCAGCTTGAATTTGTAAGGAGGAGACAAGAAGTACATTTCTGTACAGAGGTATAGCCAGGTCACATATGATTTAACTTCTACTTTCTCCCTGGAAAATCATAAAATAGAGGCTAGCCCTTCAGCAGCCAGGTCTCTTCTGGCTGTAAACAAGCATGAGGTCTTCACATCATTGTGTGGCCTTCTCTGCCTAGCCCACCCCTCATGATTTAAACCTCTGACTGAAGATATCAAACGTAGTTGTAGTCATGTTCCTACAACTTCACGGCCAGCTAGAGGAGAGAAATCCCATCTACATCTGCAGAGAAGGAAAAAGCCTACCGTGAGCCATAACTTGCAGATCAGAAATCCAGTGAGGAACCTTAAAAACTCTCCCCACCCCCCCCCTCGGAAGAAGCCTCTACAACTGCTCACCATCAACCACAAAACAAAAATCCACAAAAACCAGTCCTCAGTAGTTGTGGCGCCCATGAAACCACCACTTTTCTCTACAAGTAGTACCGCTTACAAAAGTGTTCTTGGGCAGAGAAGTCTCTTGAGGGAAGGTAAGCGAAGCAGCAGAAACGGTACAAGTAGGTATTGCTGCAGGATACACAGCAACTGCTCCTAGCTTTAGTGGGGCTAAAACCTTCCTGTTACTGTGCAAACAGTTTTTTTTGTCTGTGCATCTTTATGGGCAGTGCCTAATACCATGCCACAAACAGCTGCAAGAATAACAGCGGGCACTTTCACCCATCCGACAGCTTTGGCTCACAGCACTGACTTTTCAGATGCCTCTGAAGGAGAGTATTGAAAAGTGGGAGAGCGTTGTTTATACTAAGTTGGTTAAAAGCATTTATCTTCCCTGATAGCTTTATTGCTTGTATTCATTTTGCTGTTTGCTGTGTCGTTCGCTCTCACTGTGCAGTAAAATGCAGTGACTGTAACTAGACTAAATAGCCTCTGTGAAACACAGGATACCGGGACAGCACACACAGGACGCTGTGCAGAGTGCAGCTGTACGGAACAATACAGAAAACACTCCCACGCTGGCAAGAGGAGAGGAGACTGGCTGGGGGAAAAGATTCACATGTCTAACAGTTCAGTAAGGTATAACTATACTAATATAGTTCAAATAAGTCTAGAATGACCGCATGTCCCGGTTTCTCCAGGCACGCGCTCCCTTTTTACGTTTATATTCTGCCCTAGCAGAATTTAAGGAGTGTCTGTATTTGTGCAAAATGTCTGGTAGCTCTCTCTGAGCTCCGGGGGACTAAGACATCCCCACTATATCCACAGCTCATGGGGATAAGTCCAGCACAGGGGCACCAGCCCTTTCCAGCAAAAGCCATCAGGATGACCCTGGACAATTGACTGTGCAGTGGACACTCCCAAACATAAACCCAGACAGACAAAAGGCAGCTCTAACCAGGTCCGAACCTGCTGAGCTGTGGAGCTGCAGTGGTGTCACAAACCCTCCCCATAAAGTTGCAGAAGACTTGCTAGCTTTGTTCCCAGGCTAGGGTAGCCACACCACCATGGGATGCTGTGTCAAGGAGCAGAACCAAAATAGACTATTGAGGTGACAGCAACTGTCCTATAGAAGTGGTTCCAATTTAGAGGAGGCAGTTGGCCTGGGAGAGCTGGAGAGCATACACTCCCATCTCGGAAGCTCATCCTGAGGGCTCCACTGGGAGTTATCTGAGTTACTGGCCTCAGCCAGGACCTTGGTTAAGGGCCCAGCCCGAATGCAAAGACTTCTCTAGGACAGATCCTGACCTTCAGATGACTAAAGTCTCCAAAAGTCCCATGACTACAGGCCAAGGCTGTCTCAATTTGTCTAAAATTTGCCCTCTTTTACTTAAAGACTGGACGGCCCTGCCCCAGCCATAAATCAATATGCCTCCACACCGATTTTTCTCTCAGACATCTTTTAACTGACCAGCTGCTGGACTTCCCTATGCCAAGAATGGCCACTGAATCAGGACTTCTGGACAGAGTTCCCATGACTACTTAGTGATGTGCTCAGACTTTCCTTGGCTGTCAGCCACTTTTATATGAAACAGGCCCAGCCTTGCTTTCCCACTCCATGAGTTCAAACACGTGGCCATGAGGAGACAGAGAAGGCAATACTGGATGGAGGCAATGCAACAGGGCATAGCACACTAGTTCTGAGAAACTCCTTCAGCATCAGAGGAGCTGTGCAACAAAGGTGCTCTCATTAACTCTGTGTAATGTCACTTCTGGAGTCAGCTATTACCACTAGGACAACGCTTCTGACAGCATTTCTTTACACAAATTCCTCCTAAAGCAACATCCAGTACAGAAGATGCCTGCTGCCTTTAATGGTCTCTTTGGTCTGCCAGAACTGCATCCTATTTTGTGTGCAATCACATGCAGCCCTCTCTCCCCCTTATCCCTCCCTGTACCTGGAGCGTCGCCACAAGGAAAAAAGCAGCTGTAAAGCAGAAGCAAGATGCCCACAGTTTTCTCCTCTTGATCCTAATCATGCTGCACTGCCAGGCCTGCAGAGCGTCTGAAGGTTGTCAGAGCTAGAAGTCAGGAAGGCCAACTTATCTACAATCTTCGGCCTTTGCTGCGATGCCTTCCCACTCCATCCTCACTCCTCTTCGTGGAGACAGCTGGTGAGAAGGGGACAGCATCAAGACCACTCTTCAAGCTCAGTCATTGACCTTATATCTACAGGTAGCTTTCTGCAGGTGCCAGAAGCACTTTTTGAGCCAGGTATCTACCTTTAGCTCACCAAACGCAACGCAGGGAGCAGCTATTAGACAGACATCTTTGCGTCGAGAACCAAACGGCAGTTAACTCCCATTGGGGAGCAGGTGGGTGTAATTTTTATTACATTTCAGACAGCAAAATGCAAGGAGGTTTCCCACTCTCCCTCCACCCAGCCTGGACTTGGGCTTCCTTGCTAGCAAGGGTCACATATCTTCTCCCTGCACAGCAGGCGGTATGGACAGGGGCTCGTGGCCTGGCTCAGCCTTGCATGGGAAGAGTAGCCATTTTACTGAGTTTCAGGTGGCAAATTGTGCTGCTTTTCAGCAGACTCATAAACAAATAAGTGATGAAGGATTTCCGCTCAGGAGCTTTCCCTGGGCCAGCCCTGAAAGCGCTCTGGAGGAGGAGCACAACTTATCTGGCCTTGGGATTTCTACACAGCAGTGCTGAAAGAGTCTTCCTGAACTTTCTCACACAGAGAAAATAAATATACAGCACACATACACATACGTTCTCCAAACTTAAAATATATTTAAATTTAAACTCCCCTTCCCCTGTAAACTACTTCTATGCTGGTCTGACTCTCCCAGATAACTCTTCCCCTTGCTTGACTCTTCTTTTAGCCTTCACAGAGCCCTACCATTTTTCTGCACACTGGATGCTACTCCCTGAAAATCCCAGCTCTTCACTACAGGAACAGGTGCAAGTTCCGGTTTTAGCTTAGAAAAAGAAGGATGGGAGAAAGGTAAGACCTTAGCTCTCAAGGCAGAGGAGAAAAGTTTGAAAACGTGAGTACTCAGAAAGCAGAAACAAAAACCATACCTTTTTAATACATCGATAATTTTATACATGTCTTGCTTGGAGGTGTGCCTCCTGACACTTAGGCTGGTTTCCTATGAAAAAAAGGTATACGTAATTGTTTTCTCTCTGTATGGCATGTGCCTCTCAGCTCACCCACCCCCATCCCAATCCCAATCAAGAAGTTCAAAAAACCTGACAAAGAGGGCTTGCTCTCAAAGCTGCCAACCACTGACTACCCCGGTGCAGCTGGCACCTTGAGAGAAAAGACTGATCCTGCTTCTGCTTCCATTGCAACCTGAGCATCAACCCTCCCCGCGAATCACCAGAGGAGCCTCTCCAGAAAAACCTCACAAGCAACCATGCTGCGCTGCTTCTGCTCTGCACGGGACAGCTGCATTTGAAGGTTTTGTGTGGGCACCAAGGTCCACTGCTGGCTGTTTTGTGCCTTTGAAATCAGGTAGCATCTTTTAGTCCCTGTATCCTCCATGCGTCCTGCACTACAGCCAAAATGTGAGCACTGGCAGGGGAAGGGGCTGAATTCTGCTCACAGCTATGTTGGTGAAAATCCACCCAGGCGCACGCAGGAGCAGTACCCACAACACTGCACTATGCATGGCAAAAATAAGATTGAAAAAGGTGTTGGGCATTGAAAAACCTCCAGATACAAATGTAGTAATGTTGCCATTTTCAAGCATTTTTCTAGAGGGGGAAACTGCCCACAGCACTGGTGTCTTGTACAAATTGCCTGGGGTAACACGCTAGGTCATGGCTTCGTTCTTGTATTTGCAACACCCAAAGCTCCAAAGCTCAGCACTGTTACCCAACAGTAGGTACTTGCAGGTAAACCTATGCAAAGCTCTGTCCCGCCCCAGCTCAGCTCGCAAAGCCTTCCTGCCACTGCCAGGCTGAGCGGAGGCCCTAGGGATTTAAGGGGGCAGCTGGAAAAATCAGTTGCCTGCCAATCCTTCCAAACTTCCTATCAGATGACCCTGCCGCCTTTCCTTCTCACCCTGCCTCAGTGCATTTCCCTGGACTATGGCAACCCGACAGTGTACTGGGGCTCTCCTCTGCCCGTTTCCCCTTCCTAGTGCTCGACCCGTTTGGTGGCCTGGGGCGAGCATCCTGCGGCACTGCACAAAGCCGCCGAGGCGGGCTGCTTTTCTACTTACCCCGCAAAAATCGCTCCCGCCTTTCGCCACCGTCCCTGTGCTGTTGGCTTTTTTTTTTTTTTTTTGTTCTCCAACTTTCAGTTTGTGCATCTCCTCCGGCCGCGGGCGGAGAGGCGGCGTTTGGCCGGCGGTGCGTGGGGCCCCGCGCAGGGGCGGCGCTTTTCGGGGTCCCGGAGGCTCTGCAGAGGAAAAACCCAGCAGGGGAAGCACACTGACAGTGCCACCACTGCCTCCCCCCCGCCATCCCCTGCTCTTTCTGGAAGTCCCGAGCTGCAAGACCTCACCGAAGAGAAAAAAAAAAAAAAAAAGAAAGAAAGAAAATCCGTTCCTTTCACTGACTGCCATTATTATTAGCATAACTGGGCTTCTGGGGGTTGGAGGAATTTTTTTTTTTTCTTTTCTTCACAACAGCACTGTTGTTTAAACTGGGGCTGTCTTCAAGAGGACTTGGATTCACTGTATCCAGCCAGAAGCTTGTCAGAAAAAGAAACGCGCCAGGGAAGTTGGGAAGCCCTCAAGTGCCTGGTGAGCCCGCTGTGCTTCCCAGAGCAGGCAACCATCCCTCAGGCTCAGAGCTGGGGCAGGCACCCCAAGTACAAAAATGACGGTGCCTGAGACAACCCCTCGCTCCTCATCTTGCAGGGGTGTCCCAGCGAAACTCTGCATAGCAACCAGGAAGCAACCCTGCCCGCCAGGTCTGTGTTTCCAGAGATCAGCCACCTCTCTCTGTGCAGTTTCTGGCGTTCATTCTTTGTACTGAAAGACATTTGCTCTAAAAGGCTGGTTACGCTGGCTCAAGAGAGGTCCTGTATTTATCTATCTGATGCCTACGCAGGTCTATACATATCTACACATACATATCTATCAGATACATGCACACCTGTCCATACATTGTATTCATAAACAAATATCTGATGCCTACACATTTGTCCATACATATCTGCATTTATACACAAACACTGGAAAACACCATATTTCATGCCTCAAAGGTTGAAGGAAAAAATGGACAAGAACAAGAAATCAAAAATTCAACAGCTCTCCCTCTCCCCTCCAAAAAAGAAAAAGTCCAGCTCTGTATTGCAGGGATTGGGGGACTCCTGGGAGTGGGCAGTGAGGAGAGGGGCACAGCGCACACCTGCAGAGCGAGGGAGGCGTGGGGGGAGTGGAAACTGGAAGAACCCTCGGGCAGCATGGAGCGAGCCTGAAGCACAGCGGTGAAACAGATCAGTGAACTCATGTATACAAATGCTATGCACACAGCTTATCAGCTTATGCCGCGGTGGGCCATGCCTGCAGCCTTCCTGCCAGGTGAAAAGGGTGCAAGCCTCACTGACAACCTGCCAGCTGAGTCCAGCCCTCCAGAGCAGCTGCAGTGGCCCATGGCCTACCCTCCTCCGCAAGCCCCTCGGATGCAGGTAGGGAAAAGACTGCCAGTAAGAAGGCAGCCAGCTCCTCACATCACCTCTTCTCACAACGCTCCTGTCTCCCTCCCTTTTTGGCATGTGCAGGGATTGCCTGCCTGCAATCCTGGAAGCACTCCTGGGGCTGAGGGTCCTGGGCGACAGAGAAACAGGAGAAGGAATAGCTGTCCAGAGACAAGGAGGAGGCAACAAGTAGCAGCTTTGGCCAGGACGCAGAGGGTGAGGAAGGCAGCCGGGGCTATGCCCAGGCTAACACAGATACATAGAGACTCCCTGAGGGACAACAGCTAGGTCACTTTGATTTTGCCTCCAGCTTTGCCGGGCGCCCTGCCCCTTCTCTGCCCCTTTCTTCCTCCATCCTTTCCCACAGCTATGCCGATGGCAGCCCTCCAGAGAAGGGCCCCCTCTTGCTGCACATACTGCACCACGGAGCTCTGATTTCCCTCCGGGTTACGAGGCTCCCCTCAATGCAAACAATAGTAATTGTCACTGCCCTGCTCAGACATGAACAAGAATTTATTCTCCACTCCTTGTTCAGAGCTTTATCCTAGCTCTTGTCCTATTTGTGGTTTCTTCTTCCCCAAAGTCCCAGCTGCTGGAATCATATTTTTAAGTAGAAGCTTCAGGTAGGGTTTTGTTATCCTTTGTAAAGTGTGGTGACAGATATTAAAACTGTAACAAAAGTGCACTCTCTGCTGACTCTGAGCCAGCAGGTATGTAACAAGAACCTCCAAATAGTGTTGTGTAAGGCAGACTCCTACTGAGGCAGGCTCATGCTTTTCAGGCCTGGCTAATATTTTTAGAGTGCTTCAGGCTGACATGACCGAAGCTAGCATGCTGGGAGCAGACCACAGCTCAGTAAGTTAATCTGAGCAGCTGGGGACCGATCAGAAGCCTTTTGCAGCTTATGGAAGAATTTGCCTCAATCCCATCAAGTTTTGGTCTGGTTTCTCACTTTAAAACTCGGTTAAACTCACAGCTTTCAAGCATCCTCACTTGTTCTTGTAAAGGCACAATTCCTTTGTAACGAGTTTAAGCCTCCTGGCAATGGGCTTGCTTTTCTGACTTACCTCAAGGAGCCCTCAGAAGCAATCCACAGACCCCAGCAATCCACAACGGCAGCATGAAAAGGCAGAAGCTGGTCCTGACAGCAGCAGGATGGCTACAACTGTTGTCCATTCTCAGACCAGCTAAATACAGGGAAGCCTACTGTTGTTTCTTGTCCTGCTATGCCACTCTGAGGAAACATGCTCCTACTGCAGGATCTGGCCTGTCTGTAATCCATGTTGAATAGCTGGCAAAAGCGATGCTGGTGTGAGCAACGACGCTGAACACCATCCGGTCAGCACGTGTTAGTTCGGAAGGAAGCGTGATCAAGGACACAAATTGTCGCTCAAACAACAGAGCTAATAAACCAGATTTGCTAGAGATCTGCAACTCAAGGGTGCTCTGCCCACGGAGAGTCCTTGGCCTCTAATAGGCTCACAATACCGCTTTTCCCTCTACAGGTCAGTAACAGCACCTTTCTGCACTTGCACTTACAAGGCAAAATTTACTGCCTGAAGAGATTTCTGCCTCTCATTCAAACGCGCATACTGCGTTCACCAGTTATTACAGGGGAAACACAGGACCAGCTGCATGGTCACCTAAGACCCATTAGCCAAAACGTAAAAACCCTGCCATCCTTATTCCCAGCAGCAGCTGTCAATGGCATGGCACTTTCACTTTTAATGCAGCACACAGTCGCTTAAACTCTTAGCAAAACTGAGAAATGGGCAATTTACTTATATTACCATACAAAAGATGGTAACACCATGAATGAGCTCCTCCTTTTCCGAGCAAACAATGGAAACTCCTTTGCTTAGTTTTTTTCTTTTAAAGGACTGGCACTGATAGAGACCAACTATCAAAGAAGTCTCCTTACTCTCTTGATTACTCTGGCTACATAGCAAAAATATCCACTTTATAATTTTCTTGCTCTTCTCTTACACTGGCAATCTGCAATCTTCGTCATTTCAATCACTTTTATCACCATGTCATCTTCTATTATCAGTCAGGTCACCCAGCAGCTCTACTACACTGATCAATATTTCTGTCATTACATAAACCTTTACTTGTACTTCCTTGATACAAGTCTGAGCTAAAAATCTAGAAGAGTAATCCTTCTCATGCCATTTTCTCCTACTGCTTTTCTGATTCTTTTTTGGCTCTCTCTTTCCTGGTTGGTGGGGGAGCTCTGCACCGTTAGGCTGTTTTTAACGACTTTGTCTTTTTAAATTATTTTATGCAATTTTTTCTGCATCCCTGTGATCATTTTTGTAGCGTTTCCTCTGCTTTGTGTGCAATTTTAACATTCCTTATTTTCTCTTTATGGCTGTTTTGGTTCCTTCCCCCTTTTTTCAAATGTTCTGCATTTCAGGATTTGTTGGATGCTACTACTGGATACTTTCTGTCTCTAATAATGTTTTACTGTGTTTCCTTTCTGTTCTATCCATAGTTCTCTAGTTCAAAACACCCCTTCAGTATATCGTTAAGGAGTTTTTTTGGTCCATCGTTCGAGTCCATATTACTGTAGTACCGAGATGCACTAAGCAAGATCTGCACTTCAAACAGTCACACAGGCAGAGACAACTCATGTGCCTATGTGCACCACTAACATAAACAAGGCAGACAAAAGACAGAGAGGAAAGGAAAGCACAGAGATCAAGTGACTTCCCAAAGGAGAGGCAGTAGAAGAACCTGAGGCCTTAATTCTTCATTCTCCTGGCTGTTACGTTGTGACCTGCAGCCCTTCATCTACACTCCCTTGTTGTCGCTCCGGTACAACTTTTCTTCCTGTAAATTTACTGGAAAGCAGGTGGCCTGCCTACAGCCCTTTCAACTCATGCACTTCAGAACTAAAGACCCCAGCACTTTCCACCGCAGGTGGAGTGATCGCCCACCTCCCCGTCAATACATCAGAGATACAGACAGGCACACAGCCCTTACTACACAGGAGCTCTGCCAGCTTCAACTCTCCCCTCTCTAAAGCACCTCAACGTGCCCTGGATTACAAGCCTTGGACACCAGGCCAGCTGCTTCAGCTAAGGGCTATCCTCCCCAGAGCTGCTCTGCCCCACTGGCCAGCACCACTGCACAGGATCTCCTGACTTCTCTACTTCCACCTACTGGTTTCAACTGCTTCCAAACTTCTTTCTAATTCCATCTTTTGCAGAGACTAGATTCCTCAGTCCTGCCCTATCAGAAACTTCAGTCCAGCATTGGATTTGTGAGTTTCCCTGCGTGAAGAAATACAGATGAGAGTGGTGACCTGTGCCTGAAGTGCCTTAACTTCAGGCCATGCAAAGGCCATGCTGTTTGCAGGTCTGTAACCTTTCACCGCAGCTGCTGTAGCAGTGTTTTCTCAGAGCCTCGGGAGCAGTTTTCCCTTGTGTTCCCACAGTGTTTTTCTGGTGCTGTTGGACTCATGGCCTTGCACCTGCAATCCCCGATACTGGTGTTATGGCAGTTTCTCACGGGAAGCAGCTACCACTGGCGTGAAAAATGCCTCCCTTTCCTTCACTTCTTGTTTCGTAGATTTTAGTTTGTACTAGTGCAGATTTTTCGTTGCAGCGGAGCGAACCAAGCGTAACACCAAACGCAGTAAATAGTAGTTATTTAAACAGTTGACAAATACTGCCTAATTACACACGTGCCCAGAGATTTGACAGCCACTATGCAACTGTGACATGCAATGCACGGTCCTGAGGAAAACCATACTGCGCTAGGGGAAAAGTATAGCTCCTGGGCAACCTGCTGTAAGCAACGCTGCCTGAGCAGAGGCGTTGGACGGGATGATCTCCAGAGGCGCCCTCCGACCTCAACCCTCCTGCCACCGCGTGAAAATCACCATCATCGCTTCGACGCTCGCCACCTGCTCCACCGGGGAGAGGCCAGCGCAGGGGAGGAGGCTTCGCCCGCAGCTGCTATAGCCTCTGCTGACACATCTCGGCGTGCACGACCCTGCCTCAGGTTCCTGCCTACAGCAACGGCCGCGCAGGCGAGGGCAAGACGCCCAGGCCGCGGCCCCGGCCCCCGCAGCCACCCGAGCCGCGCTGCTCCCTCCTTCCCCCCCCCCCCCCCGCTCGGCACCAGCCGTTTTCCTGCTCTTTCTCGCCCGCTGCCGGCCGCACACGCTCTTCCCGCCCGCGCCGAGGCCGCCCCGGCCATGGCTCGGCGTAGGCCGCGGCCAGCTGCGCATGCTCCGCCACTCCGCGCGGCCGCTCTATCCCCGCCGGCGGCGGCAGCCTCGGTGGTTTCCCCCCCCCCACACCCCCGCACCGCCCGGAAGCTGCGGGGAGGGGCGCGGCAGGGAGATGGCGGCGGAAGCGGCGACGGCGCCGGAGCTCGAGGGAGGCAGCGGCGGCGGTGGCGCCGAGCTGGACGGCGGCTTCGGGCAGCTGCTGGAAGAGGAGGAGGAAGGCGACGACGGCGGCTACGTGCTCTACAGGTACCGCCGCCGGCGCAGCCCGTGAGCGGCCGGGGCACGGCGCGGCAGGGCTCCCCTCCCCCCGCCGCCGCCTCCACTGTGCGGCCGTTACGGGCGCGAGGGCGGTGGCGGCGCGTGACGTCACGCCGCGCCACGCTGCGTGCGTGCGTGCGTGCGTGCGCGCGCGCGGCCCGGAAGTGCGGGTGGCGGTGCGCCATGGCGGCGGAGCGGGACGGGTCGGCGCGGCAGGCGCCCCTCCTGCTGGGGCGGGAGGAGGAGGACGGAGATGAGGAGGAGGAGGAGGAGGAGGAGGAGGAGGAGGGCTGCGGCTACGGCTCCGGCTGCGTGCCGTACAGGTAAACGCTGGGGTGGGAGAGCCCCGCCGGCCCTTCGTCAAACGCTGCTCTTGGCGGGGGCGCGCAGGCCGTACCCTGGCGGAGCTTAGGCAAATTCACGATAGTAATGAGGAGCGTCGGGAGGCATTGGTGGGAACGGGTCGTGTGTGTGGTGGTTTGGGCGCCGTTTCGTGGTTTGTTTGTTTGTTTGCTTTTTAATTAAAGGAGCTGAGCGAAAAAGCATGTGTTTACAGGGACAGGAAGGAGTGGGCAGATATTGAACCCGTACCTCAAAACGATGGACCAAATCCTGTGGTTCAGATCATCTACAGTGAAAAATGTAAGCTCGTAGATGCTTTTTTGTGCTGCACGTTTAAGATGAGTAAGTTTCTATGTGTTCTTAGTACCAAGAGTGCAGGATTTAGTATATATTCTAGTGCAGAGTACCCCCGTGAGCAAATTAAGTTAGTATGTACTATGATAGGACAGTTCTAAGTGACCTTTTTGTCCAGCATCTCTAAAGTTGAACCTTCACCTGGCATGTTATTAGCCAAGCTTTTATTTTAAAATTATAAGGTTTAAGGATGAATATAACAGATGGTATTGTTCACATAGTAAAGCAGTTCCGGCCCGTGAGTGGAACAGAGATGGGAGGGACCAATGCACGTGGGGAAATAGATGACTAAGCAGCAAGATACCGTTCGGGCTGTTTTGAATATCGTTCAGAAGGTGTATTCTAGAACGCTTTTGCGGTTTTTACATTCACTAACCATATCGTTAGAGGTTTCAGTAAAGAGTGCTGTGAGAGCAATACCCAGCTGTAGTCTTCAGAAAGTATACTGGAAGAATGCAAAGTACGAAGTAACTTCACAAGGTTATTAACCTTAGCCCTTAATCTCGGGCCACTTTCTCGTAGGCTTGGGTAACACGCTGTTATCTGTTTAGTTCGAGATGTGTATGATTACTTCCGGGCTGTTCTGCAACGAGATGAAAGAAGCGAAAGAGCTTTCAAGCTCACTGCAGATGCCATTGAGTTAAATGCTGCCAACTACACAGTATGGTAAGCGATAGTCTTGAGATTATTTCTATACTCGGTTAACTGACAACCTCTTATTTCTGTAATAATTCTGTTAGTTTAATCGGGATAGGGCAGTTGTATGTACACCAAGAGGTACTGGAAGCTTCCAGTAGGCTTTTAAAGAGAACCCACATTCAGTATTTTCCATGTCTTGTTTTGAGGTTGTTACCAAACCAGATAGGATTAGCCACAAAAAAAGGAAAAAACCTAGCTTTTTAAAATTGGATCATAAAGTACTTACCTGATAACGTGGCCTTAGCAACGTTAAAGGCACCTTCAGCTGACTTCAGGAAGAGGTTCAAAAGCATGATAGCTGCTATTTGTTGGGTTTCAGTAACCATGCAGATAGTTGCATAGTTACCAAATAGTGCATTTTAAAAGAACTGTCAGTTTAATGTTCAGGTAGATAATGGAAAAAAACAGTGGGTTTCTGATATTCAGGGCAGAGCTTTTAACCCTTGAATGCTAACATGTACCTCCATGTTTTTCCTGGTTTTTTAACTTGCATAAAACCAGAACGTGTATATTATTTTAAGCACGTAGCCGTAGTTTCTGTGATCTAACTAGTGTAGATAGACGGGAGTTTAAATTAAAAATTTAAGACCGCTGTGGTCTTAGATAACTGTTGTAACCAGTTGTATTCCAGTTGCTGCCAACTCTTCAGTAATTGAATGGCCTTTAACAGAATTGGATATGTGGTTTAATTGTTTACGTTCTTTTTAACTCTCTAACTCTTAGAAGGACCAAGAACAAAGGTTTCTTTATGTTCTCCTTTGCAAATTTCATGAAAGCCCTGTCGCAGTGTTTGAATGCTTGACTTTTATACAGGCATTTCCGAAGGGTCCTCTTGCAGTCTTTGGGAAAGGATCTCCACGAGGAACTTAAGTATATTACAGCTATTATTGAAGATCAGCCAAAGAACTACCAAGTCTGGTAAAAACACCTTTTCAGTTCTTTATGTTTCTGCAGGGAATTTTTTTTTTTCCCCCTTATCTACAAAAAGTTGTGACCATTGATCCCAAAACTTAATCCTCCATCTACTGCCATGGCAGTGACAGGAGTTAAATGGAGTTGCATGCCTATCACTGCCAAAGTCCTCTTTAGCAACTTGTTCTAAACATATGAATATGACATGCCAAAAAGGTCTTATTTTCTTTTGATTTTTAAACTGTCAACATCTGACAGAACAAAAATGGCTGATGAAATAGCAAACAAAATGACAGATACAAGTGGATGTGTTTTCCTTTATCGGCACTTGGAGTTTGCTTACCTCTCATTTGTCCCAAATGAATGGGAATAGGGGAAAACAGCAGTGTTCTCGTTGCTAGAGAACTTTCCTAGTGTTAGAAAATTTAATTCTGATCAGAGGTTTGGCCACAGGTCTCAAAGTGGAAACTTAACAGCTCAGGTAAACGTAGCTTGTCTAAAAGGAGGTGATTTACCAGTATGTATGTGTCACATAAGAATTTGCTGCAGTATAGGTTTGCATCGTTACAATTCTCAAAAAAAAAAAAAAAACCAAGTGAAATGTTTTGGGATATTTCATTAGAAGTATTTAACTAGTACTTTTTTTTTTTAATAAGTAGTACAGTTATTAAGTGCTGTTTTAACACAGGCCATTCATTCAAAGAAAGCTTTTTAGACTATTCTGAAAATAGCTTCCTTTCCTTGTCATCAGGCATCACAGACGGGTATTGGTAGAATGGCTGCAGGATCCATCTCAAGAGCTTGAGTTTATAGCTGACATTCTTAACCAAGATGCCAAGAATTACCATGCCTGGCAGCACAGACAGTGGGTTATTCAGGTATCTTATCCGTGGAACTGCTTTTTTACTAAATATCCGCCTCAGGTTGTCAAGTTTTCCTTCTTAAATGCAACCTGAATTGCAGTCAGCATTTTGATTCTTAAAAGCTGCAGGAAAAAAATAAAGGCATTTCAGTGCATGGCAGGGGTTAGCTGTAAGCTTACCTTCCAGCAAGTCAGCTCATAAAGATCTTAGTGTTGGCTGCTTGCTTTTGTGTGTGTGAGTTTAATAATGTACTCTGAGCATTGTTTGTAGCGTGTTCCCAGTGTACTTTTCCTTATTTTTCTCGGAACGTTGTGCTGATGTCTTTAAAAAATTCTCTGTATCTAAAGTTCGAAAAAAATTAGGATCAAGTAGAATGTTTTAGAAAAGACAAAAACTTTTGATTGTGTCTTTCTTCCCGCCTTCCCTTTCTTTTAGGAGTTCAAGTTGTGGGATAATGAACTGGAATATGTAGACCAGCTTCTGAGGGAGGATGTGAGAAACAACTCTGTTTGGAACCAAAGACACTTTGTAATTTTCAACACCACCGGCTATGATGATCCAGCAGTCCTAGACAGAGAAGTCCAGTAAGTAATGCTATTCATGATTACAGACGGCATTCTGCATTACATGCAAGCAAAGGAATGCCTTCACAGATACTGAATCTCTTCAGCCTCTCTCTTTCGGGTTTAAAGCAGCATTTAGGCCCACTCTGCTGAATGGCAGATCAAGTGTCTGTGCACGTGTAGATAAGTTCAGTACCACTGACTTGTCTGCAAGCGGTGCTTACCTTGGATAAGCTAATCCCATGTGGTTGCCTTCCTCTCATGCTGTTTGCTTTGGAAACAAAGCAGCTGGCATTTTGCAGTCTACCACTTAAAAGTGGATCAGCCTGCTAAAAATCTTGACGTGAGTGCCACGTATCCTGCGTTCACCATTAACATCTTATATTCTGACCAGAACACTGACCTAGAAAGTCTGGAAGCAGAAGTGCTCTTAGTTCTGTACTAATGTAACTCTGCTGAAACTATGCTAAATTGCTTTTTTATTTGTAAAGTAGCTGCAATGATTTAACGAAAACCTAGGCATGGCTTGCAGGAAGAGGCATAACCTTTCATTAGGCATCTCATACAGCTGGGAAAAGAAACTTTCAGAAACTTGTAGTCAGCACAAAAATGACTCCCATTCTAAGCGTTGGCTAGTTTTAAGGAACCACCAACTTTGGAACCTGTTCCACAGCAGTATATTTCTAATTGAAGATAAACTGAGCTTCCAGCCATTCTGTTATTGCAGGTAGTGTTAAGAAAAATCTTGTCCGGTTTTTACATCTTAGGGTGCTGGTCAAGGCTGACGGTTATGAAAGGTACTTGTGTAAAGTGAAGAAGTAAAAAAAAAAAAAAAGAACAAAAAAAATTTAGAGTTATGCTTCAGAAGAAAGACTGAAACTCTGGATAGGTTCACGTTAAGAAATGAATAAATGAAAGGTTAGATACATTGGTCATAGAAGATCCTCCACCATCACCCCTTCTGATGGATCTCTTTGCATACTGATGTAAGTCATGCTTTTTTCCAGATGATAACTTTCTTGCGGATTAATGAATCTGAACCAGTTACGTGACTCAGGCTGGGATATTTCCAAATTTTTTCTCTCCAAAAGTTACATCTGCTTTCTTTCCTTGATCTCCTTACACATGGTGGTGCTATATTCAAGATAATCTCAACTGGATACGTTCTTAAGATCCAGACTGTCTAATGTTAATACTTCCCAGATGTCATCACCAAACTATAGTTGATCTGCTTGTTCCTGGGTACGCTCAATCCCCCAGTAGTGACTGCAGAAGGGTTTAAAAGGTTCAGACGTTTGTTGCAGTGCTGCTTACAGAACTGATTAGCAGTATCAGTTCTCTGAAAGTCAGCGGAATGCCTGGGGATGCTTTGGGAAGCACGGAAGGTGAAAGCTGTTTTGTGAAGCTGAAATGCAGCTACATAACATAAAACGTGGCAGGTGATTACTGTTGCTTTGCATTTGGAGGCGGTTCCTCACTGCTGCTTCTCTTTAACGGAACTACTGCAGAAGGCTGTATGAGGTTAAAGCTCAAGCTCTGCCTTTCTGTGGGTTTGCTCAGGTGCAGCTGTTTGACTTCATAACAAAAGTTCTGCCAATAGGTACCTTGCAGTAATACTACCGTAAGCTGAGAACGTGCTGCTCTTACTCTAGCCCTTTCCAATACCTCCTCATTCAAGGTCCGACTCACTGAGCATCAAGACACAAGCTATTCCTTTGGCATACTAGCAGAATATATCATGTTACTTCTTAGAGGAGGGAGAAATTGGCACTCTTGATTTTGAGGATTGTTTCATTATTGTACAAAATGCAACAAGTGAAAATACTCTGGGATTTAAAATAGTTCTCGCAACACCTGCCTGTTTGAGATCTGCGGTTATACTGCAGGACGCTCAGACCTCCCTGAGATGATCAGCAAAAACACTCTGAAATATAAACTAGGTAGATGTGCTTGGGAGAGAGCTGGACACATTGAGCTAATTTCTAACAGAAACGTTTGTGTTTGCATTCATATCCTGTTATCTTTTTCTCACAGATACACCCTTGAGATGATCAAAGCAGTACCACATAATGAGAGTGCTTGGAACTATTTAAAAGGGTGAGGCATCCTTATCTGTGGGGCAAAGAGAGCATCTGTGGGAAGTGCCTTAAACGGTTTGACTCCTCATGTCCTATGCCTGGCTGCTAACTAGGAGCTTGTTGCTGTTTGTCAGCAGCTTTTCAGTTTTCTCATTCCAGGCTTGTGCACTGAAGTGGGCAAGCAGAGGGATGATGTATTAATTTTATCTCTGCGTAACTTCCCACTTTAGTTTCTAGCCCCGTAGTTCTTGTGAGAGGATTATAAGTGCTTCTGATACTTTGAAAGAAGCACTTGACCCTGTAATGTTACTGGGTTCAAGAGCCAGTAATGTTACTGGGTTCAAGAGCCAGGTTCATTCAGGAAGTAATGAGTATGCTTTCAGTATAATTTCTGCTAAGTTGAGCCTAACTGTACTAGCTTACTGTGACTTGAAGCTGTGTTATTGCTGCATTATATTTATGCTGCTTAATTTCTGCCTCACTTGTATTTGCACCCCTTCCTGTAAAACTAATCTCCAAATACATCATAACCAAAATTTAACTCTTGGCACCAAATTTGCTAGCATTATGTTTCAAGCCTATTATCCTCTGTTCTAGGATTCTTCAGGATCGAGGTCTTTCGAAATACCCAAACCTATTAGAGCAGCTGTTGGATTTACAACCCAGCCACAGCTCACCCTATCTGATTGCCTTTCTTGTGGACATCTATGAAGATATGCTCGAAAACCAGTGTGATAACAAGGAAGAAACACTAAATAAGGCATTAGAGGTAGGTTTGGAGAGCTTGATTTTTAGGTCTTCCAGGATACTGTCTGTTGCTTTCTTATTTTATTGCTAGACAAAATGGGATTAACTTTCATAAATGGAACCGGTTATTTGTTAATCACAGCTGCACAAGTGTTGGAATTGAAAGACAGATAATCACTGTGGTGCTTTGTGTTTAATTATAAATACTAACTTGCCAGGTACGAAAACTTAACTTTTCTTCACCTCCTAGTAAAGGAAAGCTTCTAATATTGCATACAGAAGAAAGGAAATGTTCAAAAAAGTGAAGAGTTCCCAATGCTAACTTTGTACCGTGAACTCACTTCTCTCATTAGCGGATCTTATGCTCAAAATACCTGTATATACGTAGAATCTCAAGCTCCATTTGCACCTCTTAGCACTGGCTAAGAAAGCTGACCTTTAGCTTAAAGGCCAGCGGAAAATCTGGAGGCATCAGTAGGGGATGTCAGGCACCGTTCCCTACAGAGAATAAATGCCTTCTAAACTTGTGCTCCTTATAGTTCATATTCAGGGAATTCCTTGCTGTGGCTTGCAGTGTACTGTTTCCAAGAGTGCTCTTTGGACCAGACCAGAATGAATGTGACTGGCATCACAGTTCTTGTCCAGAGTCTCTATGTTGCACGATCCATCTTTCTCAACATTTGTCCTTTGCTGTGCTTCAGGACCAGAGTCTAAAAGTGAAATTATACCTCCCAGCTCCGTATTCCCTGATATTACTCCACGGAGTGTGGCTTTGGCATCTGTTCAGGCCTTGAAGCTGCTACTGTCGAGCTCTTGTTTGTTAAGCAGGGCAATGTCCTCTGCTTAATAAATGAAAATGAACTAGAACGTTTGGGGCAGCGTTCGTACGCTGTGAGTTGACCTCTGTGTCCCGCTGCTCACCCAGATTAAAATAAAACAAAATTCAGAAGATGTAAAAGTGTCTATATAGCCCCAGTTCTAACAAGTTGTGAGAGAGCTAGACTTAAGCATTGAGAATCTTTTTGGGCAGGCTGCTAAGAGAAAGACCGTAAGGAAGTCGCTCCGGTCAGTTCACTTAGAGTACTGAAGATTCAAGAACAGAATGTCTGACCCGTTGTCTTGGATCAAGTGGTCTGCAGTCTACCAGTTCACCAGGAGATAGCCAAGTTTGTTAGATGACCAGCGTGCCCTCCAGGTGTCTCCTGCCCCATAATTACATCTTGAAGATTGCTGATATTAATGACATTTCAGAATGTGCTTTCTTTGGGGTGTGTATCGTGCCATGCCATCTATCTGCACAGCTGTTCTAGCCACAGACAGATCTAGTGGCCACAGGCTAAGCCTGTTTTGATTTATCTGGTTTCCATTCTTCAGTATACTGTTGCCTTAATAGGCTAGGGGAGAAAAGAAGGGTGAGAACAGAAGGGAGTAACAGAGGAAATAGTTGCTACTGAAATAGAACTAGAAAGAGATCTGTGTACTCGATCAGATTGATGGATGGCTACCATTTGGAGCTGGTATTAGTTTTTAGTTATTAGTCATTGAACGCTGTTGCGAAACTTGTGAATAGAACATATTTTATTGCTATTAAAAGGAATTTCCAAGACTGGCTGACCCATGTATTATGTGTATGAAGATAATTAAGGGTTGCTTAATTTTGCTATAACACTTCCATTTCTCAATTCTTTCTCAGTTGTGTGAAATTCTGGCTAAAGAAAAGGACACCATCCGAAAGGAATACTGGAGATATATTGGAAGGTCCCTTAAGAACAAGCATAGCTCAGGCACTGAACAGAGCACAGCAACAGATAAGCAGCAGTAACTGAACGTAGAAGAAAAGTGTTAAGCTCTCAAGTTACAACAGTGTAAAATGCTATGTAGTTTTCCCTGACTATGAAGTATTGTAATGAAAGCAGTGAGAAGTTCTGAGTAGTCTCTTGGGTCACTGCTGCTACTGGTAATGGCTGTTGGTGCAGCAAAGAAGCTTATTAAGGCTTAATAATTATCGAAATGTACCAAATAAAAGACTTATTTCATAATAATAAATCCACGAAGCTATAGTTGCTATTTATAAGGCACTAAACCAGTTTCTCATACTCTGGCTTATCTACTCCAGGGTCCCCTCTCTTCCTAACAGTCATGTCAGACTTTCTGCAGTAATGACTGCAAGTAGCTTGGGTGTAGTGGATATAAAGTAACCTACTTGTCCTGACTGTAAGCAGGGGCTGTTGTCATGTGTGGAAGCAGCTATGCAGCACTGACAGCACGTGCTATTGTACGCAACTAACACCAACTGTCATTTTTGTAATAAAAATAGATGACTTAAAGTATTTGTCTGAAATGTTTGTGTGTGTTTTTTCTGGACTTTTGATATGTGTGGTATATGCTTCTGCAATGCTAGCTCTTTTAGGGGTGGTAGACTTTTTTGCGCTAACGCATCTTTTGCATTGGAGTACTCTGACCCCAGAAGCTCTGAACATACTAGATGTAGAAGTTAGCCTTGGATTCTTATTTGCACAGTCAGGAAGAATGCTTTGAAGTCCTTGGAAGATCTGCTCACTTTCTTGGACTCCTGTTCAGATAACTGAAAATGGGGGGGGGGGGAAAGGCAGAACTGGATCTTCACTTTTTGCATATATATTTGTAAGCAGACAAATATGAAATCATCGATCAACAGATTACAACTAACTGGTTACGTTACATCGTCTTCACTGAACTAGGAGGGAAGGAGGGGTTTTGTAGGGGACCGTTCCGCATTAGATGCGTCAGCATCGTTGCTCGCTCCTGTAGGCTTTCGTTTCTCTTGTTTTCATTTCTTTCCCATGTGTTCAGCCAAGTACTTTTTCCTACCGGTTGAAAAAGCTGCAGCGTACCTACAGCGCAGAACTGCTCAGCAACTATACAGCTGTACAAGAAGGCTGCTGCATCTGACCTGTTTTAAGTAAATGACTATTATAAACTGTTCTGAGCATAGAGTGCTCGTCTGATAAGACTTTTTTTGCACATGAACATAGAGGGAACAAACGAGCACTAATATTTATACCGTAAATGAACAGCTTAATACTAAGCGTAAGAAGCTACTGCCATAGTTAAACCATACTGCAGATTATTGTTAAAAGCTTAAAGTGCGTTTATTCAATGCATTCTTTAAAGCTAAAACAACTCTTAGCAGAACTAATATATAAAAGCCATATAATTTTTTTAAAATGTTTCTGCCACTTTCCCAGCAGTAAAGAAGCATTTTTAAAGTGACCCGTGAAAATCTAAAACTGGACATGAACTTCACATTTTTGGAGAGTTGTTGTTACCCATCCTTTTTTTTTTTTTTTTTTTAAACCGTATCTGAAGTTCCAGCAGAGAACAGCAAATTTATGTTTCTACGCAGTTAAATTGTTCCTAATTCGCAGTACCGCTACATTGGAAAAAATGTTGCCTCGGTTCTGTGATAACTAGTTGACTGTGCTCAGAAATACCGAGCTGTCAAAACTGTGAAAATGACAGGCTGCCCCACTAGCTTACAACTGTAGCTACCAAGCTTTTAATTTTAAAAGTGGATCTGAGGAAGAATCTCATGGAAGTGGAAGCTTGACATCCTGGGCAAAAAAACATAAGTAATGAACAGCAGAATCTTACAGTAGGAAGTACTGGGTGACCTTAACCTATGGGCCTTACTACTGACTCTACCTGTGATCGGGTGAAACATATAACCGATTTGTGGTAAGGGCCCGTCTGTACAAGAAAAAATACTATTCTTACTGACTGCATGTGGTGATGTGACTGCTGTGTACAGTTTTATTACAGCAGCATCTGTAATAAACATGCTGAAGTGTAAATGGAAAACTATACTGGTACAACTGTCCCTTGTAAATCTGTGTAATTGCAACGGTGAACAGAGGACGGAGAATCGTTAAATAATTTCCCATGCCTGCTTTCATTAGAGGCTGATGTCTTTGCCTTTGTTCAGCTGTGTCTATCAAAGCTCTTACCGACTCCCATCTTACTGTCTCTGCAACTCAGCTGACAAAACAGTGTGCAAATCCTTCCTGCTCTATTCAGTGCAAAACCACCTCAGTACAAAATGCTTCTATCAGTAGCTGTCTGAGTGTGCTGAGACAGATTACAAGCATGCTTTTTTGCTGGATCTTCCATGCGGGCGTAGCATCCTACAGTAAGGCTTTTAATCTCTCTAGCCATGGGAAACACTTCTGTCCCAGTGCTAGCAGGCAATTCATACAGCACAGTGGTGATAATCGGCTTACACAGAGATGCGCCCCAACAAGAATACAAAATACCTTAAAGCTTGTATGGTGTTTTGAACCAAAGGAGTAAATTAACGTCATGCGAAGGTGTGAAGTCATCCCTTGAAGGCTCACCCAAGGGCTTCAGGAATGCTGCTGGCCTTGCCTATGTGCAAGTTCAAGACAGGTAGTGGAAACACTGCAGCTGTGGTTTTCCTGCCTTGTGTATGTGACTGGAGACAGAGTATCCTTACTGAAACCCCGAGCCGCATTTCTCAGATGTTATCCCAGATATGGCATGGTGGCTGCAATACCGGTACCTTGAAAAATGTCCTTCAGCCTGGGCCTAGCCCTTTCCTGAAAGGCACCAGTGCCTTCTGCAGATTGTTGGCACTGTGGGGTAAGGTGCGTGCTTTGCAATTTCCATTCTAAGACTCTGGTTTTAATTGGTGATTACTGCTGTGGCTTTTAGGATTGGCAGCAGGTTTCCCTAGTATAGCTTCTGCTTAAGGTGGATTTATTCGGAAAACTTGAGTAAGACAATGTTGGCTTGTTTTTAGCAAAACTGTGAATCTGGCAGTACGTCATTTTACTTCTAGTACTCAGGTGTCCAATATGCTGCAATTTATTTTTTCTTGTAAATAACAATCTCTTTTAAATGTCTCAAGCTGAAATCTTTTTCTCCCCCTTTAAGGCGGTACTGTCAGACTTTTGGTACAATGTATTCTAACAGCGGGTAGAAAATAGCATTTAAATGTAACAGCTACATAATTTTTGTCCTTTAACAAGCCCTTTCCAGAATACCTGACAGTCTGGACTGGTCTCTATAATTCTGTCATATGATTAGCACTGCCATTTTAAAATGCTCTGTGCAGATGAACAGCAGATGAAATCTCTAAAGTAGATGTTTGTTTGTCTCCATAATACATTATCTATTGAAGTGTTCAAATAAGGAATGATCTGTCCCTGATGGAAATCACAATTTAAAAGTGGCACCATCACATTCTCTATTCATCTCTTCTTTTCCTCTCTTATTATCTTATCTAATGCATCACTTGGCTTAAGAGCCTACACCCTTCAGACACAAGAAATTTTGAGAATTAGGAGCCTAACCCTGGTCCAGAAGTGATGCTCTTGACACTGGTGAGAGAGGATCATTTCCACAAGTTCAGAACCTCCTTGTGCCTACTCAGAAAAGAATACCTTGCCTTCTGCTGCTAGGATAGGTCCTGAATTGGCCAAAAAAAAAATATTTCAGTATATAAAAAGGCATAAAAGTGTCTGCATGCGGCCATTCAGGACAAGACTGTTAAGTACTTAGCATGAAGAGCTAATAGGAGCTTTACCAGATTTAGCTAGGCACCTCACCTTAGGATGTCTATGTGAGCTGTCCTCTGTAAGCTCCTTGGGGCTAAGACTCTCTGTGCTTCACTACCTATTTCAACGATGTCATTGCAAGGCCACTCTCCCATCATCTCTGAAAGGTCATGGCGACCAGGAGAGGTGCCTGAGGACTGGAAGAAAGCAAATGTCATTCCAGTCTTCAAAAAGAGCAAGGAGGACTCAGGGAACAACAGGCCAGTCAGCCTCCCCCGGACCCCTGGAAAGGTGATGGAGCAGCTCATCCTGGATAGCATTTCCAAGCACATAAAGGATAAGAAAGACATCACGAGTACTCAGCATGGACTCACCAAAGAGGAAATCATGTTTACCCAACCTGATAGCCTTCTGTGATGGAATGACCGGCTGGGCAGATGAGAGGAGAGCAGTGGATGTTGTCTCCCTGGACTTCTGTAAGACTTTTTGACACCGTGTCTCGTAACATCCTCCTAGGCAAGCTCAGGAAGCGTGGGCTAGATTAGCAAACAGTGAGGTGGACTGAAAACTGGCTGGATGGCAGGGCTCAGAGGGCTGTGATCAGTGGCGCAAAGTCTAGCTGCAGCCCAGTAACTAGCAGTGTCCCCCAGGGGTCAATGTTGGGTCCAATACTGTTCCAACTTATTCATCAGTGATCTGGATGGAGGAACAGAGGCACCCTCAGCAAGTTTGCTGGTGATACAGAACTGACAGGAGTGGCTAACGCACCAGAGAGCTGTGCTGTCATTCAGGGAGACCTCGATAGGCTGGGGAAATGGGCAGAGAGGAACCTCATGAAGTTCAACAAAGGAAAATGCAGGGTCCTGCACCTGGGGAAGAAGAATAACCCCATGCACCAGGACAGGCTGGCACCAAATGGCTGGAAAGCAGCTCTGCAGGGAAGGCCCTGGGTGTCTTGGTGGACAACAAGCTGACCACGAGGCAGCAATATGCCCTTCTGGCAAAGAGGGCCAATGATATCCCGGGTTGCATTCGGCAGAGCATTGCTGGCAAGTCAAGGGAGGTGATCCTCCCCCTCTACTCAGCCCTGGTGAGGCCTCATCTGAAGTACTGTGTGCAATCCTGGGCTCTCCAGTACCAGAGAGATTTGGAGCTACTGGAGAGAGTCCAGCGGAGGGCTACTAAGATGACAAAGGGACTGGAGCATCTCTCACATGAGGAAAGGCTGAGAGAGCTGGGACTCTTCAGCCTGGAGAAGAGAAGACTGAGGGGGAATCTGATCAAAATGTGTTAAGTATCTGAAGGGAGCGTCAAGAAGATGGGACCAGACTCTTCTTGGTGGCGGCCGGCGATGGGACGAGAGGCAGCGGGCACAAACCGAAACACAGGAAGGTCTGTCTGAACATGAGGAAAAACTTCTTGACTGTGAGGGTGACAGAGCACTGGAACAGGTTGCCCAAAGAGGTTGTGGAGTTTCCTTCCTTGGAGGTATTCGAAAGCCAGCTGGACACAATCCTGGGCAACGTGCTCTAGGTGACCCTGTCTGAGGAGAGGAGCTGGACTAGGTGGTCTCCAGAGGTCCCTTCCAACCTCAACTGGTCTGTGATTCTGCTCTGCGATATTTCACCCATGACTGCTCCATAAGAAGCCATGGGATATGGGATATGTAACATTTCACCCTTAGGAAATCAACATCTTTGCTGTCTCATTTTTCTGGTGCTATGATGGCGGGAAAGGCGATGTCAATCGCTAGATGGCAGTGTGAAATTCACCCTAAGCTCATCCACGCTAGCAGGCAGCCAAGAAGAGGTGTTACTAGGACAGCTCTTTCTCCATGCAGCCCAACTTATTTCACACCTGGTAAGAATCAAAGAGCAGCTGCTTGATAAGTCAGTACATAGCCCTCGAGGGGACTCAAGTGCAAACATTCTGGCAGGCTCTGAATGGTCTTCTTCACTGAAAACTGGTAGTACTAATTGGAGTGTAATTTTTAATTAACTGTAATGATGTACAGGATCGCCTTGCTGCCTCTGAAATTAGAAACCTTGTATCAGATTTGGATTCTGTTGAGTCCTGGTGTTCTAAAATAACTGAGCAACTCTAAGACAACTCCCTCTTCTCAGAAGGTGGGGTTTTAGGGCAATTTACAGCATCTGGAGATGTGCCTTCAGTCAGAGGCCTATCTTGATGCTCCTTCAAAAGCCGTGAAATTGTGGGCCCCTACAAATTAGCCTTCCTGTGCAAACTTTTTTGATCCTTCTGCAATGGAGGGCTGGGCATTGCTAGCTGTTCCTGTGAAGGCTGACTGAAGGACAAGTGAACCTACTGCTTCCTCAAAGTCAGGGGATGCCGTGGGCTTGGGTGAGGAGATCAAGTGCCCCATTAGAGGTCCAAAACCAGTTGTGTTGTTCATCAGGAAACAGCACTGAGGACTCTGGTGAAGAAGAGCAAAGACAAATATCTCTTCCTTGTCCACAGTGTGGTCAAATCTCAGTCCTCTGGGCTGTCACCACAGTGCAGGTCTTAAGTGAATGAAGAGCTGTCACAGGTGACTTTAACCAAACTAGCTGGAGCCCCCAGGGCTATTCAGTTGCAGCTGCTTCCCATGTGTGCGCTAGGACTTCCTACTGTTACCCCCTCCAGAGGGTATAAAGCTAGCTCTTGTACCTCTCCACAGGTTGGAAAGGCAGGATGACAGGTTTAAAGCTGCTGCATTAGTACTGTTCATGAGCAGCGATCTTTCCACTGTGAAGTGGTTCTGGCTGTGCCCTGACTTCTCATTCTTTTGAGTTGCTCTACATAGGTATATTTGATTACAGCAGTTGAGTACTTCAGTGGTTCCTGACGCACCGTGTGTGTTGTCCAGGTCATCCCTCCACCAGACTCAAGAACAGCCGAGTAAGTGCTTGGGCTACTACCAAGCTTTGGAAGGGGGAAAATAAAAGGAAAAGGCGGCTGCGTTTGTATTGCTGTTGTGCATCCCCTTTTCCCCCGTTTTGGCCAAAGCCCGTCACAGGATAAGGAGATGGCGGATGGATTTATTTCCTCCCTTTTCACGGCCAAAGAGCTGCTCCCTGCTCTAGCTTCCAGCCACACCACGAATGTCAGTTTTATCGTGGTTTTACTGGAGCGCAATGAGAACGCACTGTCTCTGTACAGTATAGCTTGCAGTGCTCACTAGCTCTGCCGACGTGTCGCGCATTGACACAGTTCCTCTGCTGCAAAATGAGCCAAAGCGGCCATTTCAAGGTACCAACCTGCAGCCCAGCTGTGCAGTAGGTTTGGAGGGCTCCCAAGGACACAACCCTTTGCAGCGCTGGGCCAGCCTTTTGCAACCAGTTAAGCGGCAGAGCCAATCACGCTGCTAAATGCTTGGCGAGGTCTAGCCCACAAAGATACTGAGCTTGGCTGCAGTCTACAATGCACGGAGAGACCGTCAGTATTTTAAATGGGCAAATAAAAAGTTGAAACATCTGTTCTTAAGAACTTTGCTTCTAGCATTCAGCAGGAAAATGTATGAGAAGTGTGTGTTTTAGGCAAGATCTCACTTTTTATTAAATGGAGGAGGACTTTTTGGACAAAACCTCCAAAGGCCAGTTGGGTTCTGTTTGTCATTAGTGGTGTCCCAGACACAGGTAAGTCCCTTCTGGAGTTGAAATTTTCTCTCATGTCACTGCAGAAGGAAGGGACAGATGGGGGATGAGTGAGTCTGGGGCAATCCAAAATCACTTCTCAGGCGTCACTCGTAACAGCTAAAAAATATTACAGCAAATAATTTCAGGAGAGGCACCTGATGCAGAACCAGACGGAACCACTCGGCACAGCCAGCAGTTCTGTGCATTTGCAGTAAGAGCTCTGCCTTCTTCCCTCCAGGTTTGTCTGTTTTTAATTGCTGATAATAGGCTCGTGGCTCCGTACCTGGCTGAGCTAAGCGAGCTGACATACGTACAGGAAGATGAGGAAGGGAAAAATGGGGAAGTAACCCCTTTTGCAGCAGACTTGCTACTCAGTAGCCACGACCAGGACATGACCCTGATCCTCTGGGCTTTATTTCCAAGGCTACTTGCTTTCAGCTGTCACTTTATAGCATGGGCTCTTTACAGCGGGAACTGTATCTGCCCTGCAGGCAGCTACAAGCAGTGCAGGGCAGTGGTTTCCAGGCAATTGCTGTGCTGTACCTGGCCTGGGTGGTGCTGGAGCTGGTGAGCTCTTGCAGCGCCTTCTAGAAGGCCCTTTTGCTCACAGGGGTCTTTATGGAAAAAGATCCAGCCGCGAAGGCCCTGCACAACCCCACGGTCTTTTGCCAGTTTTGTAGCCCCATGTGTGTGACTCCACTGCATAACTTCAGCTTAACGTGCCACCTATTCCATGATCCCAGCAGGTGAACTGAGAGGCCGGTGCATGCCGCAGGGGTTGGCTTAAATCTTACTTCAATTAGAGGTATATGCTTCTGAAGATTAATCACTGTACTTTGCTCAGAGCAGCTTGTCTCTTGAATCAAATGGCACATGCAGTGTAAGTATAGGCACAGAGCAGCACTCAAAACAGTCTGATAGGGTCACTCCGAGATTTGAATTCTTAAGGAACCTGCCTAAGTCTTAGTATTGGTTTGAAAGAGGGGCCATAGCAGAGAAGAAAATGGCATTAAAAAAGGTGAGGAAAACCTTACTCACAGCCTGAGCCAAGATTGTGGAACGGCTCTGAGAAACATACACCATACACATAAAAGTACTGCTGAGCAATAGCAGAAAGTGTTTGCTACGATGAACAGAGGTATTGTTTTATTTGCTTCCTCCTGCCTCACAGAAACATGGCTTTGTAAATAAACAGGATACATCCCTGATACGTCTTCCTTGCCGGAACAGTGCTTGTGGCTCTTGATTCATCCACACGGAATGGGGTCAATGCAGCAACAGTTGTGATTATCAAGCAGGTGAATATCAGCTAGTTCTGTGGTAACCCCCAAAGGAATAACAGTAGTTCCAAGGAGGAGATAAATTCTTTTTTGTGTGTCCTCTTTGGATAGAGCGCGGACTTGGAATTTGGAGAATTTTAGGGGATGTTTCTATTTCTTAGTACCTTGTGACTTGAGGTCCTGCAAGGACTGTATGCCTGCTGGAACCAGGCCATTAGAAGGGACCGGCATGTGATCAGGAAGAAATAGTTTTGTAAGAGGACAGAATGATTTGAGGAATTTTCAGTGGTTTTTTTTGGTTCAAATTCTTAAGGAAGCTTTGGGCAGAGAAGCTGGAGAAAGCGGTAGTTGGGGAATTTTCAGCTTCATGTAACATCCAATGTCTTGGCCAACATCAAAAACCAGCTGATGAGAAGGATAAAAGCTCTAAGTAGCAAAGGAGGGATGTGTGATTATCTCCAAACGCTACCTCCAAAGTAGAGTGGTCTGCTTTTGCCAGAGTCTTGGTATAGTAGGAAAAGGGCAGCACTACGTTAGAATTACGTGCAAGGCCTGCATGCCTACGTCTGACTGCAGAAATACTATCAATCAGCTTAACCTTGTCATAGGCATCTGCCCTGCTTTCCAAGACATTTTGCGAACATAAAAAGTCTGCTACAGATGGCCTGGGGAGAAGGCAGTAGTTTCAGGGTACACGTAAGTGAACACGGGGATGTCACTGCTCAGGAAAGATGGAAGGCATGAGATCCACACGTGGACTGCGTATCTAAAAAATGAAGTAGCTTCTGCAACTGCTGAGCGTCAGCAAAGTATGGGCACAGCATTTGCACTGCAAATCTTAGTAACGTGGCCACTATTCAAAAGGAGAAGTTCTAATAAAAATTTAAACTCATGATGAGTATTTTACAGCACATTTCATTGTGCTCAGCTCAGTTTAGCTCCAATGCCAAATAAATCCCCAATGAAAGGATGTCTACGTTAAAAATTCATGCCCCCCTCCCTTCTCCTTGAGTGGAGTGCTCCTGGTCTATCAGAAAGGCTCTAAACGAGACCACTAGGCAAAGCTATCTAGCATCCCTGATGACTCCAAGTTGGCTTCTGCTGTTCCTCGGTGCATCGGACACTTCAAACTGGACTGTGAGACACTGTGACAGCTGGACTGTCAGTAGGCTTGGGCACTTGGGAGGAAAGAGGATCAAGTTCACAGGCAGTATCTACCTGGAAATACCATTTCCTATTTAGTGTGTATCCACAGAAGCCCCAGAGCCTTCCATGTTTTTTGGTCCCTTATCATAGCAGAACTGCTGTCCTTGGCACAGAACTCAAAACAAAACAGAGCAAAGTAAGTAGGCAAAGCTTTTTTTCATTTTTTCCTTATAAGCTAGAGTTCATCAACACTGTCCTTGTCCCTTTTTTAAAAGTTTCTTTACAGATCATGCTGAACACTGCCAGCGAGCAGCTCCATTATCGCATTCAATTACTACTAAGCAAGAATTGGCAGAAAAGCAACAGCTAGGGAAAGGGAAAGCCCAGTGGGAGACCCTGCGTACACTCTATGTACTGGAAGAGGGTACAAAAAAGCTAACATTTGAATGTATATCGATCACAGTTTCATACTTATGACAATGGGGCTGATCCAAGCAGTTAGTTTAGCTTCGGCAAAGTTATATACTACCCTGCTGGCAGCATATCTTACCTCCAAAGGTGAAGCAGAATGATCAGACAGGTTAGTACAGACAATAAAGAGCTAATACTGCATGTAGTGGGATCGCCAGCCTTGATAATGACAAGTTGAAGAGAACTGAAGCAGAGATCACTTCTTCTAATGGTCACAGCCTGGTAGGGATGGCACCGGAACCTGCAGAAACACTGTTTCAGTGGGCTTGAGGTAGCCCACAAAGAGATAAAAGATTTGAAGTGAAATAATGGGCTAAGTGGATTCTAACGTAACAGTTCCATCATTTAGGAGCCCTGCCTACTACTAAATTGTCACTATTCAATTTAGTATCTGCGCTTGTCCTGTTCCTCTCCAGATACTGAACTCTTTTAGAAAGGGAGAGACAGAAACCATACAAGGGCACACAAGCGTCTCTTCCCTATGCTATAGGATTTTACTGCTTCCAGGCATACATTTTGTCCTGCTATGATTTCGTGGTAGAAAAAAAACAGGAATTTTTCTCATTCTCACTGAGACTTATGCAATGGCCTAATTATTAAGGAGATCTGGGTCTCTAATTCCTTTCCTGGCTCTGACCTTGAATGACCTCGGGTAAGTCCAATTTCATTTCTCAACTTGAGTTTTCCCATCCTCAAAACGCAAATTTGTGTTCCTCAGTGCTTTACGGTGAGTTTCACCTATGGATCATTTTGCTGTATGGGAAAGAGTGAGAAATCTGCTTATTGCAGGTGCTTCCCATAGGGATAGAGGGATCCACCGGCAATTAAATTTTTAACACCTCACTAAAATCTTTTCTCTCATTTTGCCTGTGGACAATCTGTGGAGATTTGAGGGAAAAACACTGTACAAAACAAGAACAGTAGGGGTTATTAATTACGAAGTTACTACTAACAGGATGAGAACATTTTCTACTGGAAAACAGAAAAAATAAGTATGACCTTGGAAAGGACCTTGCAAGCTTCTGTTGTGCACCTCTTTTTGTGCACAGCCTGATTTGACACATGCTCATCTCTGTGAGCGTGGGTGTCTTATATTTACAGTATTTGCCATATTTGCAGAAGAGATAATCAGCAAAATCCCTTCTGAAGGCTACTAAACAGGTGCCTTTTCGCATACTATTGCACCTGGTGGCATGTGGTGAGGGTGACTGAGACCCATTCCCAAGAATTTTGTTTCTGGGCTCACTTTTGCACAAGTGTGGGCACTACAACACAACAAAGATACTGTAAGAGTTGGCAGCTTTGCCTGAGGTGGAGCACTTCTTCTGATGAGCAACAGAGAACTGGATGGTGAATGGCACCTCAGCACCATCAGCTGTAGTAGAGTCTTGTGGCTAAATGGAAGCATGAGCTTGAACACATAGCATGAGCTTAAGCACATGCCTCAACAGAAGTTAAAACAAATTACAAGTTTAAAGAAAAACTTTCCAGGACATAAAATCTTCGCTCTAAGAGAAAATGTTTCACTGCTAACTAATAACAAAAAGCTGGGCATTCAATGCATCGAGAGAACAATCTAATTTTTCAAAAATAGGGGGTGTGAGTTGGAAGGCTTTTCTGCAAACTGCCTCTGTGTTAACAATTAAGAGCCAGTGGCAAACATCTCAGCTTCCTGTCTTTTCGAAGCTCAATGTAGCAGAAGATGGTACTGGTTAGTACGGATTCTTTGTTTGACTGGTTTTCTGTCGCTATACGTTGATGACTCTTTGGCCCTTCTTTTTTCACACGGGGGCGTGTGGGAAGTACAAAATTCTTGGTGGAGAAAGTGTTCACGTAAACTATGAAAGCCCTTTAACAGTCAGAGTGGGCTTCCTTATCCCTTAGAACTAGGGCCATCATTAAAGCTCTGTCTCCACATTGCCACGTGCTCTGGAACGGGTTTGCCCTCCTTGTTTGAAATAACTCAAACCTACTGACCTTCAAAACAACCTGCTACACACAACTGCCTCTGCACGACCTGCCACAGAGAAAGCCCTTTGAAAGAATCAGAGGTGTGTAGGAGGGAAATTTGGTGTTCTGTAGGCAATCGCATTTTCCCTTTGCTATTTACCAGAGCAGCACCTACAGCCTTGGACCATACTCCTTTTTACTTGTTCATACAACCCTAGGAACAACAATAATTAGAAATTAATTAAGGAAAGCAGGTACAGAACAGCCGCTTTAGCAATTGAAGGCTATACCAGTAGGAATGATTTAACTAGGAACACACAGATACAAAGTAAATTTTAAACAGATGTAATTAAATATATTCTAAAGCGATTCTAAAGCACAATGACTTTTATCCATCCCGTCTAATTTACCATACATCCCGTCCTTAAGAAAATGTTATACAAAAAATGAAACTCAATTACTCAGATCATAGATTTAATTTTGGACTCAAACCTATAGAGGTGGAGGAGAGGCTACAGAATTCTGCCTGGCTGTCTCAGCAACCAGGAACAGGTCTCAGAGAAACCATGTTCTGGGGGGCTGCGCTCACCAGCATACGCTGGACTAGAGCCCAAGGGAGAGCCATATGAATAACACTTACAGAGGCAGGAAAGGTTATTAAACCCATTTAACAACAGGAGCAGAGAGAGATGAGATGATTAGCCCAAGGTCTTGCATGACCAGAAACTGAATTCAGATCTTCTGGGTCCCAGTGAAATGCCAGGGCTGCAGCCTCTATCTTACGAGGAAAAGAGCTCCTGCAGGAGCCCCGTCTCTCAGGGTTTGCATGAAACAAAGCACAGGCCAAAACATCAGCAGTGTAGTGCTCAGAGTAAGGCAAAGTTATGCACAGACGGAACTACAGTCTTGCACAGAGGCAAGATGTTGCTGGCCACTGAGTTAGCAGCGTGCAAGACAGTTTGCTCCAGAGCTCGTTTAGGGACTGAAGGGTAGCATCAGCCAAGAACACCTGACGGTATTTCGCATCTAGGTGAGACAGCTGCCATTTGCCTTTAAAACTCTGGTAGGAAAGCAGTAACAGGAAACACCATGTGACCCAATGCCCCACTCTGTGCACTGTTGCTGTGAAATGCTACCTGACAAAAGCACGGCTTCGCCACCAGCACTACCTTGGAGCTACTACTTTCACGGTTGTACAGTAAGTGTTACGATAACTGTAGATTTCTCTTTTGCTTCTTCTTAATGACGATACGTTTGTCGCAAACTTTTTAGGCGCTCGCTAGATCTTCCACCGCTGTCAGTCCAACTGGCCCACAATTTCTCCTACAGTTTCTCTGTGCAGGAGTACAGCTGCCACTAAGGAAAATGCCCACCTTTTTTTCAGATAGACCTAGATTATCCTCTCACTAGGTTTTGCAGTTAAGAGATTTCAACTGCATAAGGAAAAGACGGAAGTGAAGGAGGCCAGTCAAAGCATGGGGGAAAGAACCATCCACATATAGGGGAGCAGGGAGAAGCAAGGGCATAATATAGAGGCATGACTGGCATAGGAAGTGGTGCAAGGAATATGCTTGACACTTCCTCCTCTCAAGGATTATTGCTAAGTCTTGCTGTTCTTTGCACTTGGTGCTTGCGCCCCTCTGGCCTGTGGGTCCTCAGGGCCTTTCAAACAGACTGAGGAGGAGGTACTTCAGTGACTTTAATGTACACAAACTGCAGGACTAGGACAAGTATGGGGGCTGTGGCATAATGTTGAGTGTAGCAGGGACAGCGAGGAAGGGCTGTAAAGCCATGCATGGAATGATAACTTGGGAGAAGAGGGCAAGGAGGGAGAGGGACCCAAAGCTTTCGATGAGCAAAAGGAAAATAGGGAAGATGGTGCAGAATACGGAGGACTGGACTGGTGGAGATCAAAAAAAGAGAAGCAGTTCAGGAGCAGCGCAGGAAATGAAACCATAGAAGCAAGGGAAAATGAAAATTGTTACTCAGATGGAAGTAGTGTGGATGAGGAAGGTGAGGGAGACTGCGCAAGTCAGGATGAAAGGTGGGAAAAGGACAGAAAACCCTAGTAGGGAAGGCATAGCGGCAAGGCATGTGATGTACTCCACCTGTACACGAACCAGGAAGGCACACAGCCACGTCACAGGGTTTTCGCTAATCTCAGTAGCGAGCGGTGTTCATCACAGGACAAAAAAAGCACGCAAGCTCTCCTTGTGTGGAGAAACCGAGACCCTTGTCCAGACTTGGATGACATAGAGCAGTTGGAGGGGGAGGGGGGGAATCCTTAAATGAGGTAGAGAGCGACTGGAGGACATTTCGGGAAGAAATACCCAGCAGGCACGACAAAAAGAAAAGAACGGGAGAAAAAAAACCCAGCCTGGGGTCCACAGCAGACTGCAACCAAAAACTGGCAGAACGTGCACCAACAAGCAACCGGAAAAAAATCTGTTTGGAAAAAAATCTGTTTGGAGTATGTGCAGTGGCATTTGCAATCCTTTTTTTTTTTTTTTTGGGGGGGGGGGGAATTATTACTATTATGTTTAATAAAAGCTAAGCAGCACTTCCCCCCCAGCCCCACCGGGCCGGCGGGCCCGTTACCTTGACCGCTCCTTCGCCGCCGCTCCCCGCCCTCGCTGCCTGGGCTCCCCGAGACGCCGGACCTGAAAACGAAAAGGCCGTTAACCAAAACAAACGCAACGACCCCCGCCGGGCCGGGCCGGGCCGCCGCCGCCGCCATGTTGGGCCCCCTGAGGGGAGCGCGCCCCACTGGCCGCCGCCATTTTGGGGCCCCTGAGGGGAGCCCGCCCGTCCCTCAGGGGGACCCGGCACCCGCCGCCATGTTGGGGTGCCTGAAGCGGGGGGGGGGGGGGCGGCCGCCATGTTGCGGCCTCTGAGGGGAGCCCGGCCGCGGCCGGAGGGGCCCGGTCGGCCCCAGCAAGCCGTGCGGGAGCGCCGCCGCCCCGCGGAGCACCGGGGCTGGGCGGCGCCCGGCGGAGTATTTCCTCTTCCTCCCTGAGCGCGGCCGGGGTGGGAGGAGGAGGAGGAGGAGGGAAGGAGGAAGGGGCTGGGAGTGCTCAGCGCGGCGGAGCGGCAGGCGGGCAGCCCCGCCGCCGCCGTGGCTGCGGCAGCGGGCGGGCGGGCGGGCAGGGAGGCGGCGCCAAGAGCCGGCGGGGCCCAGAGTCACCGTGTCACGGCGCCCGGGAAGCCGCTGCCGCCGGATCCGCCCCCCGCAGGCAGAGCGAGCGAGCGAGGGAGGGAGCGAAGCGAGGGAGGGGGGAGCCCGGGGCCGGCTCCTCACCGCCTCCTGTGTTTTCACCCCCTCCGCAGCCCCCGCGGCCGCCCCCCCCCCCGTCCTCTCGCACCGGGGCTCCGTGCGCGCAGCGGCGGCGGCGGCGGCGGCGGCGGCGGGGGGCCAGGCCGGAGCGGCGCCCGAGCAGCCCGCGGGAGCCCCGGGACGGGCCTGGGCTGAAGTAGGATGTCCCGACATGAAGGTGAGCGGCGCGGGGGGCGCCAGGCCGCGGCGGCGGCGGGGGGCCCGGCCCGGCGTTAGGGCCTGGCGCGGCGCCCTCTGAGGCGGATCATCATGGCGCCGCCGCCGCCGGGAGCGGGGCCCGCGGAACCGGCGGCGGAAGGAGGCCCCGGCGGGGCCGAGGGCGGCGGCCGGGCCCCGCTCTGCAGTGTCATAGGAGGGGAGGCGGCCGCGGCCGTGACGGCCCGGCTCGCCGTGCGGCGCGGCGCGGCCAGGCCCGCGGCCTGAGGCGGGCCTGGCCGCCGCCTCCTCTTCCTCCTCCTCCTCCTGCGGGGCCGGGGCCTGCGGCCGCGTCGGGCCGGGCGCGGATGGCGGCGGGAGAACCGCTCGGCTTCTCGCCTGCCCGTAGCCCGCCGAGGAGGTGGGGCCGGCGGGCGTGCGGGGAGCCCCGGCCCCCGGTAGGCCCGGCCCGGCCCGGGGCGGCGGGCGGGCGGGCGGGAGGAGGTGTGGGGCCTGCCGAGGTGCGCGGAGGGGCGGCCCGGGAGGACCCCCGTGCCCTCCCCCCGTCCCCCGGCGGCGGCGGAGGGGGGGGGGTCCGGGCCGGGGTGGGGAGGGGGGGCGGTGATGGAGGCCGAGGGCGGCGGGGCGGGGAAGGGCGCCCAGGCGTGTGTTTACGCCAGGCCGTGTGGTCTGGCTGAGGTGCCGCTCGCCCTTGGGTGGCTTCGGGCGGGTGGGGGGCTGTGCCCGGCTGTGCCTTGTTCTTCGGCTCCGCGTTGTTGCGGGGGAGAGGAGTGTTGGGGAGGGGGGCGGCGGCAGCGCCTTTCGTGGCGTTAAAGGGAGGTCGTCGTACAAAGGGGCTTGCCCTGGTTCCTCTGTGTTTCTTGCTGTGGGTGAGTTAAGTGCATAGTTGAGAGTCGGTCGGGAAGTGCTGGACGCCGAGAAAGCTGAAAGGCAGAAAGGAATTGGTGTGGAGAGAAGGTAGGGGCGTGATAGCAGGGGAGAAAATGGCTTGTATTTTTCTTCCCTTATTGCTGCGAGGTGGGGTATTTACACTAGTACAAATTATTCTGTAGGAACTCCAGTTTGTCACCGGAAAGGGTGATTTCCTTCCATGTTAGGAACTGAATTCGGCACCTGTCTCCGTTGATGGTTTTGATTCTCCCTGAGATGTAGAATCATCTTTTAAAAGGAACGGAGACATCTTTATCTTACCTTGAAATGTTTTCACAGAAATGCAATAGCAGAATTCAATATTTGTGGGTAATAACGCTGGCTCCTAGTTGGTAGGTTGGTGCTGGACTACAGTACATCTGATGGATCTTCACTGTGCAGGCGCTGTGTTTTGCCGATTGTTAGTTCATGCAAGTACACGTGCTTCTTTAGCAGATAATTACCTTGCATTAATCCACCAACACTTTTTAAAAGTTAAAATGGAGTAGGGGTCTTTTCTGTGGAGTTTTTTATTAGTAAGGGTCTTTCTGTTTTTTTTTTTTTTTTTCTGATGAAATTTATATTTTCCCTAAGAGGGTGAAGGTGGAAACGGCTGGATTGGTGTACTAATAATGATGCAAACGCTAATAGTAAGGAGTAAAGTGAGGGTCAGTCACAAAGTGTTTGTTAGCGGTTGTGCTGGAGAACGCACTTTGTAAGTCACCGCTCTGATGCGTCTATCCTTAATATTCTATTTAAAGTATATATTGGGATACAAACTTATTAAGTGGCACTAGTTAAAATTACAGAAGTGGTAATGACGTGGTTTGTTCTCTAGGTGTTTGGTGGTAAGTCCGTGGGTGGTTGTTCTAAAAGGCTGTGATATCTGGTGAAAAGATATTGCAGTCCCGCGGTAGCTTTTTGTTTAAGGGAGAGAAATTCTGAAAACAGGTTTGCCCGTAAGGGTGTTTCTGATAGAGGCTATCATGAGTTTTTCTAGTGGATTTTAGGTTCTGTTTGCAGTGCGGAAAATTACCTTCCCGTGCTTGGATATTTGCTGAAGATCAGGAGGAGTGAGTGACTTCAACAAAACCAGGCTTACTGTTGTTTTTCTAAAGCGGAAACATCGGTGTTTGTTCTTTTTAGCCACGCTTAGTTTGAAGAATTGAAATAATTGCCTCTCTTTCCTGATAAGCGCTTTGTGAGTGTGGGTTTTGGTAACTTCGCATTATGAATTTGGACATCTCAAGAGTGTGTGTGTGTCCATGCATAAATGAAACCCTGAGAACACTAGGACGTTAAAAAGTACAGCTGTTGTTTTATATGATGAGTTTTTATAAAAATGTATAGTTTGATCTACAGTTTCTAAGTTACTCTTGTTTATTTGAGTCTTAACTTTAAAGTAGTTAGGGGAGTAGCGGCCAATAAGGCCAATAACTTATCTTGCTATCAGAGGGCTGTTTTTCCAGCCTGGATTACAGATTTAATTTCATTAGAAAGGTGGAAATCCTTAACCCTGAAATAGTCACAAGAAAGTAGTTATTTTTTCAAGTGCACGTAGTGTTATCCATAGCTGACAATTTCTCATCCAATATGACCTGGTTGAGAGAAGCCGTTTTGGAACACAGTATGGCATAGGGAAAACTCGGGCTTCGTCTTATTTTATAAGTGATGTCTTTGACGTGTGCTCTCTTCAAAGTGACTGGTTCTCCTAGTTATAAATAAGGTTTATTGGACTGTTCCTGACAGGATATAGAACAGTGGGCTCATTTTACGATGGGGAGGGATGTCTTTGGAAAGCCAAGTGCGGTACAACTCGGAATTCCAAAGTCTTGGAACTTTAAGTAGGGCATAAAGTGCTTGTTGGAGGTTTGTATTTTTTGACTGTTGGGACGGGTTTGGGTTTCTTGACCGTTTTCTTTGGTCTGTAACAACTATAATAAACAATAGGTTGTTTTTAAGAAAAGAAAAAAGTCTCTCTCACTCTCATTTGAAACAAAGTCTAGTCACAACCAGCCTTTCTTCTGTGCTGTTGTTTCACAGGTGAACCCTGGGCTCCTATTTTTCCCCACTTCAGGAAAATGGGCACAACTAAAATTCATTACTGTTGCGCTCTCTTGAAATGTTCATTCAGTGTTTCAGAGGCTTTGCTGGTAATACTGCCAAGAGTAATCATTAGTGTTTATCCACCTTTCCCCGTCACTGCGTATTTCTAATTTTTTAGAGCCATTTTTGTTGTGTGACTTGGTATTAAGAGAATAGCTATTTCCTGTCTTTAATCCTCTAGAATGCAATATGAGGTCCTCCCCGGGTCTTATATTTCATGTTGTTCGCTTCACAGGAGCGATACGGTGTGTTTCTCTAGATTAGCCTCGCTCTTTAAGAGTATGTGATGGTATAATGTTTGGCAGCCTACAAGAAGCAGGCAGGTGAATTTTTGTACTCTGGATGGTAATCTGCTTATTGTAATTTTGCTTTCTGTGGATGTGCATGTGGCAATGACTCTTTTGTATGGCAGTGGACAGTACCCAGGACAGCAGAATAACAGAGAATCATAGCTTTCATGAATATCATTAGAAGACTCTCTTTGCCCTGTTCTTGTGAAACTAAGTTTTTTGAAAGTTACGCAATGTTATTATATAAAATTGATAGAAAAGAGGTGACTGCTGCAGCATTACTAGTCGTGCAAGGCTCTGGTTCCACTTTCCTATGTCCAGCAATTAATAAGTATTCCCAGTGGCCAAGTGGCCTGCGCGTCCTGGTTCTGTCTTCTACACTGTTCTTTGCTTTCTTCTTTCCTTCCCTTCTTCCTTTCCTCCCTCCCTCCCTAAATTCCATAGTTTGAGTCTTATTTTCATTCGGAGACATAGTGTTCAAATTTTAAAAAGCTAGCAGAAATACAAGTTAGTTTTAGAGCGTCTATTTGTCAGCATTTCGTATCAGCAGAGCTCCTGCAGTTAATCCTTTGGACTTCTAGAAGTTCTGAGTTAGGTTCTAAGTTGCAAATGGGCCATATTAGCCAAGCTAGGAATTGAGAACAGTGATTCTCAGGACCCCGTGGAATTCCCGAAATGTTTCCTGCTGGCTTCAATCTCCTTGGGTTCGGTGAAGCTTGAACCTCAGTGCTGCTTTTATTTTTTGTATAAATGTATTTCTTGTGTACAGTTTTTAAAGTCAAATACTTGTTAGTAATGGAAGAGTAAATAAATACATCATAAAAAATCCGCAAGAATTGCTCTTTGAAGTTAAAGGAATCTTAGCGTTACGGTCAAACACTTACTACCCGTTTGAAAACAACTAATGGCAGAGTAATGTTAGCTCCATTCTTCTAGCTATTGCATGAAGAAATTGGGAGTCTGGGCTGATTACATTTTCAATG
Source organism: Struthio camelus (assembly GCF_040807025.1). Lineage (NCBI taxonomy): Eukaryota > Metazoa > Chordata > Aves > Struthioniformes > Struthionidae > Struthio > Struthio camelus. The sequence goes on along the minus strand of NC_090982.1, from coordinate 12,147,525 downwards.
TGGTCATGATATATAACTTAAAGCTTCATCTGTAAGAACTTTACTGATGCGATTAAAAACTAGGGTGATTTCCACCCTTCCCAGTTATACCGGAGCTATGTCATACTTGAGCTGCAGAAGGATACTGTCAATTTCAGATAAGCCAAATCACACTGGCAGCAGCTGATATGTAACTTTTCGTATTTATTTAGTGTCAATTACAGCATTACCACTAAATTAGAATTAATGTCTTTTTGCAGGTAAAGTTCTTAATTCAGATAGTAAAACTACATGTTTTTCACACAAAGTACTGAAGTCGCTGTGTTGGTAAAGTATTGCATTTAATAATGAAGATGTGTGGATGTGAGACCAGTTATAACTTGGTGCTTTCTGATGTGTTTTTCACCTTTGCAAACAGTTTCTCCAAATACGAAATTTGTTATTCCTCAGTACAGCATAATTACAAATTTGATCTTATGTTGCTGCGTCTATCATGTGATTTGCAGAAAAGAAATCAAGAGCGGGCTGGTAGTGGTACGCCTAACATAATACAGTATGTTTTTGAATTTGCACAAATATTTGGCTCTGACAAAGCATTTTCCCACTGTGTTTGTCAAAGTATTTCATAGCGTTGTTAGTCTTACTCTGTGAGAACGCATTAAGGCCTGTAATCAGAAGTGTAGTGCAGTACCTGAAAAAATGAATTAGTATTGTAATTTGTTTGGTGAGAGCTATGCTCATGGCGGGAAAATTTTAATGTTAAACCTAAATAGTTGCAAGTGTACTTGGAAGTACTGGAACGCAGTAATTTGCTTTATTATTAAGCTGTTGTTTTCTTTCAGTAAGAAACTTAATCGACTTTTAGTAATAAAATGAGCCGGACACAGTGACGTTTTACTTGGCAGTATACTTATTGGTATTGAAGAATTTGGATTTTCATTTAAAAAAAAGGTTTCTGGCTCTGATGGTTTAGGAAGTCGGCTGTGCGTTTCCAGCTAATGCAGCACTGTCCTTTAGAGTCGGTGAAGTCTAAGGGAGTCCTCCAAAAATAAGAGAGTAAAGAGAGACCGTTTCTTCGTTCAGATCTGTGATGAGAAGTAATGTCATGGATCAAACGCTGTTCGAGAGTCAACAATTAGATATAAATAGTCAGAGGTGAAAAGCTGATAGTTGAATACCTTAAGTGGGAGAACAGGTACAGAACTGTAATATTTTTAATGTCATTTGGTGGGGAAGAGGAAGGGAAATGATGATGAAATAATTCTTATTTGCAAATGCTTCTACTTGAGGTAATGGTATCTGGAAGGGAATCGGAGGAAGTTTGAGAGAGAGCCAAGCAAGTTGCATGAGCAGTACAGGATAAATAAAATTCACTTAAATAAAAAGAAAAAAGGACTTTTGAAATACGTGTGGATACTTACGTTACTGGTATCATTTGAGGAAGGGATATGGGTATCGCTGTTCATAGCTGCATCTGTGGTGTTGTTGTTGTTGTTCCAGTTACTCTCAAGAAATATAAAAATTGAATAGTTTTCACACTGATTGGTATAAAAAGTGTGACCGTGTTCAGGAACCCATTTGAAAGAACAGCAGATTTGAACAGCAGCGCTCAGTTAAGCCCACAGGAGTTGGGATGTGCCAAAATTCACTAATTCAGCCGCCTCTGAGCACTGTGCACTGTGTCATTACACAGCTGCATCTTACTGCTCCATACTACCTCTGCCTCATTTAGGTGTGTAGGAGGCTGTTGTTTGTGCGTTTGTGCTCTGGTTTTGGAAATTTACGGTGAATGAGCAGGTAAGGTATTAAAGAAAGGATGGTTGAGGTGTTGACGGCAGAATTTTGTTCTGGGAAGTTGGATCGAACCCTACCTCTTGGACAGAGTTCATGTGAAATGCCAGGCAAATCACTTGGGCAGGAGTTCACAGGTGGCTGCTAGCTGTGCGCTCTTTATTTTTTGAAGGCCCGATTTAGGGTGCTTGGATCTGAGCATGCACAGCTGCAGCTGTAGTACCTGACTGATGAGCTTTGAAAATATACCTAGTTGCAGAAAATTAAATACTCTGAAAAATGCATCTTCAGCATCTCAGATTGGGCACCTGGACACAGTGGACTTCCAGTTTTAATCTTTTCACATCTGGGTTTCCATCTGTTTCAAGGATCTGTTTCAAGGAAAATACTGCTTAGAAGTGTTGTGAAAGTTAACTCATTAATATTTATGCTGCACTGAAATTCTGTGGACATTCTGACAGAGAAGGGCAAGAGAATATCTATAATCAGTGCAAATTTTGAAAAGTATATGGTAAATAAAGGCTCACACTGAACACTGTGGATAAAACAAATATTGAGTATCTGTTTACTGAACACAGTTTACCTCAGTGCACTGGATAAGGTGGTCTTTTAATAGAATGGATCGTGGATTGATACTAAGATGTGTCTATCTTTACACGAGCAAAACTGTGGGAACCATTTGGGCTAAAGTCATATAGTTAAAAAAAAAAAAAAAAACGCTTTTGACTTTAGAGGATTTTGACTAGATGGGCAAATTTGGTAGTTAGAAGTTGTGAAAATTAAGTCATAATGAGAAGAGGAAACAAACGTAACTATTGGCAGCACTGTCCGCTACTCATACAGCAGCGTTATAAGACACTGTAGGCAGCTCGACCGCATTATTTGAGGAAATTCCAAGAGGGTAGTGTTAGTGACTCGGTACTTGTGGTGTGAGGAGAAACTATTGCAGGGATAGAAACTGGGAAGACACTTACCTTAGAAAGGCTGATACAGAGAAGGATGCAAAAAAAAAAAAAGAGAATGACTATGTAAGAGTGTCTATAATCCCTATTTCATAATACACAAAATGATAATATTAAATGAATTCAAGGTGATGATTAAAACCCATGAACGCAAGTGCTTTTTCACACAGTATGTAATTAGATTGTGAATTATTTTTTCACTTAAAGTTGTTGAGGCCACCTAGTATGCAGAACAAATAATTAAATGTTTGGATTGTATCTTTAACTTCAAACTTCAGGTCTTTTAACTATTTCAGACTAGAAGGTGTCTTTTAGACAGTACGTCCTGTTTGGTCCCCATGTGTTTGGCTGAAGCATCAGCCGAATGTCCAGCTTGTATTTATTCCTGTGTTTCTTGTATATGAATTCCTTACTGTTATCCGCATCTGTATTATCTCTGCCTAGCATTATAACCATTAACTTTGACCCAATGAAGAAAGACCGTTTTGAATCCAATGCAGAGTGCAGAGACATGCTTAGTAGTTTCACTGATTTACGGTATGTGTAAATGAAAGTTTTGTTTTTGAGCTGTTCTAAAAGGCTTTATTTGGCTTAGGTCATACATATTTGCTGAGATGATGAGTGAGAACTCTTCCCGAGTTAAAATTGTTGGATGTCGTGGTAAAGCTCAAGACATTTTTACAATAGTTATCGCTGCTCACAGAAGTGCTCTTCATCCATACCTCTTAGAATTATGTTTCAATTGGTAAGTAGAGGTGATCGTTGACTTCCTGCACTCGAGGTCCTTGGTTGAAGTTTGGAGCTCATTTTTAAGCATCGATAGAACTTAACGGAATCTTCAAAGTATGTGGAAAAAGATGTATTTTTCCAGGTTTGTTCTGAGAATGTACAGTGAATGCCTGCTAGGAGAAAGCTGAACTTGTTTCCTGGGATTTTTTTTTATTTTTTATGTTAAAATATTTAAGTAATTTTTAAAGCTCATTGTGTTAATTTATCTTAATATCAGCGCTGCAGTTATTACTGCCCATTTGTGACCCTGCAGTGAATTTCATGAATGCCTGAATTCTTTCCATTCTGATTGTTCTATTTCTATACCAATTGCTTAATTTGGAACTTATAAGAGAGGTTCGCTAAAAGTGCTTCCTTCTTCAGTTGGAGACCCGAGTAATTTTTGTTTTTAATTTTTGTATTACAATTGAACAGGAAATCTGGACAGAGGAGACAGTGATATTTCCTCCCTTTTGCATGTGGAGTGTTGGGTAGAGAGTTTGACTTGCCAGAAGTTACTTAAAGTCTTCTAAAGCTAGGAATTAATGATCCAGTGCTCCAGTGCAATGACGTTTATAGCTGCAAGTACATTATTGCAAACTTTTTATCCTGTTGGAAGTTGTGAGTAGCATTCCAGTATTCACATCTAATTTCACACTTCGATTAAAGTACAGTTGATCCTGCTTCACTTTTGGTTTTGATCACCCTGCTGTCATCACTGACAAAATGCGGCGGAAGAAAATCATTATTTTTAAATTTTCAGAATTTTTTCTGAAAACATCCTGCAGAAGTCAGATGAAGCTACTGGGGAAAAAAAAAATCTAGAAAACCTTGAAAAATCTAGATCGTAACTCCCGGGTTTTTTTGTTTTTGTTGTTGTTTTTTTTTTTCCTTACCTCAGGTCAGATTTGGTCTTCCCCCACCACTTCTGCCATTTCCTGATGCCAGATTCTTTTTGGGAGGCAATGTTTCTTGTCATGAGTGACAAGAGGTGCTGTCTCTGGTAGGATAAATTCTCTTCTTTATTTTCCTACTTTTTGTCATTGATCTCTTATCACCTTCTTATTCCACTGTCATTGTCCTTCTTTCCCTTTGCTATGATCTCCCTCTCCTACTTTCGTCCCTAGAGAGCTCTAAGGTGGGATTTTCAAAGACACCTGGAGAAGTTGTAGACCCGTGTTGAGTTCAGATGCAATAGAAGTTTAATGCCTGTCTCTGTAAGCCTCCTTTGAAAGGCAGAGCTCCAGTATTTGTTCGTAGTGCAACTAATTCTGGGCTACTTAAGAAGCTAACTATTGCTGAAAATGTTTTTAGGCAGTGGTTTCTCTGAGCTGTTACAGAATTTTTAGGGTTTTTTGTTTTGTTGTGTGTGGAGGGGTTTGGTTTTTTGGTGTGTGTAGGTTATTTGTTTTTTGTTTTTTTTTTAGAAAGGACTAAAATATATTAGTAGTGAAAACTTTATTCACTGGTCTAGGCTACCACAGAAACCTTCTTAAATTATTTATTGAAGCAAGTCATTGCTGAAAATCTTTTCAGGAACAGTTATTTCCCAGTGTTGATGGTGGAGGGGTCTAGCTAACTTAGGCTAGCTTATTGATAGTAAAGCAGCCAGTATTCTTCGCTGAAGGAAATTGCTATTGCCCAGCTCTCTTAGACTGTATTTGCCTTAGAAAATTAAATGGATGAGGTTAAGTCTTCATGTATAAGCAAGTTCAGTATAGAAATTAGCATTAATTAATTGAACAGGCAGGACAAAACTGAGAATATCAGTATTCGTACTAGGATTGTATTTTAAAGCAATTTCTAAACAGCTGCACCTCTAAAAACCAGTTGAGTTGCTCTCCAGATGCAGGATAGTTTGGCAGGAGTTTCATGGCAGCCTCTGGAAATTAACATCAAGGCATGTGCAAGTATTTTAGAAAGATCAGAATTACTTGGAGGCTGAATGGAAGTGTCTTGGAGGGAGCTGGTTGCATAGCAGTGCTCTAAACTGTTTCATTTGTGATAGTCTCTGGATATCTATCTCAAGTATCTGAGCCCAAGGAGCGATAGATTATGGGAGAGTTTCAAGATCGGAGGTGCATTAGGAGATCGTTATGGAAGTAGTTTTTGTGTGATTGTCCATAATTTCTATTTTTGCTTCCAAATAAATGATGCTGTTAAGAAATAGTGTTCAGATGCATTGGTTGTCTATTTACTGCATAATTTATCAACTTCTATATATTTTTAGCCATGCCCGCCTAAAAGTCAGCGTTCACCTGCAATGAATTTGAAACTACTAGGAGTCTGAATGTAGATAAGCCTTTGTCAATCGGACTTGCTTTTATGATTGTTAGAATGAAATCTGCTGTAACGGAGTCTGGTTGGCCACAAGGGCTTGTCTGTGCTCGAGGTACCGTAATTTCACTTGCACTTCAACAAACCTATTCTTTGGACTGTTGTCGTCATTTGCGTATGCTTTTAATACGGGTAATAATGATGAAAATTGCCTAACCCAAAGGGTGTTTGCTGTACAGGTGTTATTTGGATGTGAGTATGCAAGCGGATACATGCGTTGTCTCTGAAAGTGGAAAATTCTGTAGTGAGATGCTGGTTCTGGTTCACTGGTGAAATCAGGTGTGTGAGTGCGGCTTCACCAAGACTGATAGAGGTAGAACGTAGACCACAACTAGGCAGACATAGTTTACCACTGTGATTTGCAAATTTTCTTCTAGCTTATCTCCTTTCTTGCCAAAAGTAAGTAAGGCCAATAACTTCAGTAGCTGAGTTGTCGTTACTCTAGTTTTTCACGTACCCAGAGCAGCCTCTCTGTAAACCTAAATGTGGGAGAAGAGGTAAAGCCAGGAAATCCTGAGAATTTGTGAGGACACCTGAGCTTTGCAAATGTAAACTGTAGAGAATGCGCAGCTCCCTAGATCATGACTGAACTTTTTTTTTTTTCCCCAAATAGAAGTATGTAGAATAGTTCAGCTGATCTTAATTCCATACCTGTCCTCTTATATGGGTTGTCCTGTTCAGATAAGATGAAAGTGTCAAACAAATACAAGCTGATTTCTGAGTACTGTACGGGTCAGAGTTTCTGCCCCAGGGTCTGTTAGCCCTGCTGTAAACTGTGACCACTTTTGTTGCTGTATAGACTGGTATTTGTTAATTATATTAATCGGATGCCTTACAGATTTATGAAGATGAGGTGGAAGGTGTGTGGTGTCTCTTGACTCCCAAGGACTTCAAATACATTTTTCAGCACTCTTCTCCCTTGGTTATCCCAATTTTAGAGAACTGGAAGGATGAGAAGCTTGCTTACCCTACGCTGCTGGATACGGAAAGAACGGATGCTATGGTCTGTGAAGTAAGCTTTCCTAGGCTCTCTTGGCGTAGGGTCTGCAAATTGCTAGGCAAGATCTCAGAGCATACCGAGTGTTCCCCATTCTGAAAGGTTTTTGTGAGGTGCTGATAAAAACAGCTTGAGATTTTGCTGTAGAGGAGAACTTTGTAAGTCAAAGATGTCCTTAGAAAGTGATTGTTATCAGTCAAACTTACAGTGGTAGATCTGGCTGTAGATGTTGTTGTGTTACTCCAGACTGCTGCCTGAAGCTTAATTAGAAGCAGGGGTTCAGCAGGATGCAAGTTCTTAGGTTTAACTGATGATGTCGCATTTAAAAAAAATGATACAAATGTATTAAGAATTTGGGCAGAGTGATTGGAAAGATGGAGTGAATTGTTGAGAATTTTATTCCAGAATATAATTGTCTAGTCAAGAGTAGTTTGGGGTGATGACGGAAGTACAGGACTCCTGTGTATCGCTTTGAAGGGTACCATAACAGAGGCTTTCGGAGGAAGTGTTTCAGATCAGCACTGACGGATGCTGCTTGTTTGTCCTGCTTGTATTGAACTTTGTGTTGAATTTCCTTCAAACCTCTTCTTCCTTGCCTCTAGGTCCCGATTCACAAATTAACATTTTTGAAGAAAGCAGAGGTTATCTTACCTGTATAGTACGACATTGCTTTAAACTTCACTAGTCTGCAAGAAAATACTGCCTGCGTTCTCTTTTATGGTACTAAGCACTTGGAGATCTTGGCCATTGGTAGCAATTGTAAAGGTCCACACTGTGGCTTCTTCCAGGTTAATCCAGGAGCTCTAGAGGAGCTAATGGAACTCAGAGTAATGTCTCAGAAGTGTGAAACTGCAAGTGGAAATACCGCGAATGATCCGATTATCTGTGTTAGAGCCAAAGCAGACCTTAGGGGTTAAGGAGACTAAAGATGTTGCATATAACTTAAGAGTTGTGAATCCTTGTGTTTTTCTCCTGTCACCATTCTAAGGCATCTTCTAATTGTACCTCCCCCCACCCCACCCCACCCCACCCCCCCCAAAAAAAAAAAAAAAAAGGAGGCTTGCGTTGGGCTCCAGTGTAGGCTCGAAGTTGCTATGTGTGGGTATGTTGCCTGTATTGAAAGAGGTCTGCAAGTTTTGAAGTGAAAAGCTTCAAAACTGTGGCTGTAAAGTATATTCTATGCGGACAGTATTTCGAGTGCTATTAAGGCCTTTGCAATTTCATGACTATTTTTTTCCTGACAAGGTAATGCAGAACTGTATGCTGTTGGAAGGTGTGAGGTGCTGGGTTACTTCTGCGTTTCAGTGCTCTACTGGGAAACCTGCCGGCAGAGTAAGGTGACTGCCTGCTCTGGCGCATGTGGAAGAGCCTGGAAGGAAAGTAATTCATGCTTACTATTTCCTGTAGGAGCCAGTGTGGTATAACTACGTCTAGGAAGCTCAGAAAATATGTTAAAATAACGATTGTCTTAAAGTTTTATTAGAAACGTGGAAGTTCTCTACCACAGCTAGATCTACCAAGTGGGCCAGGGGCTTCTTTTCACGAAGACACACCGAATGACACCACTTGGAAAACTGCTGAAGTAAATGGATACAGTATCGAGCTCATACGCAGGCATTGCTTGAGGGTATTTCTCGACTAGAAGCCTATGCTATCTTCATGAAAAACCAATAGATATGGTAAAAGAAGCAGGTGACTAATGTATATGTTTCTGTGACATACGTTGCTAAATCAAACTTGAGAATCCAACAAGTACAGGCGGTAGGGCAATTACAAAAGTGTTTATGCGTTTAACGAGGGTATTAACTGCAGAAGATGCAAGTGTAAGGGTAAGCGTTTTCCACAAAAATGTCTGAGAACTTGAGATAGCTCCGAAGTTTAGTGGATGCAAACTGATTTTTTGCATGGAACTCAAGTGCAGTAGAGTAGAAAAGTGAGGACAGAGCTTACAGGTTAATCTGAAAACGTAAAAGTAGAGCAATGTTTCAGTGTTGTGACTGGACTATGCTTGTGTTCCTGAGATGCAGGAAAAAAAAAACGCATTGTAATACCATGAAAGTATTTCTAGTGTCTCTGCTTTCCCAGCTTCCTTATCTAGCTTTTGTTCTGTCGTATCTTGGATGGTAGTGCTCAATATATGTAAAAACGTGCTATTTCCGCAGTAAAAGCGTATTGAACTTCTCCTCTGAACTTACTGTATTGCATTTCCTCTTACATTCCCTCTACAGATCAGAGCTCAATGTCTTTCCTTTTTCACGGCGCTGACAAGGTGTAGAGATTTTAGTATTTTTATATACCAGAGTACATAGACAGTTCATCTTCAGCTGCTTTTTGCTGTTCAGTTGTGAATCTCAGAGTCAAATGCCTGTTCTATTGGTTGTCAGGGCTGCTGGGCCTTACCCTGTCAGCTTTGCGCTCCAAAGTGTTGTATATATCCCAGTTTGTATCAAATTCATCCATTCAAAAATTAGACCAAAAAAACCTGGTTTCTGTGAATAAGTGAACAAGACTATGATCAGCTATTGACTTAACGGGTAATGTTGGACAGAGAATCGAAATTATTATGAATGTCATTCTGCATCATACAGAAGTGTAGTTGACAGAATAGCTGTTTAAAAATGTTCATATTTTAACATCTACCTCTTAAGCATTTTGAAACCTTTTTTCTTTCCAATAGGCAGATGTTTTAAAATATCATTTATTCTAGTGAAGATTTGTTAAATTTGTTTGTACAGTTGATTTTTCCTTATCGTTAAAGTATTATTTTATGCTTTGTGTAACTGCACATTGGGGTCTGAGCATATAATTAGAAGTAATAAGACCTAATGGGTTTTGAAACTCCCTTTGCTTGTTTCTCAAATTATGCAGTGGGATGTGTCTGCTTTGATAAAATGCTGTATTATTAGGCACATGGTTTATCCATGTAGTTCAGTTAGGCAAATAAGGGAAAATATCTATGTAAACAGCTGCCTGTCATTTTAATTTAGAAAAACAGCTTTTTTCCCAGTCTTTAGAGCTTGATGGGAAAGAAGGTTTTTTTATTCAAATTTCTCAGTTGTTAAATTAGGTTCCTGTTCTAAATATTCGTCTAAAACTGTAAATTTCAGACTGTGTCCCATCTGGCTGTTGATGCTTTCTGTGAGTGCAGTTTTGCAAATGTTTTTGATATTGTTTAGTTCTGAATGTCTTGTTCCTAGAGCAAGGCTGAATTACTCTGACTCTGTTCTGTCCAGAGTAAAGATGAGAGATTGCAGAAAGTTTCTGTCTGAAGCAAAATGATGGGAAATGTGATAACTGTCTGATTCTTGTGGTGTAGGTCAAAGAGTGATTAGAAATTTGTTTCACTAAAATTTAGCATGGGGAACTGAGAGACCAGGTTTTTGCAGCACAGAATATTGATTCTGCTCTTGAGTGTTAGCTTCTACCTCCAAAAAACCCAGTCTTTGTGGGGGGTGATTTATGTTGAGCATGAAATCGTAGTGATTGTTTAAATGGTTCCGCTTTGGAGCGGTTGCCTACAAACTGAAAATAGCTGCTCTAAAAAACAATTTTAATGTGTCTTCAGTTTCTAGCAGATAAAAATGGAGATTTGTTTTTTTCTTTGAGCTCTTACGTGGTTCTTCTGTATTCTTAGAATAAAAGTGAAATTTCCTTTCATATCCTTAAATCTCTTAATACGATTTGAATTTTATGGCACTACAGTAGAGAGGCTGATAGACTTGCATTTCCTACTTTCTGCAGTATATTGATCCATTTTTGTCTGCTTTGATGGACCGGTGAATTTACTTTTTTTTTTTTTTTTCTTCATACTTGTTCCAGGTGATGCTTTTCTTAGTGTATTGGATTAAAAATGCAATCGCATAGTGTTTTTGCTGAGGATCACAATTACATCGAAGGTGGGTTTGAACAGCTGTATTGAAAAAGCATAGCAATTTTGCCTAAAAAAGACTGTTTAAGAGATTAAGCTAGTTGCGGGGGGTGGGGTGGGGGGGGGGGGAAGAATAATTGCTAAAAGCTCATGAACTGTGATCCATAGATCAGTGATGCCTTTTAGAATGTTTAGTGGTAGTTGGAAAGCTGATCAGAGAGACATGATCTAACTTTTTATTTTTAAATATTGTTAGAGTTAGTTAGGCAAGTTATTCTGAAAAATAAGTTGAAAGTGTATAGAAAGGAAGGGTGGGACTTTAGGGAAGCATTCCAAGGGTAGTATTCTGATTCTTTGCGTATGCTGTGCAATGAGGAGGAAAAAAAATGCCAATAAACCTGAAAACTTCTGCTAATGGGAGGAGGAAGGAGCAAGGTAGTCATGTGGTATGACTGGAAAATGGCTGGGTTGTCCATTCAGGGAATGTGTGAGCAATTAGCAAACAAGCATATCAGTGGAGAATGTGAAATAAAGGTGAAAGAGGAATGGAACCCACTGAAAGCGTGACCAGACTAGGTATAAAACCTTTTTTCCTTTACAATACTACATTTCCCACAGTACTTTTCTGGTGTTACTTTTCCATCATAAGCAGTGGTAGTTTCTGCAGACGTGCTATCTGCCTGAGAAGATGTTCTTTGTGACAGTGAGTGGGAGTGAAAGTAGTTGCCAAGGCAGTCTGTTTATGTCTGTAGTAAGAAAATGCTTGAGAAAGCCCAGGGTAAAACACTGCTGATACTTAAACGATCATATATAGGGATTGTTTTAATATCCCAGAACCACTTTTTAAATAAGTTTACCTTATCATTTTATTTTGAGTTCAGGGAAACTTGATTATTTTTACAAGTTTCTAGATGTCTTGTGGCATTCAGGGAAGATAAATTCCTTTTGTGAAGTCGCAGTGCCATTCAAAATTTTGAATTTGAAAGTAGGCTGTAAGTTTGGAAATGTTTGGTTGCTCATCTCTGTAAACCTAACTGGCTAATGAGAAGAATCTAGTTACAATTGCCCACCTTATATTAGGCGTTGCAGGTACGCTTCAGTGCAGAGAGCCACTTGTTCTTTCCCTGCCTCTCCCAGTTGCCTTCTGGATTTATTTTCCTGACATGAAAACTCTTATGTATTTCCAGTTCACCTTGTGCAAGATTTTATTGTAAAGCTCAGCTATCACGAGACGCATTCTAGTCACAAGATGTTATTGAAAGAGAACTTATTGCATGCAAACTTTTGCGTTTTATTTCTAGCACTGTGGCTGGCCAGCCAGCAGCGTCTGCTTGCTGATTTGCTGCATGCGTTAAATCCAAACTCTTTTCTGTTGGAGTGGGAGAAAATGTTACCATACTTGGCTGTTTTGGAAATGTTTAAGTATAAGAAAGTCAGGAGTGTAGGTAGGATAGTGCAAAAGGAAATAAAACCGGAATGTATATTTCACATACTAGCGCTCTGGATAGGGTGTACCTCACCAGAATATTTGAATTCTGCTGAACTATGTGCAATGATAAGAATCTGCAACAAAAACTGTGGTGGATTTTGCTTCTCCCCGATGTGTTGAGTATTGATGTTTTCCTCTGTCTAGCTGAAACAGTGGCTTATGGAAAAAGTAGTCAGTTCTATCCAAGCATTTTAACCTGTCCGCTCAGTTGAGCCATACTATTCAGCTCTCTGAAGCCTAATTGGATATGTCACTTGTTCTCCTTGTTCTTCCTTTTTTGTCACTCTTCTGTAGCTTGTCTTTAAAATAATGCTCTTAATTGAAAGCTGCAAAGATGTTTTCTGAGAAGACTGCCTCTAATCCTTGCAGAACCCAACAGGGACGTACCAGTTCTTCTGTTCAAGCTCTCCTTAGGATTTTGTCAGTTTTTCTTCATGTCTCTTCCAGCTATAGAACTAATTCTTGTATGATGTTTTCTCCCCTTCTCTCCCTCCAGCCCGATTCTCATTTAGCTGTTTTTTGCCTAAGCTGAATGTTTTTGTTATCCTTTTCACTCCAGAAAGAAACTTGGGAATCCGATCCTGTGCTATTAAGTGCAAAATTTTGCCGTTGGTTTTACTAGATGCGGGGTTCAGCCCTGCTGCTATTATTACTTTTCTTTTTTTCTTTTTTTTTTTTTTTTTTGCCCTGGCACTGTTTACAGCTTTCCTCAATTGAAGGATATTCTGTTAATAGAATTCACGTTCTCTTTGCCATTTTCCAGATTAACAGAGTTGTTAAATGAGGTCATGCCACATTGCAAACTTTCTGCTCTCTGATAAATATGTTACCGTTTGTTTAATTGTGTTGTGTTTATAGTAGTTTCACAGCCTTTCATGTTGTGGTGGTGTTTGAAGACCAAATTAAATTACATTAAGTGAAAGATAAGATTTCTGAGACATAGTATCAGGTATTCAATTAGAAACCTAAATCTGCTTGATCAAAAGTCCTTGCAACATATGCTCTGTTTGTAATTATATTTTAAAAGGCTGTTAGGCATATCTGGTAAAGCCTTTGACTGTGAATCGATTCTGCTGATGGCTTAAGAGTTCTGCTGTCTTTTAAACGTTTAGGTATGTTAAATGTAATACTTTCGTCTGAGAAGATACTTAACTTTTTTCTGAAAACTATGCATAATATTCTGAGTGCAGAGATATCTGTGTGCTGTAAGAAGCAAAAACTTAGAAATGTAGCCTAATTTTCTATGTCTGAACTTAAGGAGCAGTTAGTGAAGGGTCTGATCATGACATAAAGAATACAAAACACAATTTCAGGTGTTCAGCTAGTATTTAATATGCCTTTTTTTTTTTTTTTTTTTTTTGCTAATGTATCTGGGAGAACATAGTTTGTCTCTGTTTTGCAGTCTTTGCAGTAACTTGTAAAAATAGTAAAGCAGAAATCAGAAGGCATAGGCAAGTATTCTAGGAGGTTCCAAAAAAATAGCTCCTCTTGAGTAAATATGAATTCCACTGTTACTTTTTACTTTATAAAATAAAGCATTCCTGAGATAGAAACAGGGTAAGCTGGTTTTAAAATATATTTCAAGAACTGGTTTCCTGCAGCTGCTTTCTCATCGTACCTGGAGGAGTTGCCCAGGACTCCCTGGAGGGAAAAAAAAAAAAAAAAACAATTAAGTCTTCATCTCATCCATGGTTGCTTTCTGCGCTTGGCACAGAGATATAACGTATTTTATCTGTGTTTTCTTTTCAAAGTAAACAGAAGTTTGCTGTCCTCTAGAGTGTGGAGGATAAGAAGGTATTCCTCTGGGCTTGTCAGGAAAGTAGTTGTTTTGGATCATGGGTTCAGTGATGATTCTTTGCAAAATAACGTCTAGATGTTAGTCCAGACTTTTCAGCAAACTCTAATTAGAGGTGTTTCTGGCTTGTGTGCGTGATGTCCCAAAGGTATATTTGAAGAGATGAAAGAATGTACAGATTGGTATGTAAAACCTTTGGAGAAGAAGTGATTGCTGTGCTTGGCATATAGAGAGAATAAATATTTAATATTGACAAGAACTGATCCAAGTTATACCGCAAGCATGTGTGTACAGTACCTGTTTCAGTCTATTTCAGATAAGAATGATTGAGTCATATTTAAAACTTAACGTACAGAAGTATTCATATGGTATCTTCTCTTTTAGTGTCATAATGCTTGAGCAAATGAACTTGAGAATGCGAGTAGTTGATCATGATTTTTGGACAATTTTCAATGTTTTTTTTAAGATGATAAAGTTAAGAGTTGCATTCCGTGGGTCTGCCAGTTGTCTGTGGCGTGTCATCCATCTAGGTTGTGAGAAACAACTTCCTGCTGACGGTTTCAGCTAAGGGGTAGTGAAACCACCAGTGTTTCTGGGATTTATGTAGAAAAGATGAAATATAGCACTTGGTGCTTATATTTGCGTTAATGGTTGCAAAAGTGTTATTAGACTTGCTGTGCAAGTGCCGTTGGTATTATGCGTGACATAACGTCACGTGCTCTACTGGGAAGTGCGATTAAAACAACAAATTGGTAGAACCTCCCTGGAAAAGTAATAAAATCTTAAAATAATGCTACTTAGCATTTTTTTGAGTAAGATCTTAAAGAAATACAAATATTTGTTAAGTTTTCAGTATATTTTGGGGAGAGAAAAAACAGCCTTGGTTGTTGCCTGTAGATAGCGTGGCCTTCCCCTCAAGGTTGGATCAGCAGGGATAAGGAAATGTCAAGTGACTTTTTCCAGAATTCAGTGAGTTTCTGATGGTGTTTTAAGGAAATGTATGTTACTGTAATTTTCTTTTTTGGCTGATGCTAGTACTACGTTATTAGTACAACTTGTGCAATCAAGTGGTTTAGTAAGATAGTAGCTTAATATTGATAGCTAATGAGTACCTCACAGGCTGCCTTGTAAAGGCTGCAAATTGCAGTTAGGAAGCGGCAGAATTTAAGCGAACTAGTACATCTTTATTTCATCCCTTTTACATAGGCCTTAAGATAACCTATTTAATTACATGATCAGATGTTAACTTCTGTCTGGGGCACTTGTCCCTGACTGCCTCTGCACAAAATGTATTGTGTTCTGAAGCTGAAGCAGAGGTGTGTATGGAGGGAGTCTGCTGTTTAAAATGCTTGCTGCTTTGTAAGAGTTGAAAGATGTGTGAGAGGAAAGAGTCGAGGCAGCCAGGAGTTAAAAATACCTTCATGGTAAAGGTAGATGACTGTTGCTGTGGGGAGCTATATCTCTGCCTCTGTTGCATGATTCCTTTGTAGTGTTGGGCGAGTTTTGGGGTGATCACTAATTGCTTGTTCCTTGTGCTCTAGATAACTTGCACCTTCCAGTGTATAATTTCAAAAATTTGGGATATGACAGCAAAAGTAAAAAAAACCTCCTTTTTATAGCATGCTGTCACTCACATGTATCATGACCAAGGCTGAAATTTACTGGCTCAGCAGTGTTAATTGGTTCTATCTCTTTAGACCAGCTCTAGACATTTACCAGACACCGTGCAAGCGGACTTCACAAAATTTGTTGGCAGAAGGGAGATGACAAGATCTGGTGGACCTGGTTCTACTCCAGGCTTTGGGGAGGAAGGAGTACTGTTGAAAAAATAAAAGCCTTTCTGCCTTTCCGGTCTAGTATAGGCCCGGATTCCTACCCTCTTTCTCTCCAGTTCCAAGTTTGCATCATCTCTGGCTGTTGTTTCAATCCTATTAGTTCTTTTTGCAGACATGTTAGTCTAGTGGCTTCCTCTTTCACGCTGCTATAGGATGATGTTGTATGATGAATCCCATTGCACGCTTTGTGTGTGGGGATGGGGGTTTTCAGCTGCTTTGAGGGGAAGGTGTGTGAATTTTCTGTTCAGCACTTGGAAGCTGCAACAATGCTCAAGTATGCTCAGTGTAGTAGGGCTCCTTGCTGTTTGTTCTGACAATTTACTTTAGTAAACGTGCAAGTTAAAACATTTCAGAGATCTATAGTTTGGCTGAATTTTCTGGTGGTGGTTTCACACAAGCAGCAAAATCTGATTTTTTGAAATTAACCTCTCAGTTAAGTCAGTAGTCTGCATTGAGAGATGAGAATGCTAAAATAAGACACAATTGACATAGTTTTTTAAATGTTACAAAATAGCATATATTTTCTTATCTTTAGTCTCAAATGGCTGAACTGACTGGGCAGAATTTCTTGCTTTAGGACTGAGATAGGCATGCAGCATGGTACACAACAGCTCAGATGGTTGATGTCAAACGTTTATTAAAAACGAAGAACGCCTCTGAAATAGCGTTGTATATATGGAAGAGTATCAGATGCATATTGAAGTGATGATGTCACTTACAAACTTCAGAATATAGAGATGAAATAAAGTATGCTGATTACAGCCTTTTATACCACAAAAGAGACAGTACAACTGTTTTATTTTCATTTGCATGCTTAACCTATTTGCACGGGTTTTGAAAGGTAGTTTTGAAAGGTGGCAACCTTAAAGTTTGTGCAGTCCCATTGAAATTCAGTGGTACTCTTGCATGTCAGTCTTTGAGAAGGATGAATCTCACTCATGTTCTTTGTAAGGCAGGAAAAAGGACTGAGATGACTGGCATCTTCATTCTGGAGAGGAGATCATTGACAAGCTAATTTAGTATGCATGCTGAATATTAAAATAATTTTGGTGATCCTTAATCTGAGCACTGCTAAAGAAAGAACCGTATATGAATTACGGACCAGAAAGCTAGTTTTTGAACATTTGACTGCTGACAGGAACGTTAAAATAGCGAAGCTACCCACAAACATAATTTCTTCCATGCGTCGCTAAAAGCGTGTGGTTTCATTCTCAAGGTTAGCACAAGGATTAAACACTGCTCTATGTCCACAGGTAGTTCTTGCTGTCTTCACTGAACTTTCCCTTATTTTTCTTGAGTATTTCAGATGCAGGCTTCATATCTATTCTACATGTTTTTTTACAGTGATTAGCGGATAGACTTTTCCCTGAGATTTCTAAAAGTTAAATGATACATCCAAAATATTGGGGGAAGTTTAGCAGTTTAGACTGTTTGAGGTAGAGAACAAGAAAAAATGCAGTGTCTTTCATTGTCACTGCATGGCTTACATTTGACCATATGTTCTTTGTAAGAAAGCTGGCTCCGGAATTCTCCTCTTGACTTTGTCTTATGAGGTATAGCTTTTACATTGATACGGTTTTGAGAATTATTTGGGCAGTAGCCTCTGATTTTTCTTAAAGTTGCCTTTTTTTTTTTCTTTTCCCCCTCTCGCATGCAGAAATATTGCTTCTGCATACTAAGAACTTGAACTTTTCACTTCAGGAGGTAATCCATTTTTCAAGAAATCTGTCATGTGTTGTGAGGATGCCATTCTCACTGCTGCTTTGCAAATCATGTCTATTGAAACAGACCATGTCTTTCAGTGTAGTACTAGAGGGATAAGTTCCTCCCTTTCTCCTTAAAAATTGTTATTTTTTCCCATTAAAATCTTATCTGTACATTGTCTTAAGTAGAAGGTATTGCAGCTTACTGTTCTGAAATGAAGCGTGCTTCTTACTTACTGTGGACACATTCTCTTAATCCTCTTCATGCTTGTCCTCAAATCAGATGTCCATAGTTTCTGTGGTGTTTTAGGTGTACGTATGAAACTACTTCTTGAAGGCTTTTGAGAAATGCAGTTTCATTTCATTATGTCCCTCCTTTTCCAGTAGTGAGTCTGGTTCAGTGTCTTTGCTTTCCTCTGTCAAATACTGAAACGGATAAAGGCCCTCTTGCTTCTTTTGTCATTCTTGCAAAGTTATTTAAAATTTCATCGCAGTTCAACTACATAGTTTTTGTAATACTACCTAGTCCTTGAAATGCTATTTCTGAGGGCTTTTGACAGGCCTGAAGAATCGTACCTGTTATGTGTAAGCAGAATATAAAATTTCTCAGGTCATTTTATCTAGGCGGGATTATTGTGTGTTTAGTATTATCCTCCTGGTTGTCTGTGCTGTCTGGGGAGGTCAAATGGAAGAAAGAATTTGCTCTGTCCCAAATGAGTCGTAGAGTTGCTCATGTCTATCCAAGGCAGTCGTTTGGTTTTGGGACATTCAGGACGTCTTATTAGATTTTACACCTTAGCTTTGTTTGCAAGTGTAAAAACAAATTA
Source organism: Struthio camelus (assembly GCF_040807025.1). Lineage (NCBI taxonomy): Eukaryota > Metazoa > Chordata > Aves > Struthioniformes > Struthionidae > Struthio > Struthio camelus. The sequence continues at coordinate 12,129,174 of NC_090982.1, read as the reverse complement.
ATCTCAGTGCAAGTGGTATTTGAACCACAGCTGTGGTAATGCCGTCTGTCCAGCATTACTCTCTACATTCGGAAATCAGATCATGTGCTTGCTTTGGTCTTTCTGACTCTTAATCCCAGATAGGCTGCTTTCTTTTTGGTTAATTTCTAGCAAAAGCAGTCCTATAACATAGGAGCAAATCATATTTGGTTGTCAGGCTGGGAGTGAGTGTGAAAGGGTTTTTTCTTGTTTTTGTACGTCATTGCCCAGCATGTTACGTATGTATGCGTGATGATATCCTCCTGAAGTAATCATCCTTCATTAGGTGAAAAGGTGGGGTGGCTTGATGTACAAATAGTGAGACTGTTGTATTAAATGACCAAAACGTATTTTATGAATGGAATGGTTAGGTATTTCCTTATTTCTCCTTTCACTCAAAGTGTTAACCTGAAGAGACTATGAGGACCGATACTCTGGAGAGAGAATACTGTTGAAGAACCCTTCAGAATTTGAAGGCTGATTATTAAAGGTGGCGTGAACCAAGTCTTTAGGCTTTTAACACAATGCTACCCTCTAGTGGAATAGCGTTACATTGGAAAAAAAAAAATCTTTGTCAACGAGCAACATGTTTTAATTAGACACAACACATGATAAACTGTGGGTGTGTGTACTTTCATGTAATTGTTTAGCAATTACATGAAAGTGGAAAAAATTGGAAAAGCCTTTGCTATCACTTACCATGAAAAAAATCCGTTTTCAGTTCATCTTAAATAAAAGGGGTGTTTCTTACTCTGATCGTTCCAGATGATTGCTGTAGATAAGTTGAGACAAAAGTTCTCATTGAGTAAGATTTCATTTAGAGGTAATAGAATTTCATTCGAATGCTTTTAAAAAGTCAATACCATTCTGTATAAGTCAGAATTGTGTGCAGAACATCTAAAACCTTGTCACGTGTTGTTCACTCTTGTATTTGTTTTTGTTGCCTACTTCAAAGGGAACCCTTCCTGAGCATGTGTTCTTCTCTAAATCTCTGATTAATGTGAATACGTCCAGTTTAGTTTAACGTTCTTGAATTTGTTGCATACCTGCTGCATTTGTAACTTTTTCTGATAAATGAAATGAAGTGCTGGAGGTCTGAAAGACATACTGTACTGATAGGAATATGTTGTCTTAAAGTCTTGGGTTTTTTGAGGGGAAAAAGAGGGTTTTTTGAGGGGAAAAAGAAAGGAGCTTCTGGAATTACAATTAATTGATGGAATGTAAAGACTAAGACAGGGAAAACTGGAAAAAAAAAATCTAAGACTGCCTAGGGAAGTGAAAGTGTTTACTATGGTAGCAAGAATAGGGTGGGAGGTGATTAATTGGCTGAGTATTCCAGCTTTCAGTTCCAGCTTGGATAGATGGGTGAGGTCTTGGCGACCATGTCATAGGCCTGAAGAAGAATGGGAAAAACTAAAACAGAGCTGAATTTCAGAGACTTTATTAAAATGGAAGAATAAGCGATATAACTTCTGAAAATGAGGTTCTGCTGGCTTCAGTGGGAGGTTTAGGGCTTTAAATATGGCTTTAGCTGTAAACTTAAGATTTTTGGTTTTGTTTTGTTTTGGTTTTTTTTTTAGTCCTCATTTTACCAGTTTCCTTTTGGGATTTTCCTTTTTTGCTACTCAAAAGGATATAAGATTAGCTTGTTACACCCGCTGTTGTCAGCCTTATTCACAGAAGGGGAGTAGTTTGGAGTCACGTGAAGCTAGCTCTGAGAGCGGTAGAAAGCATGCTCTTTGTGTAACTTCCTCTTGTTCCCTGGACCTGACTTTGCCAACAGTAATGGTGGGTTACACTAAAATTAGATTTTCTGTTGAACTCAAATCACAGAATTTCAAATTGGGAAGTAATCATAAAAAGCAAGACATCTGCTGTTTGAAGACGTTGTACTTTAACACTTCTGGTGAAAATGTATTTAAAAGTTAAATTTCAATATAATGTTTGCATTTATGTTCATAGTGGAATTTTTCCAGAGTTCATATTACAAAGTGTGTGGGAGGGTACTATGGAATTATGTGCAGAAGCATTAACATGAAGCAAACAAAAATGATAGAAAGAAAAACTTTAAACATTTGTCTGTCTTCAAATATGGACTATTTAGATGTTTGAGAGAACATGTGACGGGAGGAGTTTGGCAGTTGCAGAGAGGCACGCATCTGCATTAAATCAATTGTTATGAATTTAAGGAGAAGTGGGGAAAGTATGACTTAATGGAGAAGCATGGCTTAATACTTCATCTAGAAAGTGTTAGTGCGTAACATGGACTCTATAGTAAACTAGCCTGCTTATTTCAAAGTGATGCCTAACTTGCTGATGAGCTGTTTTTAAAAAATTTCAGTAGCTGAAAAAAGACTTGTAGTGCTGCCAGAGTGCTGATGAGTGTTCTGTGTACACCATGCATTGTTGGGGAAATTTGGATGTTGCATATGTAAAATGTTCTAGATCTCGGTAGGAAGAAAAGCAGTCAATGGATGTAAGCGATAAAATCCGTTCCAGAGAATTAATGAGCAGATGTTCTCCAAAGTTAGGTCACTTTAAGTGTCTCATAAATCATAAAAGATTGCTACAGGTTCTTCAGAGTTAACGGACAAAACTTCAGTGAACAACATTTCAAAGAGGAAGGATTAAAAACTTCATACCAGTGTTAACACTGACATCATCAAAAGGTAGTTCTTTCAGGTTATGACCAATGAAGGATATACTTGAAGAAATTTCTTCTGAATATACTATTCCATGCAGAGTGACACTTGCAAACTGAATAGCGAGTGTGGCAACTAAGGAAAAAGGTTCAATATTCATACTGGTGCATGGTGGTTAGTCAGACAGTGGTAATGATGATTTATGCTTTAAAGTAAGCCTGTGAGTAAAGAGAGTGAAAGGAAAACTGACAAAACATTGTTTTGTCCATGGTTCATCTAAATGTGGTGATGTGTTTAATGTCATGTAATGTGTAAATGCATTGAAATGAGTAACAAAGATGTGAGTGAAATTCTAGTTGCGTTCTAGTATAACAAGCGTTAAAGCTTCTGCTCAAATGCTAGAGTAGAGTAGCACAACACAGAACGCAGTTTTTTTTTTCCTGCAAATAACGTTCGTCCTCTGTTAATTAGGCTTAAAAAAGGGGGGATGGCAGATATTAATGTAGCTATTTTGTTCTGTAAACTCTGCCTCTGTAAGGTTGGCTGTAGCTGCTAAACTATGAAGATCGTGTTGTAGTTAATGCTGAAGGAGAATATTGATCAAAATACTGCATGTGTTGTATGCACTTGTTTCTTTCATGGAGGTGCTTAATTTGCTGGTGCAGTTAAAGGAGCGATGACAAGATGGTGATGTTTCCCATGCACTCACCTAAGTAACCAACAGAGATCTGAAACCACACTGGGAAAATGAAAACCTTTAGAAGCTTTGAAGCATTTTTTTTGCATTGTAAACTAGTCACATTACAGGTGTCAAAGATTTGAACTCCAGAAAGGAAGAAGGTGGAGAAAACTGATGCAACCTAACTACAAAAGCATCTTAATTTTTTCCTATTCCTTAAAATAGCAAAAAAAAAATTGTTTAATTTCTACCCCACATATATTAGCAGAGGTGGTTATGCTGTTCTTCAGAACTGAAATACTAGTAAGCAGGAAAGTAAAGACATAAAAGCTAGTGGATTCTTCTCGGTGGTTTGTTGTTGTGGGGGTTTTTTTTGTTTGTTTGTTTGTTTGTTTGTTTTTCCTCTCAATTGCCTCCATCAGCCATGTTGCTGTTCAGCTTAGGAAGCTTGGGTCAAACCTACTTTAACAGCAGTCAAAACACCAGTCATGCTACCAGATAAAGGCTTCCATACAAAGGCAGGTCTAAAGCGATTTTTATAGCTTAACCAGTTGTCATTTCAGATGCTTGAATTTGCTCTTGTTTTACTTTCAGAGTTCAAGATTTTCCTTTTAGGAGACTAGTGTCTTTTTATGAGATAAATGCACTTAAAATGTGGATGTATATGTCAGCTGCATGTGTCAGAGATGGCTTGCTTCTTTGGGTTCTTGGGAGGGAATACTAACAAATCTCTCTCTTACTGAAAAACAGTGCGTTTATTGATGTTTTCATGCAATTTTATTTGTTTATAGGTGTCAGCTGCGATGCATGTTTAAAAGGAAATTTTCGAGGTCGCAGATACAAGTGTTTAATTTGCTACGATTACGATCTGTGTGCAACTTGTTATGAAAGTGGTGCAACAACAACAAGGCATACAACGGACCATCCCATGCAGTGCATACTAACGAGAGTAGATTTTGGTAAGTGATAACATCGTTGTGACCATAGCCATTTGCTGCAAACATGCACAACAACATACACAAACATAACGTATATTTTAATATTTTTACTTGCTAGCCACACTGAGAATTGCAAAAAGTTCCCATCTTCTGAAACCAAGCATATTCTCTTTGATTCTAGCATGCAAAAACTGTTTTACATATTTCTTTGTAATATGGTTCACAAGAGATTATTGGACTATTTCATATATTGGATAACAATGACTATCCCTAATTAACTTCCAATTCAAAAGGTGTGGGCAAATCTAGGCAACCCCCTCTCCCCCCACTACCACCACCACCTTTGGTATGGTTTTCTAGGGTTTGCCACAGTGTAAAAGAAGTAAAATAGCGATGAGAGTTTGGAAAATGTTGTTTTATGGTGGCTTCTGTGGAGGTGTTATTGCAGCAAGGGTAATGATAGGCTGTATTGAGTATAAAAGATTAGTAACTAGGACTAGTAGGTAGTCCTTTTGGGATGTGTTTAATGTCCTACTAATTAAAAACTGATTCTGGCTGCAAAACAACTTCAGTATTTTTTTAAAAGTTGCTCTTGTCCGTTCTATTGCACTAGTTATTTCTGTTGTACCACGATGTCTTTGTAGCAGTGGAATTGTAGCTCAGGAGATACTTCTGTGACAAATCTTTGCTCGAAGATATTGATGACATTGGGCATGTCTTGTCTGCATCTTTGTTTGTTTTAAGCCCATAGGACTATTTTAATAAACAGCTTTTAGTCATTCCAGCTGTAATGTTCTTTAAATTTTGAGCTCTTAAATGCAATAGTGTCTTAGAAGGGGAAGGTTTATTAATTGTAGGTTATTTCTTTACCTTATTGGTTGAGACAAAAGTGAAATAATAATGTCTATTTCCTTATGGACTGAAAGATCAGCGATCAGTTGGATATACAAATATATGGTTGCTTTCTCAAAACTGCCTTTCAGTGGAGAAGTCTTTTCATTTTCTGGTAATTCTCAGGTCTTGGCTTGCCTGCCTGATAATAACTTTGAAAAAACCCGAGACCCTGGGTATCCAGGGTTTGGAGTGGAAGTTTTTAGTGCATTATCAAAAATGCCTGTACGTGTTTTCATGTGCATATGCCTCTTCTCAGGCTTCTTTTTTTGTTCTCGCTTGCTAATATTTTTACTAAATTATTTGTGGAACAGTATATTCATTTAGAGTACTGGTTGCAGTTGATGATGCACAGTTCAAAGTTATTTGGCCTCCAGTAGCCGTGAATGTTTGTTACACGTGGGGTAAAATGACAGCATTGCCATAAACGTTAAATGCTGCTCACGCATGGGAAAAAGAGGACAGAGACATGCTTGCTATGCAGCCTTAAGCTGACAATAAATGCCAAAGCTTTGAAGGTACTGCAGTACGGAAGTTTATCGTAAGTCTTTAGCTCTAAAAACTCCTACCGTTTTATACCACTTCTACTACTGAAACCTGAGAATATCTAGAAAGTGTCTTTTGCTTCTTAAAACTTGGATGCTTTTCTTTTGGAAGTCTCTGCTAAATAAATACATTAGCCTAAAGATGTGTTTTATGCTCATGTCAAGCTTGCTGTCCACCGGGACATCCAAAAGCTTTTCAGCAAAGCTGCTCCCCAGCCAGTTGGCCCCTGCCATCAGGCAGGATCTGCTGTATTGGCAGTGCTTCATCTTGGCAGATGGACATCAAGTCCTTTGTAATCTTCATCAGCATCTGTGTTTGTTCGTGGCTTCGGTATGCGGTACCTGGAGCTGAGGGTGACCGCAGTACAGAGAGGGACTATGTCCTCACTAACAGCATGCAGTCCTGCAGCGCCCAGACAAGATGTGCAGGGCAGGGTTGGTGACAGGAACAGATCCCATTACGTAGACAAAGCAAGGATAGCAAGTCGGGTCTGGGGTCAATGCCGGAAAACCCACTAAAACAGCAGGAGGCAGGTACGCTGTAGTCCAGGAGGGCCAGGAGTGCTGCACTTGAATCTGGCTTGTGGGCGGAAGGTGTGTGCATTGAGGGCTGTGCTGAGGGCTAATCAGGGAAAGTAAGGCCAGTTTGTGCGCTCAGGACCCTGACACCTGCCAGTGAAACAAAACATTCAGCTGGTCAAATAAACTGAATACCTAGCATAACGTTTGTCGGCCCCAAAAGTGTGCCTCCTGGTTCTGCAGCGATTAGCCCCGCCTCTATTTAGTTCTGTGATTGAAGACTCAAATTGAGAACTGATGATATTGCCCAAAGAAAAATGGAGGCTATACTATTTCTTGCTGCTGGACATAGTTGTACTCAGATCTTGCTAAAAGATTAAAATACTGATGCTCTGGCTGGAAGGAATTAGCAGCTCTTTCCTCATTCAATTGAGCTGGTATTTTACTTTAGCCAAAGTGGCTCTTGCTCTGCCTTTTTGAATGAAAGAAGAGAGTTCTAAATAAGGTGAGTAGAGATTTCCCCTACTGGAAGTGGGTCAGTCCAATCAGTAAGTCAAGCGGGACACAGCATGTGATTGACAGAATATGAAGAGACTAGGTGAATGATATATAGCTGTATTACTGTGTGTCTTTGTTAATTTCGTAGGATGAACCATAGCGTAATTCAGGTTGGAAGAGATCTTGGGAGGTCTCTAGTCCGACCTCCTGCTCAAAGTGGGGACAGCTGTAGGGTCAGACTAGGTTATTCAGGGCTTTATCCAGTTTGGTCTGGAAAACCTCCAACGATGGAGATGACACAGTCTCTCTGGACAGCCTGCTCCACTGCTCAACTGTCTACATGGGGGAAAATGCCTTCCTTATATCCAGTCGGAACCTTTTTCTTATAAAGAGCCCAACTCCTCTCCTTGATACCAGGAGCTGCTGCGAGGTGCCCCTGAAGCCATTTCTTCTACAGGCTCAACAAGATCCTGTCCTGCAGCCTCTCCTCGCAAGGCAAGGGGTCTCGCCCTTGAAGCCTTGGGGGCCTCACGCCGGACGGAGGCAGTGTCTGGCCAGGGTGTGACGAGGCTGAGGCCAGGGGACCGCCCCTGCCCTGCCTGCTGCGGGCTGTGCCCCTGCTCGCGCTGCCCAGGACGCTGCTGCCTTCGGGGCTGCCCGGCAGCGTCCTGCCGCTGCCCCTGCTCCACTCGCGGCTGCCGGGGCTGGAGCTTCTCCACAGAGCTGCTCCCGGCCCCAGCCAGTATCCGGGGCAGGGTGGGCACTTTCCCATGCTGGATTTCATGGGGGCCTTGTTGACCTGTTTGTGAATTTTTATAAATAGAAGCTGAGTAAGCATTGTTTCTTTAAACTTGTAGCAGAGTAGCTACCGAGGTTTAGAAAGGGATTTGGTCAGAAAATATGCAGCAAAACAGAAGAAACTATTTTCAAGATAATATCGTTTTGAATAATCGTGCTTTTTGATCAGTGGTAGAGGAATGTATTTTTTAGAAGGTAGTGTTTATCACTATTTAGCTTCCTCTACCTTTCAGTTCAAATGTATATTGACAAAAAAAAATTTCACACCAACACCTTGGTTGAAATATACCAGTATTTTTATACCAATATTTTTTCATTTCAATTAGATATATCTACAGAAATAAATTACACTTAAGGCAAATGAAACTAAAATTCCTGGCTTCTTTATACCCTTCTAAAGAAATATATCTTAGCAGTGTAGAAGGACAAGCTGTTATAAAGTGTATCCCTGATTCATCTCCTTCAAAGATTTGTTTTACTTAAGGAATCATACCATACTTCTATCTCATTACTGGCTTCCTGCGTAGGTAAAGAACATGTTAGTTAAAGATTTAGATGTTAAGTAAATGTAGTTTGTGTCTATAGATGGATGGTAAAGCAAGATTATTCTTTTTTTTTGGTTGAGTTTTTGCATTAATTCAATTTCCTTCAAGAAAGCTGTACTTTCCAAGAATCATTAGGCTTGAAATGTAACTTTATAAGCTATTGCTGATTCTCCTTTACACGCTATTCTGATCCTTCCTTCTACTTTTCCACTATGTGATAAGCAGTGTGGGTAAGGAAACTTCTCCTGGAGAGATGTGTTTAGTCTAAATTTTTTTTCCTTTTTTTTTTTTTTTTTTTTCCTGAGCAAACCTTTCTTCCTTCCTAGCCCCTCTGAAAAGAGGGCTTTAGCGGACCAGAGGAGTGTGAGGAGTTACAAACTCAAACTTTTCTGTAGGAAGGCGTTTAGAGAAAATTAGAGTTCATTATCTGAAAGATTTCTTTGTGGCCAGAAGGGATAATTCTCTGGTCATGAGCCAGTCTCATCAGAACACTAATATAACTGTAAATGGAAACAGTAATACAATTGTAGGATGCCTCACTTCTGCAGCCTCAGAGGCCTGGCCTGTTCATTTTTCCCATACTTGTAATCACTGGGGCCTTAGCAGATGAGCCTTTGAGGGTGTCAGTAGCATGACTGTGTTAATTTCATGAGAATTCTTGATGTCCTTGTAAAAACAACAGGTGGAGAAGTAGTCATTCAGCAACTGTAACTCTAAAATTAGACCAAAAAATACAATTCATTATATCCCTCTGTTGCCAACCTCTTTTTTACATTTAGGTTGTATTTTAAAAGAAAACATATCTTAGATGTCTTTTATTTCAGAATAGAAAAGGTCCATGGAGCAGGAGTTTCATTGTATAAAAAGTGGAGAGAGATTAAGGTCAAAGAGGAAAAAGGAGTGAGGTACAAACTTCTGAGGGAAAAGTCTTTAGATTAGCCAGTAAGTGATATCGTTTTTGATAGGGATCTCTGTTCCTCCCCCCCACCCCCACCCCCAAGCAAGGAAGGCATGCTTACTCTTACTTGGCATGCGATTTTAAGATTGGTGTGAGTTATAAGAAAGATGTGGAAGGAGGCATGAGTGGCAGTATGCAGGAGGCTGGAACCAGGTGTGATATACCAGTATCACCAGGAGGCTGGAACTCAGACTGGTAGATTATTATTTTTTATTAATAAAAGTGGCTTGTTTCAGATCCTTTAAAAGCAAGGGCCAGAAACGTACGATTTGATAGTATCTGTCAAACGCCTCCCTGGTATGATAAACACCCTGTACTGCTGAAGCTCTTGACATCTGGACTGAATTAAGTGTATCTAAGGAAGCGAGTTCTACCTGTGTACTGATCTATTTACCACTCTCTTCAGACTGCTTGCAGCTCTGTGCCATTTGTTCATCTGGGAAGTTGAGTTTGGTCATTCTATCATACTTGAAAATGCCTTTGTTTATGAAATGAGGTGAGGTTTATAGGTAGAGGTATTCAAATCATGTAATAATTTTGAAGGATTTTTTTTCTCTAGACAGTAAATAAAGCATTCGAGAATAATACCTGCTTTTATGTGAAAAACCTTTGAAAGATAGTAAAGTTTATGCCCCCTTTTTTTGTGGGGTCTTGGCTTGCTGCTTCAAGACTTCATCTTTTTGTTTTATCCAAATCAGTGTATGTGGTGCCAGACTTCCTGGAATGAGATTGCTCAACTGGGTACAGTCCTCAGAGGGAAACCGACTTCATGTTCTTGCATGTGTGTGTCCATGTTTGCAAAGACGGGCACTCTTGATTTTACAACCAGTAAATAAATATTTAATCCTCACCGTGAGGATCATAACAAAGCTTGAGGGAAGTCAGAGGATCAGCTAAATACATTATCATTAACTTTCAGAGTATTTGTTGTGTGGCATTTTGCTGTTGCCACAGTTACGCAGCATATTTTGCAGAAGTTCTTGCTCAGTTACTGAGTTTCAGAGAACAGTATATTTGTGTGTACTGTTGTAGGCAGATTTGAATTTTTTTTGACCATTGATTTCAGAAGTTTGGTTATCTCACTTACTTTCCTCCTGAAATCTTTATATAGGTTTCAACTTTTTCATAGCTTTAGGACAGTGAAAAAGTGAGAGCCAGTTTACTGCATTTCCCCTGTGGAATGACACTGCAGAAGTGAGAATGCTTTTTAAGCTTTTCCCTTTTGGTATACTCTGTAAAAACTTGTGCGGAGGGCTTCTTTGATACAGTTTGTACTTGGATGAGGTCGAGGAGGATTCTTTCCTGCATCTTCACTGAGGCATTTTGCGTTGTGTATTGTAGTTAACTGTTACATTGAATTGAATCGTCATCCTTTCGATTGTACTTTCCTGAAAGAAAGCGCATTCCACTTTGTGTATTGCTGATCTATTCGGACTGTTTCAGTGACTTGGAACTTGTCCCTTGTGAGCATTGTTCTTGCTTTGCTCATTTGAAACAGTGGCATATTTGAATTATTTATATATGAGTATGTCTCTGCATATTGGTGGTGTTTTACCCCCACTCAGTTTTTTGGCAGCATAAGAACTGGGAACTGAATGTGAATCTTGAGAGACTTTCAGAAAAGTACTCCAGGAAAAGCACTTGCGTGAAAGTGGTGCTAGTTAATAACTCTCACAAACATTTTGGAGTTCTGTGAATTATGTAATTCTTCTGTGTTATATCTGAAACCGTCTCCGTAGTATTCCTCCTCGTTGCTAAACTCCACAGATAGCACTTCACACTTGAAACAGGTTGATTTTCGTATAACTTTTTATTGCATATCATGTAAATAAAAGAATCATGGAAGACTTGCAAGCAAGGCAGCTACTGCTCACCACCTTGACGCAGGGCTGTCCGAGTTCTGAACGCTAATGGAGTAATCTTGCCTCAGCCCCAGCCCTTTTCTGACTGCCTGCCAAGTAACTGTAGCACTGACCTACCTCTACATAATAAATGCAAACTAATTTTGAATAATGAGGAAATACTACCAATAGTTTAAAAACATTGACATTGGCAATTTTATGTTGTTCCAGTTACATTTTTGTCTTTTGAGAATGCAATGTGCACTCTCAGACTGGTTGATATTTAGCTTCTAAACCAAATGAGCAGATTTAAGTTGTAGGAGGTTTTATTTCTGCCTAGTAACTTTGTTTTCCACCGTTGAATAGAATACGTGTAAGTGGTGGTCCTTTCTTACAGATGTGGAAAAGTAGGTCTTTGTTAATAGCCCTTCCTCTTCCAGCCCTCACTAATTCTTCCTGAGGGTTTCTAGAGATCAGGTAAGGACAGTTGTTTTGAATTAAGACATACTGATTCCCTCTAGGCATGGTTCCAGGCTTCTGATTATGTTAGCACTATGTAAATAGCTTTCAGGTTTTGGGGGGGCATCTCTTCCAAGGTGTATTCATGCTGACTCTGTCTGCATAGTCCTCTGTTTCACTCATATCTGAATTTGCAGTTCTGTTCTCTGTATTGAAAAGCTACTCCTGTACCTCAGCGTACAGAAAATCCAAGGAACCTTAAATGCTGCTTCAGAGAACTAGGACTTAATTGACTGGGAACTTTTTCTGGGTAGCTTTGCCTATGATACTTGTGTGTGTCTGTGTCTGTGTCTTAGAAATAAGAGTCCAGGTTCAGAATGGAATTTAAGTTGAGTGTGATAGATAATTTGATGGACCAACTGAAATGGTCGGTTTGTCAGACAGGGTCTCCTTTTTGGCAAGGCTGCCTGTCTGCTTGGGCATTTTCTGCTGCCCCTGGAAAGGGGATAGCTTTCTCTCATCCTCCAGCACAGAAGTTCTCCTGAAGTAGTTTCTGAATAAGAGGGACAGGGACTTACTGAACATTTTTGTTCTGCAGTGTATTGCATCTGTGGAGCTGTACTGATCTGGTGTCTTTAACTGTACTTACAATCATCATACTAATAAGTTGAGGTATCTTACACTGGTCATGGAGTGTTAACACTGAAAACTTCTAGTTATTAGTAAAACACTGTAGGTTAGCTGTCTTGTTGAATGTGCAGCATGTACAGCAACATTTTATAGGTGTGTTCATCTGGAGAATTAATTTCTTTAGCTTAAGCTGTATCTTTTGTATGGCTGCAGAAACGAAAGAAATGCTGTTCTGTTCTTTGTCATGTGCTGAAGACAGTTCAATAGCAGAAGATGCAGTGAACCTTGAGAAGATGCTACTTATACCTGCAGAAGGACATATTCCAAACGCACATTAGATGGATATTGCCTTGTAGTGCAGAACATAAGTTCTGATATTCATTGAAATTTGTCCAATTTTTAATTAAAATAGAACGTTCAGAATTCTGTGTAAATATGCTATTTGTCAGTAAGTCCTAGCAAGAAGTGTCAGTGAAAGATTTTAAATTATTTGCTCAAGAAAGCTGCATTTTTGTCTCGATGGGCAAATTAGAGTAAAGCTTATTCATCTTTCCTGTAGAACACACAATCCCTGAAGAGAAAGAAAGGCATTATTCTCTTGCATAGTTTAAATGTTCATGATTAGTTTGGAGAACTGCTGAAATAGCAACTTAACGGTGCCTGCTTAATCGGTGGTCAAAAAGTGGCTAAATTCAACAAGCCTAAGGGTTGAAGCTGGTGTATAACAGATCTCAGATTCCTTTTTCTTCCAGGCTTTTCTAAAACTTATTGCTAAACAGTGGTTCAGGTATGGCACAGATATTGTCATATTGAGTCACTTAGTGCTTCTAAATCACTGTTTTAAGTCTAGCTTTAAGAGTAGAGTGCAGAGTTCAGTTTTTGAAAACTCTTAAGCCAGTCTAAATTGTTGTAGGTGACCTTGCATTAAGAATAATAAGGCTGGCAGAAAAGTGAAGGTTTGGCAGCACCATGAACCTTTGCTGCTATTGAGCATTAGAAAACTGTTCTGTTTGCTAATGAAAATGAAATTTGGTTGTTTGTCAGTTCAGTAATTGAACGCTTTCTGAATATCAGCATACGCCTCCTGCACAGCGTTAAAAATTATCTGTTTTGATGAAATGCTGGATTAATGTGTCAGTGATTTCATCTATGAAAACCCATGTGTGTGTGAATGTAATAATTCATTTTGCTGCTAAAAAATAACCTGTCTGAAAACATTTTCTGTTCTAGATTTGTACTATGGTGGAGAAGCTTTCTCTGTAGAGCAGCCACAGTCTTTTACTTGTCCTTATTGTGGAAAAATGGGTTATACGGAAACATCTCTTCAAGAACACGTTACTTCTGAACATGCAGAAACATCAACAGAAGTGGTAAGAAGCTTCAGAGTTGGTTTTCGTTTGTGATGGTAGCATATGAAAAACAATCTCCTAGAAAATTAGTATCCCCCTTTGCTTTTCTGTTTTTTTCCTTGAAGCATATGTTCATTTAAATGCCCTGCAGGAAAATGTGTACCTACATTTGAAGGTGACATCAGAATTTTTCTACTTTTTAAGGGTATCCTGATATAATGGAATTGTGTGGGTTTTTTTTTTTTTTTTTCTGGAATGGTTGCCACTTTTGTTATCCTGATAGTCAAGCTGCATTGTTTAGGTGTTTTGCTCTAACACAATATTTATAATCTTCTCATGGTTATTCTGTGTTGTATTCTATGTCTCCCCTTTTCACAACAAAATTGCATAATTGTCAGACCAGTTCAGTGTCCTGTAAGACTGTAGCTGTGCCAGTCCTCTGTAATTCTGAGAGAGGGGAAAGTAGGCAGCTGTTTTTAAGCAACTTTCTAATGGACTTGGTATATTTGTGCATCAGAAGTTGTTCTGTTGGAACTGTTGCTGTTAAGCCAGGGGTTTCTTTCCACCTCTCCCCATTATAGAACAATTGATAGAATTAAAAATATATTTCCATAAGTATGTCTGTAGACATTTGTTTATCTGAGATGTTAGCTCCAGTTATCCTGTTTGTCTTTGGGACTAGGTTAGCCACAAATAACTTGTTTGGATACTCATATCACGTAACTTCCTGATTCTAAAGCATTATCACAAATTATTTTCTTTTCTGGAAAAAGCCTTTTGATTATTTAAAAAAAGAAGGCTACATATGTGGGTGCTCTTGAGATTCAGATTTATGTATAAGGACCTGTGTGGTGTGTGTGTGTGTGTGTGTGTATATTTTTATAAAGATAGGGCTAATGTGGGTTCTCCCTCCTCCCCAAGTAAATAAAAAATTATTAAATCTTGTGGAAAAACTTTGACAATGCTAGCTCATTCCCTTACGCAAAAGTAATACTATAATTTTTATTGATCTACAGAGTGGCATTTGCTGTTTCCTTTCACCTCACCATTTGCTCAATTTTTTGTTGATGTCAGTTATCAGTTAATGGTGGTCATAGTTTTCATTTGTACACCATAGACCGTACTGGAAAAAATGGTTTACTACTGCTTTTTACTGTGTCTTGGTCTCCCTAGATGCAAGTGCTGCCTGTGCCAACATTTTTCCTAAGTACAAAATACATTATCTGCTATGTTTTTTAAAATAAAACAAAGCCAAAAAATCTGGGTTTGTTCAGGAATAATTTGCAGTTTGATTTTGATGCTATTAGAAAAGCTTATCCTAGGCCTTCACTGCAGTACTAAGACGCTAAATGCTAGTGGTGCTTGAATGTTCAAGCTGTTGTTATTCTAGAGAGGAGTCTGTAGGTCTTGTTTTTAGATTACATTTATGTTTTATATTTATTTTCAAAGTCTGTCACATTAATTCAGTGGCAGCCCTAAGTTAAACTCTCAGCCAAGAGGTTTGGCTATCTATCCAGCGGTGGAGAATGAATCTGTGCTTGTATATGGATGCTGTAAACACTAGAAGAAGGTGTAATTACAGAAGGACCCCCAGGGTATTCTTGTCCAGTTACAGTCATTTTACATTTCTTGGGTTCCTAGAAAAATGTGAATGCTTGAAGCGAATGACTCATTCATTGTAAAAAAATACTCATGCATTGTAAAAAAAAAAAAAAAAAAAAAAAAAAAAAAAAAGACTCATGACTTCCGAGTTCTCTGTTCTGGTCCTCTTCGGTTCTTTTTAACTTTCAAGGAATTCTGTGGAAGAAAAAGAACCTTTCCTCCTAGAGGCTGCTAAGGATCTCATGTGAAAGAGTGATAGGGGAGGTAGTTTGCCCACCTTCTTGAGACTCAAATGTATTCTGATCTCTCCTAACAACATAGGGAAGCAAACTGTATCAGTTCATATCAGTTGCACTGTAGAATCATAACTCATCTTAGTGACGCACTACAAGTTTTGTCATCTTGGCTTCTCTAACTTTGCAAGTTTTAAACATAGTGTCAGCCGTTGACAGTTCCACATTGGATGACTCTGTGGTGGCTTGGAGCTGTAATTCTACTTTGTACCACTTGGTGTCAGTGATATGTTCCAGACACAGAACGTTAAGATTCTGTGTTATTAAATTTGACATATTCTTGTTTCTACTATGACTTCCAGAATTCAGTTCATAAAGCCTAAACTTGTCATTTCAAACACCTGCTACTCCTGAGTAGAAACTCAGAAATCAGAAACTGATTTCTGAGTTGTGTGAGAAAACACATCTTTCCTGTTTTATTGTGGGTCAGTCTTCAGTATTATCATACCTACATCTTTATTCCAAACTCATGATAAAAGACAGTATCTTAATCCTTGAATATGTTTGTATGTGCTTGTGCCGTGTTTAATCTAGCTTTTGCACTAAGTGTTTAGTGTGAATACACATACAAGTGGGTGGTGGAGTCTTACTGTAGCTAGTAAAAGGCTGTGTAACGTTACTGAAGAATCCATATTTTCCTCTAAATCTTTGTGGCCCTAGGCTTTAAAGCAGTTATTTCTGTTTAGATACGTTCGTCCTTATAGTGGCTCTAGATATTTAAAGATGTTTTTATTTGCTAGTTTTAAACCAGGCTTGCACGGATGGAATTATATATATATATTTTTTGGGGGGGGGAGGGCCTTGGTTATTTTTCATCTTTTTTAACAGTAAATCACTGTTGCTCAACAGAAAAAAAAAATGCCCTCTTCAGATACTTTTACTATTATTTTTAACAAACAAGGATTGAATTCTGTCATTTTTGCACTCGGAGTAGCACAGGTGAGAAGGCAAAACTGACAGTTTTCTTGGATATGTGGCATTGTTACATAGATGACAATGTTTGATATCTGTAGGGGGGACAGTTTAATATTACCTTAAAGGTAATTGCTTAATTGTAGATACTTTAATCGAAAAGTTATGGAGATATTTATGGAAGCAATCGTAAATTGCATGATTATTTAAAGTCTTCAGTGTTACCCACTCTAAAAAGTAAAAACCGTATGATTTAGATGGGAACTAAAACTTCAGTGATTATCAGCCTTTCTTCTCCAATAAATGGCCAATGGTAATAGTCAGGAGTACAGTGCAAG
The DNA here is from genome assembly GCF_040807025.1 of Struthio camelus. Classification (NCBI taxonomy): domain Eukaryota; kingdom Metazoa; phylum Chordata; class Aves; order Struthioniformes; family Struthionidae; genus Struthio; species Struthio camelus. Next base: position 12,112,719 of record NC_090982.1, on the reverse strand, counting down.
TGCAGAAGAGTATGGTTGTCATTGTGATGATCGTTACTGTTGCTGTTGAATTTCAGTGAAGTGGACTGATGAATAAAATGCAGGATTCAAGTAGAAGTCTACTAGCATTCATTGCAAATCTAAAAATACTAGGAAACTTCTTAAATGTCATATCTGAATCATGCTTTAGAGTAAAGGCACAATTTTTCTGCTATTACATTACATTTAGCAAATTTCTCTCGTGTTCAGCAAGGCAGTAACTAGACTCCTTATGCGTGAGCTGTAAGAACCAGGTTGTTGACATGTGAAGGCCGATGAGAACTTTTCTTGCAGTAATGAAATAGAGGAGACAAAGTAAATGGTTCCTGTTTCATTCTTGAAGGTTACAGTAATTCCTGTTAAGTGCAAGTAACGTGCTTTCTGTAAGCTCAAAATAATTATATACCTGGTATATAAATAGGGAGGTAATGGTAATATGAGAACACTTCTGGAAACAGGCAGGTATACTGTCAGAGCTGCAGCCTAATTGACCTGGAACTTTGAAATCCAAATGATTATTACAAAATAATATGATTTGTTAACACAAAAGATGGTAACTTTCAGGAGAAACTTCTTGATACTGGTTTGCTCTGATCTGTGTCACTTACTGAGGCACGTTATATTAACAGTGATTTTTGGCGATGCCCTGCCTGATCAGTGATGCTCCGGTCTTTGTAATGACTCGTGGGCACTTTGCCAATGCAAATGCTTCGAGAAATTCTTTTTTGTGTATAACAATGCTCTACTAACTTTTCCTAATGAAAAAGCGCTTGAATTCTGTGCCTGCGAGAGAATTAGGGTTAGGACCCTAATTTTCCCCTTACTCTTCCTTTTAACTTTTTCTAGATGATATTTTTCTAAAGACTGTCTCTTCTCTTTTCAGGGAAATACGGGCTGTTCATAATTCCATTGTTCTGTTAAATTGGGTAGACCTTTCTCTTGCTTTGTTACTTTCCAAAACATGTTGTTTTTTCCATGATGTGATTCTGCTTACTCGGTGAAAAAAGGGGGAGAGGGTGCTTTCTTGATTGAAAATTAAGCTGCTTGTAAGAAAGATCATGGACTCTATATTCATCTATCCTATATATGTACGTTCCTATCTCCCTACTGAGTAGCTGTATGATATATTGACATAATTGGATATTTATTACAACCAAATTGTTGGGGAAGGTCATTGTTACTCTCCTCTTCAGAAGAGGAGAGAAAAGTTGTTCTTGTTTCCCCTCTTAATTATGGTGCAGTGGATTTGAGGTGAGAATTACTTTTAGAGATAATTTGCTTGATAGCAAAAGCAGCGCCTAAAAGTGAAAATTTCATAGGAGAAAAATATATTTCAAAACCATGGATTTAAAATCCCAGTTCTTCATGTAGCATTTAATCTTTTTCCATTCTTGATTTTGCTCTGAAATTGCATGATTTTTGGCAGGTACATGTGCCAGAGCGGTTATAAAAGGTAACCTGCAAAGGTGAAAATATTGTCCTTAGTTCTGCTTATATATCGCAAAGGGGTTTCAAAGGTTACGTTTGGTGGAGTTTCTAGTTTGGGGGCGCAGGAAAGGGTCGTATGCCTCTTTTCTCATGAAATTCTGGTCTTCCTTAAACGCTTGGGTTCTGTTCCTGTAAGGCTTTTCTCTGGCATTTGAAATTGGTAGCTCTGCAGTTGACCCACTGCATTACTGGTAGCTGTGTTCTCCCTCGTGCCATAATAAAATGTCTTTGCTCTACAGTGTCTGCTTGGTATCGCCTCTGTAGCGATGGGAAGACTGGGAAGAGTAGCTGTAGCAAGAAGTTTTTAAAATGCCTTTCTCTTCAGAGCTGATTTCTTAAAATTAAACTGGCATTAAGGATGTAGCAGCACTCTCAAAGTCAGATGAGCCTGTGCAATAAGTGTATTCAAAGACATTCTCCTCCTCAGCTCCGAAAGAGGAAGACAGATGTGTGTGCTGTCACACGTGTGTCCTTAATACCCAACAGCATTTGAAGTCTCCTGTGAACAACTTGAGTATGTGCACGAAGAGCAGCAGGAGCCTGAGCTTTGTATTACAGCGAGGGCTGCTCCACAAAGACGAGACCACTGGAATATGAGAAGCAAAGAGAGAAACGTATAGATGGCAGTTGTATTTAACTGTCTAAGTGCTGTTAGTAGTGAACACTTAACATTTGCAAGGAAAAAACATTTTATGTGGAACGAATTTTTTTTCTTCTTTTTGATCTGTGATGTGTAGTAAAAATCAGCCTGTAAAGCTTCTTTAAAAAAAAAAAAAAAAAAAAAAGACCTGCTCTTCAAGCAGATATTCAAAGTCATTCAGAAAAAATAAGAGACCAATGACACTTGTAATGGCACTGGTCTGCTTCGGTTAGTTAATGTGTGTATTGGAGTGAAAAAAAAAAAAAAACCACACACACACCACACACACAGACACATGCACACACTGATGTGCCTTCTCCCAAAATACTGTTGGGTCGGGATAAGGAGATCGGCCCTTCTCTTTCAAACCTGTGATTAGATGCTACCTAGTTGGGTGGCTTATTTAGATACTTCGACAGATACTCACGTCTGGTCTCGTTCTGCCTCCTGCAGTTCCTCTGCCAGTATAAATGAGAAGTTCTTTATGGATTCAAAGAGCAGTGACTAAAGTCAGTATTGTCACAGGAAGGGGCAAGCGGGCACATAGCAATCCTATGTAATCAAACCCTACTGGCCACAGTTGGCATGCAAAGATTAATTTTCAAGACGTTGCACATTGGATTTAAAAGTTCTACTTCTGGTTTTTAATAGTAGCACTACAATCATAAAGGAAAAGATGTTGAAATACTTGTAATGTGATTTTTAAAGTATAAGCATCAGTGTCAAGTGCTTGACTCAGTGATGTGTGTTCTGCATTTTGTTTAAAGTTGATAAAGTTGGTTTTTTTTTTTTTTTTCTAACTTTGTCATTTCAGATTTGTCCAATATGTGCAGCATTACCTGGAGGGGATCCTAATCATGTCACAGATGACTTTGCAGCTCATCTTACACTGGAACACAGAGCTCCTAGAGATTTAATATCCTTTCCAAAGTTGAGCAAAAGGGGGTAGGCTGATCAATCTAATAGGTGCAACTACTTCTTTTGATTTTATAGTCAAGTATTCCCATCTCTGGTGTTCCTGTGATATAGTTACTTGAGATCTGTATGTCAAAATTAAAAGGTTAATTTTCTAGTTAAAAATACACATATCCTATTGTGAATAGACTGTAGGTATACTTGACAGTGTTGATTCTCTGATAGCAGAAGCATATAAAGAAGTTTCTGACATGATGTCTTTTCTACCTGTGCTACAGTTTATCTTCCCTGGTCATTAGTTCTGATGCTATTTTGTGTACCTGAAATCCAGATTCAGTAGTATTCAGTAAGTGATTATGTGACCAGAAGTGGATGATTTTTAAATTTCTTGTTTAAAGCCTAGTTGTGTTTTTCTCTAACAGAAGTCACATCCGTAACTGCTAGGTAGCCACACAGCGAAGGTCAAACTGTGGGTCTCCGGCACTGGCCTAACAACTTGAGTGAAGTCAGCTCTCTAGGCCGGGATGAGCACTTAGTTGTCACATATGGCTGCACATACTTGTTGTTATGAGTGCTGTGCAGTCATTGCAAGACATGTCCTTTTACCTAGAAACTGTGGGCAGCTCATTAAGGCCCGGTTTCTTTCTTTAGCAGGAAAACCTTTGAAATGTATTTAACGTGGCTTTTTAGCCTCAGTCATACAAACAGTTCCAGCTTGGCTATACTCAGCATAATCTGTATGTAGCAATTTATGGCTTACAAAGGCTTTTCTTACTCCAGCATACCTGGTAAGACTTCTGTGCGTTCTTTCTTTTATGCTGCTGTAAATAAACTCCCTATAGCTCAGTAATAAACTTGGCTGAACATACATTGTCAGAAGTTTCTAATTAACTGGTAGAAAACTTTGATATAGAAAATAAGAAATCCATCTTGATATTTCTTAGACATAGTAAAAAGCTGGAGAAAGATTAGGAGTTTGGTGCACTCAGCACTGGGTGTCGTGAGTTCATATCTGTAAGTCTGATTGGCAACTGTAGCTGCAGTGCACGCTAGCTTCACTGTAAAATTTGCATCACTTCACTGAATGAAAGAGTAGGAGGAGGTCATGTTAATATTTTGCATAGCAAGAGCTCTTGCCGTTTAATACCCATCACTAATTGTTTTCTTAACTTTGTGGTTATGATGAATCCAGTGGTGTTCGGCATGTACGTAGAATGTTTCACCCAGGCCGGGGGCTGGGAGGCCCCCGCGCGCGTAGATCAAACATGCACTTTACTAGCAGTTCCACTGGCGGGCTTTCATCTTCTCAGAGTTCATATTCTCCAAGCAATAGAGAAGCCATGGATCCTATAGCTGGTAAGAGTTGTAACCACAGGTTTTACCCCAGCGTCTTTCTTGTATAGGCTTTTAGATGTAAAATTGAAGCTACTAACGATTGCCTTGCTTTTCTGTGTTCTGAAACTGCATTTATAACGTGCTCCACAGTGCAAGTGTAATCGATGGATGGTTACTGATGAGCTGTGCGCTTCACTTGGGTTGTCCGCAGGGCCTGTGCCTTGAACTTCTGAGCCTGAAGTCGCTACCTCTTCAGCTTGCGCTTTTAGTTCTAGCAAATATAAGGCTTACTCCCACGGCTAATCTGTCCACAGATAGTATGTGTTTTTACCCATATTTGTTTTTAACTTCCATGATGTACATTGGCATGGCTCATCTTAATTTGCCAAGTGTGTGAAGGTGTTTACGGAAGAGATTATGAATTTCAGTTTCTTGGAGCACAGACTCGCAATTCCTGAACGGTGGGTGTACAGTTCATGAAGATGAAATCAGCTGAATCTGAGTGTTATTAACGGGCATATAGAATATGCTCAGTTTATGTTCAGAATGCAGTTGTAATGCCAGACTTGCTCGTTTCAGAGGTTTTTTAAATTTGGTTGTAAACGTATTGTTACAAGCATTTCTAGCATATTGTGGTCAAGTTTAGGAGAACTGCGAAGGGAAGAAGGGAGTCTCCTTTTCAACCCCATACGATCACAAAGATGCGCTTTTAGGGTTTCCAGGTATGACTTGTTTAGTGTCTGTTTAGTGTTGATATGAAAATAACTTTTTACAGAAAAAAAATTGAGAAAGAAGACTATTCTAAGGACAAAATTTCTCCTGATGGAAAGTCTTAACATTTTTGTTTTGTCTTTCACCATGCCAGCACAAATACCAGGGAAACTTCAGAACTTCCTGTTGTTCTCCACCTTTGCTTCAGATGCTGAGGCACATAAATGCTTAAACTGGAACTTGATATTGTTAGGGTATGACTTCTTGAGAGGTAGTCAGCCAGCCTAATAAGGCTTTGTCCCTAAAGGGAGCTGCGACTCCACTACCTTTCCTATTTCTTAGTCTCGGTCCCCTTGCCATTTTTGCTGGCTCTGGTGTTCTGCTGGACCTCTGTGACCTATGTAACGCATTAAATTAGCTGTGGAAACTATCACTACAAGACAGGAAAACAAATGAGTTACATGAGGTCACAGGAGGGTCTGAAAAGTAGTCGAGCTTGTTCGAGAAGGAAGGATGTTTGCATAGCCTGGAGTGCCAGACCTCCTCTTTTTGTTACAACCGCTGTTACATCAGCTCAGTTAAATGCAAAGCGACTGCTCTGGTTCGTTTTCTGCCTCACAAGGCCTTCCCATTTAGGGATGTCAAACGTGCAACAAAACAACGTTCTTTTCGGTCTTTTCTGTTGCGGTGGAAGTTGCGTTTAAGCCTTCCGTTCAGTTTGGGTGTCCGTATCATGCCAAGCCTCTGTCTCAAGCTCACAGCTGCTTCTCAAACATTGTTTAGCTCTACTCAAAGCTGTAACTTCCAGTAAGAATAAATGCAGCTACGTCTTGCCTGGCAGTTTTATGTCTTTCCTTTAACTGGAGTGGTAAATGGTGAAGACCATCTGAGGTTGCAGTTGTTATTTAAAATAATTTTTGTAGCATGTGTAGTCGCACTTTTCTCCCTGAGGGGTTGTTCAGTAATTAAAATGAAACAAAAAGGTATTTAATCGTGATAAGGTTGTCTCTGCTGATAAAAGTGACTGTCTAAAAGTTACTGACACAAAATTACTGCACTTTGCTTTATTCCTGCAATGAAAATCATATTTAAAAGGATTATGTTTTGTTACGTCAGGATGATTTTCTGTCTCTTTCACTGTAATAGCTTTGTAAAAAGAGGGGAGGGGAGAGGAGAGGAACAGCATCATCCCCTGCTTCCTCAGTCCTTCTTGAGTCAAAGTACCACCTCCACGCACCTTCGGAGTGTAGAAGAGATTCTGCAGTAATGTGCTGAACAGTAATTTACTGCTAATATGTATTTTGAAAAACTTTTTTTAATGGTAAGATCTTCTCTATGCTTCTGGCAGAAGTAGAAATTCATACAATAAAAATGTTTTGCAACAACAGCTTCCATGTCAGGCAATACTTGAAAATCTTTCCTTAACTGAAGGAAGAAAGCATTCAGTCAAGATAACTCAAATAACTGATTTACAAGAAAAAAACGTGATTAACTGAATATTTCTCTTCTCCACAGCGCAGCTTCCCTCGGGAATTATTGGCCAGGTGAAGCCTGTGTATTGGAGGCCCATTTGTTGAGAAGAAAATAAAATCCCTAACCAAAGCCTAACTGAAGTGGCTTCTTAATTGCTATTTTGACTTGAAGTAACATTTTAGAGAATTGCTGCAGACGACTTGACTTACAGAGCATTCCTTATAGATTGTCTCCCTTATTGTTTAGAAGGCTTTAAACTTTGACTTATTTAGAGTAAATCTGTGCACAAATGAATCTCAGTCTTCCTTACCCTATGAGATGGAAAACGCCGGGCCTTTTTTTTTCCAAGGGCATCGTGAACTCTCCAGCATTATTTGTTCTTTGGTTTCACTGGTGAAAAAAGTAATTGATACACTGAAGTTCAGGATGTATTTGTTCTGTTGTGCAATATTTGTTTAAGATATTTCAGCACAGAAAATTTTCTCTTCTCTGGCAGAGCTTTTATCTCAGTTATCAGGCGTGAGGCGTTCTGCAGGAGGACAGCTCAATTCCTCTGGCCCTTCTGCTTCTCAGTTACAGCAGCTGCAGATGCAACTGCAGTTGGAGCGACAACATGCACAGGCAGCAAGACAACAACTGGAGACTGCACGCAATGCAACTAGACGCACCAACACGAGCAGTGTCACCACCACTATTACACAATCTACAACAACAACCAACACATCTAACACAGAAAACAGTCAGCAGACTATCCAGAATTCCCAGTTTCTTCTTACAAGGTAACTTGTTCTATAGATTTGCTTTTATTTCTCTTACCGTTTCTGTTTTCTTCAGTCCCGATAGAGAGTTTAGTGAAACTGTCATATGTTTGCCCTAGTAAACTGAAGTAGGGTCCTTTGTTGTGAGTAAGTATGTCCCAGGATTAGTAGGCTAATAAATCATCAGAATATATAGATGCTAAGATCAGTAGCTGTCCGAGATTATGTAACTAATAAACTGAAATCTAAAGGAAGACTACGTAACTCTTTGAATTAATGTGGCACCACTAAAAGCAATAAGCTTCATCCACTGAATCATTCTTAAACTTATTTATTCCATCAAACATGCTTAAAGATGTGGTGGTAGCCTGCTTTACTGCCATATTCAAAATATCAGAGTAAATGTCACATCTTTTGTGGATTGTATTCATAAGAAATGTGATGTTTGGGAGCTTTCCAGTTGTTTTTACATACAGGTAGGTGTTTTTATATAAAATCATAACAAGTTCACCCGTTTCCTCACATTGTCAGGCAGAAAACCAAGAATTTAATATCCAAGCTGGCCTGAGCAGAATTCTTCTGCTTTCAGAAAGCCAACTCCAAGAGTTGGCTGCAGGAATATTCAGTGGTGTTCTAGTGTGTGCAAAACGAGCAGCAGTTGCACAAGCACATACACACAATATATATATATAAAATTATATATATATATATATATATGTAATTTTTTTTACATGTCTAGGGATGTGTTTAAAGGCTTAGACTGGAATGTGAATTAGTTGTTTTCTGCAGACCCTGAAAAGGAAGCTAGTCTTACTATTTGAATTTTGGCTCTATAAACTGCTTCTGGTTCCAGGCGGGGGACTTCTGCCAGATCCCTGATCAAGTCTGGAGTTAAAATATACTGTGCTTTTGTTTGCATTTGTAACATCTCCTTTTCAACCCTACTGTGTGTCTGCTCCTAGGCAATGGGTAAATATTATTACCTGCTTCTCTATTTCAAGAGGAACAAAAGGAGTGTTACTTAACTAACTGTGCTCATTTCCCCTACTGCTCCCAACAAAACCAGGGCATTTACAGTAATGCAAGCATATAAATTTGAGCCATAATGTGGAATGAGAACTCAGAAGGCAGTATTGTTTAATAGGAAATGAATCTTTAATAAAAGCTGAAGGTTGAATAAGCATTTCTATATTGAATATTTTAGAGAATGAATAACAAAGCAAATAAAGGATGCCATTAATAAGCAGTATACATAGCTGTTGTAGAAACTATAATCAGATCACAGGGTTGTTTTATAGAGGAGTCACCACTCTGTCGCTCTGGTTCTTTTATCAAATTCGGAGTTTTGACCTTCTGAAATCAAAAGGTTTCCCACATGACCCTTCCCCCGTACCCTAAAACATGCCCTTTTTTTTTTTTTTTTTTCCCTATTTCATGCTGAGAAAGAGCAGGGCCATTTTAGCAGTTCCTATACCGAGAAACTCGGCTTTGGTTCAACCTTTTGATGTCACGTCGTGTTTGATGTTTTTTAATCTAAATTCAAAATAATACTATGTGACATCTCTCCGTCAGAAACTTATTTTTGAGAAATTTAATTGAAGTATCTGGAAATGTCACACAGCCACTGTCTTTTAGAGGTAGGCTACAGTAGGAGTGAGCAATTTCCTTATTAGTAGAGGCACTGTCCCCTAAGAGAAGTGGCGGAGTGAATGGTGTATTGTGCTTTGGGGATCCGTGTAGGAACGATGTGTGTAGGAACGTGTTTTGTGCTGCGTGTGAAGTTAGGAGCTGACCTGGAGACAAAACAGGCACCTAATGGGGGTCCGGGGAATCCCGGTACCTCCCCTAAAAGACTTCTTTGAATAGCAGGAAACTTCATGAATAGCTTTGTGTTTTCCTTTAGCCTTGGATTCACTGCTGTGAAGGCTGTCGTAGCAACTAGGGCAGAAGGTCTGCTAAATGTGTGTTTGTTGTGCTGGGGTGTCAGGTGTTGTCAGATCTGTGCCTGTCCAGTGACGAGCAGCAGTATCCAGGCTCTTCCTGGAGGAACAGTTTGCGAGGGCCTTTCAGCACGTGTCAGTAGTGTCATCAGTGAACTGGGCTTTCACCAACTGCCTGTCTTGTCTCTTTCCTTGCTGCTGTGCAGGTTGAATGATCCTAAGATGTCAGAAGCAGAGCGTCAGTCAATGGAAAGTGAACGGGCAGACTGCAGCCTGTTTGTTCAAGAGCTTCTACTGTCCACTTTGATGCGGGAAGAAAGTTCCTCCTCAGATGAGGATGAGCGGGGGGAGATTGCCGATTTTGGTGCTATGGGCTGTGTAGATATTATGCCTCTAGATGTTGCTTTAGAAAACCTAAATTTAAAAGAGAGTAATAAAGGAAACGAGCCTCCTCCACCTCCTCTTTGATGACATCCCACTTCGCAGACAATGTCCTCTGTGCTGTATTTGCCAATGAAAGTGGACAACAACTATCTTGGGTTTGTTTTGGTGATTGTAATTTCAGGTCTGTCACTCTTGTTACATTGTGTACATTCAAAAGAAAGAGAGAAAAGATATATATGATAATCATTTCCACTTAACTAATTTTTACTTCTAGCAGGCAAATGTAGGTTGCAGTGCGGAGCAGAAAGCTCTGTGTCCTGTACCTTGACATGCGAAAGGCTCTCCTAATACTCCACATTCAAACTGAAGAGGAAAAAAATGAAAAATCTCTAATGAAGCTGCTGTGTGTATTTATGAATATTAATGAATAAAAACTGCTTGGATGGTTTACCTTAACTACTGCATGACGTTTTTTGCAGCGTGCATGAGTTTTAGTGACCTTGTCATTTAAAAATTAAATACAAGGAGTAAAACTATAAAACCCAAAGCTTTCCCATTATTCAAAGGTTACATGACAAAAAAGTTAGCGCTCACTAGCAGTGTGTGGCCACGAAGTAGCTTTTGAATAATATGTGACTGAACGACATCTTCATGTGCTGTTCCTGCACATAATGGAAACTCTGCAGTGGGATATATTGTCGCTACCAGGGTGTGGCGTTTTGCTGTGTGTGACCATTATGTTGCCGTTAGTCATCACGTCCATGTGGAGCTGAACTTCATTTTATGCATCTGTAGGAGACACAACAGTAAGGCCACTGCTGGAATCTACTGCAAAGGGCTTTTGTGTGCCCTGAAATCAAATGTTGTTCACTTTTGTTTAAAGTTTTCCTTTCTGTGGTTGTTAAAATTTTTTAATTGTTAACATGTTTTATTCAGGTGTAGATGATTCATATATTCACTGTTTAAAAAAAAAAAAAAGTTAACCTGGATTATGTTGTCTCAGTTTAAAAAAACTTTCACAGTCTCGATCATATTTTGAGTTATTTATGTGTTTGCTTCATAGTTTGCAGAGACCTATCAGTATCAGGAGAGCTTGAGGATTTGGCTTCCCAGATTGTCAGTATATTACAATTGAATTCTTAATGCTAACTTTAGCACCTTTTATTTATTGTTTCTTTTTTGTTGTTGTTCTGGCATAAGAAAGTTTAAAAGCCTTTTAGTTGAATCATGCCACCTACATGCCTATACTGTTAATCCTACATGTTTCAAAAAAAAAAAAAAAAAGTAAAGTGTTTGTGCATCAACTTTCAGAGTAACCCCAAGGCAAGGACAGAAGGGGTTTGTGTGCTTTGTGTTTGTTTTTTTTTTTTTTTTTCATTTTTCTGTTTTTTGGAGGGACGTTTTTTGTTTTTTGGAATATAAAGTTAGATTATAAAAACAAAAGTGCACACAGCTTCTGGTGAAATTTAAACTAGGCTTATACCATAATGGTGTCTTTCCAGGTTTTTCTCACTTCACCCCCCTCTCTTTCTCTGTATTCTTCCATCTCTGCAGCATTGCAAGCATTTTAGAATAAAATTACAGACTTGAACACCAGATGGTGTTCTCAACAGAACTGTGACGTGTATGCTAATCCAAAATAATAGCAGCAAAAGAAATCAACCCATAGATTGAAGTTTAAGTTCCTTTTTAAAAAAAAAAAAAAATCCTCAAATTCCATTTGTTTCCACGTTGAACAGTACTAGCTTTGTTTTCTTTTAGTCTCTGCAACAGAAAATGTTTCAAGGGAAATACTACACCAGGCCTCTGGTTTATCCTAAGAGTTAACCCCAGTAGGGACTTTTTTATTGATTGTTGAGGATTTTCAAAAATTTTTCAAGCTGTAGTCTTTTCAAACACATCTGCACATTACAATAAGACACACGGTTCAATAAAGCATTTTCAAGACTGTTGTTCAGTTGATTTTCTTTGTTGTTGGTATATTATCTAGTTTCAGTCCAGAATTTCTTTTGCAGCTGTCTTTCATTCCCCACTGTATGCAAAGTTAGTTCATGTAGAAATCCTGGGTGATTTACATAAACACACTTTAAAATGTCGCATTTTGACAGGTGATTAAACATGTCATCTTAACCTCTTCACAGGTAGGTGAATTAAACTTTCCAGGAAAAAAAAAAAAAAATTTTAAAGGCTCTTCTCAGTGAATTTTTGGAATCTGTATATGGCTGGTCTGTTGAGGACGTTTGCATTGCATGATTTGCAAACTCTACTCCACGTACATACAGCACTTGAAGAGGCTGCTAACCTTTGCTGTCCATCTTCATTAGAATCTGAATATATGCTGACCTAAAATTAAGTTTAGGTATCACATTAAATCCTCTAGAAATGAAAAGTGGTTTAGATTTTCTTAGTTTAGAAATAATGCCAAAGTGTTTATTCTAGCGTTCCGCTAATTTGTATTTGCAGGAAAGTGTTCTTTCTTCACAGAGGTAAATTGCTCAGAATTTTATTTTGGGTGTTTCCAAAATGTGTTTATCTTCAAGGTGCTCTGGACTATAATGAAAAGGGTGTTTGAAGACTCGGAGAGAGCCTGTAGGGGCTGTGGCATCGTTGCTGTGTAAAGACCATGCTTTCAGAAAAGGGAGCTTAAGTAGTTGCCACAGCCAGAACTCGGCTCTGAGTTCAATGAAACCTCTGTGGGTGTACATCAGAAATTTGGTTGTCATGAACTCTTGGTGCAGCTGATGGGAAGCCTCACAGAAATTTTCATGAGGAGCAGGTGCTCTCCCTTGATGTGCAAGTTCACAGCTGGGCAGCAGTGGCTTGCTCCTGCTTGCCTGCATCCGTGTTGGCCAAGGCCTGTTGTAGGCTGCCCGTCACCTGTCTGACCAGTGGTGTCGCCCTTTGCCGAGCTGGGTGTTGTGCCTGGGTGCTGCTGCACTTGAGTCTGATGCAGAGGCATGGGGCACCCCGTGAATGTGGGGCTGCTAGTCATGTGTGAAGGTGCCAGCCGGGTTCTGCTGGGTCTCTTGCTTGCGCTCTGATCTGACACTGCCAGATTTCAGTGCAATGCTGGTCTTCAGCTAAAACAGCTTGCAAAAGAGAGTCCTTTTGCGAGGAGAGAAGCAGAAGGGTGTGTTTTACTTACCAATTTATTTAACAGTTGAAGGGATATGCAGACTTGCTGGAAGGCGTTGGGGAACACATCCCACTTGGGTGTCTGTGAAAACTTACCTTTTGATAAGAGCATGGTGCAATTTCGATTGTAACTCTAGTGATCTGCTTTAATAAGGTTTTTTTTTTTTGCTATCTGCTTGGGACAAAGGCAAAGTAAGACATACAAGGTGATGCAATAAATGGAATGAAAACTGGATTTTGACTTCCATCCAACTCTCATTTGATTTGGCAGATTTATGACTGCCTGAACCCCGTCCCTGGGATGTTCATGCAGGTTAGTTCCACCTTGTATTCAGGCAGACTTTCAGTCTTGGTTGTAGCCATGCTGCTGGAGCTTGTCAGAAGTACTGAACTTCAGCAGAAAGCCTTAAAACTGTCACTACTTCCAACTAGTAGTTTCTTTTGGAAATAAAGTTTTGCTCTTAGCCATCTCACAGAAGCTGGTCAGTTCTCTCATTTCTGTAATCAGTTGTTAACCTCTGCCAGCTTCATCTGCTGGAGTTTCTTTCCTTCCTCACACACTATCGCTGGCGAGAGTATGAGTTTTGATCTGGTATGTTCCCGTTTGGGGTGGGAACACACGCTGCAGCAGGAAAGGCTGGTCTTTCCCATAAGAAATAGCTCATCTGGAAAACGAATGGAAAAGAACGTAGCACCGTGTTTGGATGGAATTTAGGTCTTTCTTGGAAATGCGTGTTTGCAAACTAAGCATGGGCTGTGCTTGGCAGTGTAGCTCCAGCAAGCACCAGTAGTGTTTGTTTGTTTCACAGATCTTGCACAGATGGGACCAGCACAGCTGTTTATCTGACTGACTTGCAGTGAGGCTGGAAGTGGCAGCCTGGGATGGCTCTCTAGACAATGATGAAGAGTCAGTCTTACTCTTCCCCATGAGTCAGGGGCTTTAAAAACTGAGAAATGCATACATATGTGGAGCCTTGGTTTTTGGGCAAAGCTACTGTGCCCACACATCACCTGTGAGCACAAGTCCACACCTATGAAGAAGGCTTTGCAAACCAAGCTCAGCAGTGGGTGGCGTCTTTCAAATACAGACAGCACTATAGGCGTGGGAGCTTCACCCTCAGCTCTGTGCACAAACATTTAGGTGCCGGGCCTGGGGCTGAGGGCATGACAGAGAGTTAGTGGAGGCAAAGAAACAAAAAAAGAAAATACAAAAGGGGGAAGAAAAAAAATAAAACAGCACAGATGCTAGTGTGGAAGAAGACAAGGAGGAGCTCACCTAACGAACACAGTCTTTTTCACAGGGTGGCAATCAATCACGTCCAACAAGTAATCTTATGTAGCAGTGTCTCAGAGCCTGCACGTGGGAGGTTATGTGGCTAAAAGCACCTACAACTCAAGGCTAAAAGTGTGGCCTCAGTAGCTTGGCTGTGGGGTGTGGGCAAAGCACGGGTGGAAGACAACCTGCTGCAGCATTGCACAGGTGACAGCACTGCATGACAGCACTTGGGGAAGGGCAGCAGAGGGGCGCAGCAGCTTGCCACAGGGGAGAGAGCCGCTTCCTGCATTTACCGTCATGCAGCATGGGTGCCCTGTCGTGCATCCACTCACTTACTTATGGGTTGGGCTGCTGCATCCTGCCAAGCTGCCTGTGTGACCCTTGGACTCCCTGCTCCACTCCGCCGGCGTGTGCATCCTCCGCCCCCCCCCCCCCCCGGCAGGGGCTGCTCCCCTCTGCGGGGCCAACAACCCGAGGGGCAGGATGAGAGGTGCTGTGGGCCCTCCCTCCAAGGACTGAGGAAAGGGGGCAAACGGGGGGAGGGGAGGCACACAAAGCCCACCAGGGTCTGGTAGGAGAGAAGTAGAGGCATCTGTGGCACAGTGAAGGGACTGCCCGGGCCCGGGGAGGGGGGGGGGGGGGGCGTGGGAGCTCAAAAGGGGCTCCCTGGGGGAGCGGGGATTGTGTGGAGGTGGGAGGAGGCAATTAGTACAGCAAAAGGAGGTAAGAGGTTTGCATCGGGGGAACAAGAAGATAGCAGGGGCGATGCTAATTGGAGGCCGAAGTAATAATTAAGGTGAAGGGACTGAGAGGGGCAAAGGGGAGGGACAAATCCATCACTGTCAGCTGGAGGCAAGTCTGACAGCTCCCTGCCTCTACCCTATGCTGTCCCTGGCTCCTGAGCGACCTGGCCACCCTCCACCGCCTCGTCCTCAAAGCCCGTCACCCCAGGGCTCTCCCCCTCGCTACCTGAGCGAGATCGGGCAGAGCCAGTGTGGGGGCCAACCTGTGACCACGCCAGCAATGTCAACTCTTGCGGCAGCGCCCGCACACAGACCAGGCTGGAGCTGCTGGCTCCGCATCAGGGCATGCAGCCCTGGGTGTGCAGAACAACAGGACTTTGCCCTCCCATTTCTGCTCTCCCACCATTCCTTGTTGGGGGAACAACAAGGAGGGTGGGAGGGGGTAGTCACAAGGCACTTGTGCATCCTTCTCAGCAGCGGCCCCAGGCACAACGCCTGGGGACTCAGTGTCTGCTGCTGGCCGTTGCCTTCTCTTTCCCAGTAAACAAGTTGGAGCCAGGCCTGATTCTTAGCATCCTGTTTCTCATGTCTTCCCCCTCCCCAAAATTGCAAAGCAATTTAGCAGTACAGAAAGGAAGGCATCTGTTTCTACTCATATTAGCAGTGAATTTTTTTTCCCCTCCTTTAGCTACCGCTATAGCTGAACTTTGATGGGCTAGCCAGATCTGTTGCTTTCCAGGAAAAGCCAGGAGGTTCATGTTTTCTGAGGTACTCCCACCAATCTCCTTTGCACAGGCCTTGGGGAATGAGGCAAGAAGTTGTCATTTGCATAGCTAAGACATGGCTCCTGTGAGTAGGCCTGAGCCAGGAGTCAGGCATATCTGCTTTATCAGAACAACTGGCACCAAAAATTCCCTGCTTGTACAAGTTCAGGTAAATGTTTTCAGGTGTTTTTTGTGTTGACTCATTTCAACCCAAATAGGCAAGGTATAGCTTTATTTTGCTCAGGTTAGATTTCCATCTTTATGCAGCATCCTTAGCACATACAATTTCTACCCTGCACTGACAGGCTGGTACTGGTGTGTCAGTAATGCCACTTCTCACCCTGTGAGTGGGCTCTATGGGTACCTCCGAGTGTGCATGGAAAAACAATCACCAAAAAACAGCTGCCCAGAGAGGGAAAATGCACCTGCTGAGAGGCTGTGTGTGGAAAGTCTCCTAAGGACTAATCAGGCCCAGAGACCAGGATCCTCTCGGATGAGGAGGAGCCATTAAACTCAGCACACAAGGATTGGTCAACTTAGCTCAGGGCTACCAGCACGCACTGGCACCGACGACAACCACATCCAAGCAGGCAGTGGCTGCTAGACGCAGACAAGGACCGTGGTTTACAATAACATGGAGGAAACAAGGGGGCCCTTCAGGGACTTGCTGAACACTTGTCTGACAAGGCAGCCTCCAGCCTGACCCTCTGCCTCTGAGCACAGCCCTGGCGCTGGCCCCACGCCCTGCTCCAGCCGGGGAACAGCAGGCAACGCCGTGCAGGCAGATGAGCTACATGAGGGAGTAAGTGAACGCATGATGTGAGTAATCATCTGCTATTAATAACTACAGCTTGCCTCTATTAACAATACTAGCTTAATGAAGAAAAACTGTCCTAGTCAGCATGAGTTGTGATTTGCGTTTCTCCCACTCATCCCACTAGCAAAGCTTGCAGCAGCCTCTCCTTTTTCCTTTATTCCTTTGAGACCAAGTGCTGAGGGCAAGGCAGCCAGCACAGCTCACAGGGACAGAACCATCACAGAGGGTTCATGTCCCCACCTCTACTTCCATCCCCTCCCCACTTCTGTCCTAGGGACCCTACCTCTTCTGAGGGCGCCAGGGGTTCCTTCGTCCCCTGTCCCTGAACTGTATTTTATGGTGGTTGCTATCTCAGCTGAAATTGTTCTTTCCTGGGGTTGAAGCTTGTCGTCCAGGTTTTCACAAGGCCACGTGGTGGTTCTTGGTTTCTGCAGGGAATCACTCCACCCCAAAACAAGGTTGGACAGAGACTCATCCTCTCTTCACGCCTTAGCTGATCGTGCTTAGCCTTGCACCACCCTTTCCTTTCCTCTGTGGTTTCTTATGCCCTAGGAAACAAAGGCAACAGGTTATCTGCTGGTAAGGACACGCCACCGCAGCCTGCTCCAGCCCTCACCAGTGGCACCCACCCTTGTGGTGGTGCCCTGCAGTGTGAGGACAGAGGGATCAGCTGTTCCTGAGGTGGTTCTTTGGGTTGTACCAGGGCTACCAGGTAATTCAGTTCCAGCTGAAAGCATGGGCTCTCCTCCCTGTACAGGTGATTTTCTTTGCTGGGACGTCTGCAACCACCTCTTACTGTCCTTTTTTTTGGAAATAACTATAACTTGTACTTCTTTTAAAGATTTACTAGAAATACCAGAGGAAGTAATCAAGTGCTCAACCACCTCTTTAGCGTCTATAGTCTTAAAAGGGTGGTTATTGCTGCGTGTTTGCAATCAGAAAATGGATAAAAAACTGCAGAGGAGTAGGATCAGAATCTGCATCTTGGAACAAATGCATAGATATTTTATTTTGATATATGGATTAGCAGCCTTTTTTTTTAAAAAAAAATGTAATTATTAATTGAAGGCAGCAGTAAACGGAATCCTTGCTGCTCCACTCATCCTGGTTGGACTTGTTAGCAGCTGACTCCAATGAGATAAACTGTCAGCTGGTTTCCCATACACCTGTGGTAACACCTTTTTTGTTTATCATTTGCTGTCATTCATTTTCTAGAATACTAACTTATTTAGGGCTCTAATTCCTTCCTTCTCAAGCCTGGAAGCAGCACCATCTTTTTCACATAGCTTTGTAGTTCAAGTCAGCAGCAGCCTACACATCTCCATGCACTACAGGCAAAAGCATCAACTGACTGCTGTTTGCTGTTTCACCTTGTCTGCATTTCTTGTTATCTAATTTACACTTGCTTTGTATTCTCCATGCTATTCCCAATCCACTGATATCCTTGGTAATCACCAGCTGGCTGCAAAAGGCACCACCAGCTAACACCATCTTACATAGCAAATAACACTTCAGACTCAAACCTGTAATTTTAACATGTGTTTTGGCTTCTGTTTATAACACAGTACTGAACAGAGGAAAAACAAGCATTTACATTTTATATAAGCCTTTATTTACAACTTGTTTAACAACTGTACACTCTTCTGTAACCCTGGAAGCATTAGTGTATTTCACTGGGAAAAATATTAAATGTTTTAATTCTAATGATCATTACTGAGAATTTTTTGTCTATATACAGGTATGTATATATTAATACTGCTACCATGACAATCTGGTAGTTACAGAATTCATAGGTGAACGGAAATGGGAAATTAATGTTTTGACGCTCTAGGAATCCATTCTCTTACCAAAAAAAAAATATATCACCAGTAATTTCACAAACAGTTACTTTGATAATTGGTCAACACTTAATTCAGGACTGTCAAACAAGCTGCTATTAAGAAAGTAAAAGAAGTCTTCTATGCAGCACAAATGAAGTTAGTATATCAGACATGCTGGAGATCACTTCTGAGTTGGGAGCTGGCAAAAACTTCATGACAGAGATGCTAGGCAAATCTAATTAAAACAGCCAGCTCATTTACTGAAAGTTACTGGCTCCATCTGGCATTTCTCTGCCGATAATTTTTGTCAAGCTAAACACACTTACAAATAAATGACTTCAGGTTCAAGAACAACTGATACGTAGTTTCTAATATGCACAGACCACTGGGAGAAACGAGCTCCACTTCGCCTCGGGACACCCATCCAGACAGGCACAGCAAAGCCAGCCACCCATCCACCACGCACAGAAATACCAGCTTCAGAAGTCCTGCAACTGCGAGGCCTGGGGAAGGCACGTGGTCCCAGCTGCAGCAGCACTTGCAAACGTGATGCAAACCATGCCCTTAGTACCCAACAAAAAGAGAAGTTTTGCTACCACAGCTTGCCCTAAGGCTTAATAAGAGATCTACGGCTACGACCTGAAAAGATCCAAATCCTTTAGCTCTCCACAGGACTCGGTCTGATCAAGGTGCTCCCACCTCTGCTGCGGGAACCCTTGGCACGTCCCTGCTTGGTACTTCCTACGGGTCAAGTCAGACTTCACTAGTCCTGGATCCTGGTGGACCAAGACAGACATGTCCCCATCTCCTAAACAGCAGGGAGCATTCCCAGACTGCTCTTGGCCAAAGAGCTTCTGGCAGCCACAGGCTCCTCAGTCTGTCTCTACTCACCCAGGAGAGAGCAAGCCTCAAGCTTCAACCTCTCTTGGGATCTTAACGCTCATCCCCTGCACAGTCAGCCTGGAGCCTGGTTCTCACCAGCCCTTCCCCTCAGCACGGGGCACACACCTTCCCGTGAAAACACAATACTTCTCCAGCGTGGGGGTGCTCACGTGAAAAACAGGGGTCATGGTTACAGCTGCGGGCCCAAACACACAAAACTATTATTGCAGTAAGCAGGGTAAAGACATGTTTATATTTTTGCAGGACTGAGGTCCAAGTGAGCAAGAATAGGGTTTCTCTAGAATCGGACTTAAACCAAACAACATAAAGTACTCATCATTCATTCATTCTTTTCAGATTTTTTGGCAAGTCCTACGGCTTAAAAGCCCCCTCCCCTATATGTTACAGACTAACTCCTATACAATAAATGTCTATCCCCAGAACACAACAGCACCCGCTCATCTTTGAATCCTGCCGGTGCTGGAGGTCCAACACAAAATGAAAATACAGTAGTAGTACAAATGTGCAGATATTTAAGAATATTAAATAAGCAGCTTTTAAAATTAATATAGGCAGCACAAAGCATTTTGAGTTACACTGTCTACATACGGCAAAATCTTATAGCAAAACTTCATAATACAAAGAAACAGCCATGCTAGTGCAATTGGAAATGAAATAGCTAAGACTGGGATCAGGAGGAAAAAAAAAAAAAAAAGGTAATAGTACAGGTAAAAGATAAACGATCCAAATTATAAACTGGCAAGGACCATATGCATAATACTGAAATTGTAGACTGCTTTCATACTTGTTATCTCCATCCATGTTCTTTCCTCAGATTGTTTAACAATTGTACAGGAATTGGAAAAAATGCCTCTGAAGGAAACTGACAACACAGCTAAAATGTAGAGAGAAAAATACGACAGCCACCAACTACTGTGTATATACATAATAAGGAAGCAGGCAGTGTCTGTGAACAAAATACTGCTCAATAGTTTGCCTGGCTCGGAGATTATCAGATGAATCTTGCTTGGTTTTCTAAGGAAGATGGGCTGGCCAAGCAGTGATTCATTAGTCATTTCTCCTGTGAGAACACCTTCTCGGCTCTAATTAAAGATTCCAAGTGGATCCGTTAAGGGTACGTTTACTTTAAAATTGCTCCAGTAACCAAAAGGTGCTTTCATGAACTCACTGAAACTAGACTTTTATAGTTCAGTACATGAAAATGTCGCAGGAAGTCTGTGTGTTAATACTGTTAATCAGAATTAAGTTAAGTGGACAGACAGGACAGAAGTAAAACGTAGAGCTGACAGCGCTCTTTCAGTTTGCAGAATGACTTCTGTGGACTTCTGAATACTGGATTTTCTCTCTTCTAGCCTCATAGGAGACTTTTTGTGACGCGAGAGAGAAAATTGAGATGGGAAATGGGGAAGCCACTCCCCAAGATGTAAGTTTCTCTGCAAGTGGATCTCTCTCTTTGAAACCAGATGCCCGTGAGTCTTAAGTGTAGAACAGGTTAAGTTTTGGTTATGCAGTCTGGACAGAAAAGCAAGTCATGCACTGAACAGTCCCTGTTACAATAATGCTGCAGGTCATGCAACCACATCACTGCAAATAAAGAAAATAAAGAAGAAAGTTATAAAGCAGCAAACATACCATTACTGTTAAAAAAAACAAGAACAGAGTAGGCATTTTCAAAGCAGTTTAGTAAGTCCATCTCTACTTAGAGTTGTGCAAATTCATGGAGGATATGTCCTTGCTAGGCCAAATCTTCAGCTTCATAGGAAGATTAAATGACAAAAATTGGAAGGAGCAACAAAACTGAGCCTTGAACAATGTCTAAATTCAGTCAGACTTAAATACTTCCTTATAAAATCCTAAAGAGCACCACTCTCAACTTACACAGCTATGGAAATTAAATTTACTCAGCTATGAAAACGTCTCAGGCATTCCTGCTGTCTGTGAGTATGATCGATTCAAAAAACCAAAAACAGAATATAAAGTGAAAGGTGCCATATGGTTCTATGCAAAAAGGCAATCAAGGTCGTAACGACTCTGCGTGAGCCTTCAAGCTCTGAGCACCATGGGAGACTCCGTAAGTGTTTATCTTTCAAAGTTAATCCTGTGCTGCGATGTTAAGATCACATCACTGCTGTCTTACACTGGCAAGCTCGATCCATCTCACACAAACACAGGTTTTAATCATAGGAAAATTACAGGGATTCCAATTCAAATATGCCAAGCAGGAGCCACTGAACAGTCCAAGGGGCACATCATGAGGCAATGGAACCGCATCCAGGTTTGGAACGGAACAGGATAGATTCGGGTAGTGCTCCATCCTTGCTAATATACCCTCCTCTTGGCCAGTGCAACTGGGCAGGTGGAATGCTTTGCTAGCACTGCTGTGGTGGTTTCAGGTCTCCCACGTAACACGAATATCCCTACACAGCATGGCACAGCGCTATCTGCTCCGTTCTGATTCTCTCCCATCTCACCGTGATGCAGAGAGTAAAATAGTTTCATGAGACAGAAATCACACTGTGTGAGTTGTCTCTCTTCTCCCCTTCCCCTCTGAAGTATTGCACCGATTTAAAATGGTTCCAAGACCAGTTCCCGTGATAAGAACAATCCAGGTTAAATACATTAGGGAAAAAACATTTATAACTAAACTTTAGGATTTACTGGAAATAAAACATTCTTTCAGTTATAAATCCTGTAGTTTGCGTATCCCTTCCTTTACCTTCTCATCCACCAACCCAGAATACTAACTGTTTTTGGAAAGCACATAGGAAGAACAGGCAACAAATCAAATTAAATAAAAACAGAAAATACTTCAAGTTAAGATACTCAAAGTAGAATCTGACGGTGTATTTTGAGTAATTATGTCTGAAGTGTGTTACTGTGCTTGCTTAGCATTGCTTGTGTGCATAAATTTAAGTGTTGAATGAGTTCAAGATTAATAATATGAAGACTATTGTGGTTAGCCTATAAAAAAGATTAAATGTTCACGCTACGTAAGTATGCATCTGCCCTATTCTCACCTGGAAATGACCTAGTTCAGACTTGCCATGTAGCAGCGCTCCATGTATCCTGTTGCACGTTAACAGAACTGACATTATAGGTTTGTCTTTGAGTTGTCAGTAGTTCTAAGAGGTCTTGTAAACTCCGGACAGTATGTTCTCTTCCAAGAACACACAAATACCCTGATTCATCTGAGAACTAGAAATTTTGGTCTTGTTCTAGAATAAGCGCCCGTTAATTTCCTTCTCTTGGAAAGTCACCTGAAATCAATCAATCACTCTAAAAGCTACCTGGTGAGGCAGCAACACTTCAGGAGATGAGAGAAAGGGGAGATGTGAAGGCACATCCAGCCAGCACAACTTGTCATTGCTTCTGTGGCTTCTTCAGAATGAGATAACTCATTCAGCAGAGATCTGTCCACAGAATAGTGACCTCCTCTTTCTTCCGTCTCTGCCAGCGCAAAATACAATATACGTAGCTGAAGGCTGAGGGCTAGCCTAGAGGATTACTTCTTAGTGAGAAATTACAGTATTCAGTGCCAAATCTCATTTTCTCTACTTCATCGCAAGTGATTATAACTCCTTTAAAACCTCCTTAACTTCTCTCTCTGCTCCCGTGTTATTTCCAAGGCACAGACATGTCTGGGACATCTCCAGCCCATCTCAGCTGCCTCTCCTTTGCACTAACCTTGCTAGCTTGGAAGGTACCAATCAACACAAGAACTTGTAATTCAAAGCACCGTTCACACAAGCCAAACCAGATGTAAACAATAGCACACATCCTCTCTAAGCAACTACTTCTCTTCTGATCAGGCTGGTTTTGGTCCTAAGAGAGACTAGGCTTTCCGCAGCCAGTGATCTGCTGTCTTTAAGTATTACTCCGTAGTCCAGTCACCAAAGCAGTCAGAGCAACACAGTCTACTTACTTTCAAATCCAGCATGCCCTTCCCAAATATTTCTACCAAGGTTCTGCTTTAAATTATCTGCCTCTAGCTTTATTTTCTTGCAGATTCCCTGACTTCATTACTTACTGGCTTCTGCTGTTAAATTTGTTTTCCACTTTCTCCCTGTACTGTGGTGTTTCCTTTAGACTTTCTAAAAGCGCATCTTGACATAGTATCTTCCAGTGCTGCATTAACACCGCTTTGCATTTTTATAGCTCTTAGAATCCCAGAATATAAAGTAGATCATACATTTGAAAAAGTGGGGCATTGCAATGTCATGTTTATTACTATTCCCAGATTTTACCGACACTGTTAAACGAAAGCTTTAAGATACCTCTCGTAACTGGAAATTTGCTCACCCTCTTGCTTACTACCCTTTGATAGCTGAGAATTACAATCCAATGCTTCCGTAAAATTTGAAGTTACATAACGAATGCTTTATTCACATCTAAAGCAAAATTCTAATGCTTTCAATTGCAACTATTTTCTGATCCAGTAAGTGTTACTCTGTGATCGCCTCTTGAAATCCTGCTCATTTTAACGATCATGCTAACAACGCAGCAAGCATGCTAACATGCGAGCAACCAGCCTTCGTGCCAATTTTCTCTTCTCAAAGTTAATTTCATTATTAGGGATTCAAGTTCCATTTCCGAAATAGCCTAGCCTAACCTATAGCTATGAAAATATTTGCTGTTGCAATAGTTCAGATTTGTGCCATGCTGCAGTAGTTAACAGCTCCTCAACGTGCTGTTAGATGACCACCTTCGTAAAAATTAAAATAACCCCATTGCTCTCTGCAACATTTGATATTCTAACTTCAACTGGTGGTAAAGAACGTCTCCAAAGCCAAGCAATGAATAATGTCATCACCAGATAGGAAAGGCTTCCTGACTGTCCTGGTACAGCCTCCGCTAGCAACACTTTTCGTGTTGTTTGGATCATGTTCTGACATCAGTAGCAATAGAAGGTCAGCAAGAGACTTTGCTCTGACTAGGGTTCGACGGGATCTGCCCTCAGTCTGGAACCAGCGTGCAGCGTTAAGGAGACTGAAGGTTACGCCAGCAGTTTTCCAAATGACTTTGTACATACATAGCAAACAGCAACATAAGACATTCTCGATCTGCCATCTTAGCAAACTTACGCAGAGATCTGTTTCAGAACAACCGCATTACCTTGGCAAGGCCAACAAATGAAGGGTGGAATCTAGGTCGTAATAAATTAAATAACAAAAACATCCATTAGCTTCTAATAGATGAGGACTTCAGCTACATCATTTATCACGAGCTCCTACTGATCCACTGGCTGATTTGATACTGAAACAATTTGTTTGGGAAGCTGCCTTAGCTATATGCCAGGTGTTCCTTCAACGTCCCATGGGTTTGTGTGATTTGCCAAGTTTTCTTGGGCTTTTCAATCTACATTCGTTCACTACTTAATTCAATGAGCTGATACTTTAAAAAAAAAAAAAAAAAAAAAAAAACCCTCGCAAAACAATAAGCTCACAAAAGTAAAGTCAAGGAGGAAAAAAAGTGGGATGGGGACGCAAAACTACAGAAGTCCTCAGGCTCTCCAAATAATGCAATAAGAATAACAGCAGAAACAAAATCTCCAGGGATTCCCTGTATCAGATGCAAGAAGTCTTAGGTTGCTGTGCCTCATAAAGACAATTTCAGACTTATTCAAATAGCGAAAGCCTCCAAAATGTAATCAACTGCAACTCAAAACTAATTAAAAGGAGAACACTTCCAAAAGCTATTTCGTTTCATCAAGTTTTCAATCTATAGCCACAAAGCAACATGTTGACAGACATACTAGCCTTCAGGTTTTTGTACTCAATGAGCTTCTCTGAACAGTTGCATGCATCTGCCTCCTCCCCCTTCAAACTGAGGAACTCACCCCTTATTGGCAGTTTTTCCTGCTTTTCTGGACTTCCAGAGAGGGAAAAAATATCATAGGAGCAACGAAACACAATCTATTGTGCTAGAAAGTTCTTTAAATCCTTGAGAGTGACAACCTGGAGATGTGGCTAGTATCCTACGTACAACCTGACATCTCTTCACCTTGCCCCTTGCTGACGTGAAGTAGGCTTGTGGAGACGTTCTGAGGGCAAGCAAGGCTTACTGCATCCATTCCTTGCTCCTACCCCACCCTGAAAGATCATGAAAGGTTTTCATTCTTTCTTCTGATGAAAGGCATGAAGTAGGAAAGCCAATCCAGAACGGGGCTGGTCTGCTCAGGTCTGGGAAGGGGCGTGTGTCTGGGCTGCATGCAGTCTTTGCAGCTAAAAACTTCATTCATCCCATTTCCTGCCTACCTGATCTTTACATGCAAATTGTTAAATTTGTAATGATCCACATTTTCATTTTAACAGAATGCTAAATGTGTCACATTGCCAGCCTTAACTAATAGAGTTATAAGGAATGGCTTCCGAAAAGGCTTCTTTATAAGTAGTTGATATCCTGAGATCACACTTCAGCCATAATTCAGTTTCTGAACTACTCTGTAAGTGACATCCCTGCAGTATTGACTTAAAGGAAAATACACACCTGAAAGTATTTCCTGAAAGACAAACCTCTCTCAGCAATTTATTCACACAATATAGGTGAGGGAAAGGCCTGAAAAAAACAGCTAAGCTCGGTTTGGGAAAGTCTGTCAATACAACATTACTGCTGAACAGAGTCCATATTCTACCTAACACACATGTGCAAAAATCCACAAAAAGTCAGAATTAAATATCTGACTCTGAGTGCAAAAATACTTCCCTCATCAATCCTTGCAAAAAGTCAGGATGTTTGGGAAGGGAAAAAAATCTCCATAAAGACAGTATAATTCAGGTACTGTTTGCCTCACAAGGAGAAAGAAAAATTAGCCACATTCAGGACACTGTGTTTTCCTCATAATCACTAACTAGAGGAAAAATCAAGTGGTGAGATGATCATATTTTTTCAATTATCATATATACAGAAAGCATCAACACACCAACATAATCAAACTCACTAAAAATCTTCTAGGAAGCCACTAAGTGGAGAGTCTCATAAACAAGAGAACTGAGGAAAAGTAAAAGCTACTTGCACGTGTCAAAACACAGGGAACTTTAAAACCGCCAAATCCTCTTGAATTTTCTGGACAGGCTGCATATACCACTTACCATTAAGATTATCATAAAGCAACAACAGCAATAGCCAATGTAAATTCTTTCAAATGCAATGAATATAAATTTGCCAGTGCTCCTTACACAAACAGAAAGCCACAAAACTTCCAGAAGTATTACTACAAACTCTAGTGACATCAGAACAGGACAGGATTCCCAAAAGCTTATTTCCAAGAACACAATGAGAAGCACTTTGTAGCCAGTATTTACTTCATTTTGCAACATTTACAGCTGTGTGCTCTAACAGTATATTTTCCTTTGCACTATGGGTGGAACATACTTCCTTTAAATTAAACTGTTTCAGTTTATATAGTACCTAGAAAGCACGTGGCGTGATCCAAGGGGTTAAGTGCTGATTTCAGGAAAACAGGGAACCTGAATATTCTTTTTTATAGTGTCTAATTATGCGTGCTAGAACTAACTCTTCATGGAAGTGTACAAACTAGACAAAACACACATCCTTAAAGATCAAAAAATAAGCTCCAGCTCCTGAACAGTAAACATATTTGTGCATTCCACTGTTATCTTTTGCTGGCACTTAATTCAAATATTCAGGAAAAGATCCTTCCGGACAGATCCTTGGCATATAATTTAGGAATGTACTCTTACAAACTCTTCAGCTGCGTTATCACCACCCTGAAGAACCTCTTCTCTTTAAGACCACCTTGTAGGGTTTTTTTTGTCGTTTGAGGGCAGTGTACAATGTTGATTTAATAATTATACAATATAGTTTTAATGTAATTAGTTTTTTATGCCACACAAGTTGTTACTGTAATGAATTCTGAATTCTGTTTTGCAGCTTATGTTCTTTTATTACGGAAGGTATACAAGATAAAATGTTCCTTAGCAGTTCATCTGTACAGGTTCTTAGTCCCTGAAGTTCTGCTCTGATCCACTGTTTCTAATACCGTACTACTTGCAAGGACACCTAACTAGCAAGGTTCCTTAAAAGAAAAATATCGAAGCTGAATCCTTTCAATGAAAAAACCATTCTTGTTATAGGGAAGATTTAATGATGTGAAATTCACCACCTGCATTCAAGAGAACCATCCACACCCAAGGATTAAGAACTGATGTACGGAACAGGTAACAGGAACAAATGCTAAAGAATAAGGAACCATATTGCTGCCGATTACCATTAGAAGACAAAACATATGACCTACTGGAACCAGATATAAACAGATTACCTTCACAGGTATTTCTGTAACACTGCAGTATGATTTTACATTTTTAAGTATAACACAAATTCTGGGAAATACCAGAACTTCTAGGAATTTGGGAATTCTCAGAAGACAAAATAATTGTTTGATCTTGACTGACAATTACTATGAGCAGCAGTTAAGCACAGCATCAATATTACTCTTTTTTTGCTCTTACATATACAATGATGAATAAGACGTTTTTTCTTGGAGAGAACTACGGAAAACATTGCAATGTCACATCTTATGGGAAAAGGAAAGGTAAAAAAGAGGAGACACTACAAAACAGAAGATAAAAAACCAACAAGTACCAAAAAGGAGATGAAGCCATGAGAGAGAGAAAAGTAGAAGCCATAAGGGAGGCATCTAATCAGCGTCTGTTCAGTGCCTAACCTGTCAGAGACCTCCGCCTATGATCAAAGCCTTGGAGGTAAAACGGTAAAGCAAAGGTTAAAACAATCCAGACGCGTAGATTGTATTCCATTTACTGTAGACATGCATCTCATCAACAGCAAAAGTAAATTAAATGATTAGACAAATTTAAGTGATAGAACCTCCCATTAAAGTCCTGGTATCCCTTTCTTTCACAAATAGGCTTTGGCAGTTTGCTAACTGACAGAGCTGGCCAGATAAAAGGAGTTTTAAATATCCTTGGGTTCTCTCTCTGGGTGATAAAAAACACCGTACTCTCAATCAAGAACACAAAACTCACGGAGAGAAATCATCATACTTGCTACATTGCACGTATAACTCGCAGTAATAAATTCTTTAAATGATTAAAATGGAGTGCACAAGACTGTGAAGATAAAAACTTCACACAAAACAAAAACCGCCATCATCTTGCTAGATAATCTGGGACTTCTGCCCCTTTAGCGTTCTGTAGCTCATTAAAAGACAGCAAAAAAAGCATCACCTTACTGAGACATAGAAATTGTCCTAAATTAGCTTTACACTGTTACTTTTCTAGGCATGAGATATTTTCCCTATCTCATCTAATCTTGCATGCGTAGTCCAGACATGACATATGTTGAATTAAAGATAATTTTTAGAAAACTAGTTATTTCCAAATCTGAGCAATCAAAGAAAAACTTATATGCAGTTAACAGACTTCAGCAGACGCTGAAGTATTGCTGGAAAAAAAAAAATCAGAATTGAGATAATTTTTCAGACCTATTGAATGCATTTCTTAGCCTAGATTACAATAGACAACCTACTCAAAAGATAAAGCAATACCTACAAATGGCATTCGCTTTCTGTCTAGGTCTGCCTGCTTTAATGAACCTAGGCTCATTCCCGTTGTAAATTAATACATATCTTGGAACGCTAATAAAAGCTAGAACGTCTTTTGTCTGAAGAGATTTACAAAAAGAAAATGTCTTCACTAGGGAAAGCATTACAATAAGGGAAAAAGGATAAATTCAGAAACTCAACTGTATGCACATTAGGGACCAGTCTGAAAGAAAAACGTTTAACGCTCAAGTTCCACAAAATGTGTGTGTTCAAAACATCCAGCTAATACTCAGAGGTCCTTTGTGTCCCATCAGTTCTTTGATAAAAATAGCAAGGAGAGCATAAAGTCACCCAGGAGATACTCAGAACGTTGTAGAAACAGGGCCTAAATTAGCAGTAGGGACCACCATCCACCCCCCTCACTGATCCAAAAAGAAGGTGCTATAATGAGAGTGCCACATCATTAGTCAGCTACGTACTAAAAACTTGGAACAACAAATGACACCAATTTTCAAAATCAGCAACAAACTCACCTCAAGGCACTAGTACCCTTAGTAAGGCAACTGATATAATCACAAACCGAATGAATATATGAAAGGCAAGTCCTCTAGGAGGGGATGAAAACTGGAATACATTAGTATCTGCAATATTTGTCTGGGCCTTGATCCATTATGTACTGTTAGCGCAAAATTACAAAATTTTAAAACAAATACCTTCTTTAAAATGGATAATGCTGTAGCATGTTAAAGCATTCCAAGTATTTCTTAATCTTTATGTAATTTATATTAAGCATACATTTGACCAAGAAGAATGGGATAAACCATTTGAAAATACTCATCTGTCAACAAAGAGATAACACCAGTTGATAAACAAGAACGGATATATACCATTTTTAGGGAAGAACAAAAGAATGACTGAAAAAAAAATCATCCTGCTTCCCTCCTAGAGGCTAATAATAAAGCAACTTTTGTACACAGGACATAAAAAACCCTAGCCAAACCAAAAAAAAAACTTTCTGAAAGACATGGCAAAGGACATTGCTGGATCACTCTTGTTGCAAATGGCGAGGTTTTTAGCTGCACATGTATTTCACAATAGCATTAGATTCTAGTTTTGCATTTCCTGTAATGGGTTTTCAGCTTCTTTTTTTTTTTTCCCCTCCTCTCCAAAGCAACAGGTTACACCACAATAAACGCCTAGCTCCTTTTGAAGGAAGATAGTCTTATAAAGCATAACAACCCTTGGAGGCACAAAAGTATCAATTGTGACAGGAAATTTACATTGTTACACAGCCTACCTGAGGCTTTTCATAAAAGAACAGGCTTCATACAAAAAAGACTCTATTACTATACACCACTCCTCCAGATGTTTTCAAAACTTTGGCACACTCAAAAAGGCAGAGAAAGAGAGAGATGGACTCCAAGAAAATATAATCAAAGGGCATTATAGAACAACGAGAAACCATACTGAAACCCTTTCCAGGGCTGAGAAGTAACAGTGGTAACAAAGGACAAAGACAGAGAAGAATGCTGGTTGATTTTCCTTGAATGTTGTCATGTGCAACAGAGGTGGCCTGGATCAGAGGGCAGTTTTCTTTCTAAGGGCAAGGTTTCTCTACCTTGCCGTTGCTGGCTGGACATGACCCGGGTAAGATCTCCTTGTGCTCGTGGCTTGCCTTTGTCTAGCCAAGAAGGACTGTCCCGAGCCTGTACTAGCCAGTCTGTCTTCCGCTGCTTTTTTATGCAGAGTCATTCCCTATGAACAGAGAGAAACTTATCAGAGAATATCAACACGCAATACTGAACACACCACTTACTTACGTTTTGTTTATTAGCTCTTCTTCACCAGCACTGACTATCCTAATTTGAATTTCAAACATGAAGCATTGCATTTTTAAGGATGAAGGCGCCTAAGATATGCTTCCTGACCCTTTTCAACGTGTTCCTTCTTTTTAATCACTGTCCAAGTTCAAAGTAACTGTAGAGAAGAAGGACCTCAACGCCTCAGATCTGAACACGTGCTTCTGCACACGAACACAGAGTACGTGAACTGATCTTGTGAAAAGTGTCTCCTCCGCATCTCCTTCAGGAAGTTGAGCTAGAAGAGTACTTTTCTAAATTCACCCTCTGAAAACACGAGCTTACTAAAAAAAAGGCAGGACCTCACTCTGAGTGAAAATATGCTTTTAGCAAAAGTTAGGATCTGAGAAATCTTCTCACTGTAGACCAGGAGGAATAAGGAAAGGGAAAAAATAAAGGATGAACACATTGTGATGTGCTGTGTGTAAAAGCAGAGGTTAGCTAAGAGGAAGAGGCAGGTAAAGCTATCACCACTTATCTTAGTGTTCACGACAGTCGTCGTGAATCAAAGAAGAAAGTAAATTTGAGCACTTCAGTTACTAGTGTAACTGAAGGGCTAGAATTACAAAACAGAAATCTGAGGCTTCCTTTCCTCCAAAATGTGCTGGTTTGGATTCTGAAACTTCAAAATGACACCAAAAACTTGTTTTTCATATTCTGAACTCTGGTTTAATTTGCTGTTTTCAGAACGACTTTCTTCAGCTTTTTAAAGTTCATTTAATAAACTCCAAGGTTATCTTGAACACATAGGAATATACTCTTATAGAGTGAGGACTTAAAAATGATTAAAAGCATTGTGTGTCTGTCTGTGTCTGTGCGTGTCTGTGCGTGTCTGTGCGTGTCTGTGCGTGTCTGTGCGTGTCTGTGCGTGTCTGTGCGTGTCTGTGCGTGTCTGTGCGTGTCTGTGCGTGTCTGTGCGTGTCTGTGCGTGTCTGTGCGTGTCAGATGACACATTTCAAACCAAAATTCACAGATAAATGCAGACTGCAATAAACAACACAGAAACAAGTAATATTAACCTTTTCAATTCTTTAAAATAGAAATTCTTACCATATTGTACCAGGCACTAACGATAAGTTTCTCCTCCATCTCTCTTTGACTCTTTGTTTTTTCATATTCTTTCTGAAAAACCCCCAAAAGCATATATTTAAAACAAAGTATATTAAGTATTAGAGAAGAACAGTCAATACCTTAAAACCACTGAGGAAACACCAAATATCTACTGAAAAACATGGAGCTTACCTCTAACGAATGAAACAATCTGTCCTGTTCCTGTAATTGATTTTTCAGAGCCTGAATCTCAGGAGCTGCACCTTGGTTTTGTTTAGGATCTAAGGTACGGATGACCTGTGAGAGAAAATCAAAGTTTGCTTTTAATTAAATACTGCAAAAGACATCTAACTGAAGGAAAGGACATCAAGGAATCATAACTACGTAAGGTAGGCTAAGAAATACAAAAGTGACTTATGTCAATGGTACGAAATGACACTTCATTGTGAAAAAGAGGGAAGTACGGTTTTAAGAGGCTGACTAATACAACACAATCTCAACAGCCAGGGTGACGACGGCTTTGTCTCTGAACACCAGTCACGAAGTGTGAAGAGCATCTGAACTGTTCTCTCTTACACGACTGTCAAACAATATTGCTGATAGGAAAAACTGACACCTACGAGGTTCACAGAAGCACTTCCTACCCCATCTGCACTATACTGGGACCACAGTGGAGGAAATGTTTTCTCAAAGGCCCTTCCTATAGCTAAGGGTTATCTACCTGTTTCCTGCCAATTTTTCACTCAGCGTTCAAGTTCCGTTAAGACAAGGAGCATCCTATGGTGCACGCACGATGACTATGCTACTAAATAAGATGCAGCAATATCCAGTTACATTCTGAAGTGACA
Organism: Struthio camelus; assembly: GCF_040807025.1. Lineage (NCBI taxonomy): Eukaryota > Metazoa > Chordata > Aves > Struthioniformes > Struthionidae > Struthio > Struthio camelus. The sequence continues at coordinate 12,080,322 of NC_090982.1, read as the reverse complement.
TCCATCGCAGGTAGCATTTGTGTGCTAAGAAGCACGGAGCTAAATCACAAACAAGTCCAGTAAAAGGTCTAGATTCCTAAGTTTGCCCTAGAAAATAGCAGAAAACTTCCTAAAAACCTGTGGATACAGGGAGAGAGATTTCATATTTTTTTCTACTTATTTTACAACGGGGAGGACCCCAAGCACTGAAATAAAATAATCCTCTACATTTTAGTAAGTCATTTCTACTGGATGATACTCATGGAAGAAGCCTCGTAAGAAAGTGCACTGTGTTTCTAAGAAAATATGTATTGGAGTTAAACGTAACTTCTAAAGCGGAAGGCTATAATAATTGTATCCATCTTCACAAAAAAAATAGTGAAAAGTTGATGAGAAGACCACAAAAAGGTAACCTAACTGAAAAATTATTAATGCTACTATTGTATAACTCACCCTACGTTAACACAGCACTTACAAACCACCAAGTCCTACTGAAAGAGTAAATCGTACATCTCTTCCGTTAGAATACTCAGAAGCTGACAGCAACACAAGGTATAAAACAGAAAAGAAATACGACTTGTTGAGATTTCAAAAAGCCTTTGAAATGTCACAAGAAGTCACTTAGGAAGCTATGTTTGAAACCATAATATCGCCATTACAAAGCTGACAGTGACCCTCATCCTGAATTTCATGCTTTAATAACAGCCTCCTTCTCTCCAGAAGCATATATGAAGTAGAAGGGAAAAATGGTGAAAGTCAGTAGAGCTCTCATAGGTGGCTCAGTTAAAAAGATTACTTTATTTAGAAAAAGAAACAAAATACACACTAAAAAGGTTTCTAAACCAGAAGATGAACAGAAAGCAGGGCAAGAGAAAGAAAGTAAATCCAAATTTAAATCAGTAAAGATGACACCAGCACACGTCCAATTATCTCTGGCTGTAAGCTCTGAGGATTACGACTGACAAGAGTTTGGCAGAGCCCAAAAAAGAAAAAAAAAAAGTAATTTATGTGAGCAATTAAATCTGAATGAAATATACAGCAGCTAAAAGCCACATTTGTAAAATGATGTATCAAATTACCTGCTCCAGGTAAGAGAGGTATGATTGACTGCACACCATGGGAAGCTTACCTCACCCAGAAGCACACGTGAAAGAGATGTAGTCACACATATAGGAAAAAAACCCAAACTTCTCCTTCCCTTTGCACCCATTCGTGTCTAACAAAAGAAGCCATGCTGATGAAAAGCAGGGCTTGTTGGTTCAGGTCAGTACTTGATGGCACTGAACTACACTCCTGTGTGTACAAAGAGATGTAACTCTTCATGACAATTGTGCCAGAAGTCCCATGAGCAAATGCCAACTGAACGGCATTTTTGCTCACAGAGCTTTCTCCTTTTGGGTTGGTATATATGGGTCATTTTCTGATTCTGGAATACCACACAGCTGTTTTGGTTATTTCTATACCACTGGTCCTAGTGAGGACATTGCTTCAACCAATCTACATCATTCACTGACCAAAGTCTGGAAGAATTTCCACAGAGAAACAGCACTGGAAAGGGTTTAACACACTCTCCTTATCATCAGCTGGCACTTGTTATCCTTAAGGAGCTTTGTCTGGGTAACTCTTGAAAATCTGTAGCAGTGGATGCACATGCGCAGGGTTAACAAAAGGGGTTTTGGATAGGTAGCAAAAGGGGATGATCACAGATTAAAAAAAAAAAGAGAGTAAAAGTGTCTGCAGAAGAAGAAATCAACATTAAGCACTATGGTGGTAAGAAGATGTAAAGAAATTCACTAGGCCTTTTCTTTGTCTTGCTACTGTAAATACAGATATCTCACTTCATTTTATTCCTGCAGAGTGGAGGTGTGGTGCAGCCTATCCGAGAGGGATCATTAATACAGAACAAAGACACTTACGCTCTTGGCCTTTTCCAAATACTTTTTGTATCGCTCTTCCATTTGCTTCATTTCTTCCTCCTTTTTCCGCAAAGCTTCTTGTAACTCTTCAATTTTCAGTGCTTTTTGTTAGGAGACACACATTGAAGACGAAAATAATTATATTGTCCTTATTTTCATGTTAATCAGACATTAAAGGCACAGCTTGGACTTATTTCAGGTAAGAAAAGCTTACACATGGAATCTGATATAGAAGCTGCAACAGGTTTAACTACTGAACAGTTCAGCAACACACGAAAAATGTGTACCCCTCTATAATCTCATGAGGTAGCTGTTCTGTACAAAATTTTTGCCTGCTTAAATCAGGAAAAATTAAATGGAAATGGAATCATAAATCGATAACATTATTGAACTGACTTAGAAAAATGAGTTTGTTGCCGCATTTTAGATTTCAAAGTATCCTAGTACTGTGACTCAGATAATTAAGAGTTTATCTGTTCTAACCGAGAGGCAGGATTCTGGACGTGCAGGACTTTGGCTCAGATCTTCTGTACTGTAACATGGAAAAAGGTTTTGTGACGAAGAACTATGACACAAAAATACTCATTTTTTTCCCCCCCCAGATCTTCTCAAGTGGCAATACAGACCAGCAGGACTGCACAACTGCACAACCCTTTCCTTTGCTTATATAAAAATATGCTGAGTCACTACTGCTTGTACAAACTACACATCATCTCAGATCTCAGAAGAAGATCGATTTCATCATCCTGGATCAAAGAGCACATAACAACTGATGCCTGGTTCTCAGACAACGTTAGAATGCATCACCTTCATTTTGCATTGCTCAAGGTACAGCTAGAGGCACAAATACTTTTATCCTATCGAGACAAAAGCTCAGACCTCGATTTTTAAAAAAGCAGCTTGTAATTCCCGTAAAGGAGGTACAGAAGCCTTAACATGTCCTAGTCAGGGACTCAGAACTAACTGCTGTTAAATGCTCTCATATTCAGGCATATCAAGTCTGAAACGGTTACAGGGTTGGTTCTTAGCCAGGGTTCTTCATGAAGTCCCTGAACTTCACCTCCAAGAGTTCTAACATTTTTAAGAAGTGAAATTTTATAATATGTTCTGTGGTTGTAACTCAGCGCTAACGAAAACTCTTTTTGGATCTAGAATTTACATAATGAATTCTAAAGTGGTATTACAATCTTCCCAGACTTTTGCATGAATAAAATTGCTTTGATATTAATCAAATAAGCTACACTGGCATCAAGTATTTGGGTTTTTTGGTAATAAGTAGGCTTGACAAACAACTACCTATCTCCTTCACTGTTTCTCAGGATATAGGCAGAATCAACGATATAACGTACCCATCAGCCATTTGCAACTGGATGCTGGTGCGTGGCTGTGATCTGACCTATTGGCAGAAACTCTACATTCTCATAGACCTACGTCAAAAAAAATTTTCTCGAGTTGCAACAATGATCACTCTGCAATCTGAAAACATACTGAAGTAATATATATACTGGGAATAAAAATAACCTGGAGGTGGCAGCAAGGGTTTCTTAAAATAGGGTATCAGGAAACATGACAGAGTTCTTAACAGCTAAGGTTAAATGACTGGTGATGAACAACACTGACTCAGTACTTCTACGGCCACTGTCATTTCTTACTATAGCGGGCTCTAAAACACGATCTACTACGCTTCAAGAATTAAAAAGTATCTATTTGGTTTCCATAACGTCCAGAAAAATTAACACACTGTTAATGCCATTTAAAATGTACGTTTTGTTTGTTTTACACCTTCTATAGATATTAGAGTAAAAGACCTTGATGACCTGCATATGAATTACTAGACAATGAAAAGAAATGGAGCATGTATCAGTAAACTCACAACTGTTATTACATCTTGGTTCCAAGTCCTCAATAATAGCTCGTTTCTTCTGTAGCTCATTGTTAGCTTCATGGAGCTTCTCACTGTTACAAACCACAAAAGCATATATTGTTTTCTCAATATTCTTACTGTGTCTGAATGAAAATTACGTGGCAGAAAATACCCCTCAGACAGTCAGCATGATTGACTTTTGGCTGTAGGGTTCGAGGAGAAATGACAGGTGGATCAATGCCACCATGCAAATGTTTGTAAAATAAACAAAAAAAGTGTTATGGTATTTGAATAATTGTAACAACAAACAGCTTCATTCTCAGCCCAGAATTATAAACCTATTTTAGAACTTACAGTAAATTGTACAACGCATGCTTGCAATGAACACTGGTAACAGAGATTACATTAAGGAAGCCTGGCTTAACCCCTATGCAACAGAAACTACACATATTTTGGTAAGCTAGGTAATAAGTGAACAAGGCTACTCGTTTAGTAAACTGCAAAATTAAAAGCAGAACAAAATTGAAACACTAACTAAAACGCTATCTTTTATGCCACAATATATACTACAAGGTAAAAAGGTAAATTTGGTTTACATCTAAATAGTTTCCTCAGAGCAAAATGAGTTATTCCTCTGGAATAAGGATTTACATGACATTAAGTAAAGTTTTCTAACCACCACAAAACGATGGTTCGTTCACAGCTCCTTCTACTTGGGTAAAGGTTTTCTCTAAAAGAAAATAACAAATAACAAATCCCCTGATATTCCTGTACTGTCTACATTTCTCTTTATATATATATATATATATGTATATATATATATATCTTCTAGATGTATTATTGAGTGTCTGCCCTCCCACTGCTGTCAATGCTTAAGCATCTGCTTCCATACGGAAAAACAAATCATTTCATATGGTAAACAAAGACAGACAGACAAAATACTTACAGATGTTCTTCTAGTTTCTTTTTCAGAAGAACTGACTAAAACAGAAAGTTAAATGTGTCATTTTAATACACTGTGGAGCTTTAATATGATCTCAGTTAATTTAAACATATAATTTTGACAACAGTAATCAAAATTCAACTCTTTTACTTCACTCAGTTCTAGATCATAATTAAGAGCCCTAGATCATAATTAAAAGCCATCCTCTGTGGTAGCTATTCTTCCTTTGATAGCTAGGTAACTTTCCTGAAATTAGAATGCTTTATAAATTTACAAATATTTTCCTGGGAACCGGATCAGTTCCCAGGAAAGACTGTAAATGACAAAATTCTATGGCAGTTGTTTTCATGTCTTCAGGATTCAGTACTTCTGTAGATTAGACTCAACAAATGTATTGGAAATTAGAAAGTGCAATAAAATTTGCTGGAAGAGCTGTCCTACCAATGTAGCAAAGCAATGTGCACAGAGACTTACTTGAAGGAAGTTCCTGTCCTCATAGAAATTAGCAGGAGTAGGGTGTCACTGACTGGAGCATGGCAGAAATGTTAGTCTCAACTGCTCTACTTTCCCTGTTTCCTCCTTTAGTGTTTGTTTACAGGCACGTAAATATCATACAACTTACAGTGTTCCACTTTTTGGTTAAATCACATTTGGATAAGCTCTTTAAATATAATCTTCAAAGAAAATTTTAGTTTAATCCTAAACTCACTTTGCACACAGTGAGCGTCTTTCAAAAAGCAAAATCCATGTCTATAAACTTAATGTAGTGTTAAGTAAATAGAAAGCCATACTCACAATAGCCTTGAGCAGAAGCCCATGCCAAGAAACAGAGATGACATTAGTACAAAGCAAAACAGCAGCCAACAGAAGAAATATTTAGTTACTCATGAACAGAAAAAGTTAAAGCTATGCGTTTTTTCAAACATGCACGTTTTTCTCCTCTGTTCTCATCAGCAGTTTCATCCTGTAACATTTTCTAAAACGTTTCACTAAAAACAAAGATATAACAATAGGAAAAAAGCACATTGGTAAATCATTTATTGAAACCATGAATTCAAAGGAGAGCAAGTGCTGTTTTGAAAAGTCATTTTAAAACAAAAGTCACACTAGTAACAAAACGGAAGAAAATACGCAGTCCACGGGGCTACAACCAACATGAGGAGATGCATAGATTTTGGTGGAGTGATTGTGAATCGTGGTATTTTCACACGGATTAAATACAAACGCAGACTATTTAAGTCAGAGACAGCCTTTTTGTTTTGTTTTTATCCAGTACCAATCACAGTGGGGCTCTAGCATGTGACTGATGCTCCAAAATGCTACCACAATACAAGATAAAAATCAAAGCGACTTCACTGCTTTTCCTGCCAATACTCTTCCAACACCGGGTCAAACATACAGCCAATTTGAGTGTGCAGCCCCCCCAAAAGCCTTTAGCTTTGTTGTAGCATAAATACTTCAAAATACTGTCTTTGATCACATTCTTGTGTCATGCCCTTTGATTACTTCAAAGCTGCATTTTCTTACTGCACTATAAAGAGGCAGCGGAGAGCAGGAAAAGTACACCAATGGGACTCCACTGACTTCAGAGACACAAAAATTTAGAGCAGCTAAGGATCTGAAGGTTTTGGCCATTTGGCTTTCTCTTTTCCAGCCCTCCGAAGAACGGCAGCGATACCACCTCTTCCATACCGATAAATGGTTGTATGCATCTTTCTGTCCAACAGAGTGTTTAAATCCACAAGGTCACTTACGCGTGATCCCTTAAGGGACTATTTATTGATTTAGTTAAGGAAGGAAAAGGTTGGCTGCAGTGCCATTTTCCTAGGGATTTTAAGAAAGTGAAAAGTGACCTCAGCTTTTGGTTTGGGGCTTTGCATTGCACTCGGGCTTATTTCAGTAGGGACATGAATGACCCCTTGCCAAAACTGTTTCCACTGGCATATGCTCATGTTAGTTGCATACTACCAGGACTTCTCCCTTCCATATAGACAGATCAAATGTTCTCATGGACAAGAAACCAACAAAGATTCACAGTGCAAACAATTTAAAGAAATGGGACAGAGTTTACCCAGGTAAAAGATAAGGCAAAAGGTGCTTTCAATGTCCTATGGTCATATTCTGTCCTTTAACGAAGTCAGGCTCCTTAGGGCACAGATCCTGTGACTTACACACACACTTTACCCACACAAACATCCTGCCTATGCATGTAGCAAGATACATAAATTCAAAGAAATAACAGTGAATTACTTTAAAAACAGGCTTTTATTTATTTATTTTTTTTTAAAGTCATAGCCTCAGAGTCAGATTTCTGGACCTTTTGTGCATAACAACTAATTCCTATAGAAGCTGTTCTTGAACAGGAAGAATATAGCTTAAAAACAAACAAACAAATAAAATTAAAAGTTTTATCTAATTTTGAGCTAGCTTCACACTTAACTTTATTCAAAGGTTCTGTTCATTTATAATAAAAGAACATTTCTATAATAAAACTGTAAAAACTAGCAAGCATAAAACAGCTACTTTGCTTTTTTCTTGCAAATGTTAAACAATTCCACTTATGAAACCCCAGAAAAAATATTTATCGGGTGATTTTAGAAAATAGATATCCTCTCCAATATTTATTTGCTATCTTTCCCATATATCAAAAAAAAAAGAGGGAAAAAAGACTTTTTGCTGGAAATTTATTGCATGCTTACGCACATTAAAGAAAGAGGTTTATAACCTTTTAGGGGGGACAAATTTTGGTTTTGCTCTGCATATTAAGGCCAAGCTCTGTCCTGAGGTTGGGCTAAATGAACGGGATGTGAGAAACTACTGCACGTGACATCTCAAAACTGGTGGATGTGACAGGTAACAGCGTGAGAAGCAAACGAAAGTTACAGACAGCAGCCACGAGGGATGGCCAGATTTCACAGGCAGCTAAGAGTTACGCGCGAAGTGACTGAACTTCCTAGGTAACTGTGAACAGACACAGAGAGTATCTGGGAACTTTCAGGGAACGGATGCTAACCAAATCCACAGGACCTAGTAACTGTGTATCAGTAATAACATATAAAGCCAACATTGCCAACGTAACCGTGGGAGATACCAGCTTTGGGTGCAGATGCATTTAGACTGGGTCCAATAGGGGAAGACATACTTAAGGTTGGATTGTTCGTTTGGGAAGGTAGTAGGGCCAAGAAAGGGAGAACAAGGATGGAGAAAGGGAGAGTCAGGAAATGGGGACAGGGATAATAAGGTATACAAATGATGTCACCAAGGCTGTTCAGGGCTACCTGCTGAACAGTCCTGCACCTGATCACTGCATCCTAGAGATGGACAATGCATCAAACCTGCTCTTCTGCCCATATCATCCGTAACTGACTCAATTCTGTCGTCGGGAGTCGACAGAATCGTTGGGGGCAGCCTCTCCCTGCAACACCCAGGATGGACTAAGCACGCATCCCAACATGATGTGTCAGTACCCACTCCAGACCTAACTTTGGCTTCCTAACTCCTTCAACTTCAGTACAGAAACTAAAACAGCTTCCCCATTTGGGTCTTGGCAAGCACTATAAGTACTTAATTTCCAGCGGTACTTCCTGGGCTGAGATATGCTTTTTGTGCAATCTTAAAAACTATTTCAACATAGAAAATAAATAAATAAAACAACTCCCTCCCACCCCTGCCAAACCCTCATCACACCCTTCTGGACTGAATACAAAAGGAAACTTCAGGTTTCCAGGCTGATCATGCTTCCATTGTAAATGTACCAAAATAAGAATTTTATTGCACTGTTTTGGAAAGTTGAGAACTGGAAGAAACATACTCGAAGTTATCAGTGAACTGCATGCTATGTCCTTCCTTATCCTTTTACCCATGTTTCTAAAGGATTGTTCTTTTTCTAAGGATAGCTTAAGGATAACACAGGATGAACCAACACAACTCAGTGTGCCCTCAAAGCTGGGTTTAACTTTGAGGCTGGCCCTGCTTTGTGTGTGGATGAGTTGTCCATACCTCCAGAGGTCTCTCCAACCTTAAGTATTCTGTGATGCTACGCTTCTGCTTCTGTAAGAGTAAGTGCAGACCTATACACCAAACTCTACAAGATAGGCCATGGTCAGACCTACACAGAAGCCAGGAATGCAGCTCTCACACCATAAACTTTTGCTCTGCTTCAGCAGGCCTGCCTCATACACGCAACAAGTCGTGCAACTCCACGGGGTCGTGATGGGTTGTATTCTGCTGTTAGCAGAACTACCTCAGATTATGCCTACACAGGCTGTAACCAACCTCACTGAGCGCACTGCAAGACATAACCTAAACTGCTGTCCAAACCAAAGCCTCCAAAAGGGAGGGAATTAAAACTGTAATAAATAAAGCTGTGTTTACACACTTAGGATCTGAGAATAATTTTCACATTCTTACTCACCCTGATAAATTTGAAATGACCTATAATCAAGACACCAAAGAATATCTTAGACTCACATAATAGTATGGACCTTTTTAAAAATGATTTCTAAGTTACTTCGAAAAATATTCTCACTGGAGCCCTACAAGGAGGTTTACTTTCATATAGTTTAATCTAGGAATGAAAAGGATAAATTAAATTAAATTAAATACACTCTTAAACGAAAATAAGCAGCTAACAAAAACTTTTATTGTTTCATCCAAATTAGTTAAAATAAAAACACAAAAATAGAAAGCAATATACTACAACCTGTTGCCAATTAACAAGGAAATGCAATCAGACTGTGAACGTACAGCGTGGATGCACCTTCCCCCAAATCACCACTTCCAAGAAAGTTCTAGAGCTGCTTCTCTCAAATGCATGAAATAGCAAAAGCAATTTTTGAGTGGAAGACTGAAAGTTGTTTTTCAACACTAACTCTGCCACAGTCTATATTTTCATATTTAGAATATGTTACACTAAGGGATCCATCACTTGACGTTTTTAGTTTTGACTTGCATGCTTCTTGCATTAATACATTTATATCAGCAATTAGGGGGCTTCCATTGGCAGGAAAGGCTTTTACTTCCATCAAGAAAAAGTAAAACAAAAGTAACTTAAGATAATTTATTCTAACATGGAGAATTAATATGTTTGTAATTCCCTGTAGAAGTCTCTGTTATAGTAAAGGAATTATAATAATGCTGAACTCCCTGCTGGAAAGTCATATTGAATCAAATGAAACCTATTTGATTCCTTCTCTACATAGGACATTTTTATATATATATATATATTTTTATGACAAATGTCTTATGTCACATGTCTTATTTAGACAAATATAATTCAATGTTAAGGCCCTAATAGTGAATATGGAAAACTATTGGAAATCTCCTTCTCCATATTTCTTCACAACAAGCAGAAAGTGTTACATAAAGCGGAATGTTTGAATAATGATAACTACCTGAATGCAAGTTTGATGCACATTTCTACTTACATCTTCAGCTTTTGAACCTTGATCCTGCAAAGATTTTTGTAGTTCTTCAACCTGGGATTGTACTTCTAGAAGTCTCTGATTTACCAACCTAAAAAACAGATATCATCCCATTTTTCAGAAAAAAAAAAAAAAAAAAAACAGCCGCAAGATAAATCCTGAGACTTTCAGAACCATCTTTTCAGGTAATCTATATAAGATATGGAACTCTGTTTTATTCACTGAAAATTTACCACAGTAGTTAAAGCATGCAGCAGTTTCAGGGATAATAGAGTGTAGTCTCCCAGAATATTCTGAAACTTTTCCAAGACAACTAAGGTAGATGTAGGTATGGCAAGAAATTACTTCTACATAGATGCAACAGAAATTTCTACTAGCTTATTGCTTTTACACAACCACAGAATCACAGAAATTCACAGGCTGGGAGGGACCACTGAGGGTCATCTAGTCCACCACCTACTAAAACATGTCCAGCTAGAGCAGGTTGCTCAGAACCGTGTCCAGTCAAGGCTTGAGAGGAGGGCCTCTCTTCCAGCAGCTGGACACCCTTCTGGGGAATTTTTTTTTCCTCTTATGTTCAGTCAGAATTTTCCATGCTCCAGCTTATGTCTTCTGCCTCCTGTCCTTCCAGTATCCATCTCAGAGGAGTCTGGCTCTGTCTTCTTTACACCTTCCTATTCTTGTCTCTTCTTAAGGCCAAATCCAGTTCTCTCAGCTTCTTCCTGCATGTCACATGCTCCAGAATTTCATTATCTTAGTAGCCTTCTGCTGGACTTACTTCAGTATGTTAATCCTGTCTTGTACTGGGGAGCCCAAAACCGCATGCTGCATCCAGATGCAGTCTCACAAGCACTGACAAGAGGGAAAGAATCACTTCCCTCCAACAGCTGTCTGGGGCTACAGGGCTCCTGGCTGACACACTCCCATTCGCTGCCCACCAGGACTCCCAGGGCTTTTGCCACGGAGCGGCTTCCCACCTGCTGGCCCCAGCCTGCACCATTGCTGGGCTCCTTCCACCCACGAGAAGGGCTTGACATTTGCCTATGCTGAGCTCCAGGATGTTCCTGTCAGTCCATTTCTCAGACTGTTGAGGCCCCTCTGAATAGCAGCTCTCCCTGTGAGCATATTGACCACTGCCACGGCCTGGTATCATCCTCAAACTTGCAGAGGATGCACTCCCTCCCATCATTCAAGTTGGTAATAAACATGAGGTACAGTAACAATCCTGCTGTTGACTCCTGAGGAATCAGCTGCCATTTGGACATTGTACCGCTGACGACGACCCTTTAAGCCCAAAAGTCCAACCGATTTCTCACCCATCTTACATCCACTTATTCAGTCCATAGCTGACCATTTCAGCTATAAAGATACCACGGTGGACCACGCCAAAGGCCTCACCAAAGCTAAGGTAAGCAACATCCACTGCTCTCCCCTTCTTCACACAGCCAGTCATCTCATTGTAGAAGACAAACAGGTTAGTCGGGTTTGATTTGCCTTGGGTAAATCTATGTTGGCTGTTTCCAATTACCTTCTTGTCCTTCAAAAAGATTCCAGGAGAATCTGCCTCATGAGCTTCCCAGGGACTAAGATGAGGCTGACCATCTTAGTCAGCCTCGTCAGACTACCAGTCTGTAGTTCCCCGGACCCTCTTTCTTGGCCTTCCTGAAAGTGAGTGTGGCATTTGCCTTTTTTCAGGCATCTGGAACCTTTCCTAATCACCATGACCTTTCAAAAATGATACACAGCAAGCCTTGCAATGATAACAGCCAGATCCCTTAGCACCCTAGAACGCTTCCTATCTGGTCCCATAGACATATATATACCCACTGGCTTGAGTACTCCTTAACTGTATCTTCCTTTATAGCAGGTAAAGCTCCATTCTCATAGACTCGGTCAATACGCTCTGTGACCCGAGAGGACAGACATTTCCAGTGAAAACTGAGACCAAAAAAAAAAAGCACTGAACCTCCGCCTTTCCCATATCCTTTGTCACTAGGTCCCTGTTTGATTAAGCACTGGATCCACTTTTTCCTTTCCTTTTGCTGCCAAAGTACTTACAGAACCAATCAAATCCTGTCCTCTCATCTTCCTTCTCCCTTCCACAAAAAAGGATTAGCATAAGGGAAGTTATAAGGTTTCTATATAGGTTAAATCTAAACAGAAAATGAACCATTTTATTCCAGGAGACCCAGTATCTTCAGGTTAAGTGACAAGTCCCAACTCTAATCTTTTAAGAAAATATTAATTTGTTACAACAGTCTTAATATTGTAAGTTAGCTGTATTATAGACTTGAGTTTTGGTACCAGAAGGTCTGAGGATACATTCTAGAGGACACACGGCTGCTTCTGTTTACTGTGTGAGGTGGATTTTTACATCTTTCAGTCTGCCTACCTTCATGGGTTCGACACACATTTATGAACATTAACACTGTCAATTATTGCACAAAAACAGATATACCAGATACACCAGATCCTTCTGCCATTTTAACACAAAACCAGTTTCTTGATGTACTGGAAAACTGCTAGTCACCAGTGCTGTCAAACACGGTAGGATTCCTGCCTGACCATGCCCATGATGCTGATGATCCTTAATTGGGAACTCAGGTACTTTTTTTCAAAGTTGGAGGTGGAAAACCTTTTTTCTGCTTTTGATGAAGCAGCGTGTGTCCAAGTAACTATATTTGTGTCAGCTTGTCTACTGAAAGACCACAAACGGCAGGCTAGCAGCAGCAGATGCCAACCTCTTTCCGACAGTACAGAGAGTAGATAGTACAGCTGCACCCGAACTTACGTGCTGAAACTGTTCTTACTCGTCATAGCATTTTGTAGATGTAGCAAGACAGTTAAAAGCTACTGCCTGCAACAGTGTGAGAATATTCAGAAGTTAAAATCATGAGAAAATTTATATCATCTTGAACTTTCATAAAATACGCATTTTTACAAAAGCTGAATCATCTTGACGGCAGCTCTAATCCCTGTCAAAATACTTCTGAAGAACAAAAAGAGGAAACACAAGAGACGAGGGGAGAATGCACAGGGAACAAATGCATAGTAGGAAGGTATGTGATAGTCTCTTCATTATACTCAGTTTGCAGAAGGAGAATCTGAAGAAATGCATGGTACCTGCTGGGACCCTCTGCATCCTTTCACTTGGAATCCCTTATAGAACTCTTCAGCCCTTCAGGCTCCCGATATTGAAACTGCACTGAAAGGCTAAGTAGCCCAACAGCCTGGCTGAACTATTCTTACAGGGGCTAGTCACTTTAAAAAAAAAACAAAAAAACAGGAGGAACTTTAACCTGACCACAGTCTCCTCCAGTCAGAAGTGTATGGCACTGTTAAAGAGTCATTGGAATAGAGGAGAATATCCCCTTACCTGTTCTCTGTCTCCAGTTCATTCTTCCGTAAATTTGCATCATCAAGCAGGCTCTGCAACAAGGCGATCTTTTCATTGTCAGAACCTTCCTGGTTCAGCTTTAACATCTTATTCTCATGCTGAAGGCGAATGAGTTTCTCCCTAAAAACAGAAATACTATTTGCTAGAAAAAGTACGCTAATTTCTATAAAGAAGAAAACAGTTGACCGCAGGAGGTGTAAAGATAATGTAAAGATCATCTTTACTTCTTTGAGAGAGAAAGGTGAAACAATCGTATCTCTAAGATGCCCAAATTCAGACCTGCTTAGGAGAGATGTAATTGTAGAAAGCACAACAGAAGAAAGTTGCCTGAATGGTCGTATAGATCTCAGACAAACTGGTAAGTACGACAAAGAGATAGGTGTCAAGTATGAAGGGAGGTTGTAATCTCAGTTGTCACTGAACAACTGCATGAACTCGGGCAAGTCACTTCCCCTCTGTTGGCCTGTTTCTCCTCATGTCACTTGACTTGTATATTTAGACCCCAGTTCAACTGACAGCCCACAGAGTGAATCTTGAGTGCCTCTTGAAATTCTCACAAGTCTGCCCCTTTTCTCTGTAAGACAGAAAAAGTCAGCTGAGCAGAAAATCCACTTTGAATACACAGATTCTCCCTTTGCTAATTCAGTCAGTTCAGAGACCTAAGCTCTGTCAACACGGAGATGACAGGAGAGCCGCAGCAGCTATTCCTATGGGTAGGCTGCCTCCTGCAGCCTTCCTACTTCATCAGCAGAAGCAGCAGTCCAGACCTCCAGAGCAGGAAGTACCAGCCTCACAGCAGCCACTGCTACCATCCGCGACTATGAAGTAGACGAGGAGGCCATGTTTAGCAGCTCCAAACAGTCTGCATGAATGTATGCTTCTCTAAAATCCATCTTTAGCTCCTGAAGACGAAGAGACAGTGAATCTCACTGCCGTCATTTACAAGGTGTCATTTAGATATTTAAGGTGTTTAGGGTCCTGTTCTCTCTCTTACAAATCATGTGCAAGGCATCATGCAGTAACTCCGCATGCTAATAATACTGCCTCAAAATAGCACTCTTCTCTGCTGCTCCAGACCAAAATTGAAAGGAATGGCTCTTTGCAGCAGCGTGCAGCAATTCAGTTCTTCCCCATTATCAGCTTGCTAGAGAGAGATCCTTTTACCACTCACAAAAGGACAAGTTTTGACCCCAAACTAAACTTTGCGAGTGTTGAAATAACTGTATCAATATTCGTAGAGAAACACATTTAAAAAAACCCTAAAGAGCTAGCAGATTTCCAAGATGTCGCTGTCCTTTAATGACTTTAATGCAAGTTACAGTGATACCAGGCGTGCTGGTAAGGCTAAACGCAGCCTGCAGCATCTTAAGCCATAGCGATTTCCAGCTCTTTTTCTCCTTCTTTTTAATAGTATATGCCTCTTTTAATGCCATAAAACACATGGAATTTAAATCTCCTCTTCACTTTGACAATTTTAGTGTTTTTCCCTCATACAACACCACTGTTACAAACATTTTTGTCTGTTAACGCGTATATAAGTTGCAGTTATATGAATTCTAAGCAGGAAAAGAGATACAATTTGAGAGGGAAGGGTTTTTTGTTTCTCCTTCTGGAGCACAACAGAAAACTCAGGAGAGGCCAAGTGCATTTTGTCCTAAGCTTGAGGGGTACTGTTGTGTAGAAATCCAAAAGGAGAGAAAATAAACAATAACTGCAGACATTTTCTAATGGTGGAAAAAAGATGAAATTTGTTATTTAGGGACACACTCTAAAGGTTAGGTAAAACAAAGCACGCATCAGCTTACTTGATTTCAGGAGTAACAATTTCTGCTGCTAAACTGTCTGAAGGTTCCTGGCTTCCGAGGGACATCAAACCTGGGTCAGGAAAAGAAAAAGAATTTTAGCAAGAAGATTAGTCATTTTCTTTTAAAAGACTAGAAATAACTTTGTTCTACAAGACTGCAGTTTTAGAGTAATGTTCTTAAGTAAAGGTGAAATGACTCAAAGTCAAGCTATATCAAGAAGGAAAGATAAGCACAACTTCATTTGGAAAACAATCACTATTTCTACCTTCATCCATTCTAGAGAAATAATTTTGTGATGTTTTTCTAATAATTAGTTATTATTAACAATTCTAATAATAAAAGCTACAAAGCTGTTTCCTCATAACACATGGAAATAAATTGCAATACATGAAAAAACTGCATGTACACGTCAGAAAAGTTGTACAATTTTCTCTGGAGAGAGACTGCACATGACCACACAGAAACCAAATCCAGAAACATGTTCTGAAAATATCACACGGGAGAGGAGACTAAGCATGACAAATTTCAGTCCATCAGAAACTTTAAAGCGTTCTCAAATGCTTGCAAAGTTATGAATAAGCAGAAGCAGTTGAGCAAGCAAGCTAAGCTCAGCTGCGTTCTCCTTTCAACACAGGCATACTAAATGCACACGAGAAGACCTCTGTGAACTTTAGAAAAGATTCATTTAATCTCCTTATTTGTCCTTTACCTGAAGTGGTGAGTTGACCTTCCTGCGCTTGTACACATCGGAGTTCTTCAATAGTTTCTTTCAAAGAATCTCTTTCTGTTCTTAACCTCTGAGCAATTGGAAAGAGAATTAGTATTACTCTTGGCACTACAGATCCTTAAAATTAGGCAAGATGCCAGAAGGCACAGCATCAGCACTTAGGAGGAATTTATACACAAATCAAGAGATGATTTTCAAATCAAGGCATCTGAACCTATTCCATAATAGAATAAAGATCAAATACTCCCTAGGAGTACTTGATTCCTTGAGATATCGGGCTATAAGCTACCAAAATCAAGACATCAGTGACACAAAGCGCTGGTGCCAGGGAATAAATGGCATCTATGGGGACCACTCAGCCATCCTCCTTTTTCCCTCACAAGGGGTTGGTTCCAAGGGAAAGGGAAGGGAGATAAGAGACTATAGACTACTTTTCCCTCCTGAAAAAAACAAGATTCAGCCAAGAGGAAGCCAGGAAGGTACACAGTCAACAGAACAAACAGATAGCATTAACTTTACTTTGTCTCTCTTTCAACAATGCAAATCTAAGAAGCAGTTCCACCTCCCCCCTCCTGATGCGTGCCAACTGGCCTTGCTATTCATAAGCAGGTCAGATATGGAAGAAAATCAGTTGCGTGAGGCTCACTCCAAAGAGAACTGAAGAACATTATTGGACCATACTGGAAGCTAGATAGATGTGCTCTTCAGCAGCGTAAGGCCCATACGCTCCCATTTGGCAGAAGTTCCCCTTCGGCAAAATACGAGAAACTACAGGAAGCTTCGAGTAGTTCAAAAGGTTCTCAAGACTCAAATATGAGAGGAGAGAATGACAATTTAAGAGGCAAGTTGTAGGTTGCTCCAAAAATCAGGATGTGTCCAATGTCACTAAAAAGTATGGACAGACCTCAGCTCTCTGAAGGTGCCGAGTTGTATTGGCTGGTGGCTTCTTGCATCTGATCTTGTGAACAGTTTGATTCAGACATACGTGAGCTTAAATGAATCCAGGACTTGGGATTACTTTGGCAAAGAATATTTTGGTGAGTTGGGACAGAGGCGCGTCTCTTGGATTTTTGAAGCCCGTAAGTTGGACACTGGTTCAACTGCTGGAACAATCAGGATAAAGCAGGCATTCAGTCTGCACAGAAAGCCATCTCACAAACCCCGCGTATTACAAAACTGGTTTTAGCACTGCAATAAAAATAGCCACTCAGCAGAAGTGCTCCAAAATTCAGCTGCTGAAAGCAAGGATCCTACAGCCTGATACTATCTGTCAGAAAACAACAAGTTGATTACTCAAATGCCAGAACATTTCAAGGAACAGAGGAAGCTCTAGGGCTTCTTTTGGACGCCGCATAAAAAGTCAACTCACCCAATCGTGTTAGTATTTATCAGTCAACACACCAAACCAGATAGCCAAAGATATCAGACACTTGCTACGGCACTTTGCCAAAACAAACACAAGGACAAAAAATGGCTTTAGTAGCTGCCTCCGGAATATAATTCACAGGATACCACTACATAACTTTCAACCCAATATAAGCAATATTAATAATACATTAGAACGTGTCAATAGGGGAAGAGAAAGAATAGGAAATACAGGAGGAGAATTATTAACACAAATGCTGAGAGACTCCTTCAACTACAGTCTAATTCTCAGAGGAGCCTAACCATTCAAAAAGATGTATTGACATCAACCTCTGCCACAAAAAACACACCACTTGCCAGGTGACAAAACAGAAGCCTACAGCCAGCCACAATGGCCTGAAATTCAGATCCTTTGTGCAAGTTGAAATGGTCCACCAAGCAACAGGTAAGCCACAAACACAACCTTACCATTGTCAAACATAAACTGGAGAAACAAACTTTAAATAAAGAGCAGAGCAGGAAAGAAAATCAAAGCACAATATGATGAACACAACTACTATGAGCATTCCACTCTGAACTGAAGGGGAAAAGGAAGTGATGTCAAGGACAGGTATCCATATTAGTCTGTCAATTTAATAAAACACGGAAATCAAAGACCAATGAACAGAGCACAACCAAGAATTTTCAGTTCAAATGCTATCTAAGTTCAAGAGCTGGAAATTTAGGAAAAGACTGGACAGGAAGATATGTTCAGGGAAACGCCTACAAAGATTCTGCCTGATGGACAGATACACTTATACCTTTAACAAGCCTGAGAAATTGGTAACTGAAAGTGCTGGGGATGTTTTTTGAGCTGTTTTGAATCACTGACATATAGATTCCTAAGAAAGTCAGATGGAAGCAAACTGGTGAGAAACAAGAGTATTCAAGAAAAACCTGAAGGATCAGTCTTGGCAAGAGAAGATCGAGCAGACAAGCTCAAAATCACTAGCAGCATATGACAGAGATGACCCATCCTGTGTATATGTTAGCACTAGACGATAGATCAATGAGGACCTGTCATAAAAGAAGGCAGGACTGCAACAGAAGATGTGTCCTTCTACGAGATTCCTAAACTTCTTGCTACAGCAGTCATGACTCCACAAAGAGAAACACGTTATGTGATGTGTCAAAGAGTGTTACTTGGAAAAAGATCGAGTTTAGTTCTAGGGCAATACTGCAAAAACCCTACTTTTAAGTCGTTTTTCAGAAAATACCAAAATCACCCTTGGCATTTATTAACCTTCTCATGGTGAATGGCCAAGAAACAATTCCAGATACTACGTATGAGTGCTTTTCTTTTTAAAAACACGTTGCATATGTTTTCGTACAGTCACCTTTATTCTCTCTTGTACTGTCCCTAGGTTTAAAAAAGATTTTGAAAACAAACATCAGAAAATTAAGTGAAAAAGACTTCCCAATTTAAAAGCTTGCTTTTAAATTTCCAAGCTTGCTGCGGAAAACTGATTTTGATTAGCACAATTCTGTGTAATAAAGGACATAAAGTTGTTTTTACTACTACCAAACAAAACATCTTGACACTTACATCTTTTTCTTTTTGGAGGCTGTCTACTTTTTCTTTCAGCCGTTTGCATTCATAATCTAATTTATCAGCTTTCTTGGATTCTTCAGATAATCTGTTTTGTAGTTCAACTGCCTGCGAGAACAAGAATCAATAATATGTCTGCAAATATTCATATTCAAACAAAGTAGTCAAGACAAAGAAGTCAGTTACCATGCACCACAAGACATGTTTAAACCAAGTGAAATATTTACCTATAGGACATACTAAAAACTGCTTTCATCAGTTGTTCTGTGTTTCAGCCACCATAGTATTTAAATGTTAGGTCTTACCACAAATAAAAGCAGCAAAAACCATAATGTATTTCAGTATATCTAAAAAATAAAAAAATTAAACCCAAGCATGGTCTACAGAGAAAAGTATATAACTCTACAGACCAAAGAGCCTAGGAAAAGCAGAATAATCCTCCTGCTTTCTGAGAAGCCTAGGAAAAAGAGAAGCCTCTGAAGAAATCAAATGCTCTATGCCTTTTGCCATCTCTGTTTCACAAGCCTCGCTCAGAATTCAACCACCCTTTTATGTGACCAGGTAATTTTTCTTGAGCTGAAATTTTCTTAATTTTTTAATATACTAATTTGAAGATTCAGCCATAGACACATAATCTGTTTTCTTTACTTCAAAAGAAAATACGCTGCTAATAAAGTCTCATATACTCTCAAGCCATAGATTAGCAAAGAGCTTTTAAACTTAGAACAGGAAAAATCTGAAAGGCTAGCAGAAATGCTCAGTGAATGATCAGTGAACAATCAGGCTAATCAGAAAAGTTTCGCCTTTTCACACCTCTCAGACTTTACTGAAGTTCTAGAACTGAGCTTTTGCTAGTAACGTTCATAATGCAGAGAGCATGGAAGCAAGTAAGCTGACCAAAGACTGGCTGCAAATAAGTAAGCTGAAAGAAGACTCAGCTAAAGATGTTCAGCTTCTTCTGGAGTAATACACAAGAAGGCTTTTTTTATGGCTTTCTTCTGGATTCCAGAGAAACTGATTAAATTAAACTGGGAAGCAAAGCAGTTGCCATACCTACGTTAAGGCTGCCAGGCATGTTCTAGTAATCTTTCATTTTCAATACATATAGCTACAGTAAAGTAACTGCCAGACCTGATTTTCTGCATAGCTTTAGTCTTACAATGAAGGACTTTGCTGCTCTTGTTCTTAAATTAAAAGCTGAGTATGGGATGGGGGGCAGGGAGAGTGGAGGAGAGCCTACCGTTTCTGCAATTATCAGAAAAATAACCCAAATGTTAGAGTTGAAAACATGTAGCTTCTTAGCTATGACACCCTTCACTGGGGCTTCCGGAATAACTACAGACACACAAAAACGCAGGCTTTCAACTGTGACTGTGCCCCCCACTTGTAAAATGGGTGTAATCCCACCTCACATGGAAACAAATGCATTAATGTTTGTAATCACTCACAGTAGGATAATGGCACACAGAAAATAGCAGGAGGAAGTAAACAGTCTTGAGTCAGAATTTGGGCAGTGCATAGGAAGACATTCAGCTACATATTCATGCAGAAAAAAAAGAAATAACGAACAGCCATCACATTTCCTGAGCAATATCTGACATGTGGAATGATTAAAGCAGGGATCTTGTGGGAAAGAAAAGTAGGACATACTGTTAAAAATATATCAGAATGCACATGCACAAAGGGGCTGAATTAAGATTACACAATACCATTCCTGGACTCTTCACATTTCAATTTTTCAAGTTGCAACAACAGTTTTGTAAGAAAATACTTATACTCACTTTCAAAAGAGCGAATAAAAAACTCCTAAATAAATGCCATTATATCTCCCAGCACCCTCAACCACTGCTACCCTCATCCCACAAAAACTGCTGGCTGGGGTAAATACAGTAATTTCCTCACAGGTCACTAGAGCAGTTTCAACCAAGCAATTTCATCTACAGAGCACAGAGGATCTAAGCCAAAGTAGCAACTCGTCTGATAACATGACAGATTTCACTACTGGGGCACGCTAGTGCTCAACGGTATAGTATCAGCATCCTTATACCTGCCTTAATTCTTATCATACTACAGGATTCTCAGAAACTAACTTTATGACATTTCACATTCACGCTGTTCTCACATGCGTGCAGCCTCATAACGAGCCCAGCCTGACAAACCTTGAAGGTAAACTGACTCTGTGTGTTCATTCTGAGGTAGCGTAGTAAGGTGAAGGAAACTTGCATCTACCAGGTGAAACATCTGATTTTTAGTTCAGTCTCAGCTAGGGGTACAGTTTTCATCTCTGCTTGTACATACATATCAACAGCTCCCCTGATGTGAAATCTCATCCATAAAACCCAGGGAACGAGGGAGAAAGGTTTGCTGCTGGACAGCCGAAGAATAAATAATAGGGCTGCCCTTTCCAAAAGCCTTACCATCAGTGAAATAAGAGCAACTGGATGCAGATGTCGAGGTTATACAGCTATAACACACGCTCTGCTGTTTAAAGGAGAGAAGTTTGCTACAACCAAACACGATACTACTGGTGCGTGAAAGGCCACTGCCTTCTACCTTTACTTTTCCCTTTGACTATTTCAGCCTTTTTCTTGTCCAGGATTTTTTCTTTTTTTCTCCCCCCTACCCGAGTGGAGTCATTTGGGACTGTATTCCCAATTAGCTCAGGGACCCTGAAACTAATTGCTCTGGCTACTAAAGACAGCCACTTGCAGGGAAACGGCTCTGAAGTTTGAGGAACACACGTTTCTCCAAGGCTTGCAATGTTGTTAGTTGTTGCTTTCGTATCTTTATTCTGCTGTTAAGTGGACGTACAGGGAAGCCTGTAGCATGACCATTCGAGGTTATGAAAAGGCAAGCTACAGAGTGGGCACTGTTTACATTAATAAATCAGGCTTCAGCTGGCCTTGCAACAAAAATCCCACAGTGAGGTCAACTCAATGTAGTGCAGAAGCAGAGAGAAGATAAGAATGTCTTCCACTTTTACAGGAATATGATTACGTGACTCTTGGATAAGCAGGAAAATAAACATACGCTCATTCCAGAGCATGCTGGTGATACATTTGGTATTCTTCTGGGTGCATATAAAAGAACAAAAATGATAAACATCCTCCCCTCTTTATATCTTCTGGACAAAGCTGGACAAATTCAGACATATTAGATAAATTAGAACCTTAAAAAAAAGAGGGAGGGAAAAAAAAAAGAAGAGAGAGAGAGGTTACTTAACCACTGGAATAACTTACCGTGGCTATGGCAGATCCCCTACCAGTGGAAATTAAGTGAAGCATGAATGCTTTTTCTGAAAGACAATGTTCTGTATCAAGCTGCACTACTGAACGTGAGTTGGGAATAATTTTAGCAAACACAACTTGAAATCAGCTAATTTTTGAAAAGTAAGAAATACTGCTTATTGGCAAAGTAAAGTAGGCTTGTAATCATGTGGGAAAGGAACAGAAAAGAAGTATCTACAAAACAAACAACTCTCCCAAATACAAGAAGCTGCTTATTTTGTTTTTACTTTGAGGTGTTAGCCATGCAGTAAAGAGGAAACGCCGAGCAATACAGACAGTTGTTTCACTAGTTACGTCTGTTCTCACCTGTCTCTTGTATGTCTCCAGCTGACTGCGTGCTGCATTTGCCTTCCTTAGTTCTTCCTCCAGGCTCACTGTATTTTGCATGTACATTGTATTCTTCTCTTCTAAGAGTTTCACTTGCCGTCGCAAATCACCCAGGTCTTCCAATTTCTTTTTGTATGATTCTACTTGACTTTCTAACTTGGCCACTTTATCAGAAGAATGCCTGGAGGGACAGATTTGTATCAAATTTGTACTTGGAAACGTAACAAAACCATACGTCCTGAAGCTTCCTCCATATTATGACTGAACGCAAAAGACATTCTGAGACATCAAGGGGAGCACAAGAAAACAATCATATCCTCACATTACTACATGTCTTGGCTTAAGTTGTCGGCTCCCTCCTATCACCATCTGTCAACTAAAAGTGCTGCTGTTGGAAATGCTTTTAGACAATACCATTCTTTCTAACACATCCTCATTTTCTGCTTCCAATATTAACTTACAGTAACAGTTAAAAACTCCTACTCTCCTATCCATTTCTTCCTAATTCTAAACCCATCCTCAGAACCCTACGATTTACCAGGGTAAAGAGTAACATTTTTTGCCCTTCCCTTTGTTTCAACAATAAGCAGGGATAAAAATCACAGTTATCCATCTCCTGGGCAGTCTATGCTTGGCCACAAAGTAGTACTGTGGCAGTTTTGGAGCCTGACTCCTTTTGACAAAAATGTAACACAGGGTTCAATTTATAATATATTCAGGCAATATATTCTCAATCGACCATACGTTGCTTTAAATTATATCCAATTCTAAACTATTCATAGCTTGATTTAAAGCATACATCCTTAGAAAAAATCCTGTGTTTGGAAAACTTAGAGAGAAAAAATAATAAAAATCCAAGGAAGGCTAAGGAAGAAAGAATCCCCACAGCCATACCTGAAAGTGGAACACTAGAGAAAGAGTCCTTTTTGTGCTTATTGCTCTGAGGCTGGATGACTTGAATACATCTGTAACTACCATTTTGATGGCCACAGTACATTTTAGTGCTTGCTTAGAAATTTTTATATTAAAATTATTTTAACACAAGTTTACGAAGACTAATTATATGAATTATATGGATTCAAAGTTAATACATTTAAAAAACGGTTAGTGGAACACAGTTTACCTGAGTACATCTATCTCGTCCTTCAAGGACTGAGCCTCCTCTGCCAATGTAGTAAGCTCTTCTGTCTGTTGTCTCAATTCAGCAATTTCCTTTTCTAGTTCTTCACAGCGTATTCGATAGTCATCTTTGGCAGCTTCTAATCTGTAGAAATGAAGTAAAACAGAAAGCAATTTCTCAACTTGAGCTACTGTCAAGTAATGGAAAGACAAATCCTAGCTTTTTCTGTGGTAGTTATTTTTCACAGAGGCAAGAAATTTCAGCAGAAATTGTCACCCTTTTTTGTCTGGGGTATATGGAGTTTGCACATAAAATCTTTACCCTACAGTTCTGTTCAGCTGGCGAACTCTTTTACACCTTCAGTCATATACACCTGATTGTCAGATGTTCTAAATGATGTAGAGCTCTGATTTTTTTTTTTGATTTTTTTTTTTTTTTTTTTTAGAATCTGTGCCTGTTCAGCATCTCTGAAGAACCAAGCCATTCATTTAGCTATCTGCATTTTGACTAGCCTTTAAAGAATGAAGACCAAATTTCTGCAATGAAGAACTCACGTACGATGTACATAGGGAAAGCTGTATTAATCTGGCAGTGAGCAAAGGGAATAACGAAGAGAAACTTCAGCACAACATTTTTGAATGAATGGAAGAGGACATAAGCTGGCAACATAAAGTGTCACTGTGATTTTGATCTGAAATTAAAATAAAGACATCTAAAAAAGGAGATATAGTCAATAAAAAAGTACTGTAACTTGGTTTAGGGAGTCCAATAAGAATTTACAAGAATGGAGAGAAGAAGCGATCAACGGGACATTTAAACCAAGTATAACAAAAGTTTTGATCTCGACAGAGCAGAACTGTTGAAGGATACAAAGAGGGAAGACAGGGAAAACAACTGCTGCACAACACTGCACATCACTGAAGTCTATGTACTTCCTGTTTGGCCTACCAGAGCTAGAGAAATAACAACACAGGCAAGTTAATGATACCATACATTAAGAATGTAGATAAAAGAGATACAGGAGCATTGAAAGACAGACCTCACGTACAAGTGAGAAGGAGTTAGAAAAAACTCCAGAGCCTGGAACTAGAGTACCAGGCAGTGCAGAAATTGAAGGCACGGTGAAAATCTGTTCAGTACGAATAGAAACCGGTAGGAAGACTGGGGTAGGGATTGTTCCAAAGAACGGGGATGACTAAGAAGAGTTAAAAGGGTAAGCTATAGGAACATTACTGTTTCTTTACAGCGTAGACGTATACAAAAGAAAGACAACAGATAGGTTCAGTGTTTCTCTTGCACACCAGCTACTTTCTCAGGAAACTGAAGGGAGAGCGTGTGTCTGAACGCAGAGGAAAGAGGCCTGGCATGAGAGAGTGGAAAAAAGGTAAAATACAGGAACAAAAGGAAAGAGCAAGTTATACGACCGCTGACAGAAAAACTGGAGAAGGTCATGGGAAGAGGACAGAAAAAAGAAGAAAAAGCAGAAGTGTAGCAACCTACCATAGCGTCACAGTCACAAAGGAGGATGAAAAGTATAGGAACAAGAACGAGAAGATGATGGTGAAGGGACCAGCTCTTTTCAGCAGCCATACAACTTAAGCAGGCAGAAAGCGATGGTGAAAAAGAACGGGTAGGAAGATTAAAAGAGGAAGTAAAGTGTTCGAGGAAATACAAGTGGGCAGCAGAGCTCACTTGCAGAAAATGTTTGTCTTTCAGATATGAAACATCTTGTTTTTAAACTTGGAAGGGGACATGCCCTGCTATTAAAAATACCATGTGTAGTACTGCTCTTAGCAAACTGTGAGCTAGGAATCCCTATACCTAAAAAAAAAAATACAAGCAGAACAATTTGTAAAGAGGAAAGCATGTTTCTTTTCATCCTTACTGATTTTTAAAAAATGGCAGAAGCGACTGCACACAAACAATTTGAAGCAGCTTGCCAGGGTGGGGGGGTGGGGGGACAGCATTTCAACATTAAGACACTACACATTTTTGAAGTCGGAGCTTATGAACAGGCAAATCGTAACATTCACTTCACTGTAAAAGCTTCACTCTTGCGGTTATACCACCCACTACAATAACTTAGCATATCTGCCAGCAGAACCAGAAGTATACAAGTCATGTCTGTTGCCAACTACAAACAGTCTACCCGCTTGTGGCTTTTCTACCTGAATGTTTCCTCTTGGAGTTGTTCTAATTGGGTCTGCAGCTGCAAGTGCCTACGACCTGCAGGGCTGTTGGGATCTTCAATGGAATCAGATTGGTTCAGACGTTCCATCAGGACCTGGTTCTCAGCAAGTAAACTGCTCTTCTCTTCTTGAAGGGCTGCAACCTGTTGTAACAAAAGAACACTGGAATAACCGAGCCATCAGCTATAAAGAGCAGCTCTTCTGTGTGTGCCACAAAATATTAGCATAATCCACAAATGGAAGCATACAGGTTCCAGTACTCGCTTCTCACCAAGAAGATACTGCACCATTAATAACTATCCAAGTGCTATGTGATGTAACCAACGCCTTACAACGTTATGGGCAGGATTTACCATACAGAAAATGTAAATCTTAACAATATTTCTCAAAAGCAGCTAAAGGAAAAGTCTTAGCTATCACAGAAAATGACTTCATCATATTAGAGCCTGCATACTTTTCAAAAAACAAAGCACTCTACAGTAAAGCTTTTTAAGCTGATTTCCAAAAGAAGCAATGCCTATCAGTCACAGGGAGTATCCAAGTCTGGACACCCAAGGCATGGCTATCCCCTTCCTAGAATTTGTTTTAAACCAGTGGTCAACTGCAAGCAGACCTGAAATAGGAACACAAGTCCCAAAGATGATTCAGTTTCTGCCAGTTTTGTGAAAACAGGCAGTGCTGCAGAGAACCCAAAGTGCGTAACTCAAAGAACTGTTGAAGTATGAACTCAAATATTACTAGATAATACAGGATTAACACGCAAGTAGGGAATATGAACTTCTCAACAAAATGAAATGATTCAGTCAGAGCTTGCATAATCAAAGGCGCTAAAATCAGCCGTTAAGCACAAATCAAGGCACAAAGCTTCATTAAGTCTAACAGTTGCTGAACTGCTCGGCATAAGGCCAAACCATATCCCAAAGCAGTTTCACTGAAACTGCCTTTTTGGGGTCCTCGTTTGTACTGTTCACGTCTTCTAGATGAAGCACGCACAGTTTGGAGTAAAGCGTAGTCTAAATCCATTCACAGCTGATGGACTAGAGTAACTTCCAATTGGGTTGTAACTTCTAATTCAACTTGTTATAGCAGCACAACCACTAATTCCTGACTTGAGCCATATACCTTACTTCTTTCCTACCTGAAAGGAGTTTTAGTATGAATCGTCTCAATACTGACATCGTTGCATCAAGACTAAAGATCATGAACTTTGCTCTGGTAGCACAAATAAAGCGATAGAATTGTTGTGGGATTTTCTTCTTCCCTTCTAAACAGCAGGTTTCCACACCGCCTAAAAATTAACACGCCTCTTTCTTACTTTGGTATTAATACGGACAGCAGACAACCTACCTGCATATCTAACTCATGACATCTCTGGGCAATTTCTTCTTTTGTTGCTAGTGCTTCATTTAATTCTTCTGTAGTTTTCTTCAGCTATCATAAACAAGAAGCATTTTAGTTTCACCATTCTCTGTAAACTGTCTAAAAAAATTTTCAACTACATGACCATAAGACTGTTTTTACATTTAGGTAATATACTGGATTTTTGGAGAAGTGAAGCAATTCTGCTTTTAAAAAGAAACAAAGAAGTAAATACGATCCATTTTTTAGTCTGTGTGACGAAAAAAAAAAAAGTATGAAAGTAGTATTTGGTCTTACATAAATTATTACAGTTACCATACTTATTCAGTGAACTGCGCCCAAAACCCCTGAAGAACTTAAGTTTGAAGAACTTGCCAAATCTGAACACTAAAAAAATTGTCAACACCACTTTTCTTTACAGACACAGAGGGCGTAATTTCAGTTTTTATCTACTTCCCAAATATACAAAGGATTGGGAGGTGGAATGTAGGGAATAGACAATTCAGGTAAAATCTGTCTAGTCACTGGGAACTACTCTTACTGCACAACAGAAATGCAATTAACAGGTGACGTAGAAGCCTACCCTTCTGAAAAGGGCACCAAAACGTGTAGGCAGTTTGGAAACACTCAGATACTTCTCTTTAAAAGACTTCCTATTCAAAGATGTATAGCTTTGAAGTTTGCACATGAATGCAGCTAGGATAACAATAAAAATAGAGCTACAAGAAAATTGATCTGAAAAAACATGTAACGTATGTATTTATATAGAGATAGGTATAGATATATACTGTTACATACGATGAATTTTAGATGGACCTTCTACTTTTTCCAAACAGGATCACCATGTCTTATTTTTCAAGTTTTTTTCCTCAAGGCATTGCTGACATACAAATATTACTTCCACCTGCCAGCATTTATGGACTTCTGCAAAGACAACCTGATGGAGGAATGCAGGGAACACCACTGCACGATAATTCGACTGCATTAGAAAAAGACTGGTGAAGCAGGACAGTATTAGCACCAGGCTAACCTCTCTTAAGTATAAACACAACTGGTTTTGCATTTTCTCTGCATGTATCACACAGGGAAGGATTCTCTTTCAAAACTTCTCATCCATATCGTGACAGTTCCCAGGACTGCTTCAAGGATTTGTGAGCCGCATTTAAATCTTTTTATTGACTTTGAAAATGGGAGATGGCAAAAAAAGTTGTGTGTCAGTACTACAACTCTTTTAATTCCTTCTCATTATCCAAAGATTTGCACTGGTCTTCAATTTTGCTATACCACAGCGCCATATAGTTAATATTATTTCCCAAAATGAGTTCTTCTTTCCTTTAAATACAGCAAAATGGGTAAACTCAGTCTATAAAGCAAAAGGACTGAAAATATTAAGATTTAATTTTCTACTTCAATTTATTTGAATTTCCCACAAAACCATTCCATGATTAAAGAAAGAGACAGACTTCTTAAGAGCAAAGCAAAATGACTGGGCAGCGATTTCCTATGATTAGAGGAAAAGAAACATCTAGGCTTAGATACCTGACGATCAAGGTCAACGTAAGCATCATTTCCAACAGAGACTGGAGACTCTTTACTCATCAACTGCAATTAGATTACACTGGATTAGAAAAAGCAAAATATTTATTTGTATATTAAAAGCTAAGCTTCAAAGACAAACCAAGCTGATTTTAACTTCTGGGAGCTTCATTTTAACAACAATAAAATTATCCATTTCATTTTTATATGTGACATAACCAGAAAGAATTGTAGAAAGAAATCTTCAGAATTTATAAAATTTAAAAGAATTTTAAGAAATTTAACAGAAAAACAGACTTGCATAGTCACTTTTTCTTCTGAAAAAGCACATTCTTTATCTATCTTGAAACCTACAGTACTTCTTGCAGAGCATTTCACTGAAGCAGCATTAGAACGGTAGCAGCTATCAAAGTATCAGTCAAGATCTGTCTCAAATTGTTAGGCCAGAGGGGTTTCATTTTTGGATTGTTTGGAAGTTCACAACGACTTTTTTTCCCCCTAAGTAAAGCTGGGGACATAGCTAATTCAAACAACTGTCTCAAAACAAAGATAATCAATCCTCCTGCTCTGAATTTGTCTGTAACTTGTAAATGAAAAAAATTTATTTGCAAAGATTATTTTTGAAACAAATATTACAATTCTTCATATATTAATCCATTTGACTGCAAGAAAGTTTCTTGGGTTTTCAGTTGGGAAAAATATGACTTTTAAACCATAACTTTCTGAAAATAATCTCCAAACTGACTGATGTGCTTACTGAAAGAGAAAAAAAGCTGATAAGAAAGCAAACTTTCTTTCAATAACCACACTCACTGATCAAGAAAAAAACATTTAAAAATCAGCTCAATTGTAACAGAACTCGTAGACCAAAGACCTCTTCCCAACCACCTCCAGCAAACATACTCAGATGATGTTAAGGCTGAAAGTTGTAGTCCGCTCCATAAGAGGTAAGAACAAACAAGAACTCCCCCAAATAACAAGTACGTTGCAACTAACTCAAAAGGAAGCATTATGGAAGCACGTTCGTTGTTTCTGTGGTAGTAGCAAGATACGAAACGTTTTATGAGTTTTCGGTGACAGGACTCATGGAAGTTACGAACAAAAAAACCCTACCCCAAGCAAAATTAGGGCTAGGTTCTTCCCCTCCATGTTGCCTAGGCTTCCTGTCCAGCCTGGTTACTCTCTCCAGAGACAGCTTCCATTATTTCCTCCAGAAGTCAATGCTTTAACATTACCTTTCACTGGCAAGGTTCTGATACACAGCACAGCTCTTTCACTTCCCCTCCATTCTTTCTGTTTAAACCACTGTGAACGGTAGTAAATCTCTGCGTATGACATTTACCTCATTCAAATATTTATACACTTATGACTCTCTCCTTTTCCTCCATCTCCTTAATTGGGATTTAGCAGAGTCCTACATATTTAAATTCATCTAATCTTTTCTCAAAAGTCCCCCCAGGCCTTGACCGCATTTGTTTCTAACTGCTAAACTCCTTCCGTTTTGTCTACATCACTTCGATGACAAACTACTCAGAAATGACACATTCCACGAAGCCTAGACCCTCTGGAAGAAGAATCAGAAAGCCTCTAGCCTCAGAGCTGTCTCCCTCAAAAATGAAGTCACTATCTTTTTCTTTTGCCATATATAGTGGCATTATAAACTTGTATTTACTTTAGGACCACGTTTTCTAAGTGGAGTATCATTCTGCTATCCAAAACAAGAATTTCCAATCCCTCTCTGCTCAGTGACGTTTATCTCTCTCTTAATTGCTGTTTTACTACCCTTTACTTAAATCCTTTTCCAGATAACTAAAAATGCTGAATTTTTCTCCCCGCTCTACACCCTGCTACACCACTCTCAAAAACATTTCCCTCACCACTACAGACACTATTTAAACAGTGTTCTTTACAACAGTACTCTCTAACTTGCAGGACCCAGGCTGCACGCAGCCTGGAAGGGACAATAACGTGACCCTGACAATCACCACCCCCTTTCTGGTCCTAGTACAACTTGCTCTTCAGAAACGCAGTGTAAGAGCCCTGCCCAAGCATTACGGTGGAGGAATGCAAGAGGCCGTACAACCCACTAGAGGCCACTGCGGTGTTGCTGCTTTCTGTGGATTACTACAAAGGAAACAAGCCAAGGCCAATAATATAATCCCTTCATTTTTCAACGGCTTTTGTCATCACTTCCAAACTTTCCCATACTTGAGAACCCTCAGCAGGAACGTGAAAGAGAAGAGGACACTGGGTAGAGAAGGATCAGGCACTGAAGACTCAAGGTACAGGGGTGTAGGCGGATTGGGAATGGTACACCAAATCGTGGATGGAAACGGGTAGGGTGGATCAGGAACCTGGGGCACAAAAATCTCATGGTAAGTGTTTATGACGCACTGAGGGCAAGAGCCACAGAAATGCATGCAGATGATGGACTCGATGCAACCATGGAAAGACAGGAAGCATCTTGCAATCTTTCGGTGTTCTGGTGGGAACGCTAATGAAAGATCTAAGGCTTGGAGTAGCTGGGGGAGTCTAGCAAAGCGAACCAGACAAGGCATAAAATTGCCAGATTACTCGAAAATGACACAGGAATGAGACTTCTGATCAGCGGTTAACAATAAGCTCAGGTTAAGAAGCGGGGTGAGGAGAGGAGAGGGCAAGAGTGTTTTCAGGGTGAAGAGGGAGCTCCTCCATCGTCTCCTGCACATCTCCCCACATATATACCATTGCCTTCTCCAGTTTAAGTGAATGCCCTGATAGTGCTCTGCTTTTAGTTTGCCTTTTCCCAATTTCCCTCCTTTTAAAAGGGGATGCTTTCTCCTAAACAGCTCAGCCAGTACGGTACAATTCCATCCACATATCCAAACTAATCTGATTTCTAAAAGATTTCCTGAAAATTTCAAGAAATGCTTTAATGAATACTGTATTGTAAGAGTCCACGCAGACATATAGGTCTACTGAAAATACACTTTCCATACATCCGAAAAACAGAAGCTACATTGGACTGGCCCAATTTCCCCTCTGTCCTTGATATCGTTTCTAGTCAATCAGCATGCTCTGACAGTACTGAAGTTCAGAACTCCAGTAGCTAACTGTTTGACACCATGTTATCCCTTTCTGAATTATCTAGTACTAATCTGGCATATAAGTAGCTTGTTATTACGTTTTAAAGCAAATTTCCTCAGTGTGTTCTGCTGTGTATCTTCTTCATTTGCAAGTTCGTATTCACTCAGACTCCGGAATATTTCTGTAGTTCTTCATAACTGTCAATGACCAGCGCTTCATAACCAACCTGCAAGTCTGATATTAGACCAGGGGGTCTTGGGAAGTATTGGCCAACATCAGTATTTCAGGCTTGAAGAGGCTTGCAGTTCATTTGTTTCCAACTTCTGTAATTAGCTGATTCTTGAGAATAAGTGGTCTTCTCATTCTCCTTTCACAGCTGCCAGTTTTCCTTACTCCAAAAGCAAACTACAAGTGGGCATAAAGATCTACCTCACAGCTTTGCAGCACTGGAATGGCTTTCAGCTTCAAATTCATTTTCCCCTGCAGCTTTAATGAATAGTGATGTGCACATATTTTTCAACTGAACTGGTTTAAAAAAAGGGGGAAATGAAAAAAGTGCATGCAATATTCAGCAACAGACATCATGTCTCTACAGTAAAGGAACAGTCTGCTTAAGAGCTTCCAACAGTGAGAAAAGCAAGCAATTAACACACATTTTCCCCTTCTTATTCTGGTTTATTGCACATGTTTAGAATGAAGACTTTAAAGTAGCATAAGTATGTGTTCAAATAATCAAAACGTCATTTAAAATCAAATGAACTTTTTCTGTGGTGAAGAACTCATTCTGGATTTTAAAAGGCACAATAAGCTGGGCAATGAAACTTTTTTTTCCATTTCTTAGTCCGGTTTATATGAGAAGCAACGGCACTGCTTATTTCTTATTCTCTTCATGCTAAGCTTTTACATCTATACATTTTCGTGTGCTCAGCTTTGGGAAGAAGCCTTACAAAATAACTTGTAGATCTGCTAGTTTTATATTAAAGCCTTTACTTTTTAACTGCCTTGCTTGTGAATCTCAATAATTTGAGTTGTCATGGATACATAAAGATTGAGAGGAAGATCAGACTCTCACAAAATCTGCATACATCAATAATGTGAAGTATGAACTTTTTTCTTTTCTATAAATGACTAGCATGATTTTACAAATGCAGCTGGCATCACTTACTTGATGTGCTTATAAGTTTAAAATACTTGCTTTATATGAAATGCTTCTACAGTTGTCCACATTGCGTAAGCTCACCTCAGTGCCTTCAAAACTATGTCAAGCTCTCTGTTCTGTTTTCGGGGGGGGGGGGGGGGTTCTTTCCTTTTTTTTTTTTTTTTTTTTTAAATCTTTTTTTAAAGATCTAGAGGCTATATCTAAAATAACCTATATCTTTAAGACAGCAGAACTTTCCCCTTCCCCAAGTATTGTTGATACACTCAGTGAAATATTTTTCTATCATTTTCTGTCTGTTTGAAAGCTGCTTTTACATAACACAAGATGAACCTTTAAATAGTCAGGACTCAGTGCAGGAAAACAAGCAGTTTCTGCTTTGTGGAAACAACAGATGAGTTATTCTTGCCATGCAACCTAAACAAGTTTTGACACTACTTCTACTACTCATACTCTCAACTTGACCTGCACAGAGAAAGGAAAATACCTGCTAAGAGAACGCATTCAAAGACGTTCAAAACCGGTAAAGGCAAAAATTTTGCCCCTCCCCCTGCCACTCTGATCAAAAAAGAAGCTTGTCTGCTCAAATACTTAATTACCTAAAGGACTTGGGAAAAATAACAGTAGAGTTTCCAAAGAACATCAAGGAAAATGAGAAATTACATAATGGACAAGTCATTTTTGTGGTAATTGGTTTTCTGGAAAGATTCTTGGCTATTAAAAAAATCTGGAAACTATGAAATTAAAAATAAATGTTGCATTATACATAGTAACATATTACCATACGATATGTTGAATTAATTGCAAGTAATATATTACAAATGATAAACAAAATACACAACTGAATGTTATGTAACATACATTATACATCATATAATTTATAATTGTATAATACATATTTTTGGTATATGTTTTGCTAGCTGTATCATTCTTGCCTTTCCTCTATCCTGCGCACAGCTTGCATTTGGAAATGCACATCTGCAGATTAGAATCTACGAATCTAACCAGCAGTAACATCAATTTGCACTGCAAAAATGACAGAAAAGCACTGCTAAATTCTTATGTTCTCTGTAAAGTGCAAGGCATATTTTGATTATTAGTGCTTTATGGTAAACATTTAAATAAAGGAAATGCTAAAGGATCACAAGGAATTAAGAAAACCGAAGTCACTTCAGCAAATATATTTTCATATGTATAATGCTCATTTTGCCATTTGAAAAACAGCTTTTTCATGCATAAGCACAACACGGGAAAAGATGCTTGTTCAACTGTGGCTTGAAAACATTATCATGAGTACGACGATATATGAAAATCAAAGAAATATCAAAAAATATTTATACATGCTTTGCTGAAACAGAAACATGAACTGTACAATACATTAGTAGAGATTGAAGAGGTCGTTTTATATAGCAAATTTTGAAGAACGCATAACTGCGTGTCAAATGCTTTGAAATGTCTGGATTAGATGACATATCAATTTCTCCAATATGCATATATAGCTACTTTACTAAGCTTTTTATTTTGGTGTCTCCTACGTGCTACTTAGTCCAAGTCACTCAGATTCTGAGAGCTGCTCTAAAAAGCCCCTGCAAGAGAAACAAACTCCCTAAACCCTGTGAAGTTTCACCTTCCACAGACAGACTGCCGCTGCAGCTCTGAAAATAGTCCTGGTATCTAAACTCTTATTTCTGAGTACGCTTTCTGGCTTCACTGGATAAGCATCTAAGAACCTCCTCATTTGGTTCTGAATGCCTTCGACATCTAATCAGTTTGGAAGGCAGCATTAAAATCTCACCAATCTGCACCGCTCCATGGATGGAAATGCCTGTGAGCACACTGAGTTTCCACATCTGTTCCAGATGAACAGACCCTCATTCGGTGTTTTCTCCTCCAGTTTTCTCTTCCCTGCCTCCCAAAAAGGGCATAAACACTAAAGACGTTTCATGTCTACTCACCAAATGCCAAGATTACGGACTACTTAAGACATGGCTATCTTATCAGAGTAGAAGTAGCATTCAGGAGATTTTTAGAAGACGACGACGACCAGCTTTTTTATTTTAAGACAGTGCCACATGAAGTATGCTGAAAGTTTGGTTGAACCGAACAGGGGAAACACAACTACACAGTTCTTGTGCTTTGTTTAACAAAACACAAGAAAACCCATGAAAACATTATCCTCACACCTTAAATAAATAATCCCCAAATATCCCTAAACTTAGGCAAACTCGTTGCTGACTGATGATGCCAGCACTGACTGGAGGGTGATCTAGCATAAGAATTCTTTTAAAGCTCATTTTGAAAATCCTCTGTCTGCAGCTCTACTCCCAAAAATGACTATACTCAGCCAACAAGATGCAAGACTGCATGGATGCAGCACTGGTCAAAGCGATAAAAGGGAACGAGGACCTTGACAGCTCAGTGACATCTCTTTCTCTGTTCAGAGACATAATACAAAAGACAAAGTGCTCTAGTGTTCAATGTGGAGTTCAGTTTTGCTTGTTTACATTCAGAAAAAAGAGGATTACCAGTGATGGCCTGTTAAAGGAAAGCCATACTAGAAGAGACGTTAGGAATTGTTATTTTCCTCTGAAATAACTGTTATGCTTTCTTGTCAGAAGGTACACCAAAATTTTTATTTTAGATTTCCTGCTTTCTTTACTAACCTGGCCTGCACTACACCTCCATCTATGAAGACTGACTTTGAGCACAGGAGAATTCACTCAAGGGTTTCAGATGGCAATAGTGGTCACTAACACTGCTTTAATTTTCTTCTCTCCAATCTGCCACCATTTGTTTTTTCAGTATGGCTCACCAGGTAGATAAGACCATGAGATCCCTTACTGCGCACAGAAACTCTGCAGGCTAATCACTATAAAATCACAGCAGAAAAATGGTCTTTCCCACTGCTGTAGACTTGAGAATTAAGCAAGTTTCCTGCTACCGAACAACACTTTTACAAAATACTCTCTAGTACATTTATTAATATGCTACAAAGTATTATCTTATCCAGTAAAAAAGAAAAAGAAAAAGAAAAAAAAAAGCAGTAGTCATGGAGTTCTGCAATTATAAGGTGCAAATTTAAAAGAGATTCTACAGTTTTGGCTACTTATATAAAAGCAGTCTAGTGTACTTTAGGAGCCACAGGGTAGGAAAGGTAAAGGAAGGGGAACCCAGTATCAAAAATATCTAGAAGTTTAAATCTTCTAGATTTAAAGAAAAGTGGGGCATTCAACCAGAATTCCTTGACATAAAGCAAGCTTGATTGAGTTGTTTTTCTAAGGCAAAATAAGAAGATACTCTTCATTCTAAAACAGCAAAATCCATGGCCCTTATTTTATCCAACTAAATTTTTTCAAAGTGGAAAAAGGTATGGTTTTGTGAAATATTGAAAGGATGAACTTTTACACGCTATGGGTACTCCAGCATACCTCCTGAATGGCTGTCATGACAACATGTTGAACCGATTCTTCCATCATCATTATGGTC
Source organism: Struthio camelus (assembly GCF_040807025.1). Lineage (NCBI taxonomy): Eukaryota > Metazoa > Chordata > Aves > Struthioniformes > Struthionidae > Struthio > Struthio camelus. The sequence goes on along the minus strand of NC_090982.1, from coordinate 12,043,789 downwards.
TGGATGTACTCTGAAAATAAGAGCATTCTGGAATGTTACTGCTGCAACCTGAGAGAGTCGCACCGAACACGAGGTCAGCAGTCGTATCTTCTCTATAACCTGAGTAGGTGCTACAGATGACACTGACATGCATAATCATCTTTCAGGTCCCACTCCAACAAATTCAAGAACACACTATTAGAAGTCTATTCAGACATAAATTCAGGCTCACTGGAACACTGCAACAGTCAGAAACACAGGTGTATATAATGGCCATCCTTTTCTTTTGGCATCTCATACCTTGACTTCTGAAATAACGACGCATTCTCCAAATACTTTTCTCCCTTTGTTCCCAAAGGATTCTGGCCATACAAGTAAATGACTGAAGGACGAGATGCCTTTTCCATGAACTTAAGATTCATGTCCCGCTTTTCTACAGCCTTCCCAAATAGGTCCTCTTCATTGCTTTCTGCCTATTTCCTATTTCTGTAGTGGTTAAAATGGCAAATTCTGATGTTTAGATCAAGTCAAGGAATTTATGACTTGCTCTGTATCACATGGTTTCCAATTGGATATTATGATCATTTTTATACGCCAAATTTATTCTTTTTGTGGTTTGCCCAAGAAGATGATGCTGGGGATCAGTCACCTTGAAGCGATTAACTACATCATGCCAAGTCTCACTGAAACTACGTACAGCTTTGTTTAGATGGTTCCACCATATACGCTTTTAATATTCACACTGGCAGAGTATGAGAAGTACCGGAAAAGGTATTTCTCATTAAGGAGGCCAAGTAACCACCAAAAGGAAGGGAGACAACTTTTATTCAAAACAGAAAGGACAGGAGGCCTCTGTTAACATAGCGGAGCTATTCATGTATTCGTGGAAGAAAATCACCTCTGTTCTAATTTAGAGGATGGCCAGGCTGTCTCCTGCTTAAAGGAAGAATAAGAGCAATTTCAGGCTGACAGACCAAAATGATTTAGACACCTGAGAAAGCTGCAGAAGGGAAATTAGCTATAAGAGCTAAAGGGTATCAAAGCGAGAGGAGACAAAAGGTCTGAAATCCTGGCTACCATTCTGGCAGATGGGAAAGAGAAATGAGGTAACTCAGGGAAGGACAGATCTTTGATGTAACCTTAATGTAAACAGAGCAAACATTTCCTTTCACTTATCCCTCTATGTTTTTTATAACAACCTCTTGCTATGCTTTCTGTCTTAAGCATTAAAAATAAAAGTTCGTAGTTGCATTGCTACCTTAACTTGGCTTAACCACATTCTCTACCGTATCTGCAGAGGAACTGACCGGCTCCCTATTTCGCCTGTTCAAGTCAGATAGAGAGCTGGCACAATGGGAGACACGGGACACAGAAGTGTCTTCCAGTGGCTGCCAAAGTCGGCTGCCTCTGTTGCCTAACAGAGGCCTGCAGTGGATACCCTTAAGGTATCAGGCTTGCTCTCCAGCTGCTGTCTAGAAGGGCACAATCATTCATATTCTTGTGCCCTATTTGCCAACCCCATGCACAAGTCTTGCAAACTCCAGCGTCCTAAACGGCATCAGATACCTCTTCAGATCAACCCCCAGTGATTCTGATGGCTGTCTTGCGTGTAGTAAGATACAGAGACACATTCCTGAACCCAAGGTCACACAAAAGAGGATGACAATCATACTTGTAGATTCTTAACCACTCAGAACTACCTCACACATAAACGGTTAAAAGCTGGGCCCAGGAGTTTCTCTTTGCAGAGTTCCTTCTCAGCTCAGCTCAAAAAACCTGAAATTACAGTATCTTGGAAGCACAACCAGTTCCACAGTTTGAGACTGCAAAATCAGCGAAGCTCATAACAAAACAGCAGTTACTACCTGTGAAACAAAATAATGTCACGACTTATAAAAATAAATTTGTTCCTGACAACAACCTAAGAAATATCATTCTGCCCTAGGTGATTAACACAACAATTTAGACTGCCACTCACTGCCCTGGAAGCAAAATATACTTTCAAAATTCATTACCTTGCTTCTGTTCACAATTTACAGCACATCCCAAAATGAGCTGAAGCATTCTTCCAAGCTCCGCAGCATCAGCGTGCTCTCCAATGAGGTTAACGTCAGGAAGGGTGAAGTCATTAATCTGTTGCCCTAAAATCTGTATAAAGAGCCAGGACATACATGTCTGTATCACTGTACAGATGTGTACAAATTCAAAAACACAAAGATGATTCAGAATCAACAGGAAGAGCTCACTTTCTATTTTAATATAATTTTCAGTCCATCTTCAAAACTAACTGGATTGCATAATGCCAGCTTATATACGGAGTTCCAAGTAGAAGGCCATCCGTAACACTTGACAATATTTGGGAAAACTTAAACATGACTGTCTCAACTGAAAAGAAATCATTCATTTCAATCTTAGTGAGAATTACTTTTTTCCTCTGGAGAAGAAAAGGTAACATAGGCAAGCTCGAAAGAGATGATCAACAACACTTGGATAATTAATTTTTATAGAGCATTACATTAAAACGTCTAATGCTAAAAACTTTTTACCTAGCACAAAACATGACATCTGAGTCTCGCATTTCATACCACTGGAAAGTCAAGACATTAAAATACTTCACTTATGCAAAAGTATCCAGCACTAATGGATGACAGATATAAGACACTTTCTTAAGATTCAAAGATATTTAGCAAGTCCCAGAGCTAAAAAAAGCTAATTCCATGGAAAAGAATTTGAGATAGTAGCAAAATACATAATTAAAAAGAACATATGCAAATATAAAAAAAAGACTGAAAACGGAGAAAAAAGAAAAACATGTGACTTACAATTAATGTAATGTGATTTATAATTAAGAAGGATTTACATTAATGATTGTCAGTAGAAGGAATTAAGCAATTCTGCTAGATTGTTCTCAAGGAGCTTTCAGGGGGCTGAAAATATGAATATGAAATGTGGAATTGAACACATCTGACAGATTAATTGCAGATAAAAATGAACTGTCATTTCTTAAGCACAGTGCAATAAAGACACAATGACTATGGAAGGAATCAGTCATTTGTTTGCTGAATGCTCTTTTTTATTTTAACATGCAAGAAAAATAGAAAAGCAGGTAGAGGTATTCATGAAAAAAAACATTTAACAGATGTACATGAAGAATATGTAGAAATGAAGCCGTTAAAAAGTTTTCCAAGGCTGAGTCTTGTGGAATCACTGTCATTGGGTTTTTTGTTTTGTTTTTTAGCAAGTTTTTCAAAGAATGAACACTGCTGCTAAGATCTCTGTATGCGCTACAGAATTCAGACCCAATCTTCCCACGAAGAGACTCCTTTTAGGTCATTCTAGTGAGAAACAGAATTCTACGAAAGCATCAAATACAATGGAAAATGTTGCTATTGCATATAGACTGCAAAAATGCAATCAAATACAATATTCTTGGAACGATGCTAGCCTGTTTATATTTTGTTCTGCATTTCCTGAATTTGTTTCAAATACGGTGCTGTTTTCTAAATTAAAAATCATACAACCATTGCTTTATAACTAATGATACTACAATTGCTGTTGGGGAAAGGTGACGGGAAGAGGCATGTCAGCGTGCACTGCAGAAAACTGGAAGAAGCGAAGGTGCAAACTGAGGATTTTGAAATCAACTTAAAAGACGCAATGTTAATACAACAACAAATCAATGAAATAAATAACGAAATGAAGGCTAGACTCTGGAATAAATATGTTAAAAGGAAAGGACTTTTTTTGTCTCATGTAAATAACAAAGATTTCTGAAAAAGAATGAAAGTTTGAATGCCAGAGCAGTAGAGTTCTGCAACAAGATTACAGGAGCATCATTAAGCATACAAGCCTCTGAACAAGAACCTTGGGCCTCCTATTCTTCCATAGTATAATTGACAGAGAAAGCAACGTCAGATAGCTATTGAAAGCCTGCATGCAGCATAAATTCTGATATTTCCCTAAAATGAAGCTGGCTAACAAACTTTTCAAAGATTTTTAACGGTTAACAGGTAAAATCCAAATATATTCACATCTGTATCGTGCAGAAGGTCTTTGGTGAGAGGGGGAATCTGGATAAGAAAAATATAACGAGGACGCATAGCAGAATTCAGAACATCTCTACTATCGCTACAAGCAGCACTGTTTCAACAGAGCTAGTCAAAGTTATAAATATGCATTATTGTTGCAGAGCTTAATCAGTCTTTACACTTTGAAACTTGTCGACTTACCAGAGTAATAAAGTTTCCATACAAGAAACTTAGTCATCCTACATACCAACTAGCTCAAAAGAAGCTAGCAGCAATTTTCATAGCAACATTAATATGGTATTACAATATTTATTTTAATTCCTTTATTACAATATTATTACAATATTATTAATTATTATTTATTGTAACTCATTAATTTAGGAACTATAATAAAACTGTTCTTCGACCTTCTTCACAATAGAATTTTCTACCATAAAGCTATAATGGAAGACTCTTTTAAATGTAAATGAAAAGTTAAGTTACTTAGAGATTTGTATGTGAGGCAAGCATAGGGACTCACATAGGTTTTCCAATGCCAAATCACAAACATTTTACACTGAAACTTAATTTTTTTTTTTTCTGAAATGATCAATTATTGCCCACTCACTTAAACATCAATTCTCAAAATTATGATTTGAGCAAGGATACCTAACCATTTACTGAATATGAGCTTATGAGTCTAACTTTCTGTTTCTCAAAATCCATTCATTTTGAAAGACTTAAGTATATTAACAAATCTCTTCCTCCACAAAGTACTTATAAGAAGCTAAGATCGTTTCTTAGGATAAGCAGTGCTCAGAATGAACATACTATGGATTTTGTCCTCTAGTCTGTATTAATCAATTTGCTCCAAAACATCTCTGAATTTATAATCAAATTCTAGCTGAAGTTTCATCACTGGAAAAATGTTGTGTTGTTTCTCCTTTGGAGTGGTTCATTTCTGAGTTTGCTCAATAGCCTAACAGAGAACACCACGCACAGACCGATTAAGAATTAAAATTCCAGGAATTAAAACACTAAAAAAAAACTTCCACAGAAGGAGATGGTAACAACGTTCCTTCCTCCTCCACCTCAAGTAAAAAAGGAAAGGGGCACTCTTCAGTTAGAGCAGAGAAAAAACAAAAACAAACAATCAAAAACAAACAACAATAACAAAAATCAAACAGAAGCACCACTTACAGCCGTGATCAAAAAACAGCATCAAAGACGTCTACTATTTGTACAACGGGGCCTGCACATTAGACTCATTTGGAAGCTCTGAGAGCGTACGATAAAATAGGTGAGAAGTTTTAGAGAAGGCCAACCCCTGAGAGCGGGCCATGAGACAGCCAGTATGCCAAATACTTTGAAAAAGTAGTAAGGACCTAATGAATTTGTAGGATAAAATTTACGTTAAGTAGATTAACAGAAATACATTCATTCTACTTTTGTTAACGTATTTTAATTAAAACTGTTCTTACCTCATGGTTGTAATCCAATATCCCTTTCAAAATTTTCTTCAGGTTGCTTACCTATTTGACAGAAAGAGGAAGGAAAAACAATAAATGCAGGGAATACATTACAGAAACATGATCATAAAGTAGGCAATCAAGGAATAATCACACGGAAGAACTGTACAACTACATCTATTTGCACTCCAGTGAGACCTTCTGTTTGAGCGGTTTAAGTTAGAATTATGGAAGTTACACAATTGTCCTTTGTGATGAAGTTTCCAGATCTGATCACAAACCCATACGAATTGGCAGAAACCATTTAAGCCTATGAAAAAAACAGCACATAGAGTACTTGTCTATCTTAGGACTTTTTTGGATCTGAAAGTTAAAAACATTCTTTTTCCCTTTTTCTTTTCCTTAAATGTCCTACAGATTTACTTTTCAGAGATGTGTATCTCCACTTCCAAACCAAAATCAACTACTGCTCAACACTCTCCTTCCTCCTCAACCTACATAGGTAAAAATTTTTAATATTCGCATTAATTACTCCTCTTAGATGCTTCATTTTAGTTGCCCCCCTCTGAATTCTTGACAACTGAATGTCTGTATTACAGCATCAAGGCAAGATCCCAAACTTCTCAGGAAGTCTTCAGTGCCATACCAAGACAGCTTCTGTTTCACTTACATAACTAAAGGCATAAGTTAGATTCCATAGAGCATGAGGTACTTATGCTGTACTTCTCTAGTACTGAGGGGTTTCTGCTCCCTTTCTGGCAAAAATCCATTTAGAACAAGTTTCAGATGAAGACTGCACGAAAAATTTTTAGAATCCACAATGGTCCTCACAGATGATATTTAGGATAAACAAATCTTTACTGAAAGTAACTGCTACAGATTCTCACCAGTTAACATCACAGTATTTAAGCAAGTTGTTTAGACAATGGAAGCGGCATACTGTCTCATATGATAAGAAGATTAAAAAACAGATTGAACAGAAATGAGGAGGATGGTTAGAGACTGAATAATCACATCTCCATCCATTCATTTTTATCGTAGACCTAGACAGCTCAAGATTAACGAGTTAGGATTCACAAGTTGCCTACTGCCAACAACAGTAGGCACAGTTATGAACTACGGAACTATAATGGAGGGGGGAAAACAAATCAAATCATAATTCTCAATTCATAACTGTCTTTAAAATCTGCAATAACTTGTGTTCTTGATTATATTCTAAAAATACACAACAAAGATGCATAAATTCGGCAGTGGACAGACTATCTTCCAAAAGGCCTACTACAGGAAACAATTAAGAGGACATGATACTAAAAATCCAAGGACAGACTAAACACTCCAACACAGTCAACAATTAGAGAAAACAAAAACAAGGTGATGAAAGCTAAATTTGGTTCCTCTCGTGAGAGGAATTCAAGAATGGAACACATCACAAAAGATGTAGCCCTGAATTCTAAAGTGGTAACGATGAGACTACCTCATTCCTTCTAACTTCCTCCCCTCTGGAAACCAGTGGCAAAAAATGAACCACTTGCAAACACATAAAATCATCCTTGGGAAAGTTTCACAATTGTCTTGACAATCACTGAACTTTAAGCCATATGAGGAAAGACATTCAAACTGGACATCAAAAATGACGTATCAAATACTCCGGCAACCTGAAGTGAGAACTGGAGATGCTACATGATAACATGCAAATAACTGATTATTGTCTCTCTCATAATGATTTTAACAATTAGTTTACTTTTAGATTTGTCGCTTCTCCTCCCATCAAAAGTGTTTTCCTTCTGATGTAATAACTACAACATTCTTCTAGCTCTCTGCCCAAAGGCAATCACTACCATCTCTCAAGGGTTACGCACAATAAGAACCAGAGTCTGCAGCAAATTTAAGAATTTTAAGAAATACAAGTAATTTAATTGTGATCAAATGAAGAATAGTGTACTGATTGGAATATAATTTTCAAACTTGATTCATTACAACATTCCATTTTGTAATTTACCTGAGTCTGCTGCAGAAAGTGCCACAGAAACCCAAGGGCCAAGCTGCAGAATTTAAGTCCAGTTTAGCGACGAGAACACTGTGAGGAACCTCGAACTTGAAAATAATCCCAAAAATGAGAGAAATAAAACAGAAAGTACTAGTCTAGGAAAATACTGCTTTCTGCCTTTCCCCATGACCATTGTTTAATGCTTTATCTCTTAACAGAAAGAGTCATTTTCCTCTATCCTCCATAATTTGCATATAGCTTAGAGCTGAGATGCGAGAACAACAACAACAAAAGTTTATCATAATCTGTCATCACAACTAGCATATAGAACAGTGCCCTCAGAAAAGGAAAACGGGAAAATAAATCTGGAAAATCTTCTCTTTGAGGCCCTGTTTTATTCCATTCTCAATCAGCAGGACGAGGATAACCTTCTTGCAAGAGTTAACTGCACCATCTTGTCATCAGACACACTCAGGCAATTATAAAGCTAAAGCAGCTCCTTTATAGACTAGCTTAAATTTAACAACGATCTTCAGTATTACTGGGAGAAGAGGGAGCCCCTCTTGCCTTGTTTTTCACTTGTCTGCACTAAATACACTTAAATGGGTCTGCTGCCACTGGCAGAAGAAAATCATCACGGGAAACTACCACAAACGTTTTCTATTTTGAGATTCAACTCAGTGGCGCCACTAACATTTGACAGGTCAGAGTATAAATTCTTACCAAGACGACTCTAGACAGAGATGAATGAAAAAGAACAACAGCTATAACAGAAAAACACAGTAAAGTGCTAAAGACAATTGATTACCCCTAGAATACTAAATCACAGCAGGTAACTGCTATTAAGATTTTTCTTCTCTTCTTCTTAAGCACATGAGGAAGAGTATAACTATAATTTGTTAACAAAGAACATTAAATCACGCAAAGCATGTGAGAAAGAACACAATAAGAATAATTTATGATATGGATCACATCTATAAAATGCTGTATCATCCTTTGGAGATCAGCCCATGATCACAGGGGATGCCTACGTGATCAAATCAGCAACCTAAATTCTTCCTTTTCCACATGAAACAGACATACTTCCCCTCCCCGTCGCTTCCACATTCACTTCTTGCACCCATACCCTTGTTTGGAGGAAAAAAAAAAAAACCAAAACAGGAAACTTTTTGGAAAACACAGGGAGAACTAACAAAGCAGTCACAATTCAGAATAGCTTATTTTCTTTTTTCCTCTTAAGTTTTTTCTCCCCTCTCATATGAAATTTCTATTCTTATTTCATTACAAGTCACTCACTAATTCCAAATAGAGGCTCTATAAGGGTATTCTATCTAGAGTTTTTTCTTTAGGAATCTATTTTCAGCAGCAAAGGGAAGAGAGCCTGATGAAATGGACAAGAGAAATGCTATTAAGGTTATGATTACTGACAAACAAGGAGCAAGGGTCATTTAAGTTCTTGTTTTCTATCTAGCGTTATGAAAGCTGGTTCCAGATTTTGCATTTATCCTTATACACATATGACTGAAGTCCTGTTTCTACTGAAGACTCTGGGTAACGTAAGCTGACTTCCTCCATGTATATTTCAAGTCCTGAAGTGTCTGAAAGGGAACCCTAACCTTCTACTAAACAGTACCTTTTCCGTGTAACTAGGCATAGGCCTATTTTCCTTCACATACGTTATAAGTAACGACCTTATAACCGCTGGAAATGTTACAAGGGCACAGGCTTGCAGTGACGGAAGAATTCTTAACTCTTCAACTTCGGGCAACTAAAGGTAGGTATTCTCCCTGGCTGCAGTTCACAAAGAATGGAGCATGTGCGCATGCACAGTTCCAACCACGTACGTTAGGTTTCTGCTCTAAACTGCATTCTGTAAGAGTCTGTCTTCACTGATTATAAATGAGGCCACCAGAGCCTCATTTATAGCTTCGAGACTTAAACCCCTCCAACCTAGCTTTTGCAAAAAGAATCCCAAGAACGTACTTCTATCTTTGCTCTGCACGAACAGACAGAGATACCTTCTCGAGTTAAGTAACAAACAAAAATTTGTTTAAAAGGTGCCTCCAAGCACAGACAGTGTTCCCAGATTAAAGTTATGTTGGGAGACATCATGACTTAGGAGTAGTAAGTGTATAGAAACAGAACTAAATATATTAGTTGCTAATTATCTTCTTGGCAGAAATCAATGCTGGCATGCCTGCAGTCTCTGCTTCTTGCTTGCAGAATTTTGCAGAAAAACATGTTCACACGACAGGCTTCTATCCTTATCAGAAAGAAAAAAGAAAACACTCTAAACAACCTAGAAGGCTGTTCATGAATAAGTGCTCCTTCTGCTACATTCAGAGAAGGATGATGCTGAACACAAAAAACTGGCTACCGGCACTCCACCACAGTAAACCCAGCTTGGAGAGGAGAATTAAATACAAGGATAATGACTGCGTCAGAGCAGGGAGTCAAAACTACCTCTCAAAAATCTGGTTTGTTTACTTGGATTACAGTACTAACTAGTCTGTACTCTAATTTAATTATTTCATTTTGCAATATTGTATGAAACAGATAAATTCAGCTTTGTGAAACACAAGGCATTCAGCAAACTGTTCCAGCTACAAAAAAAAAATCTAATGGGATCAATTGCTTGAATTTACTACTCTGTAATGGAACAAACACAGCTTGCTTGTATAAACACAGATCAAATGTATTTTCAGCTGATGCTGCAGTCTGAATGTCAAGGCAAGTGTCCAGAAGACAGAGTCAGAAATCAAACTGAACAACATATTTCCTTCCTCTCCCAAGCTAGATAGGGTCACACTGCATGGAAAGGAGAGGAGGGGGGGGGGAAAAAAAAAAAAAAAAAAGGTGTCAGTACTTTTTCTCCATCCTTTGGACAGTTCACGACATATTCTGTAACTGCCAAAAAAGTGATAAAATTCAGTATCTGACGTGTGCGTATCAAACCATTAACTGTGTAAATTTCTGTTCTGTTACTGTTATTTCTATGTCCCTTGACACTGAACTATTCTTCTTTCTTGATTAGGGACTTCATTCCTGCAAAATCTTGGCAACAGAATTATTTTCTGTGCCGTTTCCCAGTACCAGCGAAGGCCGTTTTGTCTTCAGAATGTGTCAGCACGAAATATTGATGTGTCTGCAATTTAAACTCTGAATATGTTAAAGTGTTCAACTGCCCCTCAGAAAAGAGATGTCTTTGCTTTTATAGATATTTCTTTAAATCATGACATAAAATTTTCTTTTATGAAAAGGAAAAGTGAAAAGAAGGGTTTCTCATTCTCCCATAGGGGGGGGAAAAAAAAAAAAACCCTGCTAAGCATGCTGAGGTATGCTGTGCTCCAGAAATTTTAACCCCAAAAAAGAAACAAAATGTTTCTCTATTACACATAGTAAGCCAAAGAGACTTGGTCAGCCTTCATTCGGAGAATGCCAGCTAGCTGAATGCTTCTCACTTCGCAAGTCCCTAGAACTCTAATACTTCCCTTTTTCACTTATCCTACATATTGCTCAGTCTCTAGAGTCAGACAGCTTGCTCCAAAAACAAGACTATAACAGCATTCCTGTGAATGTATAGGATTATTTTAAACTGGTACAGCAAATGGAAAATATTTTAGTAAGATAGCATCCTTGCAATTATCAACAAGTAATCCTAAAAACATTAACCCAATGAATAAAAAGATAAACCAGAATGTACGGCTCAGTTTTATTTTTTTCCATGCATGACAGCATCCAATTCAAACTTCACAATTGCATAATTTTCTGAGTATCTGTCAACAGTGGTTAGGTGGGCCAAATTAGGGAAGTGGAATAACCTGCACAATATGTTTTCTACCCATTTCCCCTCTAGACTGGCTCCTTTATGTGGTTCATGATAGTGACAGCTTGTACAAGTGGATGACTACTACACCATTTGATAGTAGAAGCAGAGAACAACCCTGTCTAGCAACAAGAATATACTTCAATTCATTATCAAAAGACTTGTGAGATAGCATGAAATATGCTAACCCAATCGAATTTCTCTTCCTGCTTTTTAAAATATGAAGAGAAATCTACATTACAGAGATGCACAGAAGTATGCTGATTGCATTTTAGTTCTGGCGGCAAACCGACAGAAGTGTACAGACTGAAAAATGTTCCTACCAGCTAGACTATAAATCACTGATAAAGATGAAGATCTAAAGTACTAATTGTGTTTACTCATATTTAAAGAACAATAGCTGGCAATACATAAGATTACTTTAATGGTTACAAAACAAGAGTTAAAATAACACATTTCTGCCTTTTAGTATCTCTTATGAAAAGGGAGGGTGATTTCAAAAGGCTGGAGTATATGCTTCTTTTAAACAAGAACAAAAAGAATCAGTCTTTACTTCTTATTTATATGGAAACCTGAAAATCAAGAAGGAATGACATCAGCAAGAAACTGAAATCTGAGCTGATGTTTTCCCAGACTTCAATCACACAAGGAAGTTATTAGATTGCTCAGTGGTTTTTTTTATTCACACCTGTTAAGCTTTAGTATCTGCCAAACTGGTGGGGGAGAGAAATTTCCTTCCTCAACCTCCACATGAGAGATACAAAAAGTTACTGCTTGTTTTCAATCAACTGAAATGCTGCTATAACAAACGGTTTTCAAACTGTCCTCTGAATTTAAGAGCCAAGACTCCAAGATTCCTTTTAAAAAAGCAATTTTACAGAAAAAACTTCCTATTTAGCTGTTCATTTGTAATTTTGTATTCTTTAAAAAATTACTTCAAACTGAACTGTTTTATAAGCAGAACCAGAAAAGTGTTTTTGGAGCGCATCTCTTTTATTCGCCAGCCTATCAATATATTCTCATCAATGTTCGCACGTTTTTGCTGGCAATCCAACTGTCAGGCAAGAAATGCTAAAACAGTCCAGACCCGCACAAAACTGGCCAGGCAGACCCGCACAAAACTGGCCAGGCAGTAGAGACTATGCTGCCAGATCTGCTGAGCAAACCGTGAGATGGACAACAGCAGTATGCTCTACCCTTTCCTCAAGTGGCACTTACCTACCTGTCCCCTCTATTCAGTCAGTGATAATGACAAGACAGCAAGAATTAGAATATTTCACAGTTCTGTTTCCTAGATGTTCAAAAGGGCTTTTGGGGGCTAAAACAAATCGTGTTTACGGGAAGCATGAACTAACAGATGAACAATTCCAGTTTTGTTTTCCCCAAAAATCACACTGCAAATGGCAGTTTAGGAATGCACTTATATCTTTGTTTTCTCATTAAATCTGATCAGAAACTACACTAACATCTGCATGTCAAACTGCATTCTTTAAGTTCAGTAAACCAAAATGCTCCACAGTGACACCAGTGTAAATTCTATTGCCTTGAAGGTTTATAGAGAAAGTACTAGAATACCAAGTGATACAAATGATCCAGCAAATAGACTGTGGTCAGAAAACATGCTGAGCACACACAACACAGAAAAGCACCACTTCCTCTCCTAAAGCGCAGTAGTTTTGCGGAGCTGACACAGTAAAAAGAAACAACATTTTGCCTTTTTATTTCAATAAATTGCTTATTACTTTGCTATTCTTACGTAGTTGTTTCTCAGAGCTCATTCGCCTCTTTTCGAAAAATTACTTTCATAATTTGCAGTAAAAAAACCCTTCTAGTCACCCTTCTTTGTTGTTCAAATGTTGTTTTAAGTATATAACTTTTTAATACTCTTCTTTTAAATAACTGAAACTTGTTTTCAAATTCAACATGTGTCCTTTTCATTCATTAAACTGTGCAAGATTGTAATAACATAATAAATAACTGCAACTAAAATCGTCTTAAAAGTCAAAATATTCTAGCACAAAGCAAAGTCTTAACCTAGAAATATGTTAAACATAATCATTTAAGTACACTATTGAACTAAGAACTGAAATACGGATTTGCAGACAAGCAAAAGAAACCAAGTACCTTTAGCCTCCAATTATCTCCTACTTCTGTTTTGATCCTGTTTAACCAGTTTTCATCAAAGTAAGCTGGATCTCTGAAATACAAAACAAAAAAAAAAAGAATATGCTTTAAAAAAGGGTTGCAAAAAACTGTTAAGACACTTCAGTTTCAAAAACTGTTAAGCACCTATCTCAGGTTGACCTGGCTTAAATAACTAAAACGTTGCTTACCTCTTTATCTATGTATGGCTTGCATATAGTAGTTCAGAACCCTGCTACTACTCACTTTTCTCACTACTCACACCTTGCTCATATCCCACTTTCAGCTGTGCCATGGGTAAATAATATTTTTGCGGAAGCTACAGGATTTGGAATATACCTTGCCAGTTTCTTCCTCCATAATGTTGATCCTCCCCTAATTTATAAGGGGATGCTGGAGATAAAACTCTCAGAGAATACAATCTTGTTTGCAATACTTGCAAGCGTTGCAGAGAACAGTACTTTCCACATGTTACTGACTCCTACTGCTAGACATGGACTGCAAATACTCCTTTTGTAAAAAGGAAGCTTGAGATTGAACTACATACACTGTCTTCATAAAGTAAGAACAAGTAAAAGCAGCACTGGGGTTAAGAGTTTATCACTGAGAACACACTTCATTACTATTTCATCTATCAAATATCACTTTTCCCAAATCTCTTCTTACAGTAATTCTTGTCAATGTTTTTGTAATCACCTTTCCATAACAGTTTTTCTACTTTCTGTATTTTTGATGAGGCAATCAAGATAAAGACAAAGAACACCTAATACTTGTGCAGTGTACTTTTATTTCTGTAAATTTCATCCCTTTCTTCCTTTCTCACAAGCACCTTCCTTGAGCTGCTTGCTTGTGAAAACTCCTAAGAATCCCTTGCCCTCATGCTCTAAAATTGCCTAAAAGGGTACCATTTCCTACTGCTTACTGAAGTCAAATTTCCCCTCTAATATACAGAATTTTGTCAATGTTATGATCAGAATGAAACAAAGAACTCATAACATAACCAGTTTTAAAGCAATACTTCAACATAATATAAGGAAAGACTCATATTTCAGATGAAAAAGTTAACAGAGCCAGAAAACCAAAAAACTTTCATTTCCTGGTAAGCATAAGGCCCTTAAGAGTCAGTGTGGTATTTCAGGTTTGAGTTTCATAGGAAGTATTCTAATTTCTGGATTTCATGACTGAATTTGCTGCAGAACACTATTAAGATTTACTGCTGCATCCTCTAGAGAGGGCTAAACGGAACCATTTATTTATTGAGTGGCTAAGCCATCACAAGATCTTTTGGCAAACGTCCAGAAAAGAAACTATGAACGTGTCTGAAGACTCAAACAATGTCCAAATGAAATATACTGTTAATCAGCAATTACATTAGTACTTGTATTAGGGCACATTCTTCACAGACGCTTTTTGTACCCGATGCACTACTTCTCCTTTATTCCATTTTCCCCCCACATCTTCACAGCGTAGCAAGGTCTACAAGCAGCCTATGGTATATTATATAGCGAATGAGAGAGATCACAAACAGCAGTTTCTCAACTGACATATTCCAATTGCTATTTTTACACTTTGTATCACAGACTCCAGTGAAGATTAAGGCATGTTTCTTTTCCTCTGACATGGCATACGCAAACATATAGCTAGAAGAACACTGTCAATTACTAGTTAAGCTGAAGACTCCAAATTGCTCCCATTCAAAAACGGTGCAGTCCTAGCACAGATGACAGAATCTCAAAGTATGCAACAGATAATGTAACATCTTATACAGAGTTTCATCTGGGTTTGAAATAGACTTTCTCGAAAATAGATGTGAAAGGGCCCCTCTGCCCTCAGCAGCAGGTAAATCTAAGAATGAACTTGATTTCTATACCTACAAGTTCTACGAAAGATGAAGAAAGCTGATGTCAGGCTTTTTCATGAAATAAATGGTCCTCCTTGAAAAAGGTCTTATCTTGCCTAATTTCCATTCATCATAACTCAATCACCTGGAGAGCAATGGAGCAAATCAGCAGCTGAAATCTGAATTGCTTCAGTTTGAGTTCTGGAGTTCAGAAAGCACCCTGTTACTTTTTTGGTTGGGTTTTCTGGGAATCATCAACATTCAGGTGGTTTCAGCAGACTCAACACCTATGAAGTACTGGCCCAGCTGAGTGACAAAGTAGATTAGAGTAGTTACCTGTGCTTCTCTGGCAAAAAAAAAGGCCAGGGGGACTTTCTTCAGGCCTGTATCTTACCATTTTTAAGGGTTATGCTACATCACCTGCTTGAAGGCTGCAGCAGCATGAGTAAGCCAGTTCTTTGCTTAACATTTTTGTTGCACATAATGAGTCCGAAAAGCAGCATTGGCAAGCATAAAGAACTGCCCACAAGCAGAAGTCTACTTGGATGGACTGCCCAGCTAAAACTGCATATCCCATTTTCAAGGGCATCGACTGAATTAAAATTGCAAGGTTTAGGGTTCAATTCCCCTCGGGAGTTCTCAAGTCACTCAGGAGGTCTATATTTCAATAGCGTATAAAAAACTTCTCAGCTACTACTGCAGTAACAGTGATACATGGACCAGCAATTCAACTTCACTTTCTCGACAGAAGTCTTGGGACTACCTACACCTTCTATGTATCCCTTGTCAGACATTATATTTTGGGAAGGTGTCGGGGCATTAAATCTAAGCTAAGTGTGGGAGTCCTCTTCCATAGATCCCATTTGTTTTTTCAAGTACAAAATCTCACTGAAGTACCCAAGGTCCAGCACCTCATCAGCAATCCTCTCAAAGTCATTAACATGCAACAGTGATCAGAGAAGTACAAACAATGGAACAAATCATCTGGGACCAAAAGTTTTTCATCAGAATTCCATTTTGCATCAGAATCATGGAAATATTTTTTTAAAAGGTTTTTCAGATACTGCTTCTAAAACTACACTAGCCATTCCCACAAATGTATCTCCCTAGACTTAATCTCTGGGAACCATGACTCAAACATATTCAGAGTTCTTGAACTCCCTTAGTTCACGTCATTAACAAAGATGCTGTTGTCTCTTAGAACAATGTTTGAAAAAGCATCACCTAAGCAAATATGAAAACAAGTGTGGTTGACAATCGAGCAGCTGC
Source organism: Struthio camelus (assembly GCF_040807025.1). Classification (NCBI taxonomy): domain Eukaryota; kingdom Metazoa; phylum Chordata; class Aves; order Struthioniformes; family Struthionidae; genus Struthio; species Struthio camelus. Next base: position 12,027,270 of record NC_090982.1, on the reverse strand, counting down.
AATTATAAAACACCCATCAGTTAATTTTAAAGAGGCACTGCACTGGACAAGGTCAGCAGAAAACTTTTGACTAGAGCATCATCACTACCATGAGATGATTTGTTTGAACAAAGCATTCTGAGCTGCAGTTTCTGTTATCAACATACAGGCCTAAATCCACAGTTGGGGAATCTCTTGTACTGGATTACTTTCCAGGTTTATAAAGGCATTTATATACCACTTGATTGCCGTCTAGTCTCTACACAGGGCTGCAGGTAGCCTGCACCACTCTTCAGAGCGCAAGGTACTCATACTTCTGTCAATAGTTATCACTGCATGTGATGCTGTTCTCAGCAGCGCTCCTTTACACCATCCCCACCCTATTTTGTATGCCAATTTTCCTTTATTTAAGCAATCATCTCCACATCTCTGCCAACAGACAGAAATATACTTCTGAAGCAAACCAACCCACGGAGCATGTAGTATAACTCATGATTGTTACGCATTTGAATAGTGGTACATTAAGCTGCTTTAAGAAATGTCTGTTTACGAAAAAGAATCCCCCCCCACCCCCCACCAGGGACATATAAAAGGGCTTTTAAATTCTGTGTGTATCAAAACGTAAACAATATGCTGCACTATGTAACACTATAACGGTACAATTCATTAATTGCATATGCAGATGACAAGCGATAATACATACCATCTCTTATATCTACCAAAGCCAGCAGGACTGACAAAAAGAACAAAAGAAGAAAAGAGGGACATCTGGATATAAACAGCGTCCAGAAATAGACGAAAGGAAAATTTAAAACAGCTATGAAACAAAAATCATGCTTTTTCAGGAATACCAAAGGACAGTCAGAAACTGATAAGTACAATCCTGCTTAAGAAGGAAAGAAAGAGGATGCAATCAGGTAGCAAGTTACAGCACTTCTGTCTGCTACAAACACCATGAGATGCATAATTTTAGCCAGACAGCCTAGTCATAGCCAATTCATAAGCATTTTCCCAGAATCACAGAATCGTTTAGGTTGGAAGGGACCTCTGGAGATCATCTAGTCCAACCTCCCTGCTCAAGCAGGGACCTCTAGTGCATATTGCCCAGGATCACATCCAGACGGGTTTTGAATATCTCCAGGGAAGGAGACTCCACTACCTCTCTGGGCAACCTGTTCCAATTTTGTCTTGCCTCCAGTTTTTACTCCTGATAATCACCAATTCTGATGGTGTACAGGCATCTAAGTTTTATTGTAGTTCATTCTTGTTTTGATCAGAGGGATCAGTAACCTTCAGATCTGAACCCAAATGAAGCTGGAATCACAAGGAATAACACAGTACGTACCAGAGAAGCACAGACTGAGTTTCTTCCTCAGAGATAAGAGAGCACCGGAGAACTCAGTTCAACAGTACTTTAACCTGAAATTTGAAGCTAAAGATTTTAGGATAAGACGAAAGGTGTCCTTCAGGATTTTACTAATGCCTGTTAATATTAACACTTGCCTCTAGGTAAAATGCTTGTACTTGGTTACATCACTCACATTTCTGCCATATTACATCACACACTACATTGGTAAAAAGCTTCTGAAGGTGTCAGTAATTCCTTTTAAGTACCGTTTTCTTTCTGTAGACTCTTCCAGCAGTTTTATTACAGAAGAAAAATCTACTACATGAGTTGGTATGTCTGATGAACGACCCTTGCTTACAAATACAGGCTGCTATTTTGCACATAGAAATGTTGAGAACATCACACTTCAAGATGGAAGGAGCTCTTGGCCCTTCCTAAACAGTTAACACAAGGGATTGCTATTTTCATTCATCTCATGAATAAGCAATTTTCTTCCATTTTCTCTTTTATTGACAACAAATCTTACAGTTCTTTGTTGTGTAAGTCTTTTGCATATTTAAACCACAACTTTTCTGAACTAAGGATCTCCTTGAAACTGTTCCTCATCATAAACAAGTGTCTTAATTTTATCTTGCTTCTACAATCACCTGCCCTCACAAGTACCCGATGGACTTTTTCCCTGAAGGTGGAGGTTAAAAAATAGAAAGAATATCAAGTTCAGATTTCTCAATTTCAGTTTTCAAAAAGAAATTTTATCCTTACTCTCCGATAGAAACATGTCCAGATGACTGGATCAGCCCAACATTTTCAGATATTCATCAATGCTGCACCTGATTCGGTTTGTGTTCCTTACTTCTTGCATCTTCTTATCCACAGAGAACTCATTACCTTTTTGGAATTCTCTCTGGATACATTAACCTCCTCTTTCAGCTTTTTCAAAAACATCACTTATCATCAGAAAAGTCTTGACGCACAACAAAATCATCAGAAATTTCCCCCCATCCATCTTTATGTGAATAACACTACCAGCTCAAAGAACACACATTGTTAGAGAACTCTAAAAGGGGTCAGCTGGTCTGAAGGACCCTCAGATTTCAGAGGATATGCTTTACAGAGATAGTAGTTTGCCTTTCTTAATGGAATGATAAGAGTAACAGTGTCTAAGCAGCTCTGTCTCTCCAGTCTAGCCACTAAATTTGTCCTTTGAAGATTAACTTGTGGAGATTTTCATATCCAAGTCACGCCCCTCCAAGTTTTCACTGAAGATGACAGCTACAAATCACAAACTGTTTTTGTCTATAAGCGATGCTCCATACCCTAACTGCAGTGACATAGTACTTTTAGGTCTTTGTTATTTATCTTCACTGCATGACTCTTCTGAATAACCTCTAGCACCCACTTCTCTTCAAACTCCTGAGAAAAAAAACTTTCTCCTACCCAGCTCTCCTTCTTGAGGCAGAAAGGGAGGTAGCACTGCTAGTATAGAAAGAAGGGTAGACTGGAAAAGCCTGTCCTGGACTTCCTTCATTTGCTTGAGCATTCCCTGACTCTTGATTAAGTATTCTTCCTGTAGTACCTGTTTGAATTGAAGGACCAAAAGGAGGATTTTACTGCCAGTTTCTGTTTTATAGAACGCATGCTTGAAGTGGCTTTGAAAACAGCATCCTGATCAGTCTTCTAGCCAACTATTTAAACATGGTCACTATGTTTGGCGTACGCGTCAAACGTGTCCTTTCACATCTAGAGCCACACAGACAATGTCTGGCAACTGTTCACTACCCTTGATACCTACTTCAAAAAGCCTTTGGAGTCATATTTTATTACTAAAAAGGACAAGCAACAATATTTTTCTTCAAAAATCATTCATCCCTTATCATTCCTGTTTTATAAGTCAAGATCAGCTCACAGCTGCAATTCATTTGCTTCAAAGTTTTTCTCTGTAGGAATACACAGTCAAGGATATTATTGTTCAACTGGTGGGCAAGGATTAGCATCTTCATTGCATAAGCATGCAAAATGGTAAACCAGAAGCATAACTACAATGAGTGAAGACAGCCAAAGACTAATTTTGAATTATTACCTGAGGCATGGCAGAACTTCAAACTGTTTGGCTGATGTTTACATATAAACTGAGTGTACTGAAGAAGCCTTAACTAAGTTCAGTGTCAGCACGTCAATTGCTAAAGGAAATACTTTTTTAAATTCTGCTAGAGAAATGTAATATCTGTATTGTACCTCTCTTTCTACTAACATCACCTCATCAGTTGAAAAGAGTATCTAAGAGCAGTTTTCCTTTCTCACTGCTGAGGAAGGGAAAAGGGCGGCACCAAGGTAACTGGTTAAAAATACAGCTGGAGGATAGCAAGGCCTTTAACATTTAAGTTTTATCTTGGTTTGTATTAAGGTATATTATATTTTAGATCCAAATTCTGATCAGCCTTTGAACTAGTCGGTCAAAATTTTAAGCCATAGCAACAGAAGAATTTATACAGTCATCAACTGCCAGCACATCATTAAGTTAAGAAGGACCTGTACTCTATGAAAGAGCTGCAGAAATTCGTGGCAGATGAGTAGCCAGATAAATGTCATGATTAGAATTTTTTCCTAGATGCTCTGAAACAGAATTCATGATGGCTATCCTAAAATCTTGTCTTTCTAAAGCCTACTGAACTCACCATCTATGTGATCATCATCTCTTCCACTTCAGCAGGTAAAAAAGGAAGAGATATTTACAATCTCAAAAAAAAAAAAAAAGGGGGGGGGATCCAATTTATGCTGCATTTACCTTTAGACTTTTAACGTTGATGTTCAGCCGATTCAAATGTTAGGTTGGAAAACTCATTTCTACTGGGCTATTTTTTGTGTCTTCTTTTGTGTTCTAGCAATTACTCTGAAGCAATCAGGACTGCTAACATTATTTGAAATTACACAGTTTCCTTGAATGCAAAAAAAAAAAAAAAAATACAAAAGACCAACTGATTCTTTTAACTGATGTCTCAGCTCCAGCAGAGGAGAAATTAAGTGAGAAATCTTGTCCAGACGACTACATTTAATCCTTTAATAAAATAACTGTCTCTTTAAAGAGTTCCATAAAAGTCCATCTGTTCTCACTACTAAACCACTGCCATAGCAGAACCCTTAATAGATTGAAAGTTTTGTTGTGGATCTGCTAAAAAGGCTTTATTTGTGCTTTGTACGTCCTGTCAATTGTGCTCTCCTTTGTGTGACTCTTAGTTAGCTGGCCCTTGTGTCCCACCTCATGTTATTAAATCATTGGCGGGGGTGACTGTCAGTCACAGGGAACATTCTGGAAGGGGAGCAGACCGAGGTGCTGGTCGGCAGGTGGGTCCACATGCTGGCGACGGATCCAAAATACACCAGTAAGAACGCGGATCCGGACAGAGTGTGACCAACGGCAGTGTTTTGATGCCTGTGGTCACAACATGGTCCATCTATAAAGAGCCATGTGCCCTTATATTGGGGGGGGGGAGGGGAGGGGAGGGGGCTTTTCCTTGTCGGCGACCCAGGGAAGAAGAAGAAGAACTGAAATCACTGGCGGTCTTTCTCAAGACTGAAGAAGCCAAGGGCGTGTTCCCCAATTGAAGACGGCTCTGTCGAAGGCTGCGGGAGAGCCAGTGGAGGAGGTCACTGGGCTTCAGGGACGCACCACACTCTCCCCCCTGCCCCCAACCTGGGATGCCAGGTCAGGGCTTCAGGATCCTAACTTACCATGGACACGTGAGTTATCCCTGTAAGGGCGAGGCGGGACACCCTCTCTGATGTGATCTGCTTAATCATAGGGCCTCTGGCCACCAGCCGGCACACTCCCTCCCCCCCCCGCCCCCCCGCATTTGGGGTGTGGCCTTCACAATGGGTGGTGGCACCCTCTGTGGAGGGTGGTCTGCTTAGAGTACAGGTCGCTGGACCTGGGAGCAGCGCTCTCCACTCCCGGTGCGGCCTGCTTAACCCTTCCCCCCCCACCACCACTAGCTTACCGCTTTCGTGCATCTTCGTTGATTGTCTTTTAAACTCAAACCTGTGTGCGTGTGTATGTATAAATATATAATCATTTCTGTTTACTTTCATACAGAAGCTTCAGTCAATACCTTGCGATTATTGTACATTGTTACCAATATTATTATAGCTATCGTTACTGTTTATCAATCCATTAAATTTTGTTACTTACTTGTTAAACACTGCAATTGTGAACTCATTCATAAGGAGCAGGGACACCTGTACAACCACCCGAACCTGTTTAGTGTACAGAGCCCACTGAACTACCTTACCAGGGCAAAATGCCTATCAACTGATTCGGTTGTTCTGCGGAGGCCTCCTGGCACACCCGTGAACTTATTTCAACTCCCCATTTCAGATTTACTTTCTTCCAGGGCAGAAAGAAGCTCTGCAACACTTAGATCTTCTTAGAAGTTTCAAGAGGGAAGTTAAAACTGTTCTCTACTTCAAGCCTTTGGGATTCTACTCTCCCGATCTTACTTGCTCAAGTATTAAAAAGTTCTCTTAAAATATTTTAAGACATTAAAATTTCCTCTTTCTTTCTCTTCCCTCCACCAGAAGAAAGACTCCTGCTCCAACTGAAGGCCCCCATCTGCTGACCTGACCGCTGGTATGAGGTTGACCTCTTGTCTTTTTCTGAGGAGCTTTCCTGCTTGCTTAGGACTCGGATTCAAGATGTTGTTGAAAGACTGCTGAGACTTTTCCAGACCATTATCCCCTGCTGCTCTTCTACACGGGTATCGGTGATACTGCCCGGGAAACCTGAAGAGGAGCAGGCATAACTACATGGACCTGAGGATGATGGTCAGAAGCATGGGGGCCCAGCTGGCGTCTCCCCAATCTCGACAATAACAGGGAAGGGACTGAGAAGGAATGAACAGATTCTTTGAGTTAACAATGCGCATCTAGTGTCACCAGCACGATTTTGGTTTCTAAGACCATGAGACCCTCTCTGAGGATCCAGGACTGCCTGGAAGAGACTAGAGTCATCTGACTAAGTGGGGCTAAAGCACCTTTGCCAACAAGTTGGCCATCCTGGTAAGAGGAGCTTTAAACTAGTAACGACGTGGGAGGGAGGCGACCGAACATCAAGTGACGACGTGGTGGACGGGGTTGGCAAGTAGAGGGTTCAGGGTGATGTGAACAGGGGGAACTTGTAATCAGCAGATAAGGCCTGAAGTGGGATCACGCCTCAGTGTATGCTCATAAATAAAGAGGTGCATATAGGACAGCATTATGGGGAAAGCTCTCATCCCTTTCTGGAAAATCAACACGCTTGGATGTCTCCCCGAAGTGCCTGTACACTAACGTATGTGACACGGGGAACAAAGAGGAGGAATTAGAAGTCTGTTTGCAGTTGCAGGGTTGCAGTATCTGTGGGATCACGGAAACGTGGTAGGGCAGCGCAAATGACTGCAGCGCAGCCAGGGATGGATATAGGCTCTTTGGCAAGGACAGGCCAGGAGGCCGAGGCGGGGAGTTGTCCTTTATGCGAGAGAACAGCTGGAATGCAGGGAGCTCTGCCTTGGGGACAGACAATGAGCCAGCTGAGAGCTTTAGGTCAGGATCACCAGCAAGACCAGCATGGGTGATACTGTTGTACGCGTCTCTTACACTTTGCCTAATCAGGAAGAAGCAGTAGACAAAGCCTTCTGCAGACAATGGGAAGAAGTCTCACATTCCCAGGCCCTGGTCATCATCGGGGACTTTAATAACCCTGATATCTGCTCGAGGGACAACGCAGCAGGGCACAAGCAATCCAGGAGGTTTCTGGAATGCACTGGTGGCAACTTCCTAACACAAGTAACCATGGAGCCAGAAAGGGAAGATGCTCTGCTGGACCTGATTCTTCCAGGCAAGGGAGAACTGGTCAGGGATGTAAAGGTTGGGGTCACCTGGCTGCAGTGGCAGTGGAGACAGTGGAGTTCAGTGGAGTTCAGGATCCCTGACAGGAAGGAGGAAGGCAAAAAGCAGGATCACAACCCTAGACTTCAGGAGAGCAGATTCTGGTCTCTTCAAGGCTCTGCTTGGAAGAATCCTGTAGGATATAGCCCTAGATAAGAGCCGAGGGGTCAGGACAGCGGGTTGATTTTCAAGGATCACCTCCTCCAGTCTTAAGAATCATGCATTCTGATGAACAGCAAATCAAGCAGACGTAAGAGGAGGCCTGCAAGACTAAAGAAGGAACTCCTGACTAAACTCAGACATAAAAAGGAAAGCACACAGAAGGTGGAAAAAGGGACAGGCAACCCAGGAGGAATACAGAGGCACTGTCTGAGCAGACAGGCATGGGGTTAGGAAATTCAAAGCCCATCTGGAGTTGAATCTGGCAAGACCTATGAAGGGCAACAAGGAAGACTTCTACAAGTACCTCGGCATCGAAAAGACAGCTAGGGAAAACACGGCCCTGCTGCTGAATGGTGCAGGGGCCCTGGTGACAAAGCACGTGGAAAAGGCTGATGCTTTCTTTGCCTTGGTCTTCACTGGTCAGACTGGCCTTCAGGAACCCCAGGCCACAGAGAGCAGGGCGAAAACCAGAGCAAGGGGACTTACTCTCACTGGAGAAGGGTCAGGTAAGGGTACATTAAACAATCTGGACGAGCACAAGTCCCTGGGACCTGACAGCATGCACCCACAAGTGCTGAGCAAGATGGCCCATGTCATTGCAAGGCCACTCTTGATAATCTTTAAAAAGTTATGGTGATCAGCAGAGGTTCCTGAAGACTGGAAGAAAACACCTGTCACTCCTACCTCCAAAAAGGGCAAGAAGAAGGATCCAGAAAACTGCAGGCCAATCAACCTCAGCTCCATCCCAGGGAAGGTGATGGAGCAATTCCTCCTGGAAACCACTTCCAAGCACATGAAGGACAACAAGGTGAGTGAGAGTAGTCAGCATGGATTTATGAAGGGAAAAATCATTCTTAACCAACCTGACAGCCTTTTATGATGAGAAGACTGGTTTCGCAGATGAGGAGAGAGCAGTGCATGTTGTTTACCTCAACTTTAGCAAGGCTTTTGACACCATCTCCTGTAACATTCTTATAGACAAGCTGATGAATGATGAAGTACAGGTTAGATAAGCAAATAGTGAGGTGAACTGAAAACCGGCTGAACTTCTGTGCTCAAAGGGTTGTGATCAGAGGCATGAAGTCCAGCTGGAGGCCTGGCACTAGTGCCTGACCCCAGGGATCGCCACTGGGGCCACTACTGTTTAATAGTGGCCTACCATTTAATTAATGACCGGGATGATAGGACAGAGTGCACCCTAAGCAAGTCTGCACACAATGCAAAACTGGGAGGACTGGTTGATACACCAGATGGCCGTACTGCCATTCAGAGAAACCTCCAGAGGCTGAAGAAACAGGCAGGGAAGAACCTCATGAAGTTTAAAAAAGGGAAAGATAAAGTCCTGTACCTGGGAAAGAATAACACCATGTACTAGTACAGGCCAGACAGCTGGAGACTACCTTGGCAGAGAAGGACCTGGTGAACTGACGTACTCCATTTGGACAATATGTCTTTGTTAAGTGCTGATCAAAGCTCCTAAGGGAAGCTTTAAAGGCAGGGGGGAAGGCGTGCTGTGAAAACAGGTAATTCTGGATACAGATCAACGACATTTCAAATGCTTATCTCTACTCCTCAAAAAGAAACAAAGAACCCCAACACAATCACTGCCAAGGACAGATAATACAGTTGAAAATAAGTGTAAGCATCTTTAAAAGATTTCATTCTCAAATTCAAACTGTACACAAAAACATCTAGGCTAACGCACCCTGGATTAATATTATCCTATTTGATTTTCAAGTTCAAAAAGAACAAAACCATTACCTAGCTTAACAGCTATTTTTCCTTTCACTTACTGTTAAGAACATAATGTCCTTGCATACCACTAAATTGACAGATCCGTTCAGTTTATCACAGAACTCTGCAATTCTAACATGCGGTATATTGACTGCAGTTTTAAGCACTGCCTGGGGCCAATACTTTACCTTGCACGGGCCCCGACTATTTAAAAAAGTTTTAAGTATGCTGAACATACAAGCTTAGTTTTAACCCAGTTTGCTCACCAAAAAGATTAGCCCTTAAGAAGTACCTAATCTCAAAAAGCACTTTTAAGGTTTTCATTTAAGGTAGTTAACTGAAGCTTTTGAGAAAAAGCTATTAGTTACATTTCAGATTAAAGTGCTGTCTAAACTGAGGAAAAGTCACATCCTCATGGAATGCCATCCAAGTTTGATTTAAAATACACTTAAATTCAAATGAATCTATGGATAATAAATCTGTTTGCATTTAAATTAAGTAAATCTGTTCTTACATTTTTTGAAGAACCTGGGCCATCACAACCCCATTCGTTAAATCTTCCACAGTCTGGCATGGTGCCTCAACGTTGAAGGTCTGGATCTGAGGGAGAAGAAACAAAGTTATCTTCTTTTATCTAACTGTCAAGAGATCTTCATCAAAATTAAAAAATGCTGTATAAGATAAGAGTAAAAAGTACACATTTAGTGTATGAGTTAGGAAGCAGTAAGCTTCAAATTTAATAACAATCAAGGAAATGAACTAATGACATGGCTTAATAGCTTTATTTTTGCAAACAAAACCAGTGCAAGCTGTGCTACAAGTGACAACAGTATATTCCCCAAAATGGCATTTTCCCAAAGCATTTTCCATTGCAAGAACAAAATTTGGAAGGCACTGGGCTTTCTTTTCTCCCATTCACCTACTTCCGAAAGTTCCACTCTCTCAAGGAATGCAAGAAAGCAACTTGGCTTTTAAAAATAACGTTAATCACTCAAAATTTTCACATGCTCCACATGACCGTGAGATTGCGCAGAGAGGCATGCACACTCTAAACTTAACTCCTCTCTACTATCAGATGAAAGAAGATGGAATAATGCTATTAAGCCCTAGCAGGTCTATACGCTATTATTTCTCTAACTATTTTGGAGTGCTTAATTAATACAGTAACAGACATTAAAGTACACATAATGAAAAGTCTATGGTCTCCAGATAGAGGTTAAGGTCCAAAAAAGTAAGTGCTAGCATTCATAAGCGCAAAGGTGGAAAGCCAAGGACCATATGACTGAGCAGTTTGATGACAGAATTACTTATGACTAGAGATGTTCTGGTTTATAACAAAATCCGCTCTACGGACTGTGCACTAAGCATACATACTGAGACAAACTTAAGGTTAATTTTCTGAGCATACCATGCAATACTTTTAAAAGTAAAGAATTATGCAAGAGCAAGAATTCTCTCTTACCCCACAACACTCAGTACGCATCTTAATTTCTCTATGGCTTCTATTCATCTACTCCATTTTCATGCATAAAGCCTACGGACTACCTGAAACCCTACCCCACCGTATCAGCAGTTAATGTACAAACATACAAGGTAACACTATCTTCTTCTTTTCTTTTTTGATGTAGAATAGAGCCTTTCATTTCAGAGTCTTTTCTTAGGGTCTAAGTTATCTGAGCATTTACTTTAAATGGCCTTTTTTAAGGGATACCATTGAGTTTTGTGCAAATACATCTGATGGTGTATCATTCGGAGGCCATCTGCCCAGCTCCCTCTCCGCTGTTATTCTCCTTCTAAGGAAGCCGGAGCATCTTTGTATGAAGCACTGTTTGTGCACCCCAGGGACAAGAAAGCCTACAAGACAGCCTGCAGCTTCAAGCTACATTAACCTCCAATATATCAACCTCCCTTTCTGAACATAATGTACAATCATTTGTTCTTTAACAGTACTTCAAATGTTAATGCAGGTCCAAGCCATTCCCCATGAAACATCCTCTAGTTATGTATCTTGCAGTACCAGGCAATTAACAAAAGCAGCGGAAAATTCTGCAGGTCCTTCCTTGTGGAGAAGGCCCTCAAAAATCAGGAGCACAATATTCAGACTCTCATAGTGCCTCGGGAACCTCAAGTAAGCAGTCCAGCAACAAAGCCTTTCAAAATTATTTTTAGGGAACGTACACTTAGGTGAATGTTCCATTCTTCCCTTTACTCAGCAAGAAAAGGTTTTGTGCTCCATTAGAAAAAAGCAGCAAGGATATCCATGAAGAGCTAAAAGGATGAGCTCTCAGAGCATGTTCACTAAGCAAGCTAAATAATTGTGTGGCATCCAGAAAAAAAGTAAAAGTGATTTCAACACATTAGATCAAGTAGACTTTCCTACAGCTTGGTTTGAGCTAACCAGAAAAAGCAGCTCCTTATTCTTCCTGCAGAAAATCAAGGAACTAACCCAGATTGCCTAAATTCTAGGCAAAAATTGGAGTGGGTGGTAGGAGAAAAAAAATATGACCTCACAAGCTGCATCATCAAATTGCTGTTTTTTCAGAAACTGGAATAATCTACCTACAGTCTCTGAACTGCTGCTGAGCTACTGAAGGAATACAAAGTCCATTCTGTCTGAATCCACAAAACCCAGCAACATATTAAGCAGGAAACAACACTTGTTAGTGAAACAGGCTGCAGGGAGATCACACATGCTAATGCATGAAGAATTCCAGGGTACTAAAGGAATAAAAATCCTCAAGCATAAAGATAAGGTTAAAACTTGCTTCCAATTTTGCATATTATGACCTTTAATTACCGAACGTCAATCACTTAATCTGCTGCACAATAGCCAAAACAAAAATCAACTTAAGAACACTACTCTAATTTTTCAAAAACAGACCAAAAAAAGGCTATTTTCAAATAAGCAATACTGACATTAAGGAGATCTTCACACATACTGCAAGCTTATCACATCTTGTCAAATTCATTACTGTATTATCCATGAAACCCCTCCCTTGACTAAATAAAACTGTAGGTAGGAGGTTATCAACACACAGAGAGCAGAGGAAGGAAGGCTGCTAAGCCTATTTCCAGGACACAAACAGCTAGATGCATCTCCACTTTATTGTGACTAATTCTATCATCATATTTCCCCAAGACTTCACACACAAGAAGAGGGCAAAACAGTTGGTAAGGACCAGTATGGCTCAGGTAGCCAGTCTTAAACTCTTTTCCACAGACACACGTGCGAGATTGCCACTGAGGACGCTAACGCTTTACATAGTTAGATAACACAGACCAGAAACAAAGATTAAAAACGCTTTATATGACTTGTTTCTTTGTAGACATTTAACTTCTGTAAAAAATGCCTTTGTTTGCACAGGTGAGGAATGCACAGTATAACATCTCCACTACGGTAGCAAATTTATGCGCTATAACCTTTATTTAGCTCTTGCAGAAAAGATATTGTATCTTTTCCATATCCGAGATCTCCATAGATAAACAATGAGAGTAATACTTTTTTGTTCCAAAGTAGTCTACATAAAACAGCAGCTTTATAAACTGATATCAAAGCTGAACACCTAGCCCATTCCCAAATAGTTCTGCAAAAAGCTAAATCACTCTAAGAAGCAGTTGAGTTCATTTTCCAGAAAGGAGAAGAACGAGAAGCATGTGGTAAAGCAGACACAGGGTCCAGCTTTGGAGGCACAGCAGCAAATACTTTTTTTGTGTGCCTCTAAGCAGTTATTCAGTAATGGCTGCTGAAACACTGCCCTTCCTGTGCATTGTAATGTGTTTCCCCCTGGAAAACTTCTCCTTTATCCTGCTGGAACTGCTCCCACTTCTTGAGTGTTTTCAACACTGCCCTCATCTTTTGTTGCCCAAAGCTGTAAATTCTTTGCCATTCCCTGTCACCAACCTTTTTTCCACTTCCTGTGCCACTTTATATACCCTTGACAACTTGCACATATAGACAAAACAGCGTGGAAACAAAACAAAACGTGCATCTACCACTATCCTCAACCACTATCCATGGTGGGCCTTCACACCTTCCATCAACTGTCATATAACGAGACTAAGAAAGTTGTTTCGTATCACTTTTTAATATTAATCCAGAACTCTCTGATTCAGAATGCTTCGAGCATGCACTGTCAACTTTTACACAAAATTTAAAGTTAGAGTAGCAGGAATATCCTTCAACGCAAAAGTAAGAGATAATATGGTAGACATCAGCAGGGGCTAAATAATTACTACAGAAAGCCAGGATCTGGGAAAACCTGAGTTACAGTTCCAGATTATATATATGACTACTGAGGCTTTGTTAGCTACTAGAGATAGGAGGAAAAAGCACATTCCATGAAAAATACTCTTGATATTAAGGTCAGAGACTGGACAAACATAGCCTCCAAGACAGTACCTGAAGATAAAATAAAAGCCATAATTTATGAAGCTCTCCAGAACTTTAATCTCCTCAATCCCAAGAGTTAATGAAAGACCTATCTTCACACAGTGTTTATATCTAAAGCTTTGCCTTCTACTGCTGTTACAGTTGCATAATAAACCTCTTATGCGCTCTTTCGTAATAATATCTGAAGTCTACACTAGAGGCCCTTAGCTGATAAACAGCGTGCTGCCTTCTGCACAAACGCAACAAAGTAATGCCCAGTGTCCAATTAGTTATTTCTCAAGTCCTTCCCAACACTTGGTGGTGACAATTCAGAGTTATTTATCTGTTATTTGCCTATATTTTTGGAACTGGCTATGTACGTTTAAAACCAGCTGCCATGAAAAGCCTAGAGCAAGTCTGTCTTGCCACAAAAGGAAAGCAGATAATACAGCTAAGATTGGGGAAGATGACTAAAATGAATAAGAACAAGAAAGAAACCAGACTCGGTGGAGTGGAGGGGACTCACTACTCAACAGCGAGACTATTTTGGCAACGGGCAAGAAGAGTTGAAGGGGCAAATTGTCGGAGAAAAGTAAGGAAGGGTGTCTGCTTCTCCTGCTCATACAAGACTATGAGTTCACCCTATATCTTTACTAAGATCCACAAGAACCCCACTGGAACACATTTTGCTCAGCACCAAAGCTGGAGGAAACCAGACCTTTGAAATTTTTCAGAACGGTAAGCTACTCACCTGATACAGAAAGTTGCTCATACACAAATTTCCATGTTAGGCCAGACCTGTCATAATGAGATTTGGATTCCTATCCTATAATCAGGTCCTGTGCTACAGGGTAACTTTGGCCAGGTTTCTTGACTCGTTTTTCTCCTCCCAGCTGACAACAGTGCTATCTTCTGCTTGGATAGTCAAACTATAAGTCATTTTTTCACGCTCACCAAGACAGGAGCGGACTGAGTGAAATAAACACAATCCAGGCTCCCAGACAAGCAGCAGTTTTATTCCAGGACCTGGATTTCTGGATGTTTTCATCGGTCTTTACATTGTCAGACTTTCCTTATTAAAATCACAAGAGTTACTTTGCAATCCAAATTTATGTCAGGCACTCAAAAAGCTAAACATTGAAATGGCAAGGACAAACTGGCTGGCCTGGGGAAGGGATTCTTTCGGGGAGAAGGACCTGGGCGTTGTTTTTGTTAATTGCCTTCTCACTATATAAACTGTTGTTGATCCCAAATACCTGAACAAGCCAGATGTCAAAGCGGTGAAAGATCGCAATCAAAGTTTCCCACTTACAGCTTAAGTTGTTCACAAATAAAGTACTTCCTTTATACTGTACTACCCCCCGGGGAAACGCAGTACAGAAGGTAAAGGAGGCACTTTGACTAAAGCATATTTACTAACACACTAATCTAAGAGAGCAATGACAGCATGAAAGAGTTTTTACTACATTTTCTTGGCACTGCCACTAAATTGCTGCAAACCGAACTGTCCAGGTCTGACACAATATTAAGACACTGAGAAGAATTTTAGCCTGAAGGGTGTTTGATTTAATCATTTCAGAAACATACACAAGAAAACAAGCTAATCTACAAACTCCTAGGTAAAAGAAGATTGCACTCCTGTTTTCAGATGAAAGTCAAATGAATCAGCTAATGAAAAAGGTAATACTGCAGCGTATCTGTCATGCTGATAAAATGAAAATATAGTACCTAATGGGAGAGCCTAACACAATGGCCTAAACCAATACTTTTTTCCTTAATGTACTTAATCATAGTTTATCTACAAGCAGTACTTGCCCACTGATTCATTTTCCTAGTTTCCCAAAATAAAAGCTACTAGCAAGTGGAAAATTGCCAGGACATTACTTCAACACACATTTATAGGATACGTACATGCACACACTGAGGAATTTTAGAAACCCAAACAAAAAAGTGCCGTTTAAGACCAGAAACATCTTCTCATAGAACAAAATATGAGCAGCAGAGGTGAACCACCAGCTTCCTCTGCATTAACAAACTGTAAAAACCTACATCTCTACAACCCAGAGTTGATCAAATAATATGATTACACTAATTTCACATTAATGACCAACCACAAGTAGTGCAGGATATCAGCTCTCTGACTTGTGGCAGTCCAGATAACAATAGAAACCGTAGAACTGTGATCCCTAAAGTTTCCCTGAAGAAGGATAACGGAACCGTTCTCTAAAAACTGGTATCAAATACAAACAACAGAATAGTCTTCGGTGAACCACAGAAGAAAAAAAAAAAATTTTGCATAGATGAAGCATAGATGAAGATTGAGATGAAGCACAGACGAAGACCGGATTACTAGAAACCTCAACAGCACCAGGAAAATATGCCAAAATTGATCCTTTCTAGGACAAAGCACAGGTAGCAATGCATAGCTTTTATTTGATGGCTTAAAACAAAGTCCTTTGCTTCCTGGAGAGTGTCTAGAGACAAAAACCTAGCATACTAGCAGTCCAGATTTATACATATTTCTAATGTTACTTAAAAAAGGGTAGATGAACACAGACGACAGCTTTGCCCTTGCAAAATACAGCAAAAGAGGAGTAACTACTTAAAGCCCACAATTTCACCCTCTCGCAGTTGTAATTTACATGAAAAGTGCTGCCTTTATTGACAGGTAGAATAAAGAACTCTTCCCCAAAGGCATAAAAGATGAATTCAATAGCAGTAACTTGGACTGGAATATCATCTGCGCAAACCTTCTGATAAGCATGGAAACATCCAGTCTTTTACACAACCGCAAGAGTAAGAAAAGCTGAAAATTGGGATTCAGAAAAAGTCAGCAGCAAATTTTCATCAAGCAGGCTAAGAAACTCCTAACTTAACAGATTCCAGAACTAGTAACACAGATGTACACGTCATCAAGTTTATCATATTTTGCAGTTCAAGACTTTCTTTTCCAGCATTTGTACTTCAGCACACAACTTCTTGGACTTTGTGGAAATCATGTAAATAAGCAGAACAAGTCCTGTCAGAGGTAGACCCAATTCCAATATTTCCATCAGCAAGGTAAGGGTCACCAAGGAACAGGCAGTCATCTTTCGGCATTGTTCATATAATTACATCAGCTAAGCCACTCTGGAGTGATCAACTCTCATCTTATGTTTCCTAATCACTAAAAGTAGCTATAGAATTGATATGTCAACCATAATCTCTGTTCAAACCAAACACAAATATAGTTTCTGTCTATTCCTATCCTGAAGTAAAGCTATGGACACCTTGCTGCTGCGGTAAACATGGTCACTCACAACCCTGAAACAGGGGAAAGACTGCAGCTCATTTAATACTCTCCAACCCCAGAACATATTAAACAGACTCTCCTTTCCCAGATCTTCTAACATCCCCAAAACATCTGTCACACACAGTGTGAACATATACTTGGTGTTTAACACTGGTATGTAAACTGAGCTATCCAGACAGACTTAGCTCCCAACAGTCTATGGGCCCTTCAGAAAGGAGACAAAGCACTAGTTCAAAGCTTGTAGTTAAGTGATGAGAAAAAGCCGTACTAACGTAGGGGCTGATGCACATTATCATGAGATTTATAATGCATCCATTTGTGCAATACTTTCTTCACTCTCAAAACATTTCTTGCGTGTCCCAGTTGAAAAACCGTCACCCTGTGTGCCCGAGCTAGTCCATTCAAACACAGCTCCAGCTTTATATCCCCTTCAGAAGCTTTTGCCTGCCACATGCAGAAGCAGGAAGCTGGCTGGACCCCCTGTTCTCTAAACAGCTTTCCACCCATCATAGCTTTCCTCCTCCTTTACATGCTGTCTCTTAGCGCTTCTCAGTCAGTGCAGTGACTAAGTATCTCATAGGAATGACTAGGTCATGTACGGGGAAGCAAGACAGCCACAAAACAGTGCATGCGGACTCTGCAGGGCAGGAAACCCTTACCAGTAGGTAGAGGGAGGAGTTATCTTAATCCCTTCCACTATGAGGCAGGACCTGCCAGGCTGCTGGCAGTACAAGCCACAGAAGGGATACTGTCACCCTCTTCCCCTCACTTCCAGCCACCCATTCCTGTCTTAACCTTGTACTAGCGTCTGTGCAGCCAATAACCCTTTTTTTAACTGATGAGTTGAACTTACCAATTAAATTGATTAAGCAACCCTGCACTTAAAATCTGAAACTGGAGCGCAACCAAAGTTGGTTAAGCCATTATGAATTGTCACAGTACAGCTCAGCCAATAAAGAAGATAGCAGCAAGTGCAGTCAAGTCTTACAGCCGTTTTATTCTCGCTCCTCTGCTGCATACTTTCAATGTCCACAATTGCTCTACAGAAGTCAAAGATAAAAGCTGTCAGTATCAAGTATTTTTGACGGACCAGTAAGAATAGTGTGTGAGAATACGACGTTCTAGTTCAATAGCCTCAAAAAGGGTCCCGCAATAAACAGGACAAAGATAATCCTGCAAAATTCACAGTTTAAGTTCGTCTCTCTGAAATCACCATTACCTATTTCAAAAAACGATGGGAAAAGGTTCCCCTCCTCAGCTCCCACCTCGAGATAAACAAGCTAACAGAAAAGTCTTTTCCTCTATACTGTTCCACAGTTCTCCGGAGGAAATCTGTTTCTTCTCTGAGCAGCATCTCACAACCCCTGCAATAAAAGTGAGGGGGCAGGACTGGGAGCTGAAATTGGGCACACACTGAATCACACCCACAGGGTTTTTTCTTTAAAGTACTTATACCACCACTATAAGGCAGCTCTTCAGAAAGAAGGAAATTGAAAAAAAGGCAGAATCTGGACAAGACCCTGAAGAACCAAAATCTGGCTAAGTACGAGTCAAATGCACACATGAAGAATTACAACTACAGTTATCAACGTGTTCGGTCTTTATTCCTGTTGTTTTTTTCTTCCTGTATAAAGTACATATAAAACGTGCATTATCACCTTCAGTTATCCTCTTCGTATAGTATCAACTTAGTATCACTACTTCTATGACACAATCTTCAAGAGAAGTTCTCCCACCCCTGCTTGACCTCCCAGCAACAGGCCAACATGCCTATAACCTAATAATGGTGCTAGATACCACAGCTTCTTCCAACAGGGTGGGCGAGTGAGGTGAAATAAAAATACATCCTGCAACAGCATACATCTTACCAAATTTTTTTGCTGTTTATTTGATCACCAATAACTTGTCGTTCGTTGTTAAACACAGAAAGAATGTTATCCAAAAACTGGATCATTATATAATCTTGCACATCTGAAATACATTTTTCTGCTCAGGATGCCAGTCTTTCAGACAACAAGTTCCTTGCCATATTAGAGAGAGGTCATCAAAAATACAAAAGGTTGCTCAATCCATTTACTGGTCTGTCTGAGCAGGTTCAGGGACTGCAACCTGCCAGACTCATTAACCTACGTTCCACTAACACCAGCAAGCTTTCCTTTTTTCTCCCTGTCGGAAGAGTAATATATCAAAACAGAACTATTTTCTTGACTTGCTGTGATCAGCAGCACAATCAACCATTTCTGAAAAATTATGTTTACTTTAACAAGTAAGAGATGCAGATATGATGATACCATCAGAGGAAAATGGTACTCTACAACTCTGTGGTTAGGGATCAAGAAGAGAGACTAAACAGGCTTAGCTAGTCTCCTGCAATCCTTGCATCTGCACAAAACCAGAATAACACTTAAAAGTATACATGCACAAGGATCAAAAACAACCTAGTATAAAAAGGAGATAATTGGAGAGGAGTGGAAAAACATAGCTTTTCTAGTATATGCCAACATCTTTTACCCTCTCTGGAAAGGGGGCCTACAAAACATTTACAAACAACCTCTAAAAAAATCTCTAATTCAGCTGCCGCTCATATGGCCTCTGCATTAACATAGGCAAGGCCTTCCAGCTGAGGAAAGGCCTTCGCGTAGAAGACAGAGATATACTGTACTGAGGGAAGTTTCCAGCCAAAAAAGAAAAAGGTCAAAGGACTGATACCACACAAACGGTCAAATGTGCTTTCAAAATGAAGGAACCCAGAACAGTGGTCTTGAATAGTATCTACAAAATTCCCATGTAATAGAAAACTTTAACACATCCACAAAAATAAACAACAAAATAATACTGGCAAAATAAGTATCTCAATTCCTCTATCTACAGAAACCACATTTGGCCTTCAGGGTAGGAAGAGAAAGAAAGCAGGCAAGGTGCAACTTGTTGGAGGCAGCATATGGCAAAAGAAGAGTTGCTTACCATCATGGGCAAGGGAGAGTTAATTGACATCGCCACAGCAATCTGCTACTTAGGACCAGCAAGCACTGACCTCTTTGAGGAATTCTGCTGTTTAAATACCAAGGCTGAGCAACCTTTACAGTATCAGATCTTGGTTCTACGTCGAAAGAAAATTTCTCAGGTTACATACTGACAAGCCTGTAGCCATCACACTGATTTCTGATACGGGTATATTACAGCACAACTGCCACACACGTTTGAAAGCACACCAGGGTCTTAAGTCATGACTTAAGAAACATAGCTGACTTAAAAGCACTCCTGACACAACATACAACACAAAGAATATGAATATTCATCTCTGAACCAGTCATAAGGTTTGAACAGAAAACATGCTGCCTACCTGCATTGGATACTCTGAAACAATACAGGTTTACCTCCCAGTCACGTTTTTCTAACCTGCTTTGGCTGCAATGCTGCTTGGACAACTATACTGCAGTGCCTATCGTAGTCCTAGGAGAGACGTCTGGGAGATTTCTGGTAGGGAACTAGTTCAGTAGTGACAGTGGTTGGCAAACACTGCTAAGGGTTAGAAAAATTGACTCTGAGGTATCAGGAGCCAGGCTACAGTCTTTCACTCAGTTTCACTCCAGCTGCCACTACCCTGGCTGCCTCAAAGAACCATCACGACCATCTGCTGAAACGGCAGGAAGGAAAAGCTCTCCCAGCTGTTTAAAATCCTGAGGAAGGAGGACTCAGGAAACTGTGACAATGCTGTCAGCCAACAAGACAAAGGAGACAGAGTAATGCCCCAACCTAGCCCATAACACCACCGAGACAGGACAGAGGAGAGGGGGTGAGAATAAAACAAAACAGTCAAAGGTAAACAGTTTGCTCTAGATTAAAGATGCAAAATAGGAATCTCCGGCAAGCAAGGCAGAAGGCTTGACTGATATTCTCATCAATCAAAGTCATGAGCTGGGAGAGGGAGGAGCATTTTCGGCTTTCTTACATCCGTGTCAGCAGACACTTGGTTTAGGTTGAACAGGTTCTCAACCTGCGGAAAAGCCTTATCTACTTTTCTTGACACGTGGACAAACCAGCTGAAGTACTTCTATATGCATGTGAAGTGTTTTGCAAGCAATCTGGGAGGTTAAACCAGTTTTTCAGAACTGCCAAGCTCTCCAGCATAACAGAAGAGATTGGCCTTCCAAGATGTGCATAAATTGCAATTAAAACAGCTCTACTCTGCCATCTAAATGAGCAATTTCCCAAGAATCATTATGGCACTTCAGCAAAAATCCTGTTTGAAAGGCCTCTTATTTATACTGCCAGTTTCACTGAGGAAAAACTCCAAAAAACTTCATGGTCTCTTTTTCAAGTTTTATGTATCTTGGAATAAATGTCTTTTTTTTTTTTTTTTTTTTTTAACTGAACCAATTTCAAAGTCATCTTCATCCAAAAATACTGAAATTGTTAAAATAATCCAAAGTTCCATATATTAAGCTAAGAAACACGTGTTGATCATTTCGAGTTCTATTTAAGTCTAGTTCTATTACTATTTATTTACTAGTATTTCTGCTAACAAAAAAAGAAGCTAGTTTCTTGATTAGCTCAGTATGTAAGGGAGGGTAGGATGTGGAAAAGCAAAGGGATCTTTATTGACCAATACGACAGAGACAGGAATCGGCCTGGACAGGTACAGGTTCAGGATCAAGGAACGTGCATAACTTGCTACAGCTTACACATAGTCATACGTCCATACGACTTGAGTAAATAATTCTTACAGACAGACCATATCACAATACATTTTTCTTTTCTTAAGTTATCCATTTTTATGTCTACGTTTCCAGGAGATTTGTCCAAAGGTCATCTTTGTCAATGGTTCAGTTTTGTGAGGAAAGTGCCAATTATTTTCAAAGGTGACAATAAAGTTAGCCACTCAAAATTTGATTGCTTCAACTCTCAAATATGGAAAGGAAAACAAAATCACCGTTTGGTTCTACTATTTTTCTTTGTAAGAAGTCTGCAAGGTAATCGATCGAGATTTTTACTAACAGTGAACAGACTTCGCCTAGACATACTTGTCCTCATTCCCTCCAAAAGCAAGAACTGTGGATTCCTACGTTATTTTATTTTCTAAATCAACAGGACCTCAACTTCCACTAGATCTGAGCGTGTGCAAAAGTTGATGATACAGTCCTTTGGAGCACATATAGACTACTGGTTTGTACGATGTTTGACTGAAGATTCAGTGAAGACTCCCCTCTTCCCCAGGAGAAACCATAGTCTTCTAATTCTCACTCTGCATTTTGTGAATTCCTTCACTAGCTCACAAATAGTTTAATCTCACGCAATCTTTTAAAATTAAATTGAAATATTATCACTTCAAATCGAATTTGAACACCATATTTTAAGTGAATATTAGAAGATTTTTAGTCCTGGAATCTTTTCAGACCTGATATAGACTTCTGTACAAATGCTGCATTTCAACTAAATATTCTCAGGCTATTAACAATTTTATCCAACCTGTGATTGAATAAAGGGTAGGATCAACAAGTTCAAATCACTGTTTACAGACCAGTAAATTACAGACAACAGAAAATTCAGTACCTATCACTCTGCAGCAACTCACATATTTCAAGTATATCAGTCCACATGCAGATGACTGGACTCCTAGCAAAGGGCTGGTCTGTTAGTTACTTCGAAGGTTAAGGAGTCAAGATAGCATTTGAGACTGGGACCACTGGCTAGGTTAGCGTTCATCTTATGCTTCTCCCAGCGATGTGACTACTTTATTGCCAAAGAGCACCAGAGGATCACACGTAAAACAGCTAAAGCACGCGAGCACAGGGAAAGTAGCGACACACGGCAACAGATCTTCCATCCACCCCCAATACAACTTATTTCCCCCCCCCCCCTCATAATGAGCCTCTTGCTTGGCCTTTCTTCACCAAGAGTCACACACATCTACTTCCTCATGAATTCCAACAGTAGGAGGATTCTCATTTCTTTCCCAATATCTGAAAAAGGAATCCTGGGAGCCCAAAGGCAGGACAAGTGGCCAATGCTTCTGGAAGGTGCAAGGACTGGCAGGGATGTGAAGGGAAGTGAAACAGAGTTACTTACTCTCAAGTTACTTATTCCATTTACGTGCATAAAGCAGGAGAGTAGCCATGGCATTGCATTATATACTGTTCCCCTAAGCCTCAGTCTTCTGTACATTCTGGGCCACCTGCTCACCTTCAACACTCAGTGAATCTTCCTGGCTTGTCCACTTTTGACTTTCACAGAAAAAGCTAAACTACCATTCCCCAGCAACTTACTCACCATCACAGTTTTATCCAGCTCCGACCTTTCACAGACTAAATATCTAGAAGAGTAAGTATATAGCTCTTTTCAACTGTCAGTCATATTCCAGAGTTGCACACAATGGGTATTTACTTGCCAATACTGTTAATGGAAAGACAACATCAACAAAAGGGAAAAAAAAAAAGAAAAAAAACCACAAATCCAGTGGCTCCAAACAGCTCACCGATGAATCAGCTGCTACAGAAAATGCCAGCTCCAAGGATATGGCACAGTCACCGCTCCAAACGTGGAGCAGCGCTTGCAAACCCCGGTCCCCCGTCCAGTAAGTTTGGACTGCTCTGCGAAGAACAGCGCAACCTGAACGCGCTCATGGACCAAAGCCCCAAGGTGAAGATGAAGTAAAGGTAACGGCAAGAGGAGGGGGGAGGGAAAGGGGGGGGGTGTAACCTTGACTTCACAGGTGAACGCCGCCCCTCGGGGCTCAAGGGGAAAAAGAAAAAAAAATAAAAAGAAGAAGACGAAACAGACGGGAAGAAAGAAAGTTTCCGGGTAAAAAAGGCTGCGGGGGGCGGGCGGGGCCCGGGCACCCCGCGGCGCCGCCGGTAGAGGCGCGGAGCCGAGGCAGCCGGGGCCGGGGGAGGGGGGCCGCTGCCCGCCGCGGGGCGCCGGCTCCTTTGTTCGGGGTGGGGGGCAGCGCCGCGGCCGGAGGCGAGGTGGGGTAGGGCGGCCGCGGCAGGGCTCGGGCCCACCGGCGGGCGGGGCGGCGGCCTTGGCGACGGCGATGGCGGCGCCCTTCTCCCCACCCCCCCCCCAACCCCAACCCGCTCCAATCTCCGCGGCGGCGGCCGGGGCGGGTGCACGGAGCCGTGTCCCCGGCGGGCGGCGCCGCTCCGGGCGCGGCGAGGCGGCCGCGGCACTCACCCAGGTGAGGAGGCTCTCGCCGAGCTCGGCCCGCTCCAGGCTCTCCACGTTGAACATGGCGGCGCGGCGGCGGCCGCGCGGGGCTAACGGCCGCGGCCCGCTCGCGTCGCGTCCTGTGGCGGCGCCCCCCTTTCCCCCCTCTCCCCCCCCCCCCCGCGTCCCGGGCCTGGGCTGTGGCGTCGACACGTCACCGCGACCTCCCAGGAACCGCCCGCGCGCCCCCAGCGCGCATGCGCCCCTGACGCGCCGCGCCGCTGTCGGCCGAGCCCGGCCGCGGAGTGGAGGGAGGGGTGGGGGGGGGGCCGCGGGGCGGGGCAGCGGCGGCGGCGGCGAGCGTCGCGCGCGCCGGGAGCTGAGGTACCGCCGCGCGGGCCGCGCCCCTCCCCCACGCCGCTGAGGGGAGGCGGCGGCGGCGGCGCCCCGACCCGGCCCGGCGGGGAGCCTTCTCCCTTCTCCTCTTCTCCCCTTCCCTCCTCTCGCCGTGCCGCCCTAGCCGGCGAGGGTGCGGAGGGGCGGGGCGGGGGGGCCCGTGTTGCCTGGCTGGCCGGTTGGCGGGCGGCGCGGGGGAGCCGTTAACGGGCGCGGGGGAGCCGTTAACGGGCGCGTGGGCGCTCGCGCATTGCGCAGGCTGGGCGAGCGCGGCCGGTGCCGAACTGTGGTGCTGGCGGTTACACAACACCGCGGGTGCGCAAGGCTGGCGCCGCGGTTAGCTTTTTTTTTGTTTTATTTTTTTTTCCCCTCCCCCTTTTCCCCTTCTTCCCCCAGCCCAGTAGCACTTGCGTGCCGACAAAAAGCAGGTTCCCCCGGGGGAGGGGGGTGGTCCTCTGGAGAGGCCCTGCCGCAGGCTGACTGCTCTTGCCTCGTTTCTCTCCCCCCCCCCCCCCGGTCCTGCAGCCCCGACGCGCACGTAGGAGCCGGCCTGGTGGGTCTCTGGTGGGTAGCGGGTAGGGCCCCGGCCTCTGCCGCTCTCTGACTTCAGCAGTGTGGACTGGTGAGGTTGCTGCACCCCAGGAAAGGCACTTGCTAGTAAGTAGTGCAGTCTGACACGTGGCAAGAGCAGCCTTTAAAAGGAGATTTCCTTTTTTTTTTTTTTTCCCCCTCTTCTCTCTGCTGTAGAAAATGACGTTAGCTCCCTCTCAGCAAAATGTTGCTATCATAAAAGTTAATCTATTAAATCAGATTAGTTGTGGATAACTCAATTCACGTTTAACCTTAATAGGAGATTATTTCTTGGCTAGTGTGGCTCTGCCTCCCTACTTCCTTGGCTAGAGGAGCTCTACATCAGACTGTAAAGGGGTTGCCTGAAGGGTTCAGCAAACTCGTTTTCAGTAATCAGCTGAATTTTGCCCCAGCTGAAGCTTCTAATGAGAATATCAGATGTAATATTAAGTTATACAGATCCCGGCTCATTAGTCACTGAGCTGGCATGTGGCATCATGGAGTAGCAAGCATGGTACGCTAGTAACGCGGACGAGAGTTGCATAAACAACCGAGAAAGAAAGTGTTGCGCATCTAAATACTGTCATTTTGTTCCTATTTTCTCACAGTTCTTGCATTAAATGAGCAAATAGCATGGACAAAATCTTGATATTACTTTATGTCAGCCTGTTTCAATTGAAAGTGTGTTACAAGAGCTGTGAAAACTCTCCCGCTTATTCAGAAAAGTATCTTCTCCCTGATGTCATAGCATAACCAGCTATTTTCATTTTCAAGTTTTGAATTCAGCCTCTTACCTTTTAAGAGCAGCTGTCAAATTGAGGAAGAAGGTTTAAAAGCCTTAGAAAACAAATGCAGTAATGTGTTTTGTTTTGTGTTCTGCTTTAGATATGAGATTGTATAAGGAAAAAAATGCATTGTGCAATAAACAATTGTTAAGCACTTTTCTTACAACAGGTTTAGCGTAAATAAGCCTTTTGAGTCTTAGGTGAAGTATCATCACTCATCAGTAAATCATTTTCTAATGAAGTGATTTTGTTTCCTTTTTCTCCTTGTCTGCTCAGAAAAGCAATTTATTCAAGCTGAAGGCATTGGCAGGCTCTTTCTTATGTCCCGATCTGCACAGGAATTTAATTTCACCCTTTATGTTACTAAGAATTCCATTCCTTTCTCTGTTTTATTCTTATGAAACAGTGGAAGACTTTGTTAGGAACTGTTTTATACAGGTCATGCATTGTCAATACAGGTCTTCCAAATAGTAATGCTGTGCAGACCATTGTATTTGTCTTTTTGCTTCAAGCCATCAACATAGTTTCAGGCTCATAATGGAAAGCTTCTTTATTTGTTTCTACTAGAGTGGTATTTTAACTTGATGGTATTTTCCCTTACAGAACAAATGAGTATCTGAGCGAAAAGAAACTTCAATCCTTTTGAAATAGAGAATGAATTTGCCTGTGCTGTATTTCTAACTTGCAAAGCATCATTCCTCCAATAAGGATAGAGTACCTACTTTCCCCCCCCCCCCCCCCAGGAAAACATGTCCCTCAGAGGCTGTTGACCTCAGACCTTGCAGAGACCTGCTTCACCAGGCAAGTGCCTTGGTTGGTCAATTCTTAAGGTATATGGAAAAAAAGTATTATTTCTTTACTAAAAACATTCAGTTTCCCCTGTTCTGGCTTGGCAGGAAAGCTACCAAGATTGTTAGCGCTTTTTTCTTTCCTCTCTCTTTCTCAGAGAGCATATAGGTATGTAAATATATTCAGCAGTATCCTAAAATCAAGTGCGGTTTATGGTGACAGCACAACTGAATGTGGCACAGCTGAGTCTAGCTGTAATTTTGCTCTACCAGCTGAGCTGATTTGTGACTCCAAAGTAGCTGCTTGCTCAAAATAATGCTGTATTAACACCTGCTGCGTGAAATCGTGGTGAGATATTCCCCAGTTCTGTTTTAATCTTTCCACAGAATATATCTTGTCAATTTGTATGTTGCTTTATTTGATTTTTATTTCTTTTAGTAATTGTTTGCTTAGGTTTGTCTCATCCTGATTTTTACAAGCTATAGTTACTAAGTACTAGAGGTTATTATGTATTCTTTATGCAAATAAGATTATGTTCACAAAAATTAAAAATTAATAAATCTTGCTTCTTCAAAGCCATGTTTTCTGAAGACGCCATCTGTCAATTCTCTTATTTCTGCTTTTTATGTATGTCTGCACTGTTATTTGCAAGTCCAGTTTCAGTATGCTAACTTTAAAGTACCTAGGTAAAATGTAGCAGTGTAGCAGCTCAGGATTTAGGATGGGCTAGTAAGCTTATACTGAAGTCCTCAATGCTGTGCAGTTATTGTTGTTCTTCATATATGCTTAATGCTTGCTGTGGGTGTGCTCTCCGAATGCAATATACCCATACCCGTCAGCTGTGCGTGAAGGAGGTGCGGAAAAAAAAACCCGTAGGATCCAGCGCGCTGGATCAAATCCGTTCTCAAAGCCTCGTTCGCAACCTCTGACAGTGGCCGGTACCCACTGCTAGCAAAAAGTAGGAAGTAAAAGGTAATTTCTGATGAAAGAAAGGTCTCAGGTGTTTCCGGCATTTAAGAATTTGTCGTATTTGTGGGGCGCTCTCTCTGTGTTTCTCTTAAATGAAACCAAAACTGCTAAATTCATGCTTTAAATATTTAAATGCAAGCAAATATGCATGCGGGGGTGGGTTTCAGAATAAATATGCTCCATTTTGATAGGCTTATATTGCTAAAGGTTGAGTTCTGTTATCAGTCTTATTAGAAACCTACAGATGCAAATGAAACTAATTTATTTCAGTTCTTTATACCACAGCAGGAAATTTTAAGGAGGTGAAGCTTTCATGTGGCTTGTGGTCTTAATAAAAATGAGAAACATAGGAATAATCTTTAAAACATTCAGTGCTTTTCCAATGGTTTCATTTTATTATCTTTTCTCAGTAGTACTTTACTAGTCAGAAAGAAATTTGCTTATCTTGGAAAACACACAACTTATGCAAAGTAAGGAGTATTTTTAAGGAAGGAGAATAATGCTTCTCCTAGTAAAAGACAACAGGCAAAAGGTATTACAAGCTCTGACTTGTACCCTGGACTGCTACTACAGTCTTCATTTTTATAATTTTTTTCAAGCAGAGGCGTTGGTTGCCGGTGCTGCACCAAAAAGAAAACACTAGGAATAAAAATGTAGTGAAAAGGTAGTTGTTATCCAGTTCGCTCCCAGCCCAGCCTTGAAAGGACATATCGTTATCCAACCTATCTTTAAGTTGTTGAGCAAATTGTACCATGCCCTCAAAGTCGATAAAATGTTGAAGAGCTGCTCTTAGTAATTTGTATTTCTCAGCAGTACTGCTTGTATATTATTTTCTAGTTTACTGCTCAGGCACCAAGAAAGCCTCTTAGAAAAGACTTTTTTTCACTACACTTGCACATTCCCTCAGTAGTGGGTCCTAAGACTCTAGCCTTTCTCAAAGTATATTAGCATTTGGTACTTCCCTGATGAACTTGGAAAAGTTCAAATCCTACAGAAAAGAAAGGGGCTATTCTGACTTTGGCTAGCTAGCAACAAGTATTTAACGCATCATGGCAAACACAGGACTGTGTCTCATTTCCGTATCGATCACGGCATGGGATACTGTTCCAGCTGTGTTGTGTGAAGTACATTGAGAGTCTTCATAATAGTTTGCAAATCTGAAAAACGAAGAGATCATGCATCCACACTAGTATGCGTCTTCATGCCCCTTCCAGTGTTATCTGTATGTTTTTCCAAGAATAAAAGCCGTTGTTGTAATAAAGAAATTGCTCCTTATGGTTCTCCTTTTTTTATGTAAACCTGCATGCAACCAAGGTGAATTGTTTATACTTAGCCAGGGAGTAGGGGGAAGGGTATCTACCTTTTTAAGGCCTGTAAATTCTTATTTTCTTATGCGAGCGAATTAGTTTTGAGTTGTCATTAATCACTCTCAGAATAATGAAGGACAAGCGAGATGATTTTGTGTTCAGATAGGTAGTCTGAAATGTTCTTTGCAATCTAAGCTGCATGGTTTTACAAAGCTAAACTGCATTCCTCTCTGCTTCCAAGCATTTTGGGGCCGATTCAGTTTGTTGGAGGATGTTTACATTCTGTAGTCATCAAGAGCCCTCATGCAAATAACTCTGATCCCAGTCAAAGTACTGTGCTGCAAAGTCCAGTTATCATTCAGTTAGGCCAAATGGAAAGGAGAATTCCCTGGGTTCCCCCACCCCCCTCACCGAGCAGTCCTTTTGTTTCATTTCAAGCAAGTGGCTGTAGTTTAAATGTGAACTGAAATTGAAAATTAAATTGTGTGTTGTTGTTGCTTTTAACGTGAGAAGAAGGCCCATTGTTTTTGTTATTCTTTTTAAATTTTGCAGCTGATACTTTTTAACATTCCAAAGTGGATTGTAGAACTGTGCTAATTTTGATGGGAGTGCTGCTTTGATGTGGACTACTTTTCATTCTTTAATTGGAAAGCAGGGTGGGCTTATGCCTTCCTTTAAGAAAACTGCCTCACAGTTAAATGACTAAAAAGAGGGGGAAATTCCTAAATATAAACAAAAATGACTTCTCAAAATTTAATCCATTTTCAATTATTGCTTCCCCCACCCCACCCCCCATTAACAGTCATCCTATTAATTTGGCACTGTTCTCAAAAAGCTACTACTATAGACAAGAATTTCTTTTATAAAAACCAGAGACAGAGTATTAAAAATTTAGACCTTTTTTATAATTATAAAGAGAAACAAAAAAGTAGCCTGAATCTACAGAGAAGGAAGGGCAGCTTTTAAATTATGTAGTGCCTGAAATACATGGTATAGAGGGTTGATTTTTTTGCATAAAAACATTTTTAAAAGGTTGAGGAAATATTTTATTTTTGTATAGCCAACTAAATGTAATGGAGCAAGATAAAGATCGAAGGAAATAATTTAATACAAATCTCATCAACTTGCTGTTGAATGACGTCAAATTACTACCGGTTGCTATTTTAGGAGAGATTAAGTGTCTCTGGTAGAGTCTGATTCTTAAAGCCTTTTCTGACATGCAGCTTAGGGGGAAGTTCTTGTCAATGGTGGTTGTATGAGAAGGCTGAAGGTCTTCCTTAGATCATTTAAGACTAAGCCTCCTGTAGCCTGCCGGTTAATTTTACCAACTGGAAAGAGTACTGTTGCTAAACCCATGCACTTGAAGGCAAGACTCCTGAGCAGCTTTTTTAGGACTGTTGGCTAAGTTGCCAACAAGTGGTTGCATTCAAACCACCAAAGATGTGTTCAGGGGCTGTTCTGGTTGCACCTGAAGAAATAATAACCCACAAGTTTGCAGTTCTAAATATTTTGTTGGAAAATATTCCAAACAAAGTTGAGATAAGAAAAATTTTTCCTCCTTCAGTGAGAGAATTTTAAAATTGCTGTATTTCAGTAATGTGCTCCTTGGAGCCATTGCTTCTTCACTTTCTAAAACAGATGTAAGAGTAGGTTACTGCCTCTACTGAAACTTAAAATGGCTTATCTATGAAAGTCTATATTGATTTTTTTTACTTGAAGAGCACCTACTTTTAGTTCCTAGTCTACACAGCTTGTGTCAGCTGTACTGTGGAATGAGCTGACTCAGAAATAACTGCTTGAGGTAGTGAGGGGAATATATTCAGCACTCACTTGCTGTCCAGAGCCAAATAAGTTAAAATAAACAGCTTGAGCCTTAAGCACCACTAGTCCAGCTTCTCTACAATTCAGTAGAAGAAGCAATTGGGAGAGAGACTTAAGAGGCAGAGATTCCACTTTCCCTCTATACATCTTGCCAGTATTGATATATATTAGTAAAGATACAGTGTTTGGGGGAGTGGCCTTATGTGTAGCCAGAAAGACTGTGCAGAAGTTTCTGTTGAGAGGATGTTTGTGTGAAATGTATGGGTATTGGGAAAGTCATCCGTGGTAAGTGAGTAGGTAGATGCAAATAACTGGAGTTGTGTGCAGGGAGGAAGAGAAGGTGAGAGTCTATGTATTTCTTATTCATTTCTTGCTGCTGCTGACCTCAGCACCGCTCTTTGGTATTTCAAGAAGCGTATATGAGCAGAAATGAAGGCAAGCAAATGTGGTGAGTTGTATTAAAGATAAGCGGGCAGATAAAGATTGAGGGTGTTTTATTTTAAGGAGCATGAAGAGGGGGAGACAGAGCTCTACAGCCCTGAAGGCTCTTCAGGGAAACTTGCTTCATTTGGTGTGGTACTAACAATTGGTGTGTCACTTTCAAGAGTGTCCCAAGCAAGCAGGGATACAGGAAGCCTTTCAAGTGTCAGTGTGATAAACCTTTGTCTTCCAAAGGTGCTGGGCAATTAAAGCATCTGTGTGTCCCTTTGCAGCAGTGTATATTTCTAAGGAAATACTTAACACTTAATTGGATGCAGGTGGTATTAGCATCTTGGTCTATTCTAACAGAGCTGATGCAGCAGTGTGGAGATGTGATTATCAGCTACCAGTTTCTTGCTATTTGCCTGTATTTTGTCCGAAGTGGTCAACCTAGAGATGACAATGTGACATAGTAGAGATTAGTAGAGTGATGATGGTACTTAGGGAGTGAACATGTAGGCACTGAAGATCTCAACGCTCTGCCTGAGCGTATAGTTGTGGAAAATGGATGTCCCAGAAAGATATATTTGTATGAAACAGGAGCTTTTCCAAGACTGTACATATAGAGGAATGAAGTGTATTTGTTGAAGATGTTGATTTGGGGAGGCACCGCAGCATGCCTAGAAGTCCAGACCCTCAGCACCAGGGAACTGACGCTCAGAAAATTTTCAGAACACTGGTAGCCTCATGGCTTTAACTATGGCAGTATAGCTGTACAGCTAGCTACGTGGAGAAATGCTATAGCTCCTTGTGTAGGATGCCTTTCCTATGTGAGAGATTTCTACAAAGTTTTGGTGCCTTTCATTCATTAGTACCTATGAAATAAGTTTTGATTTTGACCTACTTTAATCACGTTCCTTGATGAGTCACTGGTGTTCCATCTTTAGGAAAAAGTACTCTTTCCAAATATTAATCGACATTTTAATAGTCGGACTATGACACAGTTGCTTGTGGAAAACTGTAATTAGTGAAAATCATGACTGTAGTTACAGAAATAGTAATCTCAGTTCAGGTTGAGATACGTGTTAGGATACCCTAGTTTATTGCGTCACTTCGTTATTTCATTAAGATTTTCACAGCGGAAGCCCAAAAATATAGGAACAACGAAAGGAATCTACCATTCATTCTCAGTAAGTTTTCTCTGTTCTTGTGGAACTTAATAATAGAACTTACCCTTCCGCTGTAGTGTCAGAATATACCAGCTTCCGTTTGACTACTGATGCACAAGGTGGCTCCCACAAATGAACCAAAGCCTGGAAAAAGCTCTGCAACTGGTATGAGGAAAGGTCTGGATAGTAAGTGCACCTGTCTTGCGGAAAACATGGTATTTTTAAATTAAGAACAGCAGTTGAGCATGCTAGAATCGTGCTAGGGTAGTGCATTACAGGTTTGCACTAAAATCCCCATGACTTGTATTCTATGTAAGTCTTACCTGACCTTATCAGCTGATACTGATGTTTTATGTCAGCCCCATAGGACAAATATTTTAATTGTGCTATGGGCACAGCTTCAATATGACAGTTGTTATTATCTTTTCCCAAGGTTAGTTTAATTCTACTGGTTTCATAATATTCACAGCTGTGATTCATTTCACTTCCTGGTTGCAACAGGAGCAATTTAGCAGTATGTCGCAGATCATTTTATTTTGCTTATGTCTCCAGCTGTAGTTTAATGAATGTTAGCGCTGGCAATTCATTCTGATTTTTGCAGACGAGAAATGCATATAAAACAACGAATCTAGTGAGAGAAGCCTGAAAATATTCTGTTTCTTTCAAGCTTTTCCTGTGTTTCCAGCTGAAGGATGTAAAATGCATAGTAGAGAAGGCAAATAAAATATAAAATGCGTGACATGATTCCTGTGTATTCAAATGGACATTAGTCACTCTAAAAACAGCTAAAACCCAAATATTCTTGTTCCTTTATTCACATAAGTGATGTAAAATAGGTTTCTCAAAAGTACACTATCTTAGCCTAACAGCAGTGATGTGTTGTGTACTAGCCAATATTCTTGGTAATATAAACTCGTTATACTCTTTATAAATGGACCGCCCTTAGAATATGTCAAATCCAGCAGACTGTCCTATCCCTGGTAAATATCTGGTAAATATCCCCAGGTAAAGTACCTGAATGCTGCTTTTTTTTTTTTTTTTTTTTTTTTAAATCATTTGAGACTTGCTACTGTGTAAGAACAACAATGCTTTATAGTCCTCTGCAGCAATCTCTGTGTTTGGTAAAATGCAGCTGTTTCCTTTTGCTTTATCATTTTTGATGCTCAAGCAATGACTAATCTGAACCTCAAGAATTTATTGTGTGTATGAATAGATGTGTATATAAGTAATTTGTATCTATAAAGTGTGTGTGTGCATATATATATATATATATATAAAAATATATATAAATATATATTTGTATGTATATATTTCTTTTTACATTTTAGAGCTGGAATGGCCAGTCACCAAGCAGAAGTTCAGAGTTTGAAGCTAGATAATGATTCAGTTATAGAAGGAATAAGTGACCAGGTACTGGTGGCAGTTGTGCTCAGTTTCACTTTCATTGCTGCTCTGGTATATACCCTTTTAAGGTGAGAATATGTTGATACGAATTGATCAACATACCTCAGTTTGTCAAATGCTAACTTTTTCAATAGATAGTTGCGTTAGCGTACAACGGCTGTGATTTTGTGGCTTTAAATACATCGTTATTCAATCACTTATTCTCAACTAATTGCCTGGCAGTTTCATAATTTAATACACAGTCAGAATGAAATGATGCATTTTCCAAAAGTGAGGCCAAACTCTTCCTTATCTTTAGATGATCAAATTGAATGATGTCCATCATTCCTCAAGACTGAAAATGATTTAATGTATAGTCTGCATGGCTGCTGGTGTCATATTTGCTTATTGAGTTCTTATTTGTCAATAATGACCGCATGACTAAAGTTACATGTAATCCTCCATTGTATATCCTAGCTGCAGATGTCTTAAAAAAAAAAAAATGGAGAGAGAATGACTGATTTATTTCTAAATGCGTATACTTGGAAAACAGTGGACTGTAATGCACCTTCCACAAAGAAAAGTGTTAAATTCAGAGTTGAGCAAAACTAATGTGTTGTTTCAGAGTTTTTCCTTGGGACCTAATGGGTGTGTTAGCCTACGCATTTTTGGGAAAATAAGTGTAAAGTTCAGATTGCCTGGCTTTATGCAAATATGTAGACTTCCAAGCACAGATGAGTTTTAACAACTAAGAGAATTTCATTTTAGTGAATATTCATTGTCGTCATTGTAGGTAGATTCTCACGCGTGGATTCCATTTGAGACGATTGTATGGGGGATACGTGGAGAGCAAGCTATGAAAGAAATCAGAAGTAGGGAGGCTTGGTAGGACTGGAAGGTAGTGCTCCTGTTCAGGGGCAGGAGATGAAATGGAAAAGGAAGCTCTATCTGCTGTGCCAAAGGAATCTTAGAGAAGGGAATACACTTCAACTTGCTTTTCTTCCCAAGGCTATTTCAGTCTTTTGGATGCCTCCAAGAGTGTCTCTCTTTCCTCAGTCATCTTTTCCTCTGCTCCCTCAAGCTTCCCC
Organism: Struthio camelus; assembly: GCF_040807025.1. Taxonomy (NCBI): domain Eukaryota; kingdom Metazoa; phylum Chordata; class Aves; order Struthioniformes; family Struthionidae; genus Struthio; species Struthio camelus. The sequence continues at coordinate 11,992,624 of NC_090982.1, read as the reverse complement.
TAACCCTTGTACTCACGTGATCAGCATTTGTGACCTGAATTTGTAGGTGTATATTTAAGTAGTAAATGTTTAATTTTTCAAATTAAAGCATGATTGCATTTAATTTCGAAACATTCTAAACTTTACAAAGGAACACAAGTTAGGAATATGAAAAAGAGTGAGTGGAACAAGCAATGGGCAATAGTAATGGGGATTCACTCAGAACTGGCATCAGGGAGATGATACATCAATGATGAAGGGTCGCTTTGGGAGGGGAAGATGTCTGCTTCCTACCTGTGCAGTGGAATGAGCTAAGTAAAAAGACTGTGGATTCTTTTACACACCTTAACAGTTTCTCTTCTAGAAAAGCAAACTCAGAACACAGAGTGCTTTAGATGTCTTGAAGCTAATTTTCTTCTGCCTAGTGTCACTGCCTTCTGAAAGACTAACTAGTACCTTATTCAAGCTCCATTGTCTCTTCCAGTATCTCCTAAAATTGTCTGTATTCAGTACCACTTTTTCCATACCTCCAAATCTGTGCATCATCTCCGTTAAAATCTCAAAGGAGGAGTTTTCTTTCTTCTATGGTTATCTTTGGCAATACAGTACTCTGTGTGTTTGTTATGCTGTGTACACTATCTCAGTCTCTTTGCCATATTTCTGTATGCAACATCTGAAATACTTAAGCTAGGTAAGAACAGATTCTGGGTATGAATACAGCAAAGTAGGCTTAGGAGAATGGATAAGATTACAAGAACTGAATAAAAAGGACTAGAGAAGGGGAAGCAGGCAGCAAGGATCGTATGTTTAAGTAGATTCTTGGCAGAAGTGGAGTATGAAAAGAACTGTTAAGGGATATGGTTGCTGCACTTGTTTGTAGCAGAGAGAACCCACTGAAGCATCACATTAGGGCATGAGTTGATGGTCTCTGCTTGTGATGAAGAAACAAATATTAACAATAACTAAAATATCTGCCAAGTTGCAGCTGTTCAGTTCAGTCACTGTTAAACACTTTTATTAAGCCTGTATGTCTTTGAGTAATAACTTCTGAGAAAATGCAGCCAGACTTTTTCCATCTTTTCTTAAACTTGTGGGTAGGTTGTCATGCTACAAATGAGATTGTGAAATCTGAATTTATCCAGCAAGTTAAAGGGAACCTTCTCCTCCACTGTGATATGTCAGAGATTTCCTGCTCGCCCTAGATGGGTCTTACCTAACCCATTCTTATGAGTCTGCAGTTTTAGATCTTTTTCCCTCATTGCTCGATTCCATCATGTGGCTTTATTATAAAACCAAGTCAGTATTTTCAGCAGAGGAGAGATTTTCAGTCTTGGAAAATAATGGTATTGCAGTGATATTCCGGTCCCCATATCTATTGTTCCTTACTTTCACTGCGTGACTTTGCACTTTTAATGCAGGCAGCCTAACTCTTTTTAGTAATGACAGTTTGGTAGTACAGGACACCTTAAGATAGGGTTGCATCACTAACACTCCAAAATCAGGAAATGAGGAGAGTATGCATCTAACTTTATTTCTAACTTGTGTGCGGTAATGCCTGTATTATGTAAGTCAGTACTGTTTCTTATTTATTTCAGAGTCTTGTCTCACACTCATGTAACGAGAGAAGTTATGGACAGGATATGTCTAGAGCTTTACCTGTCCCTTTTGGACATTGTGCAGTGTTCGGTTACATAAGCAACTTATGCATGAGTAACAGATGTAACAGATGCTGTACATGCTGTACTTCTGTAGCTCTGCAAATAATCTTGTATATGTATTAACATAACATATGATACCAAACTGAAACCATATATATGAAGTATTTGTACAAGGATGTTATGCCAATATTGTCTGGGTATATTTACCTTGTCTTCTTGACTTCTCAGCACTTCAAATTCATTTTTGGTTAGCATAGCTTTTCACTGGATAACACTCTAAGAGCAAAATCAAAACTAATTGTTTGAAGGATTTGAAATAAACTGGCTTGTAATTCATACCTTCCAGTTGTGTGTGATTTGAATCCAATTTCAATATATATCAAAGTGTTGGCAAAACGAAGGTGTAAAATATGCTAACTTTGTAGAGTTTAAACAGGAAAAAAAATGTATGCGTGTAACATGCATGTCAGACAATATCCACAAAATCTGACTAAAGGAGGGCAAGAAGAGTTCCAAGGTAAGCTTCCCACTATATAACTTTCATGTATGTGACCCCCGCAGTATTGTTAACCAAACTTATGTTTTATAGATAATCAGGCAATTATTAGCGTGTAAGTACGCATTTTGTCTGTTCCTTATTTAAGAAAGAATGAAGGAGATACAATGTTAAAGATGACAGTAAGGCGATATTATGATTGCCCACATCACATGATGCAAAATATTTCAGAAACTTAAGAGAGCTACGAGGAAATCATGTAAATAGAACCGCAGCCAGAAAAGTCCTAAAAATTTAGCTAGTCCAGCCCACAGCTCCAAAAGAGGATCAGCCTCCCTAGACCATCCCTGGAAGGAGTTTAACCTGTTTTTTTATTTAACTTTAAGTCAAAGGTAGCCCACAGTACCCTGAGGTAACCGCTTTGGATTTTTGTACGCTTAGCAATTAAAATTTTTTCTCCATCACCCTTTAATAACTCTCAGAAATAATTGGTTGTATTTATAGAATAGAAGACTTTTCGTATCCTCTTTCCTCTCTATAACCCATCTTCTATACAAACTCCAATTTCTTCAGTCTCTCTCTTGGGTATTTTAAAAACGTGGCCAGTGGTTCTTATCATTCTTTTCTGAACTTTCTCCAGCTTCTGTACACCTTTTTATGCATTTAGCCCAAAATGGAAAACAGAATACAGCTGAGACCTTAACAGTGCTGAGCAGAATGTCGGCGAAATCATATGTATAAATGCAGAATACAGATTTGCATTTTTGTACCACATGATGTTGTTGATTCATATTTAGTTTAACATAATGCTTTTTACACTTATCAGTGTCATTTTTACTTCTAATCCTGTCTCCCACTGTGCTTTTGAATGTCAAAATTTGATATATCCAGCTTCCTTTCTTCAGTGAGTCCCTTCCGTCTGTTTCCCCTTTGTCTTGGTATCTCTAACCTGTATTTTTCTTACCACTAGAGTCTACAGCGATTTCTTTTTATATCTTGTCTGCTGCTGGTTACATAAAGTCAGCATTCTAAAGCTAAGAGTTTTATCTTCCCCTTCTTATGTAAATGTTATGTCTTAATCTTTCGGTTAGTTGAAAAATCTTAATTATTTCAGTTTAGTTTGCTCTACGGTATCTTACGTAGTGAATGAAAAAACTAAGAAATTGAGGTGTAAACCAGCAAAAAAAATTTGCCGCAGTGGAGGCAAAAATTAACAATATTTCTACATGATTAATATAAGAGCTTTCAAATAACTTGATTTTTTTCAAGTTAATGACTTAATTTTAAATGGTTTTGAGACAAAAATTTAGTTTTAATACAACTTTTTAGATTATGGAATTTCTCTTTGAAAAATCTTGCTGTTATACAGCTTACAAAGGCTGACATAACTTTAGTATGTTAAATGATTGTGCTGTTTCCTTAATTATATGTGTACTGCCTTTAACATCCTTTATACCAGGAAAGAATTATTTTTTTCTCCTTTGTTCCAAGTCTCATTTTATTCAGTCAGTTCTTTTTCAGTGTTGAGTCTTAGTGTTCAACTTTTCTCATTTTTTATATTTCCTTTCACAGAAATGAACATCAGAACATACACCCAGAAAATCAAGAGCTAGTGCGAGCTCTTCGTCAGCAGCTTCAAACAGAGCAGGTGCTGTGCTAAATGTTGGAAACGTTTACCCCCTTGATAAGGGATAGACTTCTCTTCTGAGGTTCTGGAAGAAGCTAGCCTTGAAAATTAAGGAAGCATACTTAGTCTACAGAGGCATCCTTAGAATTTATCAAGTAATAAGATGGCACATGTTTTTTTATGAATGTATCAAGTCATTAAAATTAAAGATTTGGCTGGTTCTTGTTTCAAACCAGTTTTCACCACAAGGTGGAGTATGCTACGTTATGTTATGTGCTTCTTGCGCTGTTTCTGGGAACTTAATGATAAAAAATGGAAATTTGGAGTACAGTTTGCTGCCACAGGGCAGGGGTCAGATGTTTAAACTGATAAAAGATGTGTAGCAGAACAGTGGCAGAGCAGACAGGGCCAGGCAAGACGCATTTCATCCAATTCTACCGTATAGAAGGGTTTGAGAGAGTCTAGGCCAGTTTGTTGGAAATTGCTGGTTCCTAGCCACAGAATGAGAGAAGCCGTGCTTTTTGCAGAGGTGTTGAGACTCCTCTGTGATGATACTTCTTGAAACGACGACAGATTTTTGACTACAACGTGTATTAATGTGGAGGAGAAGCATGACGGACTGGGGAGAAAGAACACTTTGTGGCAGCGAAATTAATCAGGGCTCCTTTAGGCGTAAGGACACAGCCGTAACAGTTGTTTCTGTGACATGGGAAGCTGACCCAAGCACTGCTTAGCAGTCACAACAGATATATCTGCTTAATATAGCTGCAGATATGTGTGTATATCTAGGTTTATTGGTTCTTTTCTGTTGACAAGATGCTAGAAGGAGTCAGCAGTAATCTGAGATCACTGTCGGCTGTTCAAATCCAAAGCAAATCATCCAGCATCTCAGATTCTTACTAGGAGACACACAAACTTACCTCTATACTTGGGCTTGGGAACACCAAATTGTAACTATTGGTAAATGATGCAAATCCGTTACCTGGTTCTGGAAAGAGCTACTTAGGACAATGAAGTAACAGTCTAGATCTGAGCTGCTGCTAATTCTTCAGTGTATCTAAACTAGCGGGACCTAGTTAATGTGTAGGAGCAGGGAGGTTCTTCCTTTGTAGTCCTTAACTGGATTGAAGCATATACTATGTAAAACAGATATAGAGAAACTAATGTGCCTATCACAGAAAGAACTCGCCTAGTGAATCAATTTTTACATTGAAGTATATTTAATTTTTGAATGTTAATATATTTCTGTTTCATTTTACATAGGTTTGTATTCGAGTGTTTGAATTCTAGTAAATGAACACTGGACTTGTTTATTTTTTAAGTTCAGGTAGACTTCTCATATGAAAGATGGTCTCAGACGTTTTGCATTTGTCTTTTGTCCCAACAGGATGCGTCTGCTGGTGATAGACATCGTTTCTATACCGATATGTCCTGTCCAGTCTGTTTGCAACAGGCTACGTTTCCTATTGAAACAAACTGTGGACATCTCTTCTGTGGTAAGCAAAAAACAAACAAACAAACCAACCCTTCAGGAAGAACGCTGGCAGTAGAACTATCACCCTAATGTAAAGCTTTATTCAATTTTAGCTGCTTGTTTTCTAGTCCGCGTTAGAAATAATTTTCTGTATAACTTGTTGAGAAAGTACATTTGCTAGTAAACAATCGTGTGTAACTGTGCTGCGTTTTTTTTTCCATGCTGTCAGGATTGAAAGTGCAGTTAATTAAAAAATGTTAAGGACAGAGTATTGTTTATTTCCAGCTAGTGAAAAACTGAAGAGGCTGAAAGACACTTGGAATTAAGCCATTTAAAAAACTTGCATAGAAAGTATAAAAAATTATATTGTTGTTATCATTAATACATAGTTAGGCTTTTTATTTGTTTTTCTCGGAAGTCCTGAAGAATTCAGACTAAGTTCACAATGCTTACAGTTTTAGGGCTTTTGAGGAAAATATATATGTGTGTGTGTGTGTATGTATGTAAATTTATACGTGTATTTTTTATAGCTAGATAGATACGGATATTCAGTGCTTCCTCTCCCTCAGGTTCCCAGTAGAATTATTTCACTTAATTCATTTAGTGTTACGTAGTATATAACTCATATAATGCCTGGTCATTTAAAAGAAAGAGTTGACAAATTTGGGAAGCGGTAAAAGGACTTAGATTTTTTTATACATACCTACACCTGTTGAGGCTTTGACAATAAAGCCAGTTTTTTTAGGAAGAATTTAACAACTCTTGATTTTTGTGATTTCTGTGATTTTCCTAGCTAAATTTTAAACTAGTAAAAGGTTTAATTCCTTATTTCTTCAGTTAACGATTAAGAAATTTTCTATATTTCTTCAGGAGACACTCTCTTAAAACTAATGATGCAGCTGAACCAGTTCAGGGTTTATCTCATTAATAGTATAGAATTTAAACACGTTTGTTCTTCAATGAACATTCCGTGGAAAATTATACCCGAAGACTTGCATTTCAGTTTAACTGCTTATAGGTTGCAGTTTTGCTGTTTTGCTTAATGCTTAGATACTGTTTCTTAAAGTAACTGTTTCAACTCAGACGTTTAAATCTCTGTTACTGTTAACTTACTTTCATCAGGTTCCTGTATTATTGCCTACTGGAGGTATGGCTCATGGCTTGGTGCCATCCGTTGTCCAATCTGCAGACAAACGGTAATATTTCAAATGATTGTGGACCTAATGGTTTGCATACCTACTGTGGCTTACCAAAAAAGCGCTTACATATTAACCGCAGTAGTAACAGTGATAGAAGAAGAAACCTGAGAAGCTGAAAGAATATGTATGTGTGAAGTACAGACTGTGGACATTACATTTTTTGAACTCATTGTTTTGCCAAGTGACTCAGCAAGAGTCAGCAAGACTGTTCCTGCAACTCAGATTTAAGGAAAGAGCACTGATAATTCTAGCCATCTATCTAGAAAGATGTATATGAAAACAGAAATCATAAGGTCTTACTATGATTCTTTCCTGCTGTCTTTCTGAGAGGTAGTTTGCTTCTTTACCAGAAGTTGGATCGGAAAGCCGTGGCAGGTGTGGAAGACTGCCAGTAGGCAAAATGCTACTGGTTTCTAAGAAATATCCTCTTTCTTCCTTCTTTCCCTGCCAAAAAACCCCGTCCACACCAATTTCTTATCTTCTTCCTATTTCTAGTTCTTATGTATTACTAATTGGAGCTTTGTAGAGCAGGCGCTAGCTTCCTTCCTACACAACATACTTACAGTGTCAGTTTGAAATATGTCCCTGCAATTCATTAACACAAGCTCTCAGAGTCTCATAGTCTGTATTTTAACAAAAGTGTACACCTGTATTGTAACAATGCACAAACAAGAGAGTTACATAATTATTAGCGTGTTTCAAGGCAGTGCCCGTACACTGTATCCAAGTTTGACTTTGAATCAGCGCTACAAGTGGTATAAGGAGACAGATGAAGGAAAGCAAAATAGGTATGGCTAGAAGAAGAATGAGTGGGTTACAGTGTAGCCAAGGAGGAGAAAAGCACAAAAACCAAGGTGAGGAGAATGAAAAAACAGAAAATAGCAGTGTTTTCACATCTTTCTGTAGATAGATGCTCTTCTACCTGGGTTTTTTTGTTTTGTTTTGTTTTTTGTTTTTGGATTAAGTAAATGGGGTGGGACATTTTGATCAGGCATTTTTACTCACTCCTCTGAGGTAGGGAAAATGAAGTTAAATTTTGTAAATGCGGAATTGAAGTGTATACATATGAACAACATGAGTCACACAAAGTTTGTGGCAGGGCTAGAACTTCAGTGTAGTTGTAATCACAGTGTTACGTGCTCAGTGTGAATGCTCCATTTAAAAATGCCTACAGGAGAGTTCCTCACCTTACACTCTCAAAAAAGCTGTTCAGAGTCCAGTAACTTGAAACTTTACAGGGATACAAATGAATTGTATCAGAAAGCTTGGAGAAGCTTTCTTTATAAGTTTAAAATCTCACATCTAGTTGTGGAAAGTAGTGAAATGCTTCCTTTTAAACCTAATATTAGTCCAGAAATAAATATTGCTCAACATATTACAAGGTAATGGCTTTATATTTTGGAGAAAGATGGGGTTTCTTCAGAAAAGGTGTGGTGGTGGGGGGCAGGTGTGCCTTACTGAAAATAGACTCTGGGTAATCAGCTCTTTAAGCCACAAGTACTTTGTGTTCTGGGAAGGTTAGGAAATATATTTAGTGGCTAGGTACTTGGGGAGCTTTTGCAGGCTGTAATAAATTAAAATGCAGTGTGTTTTCTTTTCTTTTGGCAATCTACATTTTCTGCCTGAACATCACTTCCAAATACAAGGCTTATGGTTTCAGAAACTCCTGTGCAGACAGATAACATAACATGTATGGGAATACCACTTTCCATATTTTTATATATTTACATGAAAATTAACTCAAAAACATAGAAGAATATACTGCACTTACAAAAGAGCTGGAGGTTATTACCTTTTTCTGACAGCTTCTGTTATTCTCTTTGGTCTTGGTATGAATATCGACATAGGAGAGTGTAAGTTTCGCCTTGATTTGCTGATGTGCAAGGTCCTCCGAAAGAGGGAGGAAAAGTGGCCTTGGTAGAAGCTGTATTTGATTTTGAGTTTAAGAAACAAAACCAGACTGACTTGCTAAATTACGCTAAATTTCCTTTATTCTCGTAAATCTACCTCACTTTTGAAACATAAGCTATTTAGATGTTTTGGAAATTGTCCTGTAAACCTCCCTGAGAAGGAAGGTTCTTATGCTAGTTTACAGCGATCGTTTTTAGAATGCATCAATGTTCTTTAAAGAATTTAAAGCAATATACTTGTTAACACTTAGAAGCAGTACCCATGTGTTTTATATTAATAGTTTTCGTTTTCTCTTGCTACTAAATATTCAACAAAAAGTTTGCTCTGTCTAGTTAACTGAAGATTACTGCTATTTCATTTATAGTTCACAGTATCTGCGTTTGAAAAGCCAGTCACACATTAACAAAATCTCCTTGCTGTGCCTAGGTAACGTTGTTCTTACCACTCTTTGGTGAAGATCAGCAGGATGCAACCCAAGTATTTCAAGATGTTAACGATTACAATCGGAGATTCTCAGGACAGCCCAGATCTGTAAGTTGTGGGAGAATTTGGGTAGAGGTCAGTGACTGCAGAGAAGATTGTTAGTATTTTTTCTGACTTTTTTTTCCTGGAATGTGAATTTTCTGTTTGTAACGTGTAGGAGCTGTGCGGGTTTTTCTTAGGAAATTCATGTTCATATAGTTAAGGCAAACCTAAAATACCGGAATACAATTATTTGTAATTTGTCTGTGTAGAACCTTGTATTTCTATTGTAGTTGAAAACTGCTAATAAGCCTCGAGTACCCTATTGAAAAAGAGTGCTTCAGCATGAGTTAAGCACTTTTTTGAATCATGAACTCATTACATTGAAAGGGTTGATATTTAGCCACTAAAAATACTGAGTGAAATATATGAGCTGTAAAGAACAACATTTTCTGGACAAATCTCTTTAACTTGATCAGAAGAATAGTCTTGAGTTTTATTCTGTGCCTTTCCTCTTTTTCCTCTTTTGATTTCAAGGCATATGTGCTCTTGATTTTTTTTTTTTTCCTGCTAGCTTATAATACAGCCTTTGTATTGCTCTGTGACTGTGCAAAACTTTTTTTATAGATAAATAGTGAAAGGATGTAGTTCAAGTTCTATAAACTTGAGAAAATCAGCCTTATGAGCTTATCTTTTACATGCACGTCCTGATTCACAAAGTGAAATGCATGCATGTGGATAACATTAATTTTACTGATACCCTGCCTGTTTCCATCAGCTTATTTGATTTAGTCATACTAACAAACATCACCAACAAATATTTACAGTCCAAGGAAACAAAAAAGAAGTGAGAAATTAAATGTTCTTGTTTCGTTTTCTAAAGCACAGAACTTGCATGCTTTTGATGCAGAGTAGTAACCGGTCAGAGGATATGCCTGAAGTTCCTAAGAGCCCAGAACTGGACTAGATAAGCTGCCTTTGATCTGCACACAGTATATTGCCTTAACCACATTTCACCTTCCTTTCTAGAGTACTTTTTCAGCTTTGGCAATAACTCCCTTTAATACCATGGCTCTGAGTAAACTAGGAAAGGAGAAAGTACTGAAAAAATGCCAAAGTTCAGCTGACCCCAAGCCTCATAAGAAAAACCTAGATATTTTCTTCTAAGCAATTCCTCAGTGAGATGACAGAACCATTTTCAAATGATAGAAAGGAGCCAGGGATGGATGCATTTAAGGATTCTTCAATTTACTTTCAAGCTTGATCTGTCCTTTGGAAATCTGTATAAATCACTCTCTGTAGGCTGGAGGGATAGGGTCATTTCTGAAGAATTGCAGTCTGTTTCTACTTTACCCATTGTTTTTTCTAGGGATCCCTAGACGTCTTCCATTCTGATCAATATTTCTTTCCAGTTATCCTGTTTGCCGTTTCTTAATTACTTAGTGCTTGGTTTTCCTGTAAGAGACGCTGCTTTTCCTTCTGAACGGATACTATTGTTGTATTTGTGGTGACTCAAATGTATTTTTTACTGTACAAAATAATATAGCTTGCAACTGTTGCTTGAAAACACGCATGTTCTAAATCTTTTAACTTTTTACTCTGAAAAATCTAAATCCAGAGAGTTTTTTTCTGATTCAGAGTTTATACTCTTGTTAACTAATGGATTCCAAATTTATGATGTAGTAATGGAAACTTAATACTAAAAAAGAAGACCCATTAAGCATGGACTTGTTGCTAAAGCAAATATTAACTTTTGGTTTCTTTCTTCACAGATTATGGAAAGAATTATGGATCTACCCACTTTATTACGGCACGCTTTCAGGGAGATGTTTTCTGTTGGGGGCCTCTTCTGGATGTTTCGTATCAGGATATTCCTCTGTTTGCTTGGAGCCTTGCTCTATCTGGCTTCACCTCTGGATTTTCTTCCTGAAGCCCTCTTTGGTATTCTCGGGTTCTTGGATGATTTCTTTGTTATTTTTCTTCTGCTGATATACATCTCTATCATGTACCGAGAAGTGGTAACACAGCGGCTGAATAGATGAAATGAAGGAAAATGACCCAGATGCAGAGGCTGTTGTGGAACAGCCACAACAAAAGAGAACCATGACCTAAGTGTGATATAACAGGGTGCCTGCGTACAATTTCAGTATTTACAATTCCGTAGCTTCTAGTTGATAATCTTACGCAAATATGAAGGGTTAATAAGTGGTGATGTTTAACTGGAACTTTAGTTTGTATATTACATACATTTCAGTAATGATGAAGTTAGTTTTATAATGTAATAAACTACCTTCATCTGCTTATACCTGATAAGCAGTTGTATGTAATCAAAGTAGAAAACGCCTCCTCTGGTGTATGGTTTGTGGAAAAGAAGTTCTAGTAAAGGACTTCTTAAAAAAAATCTGTTTGGCTAATCGAGACATATTTAAAGAAATTCAGGAACTCTTCACAGTACAGTTATAAAATCATTTAATATCTCACTATGGTGGGGCTAGAGGTTTTTAAAAAAAAAAAAAAGTTTTGTGTATCTCTGTGGAAGAAAAAAACTGAAGACAGCATAGCAGTTCTCACCCTGCAGTTTGCTGATGTCCACAGTTCATGCTTCACAGAAACAAAGAAAAACTCCTCGGTGTTGTTTGAACTGCACTGCTGTCACATGCAATTCATACAATTTTATTTTTATATTTTGGAATATGCATATACCATCTGATCTAGACAGAGAAACATCCAATATTATGCACACGAGATTGGTTAATGCTCTATTTTTAGATGGGAGCATAATTTTTCTCTTAAGGCTTGTTTATTTGGGGAGCAAATATTTTGAAAGTGGGGTATTTCATGCTGATTTGTGTGCTGCTTTAGGTTAATGCAGTATATCTAAATTTAGAGTTTGCATCCCTGTAGTTGCATTGAAGTATTTAGCTGGTAGAAAGAACCCTCAGATTTTAGTTAGTGATTAAATAAAAGAGTCAGAACTGGATATTTACAATTCAGAATTTTACCTGCATATGAATTCTGCAACACTAATATTAAACAAATTAGGTACTATTGTTTTGGTTTGGGGCTGGTGTTTTTTGGTTGATTGTTTGGCTTGGTTGTAGGTGGAGGAGGGGAGGGTCTGAATTAGCTTGAAAGTTCTGTGATAAGGGACCACAAAGAATCCTGGAAATGTTTTCAAAACTGCCAGGGTATTAGTTATCCTTAACATTGACTTGTTGTTGTTGTTGCGTTTGAATATAGGCTATCATTGCTGCAGAATTCATCTGAAAATATTTTTGTTATTTGAAATCAATGCCACTAGAAAACTCTAGGGTATTCTTGATCTATGTACTTTTTGTTAGAGGAAAGATAGTGTTTGCCTTTTTACCTTAACTTCCTGAGTACTTGAAAGACAGGGACTAGAAAGGGGATTCTTTGCATGTTTACATAATATAGGAAGTGACTTACATTAAAAAATTGACTTTTGACAGATTCTGTTTCTCGCGCAGAGGTCTCTGCTCATGCAAAGATCTTTCCATATGGTTCTAGTACAGAGGTATGTGCAGGAGGGTGATAGAACCAATCCCCTGCGCCAAGCACAGAACAGCACTTCAGGCACTGTTCTTCAGTGTCAGTACTTTGAAAGGGACATTCATTTAAAAGTGAATGCAGTGATTCTTCATCTGAAAACTCGCTATAGAAAATCCAAAGCCATGTTACAACTGAACTGGAAAGCTTACTTTTTCCTTGCTGCTGTATTCAGTTATTAGAGATGGGCAAGAAGTGAAAAAGCAAGTGAGACAAGGATGGGGGAAGAATAGACAGAAAGTGACTTTTGTAAGCAAATTCTACGGGTTTTGGCCAACTTTAGCTGTTCTTCGATATCCATCTTGAGATTTTCCTTTTATTTTGGCATCATCAATGGTGATTTGGTGGCTACCTCAGTTAAAAGTCATTATGGTATTATTGGATAAGTGTGGAATATTCATGAACTGTTAAATATATGTACAAAGCAAGATAGTAGTATAGGATGTTGGTGAGATAGGACTGTGCAGTTTTGCTGTAAGCGCTGTTTTCTTGCAAGAGATTTGCCAAGTATTTTTAATCAAGTAAATTTAACACTTGCTTTTCTCCTGGAGTTAAGCTTGTGGGTCTGCTTAGAGAACAGCATGAGCTGTTGTTGGAGTCTGTTCATAGAATCTCTCCATCTAATAACTCCCTCATATGTTTATCCTATAATTGTGTTTATACTTTTTTCCATGCCCCTTTAAATCCTGAGTGGATATAGATGTACCTGAAGCTGGCTGACAAGCTATTACTGATTTCCTGACTCAGCTCCCTAATTTCACATGCTGCTGTCAAGAGGTCCGTGCAGAAATATTCATCTAAGGAATTTCTGGAGAACAGACCCTCTTTTGTACCTAACTCACAAGCCACTTCTGAGTAGCTGTATGAAGTGTTCCTATAACCTGATTCCTCAATCACCTCTTCCTTTCTGCCAGCCGGAAAGGTTTCACTTGAGACCTCTGCTTAATTTAGGATATTGAGGAGCATTATGGGCTTTAATTCAACATACTAAGTGCTTGACAGAATTAGGACCATCTCTCTTTCTCACCAATATATGTTGATTTGCATATGGATACCTTTGTGGAAACTTTTTTTTTGTTGGTCAGCTGTAATGTAATGTAAAGTGAAGAGGGTCTTATATCGAAAGGATATGTCTGCCCTGCAATATCTGGCCACTGCTCCTTTAGGCAAATCTGAACTAGCTGTGAACTAGCTGTAAACTAGCTGTCTTGGGTAACGCTAATAGTACAGCTGGAGCTTTGCTTAAGCTGCAGGGCTGCCCAAGAAGCTGGGGGTGAATACACGAGTATTTAGTCTTCCTGAACTGTGTGCTCCCAAGTTATCCTGATAGCAGTGTTCGAGGTAAGTGTTATAAACAGAGCTGAGAGCTAGCCTCAGAATGTGAAAGCAATACCTGATGCTGTGCATGCAGCACTGCAGACGTGGCTAGATGCGTGGCATGTCTCATGGAATGGGGCAGCTGTCTCCCTAAGGCAAAAAATAAATAAAAAGGAAGAGTCTAGCAGCAGAGAAGAGATACAGGGCAAAATAACATTCTTAAAAGGTTCTCATGGCTTTGCCTAAGACTGTGTCAAATATTTGATTTTTTTCCAGCAGTATTAGCAAAGAGGAAAGCTGAAGTTTTGTGTCATAGCTCTTACAGAATAACTTGTAGCATCTTGAGGCCTGATGATGACCGTTATCACAAGCGCCATATAGAACAATCTGTTTCTGTGTTGTGTTGTTTTGTGACCCGCACCATTGATGTCTGAGAGGATGAGGCAGAGTGGTGTAATTTGGGGATACGATTTTCCATGGGTTTCATAGAACTGTTCATAGCTGTGGCCTGCTTGTTACTCTAGATTTTTAAGACAAAGGATTAATTCCTTTGAAAATTAAAATTAATGAATTAATCCTTTAACACAAAAGGATTCAAACCTGCCTGTTATTACTTGTAATTATAATAAAATTGCTATTAAAACAAGAGACTCTTATTGATTTATTTTATTGGCCTTCTAGATGGAAATGTGTTTTGCTCTGCCCTTCCTTTTGTTCCCCCGCTTAAGTTGGTGGTAGCTCTTCTACAAACGCTCTCTATTGCTTCTCATCTTAGCACCTCTGGACAGGATGGCCAGATATAGCTCTCTATTGTTTATTATTACTATTATCGGATAACAAAATGTCCAGGATCTTAGTCCCAAAAGGACGTTAAATGTCTTTCCTTGAACAGCTCAACCAGTGCCTTCAAGTCCATGGGCACTAAGCTTTCACAATGAGAAGCTCGCACAGATGATTAATTAGCATATTCACTCATCAATCCACCAAGCAAAGAAAAGCAGAAAGGAGGTGAATGAGAATCCCGTTAATGAGGTAGACCGAAGGAAATGGCAAATAGTCTGTGTTGGGATAGGGTGGAGTGGGCAAAGAAGAGCTGGCTGTGACTGGCCTGTGCTGCAACCCTGTGCTTCTGCTGCATGTCACAAACCCCTGTTTCACGAGGAAGGTGTGATCCGTTCTGCTAAAAAACGTCTTTCCCGGGAAGTACAGGGCCAGGCTGTGCCAAGGTCTTCTGGGCTCTGAGGTGAACTTTCTAGCGTGCTTGGTTACACAGCTGTACTGTTCATGGAAAAACATTTAATTGCATAGTTGTTAAAAAGATCTTCTACAAGGTTTTAAGTGTGGTACACACATGCAGACATTAAATGTAAGAGATGCTACAAAGGTCTTGCCAAGCAGGGCTGAGAAAATGATGTATCGATTGTCCTAGCAAGCTGGTAGCCTCTGACAGGCTTTAGCTGTCTCCACCCAGTTATCCTCTTGCTGTGTTTATTTACGTGTGAATAAACGTGAAGGGTGCCTTAACAGCCACGCAGCGGTAGTTCAGCTGACTTCATGAAGAGCCCTATTACTGCTGGCAGCTGCCACATCGCTGCCCTTTCAGAAAGGCTGCAAACTCATTAGGATGGAAAGACTGAGGGTAGGGACTAGGGAAGCTTTGAGAGGATTAATGTGAGGAGATAATATTGACTGGCAGTGAAAGAGCGAGAGCAACTAATGAACAATTCTTAGGCTGCAATTGGAGAAGGTGTAGGCTTGTTTTTTATCTCCCCTTTCCCTGCAGGAGAGGAGGGAATGGATCTGAAAGTCAGAGGGGGAAAAGGTCTGAGTCACTTTAAGGATGGGAGTTTGAACTTGTTCATGCTCAAGGACAGATGGACTTCCAAACATGCTTCCCAAGCCCTTTGATTTAGTAGTCAGTGTAGCAATACTTGTGCCAAAAAAAAAAAAAAAAAAAAGCTTAAAGCATCCCAGCCAAAATGTTCAGAGGCAGCTGAAATGGCTGAAGAGCTTGAAATCTGTTTCCCAAAGCAGCCCTGGTCCTGTTTTCAGCATTGCAGTGTTTCGTTTTCAACAGAGCCTAGAAAAACCTTAGCAAAGAAAATATAGAGCCAGCAAGGAAGTGTCTCTTCTAATTCCCCCCTCTCCTCCACACACACATGTGCACACACACACACACAAAACCTGAGAGAACTTCTCATGGCACTTTCAGACCTGTCCCCCTGACTGATGCACCTATGCTGGCTTGGCTGTGGGAAGCTTTGCTGAGCATGCAAGGGGAGGCTGCCAGGGTAGATGGCCGTTTCAGAAGGTCTATCGTGCGGTTGTAGGTAGGCCTCGTATTTCCCACCTCCAAAGAAACAGACTGCCTGTTCGTCACCATTAGTGGCAGCCTCGCAGGCACTCATTCCAAGGAGACAGAGCAGTAAATCACAGTCCAGTCACTGTTTCTTTGGGATGTGACGTCCCAGGGGGTTATCCTCATCCCTGTTCTGAAAATTGGGATTCTGACCTGGGGAAGAAGCTGCTCAATTTCATTCCACCTCGGGGAGCTGCAGATGTTTAGGGCTGAGGTAGGGCCACAGCCGCAGCCCAGTCAAACAATGTGGCCTGTTCCCACATGGATACCATATTGTAAGGTGCTATGGTAAGTAGAGATTCCTTCCATAGCCTGGATCTTGCTCATTTAGGGGATTACATTCCAAATAAGAGGAGTATTACTACTACAAAATGGGGTGCAAGCAGGAGACTGGAGTATAACTTCCTATGCTACAGCTTGGGTTCAGGCTCCTCATGCTTAGGTAATCTCAAATTGTTGTCTTGGGAGCTTCTACTGAAACTTTTATAGAAAGTAAACCTTATAGTAAGGTTGTACTGTTTCCTGGATTAAATCAAAGGATAGTGAGGCAACAAAGGTGACGGAAAAGAGGCTACAGGATAAAGGTTCTCTTTAAAAAAATCCTTGTTGTCCTCTGTACTGTTACATACTGTTACTATATGGTCCCTTACAAAGACATCTAAATATCTTGTAGCTCTTTGTTTACACGAGTGCTAGGTAAAAGGCATGAGAAAGATGAAAAGTCTAGAAAATACACTGGAGAGGGAAGACTGGAGAAGCTGATATTTTGTGTACAGAGGAGACTGAAGAAGACGTTGGAAAAGTCTTTAAATATATTGAAAGGCCATTGCAAGCAGGGGGCAGGGGAACTGGCAGGGGAACACATGGTACGAATGGATGAAGTAGCAGTGAGCTTGAATTTCAGCAGATGAGATTTCAATTGCAAGAAACCTGCTGAAGTGATCCAGCAGGGGGTATTATCTGGGGCAGTGGTGGAATCTGTGCTGGGAGGCTTTTATACGGGTTAAATTAACTTCTGTCAGGACTGGTTTCAGTGCAGCTAGTCCTGCCTTGGGAAGGAGTGGATGCATGAAGCTGGCTCTGGGCCAGAGAGGAGACCTAATCTGATTAAGCCTGTTTTCCTGCTGATATTTCTAATGCACGTCACCTGTATTTATCAGCTAGCAGTCCTGACCCAGCTTACCTTTCCCCAGGAGTTTTGCTAAACAGCAGAGCTTAAATTCCCTGAGGTAATAATATGTCTCTACCTTATCTTAGGACACCTTAATGATTATTTATAATAATATTCCGTTTTATTACAAAAAACTCACTGTTTGTCCCATGTTTTCCAAGAGGCAGATTATTTCTCATGATTAACAGATGCTTAATTGGTGGGAGAGAAGGAGGGGGAAAGGAAGACAATTGATAATATTAAGTCAATTGCTCATTGCTGGCAGGTAACTAATGAGGAATCATGGGTACATCAGGTGTTACTAATAGCTTGGCTGGAATATGTTGCTTGGAAAGCTGTTCAGCTTCACATTAACATATGTTGTGCTTCACAGTCAAAAATCTTTTGCACCCCCACCCCCATCTCCCTTCATTCTGGAAACTTATTTCTTCTAATGGCAAGACGGGGAGATAGCAGAACCTGAAAATAATCTATACCACATTTTATACATGAAAGTTATTTAATCTTGCAGTGCAAGCAGTCCTGAGTGAATCACCTTTTTCAGGGAAAGGATCCCACCAGTAAGAGGGAATGGGGTAACTGGGTTCCCCGTCAGTTCTTCTTCTCTAGCGTGGAAATACACATTTTTGCCTTTCTTGCCTTCTTCATGGTCTTGACCCCCAGGTGTCAGGGGGTTGTGTTGCTTTGTTCTGCTGCCTCTGTTCCTGGGCTCATTGGGAAAGTTAATGGGTGCTTAATGCAGATTAACTCAAAACAGCTATTAAAAATATGCCTCATCACTGAGCTCTTTTAAATCAAGCTGCTGTTCTCATCCCAACGAGGCTCTTCAGGGTCAAGGAGCCTGAAGTTGCTCCAGTCTCACTTCTTTCACCCTTGCAGGGTTATTGTAGTTTTGCTCATTTCTTTCCACTTTCTTACGATGCCTGAGGACCACAGTAAATATCACTAAGCAAATTTTAATGAATCACTTGCTCATACCCCATGGTAATTCCCACCTTACTCTGAAGATCCCTTCCAGCCAACCCTTCAGCTCCCCTGTGCCAGCCAGTAAGGACTGTCAGAAATGTCTGCGGTTTAAATGATGAAACTCCTGGCACAGTTCAGCCGTGCCCTGTGGTTCTGCTGCCTCCCCCACAGGCAGCCTCATGCCCCGCTTCTGCCCTTCCCAAGGGGAATCGAGGACCCCGGCTCAGGCAGGTTTAGGTCTATAACATCCCCCAGCAGCGCTTTCTGGTTTGTAACTGCATGCAGAGAGCAGAGACCAGAAGAGGCACAGCAGTGAAGTTGCTCAGCTGGTAGCCAGGGCTGTACTTGCTGCTGGGAGATCGGGCAAGAGCCTGTGTGCAGCGGTGCTGGTGCATACAGTTTTAGTCACGTCTGGAGAGGTCGGCTTTCTCTGTCTCTGAGGTTGCTGGCTGCAAGTCTCTTCTTGAAGGAGAACAAGGCACTGCTTTGAAAATAATGTCTGTGATATTACTCTTCCTTTACACAGGTATTTTGAGCCTCCCTGGGGTTCTTTGTTCTCACGCTTCTTTTCACAGCTCCCACAAGCAACGGATGCTTCAATAAGGAAAAAAAAAAAAAAAAAGAGAGAGAGAATGAGAACTCAGTAAACCTATTCCAAATACAAGAGCCCCAGCAAAAAGCATCAAAGACTCATGATTAAAACCACAAGACCATTGGTAGTGCAGTGTCATCAAAGCTGCACCTCTGGAAATTCTGTGAATTTCCCATTCTGGACTACTAGTCAAACCCTTTCATGGACTCGGATCTCGGCTGCTGCTTCATTTCGTCTTGCTCAAGGTGATTGAAATAGGTGATTGATAAGAGGACGGTTAGATGTTAGATGTGGAGCAGCAGAAGTAACTGCGTTAGCTCCACTCCCCCTTCTGCTTCCCACGGGCTGTTACTCCGGCTGAATGCTTCATTGACGCGCAGGGGCATTAACAGCCACCACTGTGGATCAGGGTTAGCTAAAACTTCCTCATAAACCGTGAGATTGCACCAGTTTTCACTGCCAGGGAACAGGAGAAATAAATAGGCAAGTCTTTACCCTGTGGAGAAGAGAGAGGTAAGCAGAGACTGGGCAGTGTAAGCTACCCCTGCCCCTGTGGAAAGTGTCAGGAGTAGATCCGGGAAGGCTGGGCTTCTCTGAGCGATGCACCTAATCTTGGTTATTTGTCTGACTTCTTGTAGGCATTAGCCATAGTTTATTTTGTAGCTTGCTCTTTCTGTGCATTTTCCTTCGAGTATTTGCACTTCTTTGGAGCAGCCTTAGAGCGTAACGTAGCAAAAACTCCAAACAGTCTACCCATGAAGTAGAGGAGGGTCAGTGTCCTATAACTCTGATTGCCTTTGCTTTGTCATACCACAGCCCTGGGGTTTGCTGCTACTTATGAGCAATATTAGGGTACTGCGTTAGAGCCAGCCTCTTATCCTTATCTCATCTGAAAAATCACAACAGCTAGACCCTAAATGGTTAAACTCTAGTAAAGTACCAAAATCTAGTGAAAATAAAACAAGCCGAATGGGAAAGGGGAATCAACTTGGGGATTAGTCATTACTGAGTAGGATTTACAGAGGAGTAAAACTAGCGTAAAAATGTAAACTAGCTTTGCATCCACCCACCATACCACGTTTGCTCGCGACGAAATACCAAGCAAGAACCAGTAGGCGCATCATCTGATTTACTGAAGCAAAGGTCTAGAGGTCAAAATAATCTAGCAAGAGAACAACATCTCAGCCAAAAGATGCACATGCTTGAGCTGAGAAAGACCTATTTACAAACCCAGAGCACCAGCGGTCTGCTGGCCACTGAGCTGCCCTGCAGCCCAGCAAATTTTAATTTGACAGAGCAAAGGCCCAGGGCTCTGTCTGCAGATCTCGGTATTACCTGTAGCTGTTCATACCCCTTCTCTTGAGAGATGTTTCACTGGAACTATTGAGACCAACAAGATTTTCCACCTAAAATTATACTCCATACTCATTCCCGCTAGCCCATAGGCACACCCACAAGGCAAACCAGCTACATGCCTACTCACAGTAGTGGTACTACAGCCCTGAGGAGGTTGTGGGCAGGATCCCCACAGACAGCTCCTTTCCCTCAGGTGGCCCCATACAGCCCTCTGCCGTGCAGACGCAGGTTAAACCCCGTGTCCTGACAGCCCTATCAAGTCCTCACATGAAAGTCCTCTCCCACTGAGCCCTTGCCACCTTGCAACAGACGGCAGGAGCCTTGCAGTCGTTTGTGCACAAGGACGACTACTCCTGTATCTGGCAATTTAGGGAACGTTTTCTTCCCTACCCGTTCAAAGGTCTTTTGCTTCTGGGGCAAACAGAGTCTGACAAAGAGCTTTCAGTACCTTGGCTGCCCTTGATCTATCAGGTAACTCTTCCCACGGCCTGAACAAGCTCCTCCTTTCTTCTGACAGCAACAGCAATGCTGGTTCCAACCAAGTGTGGTGCTTACTTACAGCCCCAGCTGCTGGAGTCACATGAGTATGTGAGGACTGTGGCTAAGATTATTCCTCCACCTTCCCCCCCAAACCCTTCATTTTTCCAGAGAAAAGTTTCATGGGGCGGGCCAATGCTTCCCACAGGCTTGTGTGCCAAAATGGGAAGAAGAAACCAATGGCAGAACTCACATTTTGTAAGCTTTGTGCTTATAAGGCAGTCTCATGATGCTGTAGGACTTGATTCAGATCAACTTTCGAGCGTGAGGGTTAAGGTCTACAGCTTCTCTTCCCCTTTCCCCCTACTACCAGTCATAGGTGCATTCCTTCTCCACCTTACTTGGGTGCTGCCTGTTCCCCTATCCCTTGCAGGATCAGGAGATTTTCTGCTTGGTTACTAGCACCCTCTCTGCCTGCATCTTTACTGTGCAACCTCTTCACGGAGGATAACAGAGGAGTGAGGGAGGTCCTCTTGCTGCAGACCTCAGCGCTGGTGCTCTGAAATTATAACTACAGGCCCCAGAACATGTGTGAAGTTTTAGATTATACTTTCCTCTAATTTAAAAAAAAATAATTATGCCAGGCCATCTGGTGCTAATGTAAAAAAAGATGTAAATAGATGATACATAGTGTGCAGAGTGTCACATGAGTGCTCCATCTGCTATGGGGAAAGTCAACATTCCCCAGCAACAACACTGAGTCCTGTAGAGCAGTCCAGGGTTTGGAGCAGCCTCAGACTTTGCAAACATGTAACCAGCTTTGCCTCATTCCTTTCCTGCCCTGACGACTGTCCCGAAATGAAAACACCTCAACCAAGAGTGGAGGAGGTGGATCTCTGCCTGTTAATCCTTGCTCTCTTTTTTTTGAAAAGCAGCAACAGTGGTTACATTGGGGATGGGATAAATTATACCTTTGTGCTCTTGTTTCAGACTCTTTTCACGCTCAGTGATCCTGCTGCCTCAGTTGTACTTTCAAGGTTTGTGTGGCAACCAGAAATCTAGCAAGCCACCTCTTTATTTAATGACAGCAGAAGATTCTCACCATGTCAAAGTAATTGGGCAATAAAGCGGCAGACAAAACTCAGCTTTGACGAGTGTGAAGCTATGCACACAGGGTGAAAGCAACCCTTGCCATAGCTGCAAAATGAGAGAAATTAGCTGTCACCATTCAGGAAAAGATCTGGCAGTGCTGTGGAGTGTTCAGTGAAAAAAGCAGGTCAGAAAAGGAAGTCAAAGGTTGGGAATTACTAGGAATGGAAGAAAGAACAAAACAGCAAGCACAGCTGAACAGTTACATAATTTCCTGATGGGTCTGCATCCCGAACGCTTCACGCAGTTCTGCTTTCACCATCTAAAAACGGATATAGAAAGACCAGGAAAGATCCTGAGGAGCAAGAAGAACGGAATAGCTCTGTACAAGCAGGAAGATATCAGGACTGTGAACCTGCAAAACAGAGGATGGGAGGGAGGTCAAAGGTAGAGGTCTAAAAAATCATGACTAGCATGGGGAATGTGAACAGGGAACTGTTATTCACTGTTTCTCACAACACAAGGTCTGGGGGATAGCCCACTAAGTTAGCAGAAAATAAGTCCTAAATTCAGCAAAAGGAAGGATTTTTTCACAACATGCAAAATTAACTTCTGCTGCAGGAATGGAGGATGTCAGGAGTTTGCACAGTTTCCAGAACCTTCTAAATCAATTTGTGGTGGTTCCGTGAGACTTATTAAGCACGACAGTCCCCACACTGTCTCTCTCAGAACGTGCCGAACTGCTCATTGCCAGTAGCTGGGAAGTTATGCTGGGGGAGGATCTTCTACCCTTCCTTATTCTTAAGTGCCAGCTACCATCAGTCAGGAAAATTGTGTTAAAAAGGCCCATGGTCTGACCAAGCTTGGACCAGTGGTTTCCCAGGACCAAGTCTCATGTTCTTATCTTGCTAAAGACTCGGGAGAACAACTAAATGCATGGCAACAAAGGCAAAAATCCAGAGTTCCCTTGCACTATTTTGTGGGAAACACTGCCTGGTGGAGGAAATGGTCAGGGTGGGGCCCCTTCCCCACAGTACCAACAACCCTTCCTCCCTCGAACCTGGAGTTGGGTAAATATGGGCCAACCAATGGGAAGGAGTGGGTCTGGGAGCTGGGCGTGGCTGAGACCGGGCTGTTCTGTGCCCTGTCGGTGGCAGAAAATGTCAATTCACGTAAGAGGTGCACTACTTCCAGTCTGCAAAGAAGCTTTTCCAGTGAGGGCAGAGCGTGTGCAATTGCAGCAAGGAGAAGCAGGCCTGAGCATAGCCCAGATTTGGGTGGAAAGGGTAAGGCTCAAGCAATGGGGAGGTCTTGCTGGCTGGGTCCACAGACCGGCAGGCTGCTGCCTTTGCAACAGGAGCTCCTCACAGTCTTATCCTACCCCCAGCGGTTACTGCAGAGAGGAAACAGCGTCCAGTTCAGCCTCTCATTTCCAGAGGGACTGAAGGGGGTTGTGCCTTCTGTTTTGCATAGGTTATAGCCTTCCCTCTCCCACCCCGCCACTCCGCCCTGCAAATGTGAATCCTCGCTGGTCAGTGTCTAATTCAAAGTGGATTTTTCACAGTGAACTGATGACAGACGGAAGACTGAGGGGAAACCAGCTGACGTCTTTCAGGAGAGGAGCACTTAGAAATGCAGCCAGGCCTCTGCGGTCTCTGCCTGGCCCAGAGCCAGGGCTGCCTTGCACCAGAGGGTCCCCTAGGACTGGTGGGGGACGAGAGGGAGAAAAACAGTCACGTAAGGCACCTATTTCTGGGGCCAAGACAGCTATGACCGCAAGGAGGAAGCCTCCCCCATGTTACCAAATCTGTTCTAGGAAGCAGGATACACACAGATTTTGTAAATAGGCAAACCAGGCACAAAAAAAAGAAAAGTACTCTTCCCCCTCCTCAAACATTCCTGCTCCAGACAAGGCCTGAGTTCTGCAACTGCTCAGCAAAAGGCACCATGAAATATTGTTTGCTGCCTTTTTTATATATTTGGGGATGGGGGTAGGGGTGGTGGATGATTCTGTGCTTGCCACTCTACCAGGTAGGAAAACAGTTCCCAGCAGGGTGGAACATTAAATACCAAAAGCCACAGACCCAGCAGGAGGTAAATGTAGCTTGTTTGACCAGGTAGGTTGCAGTGAGCAAACCGCAGGGTCAGAGGCTGGTTCCCAGCTGTCTCTTTCCCCAGCTTCCCTGGCCCCCAGGCTGGACTCAGCAATGGGCAGTTCTTGCTGCAGGGATGATGCTCATGCATCATCAGGGGGCACTTAGGCATGTGGAGACCTGGCTACTGCTGCCTTTCACATTTTATGACTGCCTGACAGGCCTGGATCTCCCTGGCTTTGCATTTATGCAGTCTGCATGGATGAGCAAACAAGCAGTGCCTTGTCTCCACTGGACTTCTCCACCCTTTGCTGGCTGCCTTTCAGTTATCTGCCAAAGTGCTTTGCAGGCAAATATTTGCTCTGTGGTCTCAGACGCTACCTCACTCCTGTTTGTCCAGGTTCTTAATTCAGTGCCTTGAATATTACGCTTACCCCATTTGCACCCTAAGGTGTTCAAATGGATATTAAGTTACAAGGGCAATGACTCTGTGTCTATTACTCTCCCATGTGCCTTCCTTCCCTGGCCGTGGCAAAGGTGGAGGAAGAAGAGACAATTCAGAGGAAGAGGTGTTCAGGCTGTTAAATCTACCTTGAGTCTTGAAAGTGCATCCTTTTAGGGGAGAATGGAAACAATGAGCAACACAGCAGTAAAGTGCCAGAGAGTAAAGGGGGAGGGGGGGTAGACAGGGACCTGCTGTCAGTGGACCTCTGTGTAGCCACAGGTCTCTTGAAAGCGCGCAGTCGTTTCACCTCGGTTTGTTGGGACGCCAGTCTGCTACAAGCAGAGACAAAAAGAGGCTCAGAGTTGTTCCTTTTTTACCTACCTGTAGGTGTGGGAGCCCCACTTGTGTGCAGGGTTGTCTCTGAGGAGGACTGCATTTAGTTACATATGTGGTTTTATTCCACTGGGCTGTGCTCCCAAGAGGAGATGTAAACTAGATAAAACTATTAGTTGCATACCACAAGGAGTGCTTGGGTGGCTGCCTGGGTCTCCTCATCTCAGCAAAATGCTGCAGAGAGAAGGGGAGGAGGGATGTGGGGCTGGTCTGTGTTTTGTCAGACTTCATGATTTTATGGCTTGTTTTGTGACCTGCTGCGTGGGTGTGTTCCTGTGTTCCCCCAAAGTCCTACAGCTCCTCAGATCCTGTGGTAACAGAACTCTTTCATCTACAAATTTCTCCCTCTGGTTCCTTGTGCACAGCATTAGGGAATAAAAGCTGAAAATTATGACCCTCCCCTTCTCCCAGAGCAGGGCCTGGCAGCCATCTGTTAGGGGAGGCAGATGAGGGTAGAGGAGTCAGGGCCCAGGAGCAGAGGAGCGGTGCCGTGTACATGGGGGAAATGGGGTGGGCTCGGGGCCTCTGACTCTGATGCCTACTGTGCTAGATTAAGGCAGCCTCCTGTCCCTCCCTCACCAGGCTCTCTCAGGGGCGTGCTCAGTTTGGCTGGATACCCTGAGCTGTCCCTTGGAAGAGCCCTGATGAAGTGCTCAAGGAGTGAAAGGGAAGCGTTCTCTGCTTTTTTTTTTTTTTTTTTTTCCTGAGCTCAAACCTCACAGCCTCAGCCCTCAGAAATGCAGCCAGATCCTTCCTGCTAAACAACAGCAGGGCGAAGACACTGACAAGATCCCCTTCACGGCCTGAGAGCAACAATGGCACTGCTGCACCTGGGGAAGCTTAAGCAGGGCTAACACCAGTGTCAATGCAGACCCCAGGCACTGAAGCGGCAGCAGCAGCTTTGCAGAAGACCCCATGCAATTTTAATTTGGCACGTGCCAGGGAAAAGCGGTGCACAGAAAGGGAAGGCTCTAGCCACTGCAACAGCTGCTAATCAGATGGACAAGCTCTGCTGCAGGATTCCTGCTGTGGGAGAACAGAGTGGCTGCTGAGGAGGCTGTATGAAGCAGTAAATATGATGCACCAGCCCAGTGGCAGGGCTCCGCTGGCCGCCACCCGGAGGCACCAGTCCAGATGCAGAAACCACAGATCTGTTTGAGAAGATGGGACCCACCTTGGAGTTTCTGGCAAAGCCAGTGGCTGTAGTGAGGGATCAAGGTATTTGGTTTTAATAAAGCAGAACCAGCACACTGCACTGTTTGACATGCAGAGAACACTTCGCTTCGAGCGATTTCTCTTTCTAGCCCAGCACATTCACTTTACATAAAAGCAATGCAGCAAACTAGAAAGCCTCTTACGGTTTTGGCTGTCAAAAGGAAAGCAATGATGCTAACTTTGAAAGTCGAAGGGACAGAGGTTGAGGGCAGGAGGCAGCTATGTATTGATCCCAGCTGCATTGCACAAGGCGGACACTTGGCTGGGCCATGCTTTGTAAATTTGTCATTTCCAGAAAATGACAATGAGTCACATTTGCCCCGTGCCTCCTTTAAAGAAATTGAAAGGATTAACTGGTAAGCTCTTAGGAAAGGCTTGCCATGAATCACTCTGAGAGCCCTAGCTAGCTACAGAGGCACTGGAAAGCTCACATGGTTGTTCCCAAACAGCAGCCCATGAGAAAAAGTGTCCCTTAAAATCCCAAAGTGGTCTGTGGGACTCTTATGACCATTAGACAGGCACATGGTGAACCAAGAGGGATTTTGAGAGTTGAGGATGGTTCAATGATTTAACGACATAGCCAGTCATTTTCACAGCTAGGTTTTGTCTCAGGTCTTATCCACAGTACACGCTCTCAGGCTGTCTGGGAGAAGACTTCAAAACAGTCAGTAAGAAAGTATTTTGTCTACCAGCCATTAAAAATAGCTGCACTGTGAAAGAGGGAAGTTACAGGTGAAGAGGGAGAGTTCGTAACCTCCTGAGGTCACACTAGCTGGCCAGGTCTTGGAGTTAAAACTCCAACTCTTCCCAAAAGACTACACTGAAGAGAGAAAGAAAGAGAAAACACCCCCCTGTAAACTCATATTTAATCTCCAGGTACTAGCACTGGAGAGTCTTGCCCTGTGGCAGCACGGTAGAGGTAATCTGGCATCTTTGTTGTGCATTTCTTATTCATCTTGAAGCTGCCACATTTCACTGTTTTACCCCAAAGTATTTATATTGCTCTCAGCTTTGTGTTCTCTCTGAGATTTTTCTTTTTTCTTTTTCCACAATCAAAGCATGCTAGACAAGATGGTGAAGGGAATGTAGATCTAAGAAGTTCTTAGAGCTGAGAGTCAAAATTGCAAAGCCCACCCCTATTTTACCGCCACATTCTCTACTGTGGCTTTTCCCCAGTATTAATCAGCGCAGAAGAGCAAGGCAGTGCCTCCCTTCTATGAAGTCACTCTTCTCTTTCAGTGAACTGAAATTTTCATTTTTAAATCTACAGATAGAAGTGTGGAGGGGAGCATCCTGTCCACATGCATTTCCTCTGTCCTTCTCTATTTAGGACCATGGACTCAGAAAGCTGCAGTGCAGAGAAATACCCAAACACACCTGCGTGAGGAAGACAGGAACTGAAGGAAAAGAAGGAGAGCAAGGGCTGGGGAGGCTGCCAGATGCAGTTGGAGGGAGCAGATGGAGACACAGCGTTAGGGTTAGAGAAAAGTGGTAAGTGGGAGGCACCAAAGGAGAGATGAGATGTAGAAAAAGGATGGAGAAGGCGTGGAGGGGAAAGGCAAAGAGTTTCTCTTTATAACTGTGTATAAGCATTAGGACGCGCAGAGCATTAGGTGGACTTCTGTCTAGCTGCTTGCTGATGAATACAGTAATGCAAGGACGTTGCTATTGCACTACAGAGCATAGCCTAAGTGTAGCAAGAAACCTGCTTCTGGGATAAGGTTTCCTCAGGGCCCTTCACTGAGCTGCGTCTGCTAAGCAGACGAAATAGTTGCAGCTAATAAACCATTTCATCTTCTTTTCAGTTGGGCCCTTTAATTGGCACAGCTCAAGAGTATGGTAGACCAAGCCTTTTGTCATCCTGCCTGCTAATAATCAGGAACAGCAAGCCCTGTGGAAACTTACCAGCAGAGAAACTGCTCTGCTAGATCTCACAGTAAAAAACTTGCCTAATGAAAAAAGAACAACCGATCTGTTGAGCAAAGGATGGAGGCTTAATCCAGGGCTTATTTAGTTCAGACACGGCAGTGTTCAGAGCTATTTTGCTAACTATTATGTGACTCTATGGCTATAGCAGCTTCCAGATCTGATCAGAGTAGGAGTCCATTGAGCACAACCGTACAGCTTTGAGAACGGCTGACTTGAAAGGCATCAGCAAATCAGTAAAAGACGCAATGAGTTAGACAGAACTGGCTGCTCTGATTGTCTCCTCCTGCTCTCCTGGTCGAGGTTACATTATTCCTGAAGAATGAGATACCTTCCAAAATCTGATCATTAGAAGAATACCTGCGTTAGTCATAAAAGTCAAATTATGGGACTTCAGATGTATCCAGAGAGCTATAATTGGCATTTGTAACTTGGACTATTAGGAATCGAGCCTTTGGGCCTGCCTGACTTGCAGATAGCAGACTGATCTTAGGAAAGGGCCTACGTCCAACCAGCTCTCTGAACTGAGGCACTGAGTTGTCATCAGTTCCCATTTCCCCTGTGGCAGGGTCTTTCTGGGACTGACACTTGAGAGCTGCAGCACAAATGATGAAAGCATGAATTTCAGATTCAGCCAGGTGGCTCAGATGATGAGAGAGCTGTCCAAATGTGCTGAAGTCTTACTGCATACACTTCCTGATCTGATTTACAGTTGGTGGGGGGAAACCCAACACAACTTCTGTCTCGTATCTTGCACATTGCCACGTCACACTGAAAGAAGGGGGAAACTTTTAGAAATGATCTTAATGCTAATAAGCCCCTTATCTAACCGGGCTGCAGGTGAAACAGAAAGTAACCAGCCCACATCAAGACAAATGAGAAAGGTCCAGAGATTTTGTATATCACCTGCTATCTAACTTCAGGCAACTGATGCAATTGCCAGATCTACCAGAAGGGATTATGTCAGACTCTGAATCACTCACACTGAAGAAAGAGAAATAATAGGCTCCAAGGGCGCCATAGGGCCCTTATCTTATTTAGTCTAGGAAATGGGCAGTGCCTAGGAATGAATCTGATGATGTGAACTACTACCTTAGGACACTTTATATTCGGAAGTCTTGGAGGGGAGGATTCGTGTCTGTTCCACTCTTGAAAGGCCTGTAAGCAACAAAGAGGGAAGAGAAAGGGACCATTTCAGAAGCAAGAAAGATGAACACTAAGCTGCAGGTTACCATCCAACTAATTCAAAGCATCCAGCTCGTACTCTACAGCCTTTGGACAATAGAGTACAATCAGTCTAAACCATCTCCTCATTGAGCATTTCTGATTCTCAGGGCACCACTGTGAGATATCCAAGGCCAGAAGAACTGAAAGCTCCAATAAACTGAACAAGTAGATCTGTTCCTATCATATATAAAAACACTGGCTTGTCTATGTAACCAGGCTCAGCAGCTCAATTTGACGTCCAAAATCAGCAATAATGCCCGCAAGCATCTGTCAAAGCATTAAAAGACTCTCACCTTGTATTCGTTCTGCCTCCCCTCTGTATTTAATTTGGAAAGCAACAGTATTAATGCAAGAGAATGACAAACTCCCCCAAGAAGAAATCTGTGTTTATTTTATTCAGGAGTGGTCTGGCTAGTATGTGTGAAATACTGCCTGCAGCTATGCACAACATGG
The DNA here is from genome assembly GCF_040807025.1 of Struthio camelus. NCBI lineage: Eukaryota > Metazoa > Chordata > Aves > Struthioniformes > Struthionidae > Struthio > Struthio camelus. Next base: position 11,963,172 of record NC_090982.1, on the reverse strand, counting down.
AGATTAGAAAGCGTTAAATAACTCCTCGTATGCTGAAGGAGGCATAGTTCCCGTTTAGAAGTCACAGTAACCCCACACCAAACTGATTATGTGGTCTTAAACTGTAAATGCAAATATGCAAAAGTCTGACTTACAGTGCACTCACAGCTTTTTTTCCCCTCTCTTCTGCATGCTTGATTCTGTCATATTATTACTATTCTCATTTTAAATCAGGAGAAATCAGTCAGTCCACCGTCTCTTCGGTGTCAATGGGCATGCGCACCTCTCAAAGAACTAGCCAGGATCCAGCTTTACTAGGGGGTGTGAGCAAGCACAGCAAACGCTACAGATACCATAGAGTTTCCCAGTTTTTCCTTGAACTTGGCATCCTCCTGAGCATTCTCCCCAGGCCTGGCATTCAGTTATTCCCCTAGTAGTAGTTCAGTGAGGAAAGATGTTCCAGGAAGGAAAGGCTACCTTATTAAAGAAGTAGCTTGGAACTTCTGAAGTGTTTTTAGCATGCGGCAATGTTTACTGAGTAGCTCCTTTGGGAATATTTTGAAATGTAGTTGTGGGCAGAAGAATGATCAAGGGGAGGGGAAAAAATAGAGTTGCCTTTTTCAACAGATTTGTTCCAAATGTGATTTCAAAATAGTTTAAATGGCAGAATGAGTTTTTATCGTCACTATTTCTGCTGAACCAAAAAAGGCAAGACACAAGCAACTGGAATCCAATCCCACAGTGCCATCAACTCCAGTCAGATTTTCTTACTAATGGCCTGAAATCTGATGGCACAAGATCTGGACTTTCTCTTGTCCTCCTTTGCTTGTTTTAAAAGTACACTATTTGAGTTGTGTCTGTGGTAACATATAGAGAAGTTATTTTAAAGAGTAGCATTTTTTTAAAAAAGGAAATTCTTCCTTTTTGGTACTTCAAAATGCTGATACAATTGAAAAAAAAACTTATTAAGCACAATTAGATAATATTAAAGAAAGAGCCTAGAACAACAAATTCTACTCAGATTTTCCAACAAAGTAACAAAGTTATACCTTAAACTGACTTTTTAAAATTCTTTTTGAAATAAAGGAAAAATAACAAAAAATATGAATATAAAGCAATTTTAATTGTCCTCTAGATATTCATATCAAAGAAATAATACTCATGACCAAGTACTGTACATACAATATCTTCCTTATAAACTCTTTAGTTTAAAACACATGTACAAAATTGCACATTGCAGTTTGCAAAAAATCATAAATACCTTTTTGCATGTAAACAATTCCAGCACAAGGATGAATCTTATACATTCCAAAATGTCTAACCCTCTGTTCAGAAACAGAAAAAACAAACAAACAAGAAACCCACTGTGATCCCCAAAAAAGGTCCTAGTGTTACAAATCAATCAGATTTCTAAGTGATGTACTACACACAGGAATACATAACTGAGCACAAGGCAAGTCGCCTTTTAGTCATGAGTATTTAAGACAGAGACGGAAGAATACAATTCTGCTGCCATTTAAACCCATGGTATCAATTCCACAGTATCTAGCGGCAAAAGGATTGAGTTAAATTTTCCAAGATTGCCAAATGCTGTATGCATTGCTGTTCTAATTCTTAAACAAGCTGGCTACCATGGAACAGTAGAAATTGGAATATTACTGTAAACAAAGTTATCACCGTTGTCAATTCAGTAAATTACAGTGTCCTCTTATACACATCACTAAATTAAGAAACTGATTTACATTTAATCAAGTGCAAGTTACCAACCAATATTGCCCACTTTGTCTCAGTATTAACTGTTTTGATTACAATATTACACAGTTTGTAAAAGTAACTTACAAAATTACAATCAACATAATCCTCAGTTGTGTATTATTAAGTCCTGTAGCTTCTGTTTATGTAAAAAAAATCAACTGGGGAAAAAAAGCTGCTGGGAGTGTCCTTGATAAACCTTTCCTGACCAAACCCAGCAAATGAGTAGCTACTGAATTTTGTTTTGTTATTATTAATTCACTTTGTGTGCAAGATATTTGCCAGCACACATTTGAAGAATTAAAAAAAAAAAAAAAAAGAAGGCAGAAGTATTTCTGAATGCATATGAAGTTTGCCTGTAACCTATTCAAATATCCAAATTAAAAAAAAAGTTCCTGAAATAGAGGTTTTTGGAAAGGTTTATCAGAGGTTTTCTCTATACCAGCTAATTTAATAAGGGAGAATAGGAAGGTACATGTAAACCCATCTTAAAAGAACCCAGAAGAGCATGTAGGCAGACAACCACCCACCCACTAGTTGCATACACGTTGCTGCAAGAGCAAAGCCAAATCTGAACTGCTCTGTCTCCATCTTTTGTTTTTGAACAGCTGTCTTGAACAAGTTTCAGCGTTATGCCCAAAGGCCCAGGAAGAACTAGATCAGATTTGAGAGCTGTAGGAAGTAACACACTTCTGCTTTTGGACAAAAATGGCGCTCATGGGAATGGTGTCGACTACCCAGTACAGAGGGGCTGCTTCTCCTTTTCATGAGATTCCTTTGGGCTGTTTATTAGTAAGTAGGATGATTGTAATCCCTACTGATGGCCCCAGGACTTGAGTGATTCCAGCAGCAACCCAAGCACACAATATTGCAATGTACTGCTGAGCATTAAGTATTTTCTACATCCTAGACATTCAGCAAGAACCATGCAAAAGAAACAGCTGAGCACCAAAGCTGGGTCCTATTCCATGAGAGTCCTCTCCTTTTTAACGGATGGAAATAAATTCCTCTGTTCAATTAATGCAGCCAGGTGATCTAAAAGACTTCTTGCTCAAAAAATGATGGATTGTAACTTTACCAGCCTGCACCTATCCAGAGCTGTTTCTTTCTCATAGGGTTCCATTTGAGTGATGCAGCAATAACCATCAGGAACAATACATAGCCAGAAGATATAGGCGTTCCCCTAAACCTCGAAAGATTTTCAGACTAGGCAGAAGCGGCAGGAAGAAAAAGCCTTATATTAGCTCATTTGAAAGGACAAACACAAGAGCACCCTACAGCTCCACAAACTGAGAAGCAAGAAAGCTGATGAGCTACTTCATTTACTAGACTTATTTAGAAGCAGAGACACAGCTGTCTTTGATCCATGCAAGGGGAGGTAACTAGCCTAAGACTTGCATTCACTCAGGAAAGCACAAGCTAGAGGGAATCTAACAAATTAGCTTGAGTTTTAAGGCCCAGGATGCTCATAGCCTTTTACAGCAGAGCAGCTTTGCTCTACTCCCTTCCCTTAAGGTCTCTCCCCTTCTCTCCTTTTACCTTAAAAAGCCAGTAGACACATTCCTTATTAAGAGTAGCGAGTGTGGTAAGAATCAGTGTCCAAATTTTGGTGCCTGACAGCCCTATGCAGAGCTGCTCATCATTTTCTATTTGAAAACCAATAATTTCACAATACTGTATTGCAACACTTACTCCTTTCTCTCTGCTCCCCCCCCCCCCCAAGTAGCTAAGTGCAACCAAAATAAAAAGTACTTGTGTAAATAAAGAACCTAATAAGTAGAAGCATGTTTACATTGATGGTTCATATGTCCGAACTACCCTAAATGTCTCTACAATCAGTAGTAGTTTGCAACAAAGCAAAACATTTCTCCAAGATTTACTTGTGTTACTTTTGTTCTGTGGGGTTTTTTTCTGGGAGGGAGGAGAAAAAAAATTAATGAAGCCTGAATATTTGATCTGTGACATACAGAGGAACATTCAAGGGACTCAAAAAAACTTGTTTTGCTACATGTTCAGCAACACGGCATGGGAAAGCCTTGAAATTAGCGCAAATGCTTGAAGAGAGTGCGAAGATGTCTTTTGGAACTGATCTTTCATGAGGTTCGTTTTATTAGAGAGCAAAACTTTGCATCATCAGTCAGCATTCAAACTCAGATTTCACTTGATGACATTTCAGTGCATTAGTAACCATGGCTTTAAGTAAATAAGGAAAGTGTGAAATTACCAGCCATCAGGCAAAACAGGGAGGGGCGCAGTTTCCAAAGAAGACAACTTGAGAAGACATTTAAGTAATAAAAACAAAATAAAATAAGAGAGAAAGCATTTTTAAGAGCAATCTTAATTCTTCTCCACTTGCATAAACATACAGTAAATATTACTATTAAATACTGTATTGAGATAACTGTTCTATTCCTTCCTTGGACTCCCTGTTTTCTCTTGAGGTTACTAATTTCTGGAACTATAATCTCCAGCTATTACCATGGAGAAAGGAATAAAAAAGTAGACTTTATTGCGCACTATTGGCTTGCTAGGACATGTGATATCATACTGCATACCAGAGACATATCCGCTTGTGCTGTGATTTCAGTTACTAAGTGCGCAGAAGGACTCTAAAGCATCACAAGGAGTTACAATACCATTTCAGTAGCTAGCACAAAATGAACCAAACTATTAGTAGTCTGAAACCTAGGCAGCATTTTGGAAGGCACTGTACTGTTGAAGGTGTCATCCTGCAGACTGAATATAGGTGCCCTAGATGCTTACGGAGATTACGTGACATATTAAAACAAGATTGTCTAGCTCTGCAGGAGTCAGGATTCCATGAATGATGTTAAAAGACACAACAGTAACTGGAAAAACTCAGGAGTTTAACTTCTGACTCTGTGAAGATGAGCAAGTTTTAAATCTGTATCTTTTGTAGGAGGAGAGAAAAAAAGCGAGAAAAAAAGGGGTATCTCAAATATTTAAGAGCTTCTAAACTGTCCTTCTGCTCCGTTCTGCACCACCAAATGTTGCCTGTGTCCTGCATGATAATAAAATCTGGAGGTTTATGAAACAGAGTGGGGAAAAAGGCTCTGAAGCTCCACGTTATCCTTCAAATAGCTCAATGTGATCCACAGGACTTTGCATGGTTTTTTTTTTTTTTTTAATGGTTCATTCTTAAAAGTCTATTTTTCCATGTCAGGCAGGAATATCGTGCATCCCTCTGGGCTGCAGAAAATTTTCTGAAGAGGACAGAAAGATGGTATCAATAAATTCTGCAGAGTTCCGGCTATTGGTGGTTACGGATTTTTGAAAGATCAGTCCACGGTCAAAGAGCAGAGATGCAGTGGGAAGCCTGGCTTCTAGCACGTTCAGCTTTCTTCCTCTATGACAGAAATAATACCACAACCTCACTGATGGTAAGAGGCCTGTAACTGAACAGTTGCAAGAGATGCTTCGGGATACTCGGCAGAAAGGCTCTCAATTTTATTTAAATATAGAAGAAGAGAATAGGATTTAATCTTGAAAAGAAAAGTAACCAGAATTGCTAAAAGAAAACAGAACAAAAATACTGCAATGAAAGCTTTTCCTGGTAGGGAATGGAGGGTTTGTTACTGATCATTAGTGGTACAGCAAGGCACTTTGGACCTGATGTAGACTGCTTACAATTCCACCTTGAACTAGTTCTTAACTAGCAAATAACCCTGGAAGTAAGTCTTTTCTGTATTTTGCTAACTGTTGGAGTGGCTAACAGTGTATTACTGCACAGTGAACTGGCCACATCCGTTACCTTTACGTGTTAGCAGGGCTTCATAGTCAACCATCATTTCAAAGCATTCCTACAGCAACTGTAATTTCTTCAGATAAGCCATTTAGTTAGCATAGACACTTCTTAAACTGTTTGGCATGCGCAGATGATGAACGTTAGCAGTATAAAGTCCAGAAAAAATATTCTCAATTCACAGATAGCTACGCTGTGAATACAGACCTGATAACACACAAAAAGCAAACAGCAGGTTGATAATTATGGCTGCTCCCTTGCAACCATTATTTACCATAACCTTCCCTTCACTTTGCAGCAAGTTACGAGATATGAACTGCAATACTTAAGACAGTATTAGGGCTAAATGTGATTTTAAAGTAAGTGATCTGTTTGCATTGATTTAACACTGTAACATTTGATCGTCTCTCCAATTTCACTGGAAATTCTAATAATCACCTGGCAATCACACAAGGAGTTGCAGCTTAAGTTTTTCTGGGAGATCTCAGTCACAACAAAGACTATGAATGTGCAACATACTCATACAAGCATGGCACCTAAGAAAAATACAGTTTGTCTATTTGGGCATGACCTTCTGCATGCACGCTACTGTCTGTGCACAATGCTTTGATGTGCGCTTGCAGGTGTTTGCGTGCTTCAAGAGAATTTGTTCATAAAGGCTTGATTTTCTGGCTTTTCTGGTATCACTGACTGGCACCAAGTTGAAAGGATATCAATTAAAGCAGAAAGCTAGCCTAAGAACTCACATCAGGTAGAGGTCCAAGGCAAAGATTCAGTACTTTTACATTCGTAATGTACTTTTGCCAGACCCTTCAACAAAAAGTCTCATTTTCACAACGCAGCTTTTGCGTGAAGATCCAATCACTGCTGCATTAGCAGTGCCCTACTAAGACCACTAGAACACGGCATCCCGCTTGTTCTGTTGCAGTGGACTGTCGCAGCACCTCCATGGTAATCCAAATTGCGACCGTTGTCAGTTAAGCAATATGCAAGCAAACCTTCCGATGTGCGATAGCTTAGGAAAAGTGCTTCCACTCTAAAGTAAGCAGGGAGGATCAATGGCTGAAGTAAGTTAACAGGACGGTGTCTTGGAAAGCTGCCCTAGTTATAAATTTTAGATGTAGATGTTTTTAGACTGTTTTAGTAGCACAACAGCAGATTCTCCACTGTGCACACGTTACTGCAGCATTTTTCAGAAACATACACTCTTGAGTATGTCACACATGACCACTCTGTGCAGAAGTTGGATCTGTTCTGTCCCTGAGTCACTATCAGTCATTAAGAAGAGAGAAATTTTGGAGCATAAACAGCTACAAGTCTTTTCATGAGCAGGCTAAAAAGAGAGACCTTTGAAACAATAGGGCAGAAATATCTGAGAGTTAACAAGACCTCTTGTCTACCATACTGCATAATAACAGCTGACGTCGCTATAAATTTAAGTTTAATTTATCGATACGTTCTGAGTAAGGTTTACCATGTGCAGTAAGATAACCTAGTTTGTAAGAAACTCAAGTTTCTGTAGTTTGTCACAAGAACATTTCTTATGCTAAACCAGGTACAGTAAATTCTCAAGTGGCAACACAGCAAGTGACTATGGCCTTATAAAGATCAGTCAACATTGCTAGGACTGTTATGCACAGTGACATCTTTCTGTTCAAGGCTTTTTGCTTATATGTGTCTTCCTCAATGTTAAAACAATATGGTTCCCTGACGGATTTTACTGTCCACCTGTGTTTGAACACATAGTCACTGCACACGATACTGACCAGATGAACTGTCTCATATCTACAGATCGTCAAAACAGCCTAGGAATTCTTCAGCATTCACTTTTGGTTACAGTAAGGCTCCACATAACATGCTTGGAAAATGGTAGAGGTTTTGTACAAACCAATTACGTACACAGATTTGTCACATTTCAAGTTTTCTGCAGATAAAAACAGAAAGTTAGAGAATCAAGCAAGCACAGAGGAAAACTTAAGCAGCTAAGTTACAGCTTCACATAAGAACAAACAAAAAGGTAGCACACTGCTTTTTCACCTTACACTACCAAAGACCACATAAAATGCATCAAGAGTGACCGCCATTAAAAGTAGATGATTTTTTTTCTCATATATTAATTTCAGGTATAGAGAAAGCTTATCTAAGAAGATACTGGATCAGATAGATTCAAGTAGTTGCAGCTTAGGTTATAGCAGCCAAGTTACTATTTTCAGCACGACTGATAATTCGGACACAGTATGCATCTGTACTTCAAACACCACCGAACAATGCTATAAAATAATTCAGGAATATCATCCTGTTATAGAATTGATTAGAAATTAAGTGCTGAATAAAGTCTCCCTTTCAACAGCTGCACCCTGGAGAATGCCTCAAGGCTTAACTTTGGGATTGCTTCTTTACTAAAATGAGACGGGAACATTCAAACAGATATTAAAAAGGAAGAAAAGCACGTCCTGAGACTTGTCCTCCACTAATTCTATAAATGCAAACCAAGACATCAGAGAATTGTTGTTGGGCCATTCTTTGATGTTCAATAGTGTGTAATATCCAATAGTGATTTATCATATGAAGTGAAGAGTCTAAATCCTTTCAGGTATTTACCTCTTGCAAGAGTATCAGAGGCTTATGGTAAAACTGTCAGCACCACTTGCATGGCCCCTTTTCTGTAATCAGGACTTACCGCTTCCAAAGATCTATGCTTCTCAAGAGTATGCAGAGTTACTTGTGCTTTGAGACCTTCTATCCAGAGTTATAGTGAAAGTTCTTTTAAAAACCTCTCACCAACCGTATAGACCTTAAGGACCTGAGAGATTTCATTATCCATTCTATGATGGCAAACAAATTAATCAGCTTTTTTAGCAATGACATCATTTGACTTAGTAGCAGCAGAATACGTTTCCTGAATTCACAGAAAGGAGAGACAGTGGTTGGTGGTAGCTCCTCCCTCCTTCTGCCCAAGGAAGGAGTGAACAAGACTTCTCTAACCGCAAATATTCCTCCTTTTACTGCCCTAGGCCAGAAAAGCTTTGATACCAATTTGAAGAGGTGAGAGTCATTTTTGAATCAAACTATCCTGCCGCAGCACCTAGACAGGAAGGTAGGTCATAGCTAGATCAAGACATCAGTTCAACTGCATTCAAAATTTCCTGATGAGCGGCAAGCAAGATGTGTACAGTACCACACAGGCAAACGTCCAAACAACCAGAACAGATATGAGAACAGATAATCTCCAGAGCAAAGATTACACCTAGGGCAGAGAAACAGAGGAGTGTTGATTTGTCATGGCTACACGTCTGGAAAGCAAAACCAAATCAGAAGGGCGTTAGAGTAGCCTGTAAATTAAGTCCCACGGTGAGAATCTTTGCAGGGACTAGCCAACAGCGTGCACAAGTATAACAAAACATGGTTAGTTTTGAAGGACAGAGAAGAAAGCTAAGAAATACTGATGTTTCAGTGAAGTAATCTGATTTCCCCCTTCCCCTCTCCCCGCCCCCAGCAAAACTTACGATACCCAAATGCCTGCAGTTACTGCAAAAGAGCTATATTGATTCAAATCACATAAACAGATTGGAAAGATTTTACCCAGTATTATTCTTTTAGCATCTCACAGAGATCAAAAACTCAGAAAGAAAACAGAGACAAAATCTCTAACAGAAATAGAGAAGAAGCAGCACTGCAATGAACAGAGAAGAAAAAGAGAAGACAAACTAAAGAAGTCATATTTAAAGATTTTAAAAGACTACAGGGGTGACAGGATACTGATACATTTTAGAAGACAGTAAAGAAAGAATCAGAAAACTACAGTAATGACCCTGTCAGCTGTGGTAGGTAAGCACTGCTGAATTATTAGTTTAAGTTGTTATTTGCTTAAGCAGTTTATTCATATTTCTGCTATGGGGGCAGCAACCTCGAGTAGAATCACTGGGCGGGGGGGGGAAGGAATTCCCAGATTTTGGTCACATCAGTGTTAAATCCTGTGTCTCAGCTTAAATGCCACATCAAACGATGTGCTGATGAACGTATCTGTCACTCTATGGTAAATGCTGAGGCTCAGCCACACATCTTTTTGCCTGCTCTACCACAGGATAGTAACCTCTGACAGAGAGCTGGTGCAGACAGCTTCACCAGTAACCCCCTGACAGTCACTTCATCCGTCCGAAAGAGCTGGTCAGTCAGCTCTTCTACCACGTCCACTAGAGCATAAAGCAGGCTGCAAAAAAGGTTAAGTTCTCAAGTTTTGAGAACTTTGAGAAGAGGCTGGATGCAGAACTGCTCTTGCAGAAAGTTCAAATGCTGGGGAGGCAATGTGTGGTGTTTCCTAGCTCTTATATTAGCATGCTGAGAGGCCTCAGTAGCCCTCCTGTTATAACCCTGCCCTCATTTGGGAAAGGCGATTGCAATAATTTCCTGTGTCTTAGAGAGTGTACATCTTTCTCTGATACTGCTAGCCTATTCTGACCAAAGTGATACCAAGGAATGAAGAACACATGCATACTGAGTACAGCACAGACAAAAGTGTTTATAACATTGTCCTGTGTCCTACCACGACGTCTTTATCTAGCCCTACACCCATCAGCAAAAACAGGAACTGAAGCAGCACACTGTTCATCCACTTGTTTTTTATGTATTTTTCCAGGATTAAAAAAAAAAAAATCACGACACATAAAGTAAAGCCAAGCATCTCGTATCAGTGTATTTACCTCTCTCACTAGGCAAAATAAGCTAAGTGCGAGGGGGAGGGAGGGGTCTCAATCACTTTTGCTAGTCCTACAGCATCTTTGCAAATAGGGCTACAGCTATACAGTAACAACTAACTCATTTTTAGCCACTTATTACGTAGCAGGCATTGCTACAGATTGCTTCAGTTCAGAACGCGTTAGCAAAAGTCTTTAAACCTTGCGTAACGATCAAATCATTTCATATTTGTTCATTAGTATTTCTAATGTAATTCTGAAAAAAAAAACTAGCAGAAGGTACTGTTACAACCAATCATTTAAGTCAGTGAAATAGGCTCTGGCTACATGATTAAACAGTTATAAAATGAGGACTATGGCTTCTACCTAATTTGCATATGTATTAAGAAATATCCTCAGAGCATCTCAGCCACAACACTGCAATTACTATGCTTTGTTATGCCATTTTACATGTGTGCCACAAATGACTCTGCACTAGAGGAAAAAGCTCACACGCTTTGCTGCAGCTAAACTTTTTGACCAGATAGCATTCACGTATCACCAACGAAAGCACAAAACTGTGTGCCTATCACAGCCCCCGTCTGGATTTTCAAAGCATCTACCTTAGCCTTCAGTAGAAGTGACACATACGTTTAACAGCTGCTGAATGGGTTTAACAGATCTGAGGAATGGCTTGTACACCTAAAGACATCTGTGTTCCCTCTCCTTCAGTTCCCTCTCCTCACAAAACCCTACTTTTTGACACGCACGTACTCCTCTACGTAAGTTTTGCCTCTGAGGTCAAGCACAGTTTTTGTACATTTTCACAGATTAAGGTCACTGCATCTGCTCACAAGAAACTCTACCCTCTCTGAAGTGGCAAAACCAGGACTGGAGCCTTAGTACTGACAGGGCTCTTGCGGGACAGACCTTCAGCGCTCAAACGGATCGCTCCAACTGTACCAAACCACAGGACTCAATAACATTTCATTGGCAGGTACGCTCAAAATACACAGGTGCAATAAAGGCAAGGCAGATCAGAGTACTGAGCAATTGATCTAAAGCTTTCAAAACCTGACAGAGGATTATGTCTAATCAGAGAAAATGGTTCCTTTTCTTTTCTCTCCTACTAAGTAAAATCTTGGCAAAGAAATAAAGCACATGAATTCTTCCCAACCCAGAAATTCATTTCACATTATAGCATTGACTCTTTCTGTCTCTAGACTATTACAGAAAGTTTCTTTAGAATAAAGTAGAACAAGAAGAAATGTACACAGTTTTTTACTGAAAAAATAAATCTACTTCTCCATAATATTTCTGTGATTTATTCAAACAGAATACAATGGAATTACCATTATTATACCCCTTTATCTGAGCCCTTTTCTGTATAGCACTGAGTTGTTACTATACTATAGAAAGAGCAAGCACAACTGAAATGTACACAGTGAAAGAAAAAGAGCAAGTAAAGCTCTTCTGTCAAAGTAACTCTTTTCACAACTACATGTCATCTATAAAAATAAGGTCTAGGCAACATCAAAAAGTGTTCAAGTTTCAATAAATAACCATCAATGCCCCAAGTTTGCACTGGCACAAGAAATATGGAGCTTACAGTCTAGAAAAGTATTTTCATGTGACTGAGTCTGAAGTACATTTCAGCCTACGCAAAATTTACAACAAAATCATTCTCCTCCAGGGTTTGATTTTTAAATTGAAGCCATTCAAGTGCTTTAGTTGCAAGAGCACTGGCATATTTGTCTTAACTCTAAACTGCAAATTAAAGCTCTAGAGAAAGACGTATTAAAAAAATCTTTATCAATACCAAGAAAATATACATTGCCATGTTATTTTTAAATATATATATACACAGATATGTACACGCAGATATTTTCAAAAGGATATGATTCTGGCTTTTATGTTTGTTTGTTTTTTTTTAACTTTGAAAGGGTTACCCACAACTACACCCTTTAGAAAAGTGTATTAGGAAATAAACTTTTTTTTTTTTCTTCTGAGGAAAATATAGTTCAATCTTTCTGTAAACTGGAATTACTTTAGCTCCCGAAATCCCTACAGACCTCAAGTACGTCACTTGAGGGGAGGGGGGGGGGGAAAGAAAAAAACCCAACCAACTAACCAACAACAACAGCAAAACACAGTACAACCACCCCGAAACCACCCACGGAGACCCTTACTTTCCAACGTAGCTACTCGACTCGACGTCGCCTGCGTACTCAGTGCAACATAAATATCCCTTGCAACACGCCTAACACCCGGCTTCGGGAACCTCCTCCTCCAGAGGCGAATAAATAATAATAATAATAATAATAATAATAATTAAAAAAGAAAAAATAAAGCGACCCGCCGGCCGTGGGCCCTCGGCAGGGCGGTGGGCTCGCAGCGGCAGAGGAGCGGCCGCCCGCCAACGGTCGCCAACGGCCGCCGCGCGCCGCCATGGCGCGTCCCCTCAGCAGGCGCTGGTCTCCGGCGCGGCGGCGGCGGCGGCCTCGGGCGGCGCCTCGCGGGGCGGCGCGGCGGGGCCGGCGGCGTTGATGTGGCAGCCGGAGGAGAGGTGGCTGCGGACGCGTCCCTGGAGCTGCGTGACCTGGGCGCGGAGCAGGTTGGCGGTGGCGGCCAGCTCGGCGTTCTGCCCTTTGAGCGCCTTCACCTTCTCCTCCAGGCGGGCGATGCGCTCCAGCTTGCGCCGCCGGCACTTGGAGGCCGCGATGCGGTTCCGCAGCCGCTTCCGCTCCGCCTTCAGCCGCTCCTGGCTCTCGGCGTCCAGCGGCGACAGCGACGGCGGCGTCGGCGCGCTGCTCCCGCCCTCGCCGCCCGCCGCCGGCGGCACGTCGGGCACAGTCTGCGGCTCCTCCAGGGCCCGCGCCGCCGGCGGCAGCCGCCCGCTGCCCAGCCCCGCCGCCCCGAAGCTCAGGCCCGGCGGCGGCGGCGGCGCGGAGGCGGCGGGGAAGGCGCTGCCCGAGGGGCTGAGCGGCCCGCCGGGGTTGAAGCTGCTCAAGTTGGTGTAGACGGCCGGCGGGTCGGCGGCGGCGGCGGCCGGCGGCCCCGGGCGCGCGGGGCAGCAGGGCCCCGGCGGCGAGAGCGGAGGAGCGGCCAGGAGCTGGTTCTGCTTGTGCAGGTCGGCCAGGGCCTTCACGAAGCCGTCGGCGAAGCCTTCCTGCTCCTGCGTCACCGGCTGCCGGTAGAGGAACGTCCCCGCCGCCGCCGCCGCCGCCGCTGCCGCCGCCGCCGCCGCCGGGCCGGGGCTGCCGGGCGCCAAGCCCGAGCCGCCCTGGATGAGCAGCTGCTCCAGGTCGGCGGCCGGCGGCAGCTTCAGCAGCGGCAGCTCCGCCGCCGAGCCCAGCGCGGCCTCCGGGCCGCCGCGGGCCGCCCCGGCGCCCGCCGCGCCCCCGGCTGCGGAGCCCGGCGGCGGCGGCGGTGGAGGCGGCGGCGGCGGCGGCGGGGCGGCGGCGGGAGCCGGCAGCAGGCGCAGGGCCGCCGCGCTGCCGCGGGCGCTGCCGGGCGGCCGCAGGGCGAAGGGCCCCGGCAGCGGCGGGGAGGCGGCGGCGGCGGCCGCCAGGTCTCGCTTCTTCGCGGCGCCGAGCAGCAGCTTCTGCCCCGCCGCCGCCGCCGCCGCCGCCTCGGCGCCGGGGCCGAAACCCGGCAGCGGCACGAAGTCGGGCAGCAGCTCCAGCCCGTCCTCGGCGTAAAACGGCGCCTCCATCTTCACGGCCGCGCGCCCGCTCCGCCCGCCGCTCATGCTGCCCCCCGCCCCCGCCGTCGCCGGCCGGCCGCGGCGGCGGTCAGCGGGCGCCGCCGTGCCCTGGGCGGCGGGCGCGGCCGGGCGGGGCGCTGCGCTGCGCTGCGCGGGGCGGCGGCGCGGGCCGGGCTCGGCGGGGCCCGCCGCCCTCGGCGCGCAGCGGCGGCGGTGCCGCCCCCGGCGGGGCGGGCGGGCAGCTCGCTCCGCCCCGGGCCGCTCCGCTGCGCTCCGCTTCCCTCTCCCCCCGCCCCGCAGGCACATGCACCGCCGGAGGGGCTGCCGGCGCGGATCCGGTGCGGGCGGGCTTCGGCCGCCCTCCGCGCCCCGCGGAAGTGGGGAAGGCGGTTTGCGGGGGGTGCCTGGTCCGTCGCGTTTCGCGCGGCACGTCAGGGCGCAAGGGGAAGGCTCGGCATCTGCCTGGGAGTTTCGAGTGGGGAAACGCTTGGCCGTCGGCGAAACGATGCTGCTTAGGCCGAGCCGAATCTGTGCGCAGGGAAGGGAGGGATCTGACCTACCTTTTGTTTTGGAAAAGGAAACAAACAGCAACAAAAGACATTTAGAAAAGTAGCTTCAGCTAGCTGAAACGTCTTTTGAGCGTTCTTGAAATCTGGAAGTTCTGGGGTTTTTTCAGTTTGCGAGTTTTTTTTTTTTTATTGTTTGTCTTTGTTTGAGACAACTTATTCCCCCCCGATCACTGAGATTCTTGTGGGATGAGGAAATCACTTCCCACCCAGTGTATTAAAGAAGCCCTGTATCAGGAGATATTAACATGATCCTGACAGAGCTGATGAGAGCTCTTCTTAAGTCACGCAGCCTTTTAAGTCACCTCGCTGACTCAATAAACTCAGGGCCTCCATGGCTCACCTAAGATTCACCTGTTCTCCCCATCACTTTAGGACCTACCAATATCTCTTCCTATATTTTTTACTCTTCAGCAGTGTACTTGTGCTTTCTTCCCAGACATTTCCTCTCTGCTCATCAGGACCAAGAGCTTGCTCTCCCAGCACCTAGGAGTCCTGCTCAGCTCTGCTGGACCCCGTTGCTTTTGTGTGGCTGTGCCAGTGTGCCTTCACTGTGCCTAGGTTTGATCCAAAACCAGAAGGAGGAGCAGGCAGACACTACTGTCAAGTCAGGGAGGAGTTTGTCCCAGGCATGTGTTTCCCCTTTCACTTAGCATCAGGCAGGAGACCAGCGATCTGTGTGTCAGTGCCCTGAGTGCACTAACAGGCTTTAGTGGCCCTTAGCAGCCTCCTCTGGGGCCAGGAGCCCCACTTCAGCTCAGCCCTGGGCCATCAGTCCCTGCCCCAGTGACATTGTTGCGGTGCCTGGACCAATACTGTCGCCTTGTTTCAAGTTCTGTCTCCGGCACCGTTTCCTGCTGCTCCTGCCTGGACCCTGAACCTGGTTCATCACGTTATCTTGCAGGGGGCTGTCCACAGGCCTCATTACCAGTGACCTGCTCTGCCCGCCCTGCTCAGCTGCTGTGCCCTGAGGACCTGGCTTGCGCTCTGGTCACCCCCAACTCCCAGCTCATCTTCCTTCGTGGGGCAACCCCACTTTTGCTGCTCCCTGACACTATGGCAGATTTGCGGGCCAAAGAAATAGAAAAATCTGCAGAAGCTAGTAAACAGCAGATCTTGAGAACAGGGTTGGTGGGTATGGAGAAACAGGAGTCTTGTGGAAGGTGGCATGTAAAAGGGATAGAGGTGCTTCAGAAATGCTGGGGGAGGTGGGCAGGAGGAACCATGGAGGGCATCTGGAAGAGGACAAGGTATCATGTGAGCAAATCACTAAGCCCTGCTGGAGAGAGCTGGCTGAGAGGGTGGGTACACTAGATCATAAGGACAAGGGGGAATGGAAGCAGGGAAACTGAAGAGGTATCTAGAAAGAGAAAGAGGAAAACATGACTGGCAGACCTCAAGAGACAAAGGGGAACTGGAAGAACTGAGAGAGGAAAAAGGATAGCTTCAGGAAAAAGGAGGAGTGAAGAAGCCACTTATAGACCTGAGTTGCTGATGAAGTTCAAAGGAAGAAGTGTATATGGAAAGGTAGAGTTACCTGGATGGCCTCAGAGAAACCAGAAAGGCTATTTCTAAGGAGGTAGAGGTTTGGGAAACAGGAGTCTGTGAACATCCTCAAATAGAGGAATACAGTGTTAGAAGTTCGGAGAACTTGGATGAAAAAATGAGAAAGGAAACTATTTGAGTAAAGAGGGAATATCTTGTGGGAGAGAGGCCGCATTAGAAAACAAAAGGACTGAAGGAGCTAAAGAGAAAGGGAGACTATAAAGTGTGTGAGAGGAAAAGGAGCGGTTCTGGGGGATGGAAGATGTGTCAGACTGGCCTCTCCCAGAAGATCAGATGGCTGTTGCTGTTTCTGAAAGCGGTCCTGGATAAACTATTCTTTGCAGAACTGCTATCTGTGGGATGTTTTAAAGGATAATTGGTCTATGGCACCGTACGTAAGAAAAGAGGAATCAGACTGCACTGTATAGGTCTTAAACACCTGTGATGATGGTAGCTGATTCTTGTAGTTACTCAGTTTTGCTCTGGTAAGGGTTAAATATACGATCATAGGGAGGTAAAGCTCATTCCAGTTATCTCCTGCAGTGGATGACACTAAAGATAGGCCCTTTGGCCATTCATCTGCCAAGTGCTATTGTCCATTGACACAAGACAGTTCAGTTCAGTGATGTAATGCAGCCTGGGAGTGTGGACCCACAAAATGGAAAAATATAGAAGCCACTTCGAGTAAATCAACTCACTTTTACCGGCGTACTGATTTACCTAATTTCTGTCTAATATTTGCTGGTATTAGAGGGCTGCTAGTGAACTTTTGGTTAATGACATGGAGGTTTTTTTTTTTTTTTTTTTCATATCGTTGATTTAACTACGTGTTGGGGCAACGTAGTCTGGTAAAAGCCTTTCCCCCCCCCCCTTCCCCTTGGAACAGAACCTGAAAGCCCTCTGGAGTTCAAAAAGCCACTTCCTGCCTTCGCGCGAACCAAGTTTTGCCATGCCTCGACCCCTGGCTGCCGCCGCCGCCCCCAGCGCTTTGGCAGGGGGATGCTCGGGCTCCCCGGGCATCCCGGGCCGCTGCTGCGGCGGCTCCGCGGTCTCCGGCCGCGGCTGCCCGCCCCGGCGTTTCCCTTTGCCGCCGAGGGGCGCTCGGAGGCGCCCGGGGGCCGGGCGGGGCGCGGCGGCCGCAGCTGCCCAGATGTGCGGGCGGTGGGGGGGGGGGGGTGAAGCGGAGGAAGGGGCGGGCCCGCAGTCCCCTCGCGTCACGCTCCCAGGCTGCGGTCCGATTGGCGGGCCCGGCGGCGAGGCTCCGCCCCCGCGCTGAGACTTGCCAATGGGCGAGGGCGGCGCGCTGTCACCGCGAGAGTTTGCGCTGAAGCTGGCGCCGCCATCTTGGAGTTGGGAGAGGCCGCGTCCCGTTTCTGTCCCTCTCCGAGGGTCACCGGCGGGGGGGGGGGAGGGGGGGAGTGCGGAGGATGGGCGCCCGGCGGTGAGTTAACGGCGCCTGCGAGCTCGTCTTCCCCGGGACCCGCCACGGCGGGCGAGGCGGAGGAAGGATGGTGCAGTCGTGTTCCGCCTACCGCTGCCGGAACCGATACGACAAAGAGAAGCCCATCTCCTTCCACAAGTGAGCGCGGGCGGCGGGGGGCGGGGCCACGGGGCAGGGCGGGGCCGGACCCCCTCCCTTCTCGCGCGGAGGGGAGGTGGGCGGGGCCTGGGGGCCCCGCCGGGCAACGGTCGCCAACGGCTGCCCGCGCGCCGCTGAGGAGAAGCGGTAGGCTGCGGCGGCGGCTCCGCGGTGCGCCGGCGGGTCCCCGGGGAGGGGCGCTGCCCGCCTGTGGGGAGGCGGCCGCCGTTCGTGCTGCTCGGGGCTGCCCGGCGCTGCCTCGCTGCTGGCGGGACGTTGCGAACGTGCCTGAGCTTTAACTCTGACCGCCGCTTGCAAGCGTCCTCTTCGGAGCCTTGCCTTCTGTGTTAATGTTCGTACCCCTGGCGCTTTGGCGGGCCGAGGGACGGCACCGTTTTTTATTTCTGGACGGAGGAACCCCCTCCCGTCCCTCTCTCTCTTTCCCCCCCCCTCCCCCCCAATACCTTTTCAAAGAGCCGAAAGCTCTGATCAATGCCTTTACATGGGAGCTCTGTTTGCCACGTGTGGTCCTGAAGATTAGTCAGCTGGAGGAAAAGCGAAGTGGTAACGCAGTAAGTCCCAGCAGCAAAGATGTTCTGGCGTGCGCTTAGCTGTAGTACTAGCCCAACGTTAGAAAGCTTTTAAGAAAAGCTGAAAGAACTTTTTATTTA
This sequence comes from Struthio camelus, assembly GCF_040807025.1. Lineage (NCBI taxonomy): Eukaryota > Metazoa > Chordata > Aves > Struthioniformes > Struthionidae > Struthio > Struthio camelus. Next base: position 11,944,938 of record NC_090982.1, on the reverse strand, counting down.
TAGGTTTCCTCTTACAAGACCTGACCTTTGCAAGAAATGGGAAGCAGCTGTTAAAAGGAAAAACTTCAAGCCAACCAAGTATAGCAGTATTTGTTCAGAACACTTTACTCCCGATTGCTTTAAAAGAGAATGCAACAACAAGCTTCTGAAAGAAAATGCTGTGCCCACAATATTTTGTTATACTGAACCCAGTGAAAAGGTAAACCTGAACCACTCTTAGTTTAAGATAACAGGAATGCATATATATGTTGCTCATATTTGTATTGCAGGGTGTGATGTAAAGGAGCAGTGGGGAGAAGGGGTGGATTGTAAACGTTGTCTGCGGAGCATGTGCAGTTAGAGGTACTTGGAGGGCTGTAAAAGAGAAATCTGGGTTAGCTAAACAAGTTCAAGAGCTGTTGGTAGTGTTTGGAGAGGAGCGGAGAGGCAGGCTATCTGAGCCTTGGGAGCACCCAGAGCATTTGTAGAGATGAAATGACTCCGACCCCTTCTTTTGTGTGCATGCACAAAAACTAAATTACAGCATTGTAATTTTGGTTAAAGCCTTGTGCTGAACAATCACAGCAACAGAGTAATAATTTTTTGCCATATAATGAAGTTGTGCCACTGTATTTCTGGTATGTTCAGAGTGTTATGCAGCCTTCCATAATACTATTTCCAAACTACATTTTATTCTCTTAGGCTGACTGGTGGCTACTACTAACGTAAAAACCTTGGTTCAGCTCCGTTCTGAGATTTAACTGTCCTTTCCAAAGCACTCTGGCCTCTCGTTAGCCAAGGTAAAATGACAGGTATACAGAGGGGCAGCATAGTAGCTGCACGTGATGCTTGTCTGTGCTGAAACCGCCTCTGTCTTAACAGTTGCCTTGTACTCATAGGACAGGCTGGTCTCTTATTGTCTTTGAACGTCTGATGATATTCCCCTGTGATATGTATTGTTCTCCTCACTGTACTACTAAAGCAATTTACCATGAGAGGAGAATGGGTTATTAGCTCTTCCTTCTTGACCTAATAACTGCAAGGTGAGAATTAGGAAGATCGATTCCTGATTTCCGTAAAAAGATATACGGTAGTAGGTCTCTTCCCGCTCTTTTTAATAGAGGAAGGGGCAAAGAAAGACTGGAGATGGTAGATCTGGGGAATGGCAGAATGTAGTGGGATGAAGTGCACAGAGGAAAACTTGTTTTTTGCTTGTTTGATTTTTGGTTTTATATACAGTGTTGAAAATGATGCAGAAGTAAAAAGGGAAGTATCTGGAAAATGAAAAGCAGCAGACAAGTGAATACAAGCAGAAGGCATATAAGGAAAGACAATTTCCAGTAAATAGAGTTGTATTAAGTTTTTTGTTTAATTACGCTTTCCCAGTATCCCTACTACACACTTTTTTTGTCACTTGTGTGAAGTTGACTGTAAAGTTCTTCACACTCTAAAGGCTGGATTGGTATATACGGTCCTCTGCAAAAAGTGGATAGGTGCAGCAGGATCAGTATTGAGTCGTGTTCCTGCGTTTCATTCTTGCTCTACAAAAGCACAAAAGGGCACCTCGTAGTTATGGGGGAGGATGTAGTGCTAGTTGCTTTATCTCACAGCCCATCTTAATGAGTTGCCACATACCTTAAATTAATAAGAAAGGTTGGTGGTAATGGCTGCTGGGTTTCTGGAATTGGATTCACACTGATTTTTGAAATACAACTTTTTATCTTTAGCATCATATAATTTGAAATAATTCTTGCATTTTTTCCTAGTAATATCTAAGGAGAATCTTTTACAGTCTGTAAGAAATAATTAGAATTCACTCGTGATGTGTCAGTGATATGAACGAGCTGCTCTCTGTGATACATTGTGATAACAACATTTTTATAAAGCTATCATGTGCTATATAAGCTGGAAATAGATGTCTCTGTGAATTCAGCTGTCTGGCAACTACCAGATTTTTGCATGTGCTTCCAACAAGCATGAGTTTCTCTTTGCAGCTTATGCTTTTGCCTTGTAATTTTCCTGGCAGGAGTCTGAGAGCGGTAGCTGATATGATCAAATTGTTTAGACTCTTCCTATGTGAATCAGATGGGCTCAGTATTAGCAGAGATTTCTTATAGTTGAGAGCTAAGACTGATAGATGGCTGTTTTGTACTTTTAAGTGATCAGCAGTGTTTGAGCACATATGAGAGTTCCCATGCATTGCCAACTGCAAAACTGCCTCTTCACTTACTGTCTGATAAGTATTGCAGATTGTGCAAGAATGGCAGCTAGGCCCTCCAAATAAAGTGTTAGGTTGTTTGCATATTATGTCTTACCAGATGAAGGATAGCTCAAGGAACTTGATGACATGAGCTTTGAGTCTTAGGAACTTAATACTTGGGAGCTGCAGACAATACTCATAACCTACAAAACGCATTGTGAATGTCCTTATGGTTTTATGGGTAGTAATGATATTGGAGATAGGTAGTTAGAAAATTGGTTTCGGTGCCTTTTTCACTGAAAACTTCTAGGCTTTCCCTTTAACAAGCAATATGCAAGCTCTTTTGTTTGAAGAGTGCTTTTTGAAATCATCATGTAAACAGAAGCATTTCTGAATTAGTTTTGTTCCTTTGGGGCAGAGGGACTGTGATTCTCTCCCCTGGCCTCCACTCAAATGGTGAGAGAGCTGTGTCATCCTGAACGATGCAAGTGCACTGAACCTATCAAGGGTAGAATGGTACAGACTGCAGCTTCATTTGCTGCTGAGACAATCTAGTATTTTGCCGCTTTCACATAGGAGAATCGTGCTTCTCCCTTCTCCATCGCATCTGCTAGCCGTGCAGTTCTGTTTCTCACGCCTTCCTTGTATGAGCTCAGAACATGTCTTTGGTTGAACTGCTTTAGTTTGATAAAATGGCAGAAGCTTTCTGCAGTGATGGTGGGGAAGTGAGTAGCTTTCTGTCATCTTACCAACTTACCATGCTGCAGCAAAGGGGTAAACACAGGTCTACCTTTCCCTCCTCCGGTATCTTCCCTTTCTGGTGTCACGGAGCTGGGCATTTTGGCTCAGCGTGTCTCGTTAAGCCTAGCCCTTACGCTGCAGTCCCAAAACAGTGAGGCAATCACTTCCAGTCCTTAAGAAGCAGACCTTGTTATGTCTGCCTTCCTGCTCTGCCAACTTATAGTCCCCTCAGTGAGAGGATTCTTATTCTACCTCCTCAGAAGATTATCTGCTTCTGCTGAGTTGGTGAGTGAAGTTGGTTGACAGGCTCAAACTAAACTGTAGTAAGAAACAGCAAAAAGAAGGAGGAACAAAGGGGAACGGGATGGCAACGATGAGTTGTTAGGTCAGCTAACCTCCGTCTTACAGAACTGCAGCGTGTGTTCTTGCTTCTCATCTAATTGTAGATGTATTTGGCTTAAGTGTTCAAAAGTGAGATTGACTTCTGAGTTCTTCAGTTTCTGCTTTCTTCAAGACATCAGGGACTTGTGAGCTTCAAGGAGCCTTGAAAACGAAGCTTTTTCAGAATGTAGCCAGTTGAGAATTAACAGGCCCAGAACTGTTAGTTTTGAAAATATAGGCCTTTGGAATTTGTTTTACTAATTTCTGTCCTGGTTGTTTACATTATATGGGGGCTGTAGTATTGGAGTTGTTTTGTGAACAGCATGAACATGAAAATGTACTTTTATTTTGTTGTTTTAGCCTGAAGAATTTGCAGAACAACCAGAAGATCCACTACCACCTCCTCCGCCGCCGCCACCGCCGCCGCCGCCTCCACCAGCAGCAGCAGCAGCAGCTCCTGTACTACCGCCATCTCCATCAACTCCTTCCTTTCATTTGTCTCAAATAGATGCAAGATTTGTAGATCCAAGTATTGGATTATTGATGCCTCCTCTCCAGACGCCTAGCAATCTTGCTGTTTTTTGTGATCACAACTATACCGTAGAGGATACGGTTCATCAGCGAAAAAGAATTCAGCAGCTGGAGGAACAAGTTGAAAAACTACGGAAGAAGCTCAAGACAGCGCAACAGCGATGCCGGCGTCAGGAAAGACAAATTGAAAAACTGCGAGAGATTGTTCAGTTTCAGAAAGAAAAAGACATATTGGCAGGCAAAGGCTATGTTATTCTGCCCAATGACTATTTTGAAGTTGTGGAAGTACCTGCCTAAAAATCATGAAAATCTGCTTTCACTTTGCTAGGCCAAGAAGTTCAGCTTCAAAACTAAATGCTTTCTAATTCTGTGTGTAAGACTCCTCAGAATTCTAAGTCAATAAAGAAGATGTCATACAGATGAGGTCATATTTTGTTTTTCTTCATTATCTTTTCAGCTTGATACTTTTTAAATGTATTGAAAATGCAAGCATCTCAGAATTAGAATGCATTTAGTTTATGAAATCTGATTGCTTCACAGAAGGAAAGGATGCAGGGTTAAATGCATTTAAAATGTGTAAAAACTTTTTGCAATGGCTGTCTTGTGCTTACAGGGCGACAGGGAATTGAATCTGGCTGAGAATGAATGAAGTTCAAGTTGTGGTAGGCTTAAGGCAAAGCTTTGTCAGGGCAGTTAGCATTGGCTCAGTTGATCCCCAAGAAATAGTCTTCATTGATTGCAGAAGGAGCAGAATTAGGCTATCTTGTACAGAGAAAAATAAGATGCATATTTCAGCCTGGGAAATCTTCCAACCTCTATTTGTTATGCCTTCAAAGCACTGCATAAACTCTAATTCCTGGATCCCTTTGGTGAGGTATGTAAATGAGCCTTTTCCTTTGGAATAACCTTTACCAGCGTGTGTGTGTGCTGAGGGAAAAGGGAAGAATTCTTTAACAGAGTTGACTAGAAGCGTAGAGGAGGCTTTGCCGGGAAGGCACTGCTGAACTAACAGTGCTGCACTGACGATGTATATTATCTGAATATTGTCAGGATCAGGAAACGGATGTGTTGCTTAGTGTGGCTGCTTTTCAAAAATACCGCAGTAATCCACAGTCCCGAATATGCTGGAGGATGCCACACTACCCCTTTTTTGACTAAGAGTAGCCCCTGGTTAATTTGTTCTTGTAAGCACTGTAATGGGTTGCATGTTGTCCTCATCCTTGAAATTGTTGGTCTTAACTCACATCCCAAACATGTGCATAGTGTCGGGAAATTAAGGACTTTTTTTTTCTTTCCCCAGGGTGCTGAGCATTTGCAACTTTCATTGCAGTATACTGTGATTTTTTTGTTTTGTTTTGTTTTTTTTTCAAAAGGCATTCACCAAAGGGCAGGTACAGGATTAGACTTTGGGAGCTGCTTGGTGCTAGACTGGTTTTTAATATCTCAAATGCTGCTGCCTCTCCTACAGCCTTATTAAGATTCTTCTCTGAAAATGGGCTTAGCATTACAAAGTAGTGCAACAGTTTGCACTTACTGTCTAATAAGTCTGGAAAGCAACTTTGTTGTGTCAGTGAACTCATTCAAAATCAGAGAATGGCATTGTGTTAACCCTATTGTAGCCGTCACAGCTGACACTTGCAGATAGATTAAATATGAGAAAAATGACTTCTCTCAGTCCATATCAAACTTGTGTGTAGTGTGAATTCTCACTCTGATATTAATCAAGCCTTATTTATGATGGCTTTAAAAGGTTCTCCCAATCTCTTTAGCATGACATTTTGAAATGTTTAGAACCAGTCTTGACACTTCTGACCTCACTCCTGCTATGTATCTATTTTCACTACCATTTCATATGCTTAAGGTGAACAAAAATGCCGTTCCATCCTTTTGTGTACTTTTATTTTTCCTGGTTAAAAATAAAAAGCAAATGGTGTGTTAGATTTTTAACTGCTCTCTGTCCTCTTTCCCCTGAACTTTGCCAAAGCTGGCTTGACACTTTATATCTTTTCATAGAGAAGTTTTGTGGTTCAGATGCTGGCGTTTTTTGTTTTGTTGTGTTTTGTTTTTTGCTTTGCCTCTGGAAATACGAAGCATAAAGATGTGCAAATCAGTGTTCCTGAGTCTTCTTGTTGTGCTTATATACTTACCTTGCAAATGCTCAGATTCAGAAAGTGATAAGAGAGAGAATTTTAAAGAGCTGTTCCTCTGCTTTTGGCACGTGTGGCCGTAAAACAGCTTGTTTTTATTTTCTCTGCAAATCCAAGGCTACATCTCCATGAGACGTGATGGATTGCTGTAACACCACACATATGGGGATGGGGTGGTCCCCTCATCCCTCTTCCCCCACAACTGGCTGTGTACCCCCATTCTCCCCCTCTTAATTTGCACCGGTTCTGGTGCTGGTTGCAGCCTTCTGTGAGCCAGTTCAGCTCACTAAAGCAGGCGACCGGGCTCACAGTGAGATAGAGGAAGATGAATAGTACTTGAGCCGATACAAGAAAAAGGCAGGTCATGCAGCAGGGGATGGGGGTGGGGAGAAGGAAGTTCTTCTGGCTGCAGTGAAAACACTGACAGGTCAGTGTTTCTGAAAATACAAAGGGGACATCTTGCTGTTAACTTTTCAGCAGTACTTCCTTTTACCTCCAGCCGTGTGTCTCCATCTCTCCTCACCTTATGTGCTGGCTGCTGTACTTGTTCATCCCTTCCTTCAGGTATTTTCACTTAATAAACCTTCAGAAAAGTAATTCAACAAAAGAAGAGATCAGTCAGCCAGGTTAATTTAAAGCACACTTGAAAAATGGCTGGTGTTAGCAATTCTCACATGTTTAAGCTTTTCGTGTTGTTAAAAGTAGTTAAAGAATGTACCTGTCGTAGGCCTCAAGTAAGTGTTCCTTCCGTTGAGAGGGACGGTTACTGGTTGACAGGTTGGTTTCAGCCAGTAGTACAGGGTTGAAAAGGGGACTGTAGTCCAATAGCTTCACTTCATTTCCTATCACCAAAGGATTTTTCTAAATAGAGATGTGGTCCATTCCAACGACGGGCTTGAATTCCTCCTGCAGCAGCACCTTTTTTTTTTTTTTTTTTTTTTTTTTTGGGCCCATTAGCTCCTTGCTATAGTGCTGTTAGAGCAAGTGTCAGCCTTCCGGTCGGCCCACGACAGCTGTCAACATCACAGAGCTCTGAAGTGGAAAAAAGGCTGACACTGGCACAGCCAAATGTCCTACAGCAGTGGACTTTTCTGGCACTGGAACTCTACCCCCTCCCCACTTCAATCTCTCTGGTTGATAGCAAGATACAAAGAAAAGATGAAGGCTGGCAGTCTAGGAACGGGATTCTGGCTCTTTATGTAACACAGATAACAGAATGTTTTTCCTAAGCATTTGTTAGAAGTTCCTCCTTTTCTAAAGTGGAATTTATGTTCATACAGTAGGCTCTCAATGAGGACTGTGTCACTTCCTGCTTTTACTGGCCACAGCTGGTATCTGCACCCAGCAGCAGTTTTGTGAACATCTCTGAAAGAAAGTGATTGGAAGTTACAGAAGAGGAGGTAGGAATATGGGGTGTCAAAGGCTTTTGAGATAGTGGTGTTCTTCCAATTGCAGACGAAAAAGCTGACTTTTGCTTAAATGCATGTAGCTGCCCTCCAGTGAAACCTATTTTATAAAGCAAACAATTGAAGGAAGTTGAAAGGCGCTAGAGCTGGCAAAAATGCCCCAGCCTTACAATCTGGACTGAGACAGTTGTTTTTAAATGGGCTGGCGCTACCACAGGCAGAGCATTAGAACCGCCTTTAAAAAGAGAAGCGTTTGCTTTGCACACTTCCTCCTGTTGCTCCAGTTTCCCTTTTGCTCCAGTTTCCATTTTTTCACTGGTAGGGTGCCTAAGTCGTACGTAGCGTTTACTTTTTTTTCCTCCTTACATCTCTGCAAAGTACTAGATGCCCTTATCTAGCTGGGATATTCAATGGCCCGGAGTAGAATTCCATGTGAAACCTGGCCTGCATTTTAGGGAACAAAACGCGTAATTAGGCACTTGAATCACTGCTTGTTGCATTGAGGAAATCCTTCATCGCTGCCCTTTTTCCTCCTCTGCCTCCCATTGCCGTCTTGTCCACATTGCTACTAGACTGGTTTTAAGTATTGAAGCAGCACATTACTGAAATGGAGATTTCCAAGAAATCTTACCTCTTGTTGGTTTTCATTTGCCTTCATCCCTGCATAGGGTTCAGAGTACAGGTGCCTCCATGAATTTTGAAGGAGTTCTCTTGCATCCGAAACAGTGCAAAGCAAATCCCAGTGGGGGTGTAGGATGGAGGAAAGTTCAGGAGGACAGTTAAGGAGATGTTTTGGCAAAACTAAAACCAGAAATCCAATTTCTAAATCGATTTCAAATAATTCTTCTATCATATGCATATTTGGATCCGGGCTGTAATTTGTCGTGATACTTGTTTTATATTTTAGCGTATAGGCTTTTCTGTTTCCCAGAGCCTTCTACCTTCCTCAGGTGACTTTGGTAGAGTGGAAAGGGGTATTTTGAGCTATTCTTTAATTTTGACAACTAAAATACAGTCTGCAAAAGCAAGTCAATTGATACTTACAGTCTGTTGTGACTGCAAATTCAGGGATGTTACTCTTGCTGTTTTAAGCACAGCATGTTATTTGCCATACTTTAGCCATGATAATGATTTACTAATAGACAGAAAAACAGCAACACAGGACAGACATTATTCAAAAAACACTTTACGGTTATAGTAATTGTTATTACAGAATTCTCTTTGGGTTTCTATGTGCTTTCAAGAGAAATCGCATCTCTTTAATAGAGATCTCATTTTGAACAAACCACAGCATTTGCTGTTCAAATTGGGTAGACAGCCTCGTAGTGTTGTACATGTAACTGAAGGAGTTTAAAAGCATTCAGAAAAAAATGTGTCCATGACTAAATTAAAACATTTCACAAAGGAAAGTCATCTTAAATAATCTCATGAAAGTAAAAAAAACCAAAAAAACATTTATATCAGTTATTCAGAAGAATCTTTTCAAGGACATCTCTTGAGAATAGACACATTATGCTAAGCCATAATTAAGTCTCTCTACCATCCTGCCCCTGTTAATTCATTTAGTACTCATTATCAGCCTTTTGTTGTCTGCACTGCTAAAGGGTCTAGTGAGCCTCCTGGAGCTACCTCCTCCAATTGTTCAGGGGGCAGAGCTTGTGAAGACTGGGATAACACATTTCTGGACCCTCTGAAAAAATAATCATCCTATGCATCCTTAGTGGTTCTTATGGTCTATTACTAGGGTCTTTTAACTAGGCAGGAGCGTGAGGATGACCATGAGGTAAATCTTTTTCTGCTGAATCCGGAGAGGACTTTCTTATAACTCTTAAGCAAAGTAGGCTGTCTTCTCATATTAGGTTGTCTTTCCATTTCCTTTCAGGCTTCACTGCATGTAGCTGTTACAACTTCGAGGTCTCTGGCTATAGATGTCATGTGTAGGTGAAGTGACTCTTCAGGATTTGGGTCTGAGGAAGATATTTGATTCCCTGCCGGAAGATCTTCTGTTCAGTGACTTGTGAAGGGTAATCCAGAAAAATGATGATATCTTGCATTTGTGAATGGTTTCTTATTTCATCTCAGGCTTATCTACAGTCTCCCGCAGTGTTTCTTTTCAGGACAGTCCTCATATGTGTCTTCTACTGGAAGAAGTGAACTCTTTCTTGGCTTCAGGTGCTTTAGAATTTGGATTGGTGGCTCAGAAAGGTAAAAGTTTTCAGTGGTGGTACCTTTTTTCTATTAAAGAGGAGAAGGACCTCATTCTAGACCTAAGAAATTCCAACAGTTTCACCTGCATGTTCAAGTTCAGGTTAGTTAACCCTAGCAGCTGGTTCTGCAGAGAACGAAACTTCAGGACACTGACTTTCACAGCTCAGTCCGGGTTTCTCTCTCTCTTTTTTCTTACGTTGATAGGATCCGATTCTTCATTCATCAAGTCACTGACATTGATGCTGTCAGGTCCAGAGGAATGATACCTTCTTACAAAGAAACTCTAAGTGGGTAAGGAGCTGTTCTGAGGCAGGCTCTGAGACACCAAGGTGGAGTCCTCTGCTCTCATGACAGCATATGTTACATGAGCTCCTGCCACAGTGGGCGGCCTTACTGAGAAATGTTTCCGTTTCTAACATTTTAAACTCCACTTACACTTGCAAGCTTGTCTCGTAGGTATCCTGAGCTGATAGGGTGTTTTGTCAAGTGGTTTTGTGGTGGCAATTTCTCTGAAGGAGTCCAAGAGTCACTTCCAGATAAATAAATATTTGTGGTGTTTACCACTGGCTGTCACCTCCAGGGTGATTTTAAGACAAGTCATTTCTCAACAACTGAAAAGGAGTCTATTTACCAGTAATCTCAAATTCTGTAGTCTGCATGTACATTCAGTTCTTATCTTCATTTCTCTCCTTACGAGTTCAGACAGAAACACCTTCTTATTAATTTTCTTTTACTGGAGCAGGACTGAAATGGCTCGGAGTTTATTCAGGTGCCTGGCATGGAGGAGAACTGGGCAGAACAGAGTCTACAGATTCCTCAGTAGGCAGATGTTCTCATCTTGGATAATAGGACACAGGTCTATTTCCAGTGGGGATGTACATGTAGACCTTTCAGCCTGAGGAACACTAGTTGCTGGTAAGCAATTTCTTTAAAACATACATGCACACACACACACACACACACACACACACACAAATCAGTGATAGGTTGAGAAGCGTTATCCTCCTGTAATACTGTCACCAGCTGACAAAATTCAGACTTCCTGGCAGTAACTTCTCTTGTAATTAAAAGACAACTGAATACCAAAGCTGACGTTATACTTTCTCTACACATCATATGCAAATTAGGAATATTTTTTAAACTTAAATGCTCATGCAAGCTTATGACGACATTACGATTAGCCTAACAGCATCCCCCTGTTGATAACCATTTTTCTGTCAACACTGAAATTTACCTCCCACCCTGTCTACTAAGCTTGTTATGACTTCAGAGTTTTGGATTCATGGTATTCCGAATTAATAGCAGTCGGGTAAGTGACATATATTTCTTAAATGATAATGTGTAATTAAATCGAATTTCTGTCTGCACATGGTGCTTTCTGTGTTGCTCCCAATGCTGTCTGATAGACTGCATTCCTATATAGAATTAAATAGCCTGCTTCAATAGCTTTTCCTCTCTCACACAAGGAACAGAAGCTTTTACATGCAGTAAATGACGTTGGCCTCGTTTGTTTTTCACAGTACAATCACCACACAGTTGTCTGAGCATGCTGTCTACTGGACCGTCACCTCTGTCATGAGATATGGCTACAGAAGTAAGACTTCTCTCCTTGTCAGAAATCCTTTCTAGTCATGAACATTATCTCATTTTCTATATCTTTTCGTGCATGCCTTGCCTTGCTCCTCTACAGTTATTGCTCCTCTGTCTTACCCAAGACTCATTTAATCTTCTCAATTAATCAAGTCAGAATTTAAACGGCCAAGTTTCTTATCACGTTTGCCATTTGCACTCCTTTTCTGATCTTCTGTGTACGGTAATGAGACACTGAACTACTCAGTCATAGGGGCTGTCAGCAAATGAGCGTGAGAATATTTGGGAAAAAGGGCAGCAGTGTTTATTACGTTCTGGTAACTACTACTGTTGCCTGTTATAAAATGTGCCAGTGATGGAAAAAGTGCAAAGCACTGTTAGGAACAGTATTGGAATGAAATGCAAGTCTCAGGTGGAGACTGTTTTCGGTTACCTAGATGTGCTTCACCTGAGGAATGAGGAGGCTTACTTATTGTTTCAGTGGATTTTACTCTCCGTGTTTCCAGGATGAGCTTGCACATCCATTATTATTTTTATTCTACTTGAATGTTCACTCTTATGTATAAGACTAGAAATGTTTGTTTAGAATAGGTGAAGCTCCGAGCTCTGATACATCCCATGGTTCCCAAAGGAGTTGACAGCTTTCTGGGTAATGCATTCACCAAGGACACAACTTTCTTCCTACAGAAATCCATGGTAGAAGTTCTGCTTAGGGAGTTGGGACTCTTTGAGCATTTTGGGCAAAGCCGTGTTGAATCCCTTGGAGCTGGGATTTCTTTTGTGTATCTTCAGAAATTCCCCGATCACTTTTCTCGTCAGCATAGTGCAAGAAGAGGGGGCACTGAGGCAGTGTTGTTGTCTGGAATGAAACTACGCAGCGTTACTCGTTGGCAGCAAAGTTATGGAGCTGTATATGCTTTCAGCTGCAACTGGGTAAATATTAGATAATGATGTCATAATGGGAGACCAGATTCCCAGTAGCATGACGATCTGCTGTGCACTAAGAGATCATGGTAAGATTAAAACCCAGCTATCGTTTTAAATGATTATTTAACTGACGGAACAAGGTGCATGACAACATTTGTCGCCAGGCAATCACCCCCATTACCAGTACGGGAAAGTAGTGTTAAAATCCTGGAGTGTTTCCTCTGAAGTTTTCCCGCAGGGTATTTAGCTCCTTTCTATCTTACTGCCTGTCTGATGCGTGTGTAGTTAATATACCACGGTCTCTGGGCTTACTGAGAGCCTTAAAATGTTGCAAATCTCGTGAAGCCAGTCTGCTGGCTGACTAAAAAGTCACTTGAGACAGGTGCACTGCATTTGGCCTTCATGCAGGAGAGCTGGCCTGCTCCCAGCTCCGCTCCTCCCGCACTGGGAGCAGAGGGCAGAGCACGTCGGCTGGGCGCCCACGTGTGCCTCCTCCTCCTCCCAATGTACACAGACTGTTGGACTGTGGTCCCAATTCAGGGACTTATTCAAACCCAGCCTTTGTTTACTGTTTGCTGAAGCTGAGCACCTTAAATACCCTTACTTTAATTGCGTTACTACTGCTGACCACTCACGGGCATGCCGTCACAACTTTTCTAGGAAACAGGGTGTTCTGGAGCAGTAAAAAAGGCAAATCCAGATTTTACACACTTTTATAAGTCACATCAATTATGGTTTCTCATGAGGTGAAACTGTAAATATTTGTCATATTCAGCTCTCCTGGTTTGCCTGGAGCAAGATAAGTGGCAGATATCAGAGATGTCATCCAGTGTAAATGGCTTTTAGAGTTAAAAACCCTCCCGTTTTGCCGTTTGCAATTTCTAAACTATTCAATTAAGTTACGTGGCTGTAAGTTATATCCATTGGCTAGACATACCCCAGGATATTTGCAGGATCTCATTCTATTAGCTAGTATTACCTTGGTATCACTTCTATTACAGTTACATGTTGCCTAAAAATATTTTTTTGCAAATCACTTCAAAATTATACTCTGACTTCACTCAGAGACTGTGAAGACACTTGAAACCCTATAATTTTTTTACAATCGCATTTAACATAGTATGTTAGTATACTTCCAGTCTAATTAGTCTTATTATTCCAAACTCTTCTCTCCTATTAGTAGGCTATCATGCATGCATGCCCAAGATCTTGGCCTTTTTTCTTCTCTACTCGATACTCTTAGAAATCTATCATAAAAACTAAAAACAAACAAACAAACAAACAAACTGAAAGTCCCTGTGTGTGAAAGCTGGCTTCTGAATCTGTATTTAAGCATCTAAGTAAGGGATCTCATAGCACCTGCTCATAAGCCAGTTAAAATGTAGGCCCAAAATTTGGTGCATATGCTCAAAATAGTGGCCCTGAATATTTCTTTGGGTCCTACCTGCGAACACATCTCTCTGATCTTAAAGGAATCTGTAGATGGGATAAATATTGTCCTTTATAAATTGATTGACAGTAACTCAGATAATGTGGACTTAGGGTGGCAAGCAGCCGTCTGTGGTGAGAAGGCTGAAATCCCAGCTCAGACCATCAGAGCAGCAGCAGGCTGATGTGAGCTCTGCTATGACGTGACCTGAGAAAGAGAGAAACGATTTAGAGAGAAGCGTTTTAAATGAAGAACCTCTTGCAAACGTCACTATTTTCCTGTGGATAAGTTGCCTTTACACTACCGGTTAGGGCCACCACTGTGACAGGGAGGAGCCCTAGGCTGCTGACTGGCTGCTACCAAAATAGTTTTCACCTTTTAACGAGGGGTGATCTGAGGCCAAACACATGCGCTTTATGGCAACTGGCTCTGGCACCCCAGTTTTGCCCCTTTCAAATGAGTGCCCTCTTTGCTACCTGAAACCCCTGCTCTTTCAAATTCCTGGCTGGAAAGTGGCTGAGCTTCGACAACCTGAGAGGGAGGAATTTGGCCTCAGGAGGCCTTTGCCTACACAGCCAGAGCCCAGGTGAGGTCCGACCCAGACCCAGAGTTCCTCCTTCCTGGGCAGGAGCTGCCGCCGTGAGACATCAGGCAAAAGATGGATACCATGAATGTCAGGGGTCTTGCTCAAAGCAGGACGACACAGCCTGGATGCTGGAGGGTTGAAGCATTTCCAGTGGCTCGTAACTTGAGGGGGCCCAACCACCATTCGGAGCAGGAACACTTCTAAGTGGGGCAGACTTGGTTTCCCTGTGCAGGGCTTCAGAAGCACACCCCTTCTCATTCTGTGGCCACCTAGAAGGCCAGGCACTTAAAAACTCAGCAAAGCAGCACCCGGATGAGGCGACCGGACTGCGTTCCCGTTGCCTGCCAGCCACCCAGGGAGCCTTTTAACGGTTCTGACTCGTTTTGAAAGGGGTGGTACGTAATGGGTCCTGAGGCATGCTGCTGCTGAAAGGTTGGCAAGAGAGAGAATTTCTGAAGAGCACTCAAAGTGAAAGGAAATTCTCAAAACAAGTTTGAATCAACCAAAGAGCGGCCAGCTCCACAGCCAAGACAGTATTTAACACTTGCTTTCTTTTCTCAGCCCTTTTCCAATCTCTTGCAGAAAGCTAAAGGCGAGGACACAGGTGTCTTTCCTGTAGCTCAGTGATACAAACCGAGGTGCTGTGCTTCTCCGCCCCTGAGATCTGTGAGGCTGAATGTAGCTGAGACATCTGCTGCTGCTGCAGTAAGGTACTCTGTGAAACTTTTGTCAAAATAATAGCTTTTAAAATAAAGTTATATCGAAACCAAAAGGTGGTAGAATCGCCCGTGATTAGCAAAAATTGGAGTGTGAGGGTTGTGTTCACAAAGCACAGTGCGATGAGGCTGTTGTATACTTGTGGATTTCAGTATAGAAGATGTAACTAGTCCAGCCTTTTCCCCACAGAAATGCAAGTCCCAGTACACTTGCTGCAAATGCACATGAGGAAGAATTTCTAAACTATGAAAATAATCCTCTTTTCGTAATCCAAGCAGGTAGCAGAAGACAAGGAGCAGGAGAAGAAAGTGTACAACAGCAAATTTTAATGAAACATCATGAAAAAAGCCACAAACACCAGAAGAACTCCCAGTAACGCAACGAAGCAAGAGATAGAAGAACATGAGCCTCCAAGCATTTCTAGCAAACACGTTACACATTCATTTTGTAGAAAATATGAGAATTATTATCTATCTGCAACAAGATATGTTTCTAAATCTAAAAAGGAACCTGCCTGTGAATCTTTTATACAGACGTCCACCCGTAGAACAACCACCACTGGTAACTCAGCAAATGATTATAAGCAAATGCCATCAAACGCAGGCAGGAATGGAGCTGGTAGACCTAGCCATACTCATGCCTACTGGGGGTCTTTAATTTCTGGCGAAGTGTTTGATTGCAGCATGGTATCTCCAAAGCAGCCCCCAACTCTACCACACCCAACACAGAGAAGAAAAACGTGTCAGAGGCTCCAAAGAGAAAATCAGTCAGCTACCACCATTCAGGCTATGTGGAGAGGCTATCGAGTCCGGAGAGAATTGGATGAAATGAATAAAGCCGCTACCAGGATTCAGGCAGCTTATCGAGGCCACAGGACGCGGCAGCAATTGCCCCTCGGGTTTTACAGTTACTTTGGCGATGAAAAGTTTGCATTAAATCAGAAGAGGAAAGCAGAAAACAAGGCGACGGCAGCACCTGCTACCTCTGCGTGCCTCCTGCGCTGGGGCAGGGGCCTCCAGGCACCAAGTGATATCAATGAAAATGAGGGAATGAGCGGTCAACAGAGAGAGAGACACAACCCAAGGTCTTCTGTTATTCCCAGAGCCCTCGTCTTCAAAACAGAGTCTTCCTTCATGCTCAGCAATGACGTTTTGGCCCTCGCTAATAGCTTACCTGCCTTTGAAGACTTCCAGGCCATGGCACCTCAACAGCAAAACCGTGATGCTGCAAGTAACATCCAGGCTGCAAGGAGAGGGCACCAAAGCAGAAAAGAGCTTAGTAAAATGGAACCGCAAGCTGCAAAAATAGCAGAGCAGAGCCAGATCTTGGCTTACAGTTATCAACTCAGACCAAACAGCCATGAAAACTATCAAATTTCACAGGTATTTAGCGACACTAATATCCAGGTGTTGAACCAGGAGCCTCAAGATGCAGCGCAATACCCCGGCCTGGACCCTGTTGTAAGGTTGGGACCAAGTAAGGAAAGCAGAGAGTCTAATGCAGAGAGCAATGCACCGTCTATTAGAAATATTAATGTGCATGCAGTACTGAAGAGCCTGCCAGCCTCCAAAACGTCCTCAATCTCCCTCCAAGTGTCCAGTCCCAACGCCGCGGTGGAAGAACTGCAGAGGGGAGCAGGCAGAGCGCAGCTGCGTGGGCTGTACACTGTCAGAGGACGCAGCGGCTCGAAGCCTTCTCAGATCTGCGTTCAAGTAAACGTGGTGGAAATGGAAAGGACGGCAGGTGGCAGTTCTTCACAGTAGGAACCAGCCAGTGAAACCCGAGAAGGAGGCTGCTCTTGGTCTGCAAAATCTTCTCCTGCGCTTGCAGAGACTCGTCATGGCTAAAACAATTGTCTTACTGGAGCTTGAAAGTGGGTGCAGTTTTGGCAGCCTCCATCACGGTCTCCCATCAGCCGTTTCCTAACTTGCCGTGCTCAGTGGCTGCTTGTTCCCCTGCTGAAACAAAGACCTTTTTTTCCCTTGCCCACCACGTGAAGCAGGTTATAACTTTGGAGTCAGGCTGGAGTCACTCTCACAAACAGGTCCATGCCCAAGTACAACATTCTTAGGGATTTTTTGTTTTTCAGACCCGGTTATCCAGCCATAATTAACATCACATAAAGTTTCAGCTGCAAATAAATCATTCAAGGCATGAGCATGCAAAACTCCATGTATTATATAGAACAAAACTTACACCGGATGTATTTTTTTATCTGCATTGTAGCCCAAACAAGTCGGATGGACCAATTATACCCATAGAGCCAAACGTCCTAGGGCCCTGGCCTCCCCGGATGGCCTGTTCTTTGCAGAGGGTCGTAAGGTATTGCGCCTGGCCTCGCAGCAGTGCTGCCTGCACTGTGCAGGTACTGCCAGGGAGGGGTGCTGAAACAACACAGAAGAAAGTGGGGAAAAAATGTAACGAAGGGAAAGGGAAAAGGCAAGGTGAGGGTGAAAAGACCCATGAGAAAGACTCTCAGTCTAGGAGAAGAGGAAAAGGAAAAGGAAAGTGGTGGCTAGGCTAGGACACCGCAGAGGGACTGGGGATACGGGGACACGGTGCAGCTTCCTGGGGGAAAAGGGTTGGCGAAGCAGGACAAAAGGCAAGGAAGGAAAGGCTGAACTGGGCTGGTGAGATGGGTGAGAGCGGGCGGCGCCTGGGCTGCCGCGGGGCTGCAGGGAGCAGGGGCTGCAAACTCCCTTGCAAACTCACCTGCCAGCAGCCTGCATCTCGATGGCTTCGACGAGCAGGCTGAAAAAAACACCCCTGGGAACGAGGCCTGTCGGCTCTGGTTTGCAGCATTTCCTACCTGCATGCTTCCTCCCACCTCGGCCTTTCCCACCCCCTCTCATCTGGTCTCCAGCCACCGCTGCCACCCCTCATGGGAAAAACCGTTCACTCTGCTCAGCTGCTTAGCGCCTATGAATAACACAACTTGGCACACACCATCATAACCACAAGTTTTACAATTGCTCCTAATTTTAGCCGTGTGGTCTCAAACTGATCACCTCCTGGGTGGATTTATTTTTTTAAGCATTTGAGCTAAACCAGTGCAGCAAGCGAGGCCTAGGTCAAATGCTGTTGGTGCTTAAGCAGCCCTAGTCTTCCTGCAGCCTGGAGTCATAACCTGAGGGGTCACTTATGAATCCACTGCAACCTGTGGAAAAGCAGAGGCAGGTTCACAGTGGAGAAGAGTCAGGTTTCATCCAGAAATTCATACTCTGTCTCAGGGCGGACGCTCCACATGCTCCACTGTGTTGTCGGTAAGACGGAGCATCTACGCGTACCTTCCTTCACGCAGAGCCTGAGAGCATGGCCGAGCGAAGGCCTGTAAACGGAAAATATCATCAGCAAGCAAGTAGAGATTAGTTCTCAGTATCCTCCTCCGAGTGCCAGATGTCTCTGAGAGCCTAAAACCAGGCATGTCGGGTCCTTACCTCCCATCACGGCGCCAGCAGCAGCTGCAGAGGTAAGGGTAAAGCACACATTGAATTTCCCTCCAAACAACCTCCGAGTAGTGGCTAAGAGCCTACTCCTATTGCCAGCTAACAGATTAACTTCATTAACTCACAGCAAAGAGCCGTGCAGTGGTCTAACGCCTTTTGAAAACAAGTCTTCCCTCCAATGTTCAATATAGCACTGTCTGATGTTGTCTTCCGAAGGGACAGCTTTGTCCTGGTGAACTTTACATCAGGCCAGAGGATCGTGTGTTTGGTCTACTCCCAAGAGGTGGTGGTGTTGCCTGTCTGCACCATCCCAGCCAAATATCATCTGTTCTCTTGTAGCCGGCACAAAAAAATACCTTCTTTCTGTGCACCTTGACCAGATCAACATACCTCAGGCACTGGCAGGTGCCTGATGTGGGTCTGATTTGTAGGCTGAGCAAGCTGGTGGTGATGACAGCTGGTGTTAACGAGAGGCAGTTCTTTGCCTCCTGGTAGCACGGCTGGATCTGAGCATCTTTCGGCAGCTGGGATGCAGAGCGGGGGAACGGTGCATGGTGTACGTGCATGTCCGCCGCTGATGCTTTAGCGCTGCGAGGCAAACCTTGGTGAGGACCTTCGAAGAGGCAAAGCTGGATCATATAACTTACAGCTCTACCAAAACCTGAGCTACTATAAGAAGGGGGTGCAGGTGTTGCTGGAAAAAATAGGCTTCCCACGTAAAAGTCAGCAAGCAATGAAATTCTTCTAGGTTATGGATGTTTGTCGGTACCTGAAAACAAACTCTGAGGATATACAGAGAGCCATGAACAGTTTTGTTTGCAGCAAACACGTAGGATAATTGTGCCAGCAACAACACAGAAAGCAGCCAGAAAGAATCCATGAAAGCAGAAGCAGTCTGGGGTTTGGGGTGCAACCTAAAGGAATTTAGAGCCAATCTTCCTTGAATTTGAACGGTTCAGGGAAAAAAGCTCCTCTTTGGAGAGAGATGGCAAAGTGGCTCCCATTTGGGAAGAAAACCGAAGCATTCGTGTGGATGAAGATCCTGAACTCCTTGGCAGAGGAGAGGTAGCGAGAGAAGGAAAAAGAGCCCACGTCCCAGTAGATATCAGTGATCTCTGGTGGCTTCTAAAGAAGCCTGGTCCAAGGAGTAACTTGAGAGGAATGACACCTAAAGAGGAGCTTGCTAAGCAACCCAAGGCCCCATCACCATCGCTGCTAAGCGCGGGGCTCTGGGACCATGCTCTCTGTCAAGCTGTGCCCGTGAAAGTCCCGCGCAGGCATTTCCGAGCTGCTGCGTGTGATTTTATGTGTGCATGACGAGAGGTAACGCTGCAAGAATCAGCCCTGTTTTCCTACTCACACCTGCTGTTTTCTTTTACTGCAATACCCATTTTTATAGCTGTAAAACAGCAACTACAGGGTAAAAAAGGAATAAGGTAAGCCTGTGGGGAGGCTCCGTCTTTTATTAGACCAACGAATACAGCTGGAGGAAACAGACAAGCTTTTAGGCATATCATCCTTCTTCAGGTCTGACCGGCAGCCTTTTTTTTTTTTTTTTTTGCTCAGCTGTAACTTTTCTCGACTGACAGCCTAATAAAAGACTTTTCTCGTCCCTGCAAACCTTGCCTCCCTCCTGCTCCAGACCTTTGCGGCTATAACCCCGCAAAGACCGCCAAGAGTGAATCAGCTAGAGTTTAGGACCCAGAGCCCCGATTTAGGTTTACGGGATGTGACAGCTGACTAAAAATCAATGAAGTGTGCTTTACGGAGCTTCACAGCGACACAAGACGAGACTCGAGACGTGCTCTCTTGCCTCGCAGAGTTAATTGCCTGCCTTGCTTTTTAATGAGGTTGCTTTGGTCCCCTGCTAGGATGAGACCGACTTGCTCGTGAGGACGGAAGATCGGCTTTAAAGGAAGAAGCCACGGCGGTGCCCATGCTTTGTCTAACGCTCTTTGCACTGTGTCTGAGCCATGCGGGTAAGTGCTGTTTCTTCTCCTTCCAGGCTGAGCTGCAGGACGCTCCAGCTTTTTTTCTGCCATCCGGATAGCTGCCGCTTGCCGGGATGAGGTGGACGGTCCTCTTCTTAACTCCTGCTGACCGGCGAAAGCGGGTTGTGTCAGCTCCTAAGTTTGCATCGCGGCCACGGCTAGTTCGGCAGCGGGGTTTTGTTAATGGTGGTGCGATGGTCGTGGGGTGGAAGCGAAGCGAAAGAGCAGAGCTCCCTCCGGTCCACCCCGGAAAACGTGGCTCGTGTTGGACAGCAGACCCCAGGATGCCGGGGAGCGCGCGACGGGGGGCGGAGGGGGGCCCGTTGCGTTGCTAAAGGGAGCGATGGGCAAACCTCTATCACGCAGATGAAGCGAAAATGCCTCAGGCGAGCAAACGAAAGGAGAAGCGTCCTGCCCGTGCCTCTCGGGGCGCTTGCACCCCGGCTCGGCAGGTCCCTACCCCGCCTGGCCAGGCTGCTCCCCGGTCCCCGGTCTGCGCTCCTGCTCCCGCTGCCGACCGCTGGGCGTGGGGCCGGGGCTGCCTGGCAAACGCTGCTCCCTCCGGTGCTTTCACTCGTGGCGACCTGGCAGGCAGCTCGAAAACTTCTGCTCTTAAGGTACGACACAGGGATGCGTCTGACCTGCAGCTCGCGCCTCTGTTTTTTCCCCAAAGGCGACGCATCGCTGTTCAGCGTGTCCACCACTGCTTTTTCTAACCTCATCATCGCATGGGGTTTGTTCGAAGGGGCTATCGGGCTCTTTTTCTCCCCTGATACAGCTTCCTTCTCATTAAGCCCCCCAGCACTTTTAAGCTGTTCCCCAGCTAGTACTGAGGCTGTTATATGAGCACCAACCTTGTTCCTTCTGCCTTTCTTTTCTGCGGGATTTCTCTCCTCCAGCCTGTCTTTTTCACTTTTTTCTGTGGCTGCTCCAGCAGCTGAGAAGCAGCATGTCCAGCTTTAGGGTGAACCGCTTCACCCAATCTCTGCCGTGCTCTCTCGGGCATCAGGGCCCTGGGACTTCCTGGTACACCTGTGAGGCACGGGCACCAAAACAGCGCCATTTTTCTGTAAGGGAGGTTATACAGAGATGTGGGCCTCACGCCAGCATCTTGTGTGTTTGCATACGTTTGTGCAGGGAGTTATATTGAAATAAACAAGGAGCATTACGAAACAAAGTTGCTGATCCTGTGGAGATGCCCCGGGTGTCCTCTCCCACCCTCCACGGTGCAAGGACCTCCCTGCAGGTCCCCTCCTTGGAGGTTTGATGCACCGGGTGCTTTAGCGCCTCGGCGGTTGCAACTATCCCTCAGTTAATGCCAGTGGGGAGGATTTATTTCCAAGCGCCGCACAGGTTCCCTACAGATCTGGCTTCACGACGCTGTAGCGTGGAAATGCAGCCACCTGAGCCCTCGCGCCAGGCAGCCTCTGTTTCAAAGCAGCCTTTGAAAAAAGCGTGGGCAAGGCCCGGGTGGTGACATCCCCATGACATATTGCTCTTGCTCCTGGCTGCAAGTCAGCCAACAGGAATAGCCCCTCAGCAACTAGACTCTCCCCACATCTCCGGCTCTCTGCGGTATACTGCAGGTATCTTCAAAAGCAGATGTGGTTCCGTTTATCAGGCTGGTTTTTGCTCCTCACAGCTGAAAGCATCTGATGCTCAAAGCTCAAAGATCTGTCTCCTGGAGAGCAATAAACAAGAAAGCCCGAACAAGAGAAACTCAAGATGAAAAGTCTACAGAAAACAGAAACCTAACACAAAGACATCACAGCCCCGCCTGGTGCCTTCCCCTCCCCTTGCCTGGCTCTGCTGAGAGTCGGTGCATCCGCATTGGCACAAACTTCACTGACAGGGTTTGCCCAGAGGCACGTTTCTCTCATGTCGCTGCTCTGCCTTATTTCTTCAGGTCACGCCGTGCCCCACGTCTCCTCTCCCCCACTCTCTGTGCCCTCTTCCAGATGTGGCCGCCTTCGGCTCAGTTGCTGAAGATGAGGATGCGCTCCTGAAGCACTTATTTCAAGGCTATCAGAAATGGGTCCGCCCGGTGGAAAACTCCAACGACACCATCAAAGTCCGCTTTGGGTTAAAGATCTCGCAGCTGGTGGATGTGGTAAGCGTTATGTCGAACCTGGTAAAACATCCCGTCCTCCGTGGGCGGTCTTGTATCCACCTGGAAGGGCTGGTTACGTTGTTTGCTTTTGCCTCCAAAGACAAGGAATGCAAAATGATGGTTGGGCCACAACACACTGAGCGTGAGGCAGCGGCAGTGGTGGTGGTGGTGATGGTGGTGATGATGGCGTTGGTGTGACTTCCTGTTCCTTTTCCACAGCTGCTCTCGGTGAATAAGGCCTTATTGCATCAGATATAAACGAACCGCTCAACGCCAGACAGCCCCCTGGCTCCTACGTTTGCTGCTTATTGATGAGGCAGCCACGGGACAGTGGGTGGGGAAGGGTGGCGCTGGTTGGACATTGTTCCAAGTCTGACCAAGGTTTTACACAGGCCAAAGGCAGCTGATAAGTGGACCCAGCTTGCCCCTCAGATAAGATACTGGAGGCAAAAGAGACAATCCCTTTTTTTTTTTTTTCCCTCAACTTGGAAAATTTGTGTTCCCTTTCCCCTCTATCACTGCAATGCACAGGGGTGTTTGCACGGGGTAGATGGGTGCAGATGTATCCGCAGGAGGTTGCACTCCCTGCATCCCCCAGCCCCAGCAGCGTCCCCCTGGACCGAGGGAGGGAGACTCTAACTCTGTGCTTTATGTGCACCATCAGGATAATATTTCTTCATGTATCTTCCCAGGCTCAGCCCGCCTGGGTGGTGGAGGGCACCGCGCCGTCCCAGGAGCCACAGCCTGGGCTGTCCTGACCCCATGAGCTGGCTGAGCCTTGCAGTCTCCCTGCTCCTCAATCTCCTTCCTTTGGGCTGCTATGAAGTGCCAGGCTCTGATTTTCCACCTGGGAAGTTGGCTTGTTTCCTCAGAGGTGGCTGGAGAGCCCAGTCCCACGGGGAAGCCGGCCCCTGGGAGCTGCTCAGCTCCACGCAGGAGCAGATGGGCGCAGCCGGAGGGTGGGCTCCTGGTGGCTGTTTTGGCATCTCAGTCCTCTCCATCTCGTGTCGCCCTAGGATGAGAAGAACCAGCTGATGACAACCAACGTCTGGCTGAAGCAGGTAAACGGGACCCTCCTTTCCCCACGTGGGGCAGGGACCAGCGGCCGCCCTGGCCTGCCACCGGCGTGCCACCGATCTTTCTCGGTGATGCTGAGTGGCCGGACAAAAGGAGCACTTTTCTTTTTTTCTTTAAGTTTTAAGGCTTTTACCCTAGTCTCATCACCCCAGCAAATGCACAGAGGGGCAGAGAGGCCAAAAGTGGCTGGACGGTGGCCCCTTTCAAAGGGCCAGGAAAGAGGGTATCCTCTTTTTCTGGCCTGCCCCACAGGCTGTGGGCTGATGGCAGCTGCACTTTGGGGACGTGACATCTGATCCTGCGGTGCCTGGAGGGACTATACTGTCTCGTGTTTAGAGGGCATCCAAGCCCTGTCTCACTCTCCCCAGCTGAGGCTGATGCCTTGGAGAGGTTTCTTTTTTGGCATAAGTGAAGAGAAGAAAAGGTCAGCTTGTCACCCGTAAAATTAAAATCTGTAGGATTTCTGCAAATTATTCACCTCTCCCTGATAGACTTGTCTCTGGAGGTGATGCTAATGTACATAAGTGAAGGAAACGTTCAAGTTGAGCAATTAGATTTCCTTTCTTCTTCACTCCTGGAGAACATTGTGTTTGGTTTAGATTACGTGACTTTGGTTTATTGACCTGGTGACAATCATTTCAAGTTTCTCAGGCACGTGAGTATCTATAAATGGGTCAGCTGATCCTATGCAGAGGGCATAAAACCCAAGCCTTGCCTGAAATGATGCCATGGGAAGTTGTTTCCAGGAGTCACTGGGCTGGTGGAGCAGAAATGCAGCTTAACTTTTGCTCTTAGTCTGGTTTCTGCAGCGTGGTGGTGACTGTGCAATGAATCGGGGCCCCTAAACACTCTATGGGCATAATAGGTAAAGATGTCCCTCAAAGAGGGACAAGCTCCGTCTGCTGCAGGAAGCAGAGGAATCCCCCTTTTGCAAGGGGAGTTCCTGCTAACCTGAACCCAGCTATTGAGAGCCTGTCCTGAGAGAGCTGGAGAATTACAATTTGCCTCTCCAGCGGAAGGAGGAAGAAACCACTTTCTTCTGTCCTTCTGCCTCTTAACGTGGAAGGACCTACCTGGGGGGGCTTCATGGAGGACACAGTGATTTCCCTGGAGGCCTTTGGAAAAAGGTGCGCAGATTTTAGCCAGGGAAGCTCCCCAGGGGGAAATCAGGGCAGTGATTTTCCTGTGCATCACTAAGGTGGGCTCTTGCTGGTTGTTACTGTTTCTAGTACCAGTTCTACTTCTGATGGGTCGAGAGCAGCAAGACCCGAATGAAGTGCAAATGGAGCGAGCAGAAAAGAAATGAGACACAGACTCTAATTTTCCCACATGCTGGTGCTCCCAGGAGGTCAGGGTGAGCGTTATATACTCATGATCTGACCCAAGTGTCCAGCTTCAGGAAACTGTGTGTTCCCTTAGGCTTCCCCCAGCATGACCTGGTCCCACATGCAACTCGGCACTCAGGTGTTTATTAGAAAAAGTTAGATGATAGCTGGGAACAGGTGAATAAAACTAAATAGAATTAAAACAGATTTTTCTTTCAGATAGGGAAAAGTAAAAAAAAAAAAAAAAGAAACAAATCAGAACTCCCTATTGATGCAGATCTTTTGTGGGAGAACAGGTAAGTCTGCTGCATAAGGTTGCGGGGGAATCATGGTCGTTACTTCTCTGCATGAGTTTGGCTTTTCTTGGATGAACAAAGCTCAGAACTAAGAGTTTTACGGATCTTTTTTTTCTTTTTGGAAAATCCAGATGCTAAAGGTGGTGGGACCTGATGTGGCCCCACAGAGGGTGCAAAGGAGCTTTTAGTAGTTGCTGAGAGAGTATCTGAGGTCAGGCAATTTGCAGAGTTTGTTAGCAAGTGTCACGAAGCTGGGGCCAGTGATTCTTGGTCTTATTGCTGTGCGAGGAGCCTGAGTGGCAGCCCAGGAGCAGAAATTTGGCACAGCTGGAGGAAGGGGAGAGCAACAGGAGGATTTGGAGCAGGGGAAGCGAGGAAAGGACGCTTCACCTTGGCTGGTGCAGTTCCCCTCAGCACAGAGCCCATGGGGAGATTCCTGTTTTAAACCACTCATCCTCAAAGTGCTCACGCTGTCTATTTTTGCCTTTAGTAAGAAGATACGCAGCCGTTTACCTTGCAGACATGAAAGAGCACTTTAGCTGCGACAGAAATCGATGCAGGGCAGTGGGGAGGGAGGAGGACGGCAAAAGCACCGGAAAACCCAAGATGAGGAGCAGCTCCAGTTTCTCTCCAGGGGGATGATTACGTCCCCAGGTGACCCACGGGGTATCTGCACTGGGTACACTAGCCCAGGCTGTGAGCCAGCTGTGCTGGCCGCTGTGGTGGCCTTGACTATCCCCTCATGCAGCAGCATGACGGGACCTCAGCCCCTTGCGCTCACCTCGGTACCAGCCTCTACAGTTGCCTCCTCTGCCTGCGCCTTGGGCCAGCGCCGATCATAGGGGGCCTCTGCCCACCCCCTGGCCGTGACCTTGGGCCCTTTCTCCAGCCTGGGGCAGGAATATTTTGTGTCTCATTGTCTGTGTCTCAGTCTCTGCTGAGGCTCTGGTGTGCTGTCACACTATAAAGGACCGCAGTATAAGAGTGGGTGGAGATGGCTGTGAAAAGCATGTTGAACCAAATAAGTAAGCTGGGAAGAGTAAGGTGGGAAAAGCAGCAGAGATTATCGCTTTTTGGTCCATCTGTAGCCAGTCAGGAAACTACCCAGAGATGCCGAGGCCCCCATATGCCTGAGGAGTTCTTGGCATTGAGCGTTAACAGACAGTATCTCATCTCTGGGTATTGTATCTCAGCCTGGTATGGACAACAGTCCATGCCTCTTGCTTCCCCTCACTGCGTTCCTCAGGGCAGCAGGGAAACCTCATCAATAACAACCAGGGATCAGAGAGTCGCTTTTCACTGCACTTCTGTGGAAATCTCCAGGTCCATGGAGCTGCTTTGCTAGGCTCTCCTCCACTGAAAATCTAGACAAGGAGAGAAAATTTTTCTAGAGTTCAACATGAAAAAAATGGCCAGGACTCCCTCTGCTTTTGCTTTTTTATAATGTCACCTCTTCAGAGCTATCACCAAATGCTTTGCAATAGTGTCCTGTTATTTTTCCTGCAATAGTGTAGGCAACCCTGCTGGGAGAATAACAATTTGGTTTGCAAGAACAGTGCACAGACATTAGGGGATGTCAGTCCTGTGCACTGAATAAAGCTCAGTCTTCACAGAAAAGTAGTTAAAGGCAACCTCTCTGTCCCTTGAACACTAGTAGCCATGCCATTTTACTATCCTATGGGGTAGGTGCCAGCTAAAAACACTGTCAGGTGGTTTTTCAAGATAAGATAAGGTGTTATACCCAAGGGAGGTGGCGCTTTCCTTCTGGATTGCCCTCCGACATGAGGTAGGCTGGAGAGGGCTGTAAGTGAAGTGAGACTTGGCCCTTTCCAGGAGCATCCTGGGGTTACCTGGAGGGATGGGATGATCAGGCCCAGCTGTGACAGGAGGGGCAGCCAGCGCTTGTGGGATTAACTTCCCCTAGCTGTGCCTGCAGGGTATCACTTCCACAGCTGGGGAGCCCTATGCCAGCTCTGCCCGCAGTGCCCTGTAACGTAGCACCTCTGAAATGGATGTGGGAGGATGGGTGAGGCTATTGTGTCCAAGTGGGCAGAGGACTGCTGGCTCGTTGCAGGAATGGATCGACCACAAGCTCTCCTGGAATCCAGAGGAGTACGGTGGGATCACTGCCATCCGCGTCCCCTCTGAGTCCCTCTGGCTCCCCGACATCGTCTTGTTTGAAAAGTGAGTAGCGTTGCTCAGTGCCGGGGGCTTCGGCCAGGGACGAACAGCTGAGCTTGGGCAACGTGTGCCAGGTGCCCCGGGCATCCTGAAGCCCACATGTGCTCTTAGAAAGCTGCTCCTTTGGGCCACACGAATGTCTGCTTCCCTCGTGCCATCGAGCGGAGCTGTGATGGGGCTGGGCTTGGGTGAGCGTGGTGCCCAGCCTGGAGCTCTTTGTCCCTGTCCATCTCCTAGTGCTGATGGACGCTTCGAGGGCTCCCTGATGACCAAAGTCATAGTGAAGTACAACGGAGCAGTGACCTGGACACCGCCGGCCAGTTACAAGAGCTCCTGCACCATGGACGTGACCTTCTTCCCGTTCGACAGGCAGAACTGCTCCATGAAGTTTGGATCATGGACGTATGATGGCAGTATGGTGGACTTGGTTCTAGTGGATGAAAATGTGGACAGGAAAGACTTCTTTGATAACGGAGAGTGGGAGATCTTAAATGCCAAAGGTATGAAAGGCAACAGGAAGGACGGGCTGTATTCTTACCCGTTTGTCACTTACTCCTTCGTTCTGAGGCGCCTTCCACTGTTTTACACTCTGTTCTTAATAATCCCTTGCCTGGGATTGTCCTTTCTAACTGTCCTGGTGTTTTACCTGCCATCGGATGAAGGAGAAAAGCTCTCACTGTCTACATCAGTTCTCGTCTCCCTCACTGTTTTCCTGCTAGTGATAGAGGAAATAATCCCTTCTTCTTCCAAAGTCATCCCTCTGATTGGCGAGTATTTGCTGTTCATCATGATATTCGTGACCCTCTCCATCATCGTGACGGTCTTTGTTATCAATGTCCACCACCGGTCCTCAGCAACCTACCATCCCATGGCACCCTGGGTGAGAAGACTCTTCCTCCAGAAGCTGCCCCGGCTGCTCTGCATGAAGGGCCACGTGGATCGTTATTCCTTCTCGGACGCTGAGGAAAAGGGAACCACCTTGAAGTCAAAGCTCCCAGGAAGGCAGAAACACAAGCAAGCAAAAGATGGAGAGAAAATTGTTATCGCCTTTCTGGAAAAGGCAGCTGATTCCATTCGATACATTTCCAAGCATGTTAAAAAGGAGCATTTCATCAGACAGGTAGGGGAAGGGAAACAGAAAGAGATGGCAGCTTCTTTGACAGCAGTGGTTGCTAAGTTTTTTCCTATTCTGCATGCCTTTCTATTTGCCTCTTCCTCTTGTCTTCATCTGGGACATGGCCTGGGGGCTTCCCCTGCTTGATAAACGGCATGGTTTCCAGAAAAACGCACTGCTCCAAGGGGAGCTGTACTGTGCCCAGCCCCTGCTCTTCCAAACACGAGAGGCCACAGCAGCCTACCCCCGAGGGGTTCCCATCTTGGGATTACTTGGATAACCTTGCCCTGCCTGACCTGGAGGCAGGCAGCAGTGTGGAAGCCACATGCTCCAAAAATTATACCTTTCTCAACACCCATAGGCAGGCTCTGTGGCAATTAGTAAGATTCAGTCTTGGCCTCCCAAGACTATGCAGTGTAGTTGCACCTTTTTGAGCGAGGGTCTTCTTGATTTACACTATTCTCAGTTTAGATTAGTCCCTAAAGGCCATCCTTCTCCTCCTCCCAACAATCCACCTGCCTATTAAAAAACCAGATTTTAAAAGTTAACTGAGCTACAATGCACATAAACTATGCATCCCATGTGGGGGTAAGACAGCAGAGGGCAATGCACACAACAGAGCATGGAAAGAGAAAAACTTTTGTTAGTATCCTCCTAGCAATAGCCAGGGCCTTGCTCGAAGCGTGTTGAGAGGGCTTCAGCAGAGGGATGAACAGTAAATTAAATGTGCAGCCGAAAAGTATTTGAACATACAGTGTCCATGCCTGAGGCCTTCTGTTTGAAGCGGAGAGGATTTAAAAAGAGGTCCCCTGAATTACTTTTATAAATAGCTCTGGCCTGTGTGCAGGGTTGGGCCAGTGCAAAACCCCCTCCTTAATGTACACAACCTGAGCCAGCAGAGCACTTAAGAGAAAGAAGCCAATGGGACCACTGTTGCTGGAAGCAAAGTCTGTGTTAAAGTGTTTTGCTAGAGCCAAGTGCTGGCACTCAAAGGGAAATGTTAAAAGAAACACAAATCATTGTAAAGCCATCTTGAAGCTTGGGTCGGTAAACTTTTACATATGCACTTAGCTGAGAGCCTTTGCACAAGCTGAAAGAAGTCTCTGATCATTGTGTGCTTCAAGCTATGGAAATGCTTTGGTGTTTAAGGGACCAGCAACCACTGGTGCTGAAAAAGTGATCTTTTCCGCAATGTTGATTTCAGACTAGAGCACAATACGAACTTCTGTTTTTTAAAATAAATTTTTATTGCTGAAATATATGTAAGAGTATTCAAAATACCAGGCTCATTAATGCCTCTGGTTGTTCTCCCTCTCTCCTTCGCAGGTCGTCCAAGACTGGAAATTTGTAGCTCAAGTCCTGGATCGGATTTTCCTGTGGTTGTTTCTGGTGGTGTCAGTGACAGGTTCAGTTCTCATCTTTACCCCTGCGTTACAAATGTGGCTGAACAGTAGTTTGTAGAATGTGCTTTCACACTAGCATACACCAAGCACAACGCCATGGGATGGTGGAGCATCTGAGCTTGGTCATTTTTTATTGTACAGGATGAGAAGCAACAGCAAGACTGAGTGAAGGTGGTGATGATAACAACAGGCATTGACTGGTGCTTTCTATCTTCACACAGCTCTACCAGACAGTGACTTGACTGAGATCAGAGAAGGGCTTCGTGGCAGCCAAGTACAGAAGTGAACTGGGATGCATGATCAGGTTATACGTATTTTATCTGGTAGCCTGGTAATATTACAGCATGAGCCAAGATACTAGTTTGAAATGGAAATAGTACTTTTGGTGCAATGAATAAGTTTAAAAGTCAGATCCTTCAGTTAAGATGCTACCGTTGTACAAGAAGTTAAACTGTAGCAGCACCACCGAATCAATACTCAGTTCACCTGTCCACAATTTCAAGTAAAAACCACAAAGGCTCTATAGATCACTGTGCATGTGTCAGAACTGACCATTGCATAGCATGTGCATTAGGAAAAGTACAAATACCTTTTAGATGGGTTATTCAAAACCTTAACTCTGTGGCCTCACCTTGCTGTCAGGATCAGCTCAACAGTGGGAGAACCTGCAGCTCTGCCCACCTGCTACCAGCCTTTCTGGCGTGCACACGTTCTTCATGCATCTCTCCTCTTGGCCGTTGGGACACTACAAAGCGTTACCCACTATTTGATATTACTTGCATTTGTACCTCATGCTCAGTAACATACCAAAAGGCTGGACAGGTTAGGGTTTTCCCCATGCTCCAAATTTAGAAATTGTGATTACTGCACCTACCCTTTCACAGGGTTGGAAGTTGGAGAAGACCTGAAGCATGATGCATGGGGGAAGCTGGCCCTGCTGCTCCACGTGGCAATGATGAACTTCCTAAATGGTTCAGCTGGAGAGGAGCTGTGGAGGTCCTTTTTGGTGAAAGAAACTTACTGTCGATACAGACACGGAGCTTCTCCTAGAGCTATGAGCTGGGCTGGCTGCTAGGAAGTTCTCTCTTTGGGGGCTGGCTTGTTCGTGTTTCCCAGCCAATTCAGAATTTCATTCCTTTGGTTTATTCAGAAGGGATCCTTCTGCTTTATTAGAAACACTACTTAAAAGTGTAAATGAGACCTGATAGAAAGGTATAGGTGAGATTCTCACCACTTTCACTCAAGGGAAGTTATGCCGGCATGGAGTCCTTTACAAAATCCCACTTAGAACTTTCCGACATTTTCAAGGCTAACAAGGGATTCAGACATGCAGTTTCCAAGAACCTCGCTGTGAGACTAATGTTAAGGTGTTTAGCTAGCCTTGAAACTCTGTTCCTAGGGGTAGAACTTAGAAGATATTAAAAATGCATAAACACATTCGTATGCTTGGATTGTGCATGCACGTCAGACCTCTCTGAGTTAAGATCATCCCTAGTCTGGTTATGTCACTGCAGAAAGCTTTGTTCACTAGTGCGAACATGATAAATAAAGCTGTACTTAGTAAATGATTTCCGGGGGCAAAGGATGCCTGTGTATCACTGCTGTTTCTTTTTTGTCGGTGTAACTTGCAGCCCATTTAAAAAGCCTTGCCTCAAATCTACTCAAGATTTTGCCCGGTTTTTGGAAATCCCTCATTTCTTTTTAGCTCTGCGCGTGTGTGTTTGGTGCGGGGGGTGGATGGAGGAAACATTCAGAGCTGGTTATTATATCACTCAAATGTGGAACACACCCACTCAACATATAGATATAGATACCTTACTGTAAACACAAGTGTCCGTATAGCAATCTTAAACATTGGCCTTATTGCCAGCTGCTGGGATCTCCTCTTTGCTTGCTTTGCTCAGGTCTGTTTGTTCCCCTGGCCTTTGAAATATCCATAGCACAGCAGCCGGGAAACTCTATGTGCGGCAGTCAGTGAGTTTAGTCAGCATTAGGTTTTCCCCCTAAGCACTACTGGCAAGGATCTGTCTGCCTGCAGGGAGAGGCAGATGACAATACCCTGCCCTAGGCAAGCGCTCCAGGTACTTGCGTGCAGATGGTCCCATCCTTGCCTTGTGACACTTGAGCTGCCTGCCCCGCGGACTGGTTAGCGATGCCTTTTGTGCTCCCCGGTCCTTCTGCAAGGGCAGAGCTGCGCAGTAGGACTGCCCAGACAGTTCCTCAGGGTGGTCCCACAGTTGCAGGTAGCCGTTTCGCCTCAAAAAAGGCTATGCCCAACTGGCTGGGTAACAACCCTTCCTACCTGAGCCCCTGGATTATCTGCAGCACAGAGCTTATCTAGGAGAGGAGGACTATGATAGTCCCTTTCCCTCTCTCTCACGCCGCTATGGCTGATGTCAAGTGCTCCTTCTGGCTCATGCTGGTAAAGGTCACCAAGGCTCGTGTTCTCGGGGTGAGAGACATGTGAATACTCTGCACAAGCATGGCTTTTGGCCTCCGGCTCTAGGCCTGTCTCCAGGTTTTCTATGTCTGTAGCCTCGCCGCTCATTATTTCCTCAAACTGACTGCTCCTGAGCTTCCGTAAATCTGTTGGTCATTGGCCTGCAAACACATAGAGGCAATCAAAAAATGCCTCTTTTGTGTGCGTATTTCAGCGTCCACTCAGATGTGGCCCCGCTGCAGCTCTCCCCGAGGTGAGATGCTTACCAGGTCCTTCCTCTTTCCAGGCAGCTGCCTATTTTTACGGAATTGGCAGGAACATAACCACATACAAGGCTTCTAGTCTCCTCTCAAACACAGCTGAAAATGCCAAAGGATCCAAAAGCTAGTGGGTGGAGGGAAAGAAGGGGAAATGGTGCATCAGCAGCACCCAGGGAAAGACAGAACATTACTTTGCTTGCTTTCTTAGGATACCAGGCTGACAAGCCTAGCTATCCAAGGCCTGTGTTTGAGGCCCCCAGGAAAGCCATACCCCTGCAGCCGTAATACTTTCCGTTGCTCACAAGGATGTAGATGTCAACAGAAAATGCTGGATGGCAGATGTCTTCCCCATAGGAATGAAGCTTTCAGGCTTAGAAAGTAGCTCTCCTCTTCCTACTCCCCTGCTTTCCCCTCCACTCCTTGCTGTTTTAGCAGCCTGCGCAGCAAAAGTTATTTGGTAGCATCTCTGCATCTATCATACGATTGTGAGCTTTTGAAAAAATACAAATTCTTCAAGAAACGGTGTCCCAAGAGTTGTATTTAATTAATAGGCTGACAGAATAAACCATGCTTGCTCATACGTTTGTCTGCTAGTCACTACACAGCCATACAACAGTCCATCATCAGGTGGATTACAGAAAATATTATTTTCTTCTAGAAAATAGACTTTACCTATTTCAAATACTGGACTGAGATGGTTATCCTCTTGTCATTCTCTGCTGTATATTCTAGTTTCATCTGTTTTTTCAGGGAGTATCAGAAAAAGTAAAAGGCCAGTCAGGGACTTAAGAAACAAGGAGTCACACTCGCCTGAGAAATGGCGGCATTCAAAGCACACATTGACACATTGCAGGCACTGAAAGTACTGTACTTACACTGTAGAGCTAAAGTCAGAGTCGCCTATAATGGGGGGAGGAAGGGGGGAGGTCTTTTTACTCTTGAAGCCTTTGGCATCAATAGGAATGATGCCTTTCAGTAAAGAAGCCTTTGGGGCAAAACCATGAGGAATCTGAACAGATACGAGCCCTGAGGGTAGACTGACCATAGTTTAGAAACGCCATCAGGTGCATGGCTGGAAAACTTTTCAGGATTATTGTACTAGGACACTGCAGCTCCATACTATTTGGCACCTGGTTTCACAGCAGCAAGCTCAGCCCCAAAGGGAGCATCCTTGCAATTACAGAGTAGGTTTGTGCACACAGGATTCACCCGCAGGGAGCCAGCAAAGGGAAATCTGCTACAAAGCTGTTTGGATGAAGGTGCTCAGCTCTGTATGGGAATCGCGATAGCTAGCCTTCTGCTGCTATGATGTCAAGTCTGCCCTTTTTTTAAGACCACAGGAAGACCCAAGTCAGAGCAACGCTGTCAAGCCAAGTCTGTCTGTGACAAGTGAATAGCATTGTCAGGGGACAAACTCAGGGACAAACCTTTCCCGAGCGGGACTTGTCTAAGCCTGAGCCAGCAAAAGTTTTCAGAGCAGACCCTCGTTGATGGGGACCACTGTTAGGCCAGTGAGAGAAACATGTGGCCTGGAAATCCTGCTGGAGCTCACCATGCGGACTGTTTGGTGTTCGGTAGCAGGAAGCAAAGGGGACTTTGAGCACCTACAAAGCTAAGTGATAGAAGAATCAGCCATTTCAAACGTGGATTTCAAACTACAGACATTTCTGATCTTTCCTGGTTTTCTGTATTGCCACCACGTTATTCCTCTGTGATGACTCTAGGGTGCTCTAGATGGTGTCTGCGAGGCTACATGGAGGGCAAATTGTCAAGCAGGTTTGTCTATAACTATGAACAGGTGCTTAAGACCTGTTTGACTTCAAGTACAAACATAAACGTGTGCATTGTTGATCTCAGATTTTTCATTTAGGTACACGCATTGCTAAAGCTGGGGAAACCTCATTTTAGATTGTATCCAAGATGTCATAGGGTCAAGGTCATCAGTTTGATTGTACTTTTATTTGTATTATTGGCTTTCCCATCACAAGATCTCAATAAAGAGCATTCCTCTGGTCAGTAAGACCACGGTTCCTCATTCAAGTGCCATATGGAAAACTACGACAAGGAGAGAGACAGAGAGTGAGGGAAGGTAAATAAATTCAAAGCTAAGGAAGAGTTAGGACCTGGAGAAAAAATACGCAGCCAGGTAGAGGCCGCTCTGGGTAAGATACTCAAAAGTGCCTGAACTGTCCTAATACCTACCTCTGGTCTGAGGGCAAGGGGAAAACTCACTAAGTTTGGTTAGTGGCCCCCTTTGGTCTTATTATTGCTGATCTCACTGAGGCAAAGTCAGACAGACATTATAAAAATCCTAGCAGTTTTGCCTTAAAAAGACCACATGCTCATCTCCAATTTTTAGTCCCCTTCTCATGATACTTTGTGTGATTTTCTTTCTCAGAGGACCTTTCCCTTCTGACCTTCCCTTTATGGGTAGATGCTGAGGACAGGCTGAGCAGAGGGGTAGCAAGAGAGGAGAGAAATGTAGGGAACAGCTCTGAATTAAAAAGCAAATACAA
Organism: Struthio camelus; assembly: GCF_040807025.1. Taxonomy (NCBI): domain Eukaryota; kingdom Metazoa; phylum Chordata; class Aves; order Struthioniformes; family Struthionidae; genus Struthio; species Struthio camelus. The sequence goes on along the minus strand of NC_090982.1, from coordinate 11,909,937 downwards.
CAAAAATGGATACAGAGCAGTGGATCGGGGTTATATGTCTGCTATTAAAGGCTGAAGAAAGAGGCCTGCAGTCCCAAACACACAGAGGATTATGAATACCCAGAGAAACACTCTGTCTATCACCATAGCTACGTATTTCCAATCATCTTCCACCTGCAAGAGAAAGAAAGAAAGGATAAACCACATGTAACGTAACATGCGCTTGTGAGTTGACAGTATATGATAGAAAAGTCCCTTGTGGGACAAGGAAGAAAGACATATGTACGGGTGAGAATAGAGTGCTATTTGCTGTTGTTTTCAAGTGTTTTTGGAGGGGGCTGATTTTCAAAGAGTGGGTATAATCATTGCATAAGATCTGGGCCCATTTCTGAGCCTCTCCCTGAACTATCTGCCGCTTTTGGCTCCTCTGGCTGAATTCGCCACTGCCACTCCGCTCAGACTCGACATGTTTAAGCAAACCGAGCAAGAGGACTATAGCAAAGCAAGGGCCCTGACAGAGTGAAGTGCAGCACCACGTGTGCTCAGCACGCTCCGGCTGCAGGCAGGGTGAACTCCTTACCTCCGAGACATGCACCCTAGAAATGTGTACAATGCGGTTACTGCCTTCTAAACTGTACCTACGTATGTGGACCATTGCATCAAAGGACGAACATCCACTCGTATAACGCCTCGTGTTTTCTACATAATCTCCACTGAGGATTCTTCCCCTCTGTTTTCTTTTCCCAGTTTCTTGGTGTTTTCCTCCAAGAGGCTGCCACTGTGCTTCTTGTGAAAGAAAATTCAGCATGCTGCTGTAAGTGCTGTAAATGTTGCCACCGTTTTAAAGGTCTGCTGTTCCTACGGTGCTAGTGCATGGTATCACCCAGATGGCTTTGCATGTCTGGCTGAAGCAGGCAGCAGCCTGCAGAAATGTTTCCTCAGTCCCTGCCTGTGAATGAACCCCATTTTTTCCCTGCTCTGAGAGAGGGATTGTTCCCAGAGGAAAAGTCCGGCCTCTAATATACCTTGAAAGCTAAGAGACAGAGCTGCTGACGCACATGTCAGTCTGAGAATGCGATTTCATGTGGCAGAAGAGCTCTGCAAAATGCGCATCAGCAAAACTGGCAATGGAAGAGTTGTCATGAGCTGTGTAATCAAAACGGCATGTTCCCGGGACTGCTTCACGCAGAACCTCTGCTTATTTGGTGTGCATCAAAGACACCAGATGGATAGGCTACATGGCCAGGTTTTCTGCAGCTGGAGTGGCAGTGAGAGCAGGACTGAAATGTTGGGGTCAAGCAAGACACCAGGGCACAGGTTCAGCTCATTTCCCATCTCCTCTGTGCTGAAAGACACCTACCTTTTGTTTTGGGCCTGGCACGCAGTGCCAGATCACCCCAGGTACTTCACTCACCAGTTCTAACCATACCCCTGCGCTCAATGTTAGGTTCCTGTTTTGTCACGAAAATTTCTCCACTGTGTACAAAAAAGAGGGGGGAAAGTAATTTGGGGGTGGCACAGAAGCCTCCTCAGTTTATGCTGATCTCAACAAATTATTCTGATAGAAACACCAGTGTTTTCCTTACAAAACACTTGCATTATTTTCAATAGGAAAACAGCAGTTTTTCATTTTGAAATGGATTTTGCCTTCATACAGCATCTAGAAACTCAAAACCCAAAGGAAACATTTCAAAACTGGTCAAGGTAAATGTTTCATTAGGTTTGAAATACTTTTAAAAACATCTCGGAGTGTCTGATGATTCTTATTCTTTGTGAGGCCTAGGTGGTCTGACAGTCTTTGTCGGAGCTGCTTTTAGTTACCTGCGTTTACACCTGAGGACTTGGGCCCTTAAAATACTAACCTGCATCATTTCCTATGACAATTATTTTTGTCAGGATGAAATATTTATAACTTCCTGTAGGCAAACCCATGAGTCCAAATGCCAGGTTTCATTTTTAAAACCCCTTCTCTCTTTCTTCAGTCTGCCTTTATGCGTCTCTTTTCTGTTTTTATTCAGCTGTCTTCCCCCAAAACTCGGTTTTTATTTCAAAGCATGGTTGTCGTGGCTGAAAATACTTGCTTGTTGAAGCTGCAGTTAGTCATATCAGTGTAAAAAATTCAAAACAGACAAGACTGAAACAAAGTACAGGCAATGGCATCCTGAAAGGAATATCTTTACCAAATTTATCACAGGCTGAGAATTGCTCTTCTCTAGCGCTGCTAGACAACCCTGTTCATCAGAAAGCAGTTCCAAAATTTGCTTGTTCAGACAGCATGCCTGAACTGGAAACCCCTTCAAAGCAACTCTCTTTGTGAGTGCAACCCCAAAGCGCCTCTGTGGAAGCTGGGGACCACGCTCCCTTTTTAACGCAGAAAAGCGCCTTGCTCGGTAAACAGCACTATTGGCCTCAAGGCATTGCCGTTTACCAGGGCTGAGCAGATGGCAGGCGGCAAAAGGGTCATTTTTGAGGCACTAAAGAAGCAGGGTTGAAAGAGGCCTTGAAAAGTCTCATCTAGTCTACCCCTTGCCTCACGGCAGGATCAGCTCTGCCTGAACCACTGCTGATCAATGCTCATTTACCTCATACCTCATGGCCTCCACAGGTAGATGCTCCTCTCCTCCCCCGAGAAGGGTCGTCCCCATGTGTAAGCTAAAACTTACTTGCTGCTTAAATTATTCGCTGGGGATAGATGAAGAACAGACAAGCTCACTTTTCTTATTCCACCCCTAATGGATGATTTATCTCCTCCCTTTCTGTAGGAAATGTTGACCCCTCTGCAGGTTTCAGAATTCTCCGCCCCAACAACTCCAGTTCCTTTGGGCTGCCCTCCTAAGGGCTGTTCTTCAGCCCTCGCTCGCTGTCCTCTTGTGTGTTTTCCCGTGCCCAGCTGGGTGAACACCCCCTTACCTCTTTGGTTTCATTTTGAGACCTCATGTTCTCCGCAATGAACTGAACGCTGCTAATGACATTCTTCACTTCTGGGGAGTAGTCCACGTGCTCTGCCGTCCATTTCAGCGACTGACGGCTCAGTCGCCTGCTTTTGCTGGTCGCCAGTTCAGCTGCTCTATCACAGTGACAGCATAGCTGCTCCTTCTGTAATTTAGCATCTCTGTGCTCGCTGTGCTTTGACTTGCTTGGCTTATTGGTTGAGCCTTTCTTGGTCTTTCTGGAAGTGTGTTTTTTCTGCTGTTCTAGAGACCTCTGCATCAGCAGGACTTTTGGGAGCAGGCTAAGAAAGATGGTTTTTACCCATTTGGGCATCGTGTGTGTGGTTGGGGTTCTGTAATGTATATTCAGGACAAACACAGTGATGACAATGGACAAAGTCACAAATATCATGGTGAAGAGCAAATATTCACCTACAAGGGGAATTACTAAAGAGGTGGATGGGATCGTTTCTGTGATCACCAGTAAAAATACAGTCAAGGAAAGCAGCACAGAGATGCAAAGAGTCACTTTCTCACCACAGTCAGATGGCAGGTAAAAAACTAACACAGTCAGGAATGAGATGAAGAGACAGGGAATGATTAGATTTATGGTGTAAAACATTGGCAGTCTTCTAATATAAAAGGAATATGTTATGTCTGTGTAGATCTCTTCACAGCAGTTATATTTGATGTCATGTTTGTAGCCAGAAGCATCAACTATTTCCCATTCACTATTTTCCCAAAAGTCATTCATATCTACTTTGGAACCAATGATCAGAAGATCAATTTTGGCTTTGTCATAGGTCCACGAACCAAATTTCAGCGAACAGTTCTGATGGTCAAATGGGAAAAAGGTGATATCCATAGGACAGGAGCTTTTAAAAACAGCTGGTGGGGCCCAGGTGATCATTCCATCGTAGCGAAGGAGGGCTTTGGTCTTGCCTTCAACCTGAAAATCTCCCACAGCACTAGAAAGAAAAATGAGGCAAAGAAAAGAAAACGACCATGAAGGTAAAAGAACACCTTTCAGGGGCATTATACGAGGAAAATTCTAAGAGAAAGGGTGAAATGGAAAAGCATTCGTCATACTTGTTGTACAACACAATATCTGGCTTCCAAATTTTATCTGCTGGTACCCGAACAAATTCAATGCCGTCATATTCTGTGGGATCCCATCGCAATCTGTAGTCGTTCCAAATCTAAAAGTAGAATGAGTAAGGATTATAAATTTATTGTTATCAGCAAATATCTGCCTCTCGGATCTGCCTGGAAAATGGCAGGCTGTAATAGAGACTGAAATCACAGCATATGTGAAAGGGGATAATAGCTCAAAGGACAAGAGGCCATGCATTGGACAAATGCTGGAGATGCACAAGTTTTGCTCGCTTTGATTTGCTCTCTCTTCTTCTGTGTTAAGCTAGGATATTGATTGCCGAGACAATGAGACCTCCCCTTGACCTGCTGCAGCAGCGCAGACCCTGGCCTGTGTAAGGTTACCTCCCCAGTTTGAACAGAAAACACAGGCATTATTGCTGTCGGTATCAGGGTGAATCCTGAAGGCTGAAGGAGATCAGTATCTGAATGAGAAAGGTGCTACATATGCACACTGTAGCAGGCGGTCTCTGCCAGGGGACATTACTAGCTGCACAGGGGCCGTGAATTGCCAAGTCAGGGAAGCCAGAGATGTCCTGCAGATCTCTTGCATTGCTATCTAGCGCCCTATCGTGCAGCTCACCCTGGGGATCCTGCCTGTGAGCACAGTAGCGTTTGCAGAAAGCTTTGCGTAGACCGCAAAGAGGGCCTGAAGGAAGCTGGTTGTGGTGGAAGACGGTTGTTTCTCTCAGCAATTTGGATGTTCTAAGGCTCTTTGTCTGTTTATGACTGCTAAAACTGTCAGGAGAAAAGGAGGTATGTTCCTTTTGCTAATAAAGTTTTGGCTGGAAGCATCAATGGAGATGACCTGGGATTGTGGAGCTGTACATTTAATCATTCCTTAGCAGATCCATCCAGCTAAGTGCAATTCATTGGATAAACAGATGATAACGGAGTTCGAGGAGAATAGACTGCACAGAAGAGATGGGTGACACTTTCTCTCTCCTCAGAAATATGACCATGCAATGAAAATGACTTTTTCAAATGGAGTTTTGATTGATGGAGATTCTTTTCCTTATATATACCTTTAAAATCCTTTTTACTAAGCAAGCACTTATTCTGCGCACCTAACTTTCAAGGTAACACATACTTCATCTTATCTATGCAAAATACATAAGAAATGCAAAGCAGTCACTTACATGTCTCAGCCACAAATTGGTTTCCATTATCTGATTGACCTCATCCTAGAAGCAAACACAGACATGCACATCATCACTCCATAAATCTGTTACAGTATCCTGAGATGTTCACAGATTTATTCTGATAGAAGTGGAAACTAGTATTCCACATTAGCAAACATGAGCTTTTTCTGGTCTGTGAGTCTCAGCTGATCACAGGCTATTTCCAGGGTGCTCATGAAAGATAACTAGGCAAAGCAAGGCTGTTTCCAGGGACCTTAAATTTCTACACAGTAATCTGCAGCTCTACAGAATTCTTTTTAGGGGTGGTGACCCCCAAATATCTGACACACCAGGAGTGCGCCAGGGGCTTGAATGCATGAAGACAAAGCATACGATTAGTCTGACCACTGAAAGTGGAACAAGGTTCTTCTTGTAGCTGTATGTTTTGTTGGATTCAGTTTCCAAAATGCCTTGCCTCCATAGAGTACTAATCGAACTTCAGGGAAAATGCCATCCATAGGGCAGTGTTCTTGCATTTCTGTGCAAGCTCCTGGAGCAGATGCATTGAACCAGCACTAAATTAGGTGGCTGTGGTACTGTCACCTCCTTTTTACGGCCAGAGATAAATCAGGAAGGTGCTGCATAAGGCACAAAAATAAATGACGGGTCCTGTTTTAACGAGCCTTCAGCCTAGAAGAATTTGCAAAGAATCAGATTACATATATTTATGGATTCAGGGTGATATTTGCAATATTTATGAGAATGTTTCTTCAGAAAATCCAGCTATTTATCATTTTCCCTTTTTTTCCCAAAGGCAGTTCCAGGGGCTGTTGGGTAAAATAGAAGCAAACTCTAGAAATCTGCCAAGTTATCTGCAATCTGGAAACAAAAAACTTTGACATACTAATTCCAAAAAACGAGAGGCCAAAGCCCTGTCTCCACCACGAGGACTTACAATGCCTTTATTTACACTCTCAAATAACTTAACTCCCCAGCTGCTCCTGAATCTTACTCCATTCTGCTTGTCCCTGGCTTCATTGTGCACCCAGAGGATTGACATCTAGGCTCTGTTCTGCCAATAATTCATTTCACAGAGCAAACTTCACAGGCAATATGGGTGCAACCAGACCAGGTTTTGTGTCTCACACAGTCCCTCTACGCTGTCCCAGCAGGTTTCCCACTTTAGGCAAACTCGCCCTTGTACACACACGTTCCGCAACACGCAACGCTTGTTCCCCGTTCAGTGTCTGAAAAGACCACTCCACAGGCTGCAAGACAGCTCTGACGTTATTCTGAACGGACCAAACTGAACTAAATATGGAAAAAATAAGATGTTATGCCTCAGGGCCACTGGGAAATGACACCGGCCCCAGGAGAGAACCAGGCCACATGCTATACAATACGGACACAGGCAGATGGCTCTGGGGTGGGCTGGTCCTGTGGAGAGTGGGCATGACCATTTGGCACTGCTACTCTGGGGGCCGGAGGTTGCTCCCTGGAGTGGAGGGATTTGACATTAGAGAGACAGAAAATAAATCAGTACTGTTTGAACCACTCATTAGAGCACTGAAGGGACTTGGCTTACAGACAGAACTGGAAAGGACTCAGCATACACACTTGCATGCACATGATAATGTGAGCCATGAGGCTTTCAGGTGCAATCATCACAATTATGTTTGCTGTTTTAGCAGTTTACTTGTGTTTGCACACTTGAGCTCTCTTCCCACCCTCATGTCTCAGCAGCCTACTGTAATGAGTCTTACCACGTTTGTAAGCTGGGTAATGGCCACTTCAAAATGCACTGTGACAGGATCAGACACGTTTTCCACTGGCCTGATGAACTGGTTGTAGTGGGAGAAGAGTTTATGAAATAGTCGTTCTTCTGATTCACAGGCTGTGACACCTGTGTTGATAAAAATAAACAAGGACAGCTACTTTAGAGGTAAGGAAGAGGGAAAGAAGATGTTGGACAATGTGCTATTCCACGACATGTTTCTGGATCCTGTGCTTGTGACCGTATACCAAGACCCAGAAGCAGAGAGAGAAGAGAGCTCATACGATGCTGCCTGTCAAAGCGTTCTCCTGCAGGACTTTGCCCACTGCTCCCTCTCTCCTCAGAGCTGAAGGTGATGGCCTGAATGGAAACGTCCCCTGAGCTGGATATGGTCCACAAAGACTCCACTTGACACACCTTGATATCAGCCCAAGGTAGAACAGGGTCTAGTGAGTGGAAGCTGAAGCCGAGCAAATTCTGAACAGAAGCAAAGCATGCATTTTTCAGCCAAAAGAAGAGAAAGACAGCTTCCCTGGAAATGAACTCACCTTTGGATGCTTTTATTTTAAAACTGAGAGTTTATGAAAAATATAGCTTCTTACTCAGAAACTGAAAGCTTGAGGCTGCAGTTACTGGGTTAAAATCTGTGTCAGAAAGTCTGATTAGGTGATCATGAAGATTCCTCCTAGCCTTAAAAGCTACGGGTACATTTTATCCTCAGGTTTGCTATTTCAGCTCTTTAGAACAATTTCTACTCAGAAGGATGTTTGTTCATTAAGCTGGGTAATAAAAGAAGTGGAAATGTTACAATTTCTCATAAAATACCAGGCACTTCTGACATACAGAGCTGTTCTTAGGGAATAAGCAGGTCATAGCTGTAACTCTCAGTCAGTGCAGGACAGGCTGCATGGTTCAGCGGGGATAAGCTATGTGACAGGGATTGAGCTGCCTCACTGCAGACTCAAGATGAATGCTCTGAATCCATTACACACAGTCCAAATCCGAAATAGTTATTTTCACAAGGCTAAAGGCTAGAAACTTTGATTTCAAAAGGAAGGATTAGATCACGTGGGCTCTGGTGACACCAGCTTGGAAAAATATCTTTCTTGGGTGACTTGGCTATTTCAACCCATTACTATAATTCAGCACTTAAAGTCAAAACACTTCATAGAGCAAAGATTTAGAACTAGCTTCTCATATTGACCATAGCTATATTGTCAAGGCTGCAAGATGCAGCCAAGGGTATTATTGATGTGAATGAAGAAAAATTACTGTTTCACATACATGGTCATGGTGTTTCACATTAGACTCAAACTACACTGCAGTACTTCAAGAAAGCATCCACAGTCAGCCTTGATGGCTGCAGAAACCTTAAGCCCAAATGAAGTTTGGGTTAGGTAGAGTGGTCTCTGGTATGGCACAGGACATAAATTTGCATTTAGCGTTTCCTCCAGGGAACACAGTGGCCTGTGGTTGAACAGGGGTCCTATAGGGAGATGCTTAGTCTCAGCATACAGCACTGATTTCATGCGTGGGCCGCCCTTTCTCTGTCTTTAAAAAATGATGTTTCTGCCTCTAAGGTGATACAGGGCATGCTTATATTCCACAGTTTATCACAGTTAAAAAGCTGAAATGTTGGTTATTGGTGGCTTTCATTTATGGAAAGAAAATTCCAGTAACCTTTCCATGACTTGATGTTTTGTTTCATCCCTTTAGCCTAGAGAAGATATATGACAACCTATGGAGTTTGGATGCTTGTATATTGTGTATTGTATCATTCAAAAAGGAAACGTAGTTTTCTTTTCGAATCTCCCTTTCACCACCACTGTAACTAGAAGAACCTTGCTGGGGGGACATAGGGTTCACTAACAAAGTCTCAGGAGGAAAGTCAATGAGTCTAAAATCATCTTTCATTTGAAATATTCTTACTGGCTTCGTAATGAAAACATGTTTCAAAATAAAGTAACATTTTGAAAAGGCAAGTTTTCAGGCCTTTCGTTTTCATACTTTATTTACGTATTCTCATCTTGTTTGTGCTGCTTTAAGACAATGCCTAATACCCTGCTAAAAAAAAACACAATAATTTGTAAATGTGAGTTTTGGTCATCAGCAGAGGTGAGACTTTCAAAGAAGCTGTAGTGACTTAAAAGCAGAAATCCTGCCGAAACCACTTTAGTGCATTTAGCAATAAATCGCAAACAATAATGAATAAAACATACTGAGTCCTCACTTTTGAAAGTGTGAGTACAGGACACGCACATCTTTAGCCTGCGTTATTTAAGCAGTGGCAAAATTCAAGCACCTAGCAAAATCAGTAGAGCTCCTATTTCTTTTTCCGTTCTGTGCTAGAAGCAGTTTCTCAAACAGTTACCAGACCGAAATGAAGAGTTTTATTATGTCTGAAAACCAGTGTTGCTTTAACTCCCTTAAAATACTGCTAAACCGTTATAGATTTCGAGGTAGGAATAGCTAGTAGAAACTTTACATTGAAATAATTCCGGGAAAACAGAAGCACAGACAGTGACTAGAAGATATTTTAGAGATGAGTGTCAAGGACAGCCTACCTTTAATCAAGGATGTGATCACAAATACCCACACGTGGAACGCAGGGTAACGCCAACACAGCCATCTCTCAGGATGCATTGCCAGAAGAAGAATGGACCTTCGTTTGGAGGAAAGAGGTCTGGGAAAATCCAGAAACAGAAGGCAAGGAGACACAGAAGCCTCTTGGATGGTAAGCAGGTGGTACAAAGATTTCAGTTTTGCCTTTGCAGTGAACTCTGCAGTCTCCCGAGCGCAGCAAAGCTTTGCAGAGTTGCTCCTGCTGTCACCAGGCGAGGAGAGCTTATGCTGCGCAGGGAGAAGGGAGTCGGGCAGTGCTCGATCAGGTGACTTTTCACATTTCCAGTCACCCTCACCCTTGCCTCTGGGGGAATGTACGAGCGTGCAGGAGAGAGGGAAGGCGGCTGTGTTCGTGGAGGGGGGAGGCATCTGTCCAGCCCTTCACCCACTGCCTAGAGAACAGTCACCCAAAAGCAGCCGCTTTAGCTATTGCTTGGTGTGATTTCTTCACAGATCCCACCTGAGTGAGTCTGTCAGAATACGCAGGTATGAAACGACTTGACTTTCACGGCTGAGGACCAGCTCTGCTGCAAGTGAAATGGATGCTCTGTGGTTTTAACACCTCTGCCAGAAACAGCCTTGAAATAGAAAGAGCATCATGTCCCAGAATTGCTTGACAGTTTTCCAGGTGGACAGCTCTAAGGCAAACAAAATTATTATTGCCATCTGATAAAAACATCTCAGCGTGCTAAATTCTTTCCTGATAGACAAGTCAGCTCACAACATCAGTTTTCCTGTGATTTTTTTTCTGTGGTGTGATCCATGTGCTGGTGTGCTGCTGGTGTGGAAACAGAGCAGTAGACTGAAGGAACAACACCAAGTGCTGTCACAGGAGTAGCTAACAGGCTGGGTTCACTAGGATAGAGCATTACTGTTAGTCACAGAAGTTAAAAAAAAACCCCAAAGATCCCTATCCTGTAAAGGTTAATTTGTGTTTGCTCCTCAGACATTCAGTATGGGTGTCCTTGCAACGGGAATGCCTGAAAAGAAACTACAGGAAAAAGGTCTGAGAAAGTGAGTGCCCTGTTTAACTGGGGAGGGGTGGATGGCGTCAAAGGGGACTTGGTGCCCTCCAGCCCCTCTGAAAGCAGCTCCAACAGGGAATCTCCTTTATGTATGCTCAACTCAGCATGAACAAGTCAGAGTGACTGGATGGATGGTTAGATGGAAACAGAAATACTGCTGATTTCCAGGCAGCTACATTGTAAAAGTGTGGAGAGAAAAGAAAAGCTGTAAAAAGAATGAGGACACCCCTCAGACGGCAGACTGCAGAGGCAAGGCCTCTCAGGATGAGAAAGTGGTTTCTCTTCTACACAGGCTGCTAAAATACGGGTAGGAGGGAAGGGGTCTGTGTGGGAGAAAGACACTTAGGAATGAGTTGTCTGCCAGGAGATATTCGAAGTGGATGAAGTTACCCAGAGCAGGACTGAGGGAAGAAAAGGCAGTTTTGGAGGATTACTAACAGGAACCCTGCTCCAGAGCTCACTGGAGCTGGCATAAATATTGGTGCTGACTGAGGGGAGCCAACTGAGGTTGAGCCACACCTCTGCAAGGAGCTGAGAAAACAAAAAATCAAACCCACAGGAGCGTGTGGGTGCTGGGTGTGATCTTACACTGTCAAAAGCAGCAACAAACTAAATGTGAATGTGAGTAAACGAGAGGCCATGAGACACAGCTATGAGGTGCTGTGAGGTGCAAGTAGAAGCTGGATACAATATTAACTCTCCTTCCAAAGGGTTTTGTTTTAAGATGAAAGTGTGAGCTTTTCCACAATGATTTTTTCCTCCAAATTTCCATTTTGCTAACATTCTCCAAAAAAGTAAAAAAAAAAAAAAAAAGCTTTGCCTTCCTTTGCTTTGAGTTGTGTCTGGCTTTCCCAGACTGAAATGGCTGTTAAAATGAAGTTAGCACTCTACATCCGTAAGGTTGCTCTTCCCTTACCTTACTCCATGAAGCTAATACTTCTTCCCTGAATTTATGCTGCCTAAGGTGCAACAGAAGTATGCAGCCAAGAGGCATCACAGGACCCCTGTGCCTTGCTGTAGTGCATCGTGGCAGGCAGACTCCTGTGAGATCCCAGTCCACGTATCAGGATTAGACACAGTAACATATGCAGGTACAATTTGAAAACCAATTGACCTCAAATTAAAACGTTTTGAAGTTTCCAAGACTTTTTATCCTGGTGAACAAACTGACAGGTCGGGGAGTTTGGTGTGAGTGTTGTTTCCCCCCTCCAAAAACAGAGGAAAGCATTGGCAAGACCAGCTGGCAAGGTGATCCTTACTGCCAAGCTTGAGGAAAGGAGCTGTGTTTGGTGGTGGAGGGAAGACACCAGGGAAGCAGGCCGAGCTAGGAGGCAATGTGCGTCCTTCAGTGAGCAGATGGGAGGAGGGATGCTGTGCCTGCCCTGCCACTAGGACATTGTGGCTGGCACTGCCTATGGGAAGGCATGAGAGGAAGGATAAAGAGCTCAAACCATGGCAAGCAGGCAGTGAGGCATCCAGCTGGAGAGGCCAGAGAGACCAGCTGAGCTCCTGCCTTTGTGGCAGGGAAGCCACCCAGGAGCAGAGAAGAAAGTGTGTGAATCATTGCTGTTAGGGAAAGTGTTTAATTGAATCTAGCATGAACTGGCCAAGGTGGGTGTCAATATGCCAAACCCAAACAGCAAGAACAGACGGAGCTTTTTACTTTTCCTTTGCCCTGTCTGAACCTGAGAAAAAACTTCTTCACTGTGAGGGTGACGGAGCACTGGAACAGGTTGCCCAGGGAGGTGGTGGAGTCTCCTTCGCTGGAGATATTCAAAAGCCGTCTGGATGTGATCCTGGGCAATATGCTCTAGGTGACCCTGCTTGAGCAGGGAGGTTGGACTAGATGATCTCCAGAGGTCCCTTCCAACCTCAACGATTCTGTGATTCTGTGATTCTGTCCGTGTGGAAGCAGACGTTGAATCAATCCCTTTACATCTGCTTGGAGAACATGCTGACTCAGACCAAAATGTCTAGCCTCCTTTCTTCAGGGGAGATGGCTCAGCCAACAGAGGACAGGCACCTTGTAGGGATGCACAGAATCTGCCTGCTGTAATGGTTTCTAGCAGAAAAGTACTGTGGGGGATGAGCTGCCTCTCTCTGCATTCTTATTCAGGGCAACCCATACCCTCGCTCCTGTGGCAGTGCTGAAGCAGCTGTGAAGAACCTGGCAGGGGTCCCAGCCGCACTGCACGGTACGCCTATGCTGCTGCTTCTCACCACTGCAAGCAGACAGCTGCAAAGAAAGCGGTACGGCTCGTGGGAACCATCTCCTCAGTTAGAGCTCACTCCTATGCAGGTGTTTACATGTAGCACTGCTCTGGGCCTGGGACACACACTGCTAATGAAAACGATGCCAGAGTAAGGAAACAAGAGCTATTTTTTTCTTTCTATTGAAACTATCAGTCTAATTATAGTTTTACTGAGGGCTCCATAGTCAAATATGGGTTGTTTGTGCATTAGCTGAAGTATAAGAAGGCAAAAAGATGAAGAGGGAACTTGGTGCAGTCTCAGACAGGGAAGAAACTTCTCAGGGTAGGAGACATTATAATTTAGCTTTACGATTTAGACAAAAGGCAACAGGTTGGGAAGAGAGGAGGAGGCTGGAAAGGGAAGGCTCTTTGGAAATTGCAGAGTGTTTTGGACACAGACAGTTGCAAGGTGAAGGGGAGAGGGAGCAAAATAAAGTGCTTGCAAGGGAGCGGGCAGAGGCTGGCGCACTGCGGAATGACACAGGGGACTGGGATGGGTTTACATCCGTAATCTTGCGCTTCCTTCACCTTACTCCACGAAGCTAATACTCCTCCCTGAATTTGTGCTGCCTAAGGTGCAACAGAAGTATGCAGCCAAGAGGCATCACAGGACCCCTGTGCCTTGCTGTAGTGCATCGTGGCAGGCAGACTCCTGTGAGACCCCAGTCCATGTATCGGGTTTCTATTACTCTGTGTTAGTACAGCGCCAAGCACAGCTGGGATCCGCTGTTCCATGTAACTCCTGGGCAGCTCTAAAATAAACAAGGCTAATAAAGCATTTGTCAGACGAGAATATTAGGAGTCCGGTTTTCATCGCCTCATTGTCAGACATCCATCCATCACACAAGCACTCCCAGGTCATCATCCCTTGCTCGTAGTTTGGTACGGTCAAGCTTGTCAAGCCTCACACACTGTGCTGTGTGCTTCACACAGCTGGTAACCCTCCTGCCCTCCCCTGCAGTGAGGCCTAGATTTCACCCATGTGTAAGCCCTGGGCTGTGGCCTCTGTCCTCCTGTGCCAGCAGCATTTGCTCTCTGGTACGTTAGCCGCTGGTCGGTGGCTTCTAGAGTGCAGGAGATGTGGCGTGTGAGTGAGCTTACCGTGTGAGGATGGAGCTTAGGGCAGTACTGCATGCTTCAAGGTTATGTATGCTAGGGCATTTTTGGTTACTCAGATTTTAAATGATGGGTGGGAAGAGGCCATGCAGCTGACATTGACCAGAGCATTTTCCCATACGGAGCATATAATTTTTTCACCTCACCGGTTTGCTCTGTGATGCAGTCGCTTCTTCCTACTTCATGCGCTTTAAAGGGGTTGAACCATAACGCCTCTGTCATCTCCCCTTGTTTCCCTGGCTATAATGTCAGATAAGCTAGGCAGTCATCAGACAAAACATGGAGGACGTTAATGAGGATGCCTACTCCCATGGGGCTGCCTGCTAAGGAGCTGCAGTACCCACAACACTAACATAAATATACATCCTTTTAAAGCCAAAGTGTCACTGATGGCAACATCCCTAGAACACCCTTCACCGTACATGTGGAGTCTACTAGCATTATTCTTTTTAGTTTCAGTGACCTCCAACCTGGACTTACCCTTGTCATTTGGTGGAGGTTTATATAGGCTGGTGGAACCTAATTCATTTGGAAGAACTAAAACCAAAGCCTCCATCATTGTTTGGCTTTTCTAGTATTCTCAAAGGAAAAAAATCTTGGAATGTGTTTTTGCAAAATAAATCTTTGGGCACTTCAGTAATATAAATATCTTCCTCTGGTGCAAACATACTTTTATATGGGAGTTTTGGATGTTTGTGTACCTTCTTTTGACCTCTTTAAATAAATACCGTTTTTCTTTAGTGTCGTAATGGAAATTAAGACATGTTTTTAAGCAACACTGAAGGGATATAATGGAAATAAACCACCAGACAATCACAACAGAAAGCTGTGCATTATTTATGCACCTAGTTGTGATAACATCAATAATGTAAAGACTATGCAATCCTGGGTGGCAGCTCTCTGAACCCACCTAATTTTATATTGACATTTGCAATGTCTCCAGGGATGCCAATACAGACAACATTTAACTTCTAAGACATTTAGCATTCCATAGTTAGGAAAAAAAGCAAGCAGAATTTTAAATGGAGTCTCTGAAGGGGGTATTATGATGCGCAGACAAAGCAGACTGATGGATTCAGTGAGTTTAGTGGGCTTTCCTAATACCCTGTACTGAAAATAGCAGGTTTAAAAGCATTATTGTTAGAAAAAATATGGTAGCAATGAGTATCATGAGTGGAAAGGGTAGGTGTCCTGAAAGGAAAGGTACGGGCAGAGACGGTGCAGGAGACGGCAATACGACTGCAGTGAACACTCCCAGTCTGGAGATCTGAACTTTCCTAATCAGGAAGGGATAAAGGGAAAGGAGAATATTAAAGGATATTGCACAACAGGGAATGCCGCTTGGAAATGGGGAAGATTATGACAGCCCTAACAGGGAATTACTGGGGGACAAAGTGGCTACGTCTATGTCTGGACAGAAACCAGACTCCCTCTTTGTCCACTTACTTCCTTGGAAGAATGAACTGGAGTGTAAGCTGCTTAAAATGACAGTGTAGTTGCCCAGCTTTGGTCCTTATGAGTTTACTGCATTTCAGACCTTTGCGTGGAGCAGGTTGCTCATGTACCATGTACAGCGGGCCACTCAGAACAAGCACACCAAACAGTGCTTTTGCTGAACGAACAAGTCATAAATACGGCCATACCCTGGCTGAATAACTTCTTGATGCAGATGTTCCAGTGTATTGACATTTAAAGCTTACCAAATGTTTTTGCAAATTTATGACTATGTTCCAAAGAAAATACTGAGATCTGTGGGAAACTTTGTGCCTGGAAACTGAAAAAAAGGATCTGGTAAAAATAACTTAACAGTAATAACTGAAAATGATCGCAATTATTACCAGGGAAATGAGCTGCTCAGCAGGCAGGAGGACGGGAGGACTGAAGAAACATTTTTTCTTGTGCAACTGTCTTTTGCCTCCAAACTTCCCATGTCTCAACAGCTTAAACTGTCCCTTATGCCCCCTTTGAGACTTGCAATGGATATGAAGCAGCCTATGTAGAAAGTAGGCAGGAGCTACGTGTTTACTGATTAGTGGACCAACACACACGTGCTGACTGGCCATCTGGTCGCTTTCAAATGAGATATAAAAAGGTGATCTGTCTGTCCTTTCTTTGGGTGGGGGAAAATGGAAATCTTATTTGGATTCTCCCCTTTATGCAGTTCCTGATTCACACCAAACTTGCAGAAACCTAATCATCTCTAAAAGTCACTATTAACTAGTCTTTGGAGGAGTCAGTGATCAGCCAGAACAAGTGTGTGACAACATAAATATTGTTTCAGTAGGAACCTGGACTGAAATAAAGAACAGTTTTTCTGTCCCTGCTTTAAAAACATAGATAGAAAATAAAACCTTCAGACAGGAAATAAGTAAAATACAGCATCTTCCCTCCAATTTTTCCCAAAATATGAAGTAAGAAGAAGATCAAAAGCTTGAATAAGCAAGAGAGAGAGAGGGAGAGCGATGAAGGATAAATCCTCTCAATATGGAAGAGTCTCCAGGAAATTCCTGCCCACCACAAAGTCCGAGTACAGCAGGGATCACAAAGGCTTGCCTACAAGGCGAGAAACATTGTATTCATTCATGTCTCATTAAACATCGGATTCCTTCTGGGACAGAAACCTCAAAAATGCACAGCATCTAGGCCAAGCAGTGTGACATTCCCCTGAGACTAATATTGTGTCAGAGGAAAGAAAATGAACAGACGCTAAGTGGGGGGAAAGCTTTTCTCGGGCCTGACACGTACTTAACACCTTACCTCTCACTAACGTTGAAGGAAAGGCTCAACAACCTAACGTTACAAAGTCCCATTTCTATTTTAATTGCTGTTCTAAGTATATTGCCTTAGCAAACAACATCTGAGACAAAAATCCATGGAAGAGCATTGAAATCACTATCTGTACATACTATGTGTACATAAAAATCACAGGATCGGAGAATAATGGAAGGGATTTTCTGAAGATCATCTAGTCCAGCCTCTTCCTGAGGTCAAACAGATCGTGTCCATTTGATCAGATTTTTATTTTGGGTATGTTGTAGCAAGCAGAGCGTAATCAGGCTTCCTTAAGTCCCAGTCCTGCAAAGGATCTAGGATAGCCAGTCTCAAGAGATACTTTGGCAGGGTTAGGGACTTGGTCAGCTTCCCGAAATGCTTGGGTGTATGTTTTTCTTGGAGGATCTGGGGAACAAAGGCTTTTCTGGAGAGTGAAATTGTCAATTGAAGCCATGAAGGCAAAAGGACTAAATGGTAGGAACACTGTTGCATTAAAGGCGGTCCCTGAAGGTTGACTGATGGTATGAATTTGTTGTTAGGGAGTGCTGGGTGAGGCACTGAGTGCTCATCTGATCTGAAAGTGAGCTTGGTGAAATAGGCAGAACTAAATCCTGCATGTGATGTTACAGATGGCTACTAAAAACGCAATCTGAAAAACACGCCAATGAAGCTACAGACTTCATAGATAACAGACTTCATAGCATACAGACTTCATAGATACAGACTTCATAGCACAGATAACGCAGCAATTTGCTTAATATTTTTGCAGCTGCATCACGCATTTCCAAAGGTGCAATTGCTGTTTGCATGGTTCTTCTCCATGCGGAAGTGCTGTAAAGAGAAAGAAGACCTGTTCAGAGTGTAACTCCATTGAAGGACACTTCCTGGCTCTTCGGACATATATGCAAATTGTGCCCTCATCTCATCACCCGAGCCGGGTCGTCCAGGTGAATAGCACTGGCATGAAGCCTCTGTGTCTGTCTGGAGCTCTTCCAGCTTTTCTGGTGACTTCTGCTGGCGTAAGATCATGCTCATGCTGCATCTGTGTGTGCAAGCGTGCCTTCGCGTGCAAACACTGATTGAAACAACTTGGTCAGCTGCAATGTTTGCAATTTGATTTCGATTAATCTGCAGATTAGGGCTATTCTGTGCAAGCAGTTTCTGAGTAAGTATAGTTAGGGGGTTCTCAAAAGACAGGAACTATCTGAAATCAGTTTATTTACTTTTTTGATTTGGAAAATTATTCTCTTACATCTCTCTTCTCCTCTACACCTTGCTAATGGTTTTCCAGTTGATGGAAAAAAAACTATTTAACATCATTTTACTGGTTTGTGGTGGATTGCCTTTATAAGTTCATCCTAATATCAGACAGGTGACACCAAAGTTGAAAAGAGACACGAACAGCACAGAGGTCTTTAGTGTGACTGTCCTCAGGCTCAGCCAGTGTGGTGTGGATACACCAAGGAAGTTTTTGCTGGGGCTGAAGATGGGTTCTGCTCTGATTAGAGCCTGTCTCCTGCCTTGCTGAGCAAGTCACACCTCCATCTCTGATCCTCCATGCTTTGTAAAGGGCTTTGAGATCTGTAATAAACCCAGACCAACCCCCTTTAAAAACGCATATGGCACTTCTGCCTGAAATCGAAAATACTTTCCTCGGTGACGGAGCTGTTGAAAAACCCAGTTCCTCTACTGATTCTAAAGAGGCCATGACCTTTGGCTGAAACTTGTCAGTACTTCAGCCCTTACTCCATCTTCTATGTCAGTAGAGTGATTTAGAGAAGTTTCTCTTAAAAATTCCCCAGGTCTAGCCCCACCATCTCCCAGGGCATTACAGTATTTTTATGGACATTGTAACGAGGTTTGCACATGGTAAAGGGGGTTCTTGAAAACTTACAAAGAAAGCCTTCTGGAAACAGGATAGGTGCTGTAATGTTTTGTAAGGGCTCAATATATTCAAGATATGCCTTTCAAAGTTTCTCTCAGAATTTTCCGTTTTCAGTGCAAAAGAATGGAAAGCAGCTGAGCAAAAATGTAAGAACTGATAAACTCTACTCTTCTGTTTTGGTTAAGACCAGCCAGGGAGCTAGGAGGGTTAAGTAATCCTGTTCATTTCAGTGTCTGTGCCATGCTTTCTTCCCTAGGGCCCTGTGGGTTTTCAAGGAAGAATGTTGCTCGGGATTATCTGTGCTGAGTTTTGTGAGTAATTTTGATCCCCTGGTTAGCAAGTATTAATGTTATCCTTTTAACCTCGCTTATACCCTTCTGCTCCTAAAGACCCATAACATCCTCACTATGGAATAACAAAAGTGGTAATGACAATCTTTTGGTCTGGTCTGAGAGAACCTGATGTTTCTATTTCCACCCATTTTCCCAACCTATCACCAAACATTTCTGGAGTTTCGTAAAGCCAGTTGGCAGTGAAAACAGTTCAGTAATTGCAGGGACCGTCAAGGATTCAATGGAAGGAAAGACCAGCTTTGCATAGGGTCTGCACAGACACACTGAGAGATGGCCCATCTTTAGAAAAGTTTGGTATCTAAACTGACAAAGGGACAACAAGGTGCGGGAGAAAAGAAAACCTCATTGCCTGCGTTAACCAGCTGGAGAGCCAAAGCACAGGGCAAGCAAAATCAGTCAGGAAAATGTGGACTCCAGAAGACTAAACAAAAGATAATACTTACTTTGCAATCAGGTATATTCACAATCTTCATTTCCCCTCAAACTAAACTCCTATTTCTCTTTTGTATTAGCTTTCCCTGGGAATTAGTCACTAGGAAAACCCCAGTCTCAGAACTCTGTGGCAAAAACTGAAGACACAGAACCTTCAGAAACGTTGCGGTAAAATGAATGAGCAGAAGCGTATTCTGACAATCTGGGATGTTAAAATCCCATGTGGACAGAGAACCTGGGAAGACATTCTTCTGTTGACTCCATGTAACTCTTTCAAAGATTTGCAGATAAAGAGTAGCACTGAGGTCAGACCCTTGGCATGCAATGAAATTCATCAAACGTGCTTAGATTTCCCCTTCACTGAGCACTTTGGTCAGAATTCTTCTCATAGGACACTTTTCTCGGCCAGATAAAACTGAGGTAAGCTTCTGCTGGATTTCCTCCTGTTTGAAAATGTCCATCATAGCATTTAAACAATTTGCCCTGAGTTAGTGCCACAGAGCTTGTACTCAGATTGTGCCAACATGTCTTAGCAGTGGTTGTTTTAAATGGCATACAGCTGGTTTTCTAAGTCATTTCTACAGTTTGTCAGAAAATCCTGCACATTTTCACAAGATATTTCAACCTTTTTTTGCTAAAAACTCAAAATAAGGCAAAGAAGTATCCAGACAAACCTAAGCTCCCTGACAGAGCTTTGGTGAGGTGAAAAGGAGCATCCTATGAGTGTACTGACACACAGCAGCAGGAAGGGCGTAAGAAGTTAAGTGACATCTTCGATGAAGCCTCGTCATGACACATCCCAAGTGAAATATTTAGAGTTTCATCTCTTTTATTTGAATGGTGGGGACAGAACACTTTTTTGTTCCCAGAAAACACAGCCATCCTTTTGCAAATAATGTCACTTAGTTAAAAAGTGACAGACTTAGCTGAAAATATTTTTAATCTGCCCTAGTCATTACTTAAAAATTGATGGCCCTCAAAGTGCACTGAGACAGGCAACCATGCACTAAGCGATTTAAAATCTGTCACCAGTTGCAGAGGGGCAAAGAAAGGAGATGCTTCCATGGTAAGGGTGACCAGAGCTCCCGACAGTGGCCTTGAAACGTGTTGTGGCTTTAGGATGTCTGAACCACGATTTTTAACCTTTTGGGGCTGGCCTAAGTCTGCACCATGAGGGAGAGCACTTCAAAGCTGCCGGAAGAAACCAGCTGCCCATTCTCATTTAAATGGATGACAAATTAAGATCTGACTTTTAGTAATTTAGAAGCAAAAACCTCTCCTCTGCTATGGGAAGAGCAATCCTACTAAGAGAAGAGTAATCCTGCAACTGAAAGCACAAATTGGTGCATTCACTTGAGAAAAAGCCGTGTGGTAGGACCTTGCTTTTGGTAGGTTACGGGACTTGCCTATCTCTCTTGTAGATATCTTTCCGTGAGGGAGGCACAGAGGCTGTCAGAGGCCGACTGACTTTCTTGTCTTTATGTGGAAGTGCTTTATTTTTGTTAAATGACTATCTGACAGCTACAGAGATCTGAAAGACAATTCTATACACTTCATTTAGTGCATGGCTCTGTGAATGTTATGAGTTCAGACGTTTCTAGGACAGGCTGAGCCATCAATACCTCTTGTGCCTCTGGCCAAAAAGTGTAAGGAGAAAGGCTGATGTCACTACGGTCAAAAACCATCTTGTCTGTTGTTTTTCGGAAGAACATTTGGAAGGCAGAAAGGAGAAGAGCAGCAACCTCCTAATAAGCATTGTGAGCAAGACAGAGAGGAAATGGAAAAAATAATTACAAAATATCATCTGCTGTAGTAATACAAGTATCTATACTTACTATTAAGCGAGCAAGGCAATGTCTGAAGGGGACAGCCTTCAAGCTTTGTGTATAGCCTTGGGATTAAACAAGAGAGTTTGGCAATCAGTTTCCATGCTGCAGGGTTTGCGACTTTATCTTATGTTTAAGCAGAGCTGAGATATTCCTAGCTTTGCTTCAGGCAAAAGTGGACAAACTGCTTATCAAGACATTAATTCCGTCTAACTCCAGCTATCCAAAAACAAGGTGTCTTTTTAAGGCTTTCCCTGTCATCAGCGGGGAACGACAGGCTGCTCCAGAGCATGACTTAGGATGGGGACCTCTCAGAGCCTGATGCTGCCGGGACTAGCTTAGACACCTGAGAGGCTTAAAGCAGCCCATCCTTTGCCTCCCCTTGCCTCATCTGGTACAACAGGATGACGATGCTTTGTCTAAGGAATCTTTTTAGACTCTGAGATTGGCACAGGACTGTCTGGTTCTGCACATCTGTACCACTAGATGCCCCCTAAAATTTGCATTGTAGGCAGCAACAAGGAAGACATTCAGACGGATAATAGTTAGGGCAGACTGTTTCATAAGTGATGGAAAGAATTTTCTTCTGTTTAAGAACATAACACTTAGTGACAAAAGTGAGGAAAAGTATGACAGTTTCTTAGCAGATGTCCTACAGCAGATCCTGCATTAGCCTTCTGTGCCACATAACTTATGACATTGTAATATTATGTATATACACTGTGTTTGAACTCATGGCTCCTCTATACGAAGATCTAATGAAGCAGAAAATGGTGCAAAGCATAACATGTTTGGGTGCTAAGCATTTAATAGTAATAGTACAAAAACTTTTGTGATATGCTTTCTGGCAAAGTACCCAGTAGCATATTACTAAGAGCATGTTACGTCCGCCTGCATTGTCACCCGCATGGACAGAAAATGCGAATCTGCAGTCAAATTCCTGGCCAATGCATGCGTTGAGCAGGAACTTGCAGAGCAGGCCAGGTGGAATTTAACTGTTATTCAGACGATGGAGCAGTTTTGAAACAAAAGTGGTGAAGAAGGTAACTATAAGTTGGCAAGACACCCCCTTGGTTTCAGGTGTGCAAATTTAGCTCTAAAGTTCCGTGGCCATAAATGCAAAGACTAAGGAAAAACCTGATGAAGAGCAAGAAGTGACACAAAATGGTAACTGTGATCCACTGGCCATCACTGAAATGTGGTGCCGTGTTAAAAGTCAGCAGCAAGGCAGGCGGGAGAGTGTCAGTGCTTGTCCAACCTATTTACGTTGCCAATAAGCTGAAGCTTGCCAGTGAAGAGCAAAGGGTGAAATTCCCTGAGGAGTGCTATGAGGAGCAAACAGCAATGACAGCAACATCTGCTCGAACTAAAATGTTGCTGGCTCAGCCAACAGGATCCCCTACTTTAAAGCTGGCTGGAAGCTTTGCCATTCAGATAAGCTCCAGGTTTGAAGGAGGGACACAATGGAAAGGGAAACAATGGTTTTTGCAAAGACACTTCATTTTCCTCAGCTACCTCTACGGCAATTTAAAAATTTTCAAGTTTCCAAAAGTGTGGTTTTCAAAGTAATTTCTCTAAAAAGAAAATTATTAGGGACGGGAAAATTTTTAAAATTTAAAACCAGCCTGATACACATTCCTGGATTTTACTGCTCTGATGGATTGCACTCACAGAATACTTGGTTCTCTGTCACATAAAGATATGTTGAAGAGATTGCTCAGTTCCGTTGCACTAGTTTTTGTAATCCTTTCCCCTGTAATCCATTAATTTCAATGACACTGAAGAAATTCTCATCTGTATGGGTGAAGCTCGCAAAACGTCAGAGGAGCCAGAACATATATGGTTTGGAAAGTGTAGATTACAAGGCTATTCCCCTGGACATGCATTCCCCGCCAAGTTATCCTTCAATACTCATTGGTCAAATAGAAGCTGTGAGGAGTACCATGGAAACTTGGGAGCAGCAAATATACCCCACTGGAAACCACTACATCAAAGAACAATACCAACTGTCATCTCTCCAAGGAGATGTTTGCACACAGCAATCTCTGAATGACAAGAAACTGAGAACTGCCTCCCTTGGTAAGGGGAGTATGTATCTGTGTGTTTGTGTGTGTGCATGCATATAGACTTCTAGTAATCACGGCGCTAGGTTGTTAAGACCGTAAGAGTGCAAGCCGTATATGAAACTAATGCGCTGTACTGATCTGAATGCTTTCATGATCCAGTTCTGTGCAGATTTGGTGAAGGTAGTAAGTGTAAAGGTATAGAAACATGCCTCTGTGTGTCGCTAATGTCTGTTGAGCTGCTAAGGCGGTTTTAAGGAGGAAAGCAGCTGCACTTCTGTTCAAGGGATTTACCAGCTCATTTTTGGAAGCTGGTAAGGCTGGTAAGTCGAACTGGGCAAAAGAATTCACACAGTGTCTTCAGGAAACATTTGCAAACTCCTAAAGCCGGAGGACCTTGGGTTCTGTTTTAATATATCCTTAGATCTAAAAAATCAGAAGTTTTAACCTGTATCATTTTAAGAACGCTGTTCCTGGAAAAGAAGCACTCAGTTAACCTGAATGCAGCCTTTCCACCACTGTACAACCGGGAAAACTTTGCTTGAGAAGTTTCCCCATCAGTTATCTACCCACAAATATAATTTGCACACTCTCTATTGAGCAGATAATCCATAAGCAAGGTTTATGATAACCCTTCCAGGAACACAACAGCATAGTGCCTCAGTTCATCCTGCTTTAGCCTAGATACCATTGTGCAAGCATATGCACATGCACTATCCTTTGGAATAGCAATGGAACGGAAAGGCTTTTGCAAACCATTGCCTTTAATTTATCGTCTGTCTTGGAAATGGCTGGTGTACAACAGTGAACACACGTAAATTTAGCAAGATTCAAGGTTTGTTATGAGCCTAAGGTCGGGGGTGCAGGAGAGGGGATATGCCTCTCCTGCATCCCCGGGGAGGGGAGAATTGCATGCAAATACCAGAGAGACTTTTGGGGAGCACAGTGGAGAGGCACAGTAGTTTTCACAAATGGCTGTAGATCATCATGCGTCATAGCCCTGGAGTGGGGACGGCACAGACTTGTTTCCGTTCTGCAAAGCAGCGCACCTGCAGAGCAGCCTAGTGGCTGAAGTCGGTGGTAGCTCTTCCTTCTTCGCCTGCTCTTGTACCACCAGACAGCGCCCAAACACTCAGAGTGCAGAAAGGCTTCTTACAGCCTTCTATGGTGCACTGTCAAGTCCACACAATGACAGCACAGGTAGTTGTCATCCTCTAGTTCACTTTAGAGGGTAAGCGACAGCTACTGCTACTACACGATGGGACAGCCGGGCAAACCCAAGACATAAAAATAGTGCAAGTCTAGCACAACTGAGGAGATGTCTCTGAAGCTCTGCTTCTCTTCTAATCTGCTAGCATTAAGCCCTGCAAAACAAAGTAATACAAAGTAAAACAAATTAATAAACCATTAGGAAAAGCATTTCCAGTTGCTCTTCTGAACTGAATCCTTCGGTGTCTAAGTATCACTTAAGGGCCTGTTACTCTGCTCTGTTCTGCAGCTCATAATTAAAATAGAAAGGCTGCAAAGCTGCTGGGAAGATACTGATGGACAGCTCTGCAAATTGTTCCAACTGAACCATAAAACTGTCAAACAAATGATACATGTTAGTTGTGATGGCCCTATGTCTCTCAGAAGTATAGTGGATCCCTAATGGAAGACTTTGGTAAGGTATTAAACATTAATTAGGGCTTATACAATATGTGTATAAAAAGGATTAGGTGTGTTGTAGCAAGGGTAAAACGAAAGCCAGCACATTTATTTCTGACCTTTGGTTTCTTGACTAATCAGTCAAGCAATACAGATCAGCAGCTGAGAAGAACATTTGACAGGAGAAAACATCTTTGTTCCTTGTTTTGAAAGGGGTAATAGCACAACACCCTGAAGTTCCCTTCAACTGTCTTCACAAGCACAGTGCTGGGAAAGCACTTATGATCTTAATTATTAACGCGGTTCCTACGGGGAAAAGCTTTTCAGGGGTTGCATCATTAGCTCATGTGATGGTCACATGATTTCTACTATGGAAATTAAGACCACACTGGGTGCCAAAATGGCAAACTGCTTTGTAATGGACATGTAGTTTTAACTGAGTACGGTCAGGTTGACCTGTTTAGACAAAACGAGCCAGGGACAACTTTTCTGAGGACTCAGACACCATCCCTTCTGATTTTTTCTGGAGGACTTTGTGACTTGTTATTCTTATTGCCTTTACATTTCTGCAGCCCACACAAAAATATTAAGTGCAGTCCATGTTCTGTGGAACAAGCAACAATGTGTAAATCCTGCATCTTTTCCTTTTTTAGGCAGGTTTCCAAATTCGTATTAATTAATCCCTTGATCAGCATGCAGCCAGGCCTGAGAGCTTAAAGAATCGTCATTGATATTAATGCAACCATCATTACAGGTTTCTGAAATTTGTTGTCAGACTGAATGCAGATAATACTCACTCTGACTCACAACAATTCATACTTGTTGGCTTCTGTCTAACAAGAACTATGACTAATAGTGGGTTGAGTGACCCATTAATAACAGATACATAAATAAAAAAAAAAATTCCTCTAGGAACAGTTCCAAAACAGAAATCAAAACAAATCTTACGGCAACTAGGAGCAGCTGGGAACCATAACCATTGCTGAAGAATATGATCTTACCCAGCTACAGGTAACCGGACTCATCTTCCACTTGTTTAGTATCATGGAGGGCAATTCAGTGCTGCAAAAGGCCTGCTGGGTCAAGTTCTTTAGACGGTAGTACACAGGAGATCAGACCATAGGGTTAGGAGGTCTCCCTTTTGTCTTAAGGTATTCTGATTCATGCAGAAGAAAGATGGGAGGTGCTGGCCAAGTGGTAATAGATCTGCCATCCTTTTCTGTATAGATCCCAGTGCACTCAGGGCATCAGGGAGCTGTGGGTAGCATGCTTCCCTCCTACCATTACACCCAAACCTTCTGAGGGAGCACAGGCCATGCAGCTTCTCTGTCTGCAGCACTGCTGCCAGAATTAGTCTGTTCTCTAGCCCAAAGCCCAAAATGGCAGCTCATCAGGGCTCTGCCTGGTCCTGATACAGGACCATGCTTCCTTTCTCTTCCAGCCTGGTAGGCATGTCTTCCTCCCAGTATTCAGAAGAAGGTACATACCTTCTGACAGCTACATCCTTTTGAAGTCACATGGCTCTTCTTTTGGATGTCCAAATTTTTGCTTCTCCAGAGTCATGGGGGATGGAGAACAAGAGTTGCTTTTTCTCTTTTCCAGCTCCAAGGCTACTCAGGGTGGCCACTGAAAAGGCTTTCGGCATGTCTACAGGACAAGTTTTGCTAAGTAAGAGCAGACCAGAAAGCAGAGAAAAAAGAACAGGCCAGTGCTCATCCCACTTTCAGCTCCATCTTTGTGACACCCAGCAGAGACAGTTTCTGAAAAATCACGTTGCCAAGAAGACTTTCAAGGAAATAGTCATGTCTAATGTGGGAGAGAGCCATCTGCACATGTTTACAAGCTACCTGAGATGTGGTAGACCATCACAAATTTGGGGAAGCACCTTGCAGCTGCTTCCAGTTTTGGAGACCAAGGGTATAAACCAGGAGCTGACATTGAGCGTACTCTCCCAAGTCCTGTTAACACAGATTACAACACAGTGCGAAAATGTTTCCTTCTGCAGCACACCCAGAGAAGTGCACCAACCACTCTTCCAGTGTTTCAGCTCCTTTTGCATGTTCTCGGCATACAGAGCTGCGCCCGCCCTCTGTGCTGACACCAGTTCTAGCAACAATGGCAGTAGAAATGACCTTCCTTCAGAGGGGTGAAGGATAAACCTGCCCTTGCCCTTCCCTCCGCACTCCGCCTCCTTTCCTCAGAGCAAGAAGTGGAACATGCTCTTAACCATAGGTAAATGCATACAAGCACTTGTTTCACCAGAGGGCTAAAAGACCTGGAAGAGAACTGACTGGTGTGAGGTGCCACACAAATAAAAGGTAAGTCTTGCCCTGAGGAGCTGATGGGGCCCAAGAGGAAACCGAGGAGAGAAGGTAGCTGGTGCAAAGGATGTAAGGTACTGTATCATCCTCAGCTAGTTAGCACAGTGCTATGACCATGTCTTAACAGACGTATGGAAGGTGACGGCTACCTCGCATCAGTGCCATTGTTTCCTGTGTCTGCACAATACTCGCCCTATGTTATAAGCCAAATCTTGCTATGCACAAAAGGAAACACAGCTTTTATGTAGAGCTCAGAATTTATTATTAGTCTAGTTAAAGTCTTCACAGTTTAATTAGAATACAGCAAATAGCTATTGTTAGTTCAATTACAGTAACACTAGCACCCTGAAAATAAGGTTAAGACGGATACACATTAAATTCCTAGTACCTAACCTTTTCCTGTGGCCTTATGCTTAGCATGCCTGTGTCATTCTGAGTCTTAAGTCTAATGCATGAGTCCTCCCTAAACTGAAAGTGCCTATGACACTGAGTCCCTGGTATGCTAATTTATTTGCCAAGGGGAGGCCAGTGCTGGTTGCAGTGTGGTTGTCTGCGCTTCCCCTGGGGCTATTTTTTATTTTTGTTTTCTTAGGAAAAACTGCTTTGTTTTTACTATTTCCCAGCTGAACTTTGAAGTTTGGACACAGGGTAGTTCTTCCCTTGGGAAAAATGTTCTCAACCCAGAACTTTACAACCATCAGTAAAATCTTTGTGATTTATTTCCCTTCTGAGTCAAATGGAGGAGGAGTACATGCTAACCTCAAGCCCAGCACCACAATTCTCCTGAGAAGGAAGAGGTTTACACTGGAAAAGGAGGAACTTCTCACATACACAGTAGTCCTCCCCAACTACAAAGCATTAGTTTTGCCACAGTCTGCACAGTCACCTCTCCCAACCTCAGTTAACATCAGGATGTATGCAGTAACTGCCTGCATTGGCAGACCTTTTGTCAGGGCCCTGCGTGCACTAATACGCCTATAGTAGGCCCATTCCAACAGAACAACTCTCACCTGCCCATGGGCTCAGGAGCTCCATTTCAGCTTAGCCCTGGGGCTGTGAGTCCCTGACTGTGCTATGCCACGGGATCTCTAACTCAGTCAAAACCACGCCTGCGCCTGGCCATGAACCTTGTTGATCTGTACCTTGACCTGCAGAACGACTTCCTGGCTTGACCCGCCTTGTCACCACAAACTTGCCTGATGATCTGGACTCTGGGTTGACCCTGTCTACCACCCTCCCCGCCTGCCTTGCTTGCCTTACTCGAGGTGGTGGGATAGGGCCCTGGCTGGTGAAGACTGCCCTGCCAGCTGTGTTATTCTCCTCAGGGAGCAACTGGCCCTTGCTGCACCCTGACACATTTCATCATGGCATGGATGGTATTCAAAATACTAAGCGGAATAGTTTAGGCAATAGTTACCCCACACCAAACACTCATTACCAATGCCAAGGGAAGCTAAAACCAGCTCAGGCTACGAAAAGCACAGGCAAGTGCTGAGACAACGCATCATCAGGTTAATGTAAAGCCTCTTGCCTCATGAAGACGGGAAGAGATGTGCAGTGCTAGGGGCACTGCATTTCAGTGTATTCGCATAGGACGGTGGGCTGGGAGGAGATGTCTGGATGGTATGATTGATGTCCCTGAAAAAAAGTTCAGGTGTTTATTGAGCAGCCCTGGCCAGACATGCCTGGGGGAACGCCAGGACAGGATGAGACATATCATCAATGCACGGAGATAACAATTTCTGTCCTTGAATGCATTCAGCTCAGGGATGTTAGAAATATGCACGTGGATGGTCTCTAGGATTGCAAGTAGCCCCACGATACTGGTTAAATCTGTTGTATTCTGTGGAGGTGATAACGAGACTGCCTAATCACAGCTTATCTCCTTAAGCTGGGTTTTGAATTCAACACGCAAACTAAGAAATAAGAAGGAAATCCATTGTGAAGGGCAAAGAAGTATTTTTATCAGCCTGAGTCAGGCTGTTCACATCTACCCAGATTCTATCGCAGCAATTGATCTCACCACTGTGTAGAGGAGCTGTGCCTTAGTCATGAAGTCCAGAAGGTCCACTGCAGCTCCACGGGGCAGTGGTGGAGATGCAAGAGTCAGAGTGTGACTTCACGCTGTGCCTCCTCCTACCTAGTGAAGGGCAGTTTACCCAAGGTTGTCTTGTTCTCCTCTCCCGTTCCTGACCCTGGGCTTCCTCCAAAACAGACTGCCTGCTGCCAGAACCACGTGACGCCATGTTAGTGTGGCTTGCCAGCCCAAAAGAAGACTAACCCTCCCCCCAAAAGAGTTGTTCCACAGCTGATTACCAGCTGAACAATCTCCCCCTTCAGTTGCACTGCTGCCAGACCCAGCACACGGGAAATAGCAGGAGCAGTCAATTAGCAGCAGGGAAGGAGAGAAGGACCGGCCGCTTTGGCAAGAGCACCTGTTAGACTGAATTAGGTGTGACATGAAACTCTATAGACTCTTCAGCTCAGTCCACACATCCAAAGAGCAGCAGCTACCATGAGGGGAAGCCCATGGTTTAGTTTCTCACCACAGTCCTTATGAAAAATATCCACAGACATTTGTCTACCATTTTCTCCCTGACTCAGGAGCAGAATTCATGTTGTGTATGATTTCCAAGCTCCAGGTTCAATATTTTGTAGTAAAACACTGTTGTTCCTGCCACACGGCATGATTAGATGGTTATGTGACAAAGCAATCCAGGTGTCGGCAGGGATTCACTTTTAAGTCAAGTTTATATTTTGATTAAGGGCTCAAGACAGCTGGAGGCACTTGGACTGCAGAGTCCCAAAACCAAAACTGCTGCAGCCTGATTTCCTCCGTGGTGCTCAGGTGCCTCCTGCTGGAGAAAGAAAATGCAGCACAAAGAGTTTACCTGCTCCTTGTGAAGGAACCTGACCTGTCTCTGTTCGCAAAATACACCCCCAGGGATGCTGCAGGGAGAGCAGCTGGGGCTCAGTCGTTTGTACAGGAGGTGGACCCAACAGTCAGTATCACTGTGTGCGCCTAGCTGTGCTTCCTAGTGGGCCTCCCTTTGGCCTTCCTAGCAAAGCAACACCTTGTTGGGTCCTTTAGACTACTGGCCCTTCAGGTGAAGCCAGGATCCATGAAAGATGATTCACGTGGGCACACAACCTTCCCAGTCTGAGCTCAGCAGCTTCCTAAAGATTGTTTCACTGCAGAGGCTAGCTAGAAACCAGGGGAAAGCTCAGAAAGCTCAGCTTTTGTTTCATGGGCTTATCAGAAAAGAAAAAAGCTGAACCTCAGCTAAAAGATGTAGGGCCTATGAAAGAATGCTCTCCACTCTGAAGCAACACAAAGCCTCAGGAGCAAAACTTAGGACCTAAATTGTGACAAACTCCAGAACACTGTCAGTCTCATGCTTGGGAGATTAACCAGAGAAGAAAGCAGCCCAGTTTCCTGCAGAGGGAAGAAGAAACAAGAGCAACTCCCTGCCAGTGGAGAAAATTCTGCATGAATGTGAGCAGAGACACCCCTAGTTTCCAAGGGTAAAAGCCCCCTTAGTTTACCAAGGGGGTGTGTGCGTGCATGATGTGGTGAGCCTATAGGACTCGAAGGCGCAGCAGAGTCCCCTGAGGCCAAGGACATATTCACTAGCAGTGGTGGCCTGAAGCCACTCCAGCAGCTGTGCCTCCTGGTAAGCATGGCTGTGGCTGTGGGAAAGAGGCCAGTGAGACCAAGAAGGTTCCTGAGAAGGCATTAGTGGGAGTTGGGGTCAGTCTCATATCCAGGAGAACAGAGGGAGAGGTGATCCTTGTGATGTGACCTTGTGATGAGGTGATGAGAAGTGCCCTCTGAGGTCCTCCCTCTGCTGGGGAGAGGTCTGCTGCCATTATGAGAAATTCCCTATCAGAACTGCACCCAATGGTGCCTGGGACTCTGAGAGAAGTGCAGTGATGCATGGACCATGTGGGAAGGTGGCTGGCCCTGTAGGGTCTGGTTGGGAAGCGCTGAAGGTCTGTGCCGGGGGCTGACGGTCCCATGGATAGGTGGGAGACGGCCTCTGGGGTCAAAGACTGGGTGAAGAAGCAAGCAGGTGTTAGAGAAGGGAATTGTAACAGACTTAGCCTCAGCTTAGCATAAGTCTGACTTTTGCTCAGCATTAAGTGCCTAAAGCAGAGGAAGCCTGCAGGCCTCGAGGCCCAACTGTCAGTGTAACTGGAGAAACATTGCTGTGGATGTAACATTGCCAATGATGTAACTGCAAAACCGATTAAAATCAGCTAATAAAGATACAAAACTAGCTAATGAGGATACAAATAGAATGCAGGAGACAAGATGGGAAGCACCTGGGTTGTGGTTGACCTTAGAGAGGATAAGTGACTGTGGGAAACAAGGACATGGCAGCCAGCCTGGGATGAAGGCCAAGACCAGACAGAAGGAGAGATACACCAATCAGAAGGAGACAAACCACTGACTCAGTAAGGAAGATTGGAGGAGACCTTCACTGGCAGGCAGGAAATAAAACTGTAAAGGGTATAATTACCCCCAGAATTTCTTTGTTCAGGGTCCCTTCCCGGAGGCAGCCAGCTCGAGCTGTTCCTGTGCTGTACTGTCATTTAAATAAATAATCAATTTTGCTGTTATATGTGCATGAGAACCTGCTCCTCGGAAACCTAGGGCTGAACTGTTTCTACAACTGCAGGGAAGCCAGGTCTCTGAGGGCATATGCTGAAATGTTCCTGCACCATGTCCAGGAATAAAGAGGTCAAAAGGCAAAGATTTTCCATGGGTGGCTGACAAAACTGGGTGATAGGGAGGCATCGGGCTGCATTAGGATGCAGAGCAGCTTCTGGCATTTCATAAACTTATTCAAGGGGGAGATGTGCAAGGAAATGGCCTGCTGGCATGGCAAAAGAGTGACATGGAAGAGTGCATGAGGAAAGGTGCTTGGCACCTGGAATGTGTGTTGTCTGTAGCTGAAGTCAAATGGACTTTGAATCATCAGCAGAAAGGACAACAGCATGTCCCAAGAGGAAATGAAGGACAGACAGTCCAGAGTGCTCCTAACTTTGGTGCAGAAAAGAAGCCAGCGAAAGCAATATTCACATTTTTAGCTCAGTATTACAAGTCCCCCCCAGAAAGGAGGGGAACTTGACTGAGCATTCTGTGAGCTCACGATGACATATAGCATGTCGAAAGTTGAGGGAAGGAAGGCACAGGCAGAAGGGATCCTCAGGAGCAATGAAAAGTGTTAGAACTACGACACCTTCTGGCAGCTTTTTCCTGCAACTGTGCAGCTGCAGTACTCTGCTCCCTACCATGTTATCAGAGATGACCATCCTGTCTATGCCGTTTCAGACATTTAAATCCTTTTGTTGTAGAACGGGTTTACACATGGGGGCCCAGGAACATGCAAGCACAGAGCTTAACTAAACAGCAGGCCGCCTGTTAGAGCACAGCCTGCACTAAGGGACGTGCAGCTCAGGAGTACAGTGACAAAAGATTGATAGCCTGCTTCACAGCAGTACATGTGCATCTAACACCTCGTAGCTCCTCAGATGTGCTGCGTGGTGCATAAGGGATGGTCCAAAGTACCTGCTACTACATTAAGGGGGAAAAAAAACAACAACAGCTATGAGCATGAGCTGCTTAACTACACAACTGGGACTGATGGCAAGAGAGGGCCAGCTCCCCACCTCCTGCTCTCTGTGCAGACCGCTGGGGGTGTCTCACTGCCTGTGCCCTGAGCATCCCTCTGCTCAGAGGAGGAGGATGGAGGAGGTAGGACCCCAGTGCTGTGCATGATCAGTTGCACGTCCTCTTTATCAGCTGTCATCAGAAGAAAAGAACGTGATCTATTCAGACATACACAGTAAGAAGCGAGCATTTAGAAATTTAATCTACAGCCTTTCCATTAAGCGTGTTTTAAGGTCTTTGCCATACCGAGTTTATCAAATATGTTCAGACATAGTTTCAGTTACGCTGATCCATTTCTTCATAGAAAGCTAACTTTGATCACCTCATAATAACACTCTTTCCTAACGTTTGTCAACGCACAGAACTAAAATATCACAATAGCGTTAAGAGCGTACTTCTCTCATGTGGTACATAAAATAAATCCAACAGCACCAAGTCCAACAACTCCCGAGAAGTAACTCGGAGCCACTAGCTAAGCCAGCGCAAAGAAAGAAAATCTGTTAGACGCTTCGGCGTCAGGCCGAGCCATTACTACACAAACGACCTGAACTGCGCTTACTGAAGCGATGGAGCCAGATCTGCCCCCGCAGGCAGGTCCCTGCGGGCCGCCCGCTCCCTCAGCGCCGCCGCCGTTCCCGGCGCGACGCCCGAGGCACGGGAAGCCCTCGCCTGGGCAGCCGCCGCGAACCGCCGTCCGCCGCCAGCTCAGCCAGCGGCGGGGACGGGGCGCGACCGCCGGGCGGGCTAACGAGTGGGCCTCGCCTGCCGCCGGCCGTTGGGGGCGGGAGCCGTTAGGGGAAGGGAGCCGTTGGGGGCGGAGCGTTCGGGGCGGGAGCCGTTAGGGGAGGGGAGCCGTTGGGGGCGGGAACCGTTGGGGGCGGGAGCCGTTAGGGGCGGAGCGTTCGGGGCGGGAGCCGTTAGGGGAGGGGAGCCGTTGGGGGCGGGAACCGTTGGGGGCGGGAGCCGTTAGGGGCTGGGAGCCGTTGGGGGCGGAGCGTTCGGGGCGGGAGCCGTTAGGGGAGGGGAGCCGTTGGGGGCGGGAACCGTTGGGGGCGGGAGCCGTTAGGGGAAGGGAGCCGTTGGGGGCTGGGAGCCTTTGGGGGCTGGGAGCCGTTGGGGGCGGGAACCATTGGGACGGGGAGCCGTTGGGGGCGGGACCGTTGGGGGTGGGAAGCACTGGGGGCGGGGAGCCGCTGGGAGCAAGGGAGCCGTTGGGGGCGGGGAGCCGTTGGGGGAGGGGAGCCGTTGGGGGCGGGAACCGTTGGGGGCGGGAGCCGTTAGGGGCTGGGAGCCGTTGGGGGCGGGAACCGTTGGGACGGGGAGCCGTTGGGGGC
The DNA here is from genome assembly GCF_040807025.1 of Struthio camelus. Taxonomy (NCBI): domain Eukaryota; kingdom Metazoa; phylum Chordata; class Aves; order Struthioniformes; family Struthionidae; genus Struthio; species Struthio camelus. The sequence goes on along the minus strand of NC_090982.1, from coordinate 11,875,656 downwards.
GGGACCGTTGGGGGTGGGAAGCACTGGGGGCGGGGAGCCGCTGGGAGCAAGGGAGCCGTTGGGGGCGGGACGGTTGGAGGCGGGAGCCGTTGGGGGCGGGAGCCCCTGAGGCAGCCCGTCGTCCCGTCCGCCCCGTAGGGCGGGCGCCTCACGTCGCGTCGGCGCCGCCTTAGTAGTGGGCGGGGGCGGCGGTGCCGCGATTTCCCCTGCAGTTCCCTCCGCTGCGCGGCCCGTGCTGGCATGGGGCCGCTGGTCTGGCTCTGCCTGCAGCTGGGCGCGGGCTCCGCAGCCTTTGTGGTGAACGTGGATGTCCGGCGAGCCGAGCGGCCCCTGCAGCACTTTTGGAGAAGCACTGGCTTTTGGTAAGCGTGCACAGCCCTCGCAGTGAAGGGGCCCTGGCTGGCGCCTGGCTATAGGCCCTGTGCCGTTGCGCCTATAGCAACTTAACTCTAGCTTTTCTGAGTCAAAGGAACTCCAAGATGTAACCTCCTTGACTTTCTGGAGGAGCAAAGGCTTCGCTGGGCCCGTTGCTCTGGGATCACAGGACCCAGCCCCTGGCTGCCCTTTGCTATTCAGCCTGCTGTGGTGTGTTGCATAGCTGGAGCTGAAAGTGGGATGTGACCAGTAAAGTAAGCTAAACAAAACATGGCACAAGACAGGTGCTAGCTGATATCCCTTCTCTGCCTTGTTCCTTTCCTTCTAAGGCCCTTGAACATGTGAAGTATTTTCTCATCCCACAAAATAGCACATAAATTGATATTCACATCTTATTCCTCTTCATTTTCAGTGTTTCCGTTATCACAGTTCCTAAATAGGTCCAAGCAGAATCTTCCTGTCAATGAGTTCTAGGAGTTTCTTCTTGCAAGACCTTTTTTTTTTTTTTTTTAATTTTTACTTTTGACATTGCACCATCTTCCTAATTTGGCTGTTGAGTCCAGTTGATCTAGGTCAGGGGAACTGAAGTAATGGATGACCCCCAGCTCCAGCACACCTTGCCTGATAGAGCTTTGCTTCCTGGAGAGAGCTCTGTCTTACCCAGCTGAGCTGAGTGGGACTCGATAGGCTTCCAGTTCTGTGAGCTGTGTGAAGGTTTTTAGCAGGCTGGAGAGCAAGAAACATATATTCCTCAGCCCTATTGTTGCCTTAAACTAAACTGGTTATGACCTCCTTCACTTAGGCATGCAGTAGACTAAACATCAGTAGTAGCATAAGCAGTCATAACAGGGACGGAATTAACAGCGTGTGCTCTGGACAAAAAAGTATTTGCACTCTTTTTTGTGTAATGCATAGAGGAAATCTGAAACACGATTTGAATTTTTTTTCTGTTGTTTTTTCCCTGTTGGTGGAAAAATAGAACAGGACTGAAAATCAGTGGTATTGTATGAATCTAAGTACATCCTGATAAAGAGAAAGGTTTGGAATTTCCTTTTTTTTCTATTTTGTTTTTGTTTTTAATTTTTACTTGCAAAATTAGGAAACAGTAGTGAGAAACTGCCTTGAAAAAAGTAAGTTAGTATGTTTTCCTCATTTAGACTAAAGCCAAAGAAACACTCACACTTTTAATTATGTGAAAGCAGTTTTGAAAGGCTGCAGACATAAGAGGCATGTCAAAGAGAAGACAGAGGAGCAGAAGCAGAGGCAATCCTTGGTCAGCAGATACTCAGTTACAGTGTAACACTTGGCCAACACTGGTGGTTCTCAAAACCTAGAGTCCCAGCTCTCTTGAAAGGTGGTAGTGCAAGAGAGCTGGAGTCTAGTTGTTAAACCTTCCTTCTGCAGGAAAGCAGAGACAGCAGTAGCGCTAGTAGCAAAACCTGCTTTTCTCCCAGCTTTCTGCTGCGTCTTGTCACTGTCATGGAGTTTCTCTTTAGTAGAATTTGAAGAATTTACTCCTCATGCACAAATATATGAATGTTTTATGCCCTGACTTCCATACAGTTTGCCACTGCTTGAACTGAAGCATTTCACTGGCCCACATCTGAGTCTCAAGTGTAGTAGCAAAGCACTCCTCCAAAAGCCATCAGTTAGTACTACCCCTAGGCACTGGACCAGTCAAAAAGGCCCAAGTGGCTGATACATTTTAGTAAGACTGGAATCAGTAGCTAGTCAGTCTCACTTGCGTGACTTAAAGTAGTCTCAGGGAGATTATTTTTAAGTGCATTGTATACTAATGAAATTACAGAGGGGCTTGGATGTGCTGCAGAGAAAGTACCAGCATACAGGGGTTACTGTCAGCTAGCTGATTTGTATGAAGCGCTACAAGGATGTGGTCAGTGTCAAGACGTACTTCCAGATGAGGATGCAGGAGATGGGTTGAATTACAGTGTCTTAGCTGGGAGAAAAGGTGCATCAGGTCCTCATTTGTGGAGATAGGTGAGCAGTTTTCCCCTTTTGGGCACAGATGGCTATACAATAGCAGGTTCATTCGGTGGGGTCCTTGTTGGAGGTGGAATGAACACATGGAGGACAGAGGAGGAGAAGATGACAGCATGACTCTTCTCTAGGACGCTTAAAATGGCAGCACAGAGCTCCAAAAGATCTGCTGCCATTAGCAGCATCAGTATCTAATACCACTGGCAGTAGCTGAGCAATCAGGTTTGGGAGTCTCTCTTGCAGAGCACACCTTTGGCTCCAACAGAAAGCAAAGAGTAAAGGTTATTGCTGAAAAGCAAAACCTTACACTCATATGACCTATCTGTTAGCATGGAAGCAGTAGCAAATTTGGACCTTTATCTGATCCAGCCATCAGAGTGGACAGATCGCAGTAGGCAAAGCATAAGCTCTACCAGTTCTTCACTTAATATACTTCAGTTAATAAACTGTCAACTTGTAGTTAGAGCACAGAAGTCATCTCTTCTTGGAGTGGGAAGTATGTATAGAAGCGTTTTTCTGAATATTGGGGACAATGTTATTTTATCTTTTTTTTAATACAAAAGGTTGAATGCTCAGAATTTGCACATCACCAAGAGGATTAGCAGGAGTCTCTAAAGATGCCCACGCCCAGTGAACTGGGCATAGTTTTAGGTTTCTAACTTCTGCGGGAAGCGGAGGAGATATCCCTTCATGTGGCACCTATTTCGTTCTGGGGATAGAAGCAGCAGGAATTTGCTCTAGGATTACATTAATTTTGATAGAATAAATAGACACCAAAGTCATGTTAACATGACTATTGCTGCACAGCCTTGGGCAGGTAAACAGAATGTGATCCTGCCTCCAAAAGGTGTAGCTTCCACAGCAATGAAAGGGTTGATGTCATTACATGCACTTCAGTGGGAAGATCAAGCCTCTTATTGGTCTTACTACCGACCCAGGAAAAACTAACTTCCGCTCCAAAGCCAGAAGACACTGATGTCTCTATGTCATTAGTAACTCAGAGATAAGATGACTATAGTTGTCTAGTGTCCTCGAGCCACCTCTGCTTGAGCTTGCTGCCTAAGAAGCAGTGGCCACTTACTATACTTCCCTTTGAGCATGGTAAAGAGATGCACCCAAGTCATGTGCGTGATCAGTTAGCTCCAAATCACCCGCAGCTCCATTTTGCTTTCTTCGTATGTTAGACAGTGTTCCTCATGCCAGGGAGGATTTGACCATACCCTTAGTACAGACTTAGCATAGAGAGCTCTAGATACCAAATGGAGCTGTTAGCTGCTGTTGCAATATGTTTTCTTTCATGTCCCTTTTTCCCAAAGCCCTCCTTTACCTCATAGCCGAGCTGACCTGTTTGACCTGAGCAAAGACCAAGAGATGAATCTTGCCTACATTTCTTCTGTTCCGCATGATGGCATTGAACAAGTTCGAATTCACTGGTTACTGGAACTAGTTGCTCTCAGGTAAGCAAACACTTCGAGTGAAAATCTCCTAGAAAAATAGTTGTGACCCATGGAAGAATTCAGCAAGTTATCACTTTGGTGTTTCTCTCGGCGTAATTGCAAGCTGAGCGTAAGTGCGCTTCCTTGGAAGCCAGGTAAGTACCTATAGGATTGCGGCAGGGAATTGGTTTGGGGCATATATGAGATTAAGACAGAGAGGGCTAATAGAGGGCTAAGAGTAAGGCAGGTCTAACTTGCACACATTGTTGTAACCACAGATGAAGGGGCAATTTAAGGTTTCTTTTCCTCTGAAGATTCCTGTGGGTAGGCTGGTCAAGTTTTACCAAGACCATCTCAGATCATTCTCTTTGATCATTCCACCTCTCCCCTGCTTTCATGCTGAGCACTCACCCACTTGAGTCCCAGTTGTACCATTAGCTCCAGAGAGGCCTCAGGCTAGCAGAACTGGGTCTCATTCAGCAGTACCTGGTTTAGGTGCTAATTCGGGTTTTTCATCTGGGTACCTCCTTTCTAAAATACTACTTGGCACAACATCGAAAAGTGAATTCTAGAGGAGCCTCCACTGCTTGCTTAAGCAAGGAGGAGTTCTGTTTTGCAGCCACAGCATCTATGACAGCTGTTATAGAGAGAGAGCTCTCATCGGGTTTCCAAGCAGCAGTCATTCAGGCTGTTTTCAGCACTCACACCAGGATTATCACTGCCATTCCTTCAAGTCCAGCAGAGTAATCCAGTAACACTAGCAGCTACTCAGTACTGAAAAGTACTGCTGAGATAATTCCAGGAGAAGCCAGACTTTGAGAGATCGGTTGCTGGTCTGGGTTTCCCACAACCTGACTGCCTGCACGTGTACCTGGAGCTCCCTCGAGCCATAAGTCTGGTTCAGCATTCACGCCGATGTGTCATGCCCCCTTTCGATGGATGGTGGATGAATCTCTGGGGAAAGCTAAGAATGGGGGAGAACAGAGTACTACACATGACTTCAGTGCATTTTTAACCAAAGGTCTTCAGATGGCAATGTTGCCCCGAGTAAGACTTCTTACCAATCCTATTAAGACGTGTGTGCTCTGCTAATCATTGGCCATTCTAAGAGCAGTGCTGAGGAATCAAAAATATGTCTTTTCTATCTTTTAATTTAGGAAATACTGTACAGCAAAAAAAAAAAAAAAAAAACCTCAAACAAAAACCAAACAAACCAGCCCCCTCCACCCAGCCCCCAAAACAAAGATTAAAACTGGCTGTACTTACTGAAATGCCCGAATGAAAGCTGCTACTATTCTATTATTACTTCTAGCTTCCTTCCACTTAACTGTGGAGTTTCTTTTTTATCCAGAACCCACCTGTGCCCTCCCTCAAATGGCAGGTAATGACAACTAAAACAGGGTGGCTTTAGGTAACACTAAAGCCCATTACCCTTACCAGCCCATTAGTCTTCCAGAAGGATTCATGTGCTTCATAGCATCTGTAGGTTTAGGGAAACACATAGGTTTCCCTAGAACTAGAGGGCAAGGTTGGACCTCCTTGCTTTTCAAGCCCTTTCTAACTCAGCTTGAACGCACTCATGCCAAGGTGGCCAATGCGGGGCAGGGGGAATGTGAGGGAAACACAAAAGATGTCCAGAACAGGAGTGATTAGTCTATGAGAAAAAACAAACAAACAAAAAAACTATTAAATGTTATAATATCTCTTAAGTTCAGCATGGCTCAGACTGTAGCTGAGGTTATGTTTTCCTCTTCTTCCATATTTACAGTTCCATGTCACTGCTGCCTCTGCTGTCCTAGGCACAGTAAGGTGGGAATTTACTAGTTGTGAGTTTGGGGCACCAATGAGTTCAAGGAGGGCTCAGACTACAGAAAAGGGATATGACCAAAGTGGTGGTGGATCTCAGGGAACAGGAGACATTTTCTTCCTGACCACCGGGTGTGCTTGTGTGTGTGGGTTAAGCAGAGGCTGCACACAGATGAGTATGACACCTGTATCTTAGGGCTACCTCTGTATATTGCTCCGTCTATGAGTATAGCAAGGACCACAGCTTTTCCTTCCCATCTTTCCCTGTGGAGGTTTCCCAGTAAACACCCTTTGTGTGCTGTGTCTCCCTCTCTTACTGGCCTATGGGTTTTATACTCCCTGCAGTGACGTAGCTTCAGTAGGAAAGGTGATGTTTGACCCTCAAGGGTTTTTCTTGAAAGATGGCTTGGGTCCTTCAGGTCTTTGTAACCAGTAAATGCTCTTTTAAAAAAAATGGCCACATCTACATATCCAAGGCCAGAATCCCTCCTGCAGCCTGTCACAGCTGTGCCATCTGTTGAATTGGGCTTTTCAGATCACTGAGGCAGAATAATACCTCTGTTAATGGATGCTGCTCAGTTTTTTTAGGGAGCCAGGCACTGAGCTCTTCAGAGCGGGACCTTCCTGACACAGCCAAAATTCTGGGAGTCTGCGAACTTCGTCAAGTAAGGAAGCCCCAGAAAAGCGATATGGCTTCCCAGTTTAGGTACTAGCCCACCAGCTTCAAAATTTAGCCAGGCTTTGACAGGCTTTTTGCTGCTGATTAGAACCAAGTTAAAACTGCTCCTTTTTTATTAATGTCAATTTGTGAAAGTCTAGGAGACAGTTAAGCTGTGGAAGGACAGCCAGTGAGCTGAGCAACAGCAATGGTTTAGAAAGGAAGAGAGCTTGGAACCTGCAGAAGAACACTGGGCCTGGGAGAGGAAAGAGTTGGAAGAACGTAAGTCAGAACAGGAGGAGATTTGTGCTGATGCAGTACTCCCTGCATGTGCAGTTCTTTTTCTGAGCTAGCAATTTCCAGAAGGACCTGAAGAGGTTCTATATGTGAGAATCCTATAACAGCAGAGCTGTATTATGTTGTGGGGTTGTTGAGTAGAGATGACTTCTTGGAAGATAACAGCAGAGACTTTCTTGAAGAAAGGCACTTACAGGAAACACGGCTCTGGGAGGTGCCACCACTGTGGAAGGCTAACAGAAACAAGCATTATTTTTTCCCCAAGATGTGTGATTTTTAGGAAGTGTCATAAATGTTCCTCTCAGAAAGCAGATGTTCCCAGGTAGAAGACTGCCACTTTTCCCTTTCTCCTAACTCTCACTACTGAGTGCATCCTTGTATTTTTACCTTTTTCTAGCGCAGCAAGCCTACCTCCTCTCTTCTCTGCTCTATGTATTGCTGTTATTTTATGCAACCATGAAAGGATACCACAGGGCAGGCCATTTTCAAAGAAGTGCTAATTTTATTTTTCAACCAAAAGCTCACATTTGTGTCCAGCTCATATGTCACAAGAACACGCACAACTATGGGGCAATCCAAGTTTTTTTTTTCTGAACTGGACAGTTCCCAAGCTGTTATTTACCGCTGCCAACAAGTATAGCTGTTTTGAGGCTCTGGACCACACATTCTGGCCGTCTCCTGCACTAGCCAAGATGAGAGCTTAAGGTAAAGTCACCAACTCTTTGCCCAGCTCCATGGGACCCACACTCCCCCCAGGTTAGGAGCCCTCCCTTATTCTTACGTAGCAATACTGAAGATTCCTAAATATATGATCTGTGCGAGGCACTACTGTGTACAAGTCCATGGACCATCTACATGATGGAGATAACACTTCCTAACAGGTAATTTAAGAATTTTATTCTAACATTAGTATTAACTCAGTTAGAATTACAATCCATCCCCAGTTTCTCTCCAACTCATGGTACATAATTCCTGCTGGTACAACAGGGGAGAAGAAAATCAGTAGTTTTCAACATTTTCAGTCTGCATACCGAATCTTGGTAGAATGCAGTATAGCAAGCATAAACCTGCCAGTAAAGGCTTGCTTAGTTACCTTTTCCATACTCCTTAGAAATCATTTACAGCCTCCAGCATCCGTACTTTATAGCACTGAAAGCCATTTCCCTGCTATATTTGACTTCGTCCAACACAACAACTTGCTTGTGAGCCAGCTCTGTCAATGAAACTGAAATAGAAAATGGTTCATATGATCTCATCTGGTATTTCACCAGAAGTTGATGAAAAAAAGCCGTCTGACTCTTAATTTCTCAGCACACTGGATCAGAGAAGGAGAAAGCTGTAACGGCAGCTTTTTCTTTCTCCTCCTTTTTTCTCCACCTTTTTTCTCCACCTTTTTTCTCCACCTTTTTTCTCCACCTTTTTTCTCCACCTTTTTTCTCCACCTTTTTTCTCCACCTTTTTTCTCCACCTTTTTTCTCCACCTTTTTTCTCCACCTTTTTTCTCCACCTTTTTTCTCCACCTTTTTTCTCCACCTTTTTTCTCCACCTTTTTTCTCCACCTTTTTTCTCCACCTTTTTTCTCCACCTTTTTTCTCCACCTTTTTTCTCCACCTTTTTTCTCCACCTTTTTTCTCCACCTTTTTTCTCCACCTTTTTTCTCCACCTTTTTTCTCCACCTTTTTTCTCCACCTTTTTTCTCCACCTTTTTTCTCCACCTTTTTTCTCCACCTTTTTTCTCCACCTTTTTTCTCCACCTTTTTTCTCCACCTTTTTTCTCCACCTTTTTTCTCCACCTTTTTTCTCCACCTTTTTTCTCCACCTTTTTTCTCCACCTTTTTTCTCCACCTTTTTTCTCCACCTTTTTTCTCCACCTTTTTTCTCCACCTTTTTTCTCCACCTTTTTTCTCCACCTTTTTTCTCCACCTTTTTTCTCCACCTTTTTTCTCCACCTTTTTTCTCCACCTTTTTTCTCCACCTTTTTTCTCCACCTTTTTTCTCCACCTTTTTTCTCCACCTTTTTTCTCCACCTTTTTTCTCCACCTTTTTTCTCCACCTTTTTTCTCCACCTTTTTTCTCCACCTTTTTTCTCCACCTTTTTTCTCCACCTTTTTTCTCCACCTTTTTTCTCCACCTTTTTTCTCCACCTTTTTTCTCCACCTTTTTGCCTGCTTTTTGCCTGCTTTTTGCCTGCTTTTTGCCTGCTTTTTGCCTGCTTTTTGCCTGCTTTTTGCCTGCTTTTTTCCTCCTTTTTGCCTGCTTTTTGCCTGCTTTTTTCCTCCTTTTTGCCTGCTTTTTTCCTCCTTTTTGCCTGCTTTTTTCCTCCTTTTTGCCTGCTTTTTTCCTCCTTTTTGCCTGCTTTTTTCCTCCTTTTTCCTCCTTTTTCCTCCTTTTTCCTCCTTTTGCCTCCTTTTGCCTCCTTTTGCCTCCTTTTGCCTCCTTTTGCCTCCTTTTGCCTCCTTTTGCCTCCTTTTTGCCTCCTTTTTGCCTCCTTTTGCCTCCTTTTGCCTCCTTTTGCCTCCTTTTTTTCTCCTTTTTTTCTCCTTTTTTTCTCCTTTTTTTCTCCTTTTTTTCTCCTTTTTTTCTCCTTTTTTTCCTCCTTTTTTTCTCCTTTTTTTCTCCTTTTTCTCCTTTTTCTCCTTTTTCTCCTTTTTCTCCTTTTTTCTCCTTTTTTCTCCTTTTTTTTCTCCTTTTTTTCTCCTTTTTTTTCTCCTTTTTTTTCTCCTTTTTTTTCTCCTTTTTTTTCTCCTTTTTTTTCTCCTTTTTTTTCTCCTTTTTTCTCTCCTTTTTTTTCTCCTTTTTTTCTCCTTTTTTTCTCCTTTTTTTTCTCCTTTTTTTTCTCCTTTTTTTTCTCCTTTTTTTTCTCCTTTTTTTTCTCCTTTTTTCTCTTTTTTTCTTCAGAGACTGTTGGCCAGTGTTGGAACTCTAACTTCCCTTATTAGATTCATCTCATAATTATAGGTATTTTTTTGCACTTTTCCTTTATGATCTAGACTGGTAGCTTGGCCCATAAAGATAAAGGAAGTCTAGATTGCCAGAAGATGTGTTCTTTTTCTACTTAAACTATTTCAGTTAATTTTATGCAATAGCTTACTTTGCCACAGCAGCCTAACAGTGACTGTACTGATAACTTGTCTGGCAATTACTCCTGTAAACCACTTCTTCATGCTAGGTGAGATTCCCTGATCAAAGAAAGGCTGCAAACAAAGACAAGTGACAAAAACGCAACACTGTGTCCTTGGCCTCTGCAGATTTGCTTGTATGACAGAAATAAGCTAATCCTAGCAAGGCAGCACTTTAAAGAGTAATGTAATTATATTATTTTATGGCAGGAAAATGCTGCCACCGGTCAATCCTGTAATCTCTTGACAGGTATTTTTGTCAGGTTTTACTGTTCTGGCAGTACTAACAGTGTGGAACTGACATGCTTGTGAGTAATGAGTGCATGAGAACCTCAGGATTGAATCACTCGCCTAAAACCATGCTACTCTCTATCCCGATCAAGACCTTTTATTTATTTAGTTAGTTATTTATTTATTTGTCTTATGGAAATACACTGTTCTTCCTTTAATGAAATATTTGTCCTTGAGAGCCAGACAAGCTCTGGAGTACCTGGAGAACCTCAGTCAGAGTGTTCTTTCACTGAGTGACCTGAAAAGTTGAAATAAGCACGTCTCGTGGTGCCTTGGCCCAATGTTTTATTCAAATTTGGTATTACTATAAAAAGTAATCCAGCCCTGGGAAACAGGTTAGTGGACATCATATTGAAGAATAACTTGATGGGGGGGAGAGGGGGGAGAAAGCTTGTAGTACAAGGAATAGGGGGATTTTTCCAGCATATAGGGATACGTAGCTTGCAAAGCATTGCCCCATTCATTGGCCCAGATATGCTACTATAAAACTTCGTTAGCATTACACCAGAGAAGACCAGCTCGGCAGTCCTGATCTGGCAGTCCTCTTCCAGTCAGGTCAGAGGTTTACCTTCCCACCCTGCCTTCTCGTCCTGTTTTCTTTTGCTAGCCCAGCACTCATGCAGGCAGTTATAAGACAAAACATGCTATGCTTCATCACAGTTCTAGCATTTATGGCTGATCATCCTTGTGTGTCTCTGAGTCAGATTTGCATCCACCCAACAAAGGCAACTCATTTTGACAGGATGATACAGCAATCAGAGTAGCAGTGAGACTGCCAGTCAAAGCCTTTGAGTTTTTTATTAGTTTATGCTGTCTCACTAGCCGTGACAAAATTGTACGTTAGAGTCATGTTTCTTCCTGCGATACTAAAGATATGAAAACCTTCAGCAACTAGTTACCATAACAACAAAGGTGACTCCACGAGTATTTTTTGAACATGATGCTTTTGAGAAGAACATGTGATAGATCATAACTTCTTCTCCAATAGCAGATTGTGTCATTAAGCCCCTGCAATCAAGGTGAAGAGGAAAGACGTTACAGCCCACACTGTTTTATGCACAGCTGTGTGCAAACAGTGGGAGTCGTTTTCAGGAGTATACCTGGGACAATGGAAGGGCAAGGGCCTTGCAAGCCAGAACGTAAACCATTATGAGGTCAAGATGCTAAACACATTGCATTTTCTTGGAAATGGCTCATGCCTCTTAATACAAACCAGCTAATAAACCCCTGGGGGAGGCAGCTGGTATTGAGCGACTTTCCAGCTCAGCAGTCTCATGACGTATATATTTGGTCACACATGACTGTGGCCCAAGGAGGAAGTCGATCCCAAACTGCCCTATAGCATATCACATGCATGTTAAGGTGGAAGTGCAGATGATAATCCAACCTTTTCCAGGCTGGTCCTGGTCTGCCCCCCGCAGTGGCTATTCTATGTGGTACCTGGCAAACTACAGAGCTCTTCAGAGGAGAATAGCTTTTAGGCCCCTTACTGTACACAGCCAATGGTAGGTCTGATAATCTTGATTACTGCAAACTGGCCCTTCCTATCTGTCACTTGTGTAGCATAATAGCAGGAAAAACACAGGACTAAACACCAGAGCAGTCAGCTGGAAGGTTTTGGTCTCTTGCAAACTGCACGGCATTATGTATGCTGTAGAACAGCAGTTCCTGCATGCTTCCAAAATCCTTCCCAAAGTAACCTCCTCTTTTCAAAGAGTCTATTACTGAGGGATTGCAGCAAGCCAGGAGAACAGAAATGTTGAGCTCCTTATAGTCTTTCAGTATCTCCTTCAGAGTATTAACTCCAGTGGTATCCAAAAATGAGATGGAGGAACAATCTACAACAATGGCTTGGAAATCAATTTGCTTCGGGACTAGTTGCGCAGTGGTTTCTCCCATGCCCAGTCCATTGGCGGTTGTGTGATCTCCCTTTTGCAGTTGCTGCTTTTCCTTCTTCTCGTATTTCTTCCTTCTAGCAGCTTCTAGGTTAGGGTCTAAGGCAGTCAATCTGTACAGAGACTTCAGGAAATAGTTACTATTTGCGTAGTAAAGTGGTGCTTCAAAACGGAATATTTTGACCTTTGGAACAGAAGAGAGATTTTTATATTCCAAGTCATCCTCATAAAAGCTGGTGTTCTGGATCTGACCAAGCAGGGCTGTCCGTGGCCGCTGTGTCCGACCAATGATACACAACATGGAGAAAACAATGCCAACCAAAAGACCTATTTCTGTGCTAATCAAGGCAGAGGCAGACATAGTAATGACCCAAACCAGTGTGTCCACTTTGTTTACATGGTATCGCACCGGCACATCTCGGAACTTCCTCAGGGCTCCTCGGAGGCTGACAATGATGATACAAGCCAGGACACACTTCTGCAAGGAGTAGAAGAGAGGTGCCAAGAAGAGCAGCACCAGCAAAACCACCGTTGCACTAATCACTCCAGAGACTTGAGTCTGACAGCCTGTAGATGTTTTGACAAGCGTTTTTGCCAGAGCTGCACTGGTTGCGAAGGAGTGGAAGAAAGAAGGAATGATGTTACAGAATCCCACAGCAAACATTTCCTGATTGGCTCGGATGGTGTAAGCATATTTCTTTGCACACATTTCAGAAAGGGATACAGTGAAGGCAAAGCTGACTATGGCAAGCGGCAAAGCATCTACAGCGACTCGAAGCATTAAGTCAAAGCGTGGTACCTTGGGGGGAATAAATCCTGTTGGAATAGCTCCAGAAACACTGGATGCATACACTTCATTCAGGTTCCCATAATGTGACACCAGTGTTGCCACAACAATAACTACCAGCTCTGTAGGAAGGGGGAATTTCAGCTTATGCTTATAGCGATCTCCCAGTTCTTTAGCAAGGACCAGCACCACAATACAAATGGCACTTGTGATGACATCACAAAGGTTAGCATGAGAAATGTTCTGGAAAATATTGATCCAAGTAATTACAAGCATCCCATGCCCTTGGCTACGTGGGATTTTTATTCCAATCAGATACTTCACTTGAGCTGTTAAAATGGTTAAGGAAGCACCAGTTGCAAAGCCATCTAGCATAGACTCAGACAGGTACATAGATACAAAACCCAGACGAAAGATTCCCATCAGAACCTGGGGAGGGAAAGAAAAAAAAAAAAGATGAGCTTTACATTCATGCTGCACACAATTAAGTAGAGATGGGAGAGAACTAGATGCAGGCAGGTAATGCTTGCCTGTTTGAATCTTAAAACAACAAGTATGTTATGTTTCTGGTCTGCTTTTAAAACATGTGAATTCCTTTTGCTGTTGTGGGATACTACAAACAAGAGATCAGTGATGAGTTTAAAGCAGAGCCAAATCACGCTCTGTAACTCCAGCCTTGGTGCAAGTAACTCCACTGAAGTGGCTTGTCTGAGTTTTATTTCTTGAACGAAGGGGCAGTAGATCCAAAAGCGCTTCTGTTGTATCAAAACAAGTTTCACTTTTTCCTGGCTTCAAGTAATTTAAAGTTACAACTGCAGCTATTACTTTGTAAATTGAACTTTAATGACAACAGCTAAGATCTCTACTCTAGTGGCATTGCTATATTCAATTGCTTTTAATTTTAGCTTTGTGAATGGAAGGAAGAGCGGATCACAGGCAGCCTTTATGGCATGCCTAAGCTCAGAAGTGGCATAAAACTTGACAAACTTTCCCCACATCCCATGATACTGTCCTAACTAATTGATCCTTCGTCCTTTGATGGGTTTGGGAAGTTTAGCTTCATGGCATTTTGTTGCTCGCACCCATGACCTGAAATCTCTTCTTAGTAAAAATAAGATAGGTAGTGCCATCTTAATTCATAAATGTGCAATTAAAAGACAAATATGTTCATAGTGCTTCTGTGTTTGCTTGACATCCTTGCGACAGGCAGAAAGTTGATGTGTTTCAAAGAGTTCTGCACAACCGCTATCTGAAAAGTAGATTAGTCAGCCAACTTCCTCTCTTATCCTTTCTGCTTCTGAGTTACCTCTGGCTAGCACTTTGGTGGAATGCAATACCCAGTAGCGAAACACTGAGCAGCATATTCTGAAGCAGTGTAGAAAAAGGTGAATGGGCCTGCATCTTTTTCAGAGTGTCAGGGGAAGCAGAATTATTTCTTCAGTCTTAGAGTGCATAGGTACCTGGGAATTTCTGTCATGATGAGCTCTGAATCAGATTCATTATCCCGTGAAGGTAGCAAGGCAAAGAAGTAATGGAGAATCAAAACAGTATTATTAGTCCTGCAGAAGACTGTTGTTTTGCCTGTGCTTGCTAATAAAACTATCTGGCTCGTGCTTTTTCTGAGTTGCCTACAGCGTTAGGATTCCTGAAGAAAACAGTAGAGTCATTTAAATGAAATGGTGCTGCATTGTTATTCCTCTGTGAAGGAGGAAGCTCAAGGCAGGCAAAGAAGCTTTATGAATTTCATACCTTTCCTCTGGATGTCAGCAGCCACTTACCTGATATACACCAGCTACAAACGTCAAGGCTGTAGCAATGCCAATAGCGTAGCATTCTTTCCCACACTCCACCCGTGTTCCTCCAATGGTGAGATTAAAGGTGGTCGTGTTGGGTTGACTGTCGTTCCAGAGGGAGCTATCACCCAAGGCTGATGGGGCATCATCATTCAAGTCAAACCCAGCCAGGAGAAGCTCTCGATCCACAACTTGTCCTACCATTAAGCTTATTAAGCTGAAAATGCCAACTGAGACATGACGGGATGTGCCCATTAAGAAATAAATGATGTTGGCAAAGAATGATGTATACAGGCTATAAATGGGCTTTAGACCTGCCAGCAATGAGTATGCGATTGCTTGGGGCACCAAAATGATCCCAATTACTAGCCCAGACATGATGTCCCCCCAGATATACTCTTTGCACTGGTACTTGGGAAGCCATCGTAAAACAGGAAAGAAGTCCATGACAAGGTTCTTCAGGTTCCTTGGGGTGCAGGAACAGCTCTTCCTTAGCTTGGCTAACATGATCTGTTTCATGTTAATCTGGACATGAGTCTTTCTTTCCATAAGAAAACAGGAAGAGGTGCTGCTTTCCAGCCTGGTAGCATCCAGTGGTCTTTCCATTGTGGCAGTGTTTACTTGATGTGTCTGTTCCTGCAGTGTGAAGGAAATGCTGTTAGGTTGCAATTTGTCAAGTTTTTCTTAGCACAGATATTTAATGCTAAAGCTTTGTCACCTAATTGTGTTTTTACTGAAACATCATCCTAATGGGAACGACATCACAGGCCCTTGGTGACCAACCATGTCATGGTTGGTCATGCTGAGTGCATGCTAAGTCCTTTCCTGCAGATGTTTAAGAATATATTCAGTTGAATACAATTTGTTTTTCAAAGGAAAAATGGAGCTAAACTAGCCATAGCTATGTACAAGTAATTCCGTCTGCTCTTCTGAATGCTGCAAAATAGAGGTCTCTGTCATGTGAGGCAGTACTTGACAATGTGCAATAAACATACAGTAAAGGGTAGGCTGTGGTCTTTCTATTAGTGCATTTGTGATCTTTGATGTGGAAGTCACATGTGGTGTAGTGCTCTTGTCACTGCAGATGTCCTCAATGCACAGGAGATGGCTTCTGCTAGAGGTTCTTGGAGACCAGTGATGTAGTATCTTGCAAAAGTTTGAGCACAAACCACTGATGGACCTTTAGAAATTGTCTTATATTGTTAATTGCCACATAACCTGAACCTATTTTACTGTAGATTGTTTGATGTGCAACTTCTATTAATTACGAAGCATTTCTTCACAAACGCCAGTCGGGCAACCTATGGACCATGTTACCATCTCTGAAGAGTATTACCTGTTAGTATTTTCAGGAGACACCGTAGTTTCCCTAGCTTTGCCCTCCAAGCAGTAAAATGTAACAAGTAATTTTATGGGCAGCAGAACTAACAAAGCCTTGTTTCCTATATGTCTTCTCCATGTCAAGTTTCTTATACCTACAGGATGGGAAAATTTGTCTTCTCCTAATGGAGGTATTTTGGTATCTCTTGCCTCTGTCGGCATACCTGTTTTTACCAAACTCAGATGTCTGCATTTCTGTCCAGTTGTGAATTAAGTTGAGATTAGCTCAGTGTATTCATAAATAATTCGGGTGTGGGTGGGTACATGACAGAGAGGCAGAACAGTATCACATAAGGGTGCGCTACCTTAAAAGGACAATTGAAAAATAAAACTAGGAGCAAGAAGGTGGAAAATGTCAAAGATTATGCCAGCTGGCAAAACTTGTCTTCAGGTTTGCAATTGAAAGAAAGTGGAAGAGACTGCCAAGAATGAATGCCTGTGTATAAGTACTGGGAAATAAGGACTGCTTCTTATTGACCTAGAAGAGAGAGCGTGTGATGGTACTAACAGTATGCACTATACCTAGGAGGGAAAAATTTCGCAAGCCCAGCCTTTCCCCATTTCACAAACAGCAAGGGGTTCTGCAACACTAGAGACTGCATGCTAATGCTAGTGCTAAAGGCCTTGGCCTGTACATGAGAAAGCTACGAATACCAAAACATTTTTAATATTTAAAACTCTTTGATAAACAAACGAAGAATTAACGGCAGTTAGTTAAATAAACAGCTTTTCTAATCTTCCTGAGCCAGATTTTCAGAGTTAGCTGAGTACCTCAAGGCGTGGATTGGTGCTGACTTTGCAAAAAACCTCACTCAGCTCGGTGCCTGAATCTTGCAGGCGTCAGACGTTTTGTCTGATCCTGACAAAGAGACTTCCTGCCCAAAAGCTCCTCTTTTTTTTTTTTTTTCCCAACTAATTTAATCAATCTTATAAAAAGTATTTTCTTTCCCCACAAATCTTGCTTCTCTTATGCCTTTTGACTTCTGAGTACAACATCATTACTAAAAAGGTGTCAGTTCACCTGTCCAGGTACAGAGCAGAATTGCTCTGCACGTTTTTCTTACGATTAAGTGGAAACCAACTAGGTTCTGCTAGAGGTGAAAGCAAAAGGACTTTCATTTGTGATAATATAAATCTCTGCATTGTGAAGATTGAAATTAACATATTTCCAGACTTGGTCCTTATTCGGAATCTTTGCTGGCACATCTGTGAAGCAAGTACGAAAATAGTAGCCAACATAGCAATAACCAGTAGAGCTACTACCAACAAAAATATAACTTCGGTGCTTGATGACTTCTTTTGTGGTACAAGATGCAGCTGCATTAGCACAACAGAATAGTTGATGTGAATAGCTATCACAAAAAAGTTTTCTGATGCCGGGTGCGACACTGCAATATAATAACAAAGCTTATGCTGGCTCCCAACTTGAAGCAAGAGACAGAAGCCAGAGCCTTCATTTCCCTCAAACTTGAAATTCACTCACTGACACAGCATTTTGTGATGTATTTTAATGATTTTAACAATTAATAGCAAGTTTACACTCTAGTCATCATTCCCTGCATAATTTCATACTTTTTTTTTCTTGATGATATTTTGATTTGTTAGTGTTTGGTAACACGTAATTAAAGTATAGAAGTCCAAGCTGAGGAAAATGCAGTGGGCTTTTGCATCTGCTTGGAAGCATAACTGGAGGAATACATTACCTGTAGCAGCCTGTAAGCTGTTGCTCTGTAACGCTCCTCGTAAAGACCGGCTCATTTTAAAAGTCTTTTCTGTCTGTCTTGCTTAGCAAGGGAAATTTTAGGGGGATTCTACAAGTACCTTTTGTCAGCAGAAGTGAACACAATAACAAGAAGACAAACAGGTATGGCTAGTACAAAAGTCTGCAGCAAATTCCCAGGTATTATTTTAAATGACAGCCTAAATTCTAAAGCTATGCAAAGTTTAGCTACAGCTTTAAGCAGAATGCTGAAGTATTACAGATATGTAGTTCATTATTTGGTACAAGGCAGAAAAGAGATCCTTTTGGAGATGTATGGGCTGTTTGTCCGTGCTGAAAATGACCTGAGTAGTAGTCAAAATATATTTTTAAAAATCAGATTTCTGTCCATCTTGATTACATTAAATAGTTTTTAACTGTTGTTATATTTGTATATTTCTTTATGTTTCTAAGTAAGGTTTAGGTCAGTCATAGAGGAAAATGAATCACAATTTTAATGTAATTATCTAGAAAGATTGATGGCTACTTTATATTGTCAAACTTAAATTTGGACTGAGAGGTTATAGTAGGCAAGGTTTGCTTAGACTACAAATAGGTTGGGTCTAACCCTTATTTGACTGCAAATATGAGAGAAAAGATAAGAGAAAAGAAATTACAAAACCAGGAGGAGTACTTAAGAGCATGTGATTAAAGTTTACGAAATACTGACTATTAGAAACTACAATAAAGACACTTGTTTTTAAGTTGCGAAAAATAATACTTCCCATCTTACCTACATTGCTTTGAACAATGAGAGTTTTGTACGCGAAGACAGCAAGTCCTATTCAATTGCCACCTGCTTCTTACAGCCAAGTGAATTCAGGCAGCCAAGAAATAAATACAGTGGCCTTATTTTAACATACTTACAAAGTAGTGGGCAGTTCAATATTCAATGGGTGGTTTTAATAGGTTACACAGAAAAGATTGCATTTGCATCTATATATTAGACTTGGATATTTAATTGCATAGTTGCTGTCTGCCTCCTTCTAAACTCACGCAATTTACTTATAAATGCTATATTTCCCAAAAAAAGAAAAAAGCATTACAATAGGTAATGAATGCACGTGTAAAGTCTATACAACTAACTGGCGGATGATAATAGGTTTTGATACTTACCATTAGTGGAATAAAATTTCTTTGGGAATCTGTTGAGAGATTTATGTACAGATGATAATTTAGTAATATGTCTGGGCTGTCTGCGCTACTGGATAATCAGAACTGTAGAGCTTTTTAAAAGGCAGCAAAAACGTTTACATTACAGAAAAGCTAGTTTGCCAAAGCACAACTCTATTAAGCAGTTTTGGTGCATGTTAGCAAAAGGTCAGAAAAAAGTTCCTGATAGAAATAAATACGTTTAAGCCAAAACACAGCCAAATGCTGACATGAGGAGATTATTTTCGATTTTGTTTTCTCCTGAAAATAAGGGTTTCTTCCTTCATATAATTTTCACAATGCTATGTAAAATGAACGTGCTAACTGTAAAACACTCACCTCTAAAATTAGATGCTACTGGTTTCCATTTGTGTCAGGCACTGTTAACATTCTGTTAACATTCAGAGCTTAATTGCTGTTTTTAGAACATAATGAAGTCACACCAAATAATGGAAGGGGTTGTTATTAGCAGCAAAATGTTTTTCGACCTAGGCGTTCTCTCACTGTGTTGCCTACAGCTTACTAATAACTTAGCTGCTTCACCAGAGGTGCAGAAAAGAAATGGGATGCCACTATGTCTGCGTGATGCCCCCTGAGCTTTTGCCCTACCCAGCAAAGAGCTCTTGCTACCTCCAAAGACAGGAGCGTGGAGGAAAATCTGTCTATTCATATGTACATGAGCAGACTTTGGCCTGCTGATTCTGACACTGAGATACAACACCATCCTTCCATGGTGGTAATACTCAAGCAATATTTAGAAACCCCAGATGCCAGTAAATAGGTTTCTCTACTGCTTCTCCAAATTGGCACATGTTCAGGTGTGCACACAGTAAGTGGTATATAGGAACAGAAACAACCCACATTCCTGCAGGCTCCTGCTGCAGTCCCCTGAACTTCACAGAGCACACTGTTTGCTTTTTATTCAAGTGAAAGCTTTCCATTACTTACTGAAAGAGCTGTTCCTTACATGGCTGTGCAACTGAAGCGGTATATGGTGTGGAAGATACCTATCCATTGTATTTGACTTTAGTATTGTATCATTTTAAACTGTTTAACACCGGTGAAAGTTATTGAAATACATGCATATACAGATACATATATATTGACCATATCATTACGATGACAAGTAGTCTCTGTTATTTGTAATTGTGTTTTGATGTTTGCAATCTGCAAGGTTAAGCTTTTTCAGAAAAATTGTCCCTCACCATACAGGCAAAAAGCTTTGTTTTGTTTTATCTTTTAAACACAACTTTTACTGCAGCCCCTGAATTCCCGGATCTGCAGCTTTAAAGAAAGGTCTAAATTGTTGTGAGATTTAGTGATACTGTTTCTGCCTGAGTCTTGAATCACTTGCTATTTCAGGCTAAATGCAGTAACTCAGTTTATCTTGTGCAACAGAGAAACAAAGCAAAGAAGAACCATTCAGGCCAGACAGGCCACCTACTTTCCCACTGGCCTCAGTCCCGCCTTTCTTCCTGTCTTTTCATCCTACCAGTAAATTAACAAAAAAGTCTCTGCATGGGAGGAAGCATTCATCACACCGTGTTCAGCAGCATTTCTTTTGGCAGATTTCTTCACAGGCAGTCCCTGCCAGGACACATATAACCATTCTGACTGGCTGCAAAGTTCTTTGTAAAACAGCAAACCCCTCCCAGATTGTGTTCTGGTGCATCTTCTTGTCCCCCCATTCTGATGATCTCCTTCACAAAAAAATCCTTGCAATTGTATCTCTGGAAAGCCTAAGAAGGAGAAAGGAGGGTGAGTCTGCTTCTCTGTCATAAGGAGATCACTGAAGTGCTGTTTGGGACTGAAATGAGTGTATCATGGCTCTTTACCAGCATCTTTCTTTCTTGCTGATACAGTGATTGCAAGTGTAAGGTAGGAAAGAAACCTTTTACACAGTCTGAGTTTTCTCTGCGTTGGAGGCTACGAGAAATCAGTCGTCGAGCAATGTGGATGGAGCAGGCACTGTATTTATGATTTAAAGTTTCATTGTATTTTTGTTGCATGGATCACAAAAAAATGTGAGAGTAACATCAGTTTAGCTAAGCATTTTATTTAAAACATTTTAATGTGTTTAGCTAACTGTTCATGCTAAGTCATGTTTCGTATCAGAAACATTTTCTACCTGTAAGAACCCCCCTCCCCATTGTCTCTAATGGCTATGACTACATTAGTGTTCTGGTTTTGAGCAGGAGCACAGTTTTGAAAAAAATTTGCTAGTTAGCCTCGTTTCCTCTGCAGAGGTTCAGTGTACAGAGGAGTGCTGTGCATGCAAACCAGACTTTTTTTTTTTTTTTGAGAAGAAAATACCCAGAAGCTTTGTTCCAGTGCACTCTGATCTTTAATGTGACTTAAAAGCCTGAGCCAGCAGTTGGTTCTCTGAGCAGGTTTAAACCGATATGGTGAGGAGATTTAGTCCAGTGGACCAGACCAAATTTAGTCTGAAATAAGATCCCCTAAAGTGCTTGTAATACAGATGTCTGGGCTCCAGGACCTACTCCTTTGATTTATTGATCTGCTCTTATTATGCAGAATTACTTGTAGATGTAGCCCATGAGATTTAGAAAGGATCAGACAACAAAACCAGTTAAATGAATGTTTCTCTCTGTTTTGCATCAGCTATAGTGTTTTCAGCTTCAGAGCGCTAGGATCTAAATGTACTTAGAAACAAACTTAAGCCAGGTGCCAGCAACTAAAACCATTTATCTAAACACTGACCTAGCAAACGTTCAGGCTACAGGCAGAGAATAGAGTATTAACAGTGCTTTTTAGGAAAGTCATGTGAAATTTGATAGGCTTGGTTTATTTTTGACTATATCTGGGCAAAATCTTGCGTCTTCAAAGCATTTTTCCTTTGAATTCCAAGATTATTTTAGTCTGAAGGTCAAGAATGTAAACAAATTACAGATTATAAGTCTATGTAAGGTGGTAAAATCAGAAGGTTGGTGTAAGTCCTCTACAGACTGACACTGTTCATGCTAAGGAGTTATTCTAAGAGTTGAACAATCCTTTAGAGTTCTGAGATTCTGATTAAAGTCTCCCATTGACAACTTTACTGCCAGCTATTAATGTAATTTAGGATTTTCGAAGCGTGTTGGGCTCTTTCTCAAACACATGCATTCACTAGGAGCTATGATTCAGTTCATATTTACTCAAAGAATTCTCAGTCCAGTGTCCCTCTGAGTAAGACTGCTGCTGCCCCGTGGCAATCCTAGAGATGGTAAGCAGCCCAGAATATAACTCACTTAGTCCACCAGCAGCTATCGTTACCGTTGGTGCATCAGACTATCCTTGGAAATGATCAAGCTCTGCAAGTAGTTACATTGGTTCTCTAGGGAATGTTTTTGTTCAGGGTTTCCAGAACCCACTGATCAAAATGTTGCCATGCACTTGAAGACAAGACTACCTTATTCTTCTGGACAGTCCTAGGACATGACGGCCAAAAGGATTTTTTTCTGTGAGATCCAAGAACATTTCTAAAGATCAGACTTTTGGCCTTTGGAGAGGTAGGTGGTTGTCCGAAATGAAAGTTTGCTTTCACAAAGGTCTTTCAAGACAGCTTTTCAAGAACTCAGTTATCAGTCACAAAGCTAAACAGTAAGGTCTGTTTTCTGTGCTTTTGCTAGATATTTCTTAACATGGCTGTTTAGCCGCCTTAAGTTGTAGAGAAAAACAAGATATGTCTCGTTCCTATGCCATTTCTTGTTGTTTTCCCTGATACCGTGTTTTTACTTTCGGCAGTAATGGTGAAGGATGATATGTTTGGAAACCCTCTTTCATATGTAATCACTGAGAAATGCTCAGTTTTAATGTTAATCTAGTACTTTGAAATCCAGATAAGCTTCATAGATGCCACTTTTGTAAGTACAAATAACAACAAGGCAAGTCTGGTCTTAAACTCTTACGTCAGGTTTTGCAGGGAAGATTACTTACATACCAGTTGCAGCTCACAATATTTTACAAACCTCTGCGCAGTGTCTGCATTATCAGCAGTATTTATGAAGTGCAGAATAATGGTAGAACTTAACAAGCAACACCAGTCTGTAAGGTTACTGAAAAGAGACAGTTTTGCACCTTCAAAAACAGGCAAAGAACAAATACAGCTTGAGTTTGGATATGGTGCAGAGTAAATCTCTTCTCTTACCTGGACAGCTTTTTGATAGGAATGTTCAGCTCTATGCCTATTCAGCTCTATTTTCCACACTGGTATGAATGAAAGTCTTCAGTAAGGCTTTGCTCTATTTTCATAAGGGGTAATTATTAACTTTGTAATCTTCAGAGGAAGAATGGGAAGTAAAGGGATCTTGAACTTGCTGCTTGGTATTGTGTTGTCACTTGTATCTCTCTGGCTATATATATGGCACTCACTAAGAATTTGAGTTTAAATAATAGTAAGATTATTAATTAACTAACCCTCACCCAAAAAATATGCTGAGTTCAGGCTGGTGCACCTCTGACCTTTGAAGCGACTTCTCATTTCAGATTTGTTCTGCTTTATGCATCCTCATGTAGCATTAGCTTTTAAATTTTACATATTCAATGTACAAGAATAGAACCCCAATCTTGGGTGAGATTAGTGCATTTCACAAGCTGGAATATGAACTCTTTTCTGCTCTATGCATATGATGGGACTGCTGGAGGTCAGAGTTCCATTCCTACATGTTAGTTCATTCACATCACAAGATCTCAGTTGCCTCCTTGTAAGTTGGAGACTGTAAAATGGCGGCAGGAGATCAGTGGGACAGACTGTCTTTCTGTTCAGTGTTTAAAATATATGTAAATGACAGAGTTCCCTCTCTGTTACCTTAGCTGCTGGCTGCTGCAAATTTATCCAAATCACAAGTAATCACCAATCGTGAAGGTGATAAGTAATATATAATATTACTAAGCAGTGTAGTTCCATAGATTGGGCACAAGGCTAGGACCCACAGGAACTGCATTCATTTTCTAATTTTGCTGTAGCTTTGTTGAATAGTGTGGGGCCACTGACTTTTTGATATTCTTATCAGTCAAATTATGCTGGCCTACAAAATAAAGGTTTTGGGAGATGTGTATGTTTTCAGCCAAGCAGGAACATGACTGTTGCATGGAATGAGAACCTCAGACGGGAAGTGCAAGGCCCAAAAAGGTTGTGTTGCTGGACAGTCAAAGATGGTTCATCTTTCCCTGCCAGCAGAGGGAGTGCTAGCAAGGGTACAACGCACAGGCACATCTCCAGAAGACCGGGTCCAACATGATCTTTTCACGGACTCATAGAGTGGTTGAGGCTGGAAGGGACCTTGAGATCATCCAGTCCAGCCTGCCTGCTCAAGCGGGGTCACCTAGAGCGTGTTACCCTGGACTGTGTCCAGACAGCTTTTGGATATCTCCAAAGACTGAGAATCCACAACTTCTCTGGGCAACCTGTGCCAATGCTCAGTCACCCTCGCAGTTAAAAAGTGTTTTCTTATATTCAGACAGACCTTCCTGTATTTCAGTTTGTGCCCGTGGCCGCTCGTCCTGTCAATGAAAAGAGGCATCTCTGAAAGAGGTCTGGCTCCATCTGGTTTACAACTTCCATTCAGATATTTATACCCATTGATAAGATCCCCCTGAGCCTTCTCTTCCCTAGGATAAACCATCCCAGCTCTCTCAGTCTTTCCTCATGTGACAGATGCTCTAGTCCCTTCATCATCTTAGTAGCCCTTGGCTGGACTCGCTCCAGTGGGAGCCTTTCTTGTATTGGGGAGCCCAGAACTGGACACAGTACTCCCGGTGAGGCCTCTCCAGGCCTAAGTAGAGGGGGAGGATCACCTCCCTCGACCTGCTGCCAACGCTATGTCTAATGCAACCCAGGATCCCATTGGCCCTCTCTGCCACCATGGCACGTTGTTGGCTTACTGTCACTTATTGTCCACAAGGACCCCCAGAGCCTTCTCTGCAAAGCTATTTGCCAGCCGTACTGGTGCGTGGGGTTATTCTTCCCCAGGTGCAGGACTCTGCCCTTCCCTTTATTGAACTTTAGGAAGCTCCTCCCTGCCCATCTCTCCAGCCTGTTGAGGTCTCTCTGAATGGCAGCACAGCCTTCTGGTGTTTGAGTCACTCCTCCCAGTTTTGTATCATCAGAAAACTTGCTGATGGTGCACTCTGCCCGGTTATCCAGATCATCAGTGAATAAGTTGAACAGTGTGAACCCAGTATTGACACCTGGGGTACACCACTAGTAAGTGGCCTCCAGCTAGACTTTGCGCCACTGACCATAACCCTCTGAGCTTGGCCATTCAGCCAGTTTTCAGTCCCTCTTACTGCTTGTTCATCTAACCTGTACTTCATCAGTTTGTGTAGGAGGGTGTGAGACAGTGTCAAAAGACTTACGGAAGTCAAGGTAGATGACATCCACTGCTCCTGCCCCCTCTACTCAGCCAGTCATCCCATCACAGAAGGCTATCAGGTTGGTAAAGTAGGATTTCCCCATTGGGAATCCATGCTCACTACTCCTGATCACCTTCTTGTCCTTCAGGTGTCTGGAAATGGTACCCAGGATGAGCTGCCCCATCAAATTATCATTTCCACCAACTCTCTTTCAGGATTAGTTGCTCCGTCAGCTTATCATATCCATCATTTTATCCCAGCTCAAAAAAAAAAGAGCTTAAAAAAAAGAAAAAAAAGGGAGAAAAACCCCCATGAAAATGATGTTAATGAAAAATCAAAACCCAAAGATAAAGGTGGAACAGAAAGGGAAACACGTCTTCTCTGTGGTGTTAAACCACTCTCTTAGATTCTACTGGCTGTTACCAAGAATTCAAACTTGCTGACATTAGTTATGGCATTCTCATCCCCAAATTTTCCTTTAAATCTGAACAAAGTCCTCTCTTTCCCCTTTGTTGTAGAAAGCCTTGTCAAAAATGCCTTGGACAAGCAACTGTCAAGATCTGTCCCTTTGCCATTCCCAAGGTAGCTCTTAAAGCGAATTGTACGCATAATAGGGATGCACTGGGGTGCTTATCCGCATAATGAATTTTGCTTGCCTAAGACTGGAAGAGTATTGTGTCTCATTGGCCCTGGGCTTCATGGAATAGAAAATGGCTTTTTTTTCTTCCGTTCATTTCTCTTCAGGTGTTGTTTCTCTCTTGAAGATAAAGCCATATAAAGAAAACTTTGTCTCTCAAATTTGTCCTTCCATCCATTTTATTACCTGCTCCTCAAAACCAAGAGTCGTCATCTCTAATGACCTCTAAAATTTTGCATGCCATCTGCTTCAGGACCAAAGTGAGTTTGTCTGCTCAATCTATTTCCATTAGGATCATATTTGCAATCATAGCTGCAAAGTGTTTGGGCTCTGCCCCTCACTAAACATTTTTTTGAAAGAGACCTGTCTGCATTTCTCTCCAACACCACCTTTCCAAATATTTGGCTTAATGAGTACTAAAGGATGTTTAGGTTATCATTTGACCCTGAACATACTGAAACAGTTGTAATTTTATAACTTTGTTTTGCTTCAAGCTAGCATAAAAATTAAAAAAAAAATTGCAAATAAAGAAAATTTGAAATGAAATTTTGAAATATTTAAAGACTATTTACAATGCCAGTACCTAGTCATGGAACAGAAGGAATGGAAGTTAGGTATCTCTGGACAGGATAATTCCAAATTAGAAAAAAGGGACAAAATAAAGCAATCTTTTATTCTGTCTCCAGGAGTTGTGAGAGTAGTCCAATTTTGAAGAAACCGGATTTTATAATAAACGAGTTTTACTTAACATACAGAAGTCCTGCCAGCAGAAGGTTCAGCAGAGCTTTAATAGCAGAGATGCTAGTTCACCTCCATAGCATGAAGGTATTAATCAAAGCTTCAGTCCAACAGTAATTTCTAACCGAGGTAGATCCTAGCGTTCTAACTGAATTCCACTGATGCTAACAAAACAGGACTGAGTTCTAAAAGGCCTTTCTGTGTCAAATGCTTAATTTTGTATTTGAGAAGCAATCGTAATGGGCTGAAATGGCTGAAAGACATGCTACAAACACTTAGCTTTGAGAACAGAAAGTACATTCAAAAAAAAAAAGATTCTGACCGTTAACCACTACTTGAGAGTTTACAGCTTGTTTTCTTTTGTATGGCTTCCTATTTAGACTTATGTTCAGATGCCTAATATTCATTGGGTTAAGAACCGCAAAAGGTTAAAATCCAAATCCACCTGAGGGCACTTGTAAAGTCAGTGTGGTAAGGAGAAAATATATGTGGCTTTGTTGTCACATTTACTTGAGGATTTCAAGAGGTTTCAGAACAAGTCACAGCATTATTATATACAATTCATATTTGGTAACGTATTTATGTACTTGAAAAAAGTTATAGTGCACTGTAAAATTAGTCATACTGAGAAGGTTAAAAGTGCTTGTTTATTGGGCTACAGTCAATAACATCAAATCTTCAAAAGTACCTAGTGCAAGGGAAATAGACTTGTTCTTCATTCTCTGTAATTTTTTTTGAAGTCCATAAATGCAATGAATTATAAAAAAACCCTAAGTCTAATGTCTGCATCAATTAAAATGTCCTTAAACCTCAAATTAGTATGCAACGTACCTTTATACCGTAGGGACCATGTGTTGCGTCTAATAAACCAAAGTCATTTGATCTGCAGAGGACAATTTATGTAAACACAATACTAAGCTTTCCAGTTGGTGCTTCTACTTGTAATACTGTACGATTTTATTTCTTCTTTCATAATGATTAGCGAACTTAAAAAAAGCAGTTCAGTACTGCTTCAATTCCCATTTTATTGGAGCTTAGTTTTTTTAAAAACTGAAAGGGATGCCTCAGACAGAAAACGTCTGGTGGCGCTACATGCTGTTTCTATGGAACAGAGACCAGAGCATTCTGTTTCTGCCATTCTTTCTGGTTCTTCTGGGTGCTATCTCCTAGCTGGCCAGTTTATCTACTGATTGCATGCTCAGTCAGGACAGTATTAGGACAGCAGAACTTACTCAGTTCCCTCACCTTTGAACTGATTTCCTCATCTGAATGTCTTCTGCTGCTGAATGAATACAGTCAAGCACCTTCTAGCTTTGTCTGTTTGCTGACCTGTAGGATAGTTTATACTTGCCAAGCAAAACTGTTTGTTTGCCAATTGGAATTTAAACCAACACTCAAACTCACTAATGCTTCAAGGCCAGAAGCTGGGAAGGAGAGACTCAGCGTACTCCGTGGCTGCATTACTCCAGGATGCATGAGGAAACTACAAACAGCAGCAGCACCGTCACAGGAATGACTGCTGTGAAACATTTAAGGAAACTGCTTAAATGTAGAAAAGCAGAGAGGAAGACTTCCCAGTGCACTGTGATGAATTAGTGGTATTTTTCTGCTTTTTGCCACATAACTGTTTTAAGCTTAAGAGTTGTTGTTTTGGGAGGAAATGAAATGTTTAGACTGATGTCTAGACTGAACTGCTGATTCACTGGAAATGAGGAATATTTCTCTAAAGAATAGTGAGCCTTTTAAGTCCCACCATAAAACAAGTGTTCTGTTTTTCAGAAAACGATAGCATGTTCACATGACAGTCCAATACAACTATGTTTTGCACACAGGTGCAAGTTTAGTTAGCTATAAACAAAGTAACTTATATGTAAGGCTATACATATAATATGAAATATCATTAATTATGCTGATTTTTATATGTCTAAAGAGAACCAGTAGCTAGTGTCATCACTTACTGCTGGAATTATGAACACTTGCAAAGTGGCTGGAACGGCAGGCACTCTTCAAGAGCTCCACGGATGGTCCAACACCAGAATCAAAGCTGAGAACAAGGATCCAGTAAATACAGCACTGAAACATCCAAAGGCAGGATACATTCCAGACCCCCTCAGCATTCACGAATAAAGCTATTAGCTATTATCTTCAGACACTGATTAATGTCAAAGATGTTCTCTTTACAGTTTCAGGGCAAAGTATAAGTACAACATACTCAAACTTGGGCCCAGACATCATTCAGAACGGCTGCCAAAGTTTGGTTGCGGTGTCATAAGAAAGACGGGAGCACTAGAAGTATGCATCCACTATAGAGTCCTTTTGTCAGTGTCCTCCAATGCTTTCACAGTCAAGTTATGTTATTTCAGTGCACTAACAATGCAGAACCGAGGAGGAAAAGGTAAAGGGAGCAATATCTTAGAAAAGTAGGCGGACTCTTTGAAGTGCTTTACTGAACCATCTTGATTGTGGAAAGCAACAGCCACCACAACCATGTAGTAGAAAATCAGCCCAAAACAACCTATAGAAAATCCTTCTACAGCTCCTAGCTTCTGCTCCCTCCTTCCACTCATGCACAACTGTCTCCCCCCAACATCCCAGTGTGATTTTCAGATCTTGCAACAACAGAATAAAAGCTACAAAGTCTACAGTATGTCCATAGAAGAGAAAGTAAAACCAGTTATCTAAATCCTTCCCATAGCACAGAATTTGTTAAGTAAAAATCTATAACTTTTCCCCCATGTCCCTGCCAGCGTCACCTGGGAAAACACTCTGGTATGGTTTTCCAGCACTTTTAAAAGCACTTATATGCTGCACTTAATATCCCTTATCTAGCTGTGGCAGATTTCCAGCGCAGCTGAAAAAGGTGTATGTATGGGAGGAGAAAAACATATTACTGATGTTTTTTTAAAAATGTCTTCTGTAGTCCCTGCCGACAGAAGAAACTGAAATCTAGCAAGTTCAGTGCAAATGTGTATATTCAAAACTGAGTAAGACCAACTTTTACTAGGCATTCCTCTTGTTTCCCACTGCAAATGTAGAACCAGTTGTATAGCACTCACCAAAAGCAGAGAGTAGCTGCAATAGTCTCTCAACAGTAGCACACTTTCTCAGGAGCACAGCTTTCTACAGAGGAGATTACAACTTCTGTTGTGGTGTAGATTGGGTCTGTCCAATTATATTACTCCATCGGTATTTACAGTCAGATAACGTAAACAATTGTAATACTAGAAAAGATCTTTGTCCTGCATGGTGTAATTACAGGTAACAGATAAGGTTAAAATCATTAAAGTACAGATTCAGTTTTCTGGCTTGTGCAAGCGTGAAGTTTCTCCAGGGACCAGTAATCTCTGCCTTCTTACTCATCCCTGCTTTTGTTTTAATAGAGCCTGTTGTCCTGCATGGAGATCAAATAGAGGTGCAGTTCCTGCTTTAATATACAAAAATTCCTCCAGGAATTTTGTATATTTGCTTCATTTAGACAAAAAAAAAAAAAATCCTACCTTAATCAGGACTAGGATAGGCAGTATGTGGAACCGTCCTACATAGTTTGAACTGCCTATGGTGGTTCATGTAGATGTGCCCTTTGGAAAAGGATTTTCGTTAAAATACACTATAGAGGGGGCTTGGCTAATAGGAAGAATTTACATACCTTCAGGTGCTAGCGAGTGTAAAATGCTAGAACTTGTCTGCTTGTGTGCTTTTATCTGCAAAACAAATGATCTGTTGTTTTGATGGCACTCTGTTCTGTTCCCAGAATTGATGTCCTAGGTAACAGTTGTCAAGAATCGGTCTTACTGACTGAAAATTACTTCCAATGATTTGGTCCCTCAAAAAAAGAAGATCTACCTACAGACTTTCCCAACACTCAGCTCCTCTGGGAGAATGAAATCTCTCCTAAGAGGAAGATGTTGCCCAGACTGGAGGCTATCATTGTGGAATTTACTTGTAAAATACGCAAGGGTAACAGGGCTCATAGCAGTTAGTACCTTGGCACATGGTATCCTCTCCTTTTGTCATTTTCAACCCTAAAAAGCCAGAACTGTGGAACCAAAGCCTGCTTATTGAAAAGCTTACCAAGAACATTACTATTAACATTCTTAAATCTTAGAGGCAAATTTACTGTAGCAAGGATAGTCTCTCAGGAACGTTTCTTTCACCTGTTCCTTGCATTCATGCACGCTCTTAACTGGATACTCAAAGCCTATTACTGTGTGCAGAAAAATTAAAGCACTCCTTACTAACCATAAGTTAAATTTTTATGTTTCATAAGTACAGAACATAATTCACTTTTATAGTGAAAAGGAAGATATTTTCGGTACCAGCAGCTGTTGTTTGGGACGGGGGAAGAAAGAAGAAAAAAGAGCTATATATGAACCAAAGAAAAGCATGGAGTGGAAGAGTTTTCATTACCGTATTTAATAATATATTGCTAGTCTACTTTTTAATGCGAAGAACAGTTTTGGAGTAGAATTAGCAGCTCTTAGTCTGTAGAGAGCTACAGGTTCATATCTCATTCAAAACTGTCTGTAAATGCAATAGATTAGTTTTATCTCCATGACTTTAAGAGATTTTGCCATTTTTATAATGAAGAGCCAAGAGGTGACACTGGACTGCCATTTAAAGAGTTGCTCTTTCCAGATGGGGTTATAGCACTCATTTATCAGTTCTGAAGTATCCAGAAACGATTTATCACATAAATTCTTACAGATTAAGAGCAAGGAGAGCTTGACATATCCTCCACCATCATAAGTCATCAAACGTGAGTAAAATAGGAAACGAACTCAGTATCAGTTAGTGAAGACCTTTTCTATTTTTCATTTTGCAAATTAGGGACATATTGAAATAGGACATACTATTGAGATGATTGCCTTTGGGCAGACAGGAATTGTTGTAGAAAGACATACCTGAAAGAATAGCTGTCAGGCAAAGTAGATCAAGGAGCAGCGAGACTTAATTAGACACCACAAACTATCTCTACTTCAAGTAGACATTAGAGAAGTACATAAGCTGAGAAGGCTAGCTGTAAATTTTCACACCATCATTATTTAGTTCCATGTTTTTAGTTTTCAGAGACTGTTTTTAAAAAGTGTCGAATTAGAGGCTCCTCACTACACATCTCACCAAGTGGAAATAGGTTTTGAGAACATTAAGATGGAAAAAGTTGAAAAATTTCACAATGTTTCAGATCCAATTGCAGCATATGAGTGAAACCTACGAGCGTGCTGGGTGCTTGTGGGACGTACGGAACGTACTTAGTAGAACACTGTTGAAATCAGTTCTTGTTGCATACTTGGCAGCAGCCCTTTTCAAGGGAGGGCAACCACTCACACTCCTTGGGATGGGACAGTAGATAAGGTATGTCCTACACTATACTGTGATTTGCAAACTTTTGGACTATATTGTCACATAAAGCCAACAGGCAAAGTAATGAGCGCAAACAGATAACAAAGATGTGAAACTGAGGAACTGACAATAGCAATTGTGAAATGGGACCCGAAGATAAGAAGTCAGTTATGTACCTTGGAGAATCCTTGCAGTAAAGAGGAAATATTAGACTGGATGCCTGAGTTAGGATGCTCGATGCATACAGAAAACGGTTCAGTTGCCTCTTTGAAGGAAAAGTTCAGTGACAGCTTTCCTTGGCAGTGCCAAAAGGAGCTTGACTCGAACTGGTTTTAGCAGTTGGTCGTCATCCTTTGTGCATCGACTCACCCTTTAAACTTCATTATGGATTTAGTCTCCCCACCTCCTCTCTCCAGAATGTTTGCTTATAGATGACATCATTTTTAAATGTCGTCAGCAAAGACAACTTAAAACCACAGTTAACATTTTCCTTTAGTCATGGGTTACGCAGGTACAAATCGCCTGCATAAACCGAACCTAATCAGAAGGAAAGGACAGCTCTAGCAGCCAAGCTCACGTATATTGACTGAGCCTCGTTTTCAAAGTGCCTTTAAATTTATATTGAAGAACCAGTCAAAAAGCATCCTGCTGCTGGATTCTGCTTATCGTTATTTGATTACTTGCCTTCATAAATGAATGTAGACACAACAGATCTCATTATCAATATTTAAATTATCCATGCTTAGATGGTCTGATTGGATAAGCTCACATGTCTGGAGGTGACATTATAAAATACCTTACCCTATTGCCAGATTGCTGTGCTTTCATAGCCTGTTTCCCCTTTCACATCTTGAATTTGTTTTAAATTTTGGGGAGAGGTGGGGGAAGGAGACACAGGAGACTAAGAATATTTTCCTGGCAAGCTAACTCACCTCTGCACAGGGAGCTGCTGATGCTTTGTCTGCCTCTCTCTCTCTCTTCCCCTCACACACAGCACGCACATTGCTGAAAGAAGGACTGAGACTGTGCTCACAGAAGCAGGCTGAGTAAGAAGTGGTAAATCATAGGCCACAATTCCTATTAGCTGGAGAGCGTTCATTGTTTGCTCGCATTTGTGTGCATGTCAGATTTAGCCATATCGCAATAATGATTTTGTGAGTTAATTTGCAAAGTAAAAGTCAAATAATGCTGATTTTAAAGAGGAAAGAAGCTGGTTAAGATGCTCTATAAATCAAAGTCCATTCTGTTCTTTATATATTCTAAAAAAAAAAAAAAAAAAAAAAAGATTCAGCTGAATGCACAGCCTTCCAGCTGGCCAGCTGGCTCATAGAGGAAACAGTAGTTTCCAATAAAAAACAGAGGTTATGTTTTGCATGTATGAAGCCAATTTGTTCCTAAACCACAAAGATTCCTACCCCTCCTCCATTATGTGCATGTATCGTGCTGGTTGGTTGTGTGGATGGATTAACTGTGACAAGCTCTGACATCAGCAGGGGCTGGATGCTGCCTGGCTGTGCAGTTTTTGTAATGCATCCTCCTCTTATTGCTGGGCTGGCTGACTCACTCTACAGGGAAACCTAATCATGCATAGAACAGGCCTTATTTTGCCCTCAGAGAGCTGCAAAGCGTGGACTGAAGTCTTTGGCATTCTGCCTGTACAGAAGCCATGCCAGTCTGCCTATAAAACATGCAGACTTTTGATCCCTGCTTACACAAATGATATAATTGAAAAGCAAATGCAGATAAGCCTTACTGCTAATAAAAGTGGAAGTGATAAAATACAGCAGTTCTCAAGGGTGGGTGCAGTACTCTTTGGCCTTGCAGCTGTGAAAAAAACTCAGAATGAGGAGCTAATTTGGGCTGCAGAGCCTTTGTGAAAATCATAGGCTGTGTTTTCCCTGCAAAGCAGGAAGAGCCAGAGTTTAAGAACCTACAAAAGGCTCCATCCAGCTCCTCAGGTTATCACGGGTATTTTGGGACAGGGGAATCTCAGAGAAGGACCCAGATTTACTGTAGCTGACGGGATCATGGGAAGGAAAAGCAAGTGGAGCAAGCACATGGTACAAGTAGATCTGATGCGAGTGAATGCCATACTGTCAGCTTTCACTGAGTTCAGAAGGCAGAGTGGTGTTTATTAATAAACCACAAGCCTGGTGATTTCATAGTTATCCATTAATGAACTTGTGCTCAAACCTCAGGTAGTGTTTTAGTAGTTTTTTTTTGGTTGACGTTGAGGAAACCTGAAGCAATAACTGCTGAGAAGGCAGCCTCTGGGAAGGTGAATGCTAATGATATATTCTGCCCTTCATATACCTGAGGAGTAAGTTCCATAACGCTAGCAGTCCCTTAGGACCCCCTTTTAAGGTCAGGAGTATTTTTCTAAATACTCAGCAGAACAAGGTGCTCATGTAGACACTTGGTGGTTTTGGAGCAAAGTCTTTACAACAGCCTGAACTTTAAACTGGCTCCAGTTCATTTCTCATAGCTGCCAAAAACCAAGCGAAAAACAAAGCAGTAGGACCCTTCTGTGTGGTAGGAGGGACTTGGAGACAACACGTTGCTGTCTTAGAGAAGATAAACCTGCTAACATGTCCTATCCAGAGCTCTTGACCGTCATCTCGAAGACGCTGAGCCCCAAAGTTCATATGCCACAGTCCCACTTCCACAGCTTGCTCCCGCGGCTACAGAAAAAGAGACGGTTGCTTCTGAAGACGTTCTGGAGAACGAGGTAGCAGCAGGAGATCAAACGGGTATAGGTTATCGGTGCTTACACCCTTCCAGTGAACATCCCCCAGAAGCAGCTCTCTCTTCACCTGCAAAGAGTGAGAGTCAGCTTTGGACACTGAACTCCCCTCTAGGTGAGAGGGACACCTTTTTCAACTTGGCTCATTGTATGTGTAGCATCTGTTCTGGAGTCTCACGATCTCTAAAATGGCATCAGGGGCAGTTGTAAGGCAGTAAGGAGTTCCTTGGGACACTATTATTTAAGGACGGTCCTCACAGTAATCACTTACAGCAACAATTGTTTACTCTTGAGAAGGAGCACTTAGTTATTATACATATTTATACTCATCAAAACAACAGTGACTGTTACTCAGCCAAAGACCAACAGTACAGGTGCTGGCACTGTGCCCAAGGGAGTGGATGCTTACATGAACCAGATTACCAGGCAGGACAAAGACGGTCTGGCACACAGCTAAGCATCCCGGTCAAACTAACACTAGCATGTAATATGGTTATTATCTCAGCTGACAACACAGCAGGGTGCCTGGTATCTCAGACTGCATTGCAGCTAACCCTTCTACTTACCTCTGAGTAAAACTGTGACAGAGAAAGCGTCCCATGGAGCACAGACCTTTTCTGGGTAGCTCCATTATGGAGTGTGCTTTTCAATTCTTAGGTC
This sequence comes from Struthio camelus, assembly GCF_040807025.1. Lineage (NCBI taxonomy): Eukaryota > Metazoa > Chordata > Aves > Struthioniformes > Struthionidae > Struthio > Struthio camelus. Next base: position 11,840,438 of record NC_090982.1, on the reverse strand, counting down.
AGCTACTACCCTAATGAAAATTTTTGCTTACTGCAAAGGCATTATTTGCACCTCACCGTTGCCAACACATTGTGCTGGTTTTCTGTCCCTATTTTTTGGCTGCATTTGCCACTGGTCCAGCAGTCTTTCCCGGCGAAAGCTCCTAGCAGAGATGTAAGCAGGCTCTGCTCTCTTAGGACTGATTTTAGAAGCATTACAAGCAATCCACCAGAAGAGAGATTGCAGGCAGGCAATGGACAGGTCTGGCCCTGTCGCTGCTGCTGTTCTCAGACACTGATGAAAGCAAGCCAAATTATCAGTCATTGGTCAGCTTCTGATGTGGAGGTAACTGTGTCCACCAGAAAAGCAAAGAGAGACGTGATACCAGCTGAGTGTGAATGTAAGGATAAGAAAGGCCCTGTTCTCATATACATACGATGTGTGTGTGTGTGTGTGTGTGTGTGTGTGTATTTGCTGGCCCTATCAATACTAGGCTAGATAAAACTCTCCTTAACAAAATACTTCTAGTGATAGTCATGCCACATGGCACCTTTGAATTCTTAAACAGGGACTGTGACCTGCCTACATGGGATCAGCCACAAGGTTTCCTATGCCAGGGACTATTGTTCAAATTATTATAATAAAGTTTGGCAAAGTTTGCTTGAAGGGTTATCAGAGATTCATTACTTAACTGAGGATTACCGGGAAAGGAACACTCCCTACCTATGTTTTCTTGATCTCTTCTTTGTAGATAAGATATTTGGTCCAATGTCTGTGTGTGCATTGGCTTTCCTGAACTTGCCATAATATCCCTGGACTGGATCAACTCAGGTCAGAAAAGAAGCAGGAGATGCAACCTGCTGAGCATGGTGGGAGCTGTAACTACCGGTTGGGCAGCGGAATCCACAGCTATGCTAAATGGAGCAGATGTGGCTGTGATGTAGAGTATTGACAACCAAAGCTGGCTCACCCCTTCCCTCCCAAGAAACTTGAGTTAGTGAATGAGTTTAAATTGAAACTCATTCAGTTTAAACAGTGGCATGAAAGTCTTTCAGTTCAGTGGCATGAAAAAGTAGTACAGCCTGGTAGTCTTACTGCATGATACTGCAGAGGCTACCTTCCTTCGCTGTGGTGTTCGCCACACGGCTCTCCCCCTCAGAAGACAGCACGTGCAAATGTGTTTGAAATATTGAGAGCATGGCAGACCAAGGCTGGAAGGAGACTTCAATAGCAGGCAGCAGTCTCAGGAGTATACCGACTTCAGGCCTGAGGCTTGCTAAGGCATTGGTGCCAGGATGCCTGTAAACATGGTTGAGTGCAGTTACTTGTTATGACTGAAGAAGTGGCCTCATCTGGCAAGTCTTCCAGAAAAAGCCCAGCGGAGGGACTTTTCAAAGCCAGGCACAGAAGGAGTTGTCGGGAGAGTGGTTGCTGCTCCACATCAGAAAAACTCAACAGCAAACAGTGAACAATCAGAGCTTGGCAAGCATTCAACTGAAATGACAAGGGCGCAGACTTCTGCCTGTTCACGAAGGAAGACAGTGGCATCCCATGACCGCTACTTAAGAGCAAAGATGTCAGAAAGGAAGCAAGCAAAAAAAAAGGTAAAACACCAGTAAAAGTCTGTGAGCTTGCTGCCAAGGGCCTGGTCACAGACAGATGATACTGCACAAACAGGTTGTAGGTCACATGTAAAAAGCTGTTTTGAACAACTTGGCCTGTGTCAAGTCAGTTTGTCGTGGGTCAGTGATTTACCTTGTTACAGGATTGTAACAGTTCTGACCTGCTCATCAATGTCCTAAAATTATATTTAATATCATTCCTGGTGGCAGCCTGACCCCTGAGCCAAGGTTTCGCCGTGCAGAGTGTTTGGAAATAATACCAGCTTCTAACATTACTGCTGTGCCTCGCTCATGGCAGTCTGCTTCTGAACACCTCATGTCACGCAGCCATGCAATTCAAATTAGAGTAGTCTTATCTAGCTCTTGAAAGAAAGCGAAAACCAGGCTTCAATTTCACATAGGTAGAGTAGCATGGGTAAGAGTAAGGTCAAGATTTGTGAAGGTGATAATCATATCATTCAAGGAGTCAGCTTATGAATAGGAGCATACTGCCTAATCCATTTGCAAAGAAGAAAAGTTTCTCATAAAACGGCCTCTATTTTTACAAACGTAATGCAGCACCTAAAGCGCCATCACTTCTGTCATGGTTAGCAGTGGTATTTTTAGATGTTTTACCTAAAAGGACACTGGAGGAAAAATACAGATGGGCTTGGATCCTAAGTATACATGCACAGGCTAGGACCTTATTTACTTGTGTTTTTACATAGTGCTGTGTAGACCTTAGACTGGAGTCAGGAAGACACTTGTTGCTGTGCTATTATTTGAACAACGTTATTAAGTTTTTACAAGACAGTAAAGTTAATCATTCTTATGCTCACTGGCTGTAAGTGTGTATGTAAGCAAATATTTCAATAGAACACAGGGTGTAACTCAAAATAGAGTTAATGGATCTAAGGGAGCAGAACTACATTTTGCAGCAAAATATTTGTCTTTGGACTTTGGAATGGGACTGTTAGACTCTTTTAATCTCTAAGTCAAAAAAAGAAAAGTTCCAAATAGCCGTTCTTTAATTCAGGAGTAACTTCTATAATGCTGTTACGGATATTAAAGTAAATAAATATTCTTCTGCTATGTGCTTCTTTCGCAGCTGCGTGATTTGTCTCTGGCAGGAGCTGTAAGCCTGTCAGTGGCTGCAGACATGACAATTTCTGTCATGGTGATAGGACATATTTTAAAAGAGAAAGGACAACTTCAGGTCTGTGGCAAAAGAGCATGGCCGTGTTGTGTGCTTGGTTACATCACAGATGGAGTTGGTACAGTAGATATGGCTTAGTTTGCTTTTGTTTTGCCTGCCCTGTTTTCCTCTGAGCGTGCCAGTTAGGAATGTGTAAGAGCAGACATCACCAGACAGCAATCAGAGATGCTGACAGCACTTTGTCCTCTTCAGATGGCACAGTTCTCTTCTTTATTCACTAGGCAACTCTATTAGCCCTTCTTATTTCTTGCAGAATTTCAGGATTATTGTTACAGGTATTTAACTGAAACCTTCGCTTGGCAAGAAAGCACAGAGGAAGAGCGCTCAACCTAAGAGGGTTGGAGTCCTCCTCCCCTAATAAGAGCAGACAAAGAAACAAGCTGTGAATCGCAGCACAGAACCCAGCCGTGATTTAAGAGATCCTCTACTCACTGTCCCACTCCCACTCCTACTTACGTGGCCAGTATGTCTTGCTAGCACTGATAACAGCCCCTATAATTGATTGCCTCTCCCTTTTCCATCACACTTCAGTCATTACTTCTGCAGCTCACTTACACAGCAGGCAAGACAGTAGAGGCAGAGCCCAGGCTGTACCAGGGAAATTAGGTTTGGAGCTGTGGCAAGGCTGGAGAAAGCAGCTTTGACATGCACTGGCAAGACCCTCAACAGCTCTCCTATGCAACGAGGGCTGGGCCTGACCTCGGGGGTGTTTTCAAAGCCTTTTGCTCAGGGCCTACTGAGGACAGACACGGGATACTAGGCCAAGGCTGAGACTTGTGCCAAATAGCAGTAAATTTCATTACCAGCATGTTATCAACAAAAATTTATTTTTAGTTCCTGTTTGGCACTTCATACTAGTAAGATCTCTCCCACCCCGTCAGCCTACCGGTTCAAAAGCTAAGGGAAAACACACATCAACCCACACATCACATTATATATGTTTTCACTGGATACCAGCCAGGAATTTAAAATCTTGCTTCAAGTGTAGCATAGACAAATTGCAAATCCCAGTTTTCGGCCCCTGCACAAAAGAACTCTAGTATTCCCCTGTTGGTGCATTCTCAGAATTTTACTGTGCTCCTGCAAAATTCACTGACGCAAAGGGAATACTTCGTGGAGCTACTCTTAAGGTTTTAAACCCAAATGTTCAAACCTGACTAAAAGGATTCACCTTTCAACACAGATGCAAGCTGGAAATAAACTGCAGCCTGAGATCCAGGGAGTCAAAGGAGAAATAGTAAGCCAATGCTATTGCTGAAGTAAAAATTTCAGTCATCACGTGGATAAATCCAGTGCTCCCTGAAAAAGAAAGCTAATTTTCAGGTGGGACTAAACCTCTAAGTAGTACTACTAAGAAAACTATATTAAATATTGCAAACTAAAAATCATTAAGAAAGACTGCCTATGAGCTGAAGTGGGAGCCAGCTGGCCTAGCAGTAGGTTATCAAACGGAAACCGAAATAGCAAGATAGCAAAAGAAAGTGTGGGTGAATTTCACTTCAACAAAAAGTTGGAGAACCTCACACCCTGCTGAAAACTGCACTAATCAACTTCATTATGTTGCTTCTGTTCCTCCTTCTGGGAGAGGAGTACAGCATGGGCTTGGCAAGAGAAAATAACGGGCTTGTGCACTGTGAACAACGGAAGGCAGTTTGTATCCGATCCCAAGAACCCTAGCTACGTGTCAATTTTGAGATGCGAAAGAATGCAGTCATCTGACCCATTATCTCCAACTAAGTGCTGCCTTTGCTACGATATTTATGTTTGTGTTTTCTGTTACCTGTATACTTCAGAGTGGCAAATGGAAAACTTCACTACAATTTTACTGCCTTGGATAACCTTATGGATCGCCTGTGGGAGAATAAGCTAATTCCAGGTAAGGGCAGCTGCCTTCCTCCACAACTTGCTTTATCTTTTTGCCCATATTGTGCAATTATCAGAGAATTCTTAGTGAGCTTAGCCAAAGATAATTTTGTTCAAAATTCAGTTTTTCTACTTGCATTTGCCTTCGGTCAAAGTAAATGCAAACTCTGTGCACAAAACACCGTTGGGGCAATTAAGACAACACAGTCCTACTGCTTTTACGTCACTTTCAACGCTAGTCTGAGATATATGAATTGTGAAATGAGATCTCCTGAAGGGGAGAAAACTGTGTACCTAGGAAGGGGCTAGAGAAGCAGATCTTTGAGATTTAGCTTCCCTTGATTTTTTACAAACAGGCAACAGCTGAAGTTCCACTTAGCCTTGAATTTATGGTTTAAGTCTTACTATGGGTAATGTCATCGATAAGAAACAAGTGTGAGCAACCTCAAATCTGAAATATGCCTGCAGACAACATGTAGAAACAGGAAAGAAATCCCATTTGATGGATGCATCTTCATTATCTATTCTTCTTTGTTAACCAGTTAGTGTCAGATAATACAATACCCCTGAGTTAACCAAAAGGAAATATCATTCACAAAAAAGGAAACTAATCTTTTGTATCTATGTTAGGTTTTGAATTGATGGGAAGTCCATCCGGATTTTTTAAAGATTTTGAAGATAAAGACCAGGTAGTGAGATGGAGGAACTTGATTAGACTTCTGGCCAGGAGATACATAGGTAAGTTCAAAAAAAAAAAAAAAAAAAAAGAACTGCCTGACTATTTATCCTACTGTAATCCCTTCTTCTGACTACCTCCTGAAGTTCTGTGGGTTGCCATCAATAGCAAAACACTGGAGTTCAGAAGAGAAAGAAGACTCATGCCAGTACAGCCAGTGAGGCAATAGCCCCCTTTCTGCTGACCCAAGAGCAGCAGCCTGAACAAATAATGTTTTCTGGGCACCACTCTCGGCCTGCTTCTGAGGACTGAATTTTAACTTCTTTTTGTTGCTGTGGCCATAAACCACCAGTTTGCCCTAAGGCGTGATAACCTCACATGACAGATTCAAACATCTCCAACCATGGAGAAGCCTGAACCTGGGTCTCCAACAGGTTAGACGAGCGCCCTAACCTCAAGGCTATAATCCACATCATCCCACTCTCTAATTTTATTAGTTGGTCCTTTCATCTTTTTCAAATATTGCTATATTTCATCCAAAATCATCTTTCCCTGACTATTAAAAATAAATAATATTTACACCCTGTTGTAGCTCTGGCAGCTAAACCTCACATGCAATACATGACTAACTGATAGGAATTGTCTGTACAAAAACTGAAGCTCACTGCTAAATGAAGCCTCTTATACAGATAGATATGGATTGGAACATGTTGCTAAATGGAATTTTGAAACTTGGAATGAACCAGATCACCATGACTTTGATAATGTGTCTATGACAGTGAAAGGTAAGCATGTTTTGGAGCACTTTCTACTTTAATAATGTGAGAGGTGGGGGCAAACAGGGAGAAAGCAGAGTTACTAGCAAAGAAATGAGATAGATAAGAAACATCCAGGTGTAATAAGTATGCTTTGCTAAGGTGACGTTACTGACTACAACAGGCACTTGTTTCCTGGCTTAAACATCAGTATAAATATCGGGGTAGCAGAACAGGGGAAGCAGAATAAAAGTTACGTTAACAAGACCCTCTTCATTATTTGGATATAAAATGGGGTTATTGTGGGTAGGAGGGTAGGGGTGGGATTAGAGGAAAACTGTTTATTGACTGATGCATCCTTTGGGAACCTGTCCTCACAAGGTCTTTGGAGGAACCTCCTGAATGAAGCTGAGATTTTGATATCTGGTGCCATCAGTGCATAGAAAAGAGTAGCCCCAGCTTCTGAGGTTCATTGAACATGTTTCCGAACATTGCGCGCAATAATAGAAAGAATTATAACATCTCTCCTTAGTTTTAAATGAAGATTCTGTTTTGAGTTGTCATCATCTTTGGTATATGCATCTGCTTGGACTTCAGGGTTTCTCAACTATTACGATGCTTGCTCAGAAGGATTAAGAGCAGCCAGCCCTCTATTGAAATTTGGTGGGCCAGGAGACTCCTTCCACCCCTTCCCTAAGTCACCCCTATGCTGGAGTCTTCTATATCATTGCTACAATGGAACCAACTTCTTCACAGGAGAGACTGGCATAAGACTGGACTACATCTCTCTCCATAAGAAGGTCAGTCCAAAAATTCAGTTTAAAGGAAGCTGTTTCTTGCTCAGTTGAGTGTCAAATTGGACTTCATTCTGATTTATGAAGTGACTGTCAGATGAGTGTCCTGCCTATAGCAGGAAGCATACCTACCTGTTCTAAAGAGTGTTTGAAGGTATCCACTTGAAAGATTTCAACTCAAAGCAAATTTGCCTGTGCCTTATTCCCGGGTGAAAACAACTCCTCTGTTTCTTTTTCGTTTTATCTTTTAGAAGGAGCTCCTCCAAACACCACATGCTGTGATGGATTAGGTAACAATTTCTAATTCCATCTGGTCCACAGCTTTTCCAAAATCCCAGGAACATATTTTCAGAGAATACTGTACATTTGCCACTCTTTTCTTGCTTTCACTAAGCAGATATAAAATATTGTTGCAGGGAGGTGGGAGTTCGCTCTACATCTTGCAACAAGAAGTAGAAGCAATTGAGCAAATTCAGAAGCTGTTTCCAAATTTTACTTCTGTTCCCATATACAATGATGAAGCAGATCCGATGGTTGGATGGTCAGTTCCGCAGCTATGGCGAGCTGATGTGACCTACGCAGCTATGGTCGTAAAGGTAACTCAGTTCACTGACAGTCTTGTCACGGTAGAGTCTCCTGAAGCACTAATGCAGTTGCAGAAGTAGACTTACAGTTTTTAAATGGCTAGTCAGAGAAATAGAGCCAGAAAGAACCAAGCAGCTGGATTTTCTCCAAATAGTCTGTTCTCTGTAGCTTTATTTAGTTTGCATTAATTTTCCTCATCTTCCCTTAGAAAAACCCCAAGAACTAGCCTTCCATGTGTTGCAGAATGTGTCGGAAGTTGTGTACAGTCCCCTAGTTAGATCCCGCTGATAACACTATGCACACACATTCTCTCTCCATAAATACTGTCACCTCGTTTCTATTGACCGTTATTCCCAACTACCAGAGGGATACTAGTGCGACAGCCACAAAGTAACTGCAGAGTTGGAGAACCACTCAGATTTAGTTTCTCACGGTCACCTGGTAAATCCAGATAACTAACCTCATATTCAAGCCAGAGGAATATCACTTTTGTAGTGCAGTAGCTACGGAAATATATTAATAATTTGTGCATACTACTAGTCAGGAAGTAGTCATTTCAGAGGCTTTTTACTGGCTAAACTGCGTATATACTTAAATGCTTCAATGACACGTATAAACTATCACTAAATAAATAGTTTCTGTAAAAACTGTGAGAAACAGGGTTAGTTCTTCAGACTTTTCTAAATGACAGTATGACAACTCTTTTCAATACGATAAAAAGTTTTGAAAACAAGGCTTCAAGCATTTTTTCGATCTCCTCCAGGGTAAAGTCCCTTCTCTGTGATTTTGCAGGTCATCATCCAGCATCAAAACCTGCTCATTTCCAAACCTAACAACACCATCAATTATACTTTGTTGAGTAATGACAATGCCTTCATGAGCTACTACCCCCATTACTTCACACAGCGAACTCTGACAGCACGGTTCCAGATGAACAATACAAAGCCACCACACGTCCAGATGGTGCGGAAACCAGTGCTGACTGTCATGGGCTTACTGGCACTGCTAGGTATAGTAACCACCAATTAAAAAGCACATCAATAATCCTGCCTACGGTCAAGCTTCGTGTCTGAGAGATATTATTTCATCTGTCTCACCCCAGCAAAAGCAGAATTTCCCCTACTCTCTGTTTGCTGGCCGTGAGTGTTAAAGAAATAAACTTTTCATTTCCTCTGGGAAATTATTAGCTCAGGAGATCTTCCTGACAGTCTGTCATCCCTTTAATTAATCCTACTACGTTGTTTATACCCCCTGTATGCCAACCACTCATTTTCTGTGGATTATTACTTCCCTCGTGTGCCATCACTTCAGGCTGCAGATGTCTTTAAGAAACCCTCATACCTGGAAGACCTATCCAGCATACTAAAGGGAGGTCTTATTTCACTGTTACATGCTTAGACTCTGCCTAATGAGCAGTTAAGCAAAAGAACTGCCATAGTAGGTGGGTGCTCTGCAGTTGTAAAAACCACCCATAAGCCTGATTGATGCTATCCCTGGTAAAATCGGCTAGAGCACAGTTCAACCTACAGCTCACCCCTTGTTTTGCTCTTTGCTGTATCAGAAGTTGGACTGACTAGCAGTGGTGCTTAAAGAGTTGTTCGATTTCTTTAAAGGAGAAAAGCAGATTTTTGCAGAAGTAAACAGCTGTGAAGCCAAAAGCACAGAGAACAGCACAGTCGGTGTCCTGGCATCTGTGCACACCCCAGCTGAGCAGCAGCCCTCGGACAGCTGGCAAGCTGCTCTACTGATATATATAAGTGAAGATAACAGGACTTCACTCAACATCAGTACTGTTACTGTGAACGCTACCCACTTCCCCAAACTTGAAGGTAAGCAAGCACCATGTAGGCAGCTCATGTCGTTGATCCTTAGGAGATAACATATGCTGAAGCATTTCTACAGGATTGCATTTCATGGCAAGAGTGAGACTTGCATTTGCAAACTATAACTCTCAGTCTTTTGGGCTCTGCTGAGATTTTCTCACATCTGATGCTGTGCTACTAGGAAAGGTTCTTTCCTAATGCCTACATTTTGTCCCTGCCTGTAATGGAGCTGCAAATGCTACCTTTTCAGAAAGCTATCCATCTCAGTTTCCTTGGTTAGATGTTTCCAAGCAACAGTTCCTCTGCTGAGGTCACTCCAAGGTAGCCAACGTGACCACATGATTACACAATTGTCCAAGAGATATGTGCAGCAGCTATGAATGTACGAGACGGTTTCTATTCTGGATATGGAAGCAATAGCTTGAACTTTAAGCTAGAAAATATGAGTTGTAGGGCTTTTCAAGAGTGCTAGCCCCAAGCTCGTGACTGGAAGCCAGGCTCCGAAGTGCTGAAATCATTTTTGAGAAGGTAGACTTCAACATTTTCTGCTAAATTTATTCTTGGCAGTCTTTAAATCTAAGTGAAAGGTTTACTCTCTTTTGTTTGTGTTCCCGAAGAGCTGGTCTATGTGACATACTATCTGGACAACAAGCAAACCAATCCCTACCTGATATGGAAAAAACTAGGAAGCCCTGACTTTCCTTCCCCAGAACAGTTCCAGCAAATAAGGGATGCTGAGGTATGAGCATGTATTTGCTTGAAACGTCATAATGGGTAAACTGCCTGTGAATTGGTAGCTACAGCTAAGCAGACGAGACATCAGGTGCTCAGGATTTCCTTAATCCACAGTCATGCACATCTCAGGTATATGTGTTAAAATGGACTTGCAGAGAAGTGTAGCTTACAGACAGCTGATGATACCTTTACATTCTTGTTACACAAGAGACTAAATGTAGAGCACCAGCTTCTTCACTGTTTGCTGCCCCTGGCAAAGTGACTGGCCTACCCTCAGCTAAGGAGGCAGAACTGCTCTGGAGCAAGTTCCACCTCTGCTGTGAAACTTCCTCGAGCTTTGAGACTACTGTTCTCAGTCACCCCTAACAAGTCACCTGGCCTTGTGTGGGTTAAGGACTGGTCAGATTGCCTCAACAGAGAATGAAACACCTTCTCTGTTATAGAGTGCACATAGCCCCTTGAGATGGAAACTACTCAGAGCAAGTTCAGGAGACACTTGGCCTCTCCTCCTGGCCTCTCTCAGGGTCTCTTAGGGAGGCTTGCTGTTTTGCTTCACCTTCACCAATTCTGAATTCACAGTAGCGGGGACAGAGCAATAAGTTCTCAGATTTCTCCTCTTACTGAGAAAACCCATGACCAGACTGCTTCCTGATGGAATATGTGAGCAGCATGTCACGTCTGCTCCTTCTCCCATGGTTTCCCTATGCATTGAGGCCCACAAGTTAAAGTAAAGGAGAACACATATGCTACTTCTGGGCCCACAAATCGTAATTGACTTCTGACTTGGCTGTATAGTACTATATCTTCTCTTCCCAGTCACCTTAACCCACTATTTGCTAAGGCCTGTGGGATCATACAGGATCTGCCTTCTGCCAAGCAGCAGCAAGCTTTTAGATCCTCTTGGCCGTCTTGTGAAACCTTATCTTCATAGACCAGCTGAGTGTCAGTTCTTGTAACTAGGAATAATTTTCACTGTACACTGGAGATCCATAGCAAAGATGTAGGAGAGGGGTTTGTAAATATCACTAGCCTGAATTGTATGCCTGGGAGCCTACTAGAAATGACAGTCCAATTGCTTTAAAAACATGATTCTCCTGTGGGAATCCCACATGGCATCTAAGGCCTACCCATTCTGTAGCAGAAACAAACTCTGCATGTTCCCTGAAGAGCTGGAAGATAGGCTGGATAGAAAACAGTCTCCCAGGCTGGAGTACATTTATAATTATTAGCCACTTATCAGCATGTGTTTACAACTCTCATGGAAATTTACAGCCCCAAAGTAAATACACAGTTACTTTACATTGATCTAGCAGTTAGCCATTAGTAGCTGTAATGATAATGAAAGATTATTCATAAGGCTTCTGTTTGGCCCCACAGGACCCGGTGGCAACAGGCCCATTCCCGCTCCCTGAAGGTGGTGTCCTGACCCTGAAACAGGATTTCCCAGTTCCTTCAGTCTTTCTTATCCACATCTGTGCAAGACCCCGTTCTGTTCCTGATCAGGTATGTGCTGTGTTTTACCATGAGAGATACCACTCATGAAGTTAGAAATTGCATCCACACCACTTCTTTGAATCTCACTGAGAAGTGGACTAGCATTTGGGTCTACAATTGGTTAAAGTACTATGGGAGACTTAGTAAATAAATAGGTCTTCTCTCCTTAAAAAAGAAGGCTTAATTCAAGATAAAGCATTTCACAGCAAGTGGTAGGAACTATCACTGAGATAAATCTAAGCTCACCAAAGATGGTGAAATAGTAACGCGATTATGGAAGGTGCAGTCCCCTAAATCATGTCGTGTGCTGTCAGGCTTCACAACAGCTCTCCAGTTAAAAATTCATAGCTAAAAATAAGAATAGAATCATGACTGTCGCAGCTTAGACATCTAACCTGTATCTGCTTGTTCAGTCCTGAGCAGGAAGTGTGTTCACAGTGGTGCCCAGAGCCTCTGAAGTTCCTCAGCAAGTGATTAGGTGGCTGAGAGCACTGGACAACTTGGAGACATAGGCTACAAAGACACAGCGCCAGGGCTTTTTTTTTTTTTCTCCTACTCTCCAAGGAACAATTCAAAAAAAAAGTCAAAGGCAGGATGAACATAGAATGTCTGACCTGGCCGACTAGTTTGTACAGCTTTCTTACAGGGGCGTTTGTCTTTGGGTAGGTGACTGGTGTTCGTTTCATCCCTCTCACTAAGGGGCAGGTTATTGTGTTGTGGGACGATGGCTGTGTGAATTCAAGGTAAGAGCCTTTCAAAGTAAAATGGATGTAACTGAATTACCAGCACATGACTCTCTAAGTTGTCACCAGTCCTACAAAGTGAAAAGGTCACTTATTAATGATTACTAGCTCCCTGAGAGATGCTACACTGCTTTTGTTTGGCAAGATGTACTGTAGGATCCACATGCAATACCCATGGAGAGGAATCCTCACTATTTTGCTGTCTGAGCAAGAGAATCAGCCAGTGGCTCATGAGCACCCAGTGGCATTTTGAGGGACTTGTCTCCTGCAGAGCAGACAGGAAGAGCCACAATGAAAGCCTAGGCTAATATTCTGTGGAGGTGTGGGCTGGAAGAGAAAACTCCCAGTTCCTTGCTCCAGCAATCTATACTAGACCAGAAGCCTTCTATGGGCTGTCTGTCAGTGGCTGTCCGGTACCCATGCAGACTGCCCCAGGAAGCACTGGCTTCATTCTTTTTCAAATCAGGCTCCCTTAACCTCCCAAGGGTTATCCCTCTTGATAACCCTTGATATAGGAATAAAAGATGCTTACCAGTTTCAGATGTCCCAAATATATAGCATTAGCAAGTCAGTCTGAGCGCTCTTCTCTGGGCTGTTGGAGCTGTAGACTCTCCTCATACTGATAACCCATGCCAACACATATTTGGTAGGAGCAAGACAACACCAACTAGTATTTGGTAGGAATAAGTCAATTAAAAATTTCCTACTTCTGTCCTTCTTTGTTAAAATGGCCTTGAGATAAGGATCTGATTCTTCACTGCATTATCAACTGTAATTACCAGCCTATCTGGTTTTTCTTCTAGATGCATAAGGACATTTGAAGTGGAATTCTCACCAGATGGAAAAGTATACCAGCGGATTAATGCCAAAGACACAATATTCACTCTCTGGGTCTACAGTCCAGGTAAGGCCACAGCTCATGTATTTGGTGATCTGGGATGTTACTACTTGCAGTCATGAAAGTATGCAGCTTCATTTAATGACTGCTGAAAATACATACCTTGCTGAGTGGTGTACATTCCCATCACAAATGAGAGTACGTCTCTTCCTTTAGGATCATGCGTTTTAGGACCAGATTCTCAGTGCAAGCCTTTTCTCAAGGACAGGCATTTATTGACAAATAATCAAGAGGGCTTTGTTAGGAGTACTGCTATGAGTCAATAGCTTGCCACAGAAACCAAAATCACCCAACCGTGGGCCTGGCAAGCTCCCTGAGAGGCCAAGAAGCTTCTCTGTCTCTGTCCTTAGCCTCACATTTCTTGGATAGAGCCATGCAAAAATTAGAGCAAAAAAATTGGCTCTACATTTTACTGTATTGAGTAGGATATGCAGTACCCAGCACTTGTCCTGCCAGCAAGTGCTGTCTGTGTTTTGTGGATTTACTGGGAAGGTATAAACGTGACCCACAGATGCTTCCTGACAGGGCTTGTACCATGCCCATCCCACTCAGGCAAAGCAGAGACAGTCTCGGATACAGTCTCGGATACTTAATTCACTCAGTTTCTGCTGGTGCGAGTTAAGACAGAAAGGTTATCAAGATAGTTGTTACCAGCTGCACTTCAAAATAGATAGTAAGAAGCTATTCTTTATTTACATCTGAGGGACCTACTTTCTCTTCCTTACTCCAGGTTTGACCATTGCAGCAAAGGAGGCCAGAAGTAAGTATGGCACATTCCTGCCTCTGTCACAATGGCTGTGTCCCTCAGCAGGACAGTTTTGCTAGCAAACTTTACAGAGAGTCAAATTTGTCCTTGCCTGCAACTTTTACTTCTGCAGCAGCCGAACAGGTCTGGACAGTCCACCATTACCCAGTGTATGCCCTGTGCTGCCACCTCCACTGGTGGGAGTGACACAGAGGTCTCAGCACCGACAGCTGTGGGGAAACTTAGTATCGCATCCTGGGACAAAAAGGGACTGGGAAGCAGACAGCATGGACAAAAGTACCTGCCCTTGCTGCTGCAGGTGACTGAACTGGCATTGTGCTAATCTTCCTGCTCTTGGTTCTAGACTCACAGCAAGGAAGGCTGAAGTTCAGTCCTACAGATATTGGCCATAACTTAGGCTAAATGTGATGCAAATATGGTTCTTACGCTCCCTTTGAAGTAGGAAGAGAGGAGCAAGCTGCCTTGGTCACACTTGTTTTTGCATCAGTGTCCTGACTTGTTAAGTGCCCAAGGATGTGCTGTTGACCTACAGGAAGTGTGATGTCACATCCCTTTCGCAGAAGGGTTGGGTGTCTTCTATTTATTGTGTGCTGAGCTGCTTCGTAAGCTCACACTTCTGCTCTCCTCTTTGTCATCCATCCCTATTTCCATACCTTTTGGCTGGATTACAGCTTGCCAAATTCAAGCTACTGAGGCTCCCTCTTGTAAGAACAAGAGAAGAGGCTCTCCAGGAGCACGGTTTTGTCCTGGCTATCTGAATATCCATCTGAACCAGTTTGTCTTGGCTATCTGAGCCAAGGATGAATCCCTCTCTTTGATACAGAGCAGCTTTCTAACTCGCTTTGACTACTGCCTAAGTTTTAGATGTTTCACGTTAAGAGGAGAGTGAGTTCCATCTTTGCCACCAGACAAAGCTTCCCTTAGAGTCTGTGATCATATCTCTTCAAGTACAGCCTAAATGCAATAGAAGCACATGCTGATGAGTAAAGCTGAAAGAAGGAAAGGATATTTTCTTTGTTTTTGTTTTGTTTTGTTTTATCGAAAGCGGTTTAATTCACAATGTCACTCACTCCAAGAAGTATTACTGAAAGGCACTATTACTGAAAGGCACTGATCAGAGCTGTATGAAACACAGATGGACCTTGCCTCAAAGTGATACTAATGAGCAACTCAAACAGGATTTTGCCAGAAATGCAAGCTCACCTTAACCTGAGTAAAGCTTAGCATTAGTAGTGGGCACGTGATAAAGTTCAGAGTTGTTACTGCAACGTAAATGCTGCTAAGGAAAGCAAAGACTGTAAGTCATGGCTAAGGCAAGTTTCTGAGTTTAGAATTCATTATCATACAGTATTTCACATTTGGGGAATATTCCAGATCTAGTTGTCTGTTTCAATAAGAAAAAAGAAAAGAAAGCTTGAAAAAAATCCCACATCTCAACAGCCTTTATTGCTAGGTGCTTTCACCTTAGTCGTTATTTCTAGCCTTTTTTTAAGGAGAAGACCATGAAATATGCAAACACATGCAAAAAACAAGGCAGCAGATAAGAAAACCCATACTTAAACTGTTTGTGAGGTGCAAATCTCTGCCAGTGAAACCTGTGTTCTCTGAACAAGAGCAAGCGTGAAAGCCAGCAGAGCTACAGAACAGCAACTCACATACCTTTGGACTAAGTGGTGTTGCCTCCTGAGTTGAGCAGAGAGTTTTGAGTCAGCATGCTCCTTGTTCTACTCCTCTGTTGTCCTGTCCACACATAACCTGTTCCAAGTGCGTAATAACAGCCAGAATTTCAAGTGAATCAGAAAAAAAGAAAGTAGTTGTTATTGGTCAGAGAAGTTGTGATAGCCTGCTTCCAAAGGGACTGCTGGGAAAGCAGTCCTGTAACTGAACTCCCAAATCCTAATAAGGAGAGAGGAGGTCCTTGGAGCAACAAAAGAAGAGCCAGCATTTGGTTTTGAGGAAGTTATAACTATTTATAGTTAGACAGGTACAGACACACTTACTTAGGGTGCAGAACTGATTTCACCACTTCCCCAGTCCATTCCTCAAACCTGTGTTTTGTAAGAGTAGCACCTGCTCCACATCCTTCAAGCACCACTGATGTCACCCTTTCAAAGTGACTATACCTAACCTTCTCATTGCAGGAAGCTCAGTCTCCGGCTTTTACAGAGTGCGTGCCATTGACTACTGGGGAAAGGCAGGCCTGCCCTCTGTTCCTGTGGAATATGTTGAAGCTTTCAGGCGAATCTGAAGAGTGGTGCCTGGCTTGGTGGCTGGGTGGTGTATGCTCCCTGCAAATGACAACTCCTCAGAAAAATAAACTCCTCCCAAACTGAGGAGGGAGTACAGAAGGGACCTGATGAAGCAAGTCAGGAATGCAAGTTAGAAGCTACTGCCCCTATTAACTCTTCAGAACTCAAAGACAATGTTATCAAACAAACAGCCATATCTGACAACCCAACTGGTACAATTGTAAGAAGCTGCTGTAGGACTGGGATTCAGTTTGGTCATTCGGCGTTCTGGGAATAAATAGCTATTATTTGTGATATCACACAGAGCTAATGCCAGGGACAGCCAAAGATTTATGGAAGCCACAAAACGCAACAGAAACAGGACCATCACTTCACTGTGCAGGTGAGGACAGCAGCAGAGGCACCAGGAGGACCCGTATGAGACTGCACTGCCGGCCCTACGCTTCCAGGCTGACTGTCATAATGGCGTGATGGAAGGCTGCAGGACCACAGGGCAGAGCATGAAGAGCATGAAGAGTCCCCACATCCAAAGCATGAAGAGTCCCCACATATCCCGGGCTGTGCAAGACATGTGCATTCACACATGCTGTAATGGGTTATTCCAGAGCACTTGCTCTGTCTTCAGACATAAGAGGTTCTTTCCTTCCTCATACAGGGATTTCCACAGAGCTGATTGTGCGTTTGGGGCTTTTACTCGCATGTCAGAGCTATTCCCATCACACAGGCAAAAGAAGGAACAGCAGCTCGTCCTCAAAGAGGGAATCTCACAGAGAAAGCTCTAGCCTCAAGACTTACCTGCCTGTCCTGCTCTCTGCTTTAGCCTAAGTCATCTGTTTGCACCGTGGAGGTCTTTGTGGTTGTCCAGCTCCCTTAATTGCTGCCTCATCGTAGAGAAGCCCCTCTTTCTCTCCACTGCGCTCACCTAGCCTAGCTTCCTGCAGTCCTTACAGTTTGCATCTCGCTCCCCAGCAGAAATTACTTCTGGAGTCTCATGCTGAAACTGTAAGGGAAATGAGGCTTGGCTTTGGGTGGCCAGGAGAAAGTTAAAATGGTAGCTGGAGCTTTTTGTGTTTTCATGCTATAGCAAGGCATGCTTTTGAATGTAACAGAGGGCTGCTACTGCTTGTCGGTTAGGAAACTAACCAGGAACAGCTTGAACATCTGTGTTTCCCAAACATGCTCAAGTGTGTTATTGCCTTAGATAATGAGGTACAGAACACCACTGGATGTCCGTGCATATGCCAAACACTTTATGTAACGAGAAAGTGCCCTGGAATTACAGGAGTGTTTTTTTACTCTCCCCTTCTTCACAACCAGAGCACTTTGAACTCTGCCTTTAAAACGGTTATAGGGGGAAGGATAATGCCTGTGGAAACAGCTGGAGTGTTTTCTGTTAGAGGAGCGACTTTGTCGCACAAACAGCTCCCCTGCTGCTCTCTTTGCTGACGTCAGCCACTTCACCAGCATAACAACAATGCTTGCATATTTGGTGAAACATTCAAGTCTCGGACACAAAATCAAGTTTGCACAGTAGGAGAGAGCTAAACTACGTCAAACGGCCTCACTTTTACAGCATGGAAAAGACGCATATATTAAAAAGTCGGTATATATCAGACAAGGCTTATTATCTCCTTTCCTTCTTGCTACTTGTTCGTGTGCTTATGCTCAAAGTTAGCTGTGAAAGATCCATGTTGTCTCAGAATTCAGGTAAAACGTTTTGTGTCTCACTGACGTTTGAGAAAGAAGCCTGTGCCACATCCTCAGCTGTCAGCTTCTCACCCACAGAAGCTTGTGCTGGTGCAGGATGGAAAAAGGAGATGTGAGGTTACTTAATTCATTAGTTTCCCAGGTGCAAAAATAAGTTAATGAGAAGTTCCACTTGGAAGGAGAGAGCAGTAAATTAGAGTAAAACACATTTCAAAGTTGTTATAAATATCTCTAAGTGAAGAATCAGAAAATGCAGTTAAACAAATCCAGCAGTGAAGGTGTATTGATTTATCAGTGTGAAGCGGTACCACAGAGCTCGTGAGTCCCAGTGGAATGTTTGGCTTTTGCAAAGCTGCAATACGTGAATGATGATTCACTCATCTCATTCTTGCCCCTATGGCAAGTAATTTCCGTTAGACGACGTTACCATCTTTTAGAAGGTTTTAGACTGGAGGCTGTCCTGGCACAGGATTTCCCTAGTCGAGGCAGACGTAAGGCTTATAGCTGCCTCTTTGCTCTGTCTTCTAATTCTCGTGCGTACTTTTTTTGTCTTATTAGGTGGCAAAGTGAGGATGCTATTTTATCCAAAGTTTCAAGGTAAAATTTCAGGCATTATCATATTGCCTGTTGAAGCCCCACCAAAAGCAGGAATTTTATTTGCAAGGTCAGAGCACAGCATGCTATAGATGCAGATAACATCAAATTTTTTAGGATGACCAGGTCCAACCACTTTCAAGATCTGTCATTAGCTCCCTCTTTTAGATCTTCTACCCTTAACATCATCCAGAGAGTGGAAACATGTTCTAGAATATTTCTACTGATGGTACAAGGCTTTTTCAAGTATTTCCTTGGCAGTGGCAAATGTATGTGGAAACCAGAGCTGAACAAAAATGGTGGGATGGCTGTGCTGAATCAGATTTTGAATATTCAACATTTTCTTCTTCTGTGCTGCTTTACTGCACTTTGTATAAACTTACTCCTTTCGTCAATGAGCAAGTCTGAAAAAAAGGCAGCAGAGGAGAAAATGGTTTGATATTTCCAGGCTGCATTTTATTTTCAACAAAGTGTATAAGTTTTGGGCTGCTCTGTTCTTTTCTATAATCAAACTTCTAGAAAAAAATAATATTTAATACATAAAACTTGACATTTCTGTAATGATCTGTCCCTGACTGCATCTTGTAGGGCTTCTGACGTTACGTTCTAAATCCTTCAACTCTAGCACCTCCTCCTTTACCAGGGCAAGCTTTGCCTAATGTTTTAGTTTTCAAAAGTCGCAGGTGTGCATAATGCTAAGTGGGAGTTGCAGGTGCTTAGCAGTCCTATAACATCAGAACAATAAGCAAGACTGTTGAGCGCTCATATGTATCTCTTGCTGGCAAACAATATAAAGAAGAAAATCTAACTGCAGGAGGAGATTGTTTGGCTGCCCTTTAAGCAAAAGCTTCTAAGGTTATATAACAGTTTTGCAGCTGACTGTTAAAATCCATACAGGGAAAAACTTTCGAAGGGATGTTTTATGTTATCTGACAGTGTGTATGTTGCATTTGTTACCATCTTTGGTACTATACAATAAAATCAGTTTCTAATCTTTCACATGAATCCTATAAAAAACAGGACTTGATCATTGTGTTCTGGAAACAGCTCAAAACTCTCAGAAAGGCAGTTATTCATGTGAAGTAAAATCTGTTCTCAAGGTATAGGAGACTCCTTGATTTATGGAACTTGCACCAAGTTCCAACATTATATAGACATAGGGAGTGTGACCGTAGGAAATGTTGAGGTTAAACTAGAAATTTAAGTGCATATATAGCCTTGTGCTTAGTTACCACAGTCCTAGGCATTATTGTTTGAGCTGAAAGGGGAAACTGGTCTAACACAACATGATACTCTAGCATGAGATCACAGGACTTGCACTGTCCTTCTGGTAGGAGGTTCGCTGATGTGTGAAGGTCAAAATCCTTGCAGGGTTCCTCCTGCTGTTGCACAGTCACAGCCACTCTGTCAGCACCAAAGAACCTTCTGAGGACAAAACAACAGTCCTTCACATTTGTAAACAGCTTTTTCTTTTCTCTTGTTAGTGGAAAGTTTATGCAGGACAAGGACTGTGATTCAGGACCTGTGTACACACTTAAAATCAAGAATAACAGCCTGGTTCATTAAAGGTAAGATAGCAAAGTGTCATTTGAACCAAGGCTGTAACGCATCCAGCCAGCTCCAAGGCCACGCAGAAGTGTGTCTGCCTCTAGACACACACTTTTATATGTCTAACGCAACGGGCTAAGACGACGGTAAATCAAAGCAGAATGGACTCCTACCTGCCTGTCCACCCTACCTAGTCTCTGTAGTCTGTGGAGAGAAACAGACATGAGCTAATTAATGTGGTCCCATCTGTTCATTAACTAACCAGATCATATGATGAGGGCCTGCCTGCAGTCCTGATGGGAATGTGTTCTCCCCGTTCCTCCAAGGACAAACCAGGCTCACGGGTCATGTACAACGGAGCAGCATGTTCGGCTAGAATCGCCACTATCCTCCTACATCCTTAGAGGCTCAACACTGCATGGCAGAGAAGGGATTTCAGTGCTTAGCTCTTCTGTACAGACTATACCAAGCACAGTAAGGATGTTAGCATCTAGTTCCTGCTTGCTGGATCTCCCAACTGCTCTGATCATACAGATGCTATAACTGCAGGCACTTAAAAATCCCTCTACTTTAGAACTTGTAGTATTGGTGTGTATGTCTTGGCCAACGACCAGGCTCCCTCAGCTAGGGGTTAATGTTGTCTAATCGATCGTGATACAAGTCCTAAGTTCACAGAACCCCACCCTAATACTTCCTCATGGGAGAGGGGCAGTTGCTGAACGTTCAATCAATGCATCGACCTTGCACTTAGTCCAGAACAAAAGGCTGATATTTTTTCAGCACTTGATAGTCTCCATCAGTATGGTATTGCCTGCTTCCATTTCTGTCTTGAGGTTCAGGTGGTAGTTCTTACTTCCCTTCAAGGTACCTTTCCTAGATCAGTAAAGCAAAGAACACTTTTTGCTTGTAGTCTCTGCTGGCTGAGAGGCTTAAGAATCCCAGCTGGAAATCTTGGGAAAAGCAAGTTTGAGACAGCTCCCTAGAATATTGTCTCTGACCTTGGAGAAGAGTCTTTAGTCAGCGTTTTACATGCTCCTTCTAACCGATGTGGTACATAATCATTGGCAGCGTCTAATAGCTTATGCAGGCATCTTGCAGAAGCTGTTTTATGGTGTAGTGTTCTGAAAGCTCTTCACTCAATAGTGCTATATAGCCTATCAGTACCCAAAGGCCGGGGCTCTCCAATTTGTTTTCCAGTGTTGCCCTCAGTAATTATGACCTGGAAAAATCTGGGTTGCTGATAAACTGCAGGGTTCAACATGGTGGTGGGGGTATTCTGGACTGGCAGTTTTATTCATGGGAAACATCCTAAGTGAACGTGATTGTCTCGAGAGTAATGGAAAATGCGTGTCTGGAAAACAGTGATGCAAGTTCCACTTTTCCTGCAAGGAATTGTCTAGATACTGGTCTTTCAGTTCCTCATATCTGTGAGATTCATGGCCAAAAAACCTGTCAGCTGTATCTCTCTCAGAGACTGAGGCTGGATCATGAAGTAATAGGGAGTAAATTGCCACATATGCCATACAAAGTGCAAGTGACAGCTCCATTAAAGAAACAGCCTGTTATTGACAGGAACACTTGCTTTGCTGCATTCTTGATTCAGGATCTTACTAGAAATGCTCTGTGGGTCTTTGAGCATTCAGATGTACCAGAAATAATGATATTTATTTTCTAGCCAAGCAGCAAGGATCACATTATCAGCTTCATCTCAGAGCTGTTGTTCAAGAGGGTTTTATAGCTTCAGAATTTAGACAGAAATATTGGGTGAGAGAGGGGCCATGTTGTAGGTATGCCTGTGCCCAGCCCTGTGACCTGCTACCCTCATTCACTGTCTGGGCTCCCTGGCTGGACCCTGGACCTGCCTTGTCATCATGCATTTGCCTGCTGATCGTGGCGCTGTTGGTGGGACCTGCCTCTGTCACCACCTCTACCCTGTGCCCCCTGCTTGGCACTGCACTGCCCTGGTGGGGGGGGACACTGCCTATCTGCATGGGGGCTGCCCTTGGCTCCCCACTCACCTTGCTCCCCAACAATGTGTAACAAAAAGCAGTGACAGAGGTTTTTTTAAAAACATTTATTGACAAACGCCGTGTTAGGTATTCCCTTGAAAATTCAAATATCAATACTGTATTGCACACAATTTGCAAAAAACAAACATTTTTCATGTGTTTTTCAGGAAAAACACACTAGTCCAAACTATGATTTTCTTTTTTTGATTAGCTGAATGACAACTTCAAGACCAAGAGGTCTGGTTCCTGTGCTTAAGGATGGAATCAGAAGTATATTTTAGCAGGCCCCTGGAAAGAAAGAAAAGCAAACTTGAGTCCATGCAAATAAATTTGTGAAGTGCTTTAACAACATTTTTAGTTTTCAGTGAAAATCTAACTGCATATTTCCCAGAGTACTTCTGAATCGCAGTACAAGATTAGGTCAGAGGGGCGAAAGTTTCTTTTTTGCACTATCTGTGCCTGTTGGCGTAGCATTTGGGCAGCCTTCACCAGTCCCAAAGGCCCATGAGTCCTGTCCAGCTGGGCCTAGCATATGTGCTGCTAAGGCAATCCCCTAGTCTAGGTCCTTAGACCTGTTTTAGTTCAGGTCTCGAGGGTAGGCAGCGTGAAGAGCGTGGAAGCTAAGCTGCGGACAAAAAGTGGAGTTCTTGCCTCCAGCATAGTACTAGGAATTTGTCTGCCTGCCTCAGGGGCAACAGGTGAGCTGGAAGATGAGCTTCCGTGGTTCCAGAAAAAAGGCCCCTCAAAACAGCTGTTAGACCTGCAAAATAATCTTTTGCTCTATTTACCCGTATATGGAGCAACAGCTCACTCCCACTGTCAGCAGAAAGACTCACGACTGCTGCTCAGAGCCCCTCATCTCTGCTGTTCAGAAAGCCCAGTACACAAATCGTGCCGACAGCTAAGAAGAGTGAGGGTATTCCCTCCTGGAAGGAGCTTTTCCAGCAGAGCATGGACCTAAGGTAAGTTGCTGTTACACAGATGTCCAGGCCATGCATTTCCAAGCTCAGAAACACCACATTGTTACATCTCCCCAAGCCCTTGCGTGTGTATTTATTAGGAAAGAGAAGACATGCTCTCCGCTCCGTAGTGTGCCTGCTTCAGCACGCACAGTGCTATACGGGGAAAATTAAGGCTGCAGAACCATGCTGTAATGGGCTCTTCCTTCCATGGACTTTGCTTTTGCAGCCACTTTCTTAGTAGATGTGACTTTAAAAATCCATTGCTGAAAGAATGCAAGTCAATTTGCTGCAATTCTGCTGCATTTAGAGCAAATGCAATCACCTACTCTGCAAGCTGCCAGTGCAACCATTTCTGAGAGCTTGTTAATTAACTCAAAGTACCTGACTGAAGAACAGGCTGGAACTGGCCGGACATGCAGATTTCTTCCTGCTTCTGACGCACAATGCGTTGAATGGCTGGGGGGAGGCCACGGGGGTTGCGTGAGAAGATCAGGGAGTAGCCATCATCACAGGAGCCGTCCTCTTTCAGGCTGCGGCAGGCATAGGTAATGGCATAGTTATCATAGTCGGTGTCAATCACCCAGTAGTTGTCCCCTGAAACGTCAGAGCATTTGTGTTTGTCGTGATGGACAAAACAAGCCAAAGGTGGACGTGCTCGTCCAGGAGAGAGATGCAAGTTGTTTCTGCAACATGTGGCAGGGATGGCTTCCCAAAGGATATAAGGTCACCTCCCACATTTTGCTTATATCCACACTGTAAGATGAAGAACTGGGACAAACAAGGTGTGTTCTGAATTCACCTTGCTCCCCACCAGGTCATTGCAGTACATGTCAGTTATGCTGAGAAAAAGCCAGTGCTGAGTATCTCTGATCAGGCTGAGCATTGTCCCATCATTGCCTGATCTCCACCCTGCAGCTGAGGGCACAGGCAAGCACCAGTGGTACCTCTCAACAAGACAGACTCTTGCTTAGACAGGATTTGAGGTTAGTACATTTTCACCTGCAATTTCTTAGTTTAGTAGTGTTCACAGGATTATGCTTTGATGATAAAAATCTCTCTATATTTCTTGCCCAGGTGTGGGTGAGGGTGGGGGTGGGGGGCAAAGGCCAGATAGTTCACATTTCCTGTGCAAAAAGCTCCAGTAAAATATGGCTCCTGTTTTCCAGCCTTCTTAATCAAGTTTGGTATGGCTTATCTGCCAGTTCTGAAAGTATGTATTTCTTTGTTATGCATTAGCGAGCCAAATCGTGCCCGCTTTCCAAAGCAGTGTCCCATAGCTAAGGGAAACTCATGCAGGAAATATGGGCTGTGTAGGATGCATTAGTGAGGTTCAGCTCAAGGAGTTTCTTCAAGGGGTACTTCAGTTAACAGCTCAGGGTTGTCTCCAGCTGTATCTGTCTGACAGGATCTGTGCCTTGCTACTAGGGTGCAAATTCTGGTCCATGTGTCGTATCCCATTAGCTATGAGGAGTGCAAAGACGGGCCTGACCTGCCTGACGGGCACCTTTATAATGCCCACCCTGGGCCTCAGGAAGTACTGGGCAGCTGTGTTCAGCTGTATGAAATTTATCTGCACTGCCCATTCTCTCTAAGCTGTATCTTCCCTGTTGATCAAACCAGTGGATAGGTGGGTCCCATGAGGAGGCTCTGGATCCTGCCCCTTGTATGGAGATCTGCACTCCATACAAGAAGAAAAGCACTGCTTGGGAAAAGCATCCCTCTCTGAGGACGCTTTGTCTCCACTTAGAAAAATCTTGAGTTCAGCTGCTTTTCCTGCCCATATACTGAAATACACAAGTCTGGGCAGCTATAAGCTATAGACCAACATTTTGGGGGATATAACGGGGGGGGGGGCGGGGGCGGAGCTGAAGAAATTCACTCACCACCACTGGACAGGTAGCTGGCCAGGCCCTGGTAGGTCATGTACATTTTTGCTGGAGTGGTTGGGTCAGGTACTGTGTATTGAGCAGCCATGTCAGCACAGATCACCCAGAACCTGTAATGAGATCCGCAGGGCTGAAGGTAAAGCCCTGCTCAGTGAATGCCCCGGAACATCCTCGTGCAGGACTCGAGCAAGCACCAGGCTACCACGCAGGGTAATTGCTTCAGGCACGGTCATGGCCTTTCTTAATACAGCCTGGCTTTTGGTCATCAAGGAAAAGCAAGGCTGTGATGTCCCGTCAATGGCAGCGCACGGTAACCAATGCACACTGTGGTTGGGGCATTGTTTGGATCTTCCTCTGGGTCAGCATACTTTTAAGTGCTCATTTGGGTGCAAGTGGGCAACCGCCATGCAAAACGGTGAACGTTTCTTGCCTCCCTGCCAGGAGTTTGCAGAGCGAACTGACCGGTGTTTGTGCTCATGTAGGGAAAATTTGCTGTATCGCCAGCTGGAGGTTGGCGGTTGACATAGGAGATGCCCTTAACACATAAGGAAACATTTACAGCCACTCCACTGTCCACACCGATGAAGGACCTTCACACAG
Organism: Struthio camelus; assembly: GCF_040807025.1. Taxonomy (NCBI): domain Eukaryota; kingdom Metazoa; phylum Chordata; class Aves; order Struthioniformes; family Struthionidae; genus Struthio; species Struthio camelus. Next base: position 11,814,955 of record NC_090982.1, on the reverse strand, counting down.
GCTACGAGAGAGCCTTATAATCACCTGAAGAGCCCATCTTCATCCATTTCCTCTAATTATGCTTCAACTGATTTGCTTAGAATACTGCCTATGTCTTATTGCATTATGATAAGTGCCTGGACATGGTGAGTTGCCTGGTTTTGTGCACCAGGGTTAGGGTCTTTATCCTCTTCCTAACACAGGATGAGCTTCCTTTTAATTCTGTCTTTACAGAAATAAATTCATGGCAACCTTGAGATCTCACCTGGTTTCTGAAGAGGCCATTGAGAAATCTTCCCACCCACATTGCATGGCATATCTGCAAAGCTTCATTTAGCTCTGTCTCAAAACATCCTATCGTGCTGTGCTGTTAAACCTAAGGTTCACAGCCACCTGCTCTGCTCTTTTGTTCATGCCATTGGGCAGTTTGGGGCACTTAACACAGAACAGAACTGGTGTTAGCCTGCTGGAAGCTCCAGTTTTAATTTTGTATACCCAGAAATCTATTTAATCCCTTCATATATTGTAATCCCTTATAGTAACCATTAGACAAGCAAAACTCTTAAGCTTCCTTCCATCTGTCTATTCAGGCATCACAGTAGTATCCAAGAGCTAACTGAGTATTTTCCTGAGAAGCCTCTCCTACACTGTGCTGAAAGATCTGCTAAGGTAATGCTCGTTTACACTCATTTCCTTCCTTTCAAAGAAATCAAAGCTGTTGTGCTACTCACGGGCCTGCAGGCTACACTAGCTCCTCTCTCTTTGTTGCAATTTATTTACTTTACCCCTCTGTCATTAAAGATTACACTTTAATAATTGAACTGGCAGTTACGCAGTAGTTTTGTGACGGGCCTAGACCAGAGGCAGGCTGAGAACTCACCCAGGACTCAAATAAACGGGTTTAACCTTTGGCTTGCAACGTGTTAGCTTGATTGAGCTTCCTTTTGTGATAGAGGCAAGCTGTGCGCTCAGGATAGATCCCTGTCCATCCCCCCTCCGGTACCTCATGTCACTACCTAGAGCTACAGTCAGGCACAAGCTTACCCAAAAAGCTTCACTCGGCCTTTGGAAGACGCTGTCATTGTGCCGTCCTCCTCAACGGTGTATTCAGCAGAGATATTGTCCTGAAGGAAAAGGCCTTCTGGATCTTTTTTGGCCAGGGCATACCACTTCCCTGCATACTAAAATGAAAGATTATTGTCTGGATTAATGACCATGGCAAGACTGGCACAGAAGCGTTTTTGTAAACACAGTTCCCCTCCAGCTAGCCACTGCCTGACCAAAGAAGGTAGTCTGCCTTTAGCTGGGTAGGCACCGCACAGGTCCTGCCCCACCATTTCATAAACCCTCACCTCTGTGCTTCCTGAGCCACTATGAAGAATGCCTCTAGCACCTCTGCCTTTCTGTAGGCCTTTACTTTTTACCACTTAGCCATTCCTGTAGCAACACCCAAGCCCTGAACATGTCTCCACAATCCCACCCTGCTGTGAATCAGGCCAGTTCTTCTCTGTTCCCATTTAGGCCCAAGCTTTTCCGTGGGAGATGCCAGCGAGGACACCAAATCACAGCTGCAAAGCCTTTAGCTAACTGAGTAGAGCCACTCTTTTGGCTACCAGGGGCTAAAGTTGATCTCTGATGGTGTCACGGGTCCACCTGGAGAAGCAGAAAGCAATGACTATGCGTATTAGGAAAAGGAAAGAATGTACTGGGGAGACTAGCAGCAGAGGGTAAATGAAATGAGATTCAGAAGAAGAAAATAGCTAAACAAAGGAGACCCTGAAAATTCAAAAGCAGTAGCTACTAAAACAAAAAAGAGATCTAAACAGGTCACTGCGAGACAGGAAGACCCTCAGAAGTTACCATTATTGGTAGAAGCAATGGGGAAAGTGGAATTTAGCAGAACTTAACCCTGGTCATTTTGACTTTTCAGTCAAGGTAATGAAATCTGTTCAGGAGGTTACATGCATAAGACCGAAACAGAGTACAATAACTGCCAAATACATGAGGTTGAGCAGAACTCCGATACAGTAAGATACTGATGTGCCTAAAACTCTCCCCCAAAATGGGTTTCTTTGCAGCAAGGCAACCTTTGCACAGAAGTGCTGGCAACCCACAAATTCTGTGGCTGGAGGTGATCTTCGCAGGTGGCCTGTCAAAATAAGTACTGGCACTCTGACCTGGGCCTTTGCAACATAAAAGTTAGTCCTGATTTCCCCTTCAGAGGCAGGCAAATTAAACACTGTGTTTAGAAGCAAAAGCCAGGCTGTGTTCAGGATACCCATCTGGATAAAGGCTCATTTTGCTGTGACTCCCAAGAGCGGCCAGCTGTGGATGCAAATCAGCCGGGCACCTTGTTTGTGCCTTCTCTCTGTGATGAGGGATCTGAAGTGTTTCATTCATGGGACTGCCCAAAACTGAAAGCCATACTGAACTTGAGCAACAGAAGATTATATCTAGCAGAATAACATCCCTGCCTTTTGTGGCCAGTGTTTCCATAATATTCAGCAAGTCAAACACTTGCAAAAAGAGCAAACTGCAGAAACAGTGTTTGTGAGACAGCATATGAACCCAGTTAACTTCTTGGCAATGAACCCCTTTATACAACGTATAACATGGAAAACCAGTTTATATCGTAAAGCTTCTTCGCATATATTATGTTTAGCAGAATAAGTAACCGTAATTACCCTTTTTGGATCAAAATTGTCTTTCACAGAGAAAGACTCCACTGCGCAGGTCTGAGCTAGGCTATATTCAACAGTGGAGAAGATCGATGCCAGGAAAACATATTGTGCGTATTTCATTCTGCAAGACAAAAGCAGACATGCAGAGTCTTATTTCACACCAGATACGGATAGCCAGTGCCGTGCCTACCGATACATTCCCCTTATTTTAAAAACTAGTTTCGTTCCATGCTGAGTTTAGTACTGCTTCACTAAGAAATGTAGGTCGTTGCGGTGCCTGAATCCAGCTAACTCTGTGCCTCTTAGCACCGATGGCAATTACTTTGCGAGAGTATTTTGTTTTCCACTAGTAGTATTTCAGTTCATGCCATTTTGACATTATAAATCAAGCCAGACTCTGGATAAAGTTGATAAGAATTGATAAAACTTGAAATTTGCTGATTTTTTTTTGTTTTGACAAAAACTAATACTCTGGTGAGCTCTGCTAAAGTAGTGTAGGTTGAAAGTATGTTGTTTCTAATTGTTCTGTGATACTTGTCCATTCTGCTTTGAAACCAGCAAAGCTGTGTTTATGTTGTCCGGTTCTCACCACGTAATCAGGCACTAGGGCTGCCTTGTCTAACGATAAATTACATTTTAGTATTTTCTTCCCTCAGACCATCCCCCCCCCCAAACATAGCAGATAACACTGAGTCTCTGGAGGTTTGATCTCCCGTTGCAGTGCAGCCACAAGATGACCATGCTTGTATTCACCTGTTAGTGTCACCCCACTCATCCGCATCCCAGGGTGTTTGATCTTCTCCTTTGGGAAAAGAGAGCACCTACTTACACATTTGTCAGAGCATTTGACCCTGAATACCCGCTCTGATGGCAAGTTAAAACACAGATACTTGAAACTTGACACAGGCATCGGAGCTGAGCTACCAGCCCAAGACTGCCAGGCACCCGAGCAGCTACTCTGCTCCCAGCTGCTGCCGCGTGAGCTGCAGGCTCCTGCTGCAAGAGATGCTAACCTGGTTTGTCTCTGCTGCAAAAGAGACCTACCTGTTGGGGTAGAGGCGCTGGAGATCCTTGAGGCTACTCTGCTTCAGTCTGCGCTGCAGTCTGCAGGAGAGTTTTCTGTGAATTGCCCTCCAGCTGCCTTTAAATAATGAATCTGCAAAGTCACTAATTGGTTATTTTTGCTCGTGTGCCTGAATAAAACGCTTAATCTTGGATAATCCATTATGTAAAAACCGATGGTAATCCTCACACTGGTGGGTCTGACTGCTATACTAATGCAAACCTAGCTTTTACATAATGGAAAAAGCAGCCCAGAAAGCTAATAAGTCTGCTGAAGTGATTGTGCCACACCTTTGTCTCACTGAAGTCTTTCTATGCTTTACACGTGTTAAGAGAATAAGCGCGGAGCATTAATCAGAGACTCATGGACCATACATACGCATCTGCATAGGCATGTGTTCATACTTGCCCACTTGCATGCGGTATATATATCATGAGCACTTCCAATACCTGGATCAGCAAATGAAGGTGATCCCTGCAAGAGTAGACAGATGTTATGCATTATCTGCTGAAACAAAAAATAAAAATTTTGGTTTTATGTCCACATCAAAACCTTGGAGTCTCCAGTTCACCTATGCACTGGAAACATCTCTATACACATTCGTCCTACCTTGTCTTGTCGACGTCTCCAGTTGCACAAATACCATAGCTCTCTCCTTCCGAAGATGTTCTTCCTAGAAGACTTCCAGGGGAATGCAGTGAAGCACAAGTACATAGGATGCCAGAAATGGCTAGAAAACATTTTTTGTGGCAACCTGTGCCCACCATTCAAATAATCTTCCCAGCTGCCTCTTCTGTCCCTAGAGGACAATTTCTGTTCTACATAGTCTGTCCATATATTTTTCTCTACCTCGCTTCACCCGGGTAGAAGTCAAAGACTTCAGATACTCATCCAGGATTTGTCAGCACTGACAGTTACTTCTCTGACTGGGCTGCGTGGTGTCTAGGGGTTGTGGACTTACGGACGGGGAATGACTGTACGGTTCCTATAGAAAAGCCCAGGGACTCCTGCACCTCTTGGTGCTGCTTCAACGGTCTGGACATTCCCAGTACAATTAAAGCTTTCCGGGTGTGTTGGACTTGCTGCAGAGATTGCCTGCAGTCACTTGCCCAGGAATTCCTGAACAGAAGTGTGCAAGGTCCCCCCTCTGCCTTGTGTCTGCAGTGTTGCTTTGCAAGCAGCTTCTTTAGGGTTGCCCGTTAAGTGGGAAAGACGAAGCTTGTTGCCAGAAGGAATTTGGCCTCTGTGTAGCTTCCCCAGACATTTTAGAGGGAGACCCTGATATGCATGTGCGTGTCTAGGGGAGGGACTGAGTGTAATCTGTTTTTCCAAGGCTGCAGAGTGAAACTGTCTTCTGGTGGTTGCTTTGCAAGCAGACCCTTCCCATGCAGCACCATAAGTAAAAAGGCAGAGGCTTGTTGAGCACAGACTTAAGAACAAGAGTGCGTGGATTAAACCGAAAAGTCCTGGTGATTCTGGAGCCAAAAGGTCCCCCTGGACATGCTCCATTTCTTCATTAGCATTTCAGCTGGATTTATCCAGGGGCACCAAGGCCTGGAGGTGCAGGGAAATGGCAAGTGCCCCACTGCCACCGCAGGCTCCTAGGTGCTGCATGCCATGGGCAACGTGGACCGACGCTGTCCTGCCTGGATCCCCAGCCTGTTTTTCTAGAAAGATGCCAAACGGCTGTTTGCCGAACTAATCCTTCAGCTGCAGCTGTCTGCTTGCCATATGCACCGGGCCCCGTTGATCAGCAGGGTCCTGCAGGGATTGCATAGGGCTGAAGCCATGCACACTGAGCGTGACCATAACCAGCTCAGTTAATTCAGGCAAAAATAGTTACATAAGGCCTCAGGCATGCATCTTTTACTGGTTGCTTTGCATGCGGACCCTTCACAAGCAGCACCCTAATTACAAAAGCGGAGGCTTGCTGAGCACAGACTTAAAACCAAGAGACTGTGGATTAAACCAAAAAGTCCTGGTGATTTTGAAGCCAAAAGCTCCCCGGCGATACACGCCTTTTCTTCAGCAGCAGCATTTACTTTGTTGTGGAGAGAAAGAAAAATCAACAGAAGGCCCATTTAATTCCTTTAAAAGGCTTGACCATTTAAAGAAGGACATAAAGAACAACTTCTTAAACTGCTTTTCAGGCCCAGATGCCCACTAACTTTTCAAAGGACCCTCACCTGAAACAGAATCCAAGTGCAGAACTGCTGTTTTCCAGCACAAAGCAGTCATTTGAGACAGAATGAAACACAAGAGTTTTCTGTAAATTAGAAGGGCTTCAAAACACTTATCACTTCATCTGTTTTCAACAAAACAGATTAGTTTATGTCCCTGTGAGACATAGGTGACACTTGAAGCCATGCTTAGGTGGCCACTTAATCCCTTGGGGATTATAGGCACGCTAATAATAGCTAATCACAGCACAAGATTTTGGTTGGTTACCATAACATCTGTCACTGCATTATTTGCTGTTTGGAGCAAGAAGAAAAGAAAATCGCAATAATCTTCAGTTTCACAGCATTACGGTAGTTTGTGCTGGGGTTAGGAAAAAGAGAGGGGTCTAGAAAAGTGTTAAAGCATATTCCTGAACTAGTTAAACCTCAAGTAACATGAAAGGGATGCTACAAAAAAAAAAAAAAAGGAGCACCAGAGCAGCTAGTTCTCAAAGAGGACATCCAAAGGTCCTGTTACATGCCTAGCAGTCAAGGCTGCTTGCCTTTTCCTGGAAGAGGTGATCTGACCAGATAAAACACATGTTTAGGCTACTGGACTCAGCCTAGCAGTAGCTGGTAGCTTTAATGGTATTTGTAAAAAAGGAGGTGTGCAAACAAGATGAAGTAACGATGTCTTCTGCCCTATCCTATGAAATTCAGCAGCAGCAGCAGTTTTGGTCTTCCTCTTGCTAACAGAAGTCCTCCTTATGCCTGTACTGTTGGAATAAGCAGTGGGTAAACTGCTCTGGGAATTACTGCAATTGCACTGCCAGCTCAGATTTAGCAAGATGTGCTAGCTCAGCAGCCAATGGCATGGTGAGATCTCTAAATAGCCTCCGGCATCAGGTATTGAGTTCCCTGATGTCCAGCTAGCAATCAAGCTGTGTGCTTGTTTACCAGAGTGCTGGAGAACAACTACATTGTAGGTGCATTTTGAGTCACCTTAGAGAAATATTGTAGTGGTTATTGTACACTAAGTGGGGAGGATTTCCTGCTCTACCTTTAGCTCTAGTTCATATCTTTAAGGATGCAGGGTTTCCTTTTGCAATGTCATAGATGTGTGTCGGGGGGACCCAGGCTCTAGTCCTGTCTCTGCCGAGGACCGCAGCATTGGTAGTCTTTTCTACTCCCTCAGCAAGGCAGGAGGCAGGAGAAAAGAGGCTTTCCTCTGGTGCCAGACCATGTGAAGGCCATCAGTTAAGGAGTTCTCAGTTTCTGTGACTTCCACTCAGAACTGCTGATCTCTCCCAAACAAAGAAAGTGACGCAAAACAGATGAAGGGGAAATCATTTGAAGTTTGTCCCTGTGTGATTCAAGGGTTAAGGTTCTTGGGTGTGTTTCCTCAGTAGATAAAAAAGGAGCATAAATCACTGAACTGTGACTTTTAAAGTACCATTTAAATACCTCAGAGCTTTAAATGACATAACCTAAAGTTCACCTTTCCCTTCTACAGCATGATAACGGCATTATTTCTGAATGCATTGCCTGGCAGTTTGAAGACCAGGGGCTCATGCTCCCCTGTGGTCACGACGCAGCGCAGAGGCGCAGACTTGCACGCCCCTGCCTTCACACGCAGAAGCAAGAAGCGGCCCGAAGCGCGGCGGCGTCGAACAGCTGCAGCTCCTCGGCCGGCGAGGGGCGACCGCGCCGGCCGGGCACGGCGCCCTTCCCACCAGGACTTCCGCTAGCGCCAGCAGAGATGGACCGCTCGCCCGCTGTCCCCGGGCTACGCAGTCCGCAGGAAAGGCTTTCAGCCCCGCCACCGTTCCTCCCACCCCACCGGCCTCAAGCAAAGTTAGAGCTTGCATTGCAAAACTAGATGAGGTTATAGCAAAGACCCAGTCCAGCGGCCGGCTCAGCAGTACACGTTGTCCTCTGTGCCACGACTGGAGAATGAACGTGCTGAGATAAATTGTGTTTTACATGCCCAAGCCTCAGATGACAGGTTTTTGCTCAAGTGGGCAAAGCTCTGAGTACTTCTTGCCTGTCACATGCAGTAATAGCATATTAAGCTCCCTGGGATTTAATCCGTGCTTACATGGATTTATACCTGACCGTACAGAGACATTTACTTTTTGCCTATAGTTAATGCAAACTTCTGTGGTCACAGAAGAGCCCTTTCTCTTGGGCTCCCTGCCCAGCGGGCAGGTGAGACTTGAACGCCTGCAATTCAGAAGTTACTCTGAAGTTGTTACTCTATTTAATGCGATCGTTATTTTTTAATTCCCTCTAGTCACAGTGCCTCGCTGCCTCAAGCGGCCTGCGAAACTGTCTCTGGTTACAGATCAATAGAAAACACCAGGTTTCTCCCTCTTCCCTTGTTCTCATGCCTTAAGAGCAGGCTCTTGGCTGCGGTTTTCTTAGGGCGACTGTCAGCAGCAAAACCAAGTTACAGCCTCAGCCCCAAGCGCGTCAGCACCCTGCCGCCTTGGCAGCCCAGAGTGACTGCAGAGCCGGCTCAAGTCTATACTGAAGCAGGACTTTAATGTATGGGGATCTGCTGGCCGGAGGAGCAGATCTGCTCTTGCGCTCCCGCCTGATTGCTGCACAGCTGTGTGAAAGATGGTGGCAGCTTGAACAACAAGCTGCTGCGTTTCACTCTCCAAGTTTTGGCAGTTTCCCTCCTGGCCTCTTGCTGTTCTGCATCGAGACCATCCCAGCCTGAGGAAACCTGCTGAAAAATAGACTTTTTTTTTTTTTTTGGACCGTCGAATGAAGAGGGGGATATTTGGATTTTCTTTTTCTAGTATTAACTGCTACCGATACGATTTACTATTATGTGCCTAGTACTCATTACTACTGTATTAGGCCATTTACAGCTGTTGAGAGGTTTATTCATTTTAATTGCAAGTCTTTATTTAAACATATGATATTTGTAGTTGTGTATCAGCCCTGCAGCTCCTGGAGTGCAGAGATCACCTGTTGAGCACAGAAAGTGCGGAGTGCCCGTGTTTTTGGATAAGAAGGGTGACATCTGCAAACGTGAGGGGGAAATAAGCTTGCTTGGGCCTCAAATCTTTGCACTTGAAGACGGTCTTTGGATATGTTAACGTCCTGGTTCTGTTCTTTGCCTTGGGAGATGGCAGGAGGAAAGGTGCTGTTTACCTGAGGCAGGCAGGTAAACCTTCACAGGGAGGTAACAGATCAGAGCCTGTTTAATCCCTGGTGTTATTCCCTAAATTTGAGAGGCATAGAGGGCACACAAATATTCCTGAGGGTTTAGGTGCGTAATGTTCCTTTTCTGTTCATGTTCATGCAAAGAGGCTTAGCAGGAAAAATACAGGAATAAATCTGAAGGCTCCTGAGTTATTATAAAGCATGAAGTAACAGCAGAACATATGTCTTCCGCCAAGCATGCAGACAGTAAGCGCTGCCTCCAGATTATCCCAGCAGGAGAGTTACAGTTTCTTACATGGTAGTCCTCTCAAGGTGCTTTACAAAAATGATACTGTTAGCAAGGAGCTTGAGTAGTTCTGGATAAGCCGGGATGCACATGCCAGCCCTGCAGGTGGATTTAAAAGCTAAAATCAGAAACACAAATTGCCAAAGCCAGAGAAAATTATAGCTCTGTATGTGTATGCAGCCAAAGGCCGACAGCCAGGCGCCTGGCCTTAGCAAGCATTAAAGGACGACAGTTTCAATCTGCAGCAGAAGGCGGAAACAGACTGAGGGGGGAGGTTTAGGTTAGAGCATCGCCGCGCTCCAAGGAGAGGGCAACTGTGAGTAGGAGGCTGATTAGTGAGTCACAGAGCTGGGGAATAAGCCAAGGGCTTTCCTGTACAACCGTGTCTCAGTTTGCTATCTGTGCTTTCTCTGTTGGACAAAAGGATGGCTTACATTACATTGCTTTTGAAAAGGGAAAAGAATTGTAGGTTGTTTTTTTTTTTCTGTTTAAGCCATCAGGGATGATCTAATTATTATTTTTTTCACAGAGGACATTTTTCTCTTTAAATAGCTGATGTTCTCTGAAGCTGGAAGGCCTGAGGCACAGCTAGGAAACCTCAGCATTTTCCCTATAAGATGCTTTTCTGCAGCTGGGGGCATTTAGATAGAAAATTGATTTGTGTTACAGAGGGGCCTAGAGGTTCCCGTCAGCTGCCAGGGTCCTGATGCGTTACCAGCTCTGCAAACTTGTGCCTGGAATACCCTCGGCCCAAAGACCGAGTTTACGTCCACTTCAGACTGGACAACAAACTGGAAGCATTCAAAATTGCAGTACTACTGCAAAGAATTAGATACCAACGCCAGTTAAAAATACCATCGCTATACCAAACTCTTCCCTGCCATTACTTCATCATCTCTTCTGTTTGTTTTTCACTTGCAACTTAGAGTCAGTTCCTTTTCTCCATTTCTTCTCTGCTAAGCAATCTTATCCTCTGACTTTTCTTTTTTTTTTTCGTGGCCATGTTTCCCACCGATCACTGTGTTTGTCTGGGACGCTGGCCCCTTGTTCTGTAGATATCTCCAGACCTTGAGTTCTTCTTACAGCCCCTTCTCTCCTCTTCTTCTTTTCCTCACAGACACTGCATGAGCAGCACTTCTGGATAGGTCTGACTATTTATAGACTATATATATTTATATTGCAGTACTAATGTTCCCTTATTAAAGCTTCATGTATATTTTACCCTTGAATTTTCCTTAACTCTGTGCCCAGAGCATGTGGGGGAGATAGCTGTCCAAAGAGTGCATGTGATAGGATTTGGGGAGAGTTTGGTGATCTCTTTTTATTCTTCAGCTTCACAGGACGTTTGACCAACTAAGTAATCTCACTGAAGCTTCTGTGGTTTGTACTAAAAGCTTTGAATACAATGAGTTAACTGAAACATCAATAAACTCCTGTAGTCATACTGCAGAAATTGCCGTTGCCGCTGTGTTGTAACCATTTTTGAAAATGAGCTGTCTCCTCATAAAACTAGCAGGGAGAAAAACCGCCCACTTACAATGGATGCAAAGTGGTGAAGACAGGACAGTATGTCACCGTGGCAGGTTTGACGGACATGCTCAAGGCTCAGGCACCTTTCCAGTCTTCCAGCACGACAAAGATACCTTTTCTCAAAGATGTCTCTCCGAAAACACCAGCCCGAGGTGCCAAATCCCAAATGGACCTGCATGTGAGAGCATAAGGAAAGGGCTGTGCCTTCCTTGAAACCAGGACTTCCCTGGAGTATGGGGCAGTGGAGGAGCCGAGAGCTTACTATATCATCCCCTTGTAAACGAAACTCCTCCAGCATAACATCCCTCTTAAAACTAGACAGTTACTAAGGCAAAAAAAGTAAACATTGGCACTTATTTCAAAGCTTTGCCAGACTCTGCATTTAGAGAGAGTTTTGACAGAGGTGAAATAAAACAGTTAACTGAGAGCGAGCCTCACATTAACCTGAGGAGGTACCTTCTCTGCCTCAGCAATTTATAGAGCTTCAAAGTATTTTGGCAAGCTGTCCTAAAATCAAAAGCATACTTCTTGATTGTTGCTTACTCAGAAGGCTACTGATCTGAAATAAAACTGTGTATTTGCATGCAGAGTTCAGATTCAAGCCTCTGACTGTTCCCTGCAATTCACCAAAGCAATATTTAAATTAAGATATTAGCTTTAAAATATTTCTCCTACAGGATTAGCAATTGCTGTGGCTTAATTTTGGAAGGGCGTGACAAGATGGAGTCAATTACTGCCCCAAAAGCAGACAAAATTCTCCGAGGGCATCCGGGTACTTATTTTGACTCAAAAACACATGGCTCACCCTTGCAATTGAACTGCCGGCAATACACTCTCGTGTGCCCATTGTGGTGGGAGGGATTTTTATACTTCAACATATTATCTTTAACAATCCTGCCACACTTCGGATATCAGCTACCTAATGAAAGAAGGCTTTAAGCACAAACAGCTAACACTCAAGCTGTATTTTCTGTAGGCCCTGGACTGGTCACTGAGCCACACTCTCGTACCTCTGCTGCTGCGTTTACGCAAAACAGATAGAGAAAGGTAAAACAGGTATGCTAGTTCAGGCTGCAGGTGTGCTGAGCGCCAACCCCGAGCAGAGCCCGGGAGAGCGAGCTATAAGATCTCAGCTGCACTCGCCCCGTGGCCCCCAGCCAACACACGGCCCCCTTCCTGCTGCCCGGCCCCAAGCTGCCCCCCAGCCGGTGGGGGCCCAGGCAGGGCCTCTGGGAGGTGCCGTCTGCCTGTCCCTCCATCCCTGTCCCACCATCTCCATCCCCACCTCCCTGTCCAGGAGATGCACACCGAAGCCCACGGGTCTGTGCTGTAGTGCCATCTAAAGGCCCCAGGCGAGAAATGGAGGGGAATGAGACATTTCCTTCTGAAAAAGAGACCTAAACTTTCAAATGCTAGCCCTTCAGCTGATGAGAAAATCGGTGGGTGCCCAGGAGAAACTGCCAGGCGCCAAGTGAACGAGGAGCTCCTGATAGAGGAGGGGGAGAGACACGGGTGCGATCCTCACTGGGCTCCAGTGGCTCGAGGCAGGAGGTTTATTCTTGGACAGTAGCAGGTGGCATGAGAATATTACTCAGTAAATCAGATAAGCTGCAATCTCGTTATGCCCACAGATGAGTGAGCTGGAAAGGTTTGAGGGTAGTTGTCAATACACCATCCCCTGAGGATAATGTCTAATCAAATTAGTCTCTTGCAGCCCCCACCTCAGCCTCCTGGTTTGGAGGAAAGCTTTGTTCCCCCGCAGGAGGGACAAAAGCATCTGCAGACCCAACAGCCCCAACTTTTGCCATCACCTTTCTGATTTATTGGTAGCATCTGCAGCATCTGCTTTGGGCACAGTCCCGTAAGAGGACCTAACAGTACTGCTCCCTCGGGGCAGCAGTGTAGTTTTCCATCGTGCCAGCTGGCAGTTTTGCTTCAGAACTGGAGCTGTTAGTAGTGCTGGCCCTAGGAGTGGGGAGAGACCATGACATGGGCTATTAGATGAGGACAAAGTTTATTCTAAGATGCTCCAGCTCATTTTCCCAGCTACTGGCTAAGCCTTCATAATAGCTTAAGAGTTTGGGGTTTCCATTGGAACAGTGCTTAAGGAAGAATATCCACCCACAGCCAATAAGGCAGAGGCCCTGTGTTGACTCTGCAGTTCAGTTTTAAAGCTATTAAAAAAGAATGTGTGCAGTCACACGTGCTAAGATATTGCTATGCTACGTGAGAGCTTAGTGCAAGTTTCCTAAAATACCAGTCTCATCCTCCTCCAAAATCTTCCATTGTTTGCTTAAGCCGAAGAAACAGCATTATCCGGATGCAGGCTTAGACTATATCCACCTCAATTATTATTGGTATGCCAACAACGGCTTAATAGTGCCGCAGAAGTTTCCCTGAAGACCTAGGGAACACCTATTACCTTTGCATTAGGCTTTGAATCTTGGACACATCAGTCCCATCCTTCTCCAAGGGGTTTATTCTGGCAGCTGCTTGCTCCCTTCACACAAATAAGTTAAATGTTCACCTCCCCTTTGTATGTGATTTTGATTACACTGCAGTTCTACAAAGCTAGCTTGGCTTAATTCATATTGTCTCAATGTCCTCCCTTCTGTGTCTATAAATATAAAAACTTTAGGACCTTTATTCTTTTCCCAGTAAAAAGTTAGCTCCTTGTTAAGTTTCAAACCCTGCGTGCGGAGGAAGGAACTCAGCCTGGACCTTCCATATTCTGAGCCTGGAGTGTCACTGTTGGGCACTGTTTGTTTGTTCTTATAAAAGTTTTAAAACCAAAACATTTATCTTGAACAGAACAGAATGTTTCACACTGAACAAAGTGCAGATGTCTGGGAAGTTTGGATCCAAAAGAGTTTCAACTTTGATTCAATATGAATAGTTTCTCCGCCTGCAATTTTTCAGCTCTCTCACCAACCACACATAATTTTTATACACCTCAGTACAACCACCAAAACTATTTATGACAGTTTATACATGAAAAATGAAGCCACACAGCTTAGAAAATATCATATGGTAGCAAGCCCAGTGGATCTTCTGTTCAGGGACAGGGCACCCTGAATACATCCCTTGGCTGCATAGCTCTGTGTTGTGATCTCTGTTTGACACACGGCCTGATTCAAGGCCATTCTTTGGGACACTGACATAATCCAGGGAAATGGCTATGACCTCCTGAGAAACTTTCTCCCCTCCACAGTTTAAACCCTTGGGACAAATAAAGTCCACCAGGAGAGGAAAACTGTCAGGCCGCAGTATGGCAGGCTGTAAGAGAAGCTCTACCTCACTAAAGACCTCCTCAAAGTCCAGGTGATAGGAGGGCTTCGTTGTTTTGACATGTAAGAACCCAAAACTCATGTGCAAGTCCCTCGACAACTCTTTAATTGTTTTGATCTTATGCAGGCCTTTCCTCCCCTATCCGTATGGGATGGAGTAAGACTAGTATTTTACAGTAATCTGGAAGGCCCAGGCTGATTCTGGGATGGAGGTCCTAGAAGGCAGAAGGATGCCTCCTACTTCCATCATACACTAATTGTTAAGAAAATGCTTAATCCGTCAGGCTCACTCTGACGTCAGGCAAAGTTTTTTCCTGGTGTGCAAGCGATGGTTTCCTCATGTCTAACTGGCTTGGGAAGCTGTGGGCTGTGGGAAGCTGGGCCACAGAAAAATGAGTTTCCCTCCAGCCACAAGAAGTTAATTATCTGTTCCACTTCCACTGGACAGCTGTCACTGCATGTACATCACTTCTGACAGATGTTTACGTGGAAAAGGATTGCACCTCTGTTTTTAGAGGTACCTCAGATCGAGTGAGACCATCTATTCCTGTGCTTCAGTATTGCCATTGCTGGGGAAACCCTTCTAATGCTGATTTAAAGTCTGGTATAATGATGGAGAACGGACTATTCCCTTTTTTTTCTGCAGTGGCATTTTATATATTTGGGAACTATTTGTTTAGAAAAGAGATAACTCAAAAGAGACATGAGAAACCTAAATCTTTCCTCAGAGGTCACGTTTTCCCATTGCTGTCCAGATGACGCTTCTGTTCAGTACCACTTAGTATAAGCTGTTATGTAATAGAAGTACATCCTAATAGATGCATATCCTTTTCCGCATGGTGTCGTTGATACATGTTCAGCCGATGATAAGCCCAGCTGCTGACCACCAGTCTGAACTCCAAGGGCGACTCTCCTACCCAAGGGGAGAGACTTCCACTTTCCTTTGGTGAATTGTAGTCCACTTCTCCTCTGCACCTCTGTCTGCAATTTAGTTGTAAGCTTGCACTCAAACACATTTACAGACACCTGACCACGGCGCCTATGCTGATTTAATATGCATTCTCTCTGCTCCATCAATGGAAATAGTGACATGATCTACATCTAGAGCAGCCGCCAGCAGAGAATCTTACCTGACATATTTCAACTATTTCATCTCAGCCACAGTTCCCTCATCCTAAGAGACAGTACCTCACGTGTCGTTCTCTGAAGCCAAGAGCTATAGCAGCTCTTACTTCCTTCTGTCCATAGACTTCTTACTCTGGCATAGAGGAAATTATGCCAGCTTGACACGGTTCTTTTCTTGACCAAACCACATAGGTTGTTACTCATTGCCGTGTTACCATGTAGGTATTTACAGCAATGTGTTTGTTCTTAGATGTTCTCAGAAGCTAGATGTAAAGCAGTCTGCTGTGGAATAATCTAATTCCTCTTTTGTCCTATTTTTTCAAAAGAATCCTTACATCTACCTTCCTCAGCCTTTGAGAACCTTGGAGGATCACTCATTAATTGTCGGAAATGGTCACTAACAGCTCAGAGGTTATTTTACCCAGTTCACCAATATCTGACTGGGTACTTGCATTAGGTTCATCTGATAGAAAACAATAATTTAGATAAGTACTTTTTAACCTGTTTCTCCCCTATTTTAATTGAGTTCCCACTTATTTGTTGTGGTGTTAAATGTGTTAGTCACCAGATTGCTTCAATTATTAATGCAAAGTTCAAAAATAATATTAAATAATCCAACCTCTTGGCGTTAGTTGTTGACTGCTTTTCTTTCCTCAGGAGTAGCAACCAGTGCTTTCCTTGATCTTCCCACTCTTCCCAGTACAATAACAGAACATTTTCTTATTACTCTTCATGTCCCTGATTTCACCATATTTTGGATCCTGACCTTTTTGACTATCCATGTGTACTGATTCATGGTGTTTTTATATTCATCTTCATTAACCTGCTCACGCTTATATTCTCTCTGACTTTTTTTTTTCTCTTGCTTAACATTAACAAAGAGCTCGTAATTTACAAAATGGCCTCTTACTACATTTCCTATTCTTCCACTAGGTTGTGATCATGCTGGTAATCACATCTCCTTTCCCGTCTGCTCTTTGTAACTCAAGCTTTCCCTTAGTTCTTGCCTCCCTTCTTGATCAACTCCACTTTTAATCTTCCATGTCATGGTTTTGCTCACCTAAATGCCTCCCATCTTCAAGTTCTTAATGAGTTCTTCCGCTTACCTCAGGTCAAAACCTAAGAAAACTTCCTCTTGATGTCTCTGCCGCTTTTTGTACCCAATAAGTTATTGGAATGTGCAAGACCTTGCTGGACAGCCTGCAACATGAAGTGTTCCCTTCCCTACAGATATCAGGCAACTGAGGTCCCCCATGGCCACCAAGTCTTGCGCTTGGAACAATTCTGCTGCTCGCCAAAAAGTTTAATCCATCCCTATTTTGGTGGTCTCGAGCAGACCTCTGAGTAGGTCCATCTGCCTCTCTAAGAATATAGACTTTGGAGTCACAGTCGCACTGGACCTGTTTTGACGCCCTCCTGGCAGTCACTTGCACTGGCGCTTGCAGGGGTAGGCAGCCTGGGACATTACTGCATGAGCTGGTTGATCCTCGATTATCTTCCAGCAGGTTTGGATTGATGGTCCCCCCACTCTCTGCAGGAGAGAGTCACTGTGCATCTTCTGCTTCCCCCTAAAGAGTGACGGCTCCTGTGGGATTTTGCCTTCCAGCACGATGCTAACCATCATCTGCTGTGTGCATAGCATGTTTTTTACTGCTCTTGCAAGGTGGATGAAATACCTCTGCCCTCCTGATCCCTCACAGCCATAATTCCCACCTGCTCCCCACCACTAGTCACGAGGAAAAGCTTTTTTACTTTCTTGGATGATTTTTGTCTGTGGGGCTTGTTATGAATTCCCACAGTGTTTCAGCCCAGCTACCATAGTCTGAAGGTCTCCAGCTTTCTTCCTAAAGGGGTTCCACCAAGAGATACCTCCCTGGTATTCCACTGCTGGTGCTTACTGGCAAGAAAAATATTGCAAAAATATTGCAAACTCTGTTCAAAGTCTGGATTGAAGCATTCAGAGTTGGTGTCCCCGTTTGAAAATAACCTTTACAGCAGCAGGTAAAGAAATAAATGATAGCAGAATAACAGAACAGCAGCATGACTTCACTATTTTTGTTCTGATTATTGTGCTCCTTGTCATCATCCACTCCATGTCCCTTCTCTGTAACCGGCCCCCCTCACCCCACATTTATTATTCCTCCTGTGAAGGTCTTTAAGGAAAGACTAAATCAACCTATGTGAGAAATTTGGCGGGTAGAGTAGATCCTGCCTTGGAGAAAAGGGTAAAGCGTGTCACCTCCTGAATGAAGTCTCATTTTGCAGTTCTCTGCAGGGATTAGTTAAAATAAAAAGACAGGAATGCAGTTAATTTTACTTCACATTCAATATTATTGTTTAGTTTCACAAAGGTCGTTCATGTATTGGAAACCCAGTATCTATAGGGAAACTACTGCCATTGACAAAGACAGCAGTAAAATAGCATTGGTGGGTTTCAGTTACTTCTCACTCTCGTTTAAAGCCATGTGCTGCAGGACTTGCTTCGTACTACTACATCCAGACTTCATGTGACAGGGAAAGTCCACGCTGCTTGCTGAAACCCGGAGCAACAAGTTCATTAACATGCAGCCTAGAGGTCTTTCAGCGCAGTTATTCCTGTTTGGACAAGATCAGCTTGGGGTGATGTACGGCTGACTGCAGCCAGGCCAAGAGGGCCATCTGACGCCACTGGCCGTAGGAAAACGCCTAATACAGGCAATGTAGTGTGGCCTCTGCAGCTCACCTCAGAGGCTCAAGCTTCAAAAGAAAAGTCATCATGAGCTTTCTACATACGAGATGCTCAACATGCATGGCGATTCAGAGCAAGGGGAAGGAAAAACATGCACAGCTGACCAGACGAATCCCTGCCAAAGTGAGGGACGTAGAACTGCAGTCAGCTGGTGTTAGACAGCTTTTCCCTTTTGCTGTTGGATGTTAGTCACATCATTCAGTGCACTATTCTGCCAGCAGACACTTTGGATCCTTTAATTGCTTCAGTTGCTAATGTGGTACAAGAGGATCTATAGATGGTATCGGTGCAGCCATTGCATGGTATCACTCAATTCAAAGCCTCAGTTCCAGGACAAAAACAGGCCTAGAAATTTCTTCAAGGCATCCTGAAATGCTCTGTAGATGTTCTGTGCACTAAGGGGGTTAGCAGTTATCTTGTTTAGCCAATTGGTTATTACTCACAATTCTGTCTGTCTTGGTAAGCAGATGAATGGTTTACATCTATTCCTTCCAAAACACTACCTCATAATCTTGGAGGATTCATGTGATTTTTCCTCCAAAAGAAGCCACGGAAGTACAACTGGGGAAAAAGAATCTGGCAGTATGGGTGGCCATAGTTCGTGTGTTGGGGGGGCTAGCTAACAAGTCAGGAAGACAAACAAAATAGTCTAGGTAGAATTAATCCTGACAACACCAGCCTGTGTTGACACAGGCAAACCTGTGTCATACCAGAACTGGATTTTGAGAGTGTCCAAGAGAACTAAATTACTTGCAGTTGGGTCTTGCCTGGGCACTTGCAGTTGGGAATTCCAGTGCCAATTCCAAAATAGTGCATGGAAGCCGTTTAAAGAGCCCCCTCCATCTTAGCCAATGGCAAGATATTTTACATTTCTTTCATAAAACACAGGACAGAACTGCTGTTTATTTACCGTTGTAAAAGGCTCACAGAATTGATCTTCAGTCTGCATGGACAGCTGAAGTGTTTGTGTACTTACCTGACCAGAATTAAACTGCCATCCTTTTTAGCTCATTAATCACTTTAACAAAGAAATTTAGAGTGGCTCGTAAATGTAATATACAGTTGACATAGTCTGCCAGTCATTCCATTAAGCTAAAAAGACTGACACAATTAACATTCAATGAGGGCTGTTTCTTAGACGAGCGGGGAGAGCAGAAATAATAAGATGCTCACCTTGTTAGCCAAGGATTAGATCCGAGAAGCATATATTTAATTAGACTTTAAAGAGCTTATTTTAATGTTAGGAGATGCCGTTCTTCTCTGCTGTGCTTCTTCCATATCTTTGTTTCAGTAAGTGTTCTGCTTATCGAGAGAGGAGAGTGTTTTGTGATATTGTGGATACTTTATTTTGTTTGTATTTAGATTAAGGAGAAAAAGTTGACTCAAAGCTTTTGTAGAGGTCATCTAATCTGTTTGGTTGAGAAGATCTACCCTCCCACAGACTATATTCAGCACTATAAAGGAATACCTTCCTGATGACAATCTCTCTTTGCAGTGTTATCTCATCTGTGTTCATTCTGGAAGCAACATCTTCTATTATGAAAATTTAGGAACCGTACCAGAAAGAAGAGTGCTGTTGGCATAGACAGCCTCCTTGGACTACTACCTGTCACAGGAGCCAGGATTCAAGGACATTCACAATGAGCATCAGTGAAGACGACGTGGAGAAGTTTCTTGATGGCAACCCTGCTTTTGCGAAGCAATACTTTGAAAAGAAGCTGAGAACGGAGTCCTGGGATGGCAGTGAAAGTGACATCCTTTTTGAGTTGATCCAAGACATGCAAGAAAGCATCAACATGGAGAAAGTTGTTTTCAAGACCTTGAGAAGAATCAGGTCTCTTATTCATGCTGACCGCTGCAGCCTTTTCATGTACAGGCAGAGAAACGGCACACCTGAACTGGCTACAAGGCTTTTCAACATTCAGGAGGGAAGCACCCTTGAGGAGTGCCTGGTCTCCCCTGACTGCGAGATTGTCTATCCGTTGGACATAGGCATTGTGGGCTACGTTGCTCAAACCAAAAAAACCATGAACATCAAGGATGTCAGTGAGGTAGGTTTGCCACTTATTCACTCAATAGAAGAAAGACTCACATGCTTGTTTGTACGGGGAGGGTCAGGGGTGCACAGGGCATCTCAGTGTTTGTTCTAATATCTTGCAGTGCGACAGCCCTGTGATAGGAAACTAAAGCACCAGTAGTCAGTCTGTCAGCTGTTTCCAGTTTTCATTTATGGAGTGAGCTGTAGCTAGACAAACTGAATTACACTAGATGTTAATGCCTAGCAAACATGTACACTGTCACACCTTAAGTGCTTCAGTATAAACAGAAAGTCTTTTCTAGTGTGACAGAGAAGAGACAACCAGGTACTTGCTGCAGGCAGATATGTACTGGATGCACGTTGAGTTTTCCACCCACATTTATATTGCATGAGAAATTGGCAAAGAGAGAGAAAGCCTTTACAGTGAGTCCAGAAAGAGTTTTCCATTGCCAATCACATTTGAAAATGTTTGCCGTCTGATGCAACCTGGGCCAAAGGCTTTTGGAGGCATTTTTATCAACCAAAAGAGAGGACCTTAGAGCAGGTGAGCTGACTGCAGCCTGTGTATGGGTGACTTGCATCAGAAGCAGCAAGAGACAGACCTTGGCCAAAAATTTCATGTCAGCTACCAGTGTAACCACAATACCAAGAGGGATCCAAGGAATTTTAATGTTATATTCTTATGCCTTCATGAGACTATTTTAACTCTTACATGCCCAGGTTCAATCGTATAAATCTGAATGGCAGAAATCACAATCCGCTTGTTCTAATCATAGTTATAAAACTAAAATCCATGTGACCCCAATATGGTATTTGGGATTACTACATCTATCGTTTGCTTACTACAAAGAAACCATCTGTTTATCCATCCACTTGATGCTTAGCATCAACATATCCAAATGCTTCAGCAAAAACTTTCTTACAGGGGGCGTACTAAGTCATTGTTTTGATTTTGCAGTAATATGTATCAGATGATTGATAGCTAAATTTTTAAACCGTTTTGTTCCAATATTTCACCCAAAATGCTGAAGAATTTCAGAGCTGTGAGCCCAGTGCCACAACCCAACTCTAGCGCTTTCAGACTTTGCTATTGTTATGGTAATTCCTTTGAAAGCCTCTGTGTCTAAAGCTTGGTTTTCCCCGGGGGTGGCAGGGAAGACCAGCAGTGGGGCTGAGGTATGGGGAGAAGGTGACTTGGAGAGTGATTATTTACATGTCCTTGCTCAGAGCTCAGTATTGTCTATTCCACATAGAAGGAATTGTACCTGAGAAGTTATTTGGCTGAGCAGGGGGAAGACCTGGGTTCAGAAAGACCACCTCTGTTCTTCGTGGGTGAGGGGGGGTGTCAAGAAGGGCCTGCCCAGGTGAGGTGATTGGGATGTCCACCCTCCCCATCTTACCTCTTCCCTGTCTCGCTTTCCTTTGGTGTGGGGGGATAGTGACATTTGCACAAGTAATAACCAGTCTTTCTGGTTACCTTTGTGCTGTTCCTGCAGCACGACTAAACGTTCTCCTAATGGTTTGGATGGCGGTTCCCCATGGGCAGGGCTCCCTGGGCGGCCGAAAGCCGTACTGGCACTACCTGTGCCTTGCAACCCTGGCCAACACACCACGAGGATGGAAGCCCATGGGTCACTCGCAAGGGATGGGAGAGACTGCCAGCAGCCCCACACTGCCTGTGCCCGCTGAAGCGCTTTGGAATAGCCATCCTACCATCCCGCTCACAAAGGCCTGGTGCGGCCACGGCTTGGGCTAAGATCACCACTTTTATTTGCCTGCTCCCTAAGAACAGCTACAACCTACTGGCATAGCCAGCAGCACCAGGCAGGTTTCACATGCCTTTGAGCTTGGATTTTTCAGCAGGACTCTGAGAGCAAGGCCATTGCTCCTCCTTGCATGAAAGAGAAGGGGAGAAAACCCTCTAGCACCATGTCTACAGGGCCGAGGTTCATGCTGCTTCCCCCAACCCGGGAGGGAATCCCCAGGAGAATATATTTAGAGAGACTTGAGGAATAGACAACTCTTTGGAGGCTGCCAGCTGGCAGCAGCTTCAGTGTCGGTGCAGAAGCACGAGAGAATTAGGGTGAGGGAACTGTACCGTGACTGTGTCAGAAAGCACAGGTTTATGAACTGTGGCCATGGAGTGCACTGTGGTAACTGATTGTACCCACTCTACAGTGTTAACTCAAAGCTGGAAAAAGGGATGGGGGAGGTACTGTGGAGGATGGCAGTGATCCATTGCTCAGAAATTCCAGAAATGGTTGGAGGAGAGACTACTCATTCTGACGGAGTTTGGCATATTAAAACTTATGATTTGCAAGGTCTTTCCAAAAACTGAGAAAGTTTTCATGTATTGCAGGACTGAGAAATCACAGCCGGTTCTCTTGACACCAGCTTTGTCCTCTCTACTTTGTCCAATTTTCTGCTAATTCACTTCTCTTCCCCAGTCATTTTTTAAGTAAAACTTTCTGTAGGCAGCTTGTGCCCAGAGGTCTCAGGCTCAGCTTTAAGACTACAAATATTGTGGACGGTGCTTAATTTGGAAATTCTTCTTTAAACAGTGTGCCCAGTTCAGTCCATTTGTTGATGAGCTCACTGACTACGCCACGAAAAACATCCTTGCAACGCCCATCTTGAATGGCAAAGATTTAGTTGCTGTCATTGTGGCTATTAATAAGCTGAACGGCCCATTCTTCACCAGCTCTGATGAAACAGTAAGTGGTCAGTAGTTCAGTTTCGATCATGCAGTTGTCCCTTTTGCCATACAACACAGACTCCTCTACACTAGGGATGTTTGCTTTAGTGAGGCTCCGCTGCTGCTAACTGCCCAACGGGGGACTCACCCTGCAACAGAAGAGGCTTGTACTGAGGGTGCTTATCTCAGAAATCTGCGTAGCTGTGGGAGAAACCTCACCTTACACCGGCGCAAAGCAAAGCCTTCACCGGGGAAATTAGCATGATATTGCTAGAGCAGCGTTATGAAATCCAGTACACACGAGGCTGCCGCTGCATTTGACTCAACCTCACTGTTTGCCTTTTCAGCTTTTCCTGAAGTACCTGAATTTTGCTTCCTTAAACTTGAAAATTTACCACTTGAGTTATCTTCACAACTGTGAGACTCGAAGAGGCCAGGTAAGACTACAAATGCGGATTGGGTTATATCTCAAAATCAAAAGAGTGCATACTCCTGATTTCAAAGAGGTAGTTGATCTGCTTCAGAGATCTATGCCTGAAGAGCAGAAAGAAAAAGGTGTCCCTCCACTACCTCGGGATGCAGTTGCAATCTCTCTTACTGCTGCTGTTGGCAAATTTGCAGGAGCTGAGGCACTGGCATCAGCCTCAGCTGGACTGAAATCCAGGTGTTTAGTTGAACTCAGACTACAAAACATTCCTTGAGTATTTACACTCTTCAGCCAGCAGCACCAAGGGATTTCCCCAAAGAACTGAGAATTTGGTATGTTTTCTTCATCTGATTTTTTTTTTTCTAATTTATAGAGTTGCTCCTTAGTACCATTAAAATAATTCCCGTATGGTTGCTCTATTTGTCTCCTTCAATAGAAATGAATGTATATGAGGGCTTTAGGGCATTTTGAATGGAAAGAATTCAGTCCTGCTCATGACTTGGCTTATGAAAAGACTATTAAATTCCCGGGGGTTAATGGGAATCCATGCAGTCATTTTCTGGCAGCAGACAACTGGCTGTCATTGAAGTAAGACATGTAATCGAGTCTGTGCTGCATGGCAGCCATGCCCTTGTCTCCGGCGAGAGTTCACGTGGGGGATAAATGTTTCAGGAAAATGGATGCAGACTGAGAGTTTATTTGTGAAGCTTTAGACCAACACTTACTATTCGGTTATCTTGTGCTCTTCATTTGATTGTTTCAGTAGCCATTAAAATGTGAATGATGAACTGTTAAGTGAGCAGAAGGTCTAATGGATCCTGCAGGGTCCTCTGATCTGGGACCGAACCTAGGAGTCCTGTGTTCATATATCACTGCTGTGTCAGCAGATCCCACAGAAAGGAAGGGAAAGCAAAAACTGACGGCAAAACACACTGCCCACTCTACTAATAACTCAAGTGGCAGAGATCTGACCATCTAGATCTGAAGGTCTATTTGAGCATTAATGAAGTTCATTGTGTTAGACTTAAATACGGAGTGAGGAAAGGATGATCTAGCATTTTAACGTTGCAAAGTCAGCTGCAAAACCTGGGAGATCCTGTAAGTAATATGACACGTGCAAAGACAATTTAGTTTGCTTGTGCTTATAACATCCGGGAGTCCTTTTAGAAGACCATTTAACATGCTTTGCCCAACTTCTTTACCTCATTCTGTGAATGGGCTGCTCTTGTGGTGTTTCTTTCAATCCTTCTGACTAAACTTCTGGCTTCTGGCCTTATTTACGGCATGCTGCAGAACTCTGAAAACAAACCATGGTTCATTTTTCACTGCAAGTTTGTATGGCTGATGTGTGCACACGACAGCTGTGTTAAGACTTTGAGGGAGGTAGTAATTCAGACATTTCCAAGTCCAACCTCAGCACTTTGCAACCCTAGTGTTAACTATTTTTGGAGGCGAAATTTTACCTATGGGTATAAAATGTGAATGGGGCAATCTATTTATTTGGGACTAACACATTTTGTACTATGTTTATAAGGACAGGTTTTTACATAGCACTTACTGATGACAAGAACAATTACTTCTTTGCTATCCCAAACACGCTTGGGAAGCCTAGCTTCCCCAGAGAGCCTGGGCTCACGTTACATTCTCATTCTGCAGGTGCTGTTGTGGTCTGCGAATAAAGTTTTTGAGGAACTGACAGATATAGAGAGGCAGTTCCACAAGGCTTTTTACACAGTGAGAGCATATCTGAACTGTGACAGATACTCAGTAGGTCTTCTGGACATGACTAAGCAGAAGGTAAGCAGTCGTGTGTATGCCATAGTAACACAGCATATGTTTCTGCCTGGTTGCTCACCGCTGAGGAGCAATTTCTGGAGAGAGGTTTTATTTAGGCCGCTAACGAGCAAGTCAATTTTGAGTTATTATTCCTGTTTCTGTTCAGCATTTTTCCTTCCATTGTGCAAAATGAAGAACCTGGGGATGGAGAAAAGAGTGGGAGAGGAAAGATATTACAACCAAATAGCACTGTCTTGTAGAGCCAGGGGTTAGGAAGATGAAGGAGGGGCAGATGTGTTAGCAGTCCTGGTCAAAGCCAGGATTCCTGCCTCCAGAAAAAAAATGCACGTAAATCCAGCCTCTAAAAGTCTGCAGAAGGCACAATTATAGTGAGATGTCTGTAAAACCCTCAACAGCAAAACAGCCACCTTCCTCAAGTTGTCATTCATATGCACATTATCCAGGTTTTTAAGTGAAATTTGGGTACATGAGGATGCAAACTGACAGAAATTAAGCTACTTCAGTGACCCTGATTTGGATGCCCCCAACGTGCTTCCTTTCCGTAGGAGCCTTGCTTTATTCCATGGTCAGGTTGGACTGTGACTACTGCTGTCTTTAATCTCCACTGCATCTCCAGGCCCCTTACAGTCCTGTCTTGTGAAGAAGATCATCTATGTGCTGAAGCCATGCTGATCAGCATGATAGCATGGCCTAAGAAAAAATTTTCTTTCTCTTTAGCAAACTAGCGTGTAGTAGATCAGCCCTATGGCCATGCTCTGGAAAATGAGGAACATACAAGATATTGAAACAGGTGCTTGTTATGTGAATACAGCCCATACCGTTCATTGAATGAAACAGAAGTCCTATGGATGAAGAAGTATATGATCACATGAAGCCTTATAATGCACCTGACCCTTCATATTAATGATCTAACGATATTGTTCAGTGCCTGGTGCATAGAGTACAAAATGGAGCATGCGAGAGCAAATGTTACTTTGAGGTTTGAGAGAGAATGCACTTTTCCACACTAAAAATACTGCTTTCATTTTAAAAATAGGAATTTTTTGATCTGTGGCCAGTCCTGCTGGGAGAAGTTCCCCCCTACTCAGGGCCTCGCACGCCTGATGGCAGAGTAAGTAGCAACCAGATTTCTTAAACTCCCTCCTGTCTAGCTGGGTTCTCTCACCACTGATTTTAACATCACTCTTCTTTTTATTTGTAGGAAATAGTCTTTTACAAAGTCATTGACTATATATTGCATGGAAAAGAAGACATTAAAGTCATTCCGTAAGTACCCAGCCTGCTGCTATTGGTTCTGCATATTATATACTGATTCATATATATATATACTGTAGCTAAAGCAAAGGTTCTGGATGAGTTAAAGACATTCACAAAGAAATTTTCAAAGGTGCAATAGAAGACCGAATAAGAAAGCCAGAACATATCATCTTGGTGCTTTGAATGGAAGTCCCTACAGGATAGAGATTATTGCTAGTGCAGTGGGATCCTGCCTCATAAGGCAGTCTCCAAGAATCACCGCAACAAGCCCTTTTATATGCAGAAATGAACTGCTTTGATTGTCTGCAAATTCATAGATCTCCTTGCTGCCCTCTTGCATTGTCCCTCACAGGTGCCTTCACTGCTTCAGCAGGTGCCTCCACCCCAGTTCACAGAATCACACAGAATCACAGAATCGTTTAGGTTGGAAGGGACCTCTGGAGATCATCTCGTCCAACCTCCCTGTTCAAGCAGGGTCACCTAGAGCATATTGCCCAGGATCACATCCAGACGGCTTTTGAATATCTCCAGCAAAGGAGACTCCACCACCTCTCTGGGCAACCTGTTCCAGTGCTCCGTCACCCTCACAGTGAAGAAGTTTTTTCTCAGGTTCAGATGGAACTTCCTGTGGTTCAGTTTGTGCCCGTTGCCTCTTGTCCTGTTGCTGGGCACCACGGAGAAGAGGCTGGCCTCATCCTCTTGACACTCCCCCTTCAGATACTTGTACACGTTGATGAGATCCCCTCTCAATCTTCTCTTCTCCAGGCTGAACAGGCCCAGCTCTTGCAGTCTTTCTTCATAGGAGAGGTGCTCCAGCCCTCTAATCGTCTTGGTAGCCCTCCGCTGGACTCTCTCCAGGAGTGCCATGTCTCTCTTGTCCTGGGGAGCCCAGCACTGGACACAGTACTCCAGGTGAGGCCTCACCAGGGCCTCCCCATGTGACCCTGTGCCAGTCACACTGCCCAGCCCCTCACTTCTCATGGAAAGTCATTTCATGGTCATTTCTCCTCCCCTGACCACCTGCAGGCTTCCTCATTCCTCTCTTTGCCTCTGGTCACAAACCTAGTCTCAGGGCTGTCTTTGACCTTTCCTCCTCTCTTGACCCTATGTTGATACTCCTCCTTTCTGAAAATCACCCCCTTTTCTTGCCACTGAGTTTTTAAAAGGAGCCTTGGGTACTGTCGGAGCTGGGCTCTGTGTCAGCTTCCTCCACAACCCTCCGTCTCCTCCAGTGGTTTCCCTCTCTGAACTATGGCTGTGATGAGATCTCTCTCCTCACTGCCTCCTTCACAAAAGGGAGAAGGGAAGAGCAGCTGGCTGCAGCTGCAATGACTGCGCTTTGTCTCCTCCTCTCCCCTCTCACAGCTCCCATCTGTGTGCACCTGCACCACAAGCTCTTCACCCTCCCTCCACATCCATACTTCCCACTCTTCCCACTCTTCCCACCAACACAGGACGTGGCTGAATGAAAAATCTGATATAGCAGTTTTTGCAGAGTTCTGGTCACATCACTTTGCATCTTGTATAAACTGGATATTCAGCTTCACCTCTCAAGAAGGCCCCTCACTGTTTTGGTAAAGCAGTATTCAAAAGTTCAGCAGATACTTTTCACCACTCACTTTCCTTTGTCTTTCTGTGCTTTGGAGACCTGAAGTAGGACCTCCACTCCCCATAACAACTTTCTCCTCAAGTGAAATGCTTAGTGGGCTATGATATCATATGAGTTATACTTCACTTTTTACATACTGAAAAGCATTTACTTAGGTGAAGAATTTTTCTTTCGTACTTAGGTTAGCTCCTTTGAAAATAACAAGATTTCTTGATAACTAAGAATGAAACATGTAAATACGGGTTGTGCAGTTGGTCAGCTACATTTCAGCTCCATGATCAACACTGTTCTCACAATAAGTGTATATCCTTAATTTCCCTTATGTATTTTGCTTTCATTCAGAAATCCTACCCCGGATCACTGGGCCCTTGTTACTGGACTCCCAACATATGTGGCTGAAAGTGGATTTGTAAGTAGTTAACTTAGGCTTCATTAGGGGCTTCTGAAAAAAAGCCATGCCGATGCTGCTTTTCACCATTTCATTTTTTTATCTTGGTATTTAAACTTCTCAGTCCTCACATTGTAAAACACAATTTGTTTGTGATCCCCCTAGATCTGCAACATTATGAATGCTGCCGCGGATGAGATGTTTAACTTTCAGGTACTGTGAAAACTTCCAGAGCCCTCAAGGATTCTACTTTGCTTACAGAAATGTAATCTAGAGTCAGTGTTAGGCACAGAATATGTCTTTAGCTTGTAGTAGTGAGATAAAACAATGCTGATGCATTTAGAAAACATATTAAGTACATAGTGTCTTTCTGCTTGCTGTTGCTTCAAGGAAGGTCCTCTAGATGAATCAGGATGGACTGTCAAAAATGTTCTTTCCATGCCCATAGTCAACAAAAAGGAAGAAATCGTTGGTGTTGTCACATTTTATAACAGAAAAGACGGGAAACCTTTTGATGAACAAGATGAGACTCTCATGGAGGTACAGTTCCTTGCTGGGGCTGGGGGCAGTTCTTGTAGTTGAGAGAGGTCACTTTTGCTCATTGTACACCTGCAAAACACGCTCCAGTGTTTTACAGATAGATTCCTTTCTCTCTTGCTTATACAAGTATTGTGCAGTAGCTTGAAAGGTACTAAGTGAAATTGTTGGTTCTTTCAGCTGTGAAAACCCAGCAGTGTTCACATCTTTTAGTTTCAGCATTCTTCACTCAGACACCTAGCCGTAAGGAGCTACGATGCAGTAATATGACTGTTCTGACTTATTTTTAGGTATATTACTGCTGACTCACACAGACTGGACAGCTCACTCAAGAAATTACGCAAAACTGATACGCATAGCTAAGATAAACGTTGTGGCCAGTTATTGCATCTACCAACAACCGCTGTAATTAAAGCCCCTGCTGCTGAGAAATGCTTCTGTGCTAGTTTCAATCCAATGCAGACATCCAGCTCTTGGCATCTCTTATCAGCCTCGCCATTTCCTGAAATAGACCTTTGTTAGCAAACGAAGAATATATTGGCCATTGAAGAGCGAACAGCAAACATGCCATGAGCAAACAGAAAAATGTCAGTAAACACACAGGAAAGGCGACCAGACCGTCTTGGCTCTCCCTGAGAGATGTGAAGGGTTCCCTCCTGAACGTCACAGTTCTGACACCAGCTTTTCCACAGGCATAGGGTATTGCACCAAACACTTGTAACAACACCAAACGGCACCTTTCCGCACGCTGAACTGGACCGAGGCTCCTTTAACCTCACACAGTATAGACACTCTTTAGCCCTATACAGATTCATCGTCTGAGGAGCTGGTGGGAACCCACCCACACACGATTGCATATTGCTAGACCTGTGGCCAGAGCAGAGCTTGCATTTCTCTAAAAATATATCATGTATTGTTATAATTCTGTGTCTTTAAGAGATAGATACTTTGGTTATTTCACTGTTTTCTTCTTGTTCCCTCTACTAGTCCTTGACACAGTTTCTGGGCTGGTCCGTACTCAACACAGATACCTACGATAAGATGAACAAGCTGGAGAACCGGAAGGACATCGCTCAGGATATGGTGCTCTACCACGTGAGATGTGACAAGGATGAAATCCAGGAAATTCTGGTACTTTCTCATAGCTTGTAGCATACCCTGCAGTGTACTGAGGTAGAGACTGGTCAGCACTGAACTGGAGTTGTATCTGTGGACATTGTGCCTCTCATCTCACAGAAATGCTTCTGTCCCATTGCTGCCCTTCAAATTTTTGCAAGAAGGAGCTTATTCACCCCTGCCCTCACCTGGTGTCCCATCCTGAGGCTTTGTTTCACCTTGGAGCGGCTCAGGCTCAGCCAGGTGTCTGAGAAGAACAAATTCCACCAAACAAGTCTTAAGAATGATTGTGGTCTCCCCTCCACCTTGGCAGACTGTACTGTTTCCTTTCTATTGTGCTTAGTAAAGCCTGCCCTGGAGGTAGTTCACACAGACGTGTCCCAGGGCTGTGCTGTAAAGGGTAATGGGGAACTGGTTCAGCCTCCAAAACCTCCTCGGTACAGAGGATGTGGAGTTAAAAAGAACCCTGCTGGGACCCTGTGTCTGAGGGAATTTTTCCAAGGTGAGCAAAAAGTTGAGCCAAATCAATGAAACAGATCAAATATGGCAACTTCCTAAAGCCATTCTGAGGGAGAACACTATTACAAGGAAGGGCTGGTTGAAGGATCAGAAATAGAAGCAAGGTCTGGAAAGAAACCATATATTGAATACAAGAACTCCCTCAGATATGTTCATCCTAGAATGCCCCAAAGCTGCACAGCGTGAAATCGTATGGGATTTGGTAATCTGTTTAACATGTCCCTGCTCTTTGTAGCCAACAAGAGAAAAGCTGGGGAAGGAGCCAAATGAATGTGAGGAAGAGGAGCTTGCGAGCATACTGGTAAGAGCAATGCACTGCAGGAACTGATAACCACGACAGAGAAGTATCATCTGGGTGGAGACAGGGAAGAGTTATGCTGGCACACTGGTACGCATCAACAGGGCATCTCAGGACTTGCGAATGGTGAGGGCAAAGCCTGCCCTCCCCTCCTCCACCACGCAGGTGTGAGGTTATTGTTATCGGTATCAGGGAATGCCTTCCCAAGCTCTTGGGAAGCACCTGCTTTGTACCACAGGGGAGTGGATGGGGCACCTGGACTTGCCATGAGTTTTGCTCTCCAGAGCAAACAAGACTTCCCCAGTAAGACCTGTCAGGTTTGAATATATGATGTATGATTTCAGTATGTCTCTACTCTATCATTAGTCTCTTTTAGATAATATATAATCAAATATCAAATCATATATCAAAAAATATGTATATCAAAATATATCAAATCAACAAGGCCATTTACCAGAAAGCAAGCAATTTCTATTGCAAAAGACCCTGTCCCTCCTCCCCCACTGACAGGGTTATCATAGAAAGCTGCATTTCAGTCTATTTATATGTCATATTCTAAAAGGGAAAGTTTCCAGAAACATCAGACAGGTGTACTTTTTTTAAGCAAAACCTGTTCCAGATGTTTCTGAGGGCGGCATGAGTAGCGCAACAACAACCTATTCCACCTCTTTTACAGAAAGAAGAGCTCCCGGGGCCCACCAAGTTCGAAATCTACGAGTTCAGGTTCTCCGATTTCGACTGCACTGAGCTCGAGCTGGTGAAGTGTGGCATTCAGATGTATTACGAACTCGGCGTGGTGAAAAAATTCCAGATCCCGCAGGAGGTAGGAGCTGCCAATGCCCGGGGACTCCCACTCCATTAGGTCGGCGGTTCGTGCACCGCGCGTCTGGCAGGGCAGCAGAGGTCTGGGTTCACGTGAGCTGGCAGGGAGAGAGCTGCATGTCCTCAGCCCCACCACTGCCCCGCAGGACGGGCTCGGTCAGGTGTGCTGCGGGATTTTCTGGCGAAAGAGTGCTGTCCCATCAGTTGGCTCAAGTCCTCCCATAAACAGGGATTTCCTGGAAAACCCTTAAGAGGAGAGCCCTGAGTGCAGGGAACTTCTGCAAAGTCCTCAGTTACTGGACGTGGCTCTGGAGGATGCAGCTGGTCTGTTTTCTTCTGTACTGCGGTGGGAAGCACCATGCACCTATACAGTTACAGGCACAGGTTTGTTGTCTGGTCTATACGGTGAGGACTACACCATGCAAAATTTGCTTACTCTTGCTCTAATACCATTAACAGCAGCAGTGCAGGAGCATGATTTCCGTGAGCACCACTGGGCAGCACGTCGTGCACGTGTTTCGCTTTCTATAGTGGATACTCTATAGCTTTGGGACAGCTTATACTCGGAGTCATACCAGCAGCCTCCTCTACTTTCGGTCCCCTGCAAAAGTGGCAGGTATATCCTGACTGCTGTTGACAGGAGCAGCAGCACCTGTGGGAACAAGGACCCCAAAGGAAAAGGTTGAAAGCTGCTGATTCACAAGTTCAAGACCCTTTGCCACAGTTCATGCCTCTGTAGGATGTGGGAAATTCTCATTTTGGGGCTGCTCACCAAGAGATTTTTCAGCACAGCGTGTGAAGTTTATTTCCACCTAGCGGGATCTGCAGGCAACTGCATGAAGAGCTTTCAGCCAGGTATCCTTCCCTTTGGAAAGGCAGGTGGGAAAGGCAGAAGGAAGTCAAGGGCTTTGAATGGGAAGTACTTCTGTGCTTCATACTTACACCATGGATCACTGTAAAAAGCTTCCAAACAATCTACTCTGGAATAATTAATTCCTGATTTTCACACTCTAGGTGTAAAAAAAGACATTCTTTACTGCCTTTCTGACAGCTAAGATCTAAAAAAAATGCATAGCCATCCATAATTTGTTTGCTCTCTGGTGTAAGTACAGAAGTGAATGCATTTGGAGAAGTACAAGGCAGAGAAAAAAAGTAGTTTTTGTCCAATGCCCTGTGCTAGTATCAATTAGATGTTATAATATATTCCATCATTCTAGACCTGTGGAGCCATTTCTCTTTTGAAAGCAGAATTTGTATTGTTAAATCACAATATACGGGAAGGAGAAGCACCATTAACGACAATGTAGTGAATCACAAAAATTTAGTAAGTTCACAAAGATTACGATGAAATCTCTTTTCCTCCAGACCTTGCTATTTCTCATTTCCCCAGTAAGCACCTCTGTGGTTTTCTTTTTCTTAAAAATAGGCACAGGAAAATATAAGGAAGCAGAGAGGTATATTTTAAACCATTCCACTTCACTACTCCATTATGTTCTACTACAGCAGAACTGTCAGGGAAGCCCCTTCTCCCAAAAGCAAGCACGGCTCAAGAGAGAAAAGCAGCACAGATTAATTTCTGTTGTTTGCAGTTCCAGGTTCTTTCCTGATTACCAGTGTGACTACTAGTTAGTGATACGCAACAAAAAAAAAAATAAAAAAAAAGCAGAAAACCCCCAAAACCCACATACCAAAAAGAAAAACCCAAACAGCAGGTAAGCTAACATCCTCTTTCCTAACTTGCAGGTGCTAGTAAGGTTTGTGTACTCTGTCAGCAAAGGTTACAGGAAGATAACTTATCACAACTGGCGCCATGGCTTCAACGTTGCACAGACCATGTTCACACTTCTGATGGTAAGGTACCACCACCCCAGCTAACTCTGTGGCATGCTCTGTTTACAGGGAGTCTTGCAGCGTGCCCTGGAGGTCAGTGGGGATCCCTTCAGATCCTGTTAGGAGATAGAATTTTGCCACTCCTAGCACAGTTCCTACCAAATGAGAAAGTCTCAGTTTACCTTAAGTCGTGAGTCCACATATTGCACTCAAAACTGTGACCAAACCTATTGGATGGATGGAGTCCATTAATTATTTTTGTTATAAGTGTGTACGGCATAAATAGCCTCTGGATTAAATCCTTTTGTAGCTCAGGGTCCAAAGAATGCAAGACCTTCCCTTCTCCACTACCTTCTGACGGTAAAAGCCAGACTGACATTAGCTTAGATAAAGGCAACCTTACATTTTCCATTTCCAGGTGGGACAGCCACCGCTGTCAGTCTATTGCTAGCATGAACGGGCAAGTCCCATTTCTCACAGGCTGTCCGGGCAGTAGGTGCCCCGAGATGAAAACCAGGGCTCATACTTGCTCTCCGCAGCTGCTTCAGCTCAGCACCATGGCCCAGCGAGGGCAGCAGGTAGGGCCCACAGCTGGTGGTAGGGTTATGCGTGGTGCCCAGCAAATCTTAAGGCAGTCCAGCATGGACTGCCCATTGCTCTATGCCCAGAGATATTGATCCTTTGCAGGGTGCTTTGTGTCCTGAGGCTAGTTTTCAGGATGCAAACTTCCCTAGGGAGTAAGCTGCTGTGGTGGGCTGCCACCATCTCAGGTAGGCATCGAGCCTACGTGCATGACACGTGTCCACACAGACCCCGACTTGCACCTGAAACATTTTGTTTCCAGTTGCTCCCCTATCTTAATCTAAGTGTATCGTGTATTGTATTTAGCTTCACACACATTTTCAGTTCTCCTGGGCTTTTTCAATGTGGAGAGCCCCAGCACAGAGCAGTCACAGCCCAGCACTTTTTCCTGTAAGAGATACTAACGGACGACATGCAAACTCTCACCTTCCAGACTGGCAAACTGAAGCGTTACTACACCGATCTCGAAGCCCTTGCTATGGTAACTGCTGCTCTGTGCCACGACATTGACCACAGAGGAACCAACAACCTTTACCAGATGAAGTAAGCGCTTTCCTACCACCTCAGACCGTTTACTGTTGCCTTTGCATGGAGCGAGGGTCAGACAGCAATGACACTAAACCCCTGTGCAGCTCAGTTTTATACACGGAGGACAACAATTTCACTTCTACTATTCTGCAAGTAACTTTTCAGCTTGCCACAGGGCTTGACGTATGTTTTGGCCATTGGGAAAGCTGTGATTTTGCACTGCTCTCTGAGGCGCTCTCTCTCTCTGAGCAATCTAGCCTCAGCTGTTTGACTAAAACACTCCACAACATTACCGCTACAGGGTGGACCAAGGGCAGTGCAGGCATTTAGTAGCCTGAGCATCATAGGAGACTCAGGATGCTGCCAGGAGCATCCTGGATATTCGTAATTTCAGCGACAGGTCCAGCTTCTGTTGCAGGCTTAAGGTAATGTCAGATCACAGTTCTTTTGCAATGCTTGCTGGCTGTGTTAACTTACTGTGTGCTGAAACCTACTTTTGGTTGAATGTAGGTAAAGCTGGCTGGTGTTTTGGATACAACTGGATCTTGGGGGAATTCAGCCGGGAAAGTGTGTGAGGACGGTTTTTCCTGTTGCTATTATCAGACATCAATATGTAGTTATTCAGGAATTAGAAAAAAACCAACTATGGAAACCATATTTTATGTGAAATTCACAGATGGAAGAATGTTTCATACAGCAGCCAAACAGTTTTAAGTAGTGTCATAGAAAGTCTTTTACCTGTTGGGCTGAAGTCATTAGCTATTAAAAACACTGCTCTTAAGCCTTTTAGTAAAATGAATTGAACTTAGATAAGAAATGTGGCAAAATTAAATACCAAATGGGGCACTTTCTTTTTCTTCTAAGTACTGTACTAACATCTTCAATTTTTCATTTGCACAACCAGATCTCAAAATCCTTTAGCAAAACTTCACGGATCTTCAATTTTAGAGAGACACCACTTGGAATTTGGAAAATTCTTGCTTTCTGAAGAGGTTTGTAATGCATAGTAACATAAGAACCTGAATAATTTACTTTCAGAGAAGTTTTTAGCAATAAACAATAGTGCTGTGAACTTCCGTGATTCCTCTGCCCAGAGGTTTAGGACAAGATCTTTCTCTGGTTAGGATTTCTGAGAAACTGCAGCCATGTCAGCCCCTCCACCCCCAAGTGCATTTTGTTCACCAAGGACCAAAACTCATCAGCTTCCTAAACATATGATTTTTTTCAGGACCCATACCATTGGGACCCCAGGACTTAAATCTTAAATACAGGCTCATCCTCCCGTGGCCTCTCTGGTAACGCCAAGGCTGACGGACCCCTGCTAGCTATACTGTTTGCTTGTGGTGGGGTCGGGGGGGTTTGGGGACCGTGACAGCCCCAGGGCACAGACTTGGCGCCGACGGAGAGCAAACTGGGCTCATAACCCTCGCGCCCGACAACTGCAGCTGAAGCTATTAAATAAAGGCACATTGGAGAAAGGAAGGTGCCCAGCAGCTCCTAACAAAGCGGTGCTTGGATTTTTACAGCTTCTGTGCTTGCTTTTCAGTCGCTGAATATATGTCAGAACCTCAACCGGAGACAGCATGAGCACGTGATTCACCTGATGGAAATTGCCATCATAGCGACAGACTTGGCGCTGTACTTCAAGTAAGTCACGCACAGGGTGTACGCAGGATAGAAAGCAGCTGGTGCTTTACAAATATAAAACATGCTGCTTTTACTCTGTGCGTAGGGACACTCTCCATGGACACTAACCCCAGAAAGCTCTCTTTAATGTTCGTTACAAAGCAAGGAGGAAAATTCAAATCACTCAAAAAAATTTGGAACTTTTACTAAACGCCTCACATCTGTGACCTTTTAGCTCTTGGTTTCCAACAAGGCAGCGAGGTGTGATCCCCTAACTGCAAGAGATGTCTGATTTATTTTTTTTTACCCAATCATTTAACACTAAAAGTACTCATTAATGCCAATGACTTGGCCGGGTCTTCATTATCCTCTCTGGGAGAGCAGCCCAAAATAATAAGGGGTCTGTTGTCAATGAATACTTAGTCTATTGTCTATTCCACACCCAAAAGCCAAAAAGGCCGAACAAATTGAAGCCAGGATATACTGCCTCCCTGGGGCATAAAGCTGGCAGTCACCGACGCATAACTTCCTAATTAGCAAGGAGCTTTCAAAATCTGCTGCTCTCAAGTGCCAGCATCAGAGACCTGCTTCTGTACTTTGCACTGAAGAATGATTAGGCAAAATACCAGCTGTCCTGGAAACAGGAGCTTGTCCCCAGGGTCTCTCACTCACGATGGGAGTAGATACTACCACTTCATTACCAGATGAGAACAAGCTCGTCTTTGCCATCCTTGGTCTGCAGCTTGTGATCGAAGGTATGATTTAGATCAGATCCAGGGAAAAGTGAATGGACAGCCCACGTCCTCGAGTCTCTCTGTGGATATCTCGCTCAAGCATTGAAACGGCAAATTTTTCTGGATTTCATGCCACTCAAAATATGGGCATGTTGTGTATTACACCCTCCCCAGCATTTGCTACGTATTTTTAGGCATATAAATAGTGCTAACAAAGTCTGACTGAGTATAAAGACAGGTAGCCTTAAAAAAAATTCCAGTACCAGATCCAGCTCCAGGTTTCTTCTGCTGCAGTTTGCTTAATATTCAGGCAAAAAGCCTGCTGGTCATGTCAGCGAATGTAGAAGCATTCCTCATTTAGCTTCTGTCATTTGATAAATGTTGCCATGTTAACAGATGTCACCAAATTAACTGCTCATTCTCACCTTACTATACTTACTTTGTAGGTAACCAGTTTAAGTAATTTACAGTAGTTTCTCCTTCTTAAAACAATCAAGTGATGGTAGTTGCCTTTGGTTGGGGTCTTGCTTGAGAAGCTAAATGCCAGGACCGCAACTACTGGAAACACTGTCGTAAGGGTTATCAAACTATGATCAGCCATCTATTTTTAACACGCTAGTTTTCCCGCTTTTGAGCTTTCTTTTTTTCTGTCTCTCAAAGAAAGAGAACAATGTTTCAAAAGATCGTTGATGAGTCCAAAAAATACGATAGCTCAACTGCCTGGACTGAATACCTGTCTCTGGAGACGACAAAGAAAGAGGTTGTTATGTGAGTAAACCAATTCTGGAAAGATTCATGGTGCAGTAACTGCCTTTCTTCTTGGGCTGACTGGTAAGAGCTCCGAAACATAGCTGAGGCCATTAGTATGTTCAGTATTAAAAAGGATTTTTCTTTTTCAGCAGTAACGATCCCTGGCTAGTGTACCTCACTATGCTGAGGGACTGTGGGAGACGACGCTCTGGCTTTGTGCAGTTTGTGCACGCTTGAAACAACCTTAGTGTGAGATCAACACGTGCCAGACAACCATCTGCTCGCACTTGATCTTCTGGAGAAGCCTAGACACGAGTCGTAGGGAAGAAATCTGAAATGGTTCTTGCCAGACAAGTGACTGGCCTTGGGGTGTCTCTTCCAGTGCTATATTCCCAGTGAGGAACGAGATCTGTCTCAAAGCAGTAAGCCATCCCGCATACCACAAACTGGGGCACCATCCCACATACCACAAACTGGGTGGCCCAGTCCACCTTTTGCTCTTCCTCATGGTCCCCAATTTTAGTTAAACAAAGCTGTTGTTGTAACCTAACGGATGTCGCCCAGGACACCATGCGCTGCCGATGTAGGGCACCGCAGCAGTCTGTGCCGTTTGGTGTCCATGAGGAGGCGGCAGGAGTTTCCTCTGAAGTCGGGAAGTTCAGCCCGGCAGTGACCAAAGCAGTGACAATCTGAGTGCCAGTTCTCTAACATAAATTAATTTTAATGAAGAGAGTAATCCTTGACCCCTGTCCCCATCAGGCACAAGGCTGTTAAACCACCCGTCTTTCTTTTTCAAGCACTTCAGCAGGGACGGAGGATACATGAGACAATACTGGACCGTAAACATCCTGAACCCACAAGAAGCAGGATGAAGGCTTTAGAGCAGAAACTAATTTCTCTTCTGTTCTTTAGGGCCATGATGATGACAGCCTGTGATTTGTCAGCAATCACTAAACCTTGGGAAGTCCAGAGTAAGGTCAGGTGCTTGACACACTGTTAGGTTTCTTTAGCTTGTACTTCAAAATAATGTCGTTGTCTAAGCTGCTTAAAAGCCGCATCAAGATTTCCTGCCAAAACTACCAAAAGGGCATTAGAATAATAATCTTTCTGATAGATACACATCAAGCTTTAAGATCATAGTCATGAATTCTGCAGGAAATTTTTGTTTACCAGAAAGGAAAAAAAGCAAGCACTTCCTGTGTTACAGTGAGAAGAGGTTTTACGCACATAACGCGTGGAGGGGTTTTGCAGCAATACCTGCTGTCTGGTCAGTTGTTTACTTTCCTTTAGGAATTCCCTCTTGAACTGCATGTATTGATCAGTTTCTAAGTGAGAAACAACAAAGGAGGGTAAAATAAATAAAACCCACCTTTCTATTCAACATGGAAAAAGGGCAACTGAGAAAAACCTAATAGGTAGCTACAGCTGTGAGCAGCACCGGCCCAAGAAGCAAATCCTTGTAGGGAACATGTTGGGAACTTATCTTAATACATGAATAGTAGATTAATGAGCTCTGGTGCAAGGAGGGCATTTCAGCCACTGCTACACCAGTGCAATCCCGTTGCCACTACGGTCATTCCCAGGAGGGATTTTGGGAAGGTCTGGAAGCTGGGGGAACAGACAAGTTTAAGGCATAAGGGAGCTAGTAGTAAGATTCGCTTCTTAGTGGAGACCTGAAGTGTTTGAAGCTGGAACGCTGAAGGCAGTGATAATTTTTTTTTCCTCCTTCACAATGTAGGTAGCTCTTCTCGTAGCGGCTGAGTTCTGGGAGCAAGGAGACTTAGAAATAAGCGTACTTCAGCAACAGCCTATTGTAAGTCGCACGTGAGAGCCAGACAGTTTCAGTTACCACTTTCTATTGTGAGTCTCAGCAGAGAGCAATACAAACAAAAAACACCCTCAGGGTGCTGTGAGTCTTTCTGACACTACCGTGCCAGTCCAAGTCCATCTAAAAACGTAGGTATTCAAATAGGGAAGATCCTCTGGCAGAGCCCTTTGTCCAGCTCTCCACCGTTAGATGGACCCCACTGGCTGTGAACCAGCAAAGCTCCCGCTGGAGATTTTGTGCTGGTCCCTTACAGAGAAGAAGAAAATGGCACACCTGCATCTTAGAGGAAAACACAGTTTCCAGTGAGAAAGAGCTATAAACACAGAATTTGTAGAGCCCGGAAATATTTTATGGTAAATGAATGTGCTTTAGATCAGTGTTTCTTAATATATCAGAAAATGTGATAGACCATCAAGCTTTCGGGGAGGGTGGAAGTCACATGAGCAGCTTGCAAACCCCCTAATGCGTATCAGATGGGAAGAGAAGTGTTGAAATAGTTAGAAGTCAGGTAAATTATATTTTGCAATGTCATGCAGATTTAATTTTTCTGCTCTAATTACAGACATTTAAATTTGACTTTGACAGAGTCAAGAGTTGTTCCCTGACTTGGCCTCTATCTATGTAACTTGGATTTTCTTCAAACAAACTTTCTTACACCCCACAGATGCTTCACAAACAATACCCTAACCAATAAGATTTTACAATAATATCATTGGATGTTCAGCTGATGTTTTAGACACTTAAATACCTCTTTGGCACTTTATAACATGGCCCTTCTCTTAAATATCGTGTTGAGAGGCACAGGGGAAAAACTCTGTTCTCTTCCACATCCATCGGCATGAAAACATCCATATAAAATTCATCCTAAAATGAACCCATTTCATTCCTCTGCAGAGGAGGAAGAGGGCTGTGATCAACAGCCTTCATGGGCAGCATGGCAGAACATCAAGGCACTTTTGGGGCAAAAGCAGAAGTTTTTTTTTTTTTTTAATGACGTGTTCTCATAAATCATGAAAGACTCCTGTCTTCCCCCTAGCCCATGATGGACAGAAGAAAAGCTGCTGAGCTTCCAAAGCTTCAAGTGGGTTTCATTGATTTTGTGTGCACCTTCGTCTATAAGGTAAGCCAACCACGCTCTTGCACACCCCATCCTACTCAATGTGCATTCAAATCCTGGCCTCCCTGGGAAGTCCCAGGGTAGAAACAACATTAGGAGCAGAGGAAGAGGGAGAGGAGACAGCAGCGAGAGAAATTCCATGTTGCTGCCAATCTCTCTTCTTCCCACATTCGAAGGAAAAGGGAAGATTTGGGAAAGGAAATCGCAGATGCCAAAGAGATCTCTGACAGAGAAAAGCATGGGAGCATTTGTGTATCAGACAGGAAGAGAGCAGACGCTCCTCACCCCAGGGTCTCCTAGACACAGGGAGGGAGTGAGGTGCCCCTTCTCCTCTGCCATTGAGGAAGGTTTCCTCTGACCAGCTGCCCCTCTCCACGCCATTGCAGCATGGTCCCTTTTCATGCCATTAATGCTTCCCCTGCGTGAGCTAGCTGGGGAAGTGGGGAAGCAGGAGCCCATCCCACAGTATCAAGGACGAAGGACGAGTGCTGTCTCTGCACAGCATTGCGCTGATGGGTGTGTTCTGGTCAGGAATTTTCACGTTTCCATGAGGAAATTCAGCCAATGCTTGATGGGCTGCTGAACAACAGGAATGAATGGAAGACTCGTGCTGATGAGTATGATGCAAAAATGAAAGCTCTGGAGGAAGAGAAGAAAAAAGAGGAAGAGAAAATGGCTGCAATGAAAGGTCAGAAAAAATACTTAGCTTTTCATTCCTGACTTGAAATATTCTTATCTAATATCCTCCTAGATCCGCAGCAAGCTTTGCAAAAGCAGAGAGCTTACCACATCAATAGACATGGTCCAAGAAGTCACAGAAAAGACCTGGATGCAAAGAACAGTTTCCTGAATCTTGCTCAGTTGGCTAGGTTTAACACAGAACTCCAAAAAACACCTTGTTTTCAAATCTGACACCATGACACGTTGTTAAAAAGGCAACCTGCTCAAATGCCAAGGGGCTAATATTGAAAAAAACAGTGAGATTATGTTCAGCATGAGCTCCAAGGCACCTGGGATCAGCAGGAGGATCTTTGTGGGTAGGCAGGTTGCTGGAGAAGAGCAGGGGTAGATCGCTTCGTACACAAGGGCTGCAGTTGATGCACTGCCCGACAGGTCATGAAACAGCAGGAGTTAAGAAAAACTAACACCCTCCTAGAGAAAAGACTTGAAGAATGACTGTTCATCCCATTTCTAGCCCAAATTAGGTAGTACTGTGGTAGTTTATTTTGGTTGAATCTGTTCTTTTCTTTGGGTCAAGTCTGGATGGCACTGACGTCCACTAGCTGCAGCGAGCATTGGATGAAAGCCTGCATTAATGCTTGTGGTTGTTAGCCTGAGGATCTGTGTGACTCTCTGAAATGTGGAAGCAGCGTGCTCTCTGACCATCTCTGCCAAGTGTCTGAATAAAAACCTGTCAGAACTTGGTGTATCTGCTCCACGGAGATTGCATTTAAAGTTTCCTTTTGCTCCAAACTGGACCGAAACCACAATATCCCATAGGGCGGATGTTCCTCGGATAACAAAATTTAGCGACAGTTAAGTGACCTGAATGTTTTATTCCAGTTTCATTATTAGAAATTAATTGAAAATATCAAAATTAAGGGCTTTGGGTATGATTCGGAAAATGCTTGAAGAATTCTTTCCTCATTAAGTAACCAGTATGCAAGTGAGAAACCTGCTAACTCTAAAAATCTATTTCAAAGTAGCTTTACATGCATCTTGCGTAGTAGACAGCTCTAGATTGGGTACTTCGG
The DNA here is from genome assembly GCF_040807025.1 of Struthio camelus. Taxonomy (NCBI): domain Eukaryota; kingdom Metazoa; phylum Chordata; class Aves; order Struthioniformes; family Struthionidae; genus Struthio; species Struthio camelus. Next base: position 11,772,688 of record NC_090982.1, on the reverse strand, counting down.
CATGATACACACTGATGACTGGATGATTTACAAGTACTAAATAAACCCTGTAGCGTTTAAGAAGAAATTTTAGGACAGTTACGATTGTATTTCTAATTCTTTTTTTTTCTTTTTATATGGCAGATGGAGTCACCTGTAACGGAGGAACAGCTCCAGCTTCTAAAACCTGTAGTATACTTTAGACCCAATTCCAACATGATATACACCACCCAAAAGAGAATGCCCTTACTTTAAAAAAATATATATCATGGCATATAAATACGTTCCTGATTGGACTGTTCTGCCACTAAAATTAGGCTTATGACCAGCGAGGGAAGGGCTAGATCTTGTTTGCCTTAACTGCGTCCCTTCCTGATGGTGAGGGGCCAATCCTGTCCCATCTCTCACTCCATTCTGTGCACCTGATGTGGTCAGAAGGGCACATGGCAAGTTACAGCAACATCTGGCCCGATAAATCAGGTTGCATAACTGTGGAAGAATCATTTCTCCTGCCCAGAAACACTTCTTATCCCAGTGCTGACAGGGCCAGCTAAACTGATGTCCTCCTCAGTACAACTCCATGTGACTGACCATGTGTGCAAACACAGCTTGCAGGATAGGAAAACTAAAGAGCTGAATTTATCATATCTAATTCTTTATCTTTTTGAAGGACATCAAAAAGAAATCTGTAGGTAGGGGTAAAGCATGACAACTGACCATAGTAAACCTTTCACCTTGTCTAAAACGTTACAGTTCCCTGTAAGTCCAAGAAACAGTCATGGTGATAATAATTCTGCATTCACTTCAAGAATTTGAATAGCCTGCCGCTATAAAGCTTGCAGCTGTTCATTCAAGATCCAGGAGCTACCCTCTTCGTGCAGGGGATCCATACTGTGCACTAACCACGGCAGCTGTGCTGTGATACGTGATCGAAAGAAGACAATGTTATCATTACTCCTAACGGTTCCTGTTACGGTTACCCAAGCACCCTGAATTGTGGCATCTCCTAATTTCGTTCAGTTTGACATTGTTATGCCAATGTTCTTTAAAGCAGCTCTCTTCTGAACGGTACGAACCCTCCTTTTTTCTCTCCTTCTGTTTTTGAGATGTCTGTCTTTTCATGCCCCTCCTGACTTTGAAAGACTGATAACTTGTCCTCTTTATTTCAGATACAAGGTAGTTTTCATGTTACTCGTGCAGCCATGTTAGAACATTCGGTCACACTCTGATAGTGGCAGAGAAGGCTTTCTCTGCTCCTCTCCTTTTTTTTTTTTTTTTTAAGTGGTATATAAGCTATGTAAATGTTTTGGTGTCTAAGTCATGTAACAGGACTTCTGTTTTCCTAAGGGGATATTACTCATTTTTTGTTACTCCTGCTACCTTCAGTGCTTTTACCCTCCAGTAACTTGTTCTGCATTACAGAAGTACTGTAAGTAAAAGAAAACCTAGCACCATAGTAGTATCTGGTGAGCATTTACCTGGTCCCAGGATACCGAACATGATACAGTCAGCTATCACTATGCAGCAGATGTGTGAGCAGCAAGCTGTCTTTCAGAAAAATACAGAAACCTGTCCGCTTGCATGAAGGCTAAATATGCTGCTAGTAGCCAAAATACTTTGTACTGTATGTCTCCGTTTCATTAGGAAACACGTAGGAGGCTTTCATGAAATAGCACTTTCAGGATACCAAGCCAAAGAAGTCATTTTTTCTGCTGGCAAAATGCCACTAGTTTATCCAATTGTGAAGCTGTAAGAAGTGGATTGTTAAGATAACTATAAGCCACTGTACACTTAATGTCTCATGCTGAGAAAGCTGTTTATGACTTCAAATGTTTGTCTGGAAATAAATACGAGAATTTAACTTCCCGTCCGTTGTACTCACTACGACATGCTTAAACCGTGGCAGGGTGCTCCAGAAAGTTTTCTTGTATACAGAAAACCAAGGTGTTTGGAGATCCCGTTTCTGTGAAGGCTGGAGAGGTCTCCAAGGCTTCTTTCTGCAACAGCGGGGCTTGGGCAGCCGTAGGGACAGGGTCTAGCCCTGTTTCTGGGGAGGGTTGCATCCCCTTCCCACTTCTGTGCTTCTTCCTGTGCGGTGGCCTGGCATCTTGGGCGTCCCACATAGCAAACCGGTCAGTGGCTGGTCCTTGGTCTTTCCCCCTCTAGTAAGGCCTTAGGAGGGGAAGGTGTGTCCCTGTTGGCTCACTTCAGCTCGTGGCAGTGGGCTCAGTAGGAGGGAGATGTGCTCCTCAGTTAAGCATGTGTTTAGTATCTCAGACACCATCCCATCCTCCCACAGAAAGGGGTCTCTGAGAAGAACCAGGCCTAGAGCAAGGGCTCTAGGGCCTTGGGAAGAGAAACCGAGCTGCTGCTGGGCAGTTCAACCAGGTGTTGCTGCTCTTTCTCATGGCGCTACGTGGCTTATGACGCTGCTGAAGGTGATATGGCACCTGCTTGCCCAGCACTGTGTCCTCAGCGGTCACCTCCTGTCACAGCATGTGCAGCCCCTTCCTCTGGGGCAGCCTGCTCTTCCTTTCTGCCTGTTACCATGGCTCTTGCACTTAATTTCTAAGACACGTAGGGTGTTTGAGTGGAACACGGGACTTCCTCGTACTACATGTGATATCCAGTGATATCTAGTTTCTTTGCAAAATGGCACCATCAGTCACGTAGTCAACTCACTAAAAGATTGCAGCTGCTATCCTTTCTAGTCAGCAACTTCTTATCCAGAAATGTTGTTACTTCCTGTTGCACTGTCACAACCACACCACTTGTAGTTTGCTGCTCTCCTGGAGTATTAGTTGGTTAGACAAAGGTGAAACATGCCTTGGTTCTTGCCTGCAATGCTCTTCTGTAGCAGCTGGGACGAGGCTGCCTGAATTCCTTACCAGCTATGGAGTCAATGGTGGATGGGCATGGAGAAGGGAAGGGCCAAGAAACACAGTTCTCCGGTGTTTTCCCAGCCCTGTGAAGAAAGTAATGCAGGTTAGGTTAGATTAGGAGGCTATATAGGTCATTTCAGAGGAGCTCTTCACACACCTCCTCCCTGTTGAGTGCTCCACAGGCCTTCAACACAAGGCCTCTTCACAAATGGCTGGGGATTTTGTCTTCATGTTTTCCTGCAACTCTGCTAATGAAGAACGCAGGTGCCCTTCAGCTAGTCCCTCTGCTTGTGCATAATCTGCTGCTATTGCTGCTGGGTTGCAAGTGAACAAGCCTAATTTGGCACTGATGGTGATGTGAAAGCATGCAAAAGGTCTTTTCTGCTGGCAGAGCTGTGGGAGGTGGAGCTGTGTGGAGGTGGGAGCTTCCTCCAAAGAGAGAGAGGTGGTGACCGTGGTCGTCTTCAGCCACTCCACGTGAACCTGGAAGAGGACCTTCCTAGCTTTTCACAGTTGGTCTAGACATGAATTTACCTAACGCGAGGAAATGCTCTTCTCCTTTCAGTGAGGCAGGGCAGCAATGCTTCAACCTCCACTCAGCTTTTCCAGAGGGGAGATGTTCCTGAATGCCGGAGGGTGGGGTATGGATCTCAGCTCCACACTTCAAGGAGAGGGGTCGTGGGTCTTGGTGACTGGCAAAGTGGCTCGACCTTTTCTGTTTGGCTGCTATAACTCCTGTGTAGGAGGAACTCCGTAAGAGTCAGAGAGTCCACTGAAAACAAGTAAGACTGAATTGCTTTCTGGACTAAACGTGGCTCACGGCACCTGCCACGAAACCTTGCAGGAGAAAAAAAAATCTTTTTCTCATATCCCTTCCTCTACTCCTTCCTCAATCCCTTAAGGTGGGATACGGGGAAGATTAGAAAAAACACTGAGTACTGAGAAACTCTCTCCCAGACAGCAGCAGGATGATTAGTCAGATTAATTTTTATTCCAGCAGAATAAAAGGTAGTTGCTGTGTTCTCCAGACTACAGAGCAAATAGGGGGAGATCTTCCCTCTCTCACACCCTTTGAGAAGAAAAACATTTTCTTTTTGTTGTCTTCTCCACCTTTCCCTTTTAGGTGAGACGTGTTTCAGGGTGACTTTCTGCCTCAGTTGCTACCTGTTGTCAAGATAAAGTAACTTTCTACAGAGCTGCCTTCTTCCTACTGCTTTCTTCAGTCTGTGGCACCTCATGTTTTGGCCATGCCACCTGAAGTCAGATGCTCTCTGTCTTTCCTGCTTTCTCTTTTGTCTCTGTCCCTTCCAACAAGTTTCGGTTCCTGCTACCTGCTGCTGGAGGTCACTGCAGCCGCAGGCTCAAACAACAGAGCTCTCTCTTGCCCATATTATCTCAAAATCCATTGCCAAACGCAGCTCATGAATATTTGGGTTGGTTTGCATTCCTGTGGCAAACAATTGTCCTGAAAGCAGATACTTACTAAGTGATTATTTATCACGTTCTACCCCATTTTTTCTCCTATACCTCATGGACTGGAAAAAAAATTATGCCCTTTCTTTTTGCAGTGGTCTTTAGATGTGTTTGCAGACTGTCTTCACACTCCCTTTGTCCTCATGCCTCTAGAAGCGATTCCGTCAGCTTTTTCCTGCAGACTCAAAAAAAATTGTGGTGACTAAAGACTGGAGATTGAACTCTCTCAACTGCAAGCAGCCAAATTACAGACAGCCCAGGAAAGGGCCATTCATCAGCGCTACCTGATCACGTAAGCGCTCCTAGCCTGGTGCGGGTGCAAAGCTGAACTTACTCTCTTTGCAGCTTTGGCAAGGTGAATGACTGCTCGTGAGGCTGTTTTGAGTCAGCTGGATTATTTATACCTTCCATAGACTCACCTATCTCTACCAGGTGTTTTATCATTGTAAAAAGTGAAACCTGGCATTCAAGCACCTGTATGAATCCTATTCACAGGATGCGTGTGTGAAATGGAGTAACTCAGCTAGTCAGAGAATCAAAGGAAAAAAAAAAATTCCGGACTCTTGTTAGATGTTGCAACCTGTGCTTTGTGCGATCCTTTTGCTGTGCACCTCTAAGGGCATGAAGCTGTCTTTTCCAGAACCTCCCTTCCTTAGTTGAGGACCACAATCAGATCTCTCCTTAGCCTGCACGGGTGGGAAACCTGCTGCATTAAATGCATGATATTCCCTCACCAGCAAGGACGAGCTGAATGCCACCGGGAGCTACCAAGCTGCCCTCAGAAGGGAGGGAACCAGAGTGCTGGCATAAGCAAAGCAGTGGAAGAAAAAGAAGGGGAGAAATTAAACTCTCCTTTTTGTGGCATACTGCATTTTCACTTTAATAAGCTGCTAGCCTTTGTGGCATGGCAAAGGCTGACATCCCATCAGAGTAACAGCAGCTGAAGCAGGGCTCATATAGCACTCTAGAAAGCAGCTGGTCACTGCTATCCTAGAATGTTCACAGGTACCTTAAACATGCTGAAAACAGAAAATTAACCTCCCTATAGCTATCTGGTGTTCACTTTTTTTTTTGGCTTGAATCTGATGGATGCTTCTGCAACCATCTGAACTCAGTTCAATTCCAGCAACCCAAACACGGCCACAGTAGCAGTAGCTACCACTGTGGCCAACTGCCACCAGAAAAGCGATAGCGTACTTAAAATTGAAGTAAGGAGCCTGTTATAATTACAGACATTTCTATTGAGTCAGAGCTGAATCCCAAGTGTATGTTTTAATGGCTTTGCAATAGCACTGTCTCCACATAATCACAGCTGACAGCCTGTGGCTTAGTACAATAGACACGAGCTGAGCGCAGTGCTTTACAAAAACAAAGTTTTCCAGTAATTCAAACCTAGTTTTCAGCAGCTCCTGGAAACAGAGTCTTTTTGGAAGGCTTTAACCATGCAACACATTCTAAGCTATCCAGAGATCAAGATGTGAAATATTACCTTGATTTTACAGAAAATAATGTATTTGAAATGAATTGCCAGTCTAGCTCTCTACTTTCATTATGACCACCTAATGCTTTCAATACCGTGAGATAAACATTCCAGCCAAAAAGTAAAGAACTGCTCAAGACAAGATAAAAGCTGACTTTCCTATTCCCCTTTTCTCCTTGAAAATATGCCATCTTACTCCAATCTCTCTGCTGTCATTAGACTGAGTTTACACTTTTAATTCAAATCTGATGTTGCTATGTTTCATTTCACTATATTCTATAGTGCTGCTTTCTTTTCTCAGCTGGCAACATTCACTGATAGTTAAGAATGTATGCCTTCCAAAGCATGTCCTAGAAGAGACTACATTTACTGAGAACAATTATAGTTTACTAAAACATATGGCAATGCCCCACTTAAGACTTATTACTTTAAAAAGACGGAGATCTGGAGTCAGTACTTCAGTTGTCTAATCCACAACAGAAAAAGGAATCTTGTCTACACAAGAAAGCAGGCTGTCTTGATCTTTAAGATAGATCTACTACTGCAATTCAGATGAGAAAAAGCCACAGTCACTCAACAACACAAAACCAGCGGACAAACTTCTTGCCTCCCTCCAGCACCTCTGAGGTCTCCGCACCTCAGCTCCTGCCTTAGCAATTTCCACACTAAGAGCAAAGAATCTCATACTACTTATTTTTAAACTTCAATCACCTGAGTAGCCAGCGACTTCTTATAAAAGAAGGGAGACAAGTAGATGGTGTTCCTAATTTTAGGAAGCATGTGACCTGTTAGCCAACTATGAAATTTTGTAAGACAAACGATTAGAAATAACATACTAGAGAGTTAGCACTCATTCAACTTTCAGAAATTATAATCAAATTTGACTGCACTGGCAAACGTAAGGATCAAACAGTTATCATTATCCAACGTGATAATACAATTGAACGCATGACAGTACATCCTTAATCAAGCTATTCATATAAAAGTGTACAAGGTCAGTGTAATGGCTGCTTCTCCCCTATGCCCAGATACAGAGAATTTTGTGCATTTCCTGATTACAAACATTACCTACAAGTAATAGATGCAGTGACTGGCTTTATACTTTTGAGGAAAAGGACAGAGAGTTTCATCATCATTAGCTATAATCAGCTTGTGACAAATACTTCCTTTCACATTCTGCAAGTATTTTTGTTGCTGTTCTACGTAATTCACTACGGAAAAAAAAAAAAAAAATCAACCAGAGTATTGTAAGTACTTTATTGATAGAATAACATCCAGAGTTAAACTGTTCAGAGACTAGCCAGATATTTCCATGAATGAAAGTAAGACCCAGTCTTTTGTTCATTTCAATATGGAATCTTCACTTGCTGGAAGAAAAGAAAAAACAAACACGTTTAGGAGTACTGGCCATTCCTATGCAGTACTAAAACACAGCAAGACCGGATCTCAGAGGCTACCTCTGAGTCCACCAATTCTTTCTCGCCCGTTTTTATAATCCCCACTTCTCCTAATGCAATAGCAGTTGATTTCACTGCTAAAGGTAAAAGAATTTTGTGAGCTTACACATTAGTGAGTAACAGCTTTCTGAAGTGCTAATTCAAATAAGCCAAAAAAGCTATTTCAGATACTTCTAGGTTTCCATCTTTAAACAAATCTCCAACAACTGCACTGCAATGCTGAAGGAAGTCTGAACAACTGCTTTACTTACTAGAGAACTGTAACAAAACCACTGTTCAGAAGGCAGACAGGTAATCTGCATAACGCTCAAGTACATTAAACATCCTAAGAAAGCCATGACAGAATTCTACTATTAAATGAAGTAGAAATTTGCAGTACAGACTCTGTCTTATAAAGAAGATCTAAAAATCCCATTGATGCACTCAGACCTTAGAGATGGGGATCTAAGTAAACTGGGATAAGCAGCTTTATCGCCAGTAAACAATACAATTTACAACTAGCATGTTTGATGTTATACATGTAAAATTAAACAGAACAGTACAGGTTTCCAGTCAACATTATTAGTCTTGTTTAGAACAATGGAGATGTTTGTTTCCTAAGGAAATAGTTATTAAATGCATAGCTAGACCAAGGTAATTGTGCTTACTAATCATCAACCACTTTCCTTTAAGCTTTTCCTCAGTGAAAATCCATTTAAAGAATCCAGGTAACTCAAGCTAGAGTGCACACTGCTCTGTGACAGGATGAAAAAAGGACAGGGGACCCAAGAAACATCCTAAGGTTGAGGGTAAAGTATGTTGCAGCAAGGACACTGTAGATGAACGGGGAATGAAACGGAGAAGCAGTACTAATCCCACTAGACCACCTTCCGGATATTCTCTTCACAAGAGAGATACAAAAGATGAAAGTGACCTCTAAAATTACGCTAGTGGTAGCATTTTAAAACCGCAGTCACAACCATTTTTGTCCAGGATTTCTTCTTGTGTCCGTAATAATTCTGCATTGCACAGAGGAAAGGGACTTAAGTTTACTGCACTCAACTATTAAGGGATAGCAGAGTACAATTAATATACAATTCTAGTCATTCCTCCCAGAATAAACAGCTGCTTTTTACAGTTTGTTTTCTTAAGAGAAATTTAGATTCCTCATTCAAGGAAACGCAGGTAAGCTAATATTCTATGAGGTTACAGAAGTGCTTTTAACTCCTCCCCTATTCATGTTGATATTTTGAAGAATTTTCACAGGAAAGTCTCTGTTCACTAACATTTTTCTTCAAGGCTAAAGAGTATATCAGCCTCTTCAAATATATAATTTCCTCCCCACTGCCCTACTACCAGCTTGTGTAAGCACATAGGTACTATCCACACTTTACTTCAAGGAAGATAAAACATCACATGAAAAGGCTGAGCAGCAGAATTACTTGTAAAAGCAAAAGCAAGTGCTCCAGATATTGAACGAGCATCAGGAATCTCAGCCACAGCAGGAGCTCTAGTACAACTTAAATTTCAAACCTGCAGGTCAATCGGCCAACGGTTCTAAAGACTAAAAAGCTTAACAGGAGCGTGTACTGCAAATGCAAAAATTTCCATGGAAGAGATAAATCTGGGTAAACTAGATTTTTGAAACGGGCATCTAGCTTTTAGCATACACATCCTATAGTAACACCTTGCTTAAAAAAAAAAACTTCTCAACAAAGTTTTTTTCTTTTCACTTTAGTACACAAATAAAAACATCTTCCTAGCTATTTGGAGCTAGTTCTTTTTGTAGTGCATGTCACTGCACACAGGTTGTTCACACTTAAATTGCTACTTTAAAGCACTTAAACAAACAAGGAAGAAAGCTGTTTTGTTTGAAAGAGCAGACTTAATCGTTATTTACCTGGTAGCATCATAAATCTTATTTTAAAAAAAAAAAAAAAAGACCTTGCTGAACTCTGAAAAGATTTTCCAGGAACAGCATTAATCCCTAGGCAACAAACTAAAGCCTGCTGGCAGCCTAGGCCTGTCCGACTCCCGGCGCTTCGCACAACGGCAGCCACCGGCCCGGGGCTCAGCCTGCACCCAGGCAAGCGGGCGGAGGCTCTGACTACCTTCTGCCAGCTCTCTGGCAATGCGCTCCAGCTCCTCACGCTTCTTCTTCTCCTCGGCCTCGACCCTCCTCTCCTCTTCGGCGATCGGCTTCAGGTAGTCTGCCACGAGCACAGGCGCTGTAAGACACGCTCCCTGCAGGGCGGCGGGGGGACCCCTCTGCCCCTCGCAGGGGCGCGAGATGGCGGCGCGGCCTGCATTGCGCAGCCCGCGTCGGCCGCCTCAAGGTGCCCTTGCGGGCCGGGGCCGGCCCTCCGCCCGGGGGGGGGTGGGAGGGGGGGGAGTCGGGGGCGGCACTCACCGTATCGCTTCTTGCCGTAGATCATGCCCACCAGCAGGGCCGAGTAGCGGGTGAACTGCGGGGAGGCAGAGACAAGGGCGCGGCGCCCTCCGCTCACCGCCCGGCCGCCTCTGTCTCCCTCTTCCCCCCCCCCCTCCCCCAGACCAAACCGCCGCGGGAAGGGCGGGGGCGGCCGCACCCCGCCGAAAAGCGGCCCCCCGCGGCCCCCGTCGCCCTCACCTTGATGAGCGGCGAGACCTGCACCGGCGGCATCATCTTAGCGGCGGGCAGGGGGAAGAGGAAGGGCGGGCAACAGCAGCCGGAAGTGACGCGCGCGGCGCGACGGAAGGGGGAGGGCGCTCCGCCCACCGCCGGCCGTTGGGCGGCGCGCGAGCACGCGACCGTTGGGGGGCGCGGCCGGTGGAGGGGGGAGGGGTCTCGCCGCCATTACGCGCCGCAGCTCCGCTTGTTTACTCCTTACGCGTTTCCCCTCTGACCTGACCGTCTTCCCGGGTTTCCATGTTTTTCCCATGGAATAATTCGCTGTTCGTGCGCGAGAGCAGATGGCACATGGGGCTCTGTGCCTGCGGCGGGCTCTGGCGTACCTGCTTCGTGTTCGGCCTAGCGGTGGGCTCGTTGTCCGTACAAAGGAAGGTGCCACGTCCCTCTCTCGAATAGGCACCTAAAATAGGGGAAAAGCCCTGGGCAGGGCCAGAGGGATGAGCTAGTACGTCACTAGTGTGGTAACGAGTAGGTGGTGGTCTTACTAACTTGTCTCTCCTCTCTGTACTCCTTTCACTGCGTATGAAAGGAAGTCTAGGATACCTTTTAAGAAATACGTAGAAAAAATAAAATTCCTGCTGCAGCTCTCTGAATCTGGATAGCAAGGTAAAGTGTTGTCACCTGCTTTTACTAATCTGGACAGTAAGTGTTATATTAGTCCATCTATTGATACCCTTTTTCAGTTGAGAAAAGAAAAACGAAAACATCGATGCTATTCCAGGTTGGACTCATTCCTGTATTGTAATCTGTCAAACCACATGCCGTTAGGGGATCTCATTAATGTGAATGGAACCTGTAAGAGTATGAGCTCCTAGGGTTGCGGAACGATGTAATTCAGGAGCAGTTTACATAGTGTAGCCCAGTTGTGTTACAGTGTAACACGCAGCACAGTTCCCAATGGCCAGCGTTGCAAGTTCAGACTTGAATGCGGATAAAGTTATTAAAATAATGAGATAGAATGTATTTTATTTCTGGTATTTTGCGATCCCACATCACAGTGCAAGCTATGGTGCTTGCCTTCACTTCACTTGTCAGGTGTGTCCCTGGAAGAAACTCTTTTCTGTGCCAGTATGTTTCAGCAAACAGAGAAATAAAGCTATTAGAAGCTTAGCCAATTTTCTGTAAAGGCTCTGCATGTATATTTTCGCTCAACCTTTCTCTTAAGTCATAAATGCCCATTTTAGTGGAAGAGAAATAATGAGGAATAAATCTTTTCTTAATTTGAACGCTTACTAAAACAGGGACTAATGTACAGCTTTTATGAAGCTACAGTCAACAAGAATCTAGTCCAATCTCTCCGTGTTCATTCAATGTGTGATCTAGGCATTAACGGTAATTGATCATAACAGGGATGGATTCATAGCCAAGGAAGACTTGAAGGACACATATGCTTCTCTGGGTATGTATACTTTTATGGAGAACCAGCAGTTCATGCATTTACCTCTGAGACATTTATATTGACTACCTAATGGCAGATAAATTAATTTTTGGGTAATTAGCCAAACATCTTTGGTTCTGTTATTAATGACAAAACAGCTAAAAACTCAAATACTAGCTTTAGAAGTAAATAGGGTTGGAAACTAAAACACAGTTCTGCAAATTACTCCAATAGTCCAGATAGTCCAATTGGACTCCCAGATTCAAAGAGCCACCCTAAGAACCTTCTTGACAATGAATACTGGAAGACATCTTTTTGTAGAGAATGACAATTATTGTGATTGCTAAAACTGTGTATTGTGTTACAGTATTTGTTTTCAGATCATATATCTTCATAATGACACTTTCATGCCCTTAAAACCTAACCGTATATTTGTATAGTTGTGTAGGTTTTATAATCCCCAAGTTATCCAATGTTAAAAGTACTTTAATGTAAAAAAAATCCCCCCTAAACTGATTTTATTTCTTTAGTTTCAGATTCCCTCTACTGGATAGATTATGCCTTTTTCTAGTAAGGAACTGTGGGAAATAAAAACTTTGTATCGTACCAGCACGTGTCATGTGAGATCCACACACCGCACTTTCTCCAATATTTGGTTTACATGTCTCGGGTGGTGATCAGTCACCGCTCCTTCAGCAGCTTGTCACTCTCCTTCTGTCTTCTTGCTAAGGAGAGTAAAATAAGTCTGTAGCCCCCTTTGTATCACACACTTCTAAATTGTGTGTTAAGAAGCCATGTTGCAGCCCCATTCAACGTATGCTGAGATTGGGTCAAGACTTCCTGGATATAGATGTGCTATTGCATTTGTTAGAGATGACAGAACAATTTAAACATTGGAATCTCCCTCACTGTACTGTGTGTTCTGTTAAAAAGGTTCTGAGATTGGGCAGCAGGGAGGGAAGGGGCACTGCGCAAGGCAAAGGTGGGACATTTAGGAGGAGGAAGACAAAAAAAAAAAAAAAAAGGAAAAGCAACAGTTAACAAGGGAATGTTATAGCTGTGGCAGTTGGGAGCCCCTGAGGAGAGCAAGGGACACGTAGCCAGCAGGGATCAGATTGGAGCCAACCTCAGAGGTAGTCAAAAGAAAGGCTTTCCTGAGAACCCCAGAGGAAACTGGGGGGGGGTTAATCCACTCATTAAGTGTGCTTGACTGAAAGGGAGGACAGGAGAAAAGGACACTCCTCTCTCTCCGCCCTGAAAGAATGCAGTTAGCAGGGAGAAGATTATCTTCAAACATTTTGGTCAGTCTTAGCTAGCGACTTTGGATTTTCATCCATTGTATTGTCTCATTCTAGTTATTCTGCGTTGTAAAAACGTAGCGGTTAGGAATGGCAGCAGTTGGGTGGGATACTGAATACACGCAGATGACTGTATCTGACCTAGTAATTAGTCCATGAGGAGAAACGGGTGCTTTTGTGACATAAGTCAGTTATAAGATCTATTATAGGCAATTACATTAGGGAGAAGTATTTCCTTCATTATTATAAGGGAGCCTAGAAGAACTTGCTGTTCACAAGACATAGCTGTTCACGATGGAGAAGAGAAAAATCCCAGCTCTGCTGTGGTTTGATGTGCTAATTATGGACAGGTAAGGGGATAGGGAAAGCTGAGGTTTCGCCTCTGTATTCTAGCTAAATTGCCATCTATTTGCAGCATGAAACTTGCTTTCAGTTCCATCAGAAAAATGTAGTGTCTTACAAAGCAAAAGAAACCGAAGGCTTTAAATGACTAAAAAGCTGTACTCACTAGGTAATTGCACCCCCCCCCCCCATCCGCCTCCCAGGAACAGTAAGAGTAGATAATACAAAGCAACAGACAAATCCAAGATTCATGCCGTATTTGTTCACTGAAAGACTTTTACCTCTAATTTAGGTAAAACAAACATAAAAGATGAGGAGCTAGAATGCATGCTTAAGGAAGCCTCTGGACCCATTAATTTCACAATGTTTTTAAATCTATTCGGGGAAAAGTTAAGTGATAAGTTTAAAGTTGCCTGCATAAACTTCAGAGCAACTTTAGTTTCAACTGTCTAGATACACAATTCCCTTTCAGGAGAAGCTGTTCTTGATTTCAAAAGTCTATTACTGTTACAAGATTCTTCTAAATGGCTAATTCTGAATGACGGCCAAAGCCCACATGCAAATGCATCATGAAATCTGAAAATGATTAGGCACAGTAAATCCTTACTTCTTGGGAATTACTAAACTGCGTTTGTTGTTGATGGCTACTGTGAAAAACTCATTTTGGGCCGTAGTATAGCCACCTTGATTCTGTCTGCTGCCATAATAGCATGCTAAATTTTTTCCCCTATCTACTTGAAAGGTGATGTAAAATTGTGGTAGCTAGAGGGATGTGCTTAAAGACAGCGCTGTTACCATTGTTTATTTTGAAACATTGATACAGTTAATTTAATTGCTTGTGTTCTTCACACAAAGGCCTTCACGTGATGTAAATAATTCCTATTGCATGCTTAAGGAAGGTATGCAGGTATTTGATGCAGGTATGCAATCAAATTGTAACACAGGCTCTGGGAATCAGGAATAGAGCCAATTCTAATGCTAGAAAAGCCAGCATGTGCAAGTAAACATGTGTTATAAAAAAAGGAAAAGCTACTTTTAGGAGTTAGGGAGATTTTACCACTAAAATTAAGAGTTTTCCATGCTCCCTTCTTCCAAAATATTATAACTATTTTTTTCTAGTTACATGGACTTTCCAGTAAAGAGGGTTTTCTTGCTGTTGCACAAGTGGGCAACAAGTGGGCTGTAACTTTCATATCAGAAACACTAGTCTTTTAAAAACAGAAAGAAATGGTCTGAAAGATCCTAAATTTGGGATGCAGACTAATTCATAAGTAACATTGACAAGTCTCGTCTGCTGCCTTCTGGAAACTGTCTTGTTCCAGTTTTATTAAGCATTTTACATTAGTAACACATTTTTAGAGTAGGATGACATGAACGAATCCAAAAAACCCCAAACCTACTTCGTGACTAGAGTTTTTAACCATGCCTTAGAAAAATGCTTTGGCCATCCAGCACCATGTTGCAGTATTTGATCACATTTCCTTCAGCAGTAAGAAGCCATCATATTGCAAAATAAATTGTGTTCATCTGTTACAGAAAATAGACCAGTAGACTACAAGTCCCCATCCCCCAGCCTGTTTTTAAAAGCTAAGGACTCAGTATTTTTACTTCCTCTTGAAAACATCTTGTAATCTAAGGAAATGACATTTGGAACCGTTAATGTTTTTGTCCTCCCATGCTGTAGCGCAGAGGCAGAATTGCGAGCAGTGGACTGAAACATCTTAGCCGTTTGCATGACTGTGTTCTTAAAGACTTGAACTGGCAGGCTTCTAGCCCAAACAGACCAGCTATCTAGCTATCAGCTGAGCCATGCTGACTGACATAGTGCTTTCTGCAGGTACTGAGTCCCAAAGAAACTTTATTAACTGCATTTAAAATGCTTGATCCTGAGGGCAAAGAACACATTAACAAAGACTAGTAAGTGTAAGTCTGTGTTTGTTTTTTGAACCTTAATAACATGATTTGGTTATATGGGAGGCAACTAAGTATTCTGCGTCATGTTTCATATTCTTGTAAAATTAAGGTATCTGTATTTTAGCCCACTGCTCGTTAGTGTTATCATTTTCAAATCCCTGCCTATAGTTAAGATATACACAGTCAAAGGGTAAGGATATGCTTCTTAAACTCCCTGGAAGCTAACTGCCTGTGCTATTTGCTGCTAATCAAGCCGTGTGTAATTGAAATCTTTCACTTTCAGAGGTCTGAAGAGCTTTTCTCTTAGGGGAACCTGTTAGAAGAGTATTAGTATTCCATTCATTTGCAGAAGTAAATGAAGTTTTCTAATGTCATTGTTGTATGCGCTATATCAGTAAGACCTGAGACAGCTTTCATGCAGGGATGGAACGTGTGTATCTTCTCACTTTTTCTCTTTAGTACATTTGTTTTTAGGATTCCTTTCTGGAGCAACAACTCTGAGACACACCAGGAGAATTACAGATGAGAGCTCGTTGCTGTGTGGATCACTTTTGTTCCAAATACCAGAATTTAAGTTTTAATACCATAGCCGTTCAGCAGAAAGCTCAATGCCAAGTCAGTAACAAACTATTCAGCCACTTCTGTCCAGCGGATTTCTGGACAAAAGTTTTAAGATCATTAAACACTCTGAACCAGCAGAATTTTAATTAAATGTTACAAATCTCACAAATGCAAAGCAGCAGCAGTTACTAAGTTTCATGCTGATCTGCAAAGAGAATAGTCTCTGATGTTAGTGTCTATTTGCAGAACTAAAACCCAGTCTGGTGTTCATCCAGATGTTACCCTACCAGTACAACTTAAATTACATCACATATTAGGCAGCTAGAAGTGTTTTCTTAACTTCCAGCTACAAAGAAAAGACTGCAAAGTGTGATGTTCTTCAATTACGACATCACTTACTTTGAAATACAGCTAACTTGACTCAGTCATCTAATTAGCCGTTTCTCTGTTCCACCAGGCTGAAAGGCCTTTTGATGCCACAGGCCGACAAATTCAGTGCTGAAGACGTTTGTACATGGTGGTGTCACTCACATGGATGTTGGCATTAAATGCAAATTACTTTGTAAAAATGAGCTTTGTAAGACGTCTCATATGTTGAACTTCTAAGACAGGGTGAGAAAAAAAGCAAATTTTACATCTTTCTAAAAAAGGAGTATGTCTTTAAGCTAACAGCGAGGCTTTATGAACTAGCACCACCTCCTTTTTAGAGACTTTACAGAAAGGCTGTATTGAGTTACTAACTGGTGGGGCTCGATCTATTTCAAGCAATTAAATGCTCTATTTTTTGAATGATTTTCAGCAATTGACAGACATCTCTGTGCTGGATTTTTAAACAGCACTAAAACAAAGCTCTGAGGGAAAAAAGTCACCGTTATTCTTCATTTCTTTTGATGATACACAGACAAAACAGATGTTCCACTCTTCCCCTATCGATGCAGCAGGCAACTTGGGCTACACGTTGTTATGCTACACCATCATATTTGTAAACTCCCACTGAGTACCCTCACAGCGAAGAATCAAACTGAGCCAGTACAGAATTCCTGCATCTGTCTTGAATTTAACTGAAAAATCCAGTTGCAAGAGCTGCCCATAGTTTTATCAAATGCCAAACAATAGCTTTCACGGTCTGCTCTAAACTTGGACGGCAGGTTGAGTCAGTTGTAAAAAAACTACTTCCTGATAATCTGCAAAAGAGTTATTTGCAGTAACTTGGGTGTGTTCAAATAAAGTGGAAAAAGTCATGACCATTTATAATACACTAAACACAAATCCTCTCTCTTCAAAGAACTGCTGCTGTGGCTGTTGCTCTTTTCAAGAAATTTGAATAGCTACGTCCACTCATTGTCTCGAAGGCTGCAGGCAGGAACTCCCTCTTTTAGTAGTCACTAACAATTTTTCAGCTGGCGCTTACTTCATTTGTTATGGAAGGAAGAGACAAAGTTCATCCTGTTAGTGGCTGTTAGCATCTTTTAAAGCTCTTGAACGTGAATCCAGTGACAAGGCCAACACGTTTGAACAAACAGAACAGTCGTCTTTACAGAATCACAACTGTACTGAGAGACAATGGCCTTTTCCAATATCTTCCCATGCTTTATGTTTTGTCCAGCTTGATTTATTCAGCTTTTGAGGTAGTTGTTCTTCACTGACAGTACCAATATCGTCACAGACAGAGATTTCAATTTAAGTAAAAGGGGAGTTTTACTGCAATTTAACTTCTTCACTATAAGGAGATTTTATTTAAAAAATATTATGGCAAAGAATAGTATCCTGGGCTGCATTAGGAAAAGTGTCGTCAGCATGCCGAGGAAGGTAGTTGGTGAGACAGCTAGGGTGCTGTGCCTAGTTCTGTGGTTCCCAGTAAAAGGATACAGACATACCGGACTGAGTCCAGCGAAGGGCCATGCAGATGATAAAAGGGCCTGGAACATCTGTCACGCAAGGAGAGGCTGAGAGAGCTGGGACTCTTCAGCCTGGAGCAGAGAAGACCGGAGATCTTAGCAGTGTGTATAAATATTTGATGGGAGGAAGCATAGAAGATAGAGCCAGACTCTTCTCAGTGGTGCTGTGACAAGAGGCAATGGGCACAAACTGAAACACAGGAAATTGCGTTCAAACACATGAAGAAAAAAAAAAAAAAACCCACTCTCTACCGTAACGGTGGTCAAGCACTTGAACAGGTTGCCCAGAGAGGCTGTGGAGTCTCCGTCCTTGGAGATACTGAAAACCTGTCTGGACAGGGTCCTAAGCAAGCTGCTCTAGCTGACCCTGCTTAAGCAGGGCTTGGACTAGTGATATCCGGAGGCCCCTTCCAACATCAGCTATTCTGTGATTATCACAGTCATTAGAAAAGACTAATTTTTCGAGGGGCAAAAAGCTGTGGTCACTGGTAATGGTAATTCTGTAGAGAACAACCACTTAACAATTAAATTTTGAAATGTTCTGTCTGCTTGACAATCACACAATTATTGATGCCTCATTCTGAAATGCAGTTTGTTTCCTTAGAACTTACAAGAACGGTCTGTCAGAATACCAACGATCCTCTTCTCTATATGAGCTCTCGGGTCAAGTTTGGCCTCAAATTTAGGTTCTGAAATATTACTAAATTTGTTAGAATAATGTTACCTTGATTACATATAAAACCATTCTTTCTGCAGAAGGCATAATTCCCTCGCAAGTGGAAAGAAAGAAGAAAGAAAGAAAGGAAGATCTGTTACGTAGCCAACACAATCACTTGTATTTGTACAGCCCAGTTCACTGCTCCTGAAGAGCATCCCTCCAAGCGTTGGAACCAAACGCCTTAGTCAGGTTCCATTTCAGGTCCCATTTTCTTTAAGTACATCCGATAAAAATACTGACATTTCTGTGCACTACATTAAAAATATTTTTGTGTTTCAATGTTGCTTTCATGATCTGGGTATCAAAGCAATACTTACCACAGATCTTTTACCTACTCAGACCTAAGCCTCAGATCCCCATACACTTCCAAACAGCTTGCTAGCACACGGTGAATATTTGGCATTAATTCTCCTAATTGTTACGACAAAAGCTACTAGAATGAGAACGGAGACGGTTTGGTCATTCCTCTTCTAAGAAATGCATCTTCATGTTTTGTCTGAAGCAAATCACTATTCTGTGCTCAGTTTAATTAAGCCTCAGTCTTGAGAAGGAACAGTATTTATTTTTTTCATGGAAAGCAGATTTCCAACGTTATTTTAACATTTAACATTATTTTAATTGTAAATATCAGGTTTTGTTTCCACTACGCAGATCAAATTTAAGAGCTGGAGGCTTTCATTTTTTTATTGTACTGATTTTTATTTATTACAAATACACATATTCACTGTTTATTCACATTAAACAAAACCGTATAGAGCCAAAAGTGCTTTTATTGAATATCACAAGAACCCAGCAATACACAACACAGTAAACAACCCCACTGCAGGCCCTTCAGCATCAACCAGGTATAAAACCCCTAGAGTATCTGAAGACAATCCCTTCCATGAAGTACATAATACTAAACATTCCGTGTTGGTAAACCTTCAAATCAAAAGTGCTGATCAGACTGATCTAGAGTGAAACAAACCTTTTTTTTGCTTTCACTAACAGTTATTCCAGCTGTTCTTTGCTACAGTATTTTTTCAGAGGAAAAACAAAATCCCTCAAATACCTTTGAACATGGCAGAAAAGTTATCAGGCACTAAGACAGTTCAAGATACAAACTAATGGCTCTGCCCAAAAGAGACGTATAACCTTCTAGGGAACCAGAGCCCAAATGACTGTGCATACTCCCATCTGTACAGCTCTATGCAAGGAAAAGTTGGAGCAGCTGCACATTGGCCTAAAAAAACCGAACATCCCAGGGACTAGAACTCCTACTGGATTAGTTCTTTCGGCCCTCTTACTGAAACTCAAAGATGCGTAGGAGTTCATTGTATTAACTCCTTAGCTAGACTCTACATAGGGACAGACTCAACTCCCGGGCCTGAGGGGGAATTTTCATAGGTGGCAGGAAAGTCTCATAACCTCTATGACTCCTAAATCATGTCTTCAAGCTGACAGACAGACCTTTTTCAAGGAGGTTCCTAAACACAAAAACCCTGAGAAATCCCAATCTTCCTTTTTAATGGGGCAGTGTGTTTCACAGCTGAAAACAAATTTACCTGTGGTCCCACAGTTCTTCAAGTTTTTCCCCTGGGAGATTACAAAGCTGGTTCAAACCTTGGGTCTCATTTGTTAAATACATCCTTTTTAGAAAAATGAAATATGACTGAAGAAGAATTTGTGTTAAGGCAGCCTGGAAGACTGCATGTCGGTCACAATCGCAACTCCCACCTAAACTCATGCTCTGAGTCATTCAAAAGCAAGCACCTTTTGAAATGCTATCACAACTCTGTGGCTTTGCAGAAGAGACAGTGTCTCAACAAAACAAACAAAAATCCCACAGTCTGTATGCATAAACGTTTTACCGATTCACCCTCCAAAAATTCAGAGGTATCCTTCATGTCTTCCAGACCTCACTCGCTCTTCATATAGCAGCATAATCATCTTCTACCTATACCTGTGTTTGGCCGCCACAATGTCAGAGAAAGGGCATCTTGCTGAGCATCTGTCTGTGCGCCTCTGAAGTGAGTTATCACTGCAGTTATCACTTCAAGCAGCATTTTTTTCCAAAGGGGCAGTTTTAAACAAAGGAGAACATGCTTTTCTTTGTCTCTCCTGCTAACCCAACTTTTTTCAATTACGTGTTTTGGAGAAAGGGTCTTAAAAGCATTACTGAACCTAACTATGCCCCAGTTATGGTCAACACAAGCTTTAGTTTAGATCAATATAATCCATACATTAATTCAATGTGAGTTAGAATGAAAGTAACGTTACAATTTCACGTGCGGTCCATGGAAATTTAAGACAGCGTTTCACTAGGAGACAAACATGCTTCCTCTTCTTCTAGCAACACAACCTTCCGTCTGGAGAGAGACATCACAGACTTTATGACAGTTAAAGAAATCCTAACAAAAATGCGCAAGGCAAGAAAAGCAAACGGGATTACAATCTGCATAAGATGGAAAATCTCTGTGCTAAATTCACTTAACAAGCATGTTAGAAAGAAGGCCCCAAGGCTCACGCAAGGATAGAGAGCAAGCTTGGCAAACATGAAGGCATGCTCCTTGCCACCATATCTAGCAAAAGGATGCAAAGTTTCCCTTTCATGGAGAAGGGCCGTAGTCCATATTGCAAACTGAAATATGCTAGCAAAGAAAGTGATAACACAGCTGACCTGAATGGCTTCTATTTCATTGTGAGACTTCTCTGCAAATTCACTGGTTAGCTGATAAGCCAGCGGGAGCCCTCCAATGAAAGCCAAGGAAAGTATGTTGAGCAGTCCCATTAATCGGGTCGCCTTTGTTACATAAAGGAAGAGGGAGTGGTGGACAAACCAGAGAAGACCAATTGTTACAAAAGAGCCAAAGTAGGCAAGGTAGTTCGGTCTATATTCACTTAAAGCTTCAAGGAGGCTGCCATGGAACTTTTCCTCAACTTCTCTGGGATCAGGAACATTGTCTTCACTGCGGAGAGAAAAATTACTTTACTTTTCATGTTAATAGTATAAAAACAGGCCTCGAGCAGCACTGAACTACGCTGTTTTACTCTGAACAAGTACGAATGAACAGGCACCCACTTTATTTGTACTTCTCTAATTGGTAAGTTAAAAAGTATTTCAAAAAAACCTCTGCATATAAATTGGATCTGAAAGAAAATCTAAAAGTAATTTTTCTTTCTTTTCAGCTAAGGTAATAGAGCCGCCAGTAGGACTAAACATCTTTTATTGATACGTGCCTTTTATTTGGAAACGTAAAGCATAAAGCAAGCTTCGTTCTTCCAGACCTCCAAGTACATCACCCCACCCCAACATACACTAAGGAGACTGATGATCGCTACTGCTGAAATGTGCGTGTTAGAAGACTCTTGTTCACGCTCTGTAAGCTTTTTAGAAGTCGAAGAAAACGCTTGTTTAGTTTTATTTCTCAAAAATTACGTATAGACACAACTTAATATTGTACTTAGCAACACAAAGTGTGAGAGCCAGCACCAAGTCTTACCATATATCCAAAATAAGCAGCGTTGCTACAATAGCATAGACTCCATCACTGAATGCCTCTACTCGTTCCTTACTCAGAGGCTCACTGAGGTAAAACGTGAAGGTCTCTAAGCTACCGTGTTCCTCTTCATCTCTCTGACCTGGAAAACAAATCCAGATATTTACTAATAAAAGACAAAATCAGGAAGTATAAAACAAGATAACTAAGTTAAAAAAAAAACTGTCATCATCCCTTCTCTTTCTCCCCACCTGCCCAGATCTTTCTTTTTTTATTTACACAGGTCAGTCGCTATTTCCTTCTGCAGCTGTGCTTCTCCCCGAGGTTCACGTTGCTTCCTGGGACAAGTGCTTCAAGAACAAGAAACTGTCCATTAAAGTACATGGCAGACTGTTTCTACCAAGTGAATAGTGACTCAAAGCTGTAATTAAGCACAATATTTAAGCTAAGCAAAACAGGGCTTCCTGAGGCGTTGTACAACATCTAGTCAGTGTGGAGAACTACATGGTGGTGGGGGGGGGGGGAGGGGGAACAACTCACTGGAGCTGGGCAGCACTGGGGGAATCAAATCACCTGCTTTAAAATAAATCCAGTCTTTGGTCAGAAGATGGGGCGTTGGAGCTTTTAAAGGGAGATGTCAAACTCATCCCTGAAGGCTAGGCTTTGCTAGCCATGCTGCACCACTCAGGGAGTATATGCAAATTGAAGGAAAAAGATTTACAGGCTCCTGAGCAAGTAAAGAGAGTAACCGAAAGAAAAAGCAAGTGTAATCACCTCTCAGTTATTAGCACACTGACTTACACTACAAAAAACAAACAGTAAAGATCTCTGCTCCAGGCAGACAGGACCAAGATGACATTTTCTTTTTCTCTGCAGTACTAAGTGTAAGCTATCTGACAGGGTGAGAGGTACACAGCAGTGACCTGTTTCAGTAGACACTGGCAATAGTGGTATGTGTTTAGTCTCTGGCTCTGAGAATCTGCTTTCAGCTGTTTTAAAGCACTTCCGCCTCCCCATCAGGTGCTACTGCCCCATGGCAGAGCCGAAAGTATGTACTTGCAGTAAATACAGATAGAGTTACACTAGGCTGATCAGGAGCAGCAGACACAAACTCAAACGTGGTTTTTCTGCTGCCTCACCTACGGGGTGATAATTCCAACAACATGATCTCTTGGGTGTGGTTTTGTGGCCAGTTTATGTTGCTGCCAAAGTGAGGAAGTCCTGCTTTTGGCTCAGTGGCTTCATGATGCCACTTTCTCCTTTGTTTTAGCCCTAGCAACCTCCATTCTGGTAGAGTTAATGAGCTGCTGCTGTGGTTGTGCAATTGTTAGTGCAGATACAAGGGAGGTGAAAAGACAATAAAGCAAGGAGCACGATGGCACGCAGCATGGATTTACATTGATTAAATGTGTGAAGTCACGTCTTTCGAGCACAGTAGTTACATTAACCAAAGGTAACACGCTAAACAACTCGCTACCTTAGAACTGCTTGGCTTATACTACTACTACTTGTTACATACTCTCAGATTGTTGATTATCAGTTTGAGAACGTGGGAACGCACAGTATCGCTGGGAAGAAAGTGATTCAGGCAGACAGCTTCCTGTATTCTTCAGTCCTCATGTAACCTTTTTAATGGGGAAGAAGAACAGGTAGCCTGCAGCCATCACGCACGCATGGAGGCGTGTGTATGTATATTCAGGACAAATCAGAGAGTTTCTGCTTTCAGAAGCTATCTTGTAACGTGTGCCTTACACAGATCAAGTAGCAAATTAAGGAAAAAGCAGGGAAAAAACCCAACAACACAGATCAAGTATCAAATAAAGGGAAACGGGGAGGGAGGGGGAAACAGTTCAGGAAGCACAGCAATAAAACCCCAGATCAGTATGTTCTGAATACCAACAATGAAAACGGGAGTAGAAAAAAATTTACTTAATACTATGTTGTTTGGATAACAAGTTGACAACTTGTAATGTATCTGAATACACTCCTTATGAATACCGTTACTCACCAACAATCTTGGTTTTACACCACGTAATGAAGCGAGTGAGGTGTGGAAAAACGATAACAAGCCCAAGCAGTACATAAGACTATGGAGAGGAATAAAGACAGTCTTAGGTTAGTTACCGAAACATAAATTGGCTTCCAAGTTTAATATTAAATGATTACTCTCAATCTGTAGGTGTAATCACATGAAAGAAAAACAAATCTTGACTTTATGACATGGAAGAGGTTCGTCTGAAACACAGCAGTTTTCTGGACAGCGAGTGAATGGGCAACAACTGAATGCACATGCAACTCTACAAAACAAACCTGAGCACTTCAACTGAAGGAAAGAGCTCATTTGCCTCCTGAATATTACGGGTGCCACCTCATACCTAGTTCAGAACCTCAATACGTGGTTTAGAATCAGCAACGAGACAAGCTTAAACAGGAAGGGAATTAATCCTGTTAATAAAAATGTAGCAATCATTTCTTTGGAAGTTGGGGAACTATCCCATGTTTCTGATGTTACTTGTGACTCACCATTCAGCCTGAAATATCCTGTTTACCAAACAAATTGTCTAGGCAGCCCTGCACTGTGCTGGCAAAGCTTTCTGGATAACCGTGTAGCAATGGCAATGGCCACGGCTTAAAAAAAACTGTAAAAAATTGCTTTCTTTGTTTGAATTGCTTTTACAATTTCAGCACACTGCACAAAAAGCTAAACTGGAATAAGGTGACAGATGGAGGGGAGAGGGAGATAAAAGGGTTCAAGGGTTTCTTAGGCTAGGGCCAGAGAAACACCTGTGAAGGACAATGCCAAGGAGAGAGTACCCTGCTGCTTTTGACCACTGTTCTCTACAAACTTCATAAAATTGCACGATTCTCTTCTGGTTCCCTTATAGCAGCTGACTTCACCAAAGTTCTGTTCATTGTCTCTGTGAGGCGCTCTTACTACAAAAAAATCCCTCCTCTCTGAAATGTGAGAACATCTCCACAGGTTCACCACAGAAGAAAACGTTTTAACAGTGCCTGTCTCCTGAGCTTGTTTTTAAAGCATGTAACTGCTTCTATGTCCTTTCGTGCCAGCTGTCCTTAGGAGAGAAATAAAACATGCTGCCTGGTCCGCATACTACTCCTGTCCCGAAGACAGAGTGCGGCAGACCATAAGCTATTTACACAAGACCAACCTGGAGAGTAATTTGACTGTTATTGATATACAAGAAATTACACTGGGGAACAAGGTGAGGGAACAGAAGGAAGTAAGGATGCAAGTCACAGAAGAAGAAAAAAAAATATATGTTTTCAATTAAAATCAGGCATTTTCCTATTTGGACTTCATCATTCCGTGTCACCCAATCAGTATCAATGTGATTCCTCCCAAACGCGGGGATTATTTAGACACTGATAATTCCCATGCAACGTTTCTCAGACACATCTATGCCTGAAGAATGAGACAGAGGCAGGGAGACTCAGGATACATCCACAAACTAGCTTTCAGTTCCAAGTGGCAGTTTTGAAGAACGTGAAAGCTATTCACAACTCAGCAGGAGCAACTCATTACCATTTAATAAAGCAGGGGGAGGAAAATGCTGTGTAAGAACAGAACTTAGCCAAAAACATTGGTTTTGGATGCAAGCTGGACATCTGATCTACTTATTCTATTTGCTGTAACACCCTGACTTGGTGCATCAATTATTTTCACTTGCCTTTAGTTTTTAGGCAAGTGATATTCAACTCAGGAAATTTTCCACGTTATTTCAACTACCTCTTACGAGCAAGCAGCGGACTTACAGTTTAAACGATCTGCTTTTGAAGACTAGGAAATGTATTTACAAAAACAAAAACAAAAAAAAGAGAGACAAAAAAAGCCATGCAGAGCAAATGAAGCAAACACTCCTGACGGCAGGAGTTTCATAACCTATCCAATTCCATAGATTACATTATAGGTGGCTCCCTGTGAACCAAACACCTTCATCACAGAATAGTGGCCGTGGTCACATCACTACAGAACTGGCAACAGAAAAATTCTGCACATTTAGCATAGGAATAATTTTTTAATGCTTAGTCCTAAATACAGCTAAAACAAACTGGTGTGTCCAATTTTTAGGTTAACTGATCATTTTAAAAGAAGAATTAGTCAAAGAACTTACCAAAGGGATAAAGAAAAAAGAAAAGATGGCTGCTAAAAAGCATAAAACCGGTCCTCTTAGAATAATCTTTAAGATGTGATGTTTATAGAAGTTCTGGTTTTCAGACACTTGTATCTGTTGATTTAGTAGGTGTGGGTGATAGAATCCATATGCTACTATCACTGCCTGCAAAGAGAAGAGCATTACTGAAATTGTTAGGTACTAGTATACATAGCATTTCAACTATAAAACTGAAATTTTAAAACACCAAATTCCAACATGCTGAAGCTTATTCCTCCCTTCCACATGGGGGGCTGGCCTTAGAAACTCCAGGATTTCGCAGTATATTACACGTGAGGACCTTAATTTGCCCTCTAGGGCTTGTCATGACCCTGGTTCTTACAATGAAGACCAAGAAAGACCTCCACAGTAAGAAACAGCAAGGAACAAGGCACTGCCCCAAGAGGAAAAACTGTGCCATTTGGTAAGTGCTTACAACTACAGCGGAATGGCCATGCTCATTGACTCACTCGGCCTATGCTGGGCAGCTCAACAAGAGCCATAGCAGGAAAGATCAATGCAGTACACCAATTTCTATTTTCCCAGTGCATTTTTATCGAGCAGGGAAGGAGTCACAACTCAATGGACATTCAGATCAGCTGATCTAGTTACATAAATCAGGTTCAGAGGACAGCGGCAATACAACCATTCTTCTTATACATGGGCACTACGTTATCACAGCAGGCACAGCCTTGAAAAACAATGCCGTACAAACAAAAATGACATCTAGCATTTTATATCAATAGTTAATAAACCTAATTTTAGTCCTACCCAAGAAAGTCTAGTCTTGAAAAAACAAAATGTAAATGGATAGCTCCAATACCTGGATAAGGCCAATGACAACAGCACAGATACTAAACAGGAAAATGCCAAAAGGCACATCTGGAAAGGAGGCCATTAAAGAAAACTAGAAGGAAAAATGCAGCCAGATTAAACATTCAATTAAGAAACAATATAGGAATAACAGTAGAGAAGATGAAGTATTTTCTATTCAATATTGAAACTCAAAAACTTAAATAATAATTTGCTTTTCAACAAAACTCTACTAAACGAAGTTTCTAGCCGCATACACATGCTGGCATTCCAACTGAAGGCCTCTGGAGAGGCTACGTGAGCTCTGCTCACGTGTTGATACTGCAGAAGCTTCTGAATAAGAGAAGAGAGATGGGCTCAAAGCACAACCTTCCAGATGTTATGTTTTTGTTATAACTACCGGCTAGCACGTAGTCAAAACGTAATTTTGATAGTGCTTTCAGGGGACAAAATGTTCATAACTGTGAATATTCTTGACACTGGGAGAACTTTTTTGAATCTTTTAAGTTCTCTACCTCCACGACTTCCTGTTGTGCTAATTTTCAGCTTCATTAGGGAAAAAAATAGCAGGGAGACTTGCCAGGGTAACGCTGACAACTTTCTAAAATTATTTCTGCTTGAAGACAAAGGGAAAAGTGTGTGCTCTTGCTCATAAAGACCCTTTTACTGACCATAGCCCTACTGTTTGCAGATTAATTTATATATTATATATATATATATAAAAATATACACACACAAATTTATATATATATATATATATATATATATATAGTTCTTACAACGTTATAAGTATATGCAAAATCTATAGTGAAACAGGTTCCTTTCATACAATTTTTTCTATTCATACCATGAAAGTCAATCAACATGTTAAGCAACAGCTCTGTTTGGCTAATGCAGTGTTCCGCTGTAGATACTCCTCCTAAGTCGAAAGGGTATCTGACATCAAATTTACAGATTTAACAACTGAGAGACTGGCTGTGCCAGAAGCAACATTGCAGTCAAAAGTGGTATTAAGAACCGTTTAGATGACAAAGAGAAAATACCGTGCTGTCTAAGGAAGAGTTTGTAACTGTTATTTCCCTTACAAAATGCAAAATTCTAATCAGTCAAGTTAGACACGTTTGAAAAATTCCAAGAAGCCATGACTTCCCATTACTGCCGCCTTTCTTCTAGAACATCCATTTTCTAGCAGGTCTATAGCATGCAGCAGTTCAAGACTATATACCATGTTCTCAGGCGTTTTAAAAAATTACGGCTTCACTGCTGCAATCGATTCAGGGATTATACTGTAATAACGCTTTCCTGAGTTCCTGAATACTTGGGGTAAAGTCTTTCCAGATAAAGAAAGAAAAACCATGCAATTTACACATAAGTCAAAATATTAGAAAAGTACTTACTGTGTATGGCAAAAAAGTTATGATCATCATACAAGCCTGAAAAAAGAAAAGCATACCGAAACATTAGCTAAAATACAACCCAGCAATCCAGTCATTCAAGATTTGTCTAGAAAATGCAGCACAAACCATTTTAATACTTGTGCTGCCTCAAGAAAAAAAGATTACCAGAAGTAGATGAGCTACCTCTGCAACAAACGGCTAGTCCTGAGTTACCATTTTTGTTTCTTAGAGCTCCAATACTCACCTTCCAGATTTGTTATCCAAATTATACAGGCTGATTTTAGAAACTGCTAAAGTTTTGTTACCACTAACTCAAATAAATGTTTTGCTTATGTTTCTTAACAGACTTCTTCTAAAGTAGCAATGAAAAGAGTAGCACACCTTGCTATTTTTCCTCCTAAGCAAATGCTTCTGATTTTCACCTGCGAAAAGCATTAATTTATGAGTTCAAATATTGCACACATTTGAGAACATAGGAGAAGAAACTAAAAAAAACCAAAAACTCAAGAACACAAAAATACATTGGTTTGAAAGCTACATTATAAAAGAACGACATGCCTTAAGCAATTCCTCTCACACAATTTCTTGCAGCATTACCTCACAGAATTTAAACCCAGTATTTTTATTAACAACAATTAAATGAACTGTATGTATGGACACTGTCAAGGAGTAGAATTTTAAACAACACAGTAAGATAAAAGCTCTAGATGAAAACCGGATTACGTTCACCATTGCAGCATCCCATTCCAACTATCAGTAACCAAAATATTACAGCGTGGCTCATGAAAGAAAACACGCTCTAAAATAAATGAAGATTTTTTTTTTAACAAATAAATTTTAGGGCAGAGTAAAGCTCAAAAAAATGATCCGAAGACACTATTGGTGCCTCAGTAGTAGGTGGTTTTGGAAACATTATATAATCCTATCTTCCAAATATACTGGAGAATGAATTTCTGAGGAATTTAAATAGAAAGATACCTGAGATCACGGCTGTAATTCAGACCCACCATTACGATTTTTCCCTCAAAAGACACAGCGCTTCATTTTCTTAAGCCTGGAGGACAGTTGCCATACAGATCATTAAAGTCAACAGTTTTCTCCAGAGAAGACTCCTTAGCTCACTCAGAGGAGCTTCAGGCTAACCTGGTGCAGAGCTTCTTTTGCCTTACGATTAAACATGTGCCTGCTAACAGCAAGTTAGGTATCAATCTGCCACTTTGGCAAGGAGGAATTCAAACTCTGCATCTTCCTGGCTTGAAAATTTGGCAGACTTACACTATCTAAACTAGGAGCTCTCTGACATCTAGATACAAACATGTGACAATATTACCTGTGCTAGCTAGTAAAATATCAAGTATTCTAACAAGACTCACCAGATTTAGAAGAGCGAGGACATCATCTATGAGCTCTATCACCTGAAACAGCCTGCCAAGGTAAGGCAAAACACCATGAACAAGCCAGCTCCCCAAAATACGCGTGATAACGCTGTCAACGAATTGTACATCGATGACATTGTAGGGGAACCTCATTTCATTTGCTCCATGATTTATACGAGCAAGCCTAGGTTGTGCACATGGAAGTCATTCATTAGTTTGTTCTTATCTAGCTTTTCAAATTTTTTCAATCGAGTTCAACCACAGAGGAGTTAAGAAAAACCTCATTTCAATTAGAAGGATAAGCAGAATAATATTTATCAAATTGGCTTTTTTCTTTTTTTTTTCCCCTCCTCTCCATCCTATATCTGCACCTGAAATTGTATCCTCTGCTGATCCGTCGATTTCACTGTTAATGAAGAGCGAATTTACCTGTGAAAAAGGGATTCAGATGTCAGCCCCGACCCACCGAGTCGCATTCCAAAACCCTAACAACGCTGAGAGCTACAAATGGACGTTATGCCTTGAAAAATGGGAGCTGTGAGCGTGATTCACAGGTAGGAACCGATGGCAACTTTCCTTAGGACTTGCCCCTTCATTTACAGGATGAAACACATCCAAGCCACAGAGCAGGCTACTGGGTTCCTTTCTGCCGCAGCAGTTTTGCTCCGGAACAGCTATCTTCCATCGTCTGGTGCACGCGTGGCACAGGACTGCCAGGAAACTGTTAGTGCACTGCATAAGGCTCAGGATCTACAGGACAACTATTATTAGGTGTTAACCAACTACTGACAAATACAGGCGAGGTTGAGAACTAACTGGAGACACTCAGCCTATGCTCATTGCTCATGCAAATATTGCTGAAGCATGAACGAAGGCAGACTTTCACCAGTGGACACTGTTTGCTTCTCACACAAACATCTGAACGTGTCTATTTGACATTCACATCCCAAAATAAAAATGTAGGCGTCAGACTGACTTTTAGCTTCTCAGACTAAGCTATGTTGTGCGGGGAGCTGAGCTCTGCAACAGCATTGCACAGATTTTCTAGAACAGATTCAGATGTTCAGGGAGCATCCAGAATCTCTGATTTTTCTCTGTCTTATATACCTTTGTGAAGAGCTATTTTTCTGATTTTCTCTGAATTTGACTTGGAAGAACAGAGGCAAGCTTATACTTTCAGAACCTGAATCTTTCCAGTACATCAAGGCTTAACGTTCCTTCTCATGAAGGTACAACAGAGCTATTGTTGCAAATAGAAAATAAGTTCTTTTTGCAAACTGCCCCATAACCAGTTAAGGAAGTTCCTGCTCCAGGGAAGCGTTCACATTTAAAAACTATGCTCAAGTATTTACTTACGCAGACAAAGAACAGCAATGGTAATCAAAGCCATTACCAAAGCAACGGTAATGCAAAATATCAGTTGCAGGTATCAAATCACAAGTTGCACATCCCTATTAAAGTGAGATCAATCCACTTACTTAAGAGGAAGAAAAAATATAGTAAAATTTGTAAATTTCAGAATCCAAGTGAAAACTGTCCTGATTCCAATACTGTAGAGAGTAAGCTGCAGAAATAACTTGATTCTTAGCCTAACGTAGAAGATTTCAGCAGTGCCATAATTTGACCTAACATTTCTTCAGGTCACGCCTCTTTTAAAACTGCACTATTCATTCATAGCCTTCTAATACACAATGATTTGTGAATGTTTAGAGGTCTGCCATATTACTTGAAAAAAAATATATAAAAGAAAGACCCACTGCAACATTTCAGCCGACCTGTGAGCACTGGAAGGTGTTCACTACAGATAAGAGTATCAGTTTGAAAAAACAAACAGTTGCATTGGGTTACAAATGACTGCTGTTTAATTACTGTAAATATTTGAGAGTATTCCTGGGAAACCAAGCTATTAGGAAAAGACAAACAAGAACGCCTCCAATTAACTGAGCGCTAAAGAAAACACAGTAATTTCCAGTGCCTTCATGAGAACACAATCAAAACCGGTTTTTAAGGCAATGGAAACACGACCAACTTTCCTTGTTCTTAAGGATAAAAGCCCTCAGCATACCATGGCAGTAGACCAAACTCGCTCGTTCCCCTTACCCTCCCCAGAAGATGCCTGTATGTTAATTCTTTTAAACTAAGAAACGGGTAGGTAGCAGTGTCCACAGCTCTACAATGTAAACACAGCATCTGCAACATCAGTTTGGTAAGGAGTACTGCTGAGGACGGGGAAAGAGAAACTTTGGACTAGCTGTGCTGTCTGAGTCCTCCTCCTTGTGCAGCACACAACTTAAGCAGCCATGCTGTTTTAGCACAAATAGAAGTATAACTCCACCTAGAATATGAAGTTAAACAAAGAGTAACTCCAATTTTAAAGATACAACGCTTGTTCTTTTATCTCAGTCTTTCAGTAGCGTAAGAGTACGTTTAGTCACTGCTTTGGATATATTAAAAATGAACACTGCTCTACAAAAGATAATCCAATACAGATATGCATCAGACACAGTTATCTGCTGTCCTTTTAAACAACAGTTTTTCTTTAATTTTGTAGTGGTATTAAACACTCCCAGTGCTCCTACCTTACATGAGCTGCCCACGCCACTGTGACTATTAAAAAGGTCATCAAGTAGACTGCAATTTTTGCTAGAAGAAGCTGCTGAACACTTTCACCTAGTTTCTGAAACAAAACATAAAGGGACACACAGACAAAGGAAGAAGAAAGGTCAGTGTTACATTCTGAAGTTATTAGCAACGTCTGCCAGCGAGGAATGTTGTACTGTCACAAGATACGTTTTCTGAAAACACCTGCCGAGAACACAGTTCTCTTCCAGCAACCTCTTTTCACTGTCCATGCAGAGGAGCTGCTTTACTAGGCACTTGTAGTTAACGGCAGATGAGGCACCAACACATCTGCCTCATTCACAAAAAGGCTTCCCGATGCCCTAGCCACCACCTGACTCGTTTATGCACTCTCTCATCCCCGGGCGGATGCGTTTCAAAGCAAGGGACGGCCACAAAACGCCCTTCCCGTTTTCTCAGCCCCGACTTCTGGCGCAGAAGCGTGACAGCGACTTTCCTGCCGCCACTGTTCACGGCGGGGCAAGGAAGGGCTCAGCCACTCTCAGTTTTGCAGGTGTGACCGCACGGGCCTCAAGGGACTCGACGCAGCCCGTCTGCCGCGTTACGCATCGCACCCGAGTCTCCCCAACTAAACGAGACAAGGTGCCGGATGCGGGGCCTTCCTCCGTTTTCAAAAGCAGGAGGAATAAATTACCGTGAGACGCTGCAAACCTTCTCACACGCTAATTCACGCTCAGGCGCGTACGAGCGCCCCAGTTTCAGGGCCAGGACGCTCGGCTGGCGCGCCGCCCGCGGCCCCTTCGGCCGACGCTGCCTTGCAAACAGCAGGTTTCGCTCAGGCAGGTTTAACTGGCGCGGCTCGCCCTGGCCCTTAAACCAGGACTTCCCGTGGGTCACCCGGGGGCTTCGGTCCCCCTCTGCCTCAGGAAGGGGGGGGACCTCCGCCGGGCCGGCGGCGAGGCCGCCCGCGGCCCCCAACGCCTGCCCGCCGCGCGCCGAGGGGAGAAGACACGAGCGACACCCGAAGGCCACGGGCGCCGTTTACCTGATCGGGGTGTATTCTGGTGTGAGCCACGGGCAAAATCTGAGACAATAACAACAACAACAGCATTAACTAATAATAATAATAATCCGTTAATAATAATAATTCGTTTAATAATAATCCATGCGCACCTGCTCCCTCACAGAGAACTCCATCAAAACACAGAGTAATAATAATTAAAATTAACAACCCTCCACCCACCCACGCGCGGACTTCACGCCAGCCCCGTGTCAGGCAGCGGCGGGGGGAAGGCGCTCACCATGACGGTGGCGATGATGGAGAGCAGCGCGTCGCTGTAGGCCAGCAGCCGGTGGGAGGTCTGCGTGCTGCCGCCCAGCTCCGGCTCCGGCCCCACATCCAGGCCCAACCCACGGCCCCCCTCCACCGCCGCCGGCCCCACCGTCCCTCCGCCGGGGCCCGGCGCCGCGGCCCGCCGAGCCGACATGGGCGCTGCGCTGGGCTGCCACCCGCCGCCACCGCCGCCGGCGGCAGCAGCAGCAGCAGCAGCGCCGCCCTCGGCCGGGCGGGGCCGCGGCGCCGCCATGACACCTCCCCCCCCCTCCCGCCCGGTGTTGGCCGGGCGGGGCCGCCATGACACTCTTCCCCCCCCCGCCCGGTGGTGGCAGGGCGGCGCCGCCATGACACTCTTCCCCCCCCCGCCCGGTGGTGGCAGGGCGGCGCCGCCATGACACCCCCCCCCCGGTGTTGGCCGGGCTGCGCCGCCATGACACTCTTCCCCCCCCCGCCCGGTGGTGGCCGGGCGGGGCCGCCATGACACCTTTCCCCCCCCCGCCCGGTGTTGGCCGGGCGGGGCCGCCATGACACCTCCCCCCGGTGTTGGCCGGGCTGCGCCGCCATGACACCTTTCCCCCCCCCGCCCGGTGTTGGCCGGGCGGGGCCGCCATGACACCTCCCCCCCCGCCCGGTGTTGGCCGGGCGGCGCCGCCATGACACCTCCACCCCGCTCGGTGGTGGCCGGGCGGCGCCGCCATGACACTTCACCCCCCCGCCCGGTGTTGTTCACACATCACCTTATAAAACTCCAAACTAATGTTTTTTATTTTATTTTTTTTCCCCTCTCTCAGCCTCAACCTATCTAGTCCGCTCCCCTTCCTTTACGTGTCCCCCCCCCCCAACCCTGAGTCTGTGGTAGGTTTTTATCTAGCGGTATCTCCATCATCATCCTCTCTAAATCCCCCCTCCCCCCCGGCCCCAGTTCCTAGAAAGCCCATGTTTTAGGATTGGCAAGTATACGAGCGATGGCCTCGGTGAACTTTAATTCGTAAATGGCTGGCTCTGCTTCCCCCAAAAAGTCCAAAAACTGCACTTCAGTAGTGCAGGAGCTGCTTCCGGTAAATCATGGTCGATTTGCAACAATTCCTCCGTCAAGTCAAAGGAGGCCAGACCAGAAATATGCAGCGAAGCAGGTACTAAAGACAGGAATGAACTTGGAACGGAGTTTCTGGAAGGAGCTGTCCAGGAAACATGCTTGAATTGCAGTGGAAATCTCTGAAATTCGTATTCATAGGAATCAGAAGTAATACCGCACGGCCAAGTCAAAAGTTGGAGCAACTGGTGGAAGTCACTCCGCTGCGCCCCAGGCTCTGCACAGCAAGAGAGGGCGGTGGTGGAAGTTAAGCTCTTGAATCGGTTAGGGCTTGTAAGAAAATGGATGGGTCTCCAGGAGCGCTCAGGCTGAGCAGCTGCCGTGCCTGAGACTTTGAGCAGTCGTCTGGGAAAGAGGCACGTGAAGAGGGCTAGAAATCGGGATGCACTGCCGATTTACTGCACGGGAAGCAAGAAGAGGCCATAGGAGAGGACTGGAAAGCTGGGAGACCTCACCCGGAAGGAGTTTCACGGAGAGGGCTAAGCAGCCTGGTAACCCAACGTGTACGGGGAAACTTCTGCCAGGCCACTGGAACGGGCTGGCCATGGGCCTCAGCTAAAAATGAGCCGGGAAATCTCCTTGGGAGGATTTGTGGCATCTCAGAGGTGGTCCGAAGAGAAGGTCCCGAGTATATTAGCGACTGGAATAGAATTTGTTCTGCAGTAGTTTCCTGAGACGAGTAGATGAAGTAACAGCAATTCCATTTCGGGCCGACCTGCACGGTCTGAGCTGGAGAATGCAGCTTTCAGGTGATGAGGTTAGAGAAGGAGGTGACTGAGACCGGAGGAACCACTTGGACTGTGAGATCTCAGGACTGCATCTTGTTTCCTGAACGCGAGCTCGAGTTTTGTGCAGGTGAAAGAAAGCAGAAAGATAAGTAGAAAAGAAAGAAAACAGTGGAGCTGTGGAAAAAAATAAATTAATTTGTAGAACAAAAAAAGGCAAGGCTTTGGGTGAAATACTGAAATGGTGTGCCAGATTCTGGTAAAACATGCAGGGGCATGTTGGAACAGGTACAGTTCTGTGGCTCTAATTATTTTTGTGGGGTGCTGAGCAATAATCAAAGTCCAGCCGCTGAAGTGATTCCATTTTTACAAGGTCTTTCAGTTCAGCTTTCAGCTTTCCAAATGCAGCTGTCTACATCTGCTTTCACCTTTCCCCCCCCCCCACACACATTTGGCCAGGAAACATTAGCAAAGGAAAACATGACTCTTACAGAAGCAGTTCACATTCATGGAGCAAATTTACCAGTGATGCATCCTGGTTTAGACTCTTAAAAAACAAATACTCCTCCTTCTCCAAGCCCCCAAAACATTCATGGAGCATGGGCAGTCATTCTCATAATCTCTGACCTGCTGAGGCAATACAGACAGAGGCAACCCTAACCCTCTTGGTCTGGTAACTGTACTTTTTGGCTTTCACTTACACAAGTTCACCAGTTTCTCTACACCTTGTTTCTTATCAACCGTCAGGGTTGAGGCTGGAGTATTTGTGTACTCTACAGCATGCTGAGCAGCGTATGTTGAATGGGAACAGGCAGTGTATAAGGCATGAGATAAAGCACAATCAGTGCAGCATAAAATGAATTCACAAGGGAGGAGGCTGAAATCCTTCATGTGAACATTTTTGTATGCTTTGTATGAAGTATTTTATGGAACGCTTAAGTTGAGCTCAAAGAGTGTGGCATGGAAGTAAAATCCCTTCAAGCACACAGATCTTTGCATGACTACCTTGATTTTGTACTATGTAATAATAAATCCTTTGAAGGTAAAGAAAGGCAATGAAATAGATGAGTTAATGGATTTCATAGGGCATTTCTGATAATTATTAACTGTGGTTTAAAGTCTTTCTCTTCATTGCTCTCCATCACACACTTGAGCAATCACTGTCCTTGAGAGTTTGTCTCTACTGTCTGGGAACAGGTGTCTTTTAGTGTTATGCGCTGAAAACTTTTGCTCCTCAGGTTGAAAAAAGAGAAGAAGAAGAAGAAAAAAAGCAAAACCAAAATGGCCTTTTGCCTCCAACCAAATCACTTCATGTGACTTCTACCGTCTCTCAAGTGCAGTGGTATTTTTCACTAAGGTGACTGGTGCGCCACGGCATATTGCCTACTACTTGAATTACAACAACTAGGCAGTACCTTCTCCAGTCATTCTTGCAGCTAAAATACAATTTTGCAGTATATTTTCTTTTACCTGAGTGGGATTAACTCAAGGAATTACGTACAGCTATTTTATCATCTCTGAAGTGAAAGACTTGTCTTAGGCCTGTGTTCACTACTAAAAACACTACATTTGCACACTACAAAACACACCTCAGGAAAACAAACGTACGCTACTGGGATATACGTATATTCTCATGTAAAATGTACAGATACACTGGAAACAAAGTTTCTCTGAAGTAAAATAGTTGAGAAAAACCCCATGCTCTGCTAGGGGGTTGGGTTTGACTTGTTTGTCTCAAAATAAAACTGACTCCCTTTGCCTTCGTTACTGCTGTTCTTACCGCATAGTACCTCACAAATATCCTGAGGTGAAAAACACACTGCTTTTTAGCAGTAAAGACTTAGCAGAATGAATGTTTGGAGTCAGCCTTACAGTGATTTTTGTGAGATGCTTGTGGTGGCCTGGTGAGTGATGAGGTTTGTTCGCAAATGTCAAGTAGCGAAAGTTTAAATTACAGCTGTCCACCTGCATCCCAGTACCTCTCTGTTACTTGTCTAAAGTGCTTAGATTATGCAGCAACATTTTCAGAAATGACTACTGATTTAGAGAAGTTGACCTCAACATATTGTATTGCAGCAACATAAAACTGCTGTGTAGAACAAGGGTTTTTAAGACAATACGCATCTGCTGTTATTTCCTAAACAGCTTTGTGGCAGCGTGGTGCGCTGACGTGCTCCAGTGCACTACTGCAATGCATTCTGAAATAAGCTAAAGTAAGATAGTGCATCCAAATGGGTAGAGCTTACTCACTTCATTTAGATATCTTCAATCCAACAGTTTCTTGGTAGTCTGTCTTCATCTAAGGCGAAGAGGAGGCAAAAAGGGGTCTGTAAGAATCCTTGAGAGAAACTCTAACTATAGACAAGTTTAAGAACTTGCCCTCATGAGCGAGGGCATGGTTTTCAGCCTCAGGATTCGAGTAATATAATAATAATAATCAACCCACTGTCTCTATCAGTCACTCTACGGAACATGCTGTTGGTTGGATTTAGCTGTTTTCACTTAGCCAGTGACATAAATAGCATTAGGAAAGAGGGCACAGCTTACCCCCTGGGCAACTGCCGGTATAAACATCTGTTCTCACATAGCAATTGGATAAATTTCTGTACAATCCACTACTGCAACTAAGCGCAATTTATGGAAATTACACCTAGGAGAAAACATCACTTACCCTTGCACATTCAGCTAAAATCTATGAGTTTTGTTACTATCTTGAAGTGCATTTTACTGAGCGCTTAGAGGTATGAGTAAGAAAGCAGGCTGGGGGAAGTATGCAAAAGCCCTGCTCTGGTTTAGTTGTGTTCACACTCAAGTTCATGGTAACACTTGTCTAGAGTTTAGCAGGAGCAAGGTTAACCAAACACAAAAGGCTTGTGAAAGGAATTTCTGTGGCAGTGCGTTGTAAAATTCACAAATATCAGTCTTAATCTATTGACCTCCTGAGGAACAAACACGCAGAAGCCATTGCCTCAGCTATCTGCATAAATACGTTAACCTTTCCACCTCACCTTCTGTGTGCTTTTTCTGTAATCCAGTTGCATTGGCTCTTTCTCCTTTGCAGAATTGGTAAAGATACTAAAACATGTCAAGTCATACTTCGAAAAAAGAAAAACGATTTCTTTTTACCTCGGAATCTGTTGCTGAAGGACATTCTGGTAAGTCAAAATCCTAACCAAGTCTTTCTTTTTATTAAGAACTTGTACTGAAGAATGCTGTATGACAAAAGTTAAGTGATTTCTACCCTAATGGAGAAAAGGAAGGGGCCATCAATTATTTTGGTTAGACCTCAGATTAATTTCTTTGTGCACTTTAAAAGAATTTATTTACTTAGTATGCAATATAATCAGGGATCATATTTCAATTTTAAACTTTTACTTGAGAAGAGGAAGCATGGGGAGGTGCTCTACAGGTAGACTTGGAGTTTCTGCATATGCTGGACATTGATTTCCTTTGTAATTCTGTAATGAAAAAAACGATGGCCATGTCTGTAATAGGTGATCATTAATTCTGAGCCGCTGAAATGTTTGGAATATTAAGCATTAATTTTCATCAGAGCTGCCTTACAGGTTATGCTGTAATATTAAATGTGTCTCTTTTGCCATGTTGCTCACCCTAAGACAAGTTCATATATGCTTCAGCCTGTACAAAATCCATATACTTTCTAGGTCTGGGAATGAAGGACAGTGTCTCAGCTCTACCTGCTGCTCATTAAAAGCAGCTTTTTTCACACAGATTTTTTAGATAAATACCTATCTACAAGCTTTGTTAACTGATGGATGTGAGGAAGTTTGGACCTCCAGAAGGGATCCTATGTCTGAAATTTGCTATAGAGATAGCAACAGGTCCTATTGTTATAACCTTTAAATGACATATATTTTAATGTTAAGACTAAAAATAACATTGACTGTCTCCTTTTCTGAAACGGAATGAAAGACAAAAAGCCTAATAGTGGGGAAATCAGGGTGATGCCACACACTGAAGGTTTGCAGCTGCACTTTTTTTCTGTGCATTTATCTTCTCAGTGTTCCTATTCATTAGGTGAGACTGGCATAGTTTGAGACAAATTACATTACTGTCAGGTCTGTCTGCCCAGCCCCTCATAAGCAGTGCAACAGCTGCAAAACCACCGCAGCATGTAGCGTTGTATCTTGAACTGCCACCAACACTTGTTTGCTTTATAACACTGTGCTGTATGTTGCAATGGGGCAAATAGCTGAAGGTAATAAAACCTATCAATCAGTTGTTCCAAGTCATGCTGTCTCTGCTTGAGGATCCGACCCCTTGGTGTGAAACTGTTTCTTGAGCTGCAGAGCTCACTTTGCCTCTGGGTTGTTGACAGACTTGCCAGCTAACAAACTTTGCAACTTGGCGTTACTGATTTCACATCGGACTGCTCAAATGATTCCTGGATCTGAATTTAGACTACAGGTTCTGTCTTTTGAGCTTGTGTCTTTAGACTGTGATCAGTTTTTATCAGTGAAGTTGAC
The DNA here is from genome assembly GCF_040807025.1 of Struthio camelus. Taxonomy (NCBI): domain Eukaryota; kingdom Metazoa; phylum Chordata; class Aves; order Struthioniformes; family Struthionidae; genus Struthio; species Struthio camelus. The sequence continues at coordinate 11,733,200 of NC_090982.1, read as the reverse complement.
CAGGTACAATATAACTCAGCTAACTGAGCAGGATTCTGATCCTACAAGTAAATATACTAGCAAGACATTTCAGTAAGATAATGCTGGAACTGGAAGCGGGGGGTGGAAATCAGTGCCACACCACAAACAGCTGAAGATAAGCTTTACAACTATCAAAGCTTTTTTTTTTTTTTTTTTTTAAAGCCTTCAAATTGTTGGGCTTGCTGGCAAATGCTTTCGAAATGCACGGTTAAATGTTTCTCTTAGGGTTGATTGGGGAAAACATCGTCAATCAAGAGACCCCTGCACCTCCACACGCAAATCTAACGCTAACATTGAGCTCACTGTAGCCTGTGTGTACAAAAGTGGCACACCCCTCCTTAGCACTCATGCTTTGCTTTCAATCTGTTTTCTAGTTTGTATTTGAGTGTAATAGTATTGATGGCACAAAAGCTCACCTGTTAAAAACTACATGTTAGCATGTTTCATATTTGCTTGCTTTTAGAGTATACGGGAAGGTACCATTCTGCAGCTGTCATGTTAAATTCACTTTGAACCTTAAACTTTGGTTGGATTAGTACATTTTTTGGGGTACAGAATAGCTCTAATCATAGTTTACAATTTCATTCTGCTGTCCGTTTACTTCCAAAGCACATCGCCTTAAAAGTAATAAGAAATGAAGAAGCATAACTGAAAGTCCAAATGAAATTAGCTGCCTCTTTGGGGCTATCAAGTCTAATTATAAACGTAACAGTACTCGCTCCTGCAAGAGAAGGGATATTAGACTAGAGATTACGTATATTATTATACAGAGTTTTGGCCAACCCTGCAGGCATATGGCTCTTTGTTACAGACAATATTTTGGATCCAGCTGTGTGGCTGTGTGACTGAACCTATTTTGGATAAGTTTTTTTGTAATGAGGTGGGTGAAGAGTAATGCATATTTCCCACTTTGGGTCTGCAGATCCAATCGTCAAAGCTGTACTTCTGAAGAAACACTATGGATTGCTTTCACCTCATTCAGTTATCCTGATGAGACAGAGACTCTCAATTTGTTCCAAGTTATAGATCATTAACTTTAAACAAGCCAAATCCCCTTCTGAAAGGGGGGGGTCATAAGTAACTAGTAAGTAATTAGTTGCTAAAGACAGACTATGTAAAAACTTTTTTCTCCAATGCTTCTATCCTTAAAAAGACTAAAAACTTGGAAATCTTAATGCGAAAACTTGTGAATGGACAGTGCTCATCCCTGAGAGCACGTTTGCAAATTCTTTTCTAAACTCAAATGAGCTGGGTAGTTGTGGGTAATTATAAGAGTGGATTCAATCTAAACCACCTGTTTCTAGGAAGAGGAATGCCTCTTGTGATCCAAAAAAGCTGACGCATGAGATCTCAGAGGTCCCTGCAGAAGGTAGTGAAGCTATCAACAGTAGTGTAAGTGCAGATCTCTGTTGGTTATTAAATGCAGATGAAAATGGGTACTTTGCACTGAAAGTGGAATACAAATTTTAAAACAAAGAGGGGAAGAAGAGAACTCCCCTACAGAGAGGGCTTAGCTATCATGTAATTAAATACTTCTTCACCAAGTCTTGTATCTCCTCTTTTACTGAAAGGAACATTTCAGGATGCTTTCACAAGCCCTCTTCATTGTTCCCTCACCTGGTAAGCTGCTGGCCCATGCAGGTAACAGTGATAAGTCAGTTGGGATTGACTTGAGGAGAGGAGCGAAAACTAGATAACACATACATTTCAGTATTTGCGTTGTTAAAATTGCATCTTGGCAGTTGCTCTGGCAGAGGTCTGCTGCCCAATAGAGAGGAAATTTTACCAAGAAATGTTTTTTCTCTTCCCATAGGAAGAAACGTTACGTCTTTCTTATTTTTGTCCTCTAGATAAGATGTGCGATCAGATAAGTGATGCTGTTCTGGATGCTCATCTCTGTATTGATCCAGATGCCAAAGTTGCCTGTGGTAAGTACAATGCAGTTAGAAAAACAGCTTAACAAGGTGCAAGAAACTAATCTATGTTGATTTAACATCCTCTGTTCCAATATTCTTGTAGTAGGCGGCTGACAGGCAACAGTTCCACAGTCAAGAGGCCGACCCTGGCATCCTGACTTAGAGCTGAAGGAAAGGCAGGAAAAAAAGCTGCAAAAAACAAATAGGAAAAGGAAATAAGAGAGTATTCCATACAAGTTAATAATGATCAAATGTGTGGCTGACAGGGCTACAGACAATGAGGAATGCAAGAAAACTGGGGAAGGAGAGAACTGAGGAAAGATATATGTCAGGACATATTTCTTGCTGTAGCGAGTAAATGTGTTACTAAAACTCAAAATCCAGAAGTACTGAATGCATATTTATCCTGCTTTTACAGAAGTAGGGTGACGCCCTTTGTTCACAGTAAGATGAACTACACAGTTCATTTGCATGTGACTCTGACTGCACTGGTTTGCCTTTTTCTTGGGACTTTGTTTTAGAACTATACTGTACATGGACATTGTCGCTATGCAACGTCATCTCTTCCAGAGGCTAGGAACAAGTCATCGGAGTGGAGCACAGCTGCCAGTGGGGAGTGAACACTGCAAACGGGGAAGGGAGCTTTTCTAAAGAGTGAGAATGTTTCTGAAGAGCCCTCTGAATGCAAAGTCATCTCTTTCTTAAAACAAACCGTGGAGACAGAGTTGCAGAACAGGGCACTAGCTGCATCCCAGGAATACGATGACCTAATATGACACTCGGTCCAAAAAAGTCTCATGTGATCCTTGGAAGCATAGCTGTGAGCAGTGAGAAGAAGTGGAGAGAGGGTTTAACATCTGCATTTGACTTAATGAAGCATATATTTGGGTATTGCATGATGCTTCAAAACTGCTAAAAGCTGGAGAGAATAACAGAGAAAAGCTACAAAAAGGATAATGACTGAAAACATGCTGTGACAGATGTGAGATGTACGATCTGTTTGTCTTAGCAAATGGAATACTGAGGTGTGAAATGATTATGCATGTAAACCCCTGAGGTCTGCAATCAGTTGAGCCAAAAAAAAATTAAAACTGCTGGTTGGAGTCAGAAAACATGAGTTAGCGTTAAAGCATAAGTCTTCCTGGTTGCCTAGTGACACAGTTTACTAGAAAAAGTAGTGGGTTGGAGAGTAGACAGTAGTTAGTTCGCTCAGTACACAGTTTACAGGGTGAAAGTTAGGGTCTTGCATTGTGTAGAATTTCCGTCTTGTGCAAGCCTCAAAGTTTCTGAGAAAAAAATTCAAAGCATTATGTAAGTACTAGGTCACTGTAACACGCTATTTTACAAAACTATGCAATGCCATTTACAGATAGGTTGAAACTAGGTTTTATCTTGCGGTAGAGAAAGTCATCTGTAAAATTCTCTGAAGTTTATTTGCTGCTTGGTCTTTTAGGGTCAACCAGTTTCGCAAATGAAGTTCTGAGCTACTTCACTGGCACTGCTTCATTCCAGCAGGACAGAGCTGGGCTGTCTGTGCGCTGCCAGCGTACTGCTAGCAGTAAAGTCAAGCAATAGAATAGTAGGTGCAAGTAGTATAGGGCAGAAGGCAGAATGATTAATCTGGTTCCTCTGTTATTAAATGAAACCAAATGCTTTCTTGAAAAAAAAAAAAAAAAAAGTCCAGTATGTCCAGTACACCAGAGTCAAAACAGAATAATAACTAACCGTAAACCATTTGAGAATGAAAAAGAAGGTGGAAGTTTTTACCAAGTACTGGAGTCCAAAATATTCTTTCAGGGGGCTTAAACGGGTAAGAAATCAATCCTCCTAAGAACGAAAAATTTTATATGGTAACTTTCCCTTTAGTGGAACAGATGGTGAATTGCATAGACCTCTTCCGTTTGGGGAAGAGAGGAATGAATTAGATATGAAACAGAGCTATGCAATTACAAGTTATATGGATGTGGTGACTAGACAGTGGTTGTTTGCTATCCGTTTCAACACAAAACTGAAAAGGCATGATATGAAACTTGGGGGCTGGATGGACGCTGGAAACAAGCAGTAGGAAATGATTCTGCACAAAATGTGTAATGAAATTGTGGAGCTTTTTGCTGCAGGATGCTGTAAATGCTGAAGGTTTTCCTGGTTGCCAGGGGCAACTGGAGAAATTAATATCACAATCTATCAACAACTGATCATGCCAGCTGTTAGTAAATGATTCTAGTACAGGTTCAGGAAGTCCCAGAACTGAAGTTGCTGAAGACTGGGAAAGTGTTTGGAGAAATAGTGCTATATGCACGGCCTGTTCTTACAGTTGACCGTAGACGTTTGCTGCTGGCTGCTGTTGAATAATTGGGTTAGATGGACACCCTCCATGCAGCAGTTTTGATGTTCATATGGGGTAGAGGGAAGAGTGATTGCATACAGAGCTATAGTCATACTAAGGCAACACAGTGAGTTCTCCTATGAGTAATCGGCTGTTTATAGAACCATCTTCAAAATCTGATTAACTGTAAATAGTAGCAATTGAATTCTCATATTTAATCTTTTCTCCTCAGAGTGTGTAGCCAAAACTGGAATGATTTTGCTTTGTGGAGAGATCACTTCCCAAGCTATAGTGGATTACCAGCAAATTGTAAGAGAGACCCTTAAGAGGATAGGGTATGATGACTCTTCCAAAGGTGAGTGAGGTCCTTCATGTGTTCATTCTTGGGTCTGTTCTGTGTGTGGTCATAGTCGTGTTTTTAACAGTATTCTGGAAAATAAAAGCAAGTGTGGATCCAAGCCTAGGAAAAAAAATGCACGGATGTTGATACATATTTGTCAGTGCCACGGCTGGTACCGAAAGAGCTATTTCGAGGTGACATATTAGGAAGAGACTTATTCTTGAAAGTACCAGGTACCTCTTGCTCCTCTGATGCAGGACTGATGTATGCCCAAATGACAGAAGATGGGTGCATCTGAAGGTTCATACTCTGAAAGCTTTAACACTGATCCTCGTTCTTGGATCTGCTCTGAGACTTGCAGTTCATGGCCAAGGGAACACTTTCTATGTTCTTGATATACTTCCCACAGTAGCTTCCTTTAAGCGATGAACCCTTTTCATGACTATTATCTTCCCTTTTCTTTCATGACATACATGGCTCTCCTCCAATTCTATCTTATTTTCTATAGACCCTACTACGTGGAAAAGCAAATAACGGTTGCTGGGAGCCTTTTAGACTCCTACTTTCCAAAGTTTATTGGATAGATGGTTTGAGCCTCGAATTTGTCCATAAGCAGCGTAACAACTTTTGGTGGGGCAACCTGCGGGGTTACATTGAGCCCCTCCCTTCAGGAGTCCAAGTTTCAACCAATACCCCTCACTTGCCAATGTCCTGAGACTGACAAAAATGTGCTCCTATTATCTGCGTCCACGGGCAATACAAAATGATGTTGGCATAGGAAACTTATATTTAAGTCTTTGGAAATGTAAAAGCTTTAGCCAAGAAAACTAAGTAGTCCCTGAAGGCTTCTCTAGCAGTTTGTGAACTCTTCAGCACACTTGACCTAGCTTTCTAATATTCTCTTCACCAGGATTGGACTATAAGACTTGTACAGTTTTAGTAGCTTTAGAACAACAGTGTAAAGAGATTAAGCGTGCTGTCTCCCATGGCAAGAGTGACGATGACATTGGAGCAGGGGATCAGGTAATGGGACTTTATTCCAGGCACATGACCAATTTAGTATACACATGAGCAATTAGATTGGTGGTGGGTCAGAACCTTTACTTAAGTCACTGTGCATGTTGAAATTTAGGAATTAGCGGCTAAATGCTGCCCACCCTGCTAATCACGAGTGAAAAACTGTACCAAGGCCTTCACTAGTTTCAGTGAAAGAGGCTTTGCTTGTATCCTGTAGCCCTCCTGGATAGTGCTGCAATTAAGCCTTTCATCCGCAGGTGGCAGTGCTGGGCTTTCAAGTCCTTTGGGTGCCCTGTTTTTGCTTCTCAGGAGTCAAATGCTAGGTTATTTTATTTGTTAGGGGTGAGGCGAGGGCTTTTATGAGCTTTATGTCTATGAAGCCTTTGCCGTGGAGCCTTAACACAGACTTATTCTTGCGAACAGACACCAGTGTGGCTCTTATTCTTGTTAGAGGGCATTACCCTGCACGCAGATAAATAAATGTTACTTCAAGCTGGCTATATATCATAGTGTAGTGAGCCTGTTACTGCTGTCTCTTTCTAGGCTTGGGTAATTTTACATTAGTACATGGCAAAGACAGGTGCAGAAATGGAAACAGGACATGGAAATGAGCAGCTTCGAATTATAACCTGTTTTTCGACGTAGGGTTTGATGTTCGGCTATGCTACTGATGAAACTGAGGAATGCATGCCCTTAACAGTCCTCCTGGCACACAGACTTACTGCAAGGATAAAGGCCTTGGAGCGGAATGGAGCATGGCCCTGGGTTAGACCAGATGGGAAAACACAGGTTCGTAAAGAAGATGCATATAAAGTAGCTTATAAACTTTAAAGGTGAGAAAAAACAGAAATGCGTTATTCTGTTGGCTACTAAATCAGAATTTGTTTTTGCCAAAAAATGTCGGTGTCAGTTTTATATTTCTAGGTGGGGTGAGTTTGTATATAACCTGCATGGTTTGCTTACGCTGTTCTATCAGTGTCTTAACTGTTTTCTTCAGAAGAGTGCTTGGTTTTCTTGCTTCTGTTCCGCTGCAGATTGGGATGACTAATAAATTACTATCAGTCATCTGAGTTTTTTTTCCTGGAGAAATATCAACATTCCAGAAGCATGGATTAAAACATGCTGGTTCTTTTGTCAAACCTCATGTTTGCTATATTTGATGAGTGGCCAGAGCCGCTGACAGTTGGGCTGCAGAACTGAGTGGATAAATCACTTTGCTGTAAGAGCTGCAGTTTGGCAGTCTCTGACGCAGTTAAATCCTCTTTCTTCTGAGTTGTGAAATCTGCAGGAAAAGGAGGGAAATCCATACATGTGGCACTTCTGAGAGAGCAAGGTGTTTTATTCCTAATTTTTGTTGCATTAGCGGCAAGTGAACTGCATTAATTTCTGTACTGTTGCAGTTAGGACACACCGCCTGTTGCACAGCCACAAGTAGTGCCTTTTGTCAGCGGTGCCTAGAACATGTGGAGAGACTGACTTTTGTGTGGTGTAACTATCCAAACATTTCTGAGGGACAGAAAAGTTGAGAGGACTACTTCACCTATAGGAACACCTGGATAGAACAATGTCAGCATGTATCTGTGCGTATATAAATGCGTGTTTCTATGCTACAGTTTGCAAAGGAATATTGCTTAAGACAGATCTCCATTTCTGGCTAGACTTGCCATGCATAGGTCAAGGTTACACTGATGCCTTACTGATTGTCAAAAGGCAGGAAGTGATCTGGGGGTTCCGTCAATCAAGAGCTGAATCCAGCTCAGATGATGATGCTCAGCCATTCCATTTAATATCACTAGTAGAGGAACTGTAAACAAGGATTTCATGGTGAGATTTTGTACCTATCGTTTTCCCGTTTGCCCCCATTTGAGGAGGGAGTAGATGTGGCAAAGATATTACCTTACCTTGAGTTTAGCGTCTAGCAGTAAGAGATCCTACGTAGGAGAGGAGCAGGGAACACTCCATGTGAGAGGAGAAATTTCAGCTGTAGATTGAGTAAGCACCAAAGACTGTTGGTCGCAAGACATAAATCTGTAAGATTTGGAGTAGTTGCGGCATGCACAGAACGACTTGTTTTTAGTCCAACGTGAAATATTGGTGTACAGCCCACTATAGTATGCTCTACAGTTACTCATTTTATCCAGGTCCCCCAACATTTATTTTGGCCTTGCTTTGAAGATCTGCTATTTGAAGTGATGTTAATGAGGGCCCACTCTGAATAACTGTAGCCTCTGCCAGATAAGATCTCAAGCTTCTGTAACTTTCTTACTGTTATTTTGCTTCTCTGTGGCAATACGTGTAACATCCTATCCTATCCTTAACTCCATTTGACAGAGATTCTTTAGCACTTTCTGTATTTTTTTTTCATACAGTGGTTTTAAGCATGATCAACAATCCAGCCTTTGTCATCCTATTTCCCTTCATCTGTTTATTTTTTTGCTGCAGAAAAGCAATGCGAGGTTCATTTTTAATTTTCAGGCTGGTGTTCTGCCTAAAGAAGAGAGTGCTGTGGGGGTGCTTGTGGCCTTGAATAGTCACTGCTCTTTTTCCTTTTCCAGGTCACAATGGAATACAAGGAGTGCAATGGAGCAGTGGAGCCCATCCGAGTGCACACACTTGTGATTTCGGTACATCATGCCCCGGATATGCCTCTACAACAAATACGGAAGGAGCTAATGGAGAAAGTTGTTAAAGTAGTCATTCCAGAGAAGTACCTTGATGAGCATACGATTTATCATCTCCTTCCAAGTGAAAAGTTTGTTGAAGGTGGTCCTAAGGTACAGTACTTCAAAAACGGACAGCCTAAACAGACTAGGATTCTTCTTTGCCACATGTATCTGAATATTCTCTTGCACAAAAGTGCAATGAACCTTTAATTAAGATAATCCCCAAGTTTTCAAGGCAGTTTCAATCACTTTTACTTGACTTTTCCCATTGGTATCTAAACTGAAGCCATACCTGCTTGGATAGCCAAGTGTAGAAAATCCTAGATCTTTGTCTTGCTGCTAGAAAGTATTTTAAATGACCAAAAGTTTGCCCTTGCGTTATATGCTGAAATGCTTGTCTTGAAGCATCTCTTTGCTTTCACAGTAAAGGTGAAAAAACAAGTAAAGATAAATCTGAGCCTGTACCTTTAAATTATTCAGAAAGCTGCACAACTTTCAGTGAAGACTTTGTATATAAAGCCTTACTGCTCATTGGAGTTTGACGTGTTCAGCTTTCCAGTTGCCAGCAATTGGCAAGCACTAGGCAAGCAGATGATATGCAATGGTAAAAGAATCTGTTAGGCAAAACCCTCTAGTTTTGTATGAAGTCAATGAGGGATTAAAATTACAAGATGTACTTGTGATCACACTGGGATGATGTAGAGATACTACTACTTAAAGCAGGGGAACAAATGTCAGTTTCACTGCCTTGCTACTTATTTGGTGACTTGAAGTTAGTGGATTAATGCAGTTTATGCTCTTTCAGGATGGAGGTTCTTGACACTCTGGAGTTCAGTTATCAGCCTGCTTTCACCAGCTTTGCTCCTCTGACAGAAGGGGGTAGTTTTCTGCTGGTTGAATAAGTTAAATCAGCTCATAAAATTGTAGGATGCAGGCTGAAGTCCACACAGGAAGGAGAGGATGGGACCCCGTTACTGGAAGTGCAGGCAGCTGGGAAGAAGAAAGGAGAAGTACCAAGTGATCTCTGTGGCACCAGTGAACCACTGGGTGAACTCAGCTGTAATGCCAAAGTACTCTTGTGCAAGACAGCACTGAGCCACAGATCTATGAAGTCCTCTATTCCTCTTTCCTATGTGTATATAAGTGAAGGCTGTTAATCTGTTAGGTCACATGTGATTTATTTTTCTGCAAGGCTTTTGTCTCTCTAAACTCTTGGCCTCCACCAGGTGTTACTGACTGAACTCATGGTCCAGTAATCCAGAGATCACGTTTCATGATTGCTGATTTGAAGGGAACACATTTTTTGTAATAATTATAGTTGTTCCCCATTCACATCAATCTTCAAAAGCTACTGCAGCACTGATGGCTTAGTCCATCTCTGAAAAAATTACAGTCAAGTAGACAACATTCATTAAATTGTCACATGAGAGGGCAAGCACGGTGAACAACCAGTGATTTCTGGAAAATCCAAACCAAAGTTCTATCCAATAACCTAGAATGGGATTGGGTAAACTGTTGTGTTTCATGAATGTATTCAATTGTTTGTCCTGCAGAGTGATGCTGGACTGACTGGCAGGAAGATCATTGTTGATACCTATGGAGGCTGGGGAGCCCATGGTGGGGGTGCTTTCTCTGGAAAAGATCCTTCCAAAGTCGATCGCTCTGCAGCATATGCAGCTCGCTGGGTCGCAAAATCTCTGGTGAAAGCTGGTCTCTGTAAAAGAGTATTAATTCAGGTAAGAGCAACAGGGAAAGTAATTCATCCCTGCACCAGGCTCCTGTTAGCTTCATCCTTGCTTTTGCTTCCAGCAGCTCCAGTGATCCCCTGTACCCTATACAATCTGCATACACACACGCTTGCTGCGCTCCAGCCGAGGCTGCACCAGCACGTTACAGACACTTAGGTTAGCAGTGACAGAATTTGCGTAGCCTGTTGTACTGTGTGGCCATATTAGTTGTAACTTGAACTACTTCAAGTTATATTTGAAATTACCATTAAGTTACTTTGGGTTCCCTAATATACTACTACAGTGCGGCATGTAACTGAAAACAATATTCAATTGTATAAGACCTTATTTTGCAGATTAAAACAAGAACATGTTTCCTCAGTCTTAGATGTTCAGAATAAATGCAGTTCCTTCCTTGTGCTTGAATACTTGGGACTAAGTGAAAGAAGTAGAAGGGGGTATTTTATTGGCCCTTAGACAGTTTCACCATTAAATATGAACGCAAAGTGAACGCAAAACAACTAAGCTTTACCTAGGCAGTTTGCAATGCTAGTTTATGCACGTACTTATTCTGAGTGGCTGCTATGGAATCGCTATAACTCAGCGCCACAAACTACTACAGTGAGAAGTAGCTATGACTGTTTTGCTGCAGAAGTGTGTTTAGCACCCTTTACTTTCCCATGGAGCAGAAACCTAGTAAATGTGGCTATGATCGATTACATAGTACCCACACTTCTCAGTTAAGAACAAGACCCCTTGCTTTAGGCGTTGTGCGGATGTTTGATACCAGCAAATGGCTGGTAACTTTTTCTTCTGAGGGGACAGAAGACAGCTTGTGTCTTCTTGGTATGCACATTCTGAGTGAGATTTTTGAACACACATATCATTGGCTTAATTCTTCAGTTAGCTGAGAATGTAGTTACGCCAGTACTGTTCAGAGACTCACCTTTAATATCTGCGTCTGGCTCTACACAGAGCAGAACTGGCTTTGCTAACAACAAACTATAGAGATGTCAGATACTAGCAATAGAGATAAGTGAGAAGGAAAGGGGATGCGAGAGCAGAAAAGAAGAGGGTGTGTCAAGTGGTGGAAGGCTGGATTCAAGATTAACAAAAAGAAAATACATCAAATTTGTCCTGGGCTGTCTCTTTCCAGCCCAGTAGTTGCTGTGTGGTGTAGCAAGACATTCCCAGCCTCTGCTGAGGCTAACACTGGGCTGGCTTTGCTATGGTTATGGTTTCCATACTAACCAGCTTTTACTACTGAAAGGCAAAATGGATAACATAGGTAATTACAGGCTGATTAGCTGTATGTTATCACAAATACCATGCAGGTTTTGTTTAGTATGATAAAGAATTATCAACTTCTTGGTTAATGAAAAACAGACTTAACATGATCTCAGAATTAGCTAGGGGGGATGATTAGGACAGTTTCTAACTAATCAATACTTTGTCACTAAGAAGTATATAAGCACAACTGAGCCATTTGGACTGTTACTTCTTGATGTATGTGGAAAGCAATGACAATGAGGAGGATGAGTGACAGAGACTGAATGGTTTGCATTGCTTAGTTCACCTTCCAGCAAAACACGTTTTCATCCAAATGTATTTTAAGAGAAGAAAAAAGTGTTAGCCTATACAACAGGAGGACTGTATCTTGGAAAGGGTTTGAATGATCAAGACAAGTACATTTCAGGAGAATCTGTCAGAGCTGGGCTGTGGTGTAAAGAAACTAATGTGATTCTTGGATGTTAGAAAGGTGCTGTAAAGAAATGAGAGGTAACACTTCTCGAGTTACTTTGATAACTACTTTATCAAAAGTAGTTTTGATAATTGCATTTTGAAAAGTACATGGAAACACTGGGGGAAATTCCGGGGACGGCATGGAAATAACTCACACTCTGGGAAAACAAGTCTTCCACAGGAAATCTTAAGGAAATTGATATATTTGAAAGGGAAGAATAACTTGATTGCTACATATAGACACTTGTATGTTGAGGACTGGCAGCAAAGACTGTTGTAGTTTTACTGGGAAAGATGTAAAAAAAGCTGGTGGCTGGAAGTTGACGCTAATAGGCTTTGCCTTATTTAAAAGTTAAATTAATATGTCAGGGTGACCAAACTGGAAGTTACAGATTTCCTACCACTTGGACGCACAATAGCACAATTGGCTATTTCACAGGCTTTTATCCAGCTCTGGCAGAAGTTCCTGCACTGGCAGAGGCTGAGTCCTGCCCCAGCTGGGGTTGGTGGCAGTGCAGGCTGGGCCCAGTGGACTGAGGAGCAGATTGGGGGCCCAGTGGGCAGCGATGCGCATCAGCTGGGGCCAGCAACCCCCAGAGCTGGTCATGGTCAGGGCTGTCTTAGCAAGACAGGGCGCAGCTGAAGGAAAGAAGGGGTCCTTCCTCTATCATTGGCACTGTAAGCCCAACCATACTTGGGGTTATGTGTCCAGTTTGGACTCCGCAGGCTCAGGCAGGGCAAAACAGACGTTTATCCTGTGGAATGAATCCCGTGGAGACCACCTGTATGGTGAGGGGGCTGGAGCACAGCATGTCCAAGGAAGGGCAGAGGCAAGGGCCTCTGTTCAGCCTGGGGACAAGAAGGCAAGGAGAGAGGAATCTGACTGCTGTCTCCAACTGTTTGATGGGTGGTTTTAAAGAAAATGGAGACAGACTTTTCTAAGAGGTGCTCAATGAAAGCACAAGAGTAAACAAAGACAGGTCGCTGCAATTTTTCACCATGAGGGTAGACAAACACTGAAACAGGGTTGCCTAATATTCTGTTTCTTCCTACCTTCATCTGATTGAACCACATAACGGTGCCCTGGAAAGGGGGTGTGACTGCTTTAATAAAATAGGAACATTCTTCTCATCTTGTCCTGTATAATTTTTTTCTCTGCCTCAGTGAGAATTGGAAATAATTGTAGATCTCAGACCTTCCTGTCTCACAGGCATGGAGTACTTGGACCTAACTGAGCTGAATGATGAAGCATGGCAGTATCTGAAGATGATTAGAAAGCACCTCTTCTGTTTTTAGGTCATGTCATTTAGGTCAAATGTTTGTCCAAGCTGATCGTTCTCTGAAGAAAACTGGTAATTTTCTGAAACAAAAGACTCCTAGCTTTCTTTATACAGAAAAGATGCATATGAAGTCTTTCCCCGATAAACAAAGTACGTCTCTCTTTTTGCTTAAGCAAAATGTAGCAAAATGTTTTAACTGCTTTTGGGTTTTGTGCATGTGTCTGACAGCTATCATATGCTATTGGTCTGAGTCATCCTCTTGCAATCTCGGTGTTTCATTATGGCACATCGGACAGATCGGAGGAAGACCTGCTCGAGATTGTACAGAAAAACTTTGATCTACGTCTTGGAGCTATCATAAGGTTTGTGTACCGTTAGTATTTACTGAAGGGAATAATTTGTATTTGTGGTGGTCTCTTAAACAGTTTAATATTAAAGCTTCTGGCTCCTAATATGGCTGAAGTGACATCATATGTCTGTTAATTGCTTTTATATCTACCCTTGCCATGCAAACAGTAAAAGATACAAAGCCAGTTCAAAAGTCAAGTAAACTTAATTTAAAAGGTGTCTAAATTTCTTAAATGCTCTCTGAAACCTTCAGAAGCAATTGAAATATGGTATGTATTTATAAAAACAAAACAAAATAAAATCTCGCCGTGAGATGAATTGTCTTCAAGTGAAAGTTCAGTTGTGATCAGAAACATATGAGTCACTGAGGCTGCCATGCTGTCAGTAAAGACAAGAAAACACAAAGCTGCTTAAGTTGTCCCCTGCTGCCAACCCAGCCGTATTGCCTCGCTATTCTGAAGCTGAGTAAGCAGGTGTTTTAGATGGACTTATTCCTTGCATTTACAGAAGCACACAGAAGCATCCTTTTCTGCAAGTGAAAAAAGGGGTGGAAGAGAGAAGCAGAGTCGGGATTAGCAGTCACCTACCCCCACACAGGGAAGCTGTAATCTGACCCTACCATTTTTCCTTCCCAGAAAGTAAGGCTAGAGGCTCGTCCTCTCAGTCCTGAAGAACTTCTGAATCTCTTGACTGATTTTCACCAAACTTGACAGGCTAAACTTCTTACAAGTTTCATAACAGGTACACCAATGGAGAGAAACAACTGTTTTCTCCGTTAAGGTATCACCCTTGTTAAACTCCAAAACTAAATTGACAACAGAGCTCAAGCCGGAGATAGATATCAGTAAAAGACTGACCCCTGCACAGAGGAACCAGTTTGTCACTTTGTGCTACGCTGGTTTTAGAACGCTTTTGTTCTAAAATGCTGGCATAAATGTTAGCTATCTCATTATTTGAAGAAACTGCTTTTAATGATTCTCCTCTTTTTTAAATCCAGAACTATTAATATCATTCGAGGATACAGTCCAAGATTCCACATCTCGAAAATATTTTTCTCTGAGGGGAAAAATGTCAACATCTTATAGAATAGGAGGTCTCTTTGGTTCCTTAAAATAGGACAGCCATTTCTGACAAGCAATATCAGCATTTTGCTGGTGAGGCCAACCCTTTGTGCTTGCTTTTAGGAATGTTTTTTGAACGTATATGCTGAGAGAACAGCGGACATTTCTTTTTATATTCTGAGATAATGCAAGGGATTATGGTGACTACCATTGCTAGGTAATGTTTTCCAAGTGTTTCCAGTTTACAAGTATAACCAAAATTCTTCTTTGCTTTTGTAATTATGACAGTTCACCATCATCAGTAATTTGTGCAACGGCTTCCAAATACTTTCCTTGAATTGGTGTGCTGAAAAAATGCTGCATTTCTCAAGTACATTATCTTAGCCAGGGAAGTGCTGAAGGGAGTCAGAAGGGAATAAGAAGAGAACAAGGCAAAAACAGTAGCATTGTTTAGTGAATATTTTCCTGTTAACTTTACCTCACAACCTTTAAAACTCCTTTGAATGGTACTGGCAATGAGTTCTAATCAACTAAGCACTAAAATACTTCATGCCGTCTTGTTGTTTATTTAGTCAGCACTCAGATTTTGATGGCTTTTTTATTAGGGTCAGGTACAACTGACCTTAGCAGCCATCAGAGCATGTGCTCGTATTGCACAAAATATTATTCAAAACAAGACTTTGCTGTATATCATGAGATACATAAACGTCCCCTTAGGTGCAAGAACACGTAATTTCTTCACCATCTGAAAATAGATTATCCTGTATTTGTTTTAATTTCTTTACTTTACTATTCCTCAGCCATTTTTCTCTCCAGCAGCTTGAGATACTAATCATCTATTTTAAATGTGTTTTCAAAGATAGTTCAGAACATAATAACAAACAGAAGAAAAGCCTCAAAATGTTTCAGGCCTTGCCTGAAGTCAAGAGAAACATCTGGTAGGCACCTGTGGCTAGCCGGTTAGGGTAGCTGCAGTCCTCTGTATTATGCAGACTGAAAAGCAGTGATCATGACCTACTTCTTTATTATTCATGTAGTCATCGTCAGTGTTAATGTCTATACTAAATGGTATCTTCGTGCGTCTGCACAAGCAGCTTTAAATCTCCAGTTACTCTGGCACCAACAGGTGTCTGCAATGGGTAATCCAGGGAGATAACGTATATATCCTGGTTCACTTTTAAATTATAGATTTGGAGGAATTCATTTTTTGTGTGAAGGTGAGATTGGATGATTATCTGTCCTCCAGATAATCATCTCTGGCTGCTTCTTTTGAGATCTTCATTATCTTCATGGCATAACAACATTGCAAAACACACTGGCAGTAACACAAAACACCTTGAGGCTTGCACAAGTGAATAACTGAACTTTATTACAATTTGAATGCTTCTGCATCGTAATGATTATAAAATTTAACTGCATACTTATCTCATCTCTGATAAATTTGAAGAAAGGTAAGTATTTCTTGTTACTTTAAATCGAAATCTTTCCCACTGTAAATTTAGGTGATTCCGCAAGGAAAGGGTATAGTTAACACTACTGTGGGTTTTTTTGTCTCTCCCCAGGGATAACACTGGTTAGCTCTCCGATATATTTATATCATAACATACATTGGTGTAGAATTACGTAAAACTTGCATTCTTTTTCTTTCATGTAGGGAGCTGGATTTGAAGCGGCCAATCTACCAAAAAACGGCATGTTATGGGCACTTTGGGAGAGAAGAATTTACGTGGGAGAAACCCAAAAAACTTGTGTTTTAGGCTTTTCAGAATGTTTCCTGTAAGGAGGTTTAATAATCAGGTTCAACTTTAAGCTGTTCAAGAAAAGATTGTATCTGCTCTTTTTTAAATGACATTCTGTAGCTACTAGAATTACTGAAAATTATTTATATTTAGTTTCTAACTTTCATAGTGGCCTGACAGTTGAAATGCATAC
Organism: Struthio camelus; assembly: GCF_040807025.1. Lineage (NCBI taxonomy): Eukaryota > Metazoa > Chordata > Aves > Struthioniformes > Struthionidae > Struthio > Struthio camelus. The sequence continues at coordinate 11,716,826 of NC_090982.1, read as the reverse complement.
CCTCTATGTTAACAAACTCTTCATCTTGTCTTTGTTAAGGGAGTGAGCAATTTAGGCCTATGGCTGTGATCAGATGTTAGACGAACAGCTGGTTGTGGAAGTTCAAGTCGTTCCTGTCCTGCCAGTGAAGCCTAGTACTGCTTAGTCAGCTAACTTAGTACTGAAGTGAATGAAGAGCACTCAGCTGAACTGCTGTGCTGTGGGTGAGGTAACGTCCAATAGCTCACGGCACAAGGAGGACAGTAACAGTGCAATTTCGCATAATTCTTTGGCAGTGACTTCCATGACTACAGCTTTAGTTATGGTTCTTCTGAGCCAAGCCCCCAAAAAAGAAAATCTGTTTCAGAACGTTGCCCATTGTAACCGTAATATACATTAGCTATGACGTAGTGTTATCTGCTTGCTTTTTTTCCATGTTGATTTTGTAGGCATACCTCTGTGAGAGCTGATCAACTCCTCTGTTGTAGTATTTCTACTCATTTAAAGTTACTCCTTTTCAAATCAAAATTTTTCATGCTGGTCTGCATGAATTGGGATTGGTTGTATTTGAATTAAGTTTCATTCAGTCAGTTTTGAATGTAAATGTAAAGACTTTTTATAAAAAATATTCAGAGGACATCACCTTTCTCTGACTTGTCTGGCTGAAAGAACAAAAAGAGACACAATTCAAAATCACGTGGCTTTTCTTTGAGGACTATGGAGGGATTAAAAAGCTTGTATATAGGAAGTAGCAATTCTGGTGAGCAAATTTATTTTTCACCAGCGTATTGTAATTGAACACAATGTTGGAATGCTGTAACTGCTCTTACTTAATACCAGGGAATTTTAGTAAACAGTTAAGCAATATAGCTATCCCCCTCCCCATCAAGGGGAAAGTATGGGCTTCAGTGACATGTCTAATTAAATGCAAGTAGTTTAATTTAACATTAGTTTTGAACAAGTTTTTAAAAGCTGCTTCCTTACATGTAAAGACAGATTGATCCATTGCTCCTTTCATGGACTTGAACCAAAGAGAGGTCATTGTACAGCTGTAACTGTACATTACCAAGCTTGATACAGTTAATTTGATCTGCCACCACAGTGCTGCAGTCAGTCTTCTGTCTTACAAAGGACTCTTTTTTTTTTTTTTTTAATGTAAGAAAAATAAGTTAGTTCCTGGAATAAAAGCTGCAATTCTCTTGGTTTTTTTTTCTATTAAAATTTTTTTTTTAAATGACAGGTTTCCCTTTGCATCAGAGGTTAGCTTAGACCCTCTCTTTGCCTGAAATCCAGTGTAATCTGAATATGGCTACGTAGTTGTAAAACATGTAGTTTAATCTTTATTAAAATATGCCAAAACTAGTGTTGTCTATGAAGTAGTAATGTAGTTTGCTAAACAATTTGAAAAAGTCAGAAAAACTTATTGTCGCTCTTAGTAGTATAAAAGTAAAATGCTTAAATGATGAAAGACTTGCAAAGATTGCTATCTAATAAATGGGCTGTAATGACCTTTTGAAAGACATTTCTGTAAATGGGCCTCTAGCCTCAATTTAACTCTGCCATGAAACTTCACCCTCCCAAAGCTGAGCAGTATTTTTGGTAGGATGCTGTGGTTGTCTGTTTGTTGGGGAAAAGCCCATTTTGATAAAGTCTTTTGTTAAATTTGAAGAGGGAATGAATTGTTCTATGGAGATGTCTCTTAAACGTTGCTCAGTGTAAAAAAAAAAAAAAAAAACAACTTGCTAACTTTTAGACAGCTGTAGTCTAGAAGAGGCAAACTGACAATGGGATATTTGGACAATAAGAATACATCTCAGCAACATTTGATTCACCTTGCTCTCTGGCTTCCTATAAAACACTGAGATCAAAGTTACAGACTTTTTCTTCGAGGACTTGGATAGTTTTTAGTGTATTTTTAATCAAGTACTTAACATTTTTTAGAGACAGATCCCCTGTTGGGATTCTCTGCTGCCGTTAAATGTTGTCATAATTCTGTTAACTTGCGCAGGAGTCGCACTTTCTGGTCCGAGAGATGAACAAAACCTCTAGAATGACACTGTCCTCTTCCATTGTCACAGATATTGCCACCTCCTGCTCTAAGGGTAAATACACGTGTTCAAACCCTCCCTCTCCCCACTTACCAAAATAAAGAATATTATTCACAGGAAGTTCTCTCCCAGTTAGGTGAGAGAGAAGCAGCCAGAAGCCAAACCTGTTGGTCACCTCATTCAGTGCCCTAGAAGTGGCAGAGTACTGTGGGGCTGAGGTAATCTTAAGAACTTCTGTATAACAAAAACTAAATATAACCATGCTCTGAGTAATAGCAAGTTGTTGTTAAGTTTTTAAAAATATATTTGATTGGAAGTTCTAGCAATAAAGTTAATTTTCACAGCATTTCTGTGAAAGCAGACACTTATTTATCGGAAAACTGAAGAGTAGCAGTATCTAGAATATCTCAACTTTCAGGCAGCTAGGCCCAGATATGTGAAGACATTGAAGTGCCTCATTTCTGTGTTGACATCTACATACCTTTGTGGATGAAGTTCCAACTGTCTATTTTTATAGCAGTTGTATTAAGAACCCAGCTGCTGCTGGAATAAAATGGGAGATACATATGCATGCTATAGCTCAGCCCTGAGGGTGTCACTAAACATTCAGGAAATGAAAGAGAATCAGGAACAAGTTTGGTCAGTACCAGTATCACACGTGAAGTCAGAAGCAAAGTTGGATTTCATTAATAAATAGTTAGTTCAGTTGTGTTGACTGAGCAACTATTCTTTTCCTTGTAGTTCTCTTACTTTCCTCACTGCTGACTTTGTAGCTTTCATAACAACTCACTTTGAGTATCTGCATTCAGGTAATGATCTATTATCTTTTATAACACTAGCACAGCAACGCTAACTGCACAGATCTCTCTTTCCCCTTGTTCTCAATTTTGGTATCTTGTTTCAAAGTAGCCAGGAGCACTGACTGTTGAGGAAATCCTCCCCACTCACAGGCTGGAACAGGTACACTATACTTCCAATCTCCAGAGATTCTCTCTAGCAAGTTTTAACAAGCCTTTTCACAAGAGTGAATTAATTTTATTTACACAGGGTTGGTAGTTGCCCAATATGGAATTTTCCTCAAAAACAGCAAAAGACATATCCCTATTTTTTTTAAAAAAAGAATGCTACCACTGCTAAATTTGAAGTGCCTAAACCACAGTCAGAAATAAAACAATTGCTCCACAAAATCAGTAGTCATTTTTTCAGATAACTGGCATATTTCCTGCTATCATTCTAGAAATGAGGTCACTTACATTGTAACCTCAAAAAAAGCGAAAAGGCTCCCAAAGCAGACACAAGCATTGAGACTGCAGTTACTGCCTAAAGCTTATCTAAATTACAATGTAGCCTACCTATTATATAGGGACCAATCAAACTATTTGTTTCCAAATGTCGTAACTATTGTTTCATTGCACTTGGGAATTTAATATCAAATGAATAGGCTCCTCTTTCAAACACATAGCTACCATGTATTACATGTCTCCCCAAAATAAATATAATGGCTGGTAACCTATGTAAGAAAAAAAAGTTAGATTGTAACAACACATCAGGATAAAAGAACATCATAGTCCACGCACTGTATTTTGGAACTTCATCCAAAGTGGCAGGCTGTACAGATTCTCAGCTGATAGAAGAAAAACTCAACATGAACGAAAAGTCTTTATTTTAGTAAAACAACTTCTGTGCATCACAAACTAATGTGCATAGGCATTAGTAGCTATTCTAGAAAACAAATTCGTCAACTAGTGAATTAAGAAGGGACTTCCAAAAGCTAACAGTTCTCAAAAGCTAATGATTGCGGTTGGATTTTGTGAGGCAGAATTAAACATAACTCTTTCAAAAGGGCACACCTTCACTCAAACCAATTAGAGGAGAAAGTGAAGGAAGCAGGAGGGCCAGCCTGGCTACAAAAGTGCCTTTCATATCATCAGATCTTTTATTGGAATAAAATTTTTCTGGCCTCAGAAGAGATGAAGGGTCTCTGCATTTAGAATGAGGACATTAGGATTAAGATCTGTTTCCTTTGTGTCAAAATTAGCTTTGTGACTCATGCTTTTAGTGCATGCCACAAGAGCAGTTGCACCAAAAAACACAAACCTTGGAAACGGGTTTACTGTTCCTTCTGAACTGCACTTTCTGAAATAGATTTTCAGCTGTGCTGAACCTAAACCTTATCTGGAAGTTGGCAGACAGTATTTTATATGCTGTTTTGCTAGTTGTACTCTCTTAAACGGTATATAGAGAAATGCAAAGTAGAGTGCCAATTCATTTAATTCCTAATGAACTGAAAGCATTTACTGAAATGGAAATTAAAATGCGTATCTTTAGCACATGCTGATAAAGAGAATGGACTTTTCATTTAATCCCTCATTTCAGAGCTTTCTACTGCCTTGACCTTAAGGTGCAAAAGGAAATCCTCTCTTTACTACTTCTCCTCCCAAGGTTTTTGGCCTGAATGCTCTTGGTTGATTCTGGGTGAGGCTGTAGAAGGAAGAAGATTGAATGAGAAGCAAAAAGGAAGGCTAGAGCAGAGCTTTTTCACCATGAACTGAATTGTCCTGCAGCAGTCAAGTGTGTCTATCATAACAGGGATGCAAATTAGTAACAGATGGCACAACACCCTTTTCCTCTGTTGAGGGATGACGCCAGCATAAGAACAGATAGGCCTTGCTGCTTTTAACAACTCAAAAAAAAAAAAAAACCCAAACCAAAAAACAGAGAGCTCTCATGAGGCAAAAATAACCACCAACACGTTACACTTTTTAGCCAAGCAGTTTACTACGCTTTTGTCTCAGCAATAAGTGAAAGAGCTCAACCCTACTACTGGAGAGTCTTTCAAACAGCAGCCAACAATTCAAACTGCATCCTACTTATTGGGTCTGTCTCACATCTCCAGCATAATCCTGAATCTTTAAGACGACTGGTCAGTAAAATATTAGCATTCCATTCTTTCCAACTTCCGGGCCAGAGAAAATGCATCTATGTCAAAACTCTCCTAGTATATATACCTGGAGTGCTAAAGCTATCCTGATTTTTCTGAATGTAACATTCCTATTTTTTACCCTACATGTTTTCTTATACTTCCTTTGTGTGTAACATATAGTTACTGCTCCTGTAATCTTTCTTCTGACAAACTCCCATTGTAATCTATGACAGTCCTATTTGAGCAATTTCAAGCGACCAGAAGAACTGTGTGAATAACTAAGTTGAGCTTTTAGCACCAGATCTCACACTTGGTGAGATCAGTTTTGGACTGAATTTTGGCCTTGTGCCAAGGTCCTTCTCCACCAATCCAATCAACCCTCTCATCTTGCATAAATAGTACAAACCCAAAGTTTCTATTAAAATCAGTCTCCACCTATAGTATTTGCTAATTTTTATACATTAAAATGATATATATTGATGGGACCACAGCGTTAGGGATGTTTCAAGCAGGCATAAACCTGTACTGCTGCTAAAAGAAATAGTCAAGCTGTCTTGTCACCATCAGCTACTTCTTCCAGGCCTTAGGCCCTCTCCTCTACTGTGCTGATGTAAATGTGAGGCTTAATAGTGACCAGATCAGGGAACTGACCCATGTTAAGGCTGGTTGGCAAAAAAAAAAAAAAAAAAAAAAAAAAAAAAAAAAAAGTCAGGTTAACCCAGGTCACTTAATCTGTTACTGAAGATACAACCGAATCTGCATTTAAGCTGGGGTGTGAGTTTTAATTGCCTCATACTTTGTCTATGACACAGTCTTCCTTTTGGAAATAAGCAAGTCGTTAAAATAAAACGCAACTCCTCAAATACAGCAGGATTGCTTTTGTGGTTCCTTATAAGGAATCCTACTCCCCTGCCAGTGGTCTCGTATGGAATGAGTCTTTGAAGAACACACAGGTGAATGACAGGGCAAGGGACACCGAGCCAGAACAGTATGGTGTAGCACATCCTAACTAGCAGTGTTTTCTAGTCCAAAATAATTCCAGCTTTTGCCTGAAAAAAAGCAGGAAAAGTCAGAAATCACAAGTGAGAGTAAGAGTAGGATGCACCTGACCTGAATATGGAGTCTGCTGTTAGCAAACTGGTGAGGGTGCTGTGAACTAGGATAGCGAAAGAGGTTTCTTAGAGCGAGAACCAAAATAGAAAAACAGCAACTGGCCTCCATTGCAGACAGAAGGAAGTTCTCCATCTTGTCTGACTCTGGTATTTTCAAGGATTTTTTTCTTTGTTAAGAGATATAAAAATATGGGTTCTCAGTACAAATCTACCATCCTTTAGGACCACACTTCTCGACTGGTCGGGCATTACAAAATGGTGAAGGAGGCACAAAACACCAGTCACCTGCAGTTTACAACTAGCAGGAAGCATAGTGAGTTCTTCATTTACAGAGGATGATTGCAAAACACTGCTTTGAAATCTGCTCTATCTATTCATCTGTGCAGAGAAAAGAGGTGCGGCCACCTGAAAATCTCTGGAATTTGGCGATCTCTGAGATGGTCTCCAAAATGATGTCTGTTGACAGAAAGCAGAGTGCTACAGCAAAGAGACATGAGTTTTTGGAAGCTCCTGACCACCACTATTCCATCTGTAACAAAAGATTTCGAGACACCTCTTGCTTTTAGCGGTCTGCTGTCCCAGCTCATATATCCTTATGCAGCAGACAGGGCTTACCAGTTAGTTATTGGCAGCTGTAAACATGCTGAGAAGTTAAGCCTTACAGCTAAACCATCAGGCTAACGCTCTGCCCTGATTAGCAATTACCAACATTCACGTGCCTGCTATGCTGCCACAAAACAAACACACAACGTCATATTCTCCCTGCCTCCAGCGCCAGGAAGAGGGAATGCAGGAAGGCTGGAGGCTGACCTTTCAGGGTTGCAGAAAAGCACAAAGAATAAGTACGCTTTGAGGGCAGATAAGCAGTGGAAGAATGGCAACAACATGTAGAAAGCACACGCGCTCTGCAAAAGGAATCTACCTAGGCCTCAGCTATTTACATGACAGACATTAAGTCTCGTGGCCACCAGGCTACAAGAGCGCTAGCAAGGAAGAAAAAAAAGCTGCCGTGCAGTGAACGGCGCCACTTCTGAACCACCTCAAGCGCTCCCGCTTCCGGCTGCTTTTTAGCACTCCCACTCACGTTACACTGCAGAGCCGCACCGCCGGTGGCGGTGAAGTCCTTTCCGTCTGCCCCCACGCTGGCTGAGAGCGGCGTGTGTTTTTATCCGCAAGCACGGCGCAGCTTCCTCAACCCCACCCCAGAGCACCTCTCCTTCCTCAGTCACGCCTGCACTAGACCGCAGAGGCGCAGCCCCTCCCTGACACCCCTTCGGAGGGCCGAGCGACACAACACGCCGCCCCACCAGCTCCCCTCTCTCAGGCGCAGGGACGTTAGGCACCGCCCGACCCCCCCCCCCCGGTCTCCTCCCTTCGCTTTATAACACGCGCCTGTGCGTTGCTTTTTATTCACGGCGCCGCCCCGCCCGCGCCTCAGCCCCCAACGGCCGCGAAGGGCCAACGGCCGCCCTCAGCCTCTGGGCGGGAAAGCGAGCCCCGCCCCCGCCCCGCGCGCCCAACCGCCGCCCGCGGACGGTTAGGGGCGGGGCTTCCCCGGGAAAGAATGCGGGGGTGAGGGCGGAGGGGGCGCAGAGCCGGCGGAGGGGCGTGGCCGGCGCGGTTGGGGGCGTGGCTCGCCGCCCGCGGGCTGGCGGGTGGCTACGGCGGAAGACGAAGGGGCGGGGAGGGGAGGGGCGCGGAGGGAGGTGGCGCCGTGAAGTCATAAATGACGCAGGGCTCCCGGAAGCGGCCCGGAGCGGAGGGTACGGTGGGCGAGGAGGGGCCTCCCGCCGCCGGTCGTTTGGCGGAGCCGGGCCCCCCCCCCCCCCGGCGCTCCCCACCCCTCGCCCCGCTGTCGCCATCGCCGCCGCCGCCGCCTCCGCCTGGCCGGGCAGCGCCAAGCCGGGACCATGTCGCTCCTCCAGTCCGCCTTGGATTTCCTGGCCGGGCCCGGCTCCCTGGGGGCCGCCAGCCGCGACCAGAACGACTTCGTGGGGCAGACGGTGGAGATGGGCGACATGAAGCTGCGCATCAAGCGGGTCATCGCGGAGGGTGAGCGCGGCCGGGGCGGCGGTAGGCCGCGGCCGGGGGGGTGGGGGGGGGGAAGGAGGCGGGCGGCGGCAGCAGGTGCCCCCGCCGCGGGGCCCGGCCTGTCTCCTTCCCCCCTTCTCGGCCCGCGTCGGGCCGGAAGGGGGCTTCAACCCGCAGGGTTTTTCTCTGGTGGGGCGGGACGGTGAGCTGGCGGCCGTGGCTGCCCCCGTTTCCTGGCTGTTGCCCCACAGCGCTGAGAGGCTGCTCGCCTGCGCAAAACGCTGGTGGCGTTTCGCCGGGTGCGTTAATCCGGGGTCACGGGGCGTGCTGAGGACGTGTAAATGCGGTGGAAGGTGCCGGGCAGGGCCTGGAGAAGGGAGGCTGGAGCCTCTCTGGTTGCTCGTGCCAGAAGGACCTGTGGGAGAAGGCGGTTTGTTGGGGGGAAACTCCTTCACGTGCTCTGTGGTTGACTTGCGTGGTGAAGGTCTTCTACAGCGAGTTTGTAGTCTAAGCGGGACCTCGTCAAAACACCTTGATCGCCCGAAAAGATAACATACTGTGTCAAAGATGCAAGCTTGCCTGCACTGTTTTGGGTTGTCTGGGCAACTGTTAAACATAGGAAAATTTATTAACTTTCAACACGAAAATCAGGCGGCTGATCTCGTTCTGGGCAGTAGCTTTGCTAGAGTATGTGAATTAAATGTACTACCCTGGAGTATGTGAGGGCCGTCTTCAGTTTCGGTGAGCTCTTGCGTGAGCATCTTGGCGCGTTAGTCTCACTAATGTATCTTAAACTGGTGCATCTCATGTGTGTTGTTTGATGTGTGTGGATTATTTAGAAACTAGCGGAAATTAGACTCCTCTTGTATTTGTAGTCAGAGAAATTGTTATAGAATTTCTTCAAGCAGAAGGGGCATTTGAAAGCTTAAGACCAAGTTGCAAATTTGTGCATATTAATGCATATATATAATTTAGCTGTGCAGAGGTAGTTGGTGTTATTTAGACCAATGCTCCAAAGCTCTTTTCAGAGTTCCTTTTCACTGCTGAAATGACTTCCTGAAGTTGTTTTCCATGATTGTCTTCTATTCATGTAGTTCTATATATAGATTTCTTTCCCTGAAGAATTTTTTTTAGCATCTTAGTGGGCAGTAAGACAGAAAAATTTGATTCTTAAAGTTTCACTACTTTAGTTAAACTCATGAATTACTTATTTAAAACCCCAGGAAATAGGTTTTCAGTGTTGTTTCAATGTTTTCCCAAAGGCAAATAAGGTCTAACTTTAACTTTTGTCTGAGATCGTGAGTCGACAGTGCTCAAGCCTGACAGATTCAGCTGAAAAAAATAGTTTTTAGATAGCGAGTGGCATTTTAAACAGTACTAAATGGAAAGTCTAATTCTGCCTTAAACTTTGGTTTACTGTTTGCTTTCAGAAGATACTGTCAAAACTATCAGTGTAGTATAAACGCTCAACCTTACGTGAGTGCAAGGTGAATACTAAACTAACAGGCTGTTGCTGCTCATACGCCGACATTCCAGTCGGGAGTAATCACAGTAGCTTTCAGAGAACAGTAAAGGGGAAGGAAGGATGGGGAGCTAGTTTAAAAGAAATATCTGCTGTACAGTTTTTGGTTCTGAAACAAATAGTCCATGCTTTACTTTGGCAGCAGCTTGCTGTTTCCCAGGATCTGACACAGGTCTGCTAATAAGTCAGGGAAAAGATGCCAATTCTATCACTTAAAGCAAATAGGGCGGTGCTGTAAGTCTAGTATTTCCAATAATATTTTTATAACCACATTTTCAAGGATTCTGTGTTGGTCTCAGTATCATGATTTTACTTTTTTTGCTACGTGTTGTACTAAATGAAAAGTACGCCTTATTGTTTGCCTATGCTGAATTTTAATTTTCAAGCTAATATATCTGAGCTAAAACAGCCCTTAAATGTATCCAGCATTTGTACAGGTATAGTTTGCAATTGTGAAATTGTGCTAACACCTGAAAATCGTGTGGGCAGAACCTCCAGAACAGACATTGCAAGAGGACTTCTACAAAGTTATGTTACCAAAAATTCTGTGTTTTTAGAGAAACTTACTTTGACTAGTCTAGGAGATATTGGGCTGCCTAAAAGTCCCATCAGGTTTTTGACCTTTCCTTACAGCCTATACAGTCTTCTACTGGGTGAAAAGATTGTGCTTGCTGTGTGACTGATGAGCATTCTCTTCAATGCTTACAAATACAGAATGTTTCTGTCTCTTAAATGAGCAATTTTGTACAACATTATCTGCTAGTTCTAATACTACTTTCTGAATGTACTTTTCAAATCCTTGGTGAACTTTGTGTGATCTGCCAAGTGCAGAAAGCTAGCCTGCTTTGTAAGGTCTTATGATCTGCTCTATTTGAAATTGGTGTGAACAGAGTCTGTGGATGAGCTTTATAAATTATCAGAGGGCCGCATAACTTCAGGTATTCTTGCACTCTGAAACTCATTCCGGGTCTTCAGTATGCTGCCTATATGTGTTACTGCGAGTATTTCTGTGCTAGGGTTGTAAACCAAGGCACTAGCTACACAGTTCAGTTGGATCCGTTTCTTCTCTTCGTTTCATAGAAGAGCTACCTTAGGAGTAGGCTTGGTCTAACTGAAAATGTGGTATGCTACAGCAGGAAGCTGAAAATAAGTATGTGGGGGAAGGGGGTAGTGATGATTTCTTGTGCGGATACTACCTCCACATGCATGAGAAAATTAAGTGTTTCACAGGTTGGGCAAAGTGCTCCTAGAATGCTAGTCTCCCATATACTCTGCTTTGGCATTTCCGAAGCTTACTGTGGGTACAACATTTCAGAGGAAATGGATCTGAACCTTTATATTTAGTCCTTACTTGCCCTTAATGATGATGCTGGCTTCAGCAGGCTGAAGAGTAGCTTTCAGAAATGAATTTCCTGTTTCCTGCTCCTGAGAGTTGGTATTTGCGTAGACAGGCAAACTTTCACATTTGTTTTCCAAGTGCTAGATGCTGATGGGTTTTTGGTTTTGCCTGTATTGGACAAAGCACTTTTCCTGATAGTCCTTACAGTTATTTACCTGTTAATGGTGAAATTTGGAGACTGGTTACATTTGGGAAATTTCTTTATCTTCACCGGACTACGGAAGTAATAAAACTGGGTGACTGAGCTGTCAGAAATACTCACTAGTGGAGATCATCAGTGTAAAAGCTAGTCAATGAATTGCAAAGCCTGTTTTTGAGATTGTTCCTCTTTCTATCTACAAATGCAACTGCAAGAAAAGGGAAAGTTGGTATGAGAATAATGTGTCTCCTGATGATTGTCAGTGGTGCGTCAAGATCCAAAATGAAAAAGTTGGGATTTATATTTGCGTGAGAATGGTAGAGTCTATGACTTGTACTTGCTTCGGTATCTAGCATACTGAAGAGGGAGAGAAGCCCATTTGCTGGGTATTGAATGAACATTTAAGTTATTGCTGCCTTTTAAAATATACAAATGAAAGGCTGGGTGACAGTGCGATTGAGTTGTTGCTGACAAAACTGCTTATGTGCTAAAAATTATGTAGTCTTTAAATGTTATCATATTTTTTCTTGAATGTGTTCAGTAAGCATTTCTTGTGAAAGCAGTTAGCTGTTGTGCTGATGGGGTAGCAGGAACAGTTACAGAAATTCATAAATTTCATATCCCTTATTGACAAAAATAGGAAAAATAAAAAAGCAAAATTAAGCAAGAGTGCCTCAGAACAGTAAAAAGAAGCATAAGGTGATCCATAGAACAAAACTTGATACTTTTCAATCTATTGTAGAGTTGAAAGGATCAAAAGAGTTTTTGCAAGTGTCGTCTTAAGCATTTGCTTAGATTTGCCTAATGTTTTTTGGAGGAATTTTATAGATTGTTAAACATCACTTGACGAGTTCATTAGTGAGTCCTACTGTGTCTCAGTACATCGTATATTCTTCCTACAAATATGCTTTTGCCAGTAAATGACTTTAGTTGGCTTCTGGAGTACTGCTGTTAAGTTTTGTAAGTTGCATAGTAAATAGGTAATTATTGTCAATAATGAGGCTAGTGTCCTCTTCTAGCTTTATTAAATTCTCTAGAGCAGAGATCACTTTAAGGGAAAAATAATCTTTAGAAGATTTTGAGTATTCCTTTTACGGCGAACTATTAAATGAGGAAAACTAGGTAAAAAAAATGCTCCTCAGTTCACACTTTTAATGACTTATTTAAAAACACTTTGTATTTAGTTAAGTTACTCAATTTATTATTGAAATCTGCAATAGAAATACCTGAATCCTCACAATGGTTCTGTGCCCTAATTACAGTTTAAAATTACATTTCTCATCTTTGTCAACAAGTAATTCAAGTGTAAGCAGATTAACACTTCCGTATGCTATGGTGCCTCTGTATTCCCGATGTATGTAGTTACTATTCTAAGAAGTGCAGGCTGACTTTGACTTTGTGTGCGGTGGGACTGGTATCTTGAACAAAGGTTCAACTTAACAAACTTTCAGAAAGCAGCTTAGTTTCTTGACAGAGCGGGGAAGCGATGTTATTGAATGAGTAATGCTTGTCTTTGAAAGTATATTGAGAAATGTGTTATATGGTTGTGGATGTGTGCCTGCTCATGTGTGTGTTTTTGCAATGTTTGAAACTGGTTTATTGCTTTAGCCAGGTGCTCACTGAACTGACAAATACAGAACAAGCGCTGAGAATAAATTATAGAACTGGAGTTTCGATGGATTTGAGGTTTTCTTGTTGAAGGTTGAGTTGATTTCCTTAAATAAACAATCAAACGAAGTTGGAGATTCTGCTGATTCAGGCTATTAACCTGAAGAGCAAATAGTTGTGAAGTGCCTGACTGCTCTTAACATCTCAAACAGATCTCATGAAATGCACGTTCTTCCTGCTGAGACCTGTATGTGATAGCCAATAGAAGTAGTTTAGGGTCTTGATCTTTAAAGTTGTATTAGATGGAGAATTCGGAGTAAAAATGTCTTCATAGCTCATTTTGTGAAGCAAGAGGCAGAATCTGTTGGAGTTACGTCTTTTTGAAGGTGGAATACAAAACTGCAGAAATACAAACTTAAGCTGGAGCAAAGGCAATTTGGGAATCATGGTGTCTGCTTATCTGTGCAAGTCTGGAAACATACTTTCTAGTGAATTTTACTATGCTACTGTGGTAGTACCAACCAATTAAAATCAAGATTGAATACTGAAGAAAAAATAGTTTACACCTAGGACCAGTCTTCATGTCATCCATATAAGTTTACAGAAGTACTGAAGTTCTAAGGGTATGCTGACTTGTGTACCTTGCAGCTGTTTTCATTAAATTCTTCTGCAGCTGGCTTTCTAATATGCAACTTGTGTAAAAATGAGTGCTGTTTAGTTTTTACTGAAAGTTGTAGAAGCAGGATAAAAAACACCGAAGTGTGCAAATACTCTGTAGCATATTTGACACTTAGTGGGCTGCAACTTGTAATTTTGAGGCTTTATAGAATGTGGTATTTCTTGTTCTACATACCGGACTAAACAATGGAGAACAAACCAGATTTATGGTTCTGTGAAAAACAGAACGAAGTTCTGTAGCACACATTTGACTTCATGATTCTTCATGTCTGTTGCTTTCTTAAACTTCCTTTGAGCAACAAACCGTTATATAAGAATGAGACCATGGAAGAAGAGAAATGTGATGACTGTAATTATGCGTCATTCAAACTGTTTGATCAGAGTCTAAAAATTTCACCACAAAGAAAGAATATTTTCATAGTGAAAAAGAGGGCAGTACAGGTTGCTGACCTCTGATTACAGCTAGATTTAAAAACTGATGAATTGAGGCCATGTAGGTGACTTGTCACGGGCTGCGTTCTGATAAAGTGAAAATTGTCTGTCACTGACACACCAGCAAACTTCTGTCTCAGCGTTCAAGCCATACAGTCAGTGTTTTGAATGTGAACAGGCATTATTACAGTTTACCAAGGTTATAGGTACAATTTCAGAGTCTCTGTTGCAACTCTTGGATTCTCAGGATAGTGGTGAAGTAAATGTTATTATTTTTTTAATGGGTAGAATTCATAGCCCTCTGGGCAGCAGAGGCACAATGAGCGCTTAGTCTGGTTTTTGGGAATGCTATTTTGATCTAGTGACAGAGGGTTGGAATTACTATGAAGGGTAGAGGGCCTATCTCGAGTGAAAGGAGCAGGTCACAGCATTCTGTGAAATAATGGGTGAGCTGACAGTTACTCTGCACATGATCTGAGGCAAACGGATCAGAAGCAAGAAAAAGATGAGAATCTTGGAGTCAAAGCACCTTGACCCAGTAGCTTTCCTGCTCACAGTCACTGTATTGCGCCTGTAGAGAGGTTTTTGGACCTCTCCAAGAAGCAGTGCAGCATTGTTACTGATGAAAGCCTATGTCAAGTACCGCAGTTCTTACTTGTAGGGTAGTGAATATTTCAAGTTGTCCGGAAATATGTGATTGGACTTCGAAAAATAAATGTTTATCTGTGCTGGGCAGCAAAGTCAGAGCATCTCTTCCCCTTTGGCTAAGGATGTTGCTTATACTCTGTTGGAAAAGCATCTGTCCACCTTCAGGTAGGATGTGCTAAATTGTAGTCCAGGCTAGAATTAATGTTTCATTTGAGCAATGATCAAAACATGGTCAACTCAGAATTGATAAGGAAACAAGTTTGGGCAGTGTTTGAGGATCAAATCATATCAGGTGTTAAAATTAAGAAGCTACTCACATCGTCCTTTTCTCATGACTAGTAAGTGTGTAATGAAACTATGCCTTGCAGTAGCAAGCAGTTTCTTCTTGTGGTTGATGTCCCTTTAGATTAGATGCTCCACTAATGGACAAGCAGGAAGAGAGTCCTTTCTGAAACAGCTTGTCTGAAAAGATAAGTGAAGATAGGGAAAGTAGAGGATAAAAAAGAAATGAACTTCTGAGCACAGTTTTACATCCACAGGGATTTGTAGTGCAATGAATGTGTTTGGTATTGAGATGCCCAGGTTTAAGCTTATGGAAAAAGCAGATCTCTTGATTGGAAAATAAAGGATCCTCTAATGTGAGTAAGAGGGTAATGAGAAAGACTGACAGGAACGATGCATTCGGGCTGTAGTGGCAGAAGAGCAAGTACAGGGAGCTGACTACTGCAGCAAATGAGGTAAGGTTGGTTCCTGATTCAAAGGGAGTCATAAGACTCCCTTTTTATGTGGACTTGAGAGGTCAGGGCTGGTAAGTTTTCTCATCGGACATTATCCTCTGAATCTGGTTTGGATGAAGCAAGATTGGTTTCAAGACTGACTTGTAGACTCCTTTGGCTACTGCTGTGTTGTGAGATGGTGTCATGCTGTATAGTGTACCTCTTTCATATAGGTTTGTGTCCACAGAAAAGGAAGAAAACCAGTTTTTCTGCCATAGTTTCTATTGCAGAAAATAGTAGTTTGAGGCAACCCTTGAGAGTGTGTTCTGGGAATGGACTGTGAAATACTTCAACACTGAAAAGGGTAAATTTGTGTCTCAGGACAATACCTTGCAGGAGTGCATAAGCTGATAACCACTGTGTGGAAATCTAATGCTTTGCTGATTTTAAAAAGCCTCAGAAAACTAACTTAGAAAAAAGAACAACCTGCAGATGTTTGCAGGAGAGGAAATAACCAATGAAAACACCCAAAACAGAACTGTTCTTATAGCCCTGTGAAATGAAACTGATATTAGAGGGTCCAGTCTCAACTTTCATTCCCTCATTTTTAATCACTTGGGTCTACTATAAGGATATTTATAAAGGTATGTTGACGTAGGGGTGTGATCACTGACCGACGCTATTGGCAGTGAAATCCTCTGTAGATGTTGTTAAACAGGTGAAATTGCATTTTTTTCCCCTGCGTTTTTTTCCCCTGCATTTTTGCAAATTATATCCCAAAGTATATTGGTCAGAGAGCCTGAAATAAACTCCAAAAGGTTCTGAAAAGTCCAATATTAACTCTGCATTTAGTATTCGAGTACTTGATTTTTAAAGTACAGTAGCTGGAGTAAAAGTGCGTTCTTTAAGCTACTTGTGTGCCCTCAAGCTATCACTGTTGTAATAAAGTTGTTTCCTTCAGATGACTATTGTAATGACACTGTAAAAACTGTATGATCTTGCTGCATAAGTAATACTAATCCTTCCTGCCTTTCTCTTCAGCTTTTAGCAGTCATTGAACTTTAGCATAGCTTATTTTACTGTGTGAAAGCTTTACTGTGTGAATGAATAGTTCATTGCTTATTTTTGGTTTGGGGAATGAGCTTAAACTGCCTGTAAGTGATAAAACTGATAAATTGGTCTTTCTGTGGAAATTTTAATGTCTAACTTGCCCCTTTAAAAAGGGCTTTTAATAATGTAAGAAAACACTAAATCAACTGGCTAATTGTAACACATCTAACAGTATTGTTTGCTGTTCACCCAGCATGACCAGCTGAATGTCCAACTGATCTGGCTTTTTACTTTGAAACATCACAGGGTAGTCGTGCTGGAAAAATACTGATGTGGTTTTAATTCTAGAAAAACTGTGGGCTGATCACAGCAGGTGAATGTAAAGAGCTTCTAAACCTTTCCAATTGTTCTGAAGCAGCATCTGGCTGTGCAGTATTTTCAAAAACATTTTTAAGACAGTCAAGGCACCGCGATTCCGAATGTTAACAGGCTTTGCATTGAGACACTTAACTTGCATAACTTCTGTAAACGTGCTTAAGCTTTAGGCATGAATTTTAGGATTATTTGCTATCTGAAAGACTGCAGATTTCAAGGCTGCTGTGAATATGGCTGGCTGTGAATATTCTGAGAGGACCCCATGGAAGAAGAAAAGTTCTTTTGCAAAAAGATGAAGTATGATATTCTTGAGGACTTAAGTGATAGCATCTCTTAATTTTAGTTTTGAAAAGGACAGATTGATTCCTTGGTACATCAGTCTCAGCAGCATTAAGCTTAATGATATTTTTGCCATTTGGTCAGTATAGTAAACATTCCTCACTGGAGGAGAGGCTTGTAGGGAAGGGTTATTAAAGCAGCTGAAATAGCTGGAAAAGCTAGCAGTGGTTCTGGGGCCCAAAGCCACCTTCAGAAACTTGATCAACTTGATTGTTTATCAGTAGTCCCTTGGAGATGGTGGGATTGGATTCATTGGATGTATTCATTCTGATGCATAGATGCTTTCACACATAATTTTGAGGAAGGTATTTGAGGTATTTGAATATAGCATGTTTTGGAGTTCGCATATGTAGAGTCTGTGGATTTTGGAATTTGTGGTAATATTAGTAAGATATATACTTGAAACTGAGTTCAGATTACTCCCCTTCTGGCTATGTACACAGCTTAGCTGAATTTGCAGAATAACTATTCAGTGATCTGTGCTGTCACCAGTTTGCACTCCTATGCCTCCCTGAAAACTAACTGCAGTGACTTTGTGTTCTAGACACTTGTGCTAACCTGAAGCCCCTAACTTTACATCCTGAAGCATCTCTTCAAGTGGCAGGTTGCACAGTGGTTAAAATGAAAAAGAAGAAATAGTTAGATTCATATGAAGACCACAGAATGGTTGAGGTTGGAAGGGACCTCTGGAGATCATCTAGTCCAATCCCCCTGCTCAAGCAGGGTTGCCTACAAGGTATTGCCCAGGACTGTGTCCAGACAGAATATCTCCAGGGAAAGAGAATCCACAATCTTTCTGGGCAACCTGTCCCAGTGCTCTGTCACCCTCACAGTCAAGAAGTTTTTCCTCAGGTTCAGATGGACCTCCCTGTGTTTCATTTTGTGCCCGCTGCCTCTCGTCCTATCGCTGGACACCAGTGAGAAGAGACTGTCCTCATCCTCTTGGCACCTCCCCCCCCCCTTCAGATACTTATACACATTGATCAGATTCCCCCTCAGTCTTCTCTTCTCCAGGCTGAAGAGTTCTCGCTCTCAGGCTTTCCTCATAGGAGAGATGCTCCAGTCCCTTAATCATCCTAGTAGCCCTTTTCTGGACTCGCTCCAGGAGCTCCATGTCCCTCTTGTCCTGGGGAGCCCAGAACTGCACACAGTACTCCAGGTGAGGCCTCCCCAGGGCTGAGTAGCGGGGCAGGATCACCTCCCTCGACCTGCTGGCAACACTCTGCCTAATGCACCCCAGGAGACCATTGGCCTTCTTGGCCACAAGGGCACGTTGCTGTTCACGCGTTAAGTTATGTGTTGCTGTTCTTGCGTTGTTGTCCACCAGGACTCCCAGGTCCTTCTCTGCAGTGCTACTCTGCAGCAGGTCAACCCCCAGCCAGTACTGGTGCTTACTGGGCTATTCCTCCCTAGGTGCAGGACCCTGCACTTGCCTTTGTTGAACTTCAGGAGGTGGCTTGTCCTTCTGCATGGCAGCACAGCCCTCTGGTGTATCAGCCACTCCTCTCAGTTTTGTATCATCAGCAAACATGCTGAGGAGGCACTCTGTCCCTCCATCCAGGTCGCTGATGACTAAGTTGAGCAATACTGGACCCAATATTGACCCCTGGGGGACACCACTAGTTGCAGGCCTCCAACTAGACTCTGCGCCATTGATCACAACCCTTTGAGCTCTGCCATTCAGCCAGTTCTCAGTCCACCTCACTGTCCACTCATCTAGCCCATGCTTCCTGAGCTTGCCCAGGACGATATGATGAGAGACAGTGTCGAAAGTCCAGGTAGACAACATCCACTGCTCTGCCCTCGTCTACCCAGCCAGTCATTCCGTCAGAGAAGGCTATCAGATTGGTCAAGCATGATTTCCCTTTGCTGAATCCATGCTGACTACTCCTGATCACCTTCTTGTCCTCCACATGCTTAGAGATGGCCTCTAGGATGAGCTGTTCCATCCCCTTTCCAGGGATGGAGGTGAAGCTGACAGGCCTGTAGTGTCCTGGCTCCTCCTTCTTGCCCTTTTTGAAGACTGGGATGATGTTTGTTTTTCTTCCAGTCCCCAGGCACCTCTCCTGATTGCCATGACCTTTCAGAGATGATGGAGAGTGGCCTAGCAGTGATGTCCACCAGCTCCCTCAGCACTTGTGGGTGCATCCCATCAGGGCCCAATGACTTGTGGATGTCAGGTTTGCCTAAATGATCTTTAACCCAATCCTCCTCAAGCAAGGGAAAAATCTTCCTTTCTCCAGGCGTTCTCCCTGCTCTCCTAGGTCAGGGATTCCTGAGGGCTGGCCTTAGCAGTAAAGACTGAAGCAAAGAAGGCATCCAGCATCTCTGCCTTCTGTGTTCTCTGTTGCCAGAGCTCCTACCCCATTCGTATAGGGCCCACGTTTTCCCTAGTTTTCCTTCCGTTAATGATGTGTTTGACAAAGCCCTTGTTGTCCTTGGCATCCCTTACCAGATTTAATTCCAAATGGGCCTTAGCCTTTGTCATCACATCCCTGCATCCTCTGACAACATCCCTATATTCAGCCCAAGTGGCCTGCCCTACTTCCGTCTCCTGTACGCTTCCGTCTTCTGTTTGAGTTTCGCCAGCATTTCGTTGTTTATCCATTCAGGTCTCCTGCTCCCTTTGCTCAAGTTCTTGCCCACTGTTCTGGAGCCTGGAGTGGTCCTTGAATATTAACCAGCTCTCTTGGACCCCTCTTCCCTCTAGGGCCCGATCCCATGAGATTCTTCCAAGAAGGTCCCTGAAGAGGCCAAAGTTAGCTCTCCTGAAGTTGAGGACTGCAATCTTACTGCCCTGCTTTCTCTTTACAGGGTCCTGAAGTGCACAGTTCTGTGGTCACTGTAGCCAAGGCTGCCCTCAACTTTCACATCTCTAACCAGCCCTTCCTTGTTTGTTATTGCAAGGTCCAGCAGCACACCTCTCCTCTTTGGCTCCTTCATCGCCTATGTCAGAAAGTTATCATCAATGTTCTGTAGGAACCTCCTGAATTGTTTGTGCCTTGCTGAGTTGTTCTTCCAGCAGAGACCAGGGTGGTTGAAGTCCCCCATGAGAGCTAGGGCCTGTGAACATGAGGCTACTTCCAGCTGTCTGTAGAAGGCCTTCTCTGCTTTCTCTTCCTGATCAGGTGGCCTGTAGCAAACAGGCCATGTTAATCTATCCTTTAATTCTTACCTATCTTCTAGTGTAGGGCCTGAAGTACTTTCACTGTGGACTGGGGGCCTGTGTAGAACAAGGAGGAGGATGTGGAGGCAGCACCTCTGCAGTACAGGGACTGGTGTGGATATAGTGATTGTGACTGAGGGCTTGTAACTCACTGGGAAAATGGGTGCTAAATTTGGGAACATCTGTCTGTGGCAATAGAGAACAGATGGGTAAAAACAGTCAAAAAACTGGCTTCCACCACCACCACCACACAATCTCTTCTGTATAACTACTGGTATACATTATATACCCTGATCCCATGCGATAGAAATTTGAAGAGCTTGTATTGTGGAAATCTTACTGAATAAGACCTGTTAGGGTCATGACATTGCAACAAAAACGTATAGCGATTGTCCACAAGCAGCAGTGGGCTTCGGCCCAAGAACAATTAATGGATGATCTTGCTTGTTTCACCAGTGTTGTGAAATCTGTAGAATGGTATTCATGACCCAGCGCTGTAAAGAATCAATTTCTTGTATGTGCTCTTTTTCATAAAGGAGCAAAGTCTCTTGAGATGATACTTCAAGATGCTGGTATGTATGGACTTTATTCTGTCTCCAGCCCTTGCCACATCACCTACCCAAAATGCTAGTGCATGGTTGTAATTGTTAACCAGAATACTATTGCACTAAAGGATTTAGGGTTTGAATTGTTGAAAGCAATTCAAAGTAAATGAACAAACAGGAAATACTGTGGAGGACATTGGCCACTCCGCGTGTTCTACTTGTGTCACTCCTTTCACGGTTTAATAGAAACAGTGGCATGTGGCTTAGATCCTCTTGAATCTGTCGGGCTATTTGAAAGCCTGGTAGTTCACTCTGGTCTGTGTGGGAAAACCACAGGCAAGCACTGGTGACGTATGGCGGGACTGAATTAATGTGCAGATGGCTACTGTCATCTTTGGTGTTCCCCATTTTTGATTATTCTGTAGTCCACAGGCTGTTTGCTTTACTTTTCCTTGATCCCCCTGCTATCAGGATTTTTCTTTTGCCGCTCCTGTGTAGAATCCCCCTCAAGATACCAAAAACAAAGGCAATATCCAGGAACATGTCAGTTATTCAGTTCCTGGTTTTGATGCTACTAACTGAGCAGTATGATTTGGAACTCTAACTGGGCTAAAAAGTGGGAAAACTGAGGGCTGATTGCTGATTTTTGATATAAAGCTGTTTATAAAGTAGTGCCTGAAAGGCCTTTTGTCTGGTTGAATTGTGCAGAGCAAACACTGTGTGTACTTCTACCTTATGTTAACGCTTCTCATCCAAAGCAAAGGTATTGAGTATGAATGTGACTATGTTGATTCACATTCTGCATCTGTTAACAAGTGCCTTGTCAACTTGTTTCTTGCCTGTGGTGTTTTATTTTTCACACTTACCCTGGTCTCTTAGCTTTTTTAGCCAGTGAAATTTTTTGTAGGTGAGTGACGCCTTAAGTGCTGTGGCGGTTCCTGTGTAGTTGAGTAGAAGCTGAATTTGTACCCAAAAGGAATGGAAAAGGAAATCCTGTTGAGGTGCCACTTGTTTTGGTAGGGTGTTATTCCACCAGGGATAGTCTGGAATACATGGAGAACAAATGTGCAACCACACTGATGTAACAACAAGAAAGATGTTTACAGAAGAAATGGAAATGATACTAGGTTCTTTAAAGTGAATAGTACAAGGTACAGTAGAATTGTACAAGTATGTTCTTCTGATACAGCCAGAAAACAGATTAACATATGTAATAAATGAGGAAACCAAGCAGATATGATTTTTTTGAATCCTTTTCTAATTTTTATAAATTTGTCCTGTGTTCTTAAGCAAACTTGTGGTGTTTGATTAAACAGACGTTCTGACAAAAGGAGTTTGCAGGAAAATGATGTTATCTGGGATGATAAATTGCAATTTAGTAACGACTTTACGCTTTACGTAGCCGTGGAAGTATGTACTTTGGTATTTGAAAATGCTGTAGGCTTTTAATGCACAGCCTGAAACATGGGAATTGTTCTAAAAGTATAAGGAGTTCGTATTTGACGGATTATCTCCTTTGATTG
Organism: Struthio camelus; assembly: GCF_040807025.1. Taxonomy (NCBI): domain Eukaryota; kingdom Metazoa; phylum Chordata; class Aves; order Struthioniformes; family Struthionidae; genus Struthio; species Struthio camelus. Next base: position 11,694,593 of record NC_090982.1, on the reverse strand, counting down.
TTGCTATTTTTCCTAGAAAGCCTAACTGTAAAAGGAGTTCCCAGCTAAGAAGTAGATTAACTGAAATCAGTGCATTTGCCCATGTTCTGATATTTGCAGTATTGAATCTCGGTTTGATAAGGATCTGCATTAATTACTTTGTAGAAAATCTGCATATGCAGATTAACAACATATAAGAGTCACTGTAGCTCTAAAGCAAAAGAAAGCAAATTCTCTTTGAGAATACTTTAATTCTTATATGTAGATTACTCACTGTTATTGGCAAGAAGCTAAAATAATCATGCATCATATTTGGCAAAGGTTCTAAGAACCCATGTATTAGCTTTGCTAGAATATAATGGAATGATTACTTTACCTGAATGGTCAAATTTAAACTGATTTAATTTTGTACCTTATTCTTGTAGGTGGTTTTGCTTTCGTCTATGAAGCTCAAGATCTTGGCAGTGGCAAGGATTATGCTTTGAAGGTAAAGTGAGTTTATTTCACTGCAAGACTGAAATATCTGTCTTGTCACTTGATGCTTTAGCATGGCAGTTTATTCTTGATGCATGCCATTGAACGTGTCACTTGGGGAAATCCAGAAAGATATAGCGCTGTTTTCAGGACAAATTACCCATATTTAGGAGGGACATTCTTTTTAGTGCTCTATATTTAATACTTGGATGCCAAAGATGGGAACTGCACTATTAGTGCCCTTTGGCTTAATTTTGTCTAGAAATTCATGACCTGCCCCGATCAATTTTTTTAATGAATGGAAGAAAAAAATCTTTCCTAGTTATCTAAAGAGGGGGAAAGGAATATATTTTCATTCCTCACAAGCAGACTTAGCCTGTTGATTAACCTACCTTTGCACTTACAGAATAAGAGTTTCAGCAGTCTTAGAACTAGTGCTCCTCACTTTGACTTACTGATTGAACGTTCAGCTAGCCAGTTGAGATTCTCAGAAACACTCCTCTGGATTCTTGTGTTCTGAAGGCTTAGAATAATAATGTTAGCAGCTGAAAAACTGGAGTATTACGGAGAGGACAATAAGGTAAAGTTGCTTACTCTGTATCATACGTTGCTGCAAAAACCTTATACTTGTCATTAGCGTTCACCACAAAATGACTTCATTTCGGAGTAGGGGTGTTCTGTGGCTACGTGGAAAAAACTGTCTTGAAGAGGAAGTGGAAGGGCACAGTATGAGAGATGGGGGAGGTAAGAAGGTATTTTACCACCCCTAAAAATGGCTTGCTTTGTTTTTTCTTTTCAGGTTCAAAGTAGTGTGGTTACTGTCACGTTTTGTTACTGCAGTATGTGGTGTGGGTGTTTTCACCCATTTAAAGTAATAGATAAAACGTGAAACATAAGTATCCTTCCCCTAGTTCCTAAACCTAATACTTCTGAAGGAAGTAATCAGATTGATCCTGTTCAAACGTGTGGACTCCAAATCCAAACGGTATTGGAATTTGCAGTGTTTGATTTCACTGCTGCTTAGTCAGCTACCCGTAAAAAGTTGGACTATCTATTTTTGGAGACATTTTGGTTGGAGTGAAGTAAAGGTTGCTCCCAAAGATTTGAGAGAAGAGAGGAATTTTTCCTTGTCCGTGCACAAAGCTGGAGCAAGGAGAGAGGCAGTTTTTTTGTACAATAGAAGACTGTCAGAAAGCATTTGCTTTGTAGATAATAAAGACTACAACTACTTAGTTGTTTGTAAACCTGAGCGGTACAGATAAATGGAAAGCTGGTTGTTGCTTTTGTGGCAGTATGTCTGTGCACTATATCCTGTTTGCTCAATCAGCTGTTGAAGGTCCCCAGATCATCCTTTGTGTTCTGAAAAAAAAAAAAAAATCATGTGCGTTGTTTTTCTTTAATACCTAAATTTTCTCAAATATTCTTTTTTCTGACAGCGATTGTTGTCTAATGAAGAAGAAAAGAACAAAGCCATCATTCAGGAAGTCTGTTTTATGGTATCCTTTTCTGGAACATACTTAGATGTTTAAATTTAAGTCTGTCAAATGGTCAAATGTTTCTGAGAACACAACTGACTGCTCTGTAGATTGATTTCTTTACATGCCTTATAGCAGTTAAGAGGACTTAATTCTGAGGAAGATCTTAGTCCTGATCTATCATGAATCTGACACCAATGTTCCAGCAAAGTCAGTTCCTCAAAAATTGCGAGCATTTAATCTATACGGATGATTCTAGTAACTAGTGTAAACCTTTTCATGTGCTGTTTTGGCAAGGAGCGAAATTGACTTGAATTTTCTTGCAGAATCTTGTGACCTTCAAGAGACCTTACGACTACTCAGTTGATCCTTTGGTTTTAAGAAGACTTCCCCACGTGTGCTGGATTTATTGCTTTTTTGACTGCTTAGTGTTTTTTTTTTTTTTTTTTTTTGCTATCAATGTTTCTTAATTTCTGCTTTAGTTACTACAGGCTTAAAAAGTAATGCTCAATATCCAGGAAGTTATTTCAGTAGGATACATATAGCAGAAGCAAGGAGAAGTATCCCATGGTATGGTGGTTGTCGTCTTCATCTTCTATAGCAATGGCTTCAATAGGGCGTAACGTAACCTCAGAGCTTTTTCAGTCCTTAGGTTTAGTAAACTTAATGCTTACTCCCTAGCATCTCTGCAAAACCCTCCGTTTATTTCATGAGTCAGCGTGCAGCCTTGGAGTACTGTTCATTTTTGTCTACCACTGAGTATTCAGCTACATTTTTGAGTTACCAGAAGAACCATTGTCATCATCAGAACTTTGCTTACTTGGATCTTTCTTTATACGATTACTAAAATGTTTAGAAAAATCTTAAATTCGGAGTTCACTGAAATGAATACATACTGAACGAACTGAGTACTAAAACAGTGTACAATTTCTAGCTACTCTGACCGCATCTTATTAGGAATGAACTTTGCATGAATAACAATGTTCTTTGAGCAGTTTTTCACAGCTCAGGCACATGAAAACATACGCACAACATGAATGAGGGCTCAATGTTGCTGATTGTCCAAGATAGAGATGTGAAATGAAAGTACTTAACTGCAGCCCTTGAAGTACAAGTTTGTGAAGGGGTACATAAAACATAAAATAGTACTTTGAATTCCTTTATTTGAATTGGTGGATCCATCTTGCTTTTTTTCTATTTTAAAGCTTAGTTCTTAGGCTGTCTTCTCTTTGTCTTCCCAGAGCTGGTGAATACATCTTAAGCAGTGTGTGTTCATGTATCCCAGGCATGAGTCTCATTATTTGGTTTGGGTGATGAGTAGCAGAAAATACAAATGCATGTAGCACAATGTGCACTAGCAGGAACTGAGCTCACTTAAATTCTTCTCGTCTATGTAGTTCAAAAATAATACCTTGACTTTTTGAATCGAAAGTAAAACTTGATAAAGGTTTTGGTGTGAAGAGTTGCTTATGATGGGAGAGGACGTTTCCCAGTCTTTCAGAGCTTTTATGTGTTATGTGTTTATTTTATTTAATTAGAATTAAAACATAAGAGTTGTACTTAATACTACTTTTGGAAAGACAGGTGTTAGTACAATGGCCCTTTCTTGATCAGTCAACTAGAGAACAGATTGATACTTAAAAGGTCTCTGTTACTTGCGCTAATGCCTTGTGGTCTTTCTCAAAAGAAAAAAAGCAGTAACTAGGCCTGGAATGGAGTCCACTCCTCAGAATCTTAATCACAAGGATATTTTTCTTCTTCACTGTTTTATTTTGACTTTATATTACTGTCAGTGCCTTGCCTTGAAGTTATCTTTTTTCCAGCTGAAACTTGGATTTTCTTATTCTGCTTGGTATGTTAAGTACAGCTGTGATGCGTTCTGCAGTTGTGAGGAAACATTTCAAATGAGATATCTGTGACGTGCTGTAGGCAATATCAATAAGCTTGGTAGTTGTCTTCCTTGAATAAATTATTTTCAGAAAAAACTTTCAGGTCATCCCAACGTTGTGCAGTTCTGCTCTGCTGCATCTATAGGAAAAGAAGAATCAGACACGGGACAGGGAGAGTTTCTTCTGCTGACTGAACTATGTAAAGGTAGAGTTAATTTTCTTTCTGAGCAGTGTACCTTGCCGCTGACAGCTCTTTTGCACGAGTTTGCCTCACAGCATAGAAGTTCGGAATGCCTCTTAAAGGCAGCATACTTCAGTGGGGCTACAGTTCCACCTCATCTTATGTGGGATAATCAAGTACTTACTGCTTGAGACTGGTCTGGGAAAGGGAAAAAGGAATATTTTTTAACAGTGTTATTTTCATTGGCTCAGTAGTCAGTGTCGATTTGCTACATCTATCTGAAATATTAAAACAATGCGCTGTGAATTTTCTGTGATGAGCAGAGTGTTTTTTGTACTTATGGCAAGCTTTCAGAATTTGTGGTGTTCTGTGTGTGCTTATGTGAATTTGTTTGTTTTCCTATAGGACAGCTGGTGGAATTCTTAAAGAAAGTAGAATTGAAAGGACCCATCTCCTGTGATACAGTTTTGAAGATCTTTTATCAGACCTGCAGAGCAGTGCAGCATATGCATAAACAGAAGCCTCCTATTATTCATAGAGATTTAAAGGTGCATTAAAACATTTAGATTAATGCTGTATTTTTAAACAGAAGGAGCCTGTCAGGCTGAAAAAGTGTTCAGGCTGATCAAACACAGTGGAAGATCTTAAATATAGCGTGTGCCTATTGTCTTGCCAAGAATTCTGGCTGTCAATGAAGGACATGACTGAAATAACGCTTCCTCTTCAGATAGCTCTCTTCCATCTACATGTGGTGTTAGTACCTCTACTACTCCATCTGAACAAGCTGACAGGAAAGTAATATATCATGGTTTGCTGGTTAAATTAGCCTTTAATTAGTTTGCTTTTGATAGAATAACTAAACGCTTCTGACTCTTGGGTTGAAGGTCAGTTCTGGGGGTAAGCAGGCTTTCTAAATAGAAGAGGTACAAAGCTATAAAGGAAAAGAGAAGGTGATGTCAAATTCTCAATGAAAGGTTACTTAGCTTTGAGAATGTGTAGCAAGCGGAAATATTTAAATGACTATAGTTTTAAGACTTACTTTTAGGGCTCTTTTTTTTTTTAAACTTTGCTTTTGAAATGTAGCAGACATAATTTGTGGATCTTTAGTTTGATCCTGTTAATCTTTACCAAGATACAGAAGGCACCATACTATAGGGTTACGCTGTAGACAGTGTTGTCCTTTTAGCAAATTTGGAGATTTGAATGGATGACTTCTGTATTTGAATCTTATATTTGGAGGTTAGGGACTGATGTTCATGTACATTGTGCCTCAGGTGATGGAGCCCTATAGTACAAGTGCTATAGTACAAGTACACTTGATCCTAGTGGAAAGGGATGGTATTCATAACCATAGCAAACTACATAAGAGAAAGAAGATTCTTCTTCCTAAATCAATGTCTGAATTTTGTGCATCTATCTGGTGTCATCTGATTATAAGAAAAGGAAATTTTGTTCCTCCTTAAATAAGCATATACTGGATTATTTTGGGAAAGGGAAATTACTACTTTTTAGAACCAAGGGTGTGCTAAGTTTTGAATACTTCTATTGGAAGCCTTGATGTTAGGGATTGACATAACACCTTAGTGTAAATATAATTTGATAATGGAGCACTCCTTTTCTCTCAGTACCATTGAGCTGGCTTCTAGATCATGCTGAAGAAATTTTGATTAAGCTGGGATGAAACCTTTTGATGCCACTTCTTTCTAGAGTAGGAATTTGTACTCTTTTTGAGGTCTCTAAGCTGATCCTTTAAAAAAGCTTGTAGGAAAGATGCATCCCTTATCTGAAGAGAGGGTAACAGCTATTTATGGATGCATGCACAACGTTTTACGTAGCCAGTTCCATAGAAGTGACTTCAGGTGTGTTACAGCTGAGCTAGAGTTGTAATTCAAAGTCTGTTTTTTCCTGCTCATAGAAGTTTCTGCACAAATAAAGATATGGAAGGAGACAGTGGTTTATTTTCATGTTAGTTTTGTGCTAAAGGCTGCAAAGGAAGGCAGAATGATGCTGGCTGTTGTGCTGCAGGAGGCAGAGACCTTACCATAGTAAGGAGTTAGTGTTATTGCATGGTCACTTAGCTGCAGTACACTTTCCAGAAACCTGGATTTAGGTCAGCAGCATAGAAAACTAAGAGTTCTAGCTCTTCTGAGGTAAAGCTTGTATTACCCCCTGGAAACATGTACACATATCTTCTGTTTAAAAAAAAAAAAAAAAATTAAATAAATCTTACTCTATCTTCAAATAAGATCCATCCCAGAAAATTTTTTCTAAATTATCTTGACTGAAGATATTGGGATCCCTGGAACTGTACAGTGCATCTTAAAGCAAACTCAGCGTCATAGTGATGGCTATTTCTGTCCGCCTATTGTTTGTCTCTTGCTTGTAACTGTAGGATACCTTTTTTCCTGAATCCCTTTAGGGGATATGCCATGTACTGCATTTGCAGATCATATAGCCTGTTAGAATCTGAATAATCAGTTGAAATGTTTTAAATTAGTAGCAGCCTTTCCCAAAACCACACAAAGCATGATTCTGTATGCGCAGTAGCTTGATCTTCTCTAATCTTAGTGTAACCATTTTATTTAGTGTTTTAATTGAATTTGTTGAATGCCCACCCTTCTCATTGTAAATAGCGGCAAGCAAAGGACGTTCAACAGAGAAATCAGATTGCTGCTCAGACAGCATCATTAACAGAGCTTGCTGTATGTCCCTCCAGAGTAGTCAGAATTAATTTTATGGTGGAAGAAGTACGCTTGCCCTTTCCAAATCTTTCCCCGAAATAGAAGGGAGGCCAGTAAGGTGTTTTCAAAAGTGGAGGATAGAGAAGGGAGTCCAGTGGTATGGTGGTTTTGAGGAGGAAAGGGAAGATAACCACATCTGGTGTGGTGTAGAAATGTTACTAATGGGCCTGTTTAACCTTTGCCCCTTTACCTGACTTCATGCAGAGACCTGGATTTCTGTTCCTTTTCAACCCCTGTGTGATTAGGACCCCTCAGCACTCCTGCCCAGCACCCACTCTTCTTTCTCCCCTGCAACATTTTCCTCAGTGTTTCACTTAATCCAGGAATGACACTATTTTAGGAAGTAGGAAAGGGATGGTATGAAGACGGCCTATTCGGACAGCGCATGGTGCTCAGTAGCCGGCTTCTTTCTTCTCACAGTGTCATGGCTACCCCTTTCTGGGTCTGCTCCAGCAGCCTGCTGCTCTACTGCTACCTTCCTACTTAACTTGTCTCCACAGAAGCCCTAACCTCAACCCCGCTATGGTTAAGCTGACAGTGTTCAAGTTTTATGCATGATAAAGTTTAGATTCCAAGATTTTGCTTCTGCAAATGGTTGTTTGGAGAGCTAGTCTATAGTTGGGTAGTAATAAAATATTTTTTTATTTCCTGGGGTTTATTTCCTACTCTGTCCTGGATGCTTCCTGCTGTTAAGTATTTTTGATACGTCCTTTAAAAACTGGCTGTATTGCTACTATGCATATTTTATGTATAGTGTTGTCTAAAATACTTACGTTCCTGTAAACACAAATATTCTGGGCTACAATAAAGTATTCCTTATCTGCCTATACACGAGTGAATTGACACTTAAAAGTGCGTATGTTAGTGTTCAGAAATGAGATGTTTTCAGTTTATTTCTCTGCTTCTTTCTGCAGGTGGAAAACTTGCTTATTAGTAATCAAGGGACAATTAAACTTTGTGACTTTGGTAGCGCTACAACTATAGCTTATTATCCTGACTACAACTGGTCTGCACAGAAGAGAGCATTGGTTGAAGAAGAGGTGAGAATATTTAAAAGCAATTAATTCTAAAATATTGGCAGTGGATTCCATTGTTAACATTAATCTGATCTTGACCTAATCTAGGGTCTTGTAAGACAGCTAAGGATTGTTTTGGTCATAGTGTTGTTCATAAAGCTCTATTTTTTTTTCTATATGTGTTGCCAGAGAGTTCAAACATTGTCTGCAGTTACAATCATAGCTTGTGTTTTGTAGCGGCATATAAAAAATGCTGGAACCTGAGTGGTGTTCACTCTGTACTTTATGGAAATAATCAAATGTGATGCAATTAGTAGAGCTACTTTTAATTGTGCTCTTAGCAGAAAGCTGATTATGCCTAAGTGATTCCCACTTCTGATCTGATTTTCTTAGCTGTGTGGTGTATAATGAAGCAGTAGGTCTGCTGAGCTGAGTAGAAAGTGTTGCTCTGCTCCTAGGAGAACAGTGACAGTATTAAAAACTTTCTCCTGTTTTGCAAATTTGTTTGCATGTGTGTTTAGTTGTGAGATGAAAGTAATGCCGATTAATGTAATACTTGACCTGGACTCAGATTTTTGATTATAGAGAACTACAGTAACTGTTCAAATTCATACATGGGCAGCCTCTGATATCATGAGTCACTTCATCCTTTCCTGTTAGGACCCTTAGAGAGCAATCCGCTGGTTTCTGGAAAAGTCAAGTTGGTGTTCTATTGTATAGTGCATGCAAAAGGGTATTGGAAAAGGTCTCTTCTCTAGGGATTATTATGAACATAGTTTAACTCTTAGGATTTGTGTGTGCTGTTAAGTGTAGTGAAGAAGTGAGAAACACCCACTGGAGCCTACATTTGCATCCTAGTTTATTGTTTAGCTTTACTTGCTTTGCAGTTTGGAAGGACTCTTGAAGATCAGCATGCTATTTAAGTGTAGTTAAGAATCTTACAACCTTTATCCAGCGTTATATCAAAGCGTCTGTGACTATTGCAGGTTTGAATTGATGGCTTCTGCCTTGACAAGTATTTCTCCTACTCATTTTCAATGTTAGTGCTATCCATTCTACACAGACAGCTGTTTTCTTGGTTGAATGTTGTTAGAGCATATTATTCAAGTTAATACTTAAGAAATTTCATCTTCTGCAGATTACAAGGAATACCACACCAATGTACAGAGCACCAGAGATGATAGACTTGTACTCAAATTTTCCAATTGGTGAAAAACAAGACATTTGGGTAAGAAACTTTGCTTTTCTTGTATTGTAGCTGATTTTGTCATAACAAAGCTGATTCTACAGTCTTTTAATCTTAATTGGTTGATTAAATACAAAAACTCCGACACTAAAAGTAGTGTGGGTTGGCAAGTGTTTCTTATGTCAAAATAAAGCTAAATAGCATGAACTGTGTATCTAAATATTAAATTTGAGGTATAGACTTCAGGGTTTTCTCCCAGTTTCAACTTGACTTCCACTGTGAAAAACAGCGTTGGACTTTCTTTGATATTCACTAGAACTGTTCCTTAGATGGAGCTTGCTACCACAGACCCTTAGTATTTATACTCCTTGGATTGAAATTTTTGCTTTTTCTGCTCTGCAGTGCATTTAATGCTGGGACAATTTGTTGCTAAATTCAGTTAAAACTGGTTGTCCAGGTAGTGCCTCTATGCACAAGTGTTAAGATTCACTGAAAAAAGCTGTAGTCAGAGTTGAAGATAGGTCTGACTGAGGAGTTTCTAACACCTTTTTTTCAATTGTGTAATACTGAAATAGTACTGAAGTGCTGCCCAGTGATGTTACATTTTGGTATTTTCAGTTTATTCCATATCTTTTACAGAGGCAGGTATCAGCTTTTCAACGGTACCTCTATTGTCAACCTGACTGTGTTGTAGACTTGACTTTTGCTATCAAAGGACAGAAAATTGAGAAAATGTAATGGCTGGTGCTTTAAAAGCCTTCATTTGGAACCTAACTGCATTCCGCTTCTTGAATTAGTGATAAGATACTGATCATTCTTTTATTCACCATCTGCAACTGTAAGCTATTTCCTTCTGGCATGTGGAGAAATACCAAGCAAGATATGTTTTTTTGAAAGCTGTCACATTGCATGCCTTAATACTAGGATTCTGAACCAAAACCAGATGCAGTTAAACACAAACTTAGAACTTCATTTATGAAAAGCCTCTACTAAAAGGGCATTTTTTTTTGTTTAGAATCTATATCTGTTAGTATTAACGTGGCAGTTACCTTCTGCTGACTCATTAGGTTTCCGGGGACCTTTCTGTCTCTTTGGCAGAAGGTCTAAGTACCATTTACCATATTTTCTTTGAAACTTGTGATTTTTTTTTTTTCCTTAATTCCTTGGGTTCAGTGAAAACATACAAACTTATTTGGCAGTAGAATATGACCCCATCTCAGAAAGCATAAATGATCTGTAGTTTGTGGTTAGCAGAAACAAAATAATTTCTCCAAGAAAGCACATGGAACAAATAAGACTCATATGGTTACTATCTGAGTGCTTGTCTTGTGTGAGCTTAAAAATACAAAGGAGATAGACGTCTTGCAAAGAACTACAGCCTAGATGAAACGTTAGTTACCAACCATACAGATTTTCCAGTCGGGAATGTGACTGGATATTGGCTAAAAAATCAGAGGTTCTCTGACTTATTCACTTGTTTTCTGTAGATTTTGTACCAAAGTTGGGAGATTTGCAGAATAAAAAAACCTGAAACTAAAGACCTTTAGTTCAGTTTCTTTCTAATTAATGTGACTCCCTGGAATTTTATGGAATTTGACTGAAATGGCATGACAGGCTTTACCTTGTCATAAAGATTTTTCTCCCTTTAAATTATTCTTTAGTTTGCAAGCCCTCTCATATATTTCTGATTTTCCAAATGTCTAGAAATGTTTGGAAATTGGAATATATTTAAAAGAAGCAAAACTTCAGAGTTCTCCTTGCTAATACCCTGTAAAACATTATTCTCTGTGCAAGACATGCCGTAGCTTTTAATTCTGAATGAGCACCTCATTTAATGTAGTTTAATTCCATTCAGAAAGTTATTTGGAGTATTCACACACCTCTATCATAAAACTCTTCATCATAAGTCTGTTCCTTATTGTCTGCAAGCTGGCCTGACAAAAAATAACAGGGACTTATGAGCTTGTTTCACAAAAAAAAAAAAAGGATTATCCTCAGATAAGGAAGAAATAATTTTCCTTTGTCATTTTGTCTTGTAAAAGACTTCTGTTTGTCAGTCACTTGTCACTAATTAGTGCTCATCCCGAACACAATTTCCTGTAGTTCAGTGGGCTTTCTACCGTTCCAGTGAGTTGAGTAATTTATCGTGACTTAAGACTAATTTTAACAGTGTAATTACAAGTTTTTTTGGTGGTAACATTTTTTTCATTCCTTTTCCTGCCAAGATTACTGAATAAGATGTTGATTTTTAACCACTATTTTTGATACTTTTCCTAACTTTCTAGCCTACTTTCAGTGCACTGTTTTTTTGGTGTTAATCCTGGTTTCTTTCAGAGTACTCTGAAGTCATAGAATGTATTTGCCATGCTTATTCCTAATACAGAATATGAATGACAGTAAAAATTCAGAAAGGAGAGCTGGGTTTCCTTATCCTCCTGGGGTCATCCCCTCAAGCATCAGAGTTTTGTCTTGTTCATGTGCGTAATCTGTCAAACTGTTTTCTTGTTAGCAAGATTAATATAAGAAAAACTGTCTTCACAGAAACTTAGGTCAAATGATGCAAATCTAAATAAACTAGGGTAAACCATTCATCTGGAATGGTGAGGGTGGGACATTAAAACCAGACTGAGTTCCAGAATAAAATGTACCTCTTACCAGATTTACAGCAATAATTTAAATTGCGGTTAGAATCAACAGATTTTGTACTTTGAGAGGAATTAAAGGAGAAGCTTTCAGGGAACTGAGAGATCATGTGGGTGGTGCTGAACCCTTATTTTCAGTGCCAGACAAAATAAGTGAAAAGGTACAAGGGACAGAACACTTTTAGAATTAAATAATTCTGAATATTTTGCAAAATGATTTTGTTCTGATAAATTGGATAAATGTGCTCAGTGGACTTTCTGATATACTGATGTTGAGGCTGGTACCTTTCAGGAAGCTAGTTAACAAATATTGGACATTCTGTGTGATTACAGTCTTGCTTTTGGAAAAAGTGACCAACTATGAAAATTTAGAAATTATGCTGTAATGGGAATAAGTCGTGATTGAGTGTTACAGGGAAGGCTTGGTAAAATGGGTGAGTAATGTATTAGGCAAAATTACATTTCAAAATACTATTTTGTGTTAAGTCCTCTGAAGCTTAATCTACTGGAAGAGAGCCAGTTAAGGGGATGAGAAGTGTGATGGGCGGATGTCGAAACCAAAGCTCTTCAGAAGTAACATCTAATTGTATATACTTACAGGTTCCGAATTGCTGACTGAGAAGAGCGTATAAATTTCACTTCAGGGTTGTTTGTAAAGATTGCTCGCTTGTTGCGTGGAATCAGTAGGTTTTCAGAAGATTGTTACAGACACTTTTTTGATTTATTTTTATTTTTATTTTTTTTTTTGCATGCCAAAACAACCCTGGTATGTGCTGCTGTAGTTTTATCACCTTTATGTCAGAGGGCAAGCCTGAAATGGTTCTAAGAATGGTAGCAAACACTCATGGATGTACTGCTTCTGTGGAGAATGGAAATGTACTTAGAATTGGTAGATTAATAGATTATGAATAAGGTACCTGCATAAAATGAACTAGAGATATTTCTCACTCCATCAAGCAAAGCAAGGCAGTACTAATGTTACATGATCCTTACAGATCAGTGAGATTTAGGAGTGCACTCCCCAACCCTGTGGCTTTTCAGGAAGCTGTTTCTAGGTATTTTTGGTTACTGAAATATGCTGCTGTTTTTGCTGTTGGTATGAGTTCTCAAACTGATACAGACCACGTCTGTAGTGGGACAGCGTGCAACTTGGGGGCAGCATCCCTGAGAAGTTGGCCCTTCTGTGAAGAATATCAATGCTGAAGCTGTGCTTATGGCAGCAGTTTTGAGTGAAGAATGCCTTAATGTAACTGGAATTGCCTTTTAGTCAGGTTGAATTGCAGTAGGTGTTTGTTTGAGTGGATAAATGTCAACTCTTTGAGAGATATTTTAATAGCATACAGATCTTTGAAACTGTTTGGTATTAATTGTTAACCAATGGCAGTTTGAGCTGGTGTGCAAGGAGGACTGAAGGTAATAGAGATTCCTTAGATCTTATTTTATTTTTCTGACAATAAGCCCCTGTATGCTACAGTTCAGAAGAAATAGAGGAGGAATTTTCCGGTCTGTTGTGCAAGCATTCTCTGATGTGTTGGATGCTTTGTTTCCAAACTTTTATAGGATACAGTGTGGTTTTTGTTGTAGTGACATCACTCTGCCATTATAATTTGCCTATTAATTGATATTTTAATTTACTTAAATATCAGGTGAAATTGTCCTAACTAATCCATGATACTTGGGCTATTCAAAGATTAGAATTCAGTAACGGCTGCTCTCTTTGGTTTCCCAAGTCAGACTGGACAGATCTTTTAGATTTGGACATATGAGGGAACTTGAAAGTTACCTGAATGTGACAGTCCCAGTCTGGTGATTTTTTCAAAGCTTGAATCAACTCTTCTGAAATTGATTTTTAAATTTTATTTGCTAGAAAGAATTGAATAGCCTTTGGATTAAAGTTACTTGGTTATTAGGAAGTATTAATGAATAAAGTGACATTCGTCATTTCAGGCTTATTTTCTTTAGATCTTTATCAGAACTGTTTTAGAGAAATTTTCCAGCATAATGTGCCATTTAAAGTGATTAGCGCTTAAATGCTTACCTAGCTGGTGAACTGTTGTGACAAAATGCATTTGAATTAGAAATACAAAAGTCGAAATCCTCTCCCCGCAGATAAGTCTCCCAGAAGTCTAGCACAAAGTTATGAACTAAAACTTTGAGCCTTTTGTACAAACAGACGTACGAAGCATGTTCAGTGTTGCAAGAGTGTTCATTTTCATATACTGAAAGATTTATAAAATGAAGTGTTGTAACCATTTAAGCGGGTTTTAAAAATCTCTGAAACTGAAAGCTTGAAGAAACCCCCCTGTCCCCAAATGTATTTGTAAAAGCTGTATTACTGCCAGGTGCTCTCTAATTGATATGCCAAATGAATGTGTCACTAAATGTTCTGTCCTCAGAGAAATATCAGGACTAGTTATTTCAAAAGGAGTATGAAACTGATCCCTAGAGCACTAGGAATATTTGTAGGGTTGCATGAGTTGGCAGTTGAGGACTGATTGAGGACTGAAACCTTTGATTTGCGAGCAGTATTAGGAAGCTCAGTCAGTTTCATAGTTTAAAAATTCAGCTTCAAATTTCATTGCTTGAGTTAACTTTCTGCCTTTAATTATCTCCTTGTAGGCCTTGGGCTGTATCCTGTACTTACTGTGCTTTAGGCAACACCCATTTGAAGACGGAGCTAAACTTCGTATAGTGAATGGGAAATATGTCATTCCACAGAATGACGCCCGCTATTTGGTGTTTCATGATCTCATTCGTAAGTTTATAATATTATTTAATTCAATGTCTTTCTGAACACATCTTAGCACTCCCAATACTGTGTTAGTGGGAGTAAATGTTTACTTCTGCTTAATTATGTGGCAGTGAATAGGTTAACTGATAGTTTTTCATTTTATTCAAGATTCATAATCAAACATAGACATTCTAAATGAAACTCTATTGCAGTCAACTACCTTGTTTAAGATTTGGATTAGGCCACAGGAATGACTAGTGCTTTGGTTCTGTTTCTTTGAATCTGTCTTTGAAATACATTTTTCTTTAAACTGTAAATGCATTACTAGGAACCTTACAATGACAGAAATTTGTCACCGACTCCAACTGTATTGGACATGAATATAAAGTTGCTTTTAATGTTCATTAAGAGGTCTTTAAAATATTTTGTGTGGAATTATTCTTAATCCTGAATAATCTTTATTCATTGATATTTGTTCTGTCAGTGATATTTGGTATGGAGTTGGCTGTTGAGCCACCCTGTTTCATGTGTTTGAATGCCCATGTTGCATTGGAGTATGCTGAAGAAACTGATTTCTGCAGCAAGAAAACTCTAAAACATATCTTGCATTGTCTGAGTCATCTATATCCGTATGTATTTTTAGGTTGCACTTTGAAGGTGAACCCAGAGGAGAGGTTGTCAATCACTGAACTTGTGAATCAATTACAGGAGATTGCAGCAGCCAGGAACGTGAATCCTAAATCTCCTATCACAGAGGTAAGGAAGTCTCATGAGGGATATTACTGATAACGTCTCCTTTTTCTCCTCTCTTATTCAGTGTTGGTTTAGTAACCAACGTCAGAGTAGGTCTCTTATTCCTTGGAAGCCTTTTGAAAATTTTACACTAACTTGTTTTGAAATTTAGCTGAATTTATTTTCAAAGATCCTATCAGTGTTACAAAATTGAGTTTTTAAAGCATGGAGCTTGCATGACATTAAAGGAAACTGGCTGTAATTCATACTGCTTGACAGAACTATCTTGATCTCAGGTCATTCTTTAGTAGTTAAGTGCTCAGTGTGACATGCTGTGTTTAATCATAATTAACTTGCACTGAAAAATGTAGTATGAGGGCCGTGCCTACACCGACTTGAAGCTTAGTTAGGTACCTATAGTGATGCTTAAGATACGCTCAGTGATTCACTTCCAGTCCGACGTATCTTAAGTTCCTAGCTTTCTCCTGAGACTCAGTAACTGATAGTGTGTTTATCCGAATCAAGTGAAAGTAACTTGCAAAGCATAATAACTGGCTGAATCAATATACAAATCCTCATAGTGGTTGTTAATCTCCACAGCTCCTGGAACAAAATGGAGGTTATGGAAACAACGCTCAGCCTCGGACGTCTGTGACCTCAGTTTCACAGAGCTCCAAGCCTGCAGGGCAGCTCAACAATATGTACAATGCAGGTAAGTGCTGAAGGAGCTATCTCAGATAGCATATAACCAACAGCATATCTTTTACATGGGAAAGAATTGAGGGTTTTGAATTTGTTTTGCACAACTACCAGCTACTTTGCATTTATATAGTTCAGCTTTGCTTCTAACTCTTATTTTTCTCAAAGTTTGCCTGTATATTGATATGTGCAAATAAAAATTTCTAAAGTTCACTGCTAGAAAAGATGGTATTTAGTTTCCTGATGTAAAATAGTTGAAACCAAAATGCATTATTGACCTGAAGAGGGGGAAAAATGAAATAAGCGAATCAAAATTTGGAAGTGACTTGTTAGTGCAGTAAGCTATAATTGTTTTAAGAACAAGAGCTGTAGAGAAAGTTTAAATCCTTATGCCCAAAAAACAAGAAACGATTTATATTAAACTGATTCAGCCAAGCGTATGATACTTGAAAATGTATAATGTTAACAAGTAAATTTAAGAGGAGCTAAGTTTGGACTATTGATCTTCTGAGAAGCGCTATATTTCAACTGAAGCCTCGTTATTTTGTGGCTGAAATTACTGAAATCAGTATATACTCTGTGTTTGTGCACAAGATTGAATCTCTAGTATAGGAAAGTGAAACTTGTCTCCATTTGCCAAGCAGAAGCAGTGAAATAGGAAATGCAAAAGCAAATGCAGGGGTTTTGACTATGATGGCAGTCAGCTGCGGATCACGGTAGTATATTAATGCCAAGGAGCTGCTGATGTAATGGTGTATTTACTGTAGTCTACTATAAGCCTGTATAAGAAAACAATATTTCTGTAGTAGTCTGGGGACCAGCCTCCATCCTCTCTGCTGCTGCCCCACTTCCCCACCAAACTTTTGAACCAGCTAATAGTTTGGAGAACATTCGACAGAGTTGTCAGTCTATAGCTATTTCGTTTTTTCATTTCCAAAAGCAAAAAGTCCGTTAGGCTCGATAAGGGAAAAGCAGCAGCTGAGGCTCAGCTTACTGGCTGTCAACTCATTACTACCTAATCCAGAATTAGGTGCAGCCTGTGCTGCCTCCTGCCCGGCTAGTGATGAGTGGGTTGTGCAGGGAGGATTTAAGGAAATGCTTGAGCAGATGGCAACAATGGTGAGGAGGAGGAGGGATCACGGGTACCAGTTGAGGGCAGAACAGTGGTTGGACTACCAGTACTGCATTGGTTCAATCAATGAAATGACACAGTTAAAAACTGACATAAAATGGATATTCCAGACTTCAGTCAGATGAAGATATTTACAATTGTAATACCGAAATGAAAATCTAGACAGGCTTATTTGCGTCTAATTTCTTACTAAACGAAAGGGCAGTTTCTGCCCTTATGATATATCTTACCGTATGTCTTATGCACATATGAAGTGGAGCTTAACGTTTCAATTAATATAGAAGATACTGAGGCAGTATTTCATGATATATTTCCTGCCAGATTAGTTTCTTGCATGCTGCTTGTCTGCTGGTGATTCAGCAGACAAGCAGGAAGAAAGGGCATGCAAGAGGAAAATTTTAAAATTGGATAGTGTTTATTGCAGTAATGGTGTCTGTGCATCAATTTCTGTGGAAGTATCTAGCTTCCTAACAGGATTATATTCAAAAGGTTGTCTAGACATCTGTTTTGTGCAGGGTCAAGTACTGTTTGTATACAGTCATATTAACAGAGTACTACCTGGGAGTCTGTTTAAAATATAACTTAGTTATGCCAACTTGCTTTTGAAGTCCTGCATTAAAGTGTCTCTGTACCGGAGATGCTTAAGTAGATTTGCTAATGGTATACTGCATTTTAAGCAACTGATAGCAAACAAAAGCAGTATATTGTTGCACAGGCAGTATGAAATAAATGCTTTAGCTTCAGAGGCTTTTTTACTATTTTCTTTTAAATGCAAATATTCTATTAAATAATTTAAGTAGTTGACTAGTACTCAGAAATGCAGAGGCCATTTTTCTGTAGGTCATGGTTTTTAAAAAAAAAAAAAAAAAAAAAAGCTTTCTTTTAGAACTATGAGCCTCAAAACAAGGCTTAGTCTGTATGTTCACTTCCAGCTTCGTAGGCAACTTGCATTAGTATGCAGCCCATTCCAGGACATAACTTACATTAAAGTACAATTATTTTTATTTAACTACTCTAGGCCTGACCGTTGCGGAGTGTGACCAGACTTATGGAGGGTTCTTTGATATTCTGAGGGGTGGAACAGAGCGATTTTTCACTAATATTAAGGATACATCTTCTAAAGTTATCCAGTCTGTGGCCAAGTGAGTAAAAAAAAAATTAAATTGTGCTGGTAAGAGTTCTAAATAGAAGGTTAAGAGCTTACTCCAGAAATTATCAAATGCAGCTTTATTTTCCAAATGGGAGCTCTAAAAGCCAGTAGTTAACACTGAGATTTTATGAATGATAGCAACACAAAAGCTATTATAGCAACAGTAGTCTAGAAATGAGAATGTTGAGGGGGAAAGCCTATCCATAAAGTACTGCTTTCCCTTCTGTTGTCTGCTCTGTTTTTTTACAGGTACTGAAAACCTGGGAGAGATGAGCAGGTGGGCAGGAACAGGGAGGAGAACTGTGGAATAGGACTATTATGGAACAGAATGAATCAATTAGTAGATATGCACTGCATGAATAGGAGAGGAAGAAAAGAGATGGAGCAGTGAAAGATAAAGGGAATTGGAGATGGAAGAAAGCTGCAGGGAAATAGCGTATGAGCTCTTCGTTTTAGTTTTCAGGTGGAATTCTGTGCCCTTTGAAACACTTGTCAGATAGAGATGATTGAAAGAGACTTAAGGCAAAATGAGAAAGATTTGTCTCACTGTGTCTCCCTTTTGCTCTGCATTATGTGGAGAATACTACTTTGCTTTATATATATTCTTAGATACCTAGTGTGTGATTTTTTTTTCTAATCAGTTTTTCATTCCCATTGCAACTGTTTTTCCAGTACCTTTGTGGGAATAATGATTAGAATCTGTTTTTGTACATTTTTTAACTCATAGTAGATTATACAATGTAGAAGATTTTTCATAATGAATAATTCTAAGATGAGAAGGTAAGTCACTACTGAATGCTGTGATTGAACTAAAGCCTCCTTAGGAATATTGTGCCATGTTCCTTGATTTTTATAGGGTTTCTGTCCCTTTAATTGGGATACTGTACTATCGCTGGTGAAGTGTCTTACTTGCTATATGTACTTCTGCCACTGAGCGTTAAGTTCATTGTGTTCTAAACTGTTTTTAACATTCAGATAGGTCAGAGGGCTGTAGTTCTGGTACCTCTGTTGCCACTTCAAGTGTGTGTGTGGCTTCGACAGAAGGGCAAAGTCTTCTATTTTAAAGGTCGCCAGAGTGTGTGCAGCTTTCGTTTTGCTCTCAAGTTTTATCTACAGAGAAAACTAACTGGCACTGTAGCTTCAAACTTTTCATCAGTTGTCTACCCTGAAGGATCTACACTGACCCCAGAGGAGACAGGGAGGAGTAAAGAAGAATGAACAGCTATATGATGAGAAGCAGTGACTGAATAGCAGCTTTGCAAAATTGTAGGAAACCGATAGCCTGTGTTAGAGGCTTAAAACTTGCACTGCCTCTGGTAGGTGCCATGGTTTCATTCTTAAACCCGGCTGTATAACCCAGAGGTACAGAGTTTGAGTCAGCCAGCCCAACTCCAGACTGAATATCCATGCCTGAGGTCAGTTCCATCTGGACTAGAGCAAGATGACTAGGCATTATGTGGACAGTGGCGGAGTTTAGGATGAATATAGCCAGCATGCCATTTGTCCTTGTAGTGCTGAGATGCAGTGTGGCTGATAAAATTTGCGACTTTATTCCGTGGTAGTTTTGCAGTTTCTTCCTCTTTGTGTGTTGCAGAGCTCCTCTGTGGGGTATGAGATGTCTACTTTCCACTGGAAATCAAAAAGGAAGGAGTTAATAATATATGGATGTACTTATCCACATGGTGAATTTCATCATGGCCAGGAGAAGAAGCTATTCTCTTCTGGGGTTAGGGATGAGTCTTACAATTGGTTTTCATTTGGGCGAAATGCCTGTTCCCAGCGCTTTGTCTTCCACATGCTGTTCTCTTGGTTTGTATCCCTACATATGAAGTAACATGATGAGCTACAACTTAGTAACTATTCTTTTTTTTTTTTTTCTTTGGCACATGCTGTCTTGCAGGCTTCTGTCCTTTATCTCCTATTGGACCTGCTAACTTCTCTGGAACTACTCTTCCTCTTGCCTTCCCTTCAGTCTTGCTTCTATTCCTTTTGTGGTACTGTATTAAAAATCCATGTGGTAAAACATGGAAACGTAAATTTCTTTGCCTTTGATAGCTATACTGTTTACAGACTTGAAGGTACTTCATTTCTTGTCTTAACTTCGCCTAGTTTTGCTTTTTTTAATCCTTTAAGTTTTGTAGCAGAGAAATTAAAGACTTATCTTCCTTGTGAGAGATAACACTCAAATTGGTCTTCTGCTTCTCTGAAATTGAGCCCTGCTTTCCCACCCGATTGTTCTTCTATTTGATCTTACTCTTCTGCATCTGAAGTTCACAGTCGTATTTTGACTGTATACTATTTCTGAAGTACTCTTGCACTCAACTCTTCTTGTGCTTTTCTTACCCCATGACTTTCTGCGTTTGTTACGCCTCCCATCAGTCTGTTATTGAAGAAATTTCTCCTTCCTGCTCTTGAAAGTAGTTTCTTAACGGCTGCTGGAAGTATAATTAATCTTTCCAGTTTCATCTTGTGCTGTTTTGCTGTTTTTTCAGTAGTTAAGATGTCTAAAATGATGTTACAGTATAGAATGCCTCATACTACCCAACACCTATTCTTATTTTTCTTATCTTTTTTGTGGCTTTTTGCTCTTGATTGGTTTTCTTTATTTCCATAGTTAGTGCAGTATGGAAGGAATAAAACAAACTTGTGTATCCAAGCAGAGCTGGTCTTGCAGTGCATGAAATGTAGGTTAGTGAGTCCTTGCTCTCTGAGAAGATTTTATCCAGTTCACATGCTCTTCTCTACAACTGGTTTAGATTATAGTGACCATCCAAAATAGTTCCTTTTGTATTCCTGCAGAGTTGCTGCTTAATGTGCTGCTTCTAAATGGCTGGTTAGCAATCTATGGTTGAACTCTACAATTGACCCCTATTTATGATCCCTTTTTGGAAAAAAGGGAAAAATATGACTGAGATGGAACTTGAGGCTGTATAGCACTGTCCAGAACCCCAAGGGAATTTCTGCTTTAAATTTGAGTGAAAAATAAACTGTAGAAATCCTCTAAATTGCTTCAAGCTTTATCCAGTATCATTACCTTGTGATAGTGTCTGAGCTTCTGTCATGGATGGAAGTGCAGTTGCAGATATTTTTAGTATGTCCTGTGGAACTTACCAGATGTTCATAGTCAAAAGATCTTTAAACTTATGCATCCTACTCTGTTAAACTGCAAAAAGTTGTATAAAAGGGATCTTGATTAGAACTAAGTAGCTTGTAAAAGTAATTGTTTACTGACTTGGTTTTTGGTCTTAAGTGGGAGCATCATGATAGAAAAAGTGGATCAAGCAACTACAACCCTCCTCCAGCTAAAGGGGAGGACAGCAACGCTGTGGGTTGCCAGACAGGGTCTGTAAATGTGCCTGAGTTAACACTGGCGGATTGCTTTGTACAAGCTGTTGGTTTTCCTTAAATTGTCTAAATAGCACTCAAGCTTCATCAGGAGGGAGTCCCTCTCAGGTATTTTGGTCTAGGTTGATTGAGTAAGGTTTATATATGAGGTGACACATGCCTGCTACCTCTAATACAGGCTTTGAGGTTATCACATTGTTATTTTAGGTCTGCGCTAGTATAAAAACATAATTATGCCAATGAGAACCAGTTGACTTCAATACTGGTTTCCACATGATGTTTAATACTGAAAGACAAACTTTCTTCTTGTGCTTCTTCAATACTCTTTTTAGTGGTCCTATAATTTTAATTACTGGGTAGGTCTGGATGTTGTGCGTTTTAATCCTTGTGTTCAATAGTTTACTGAAATGGCAAACCACGAATTAACTTGAGCATTTCTTAATATTTACGCAGAACTTGTGTTAGGATCTCTTAAGTTCTTTAGCATTTTAACATTCACGATGCTATTGAGTGCTAACACAGGCATTATACTTTCTTAAGCTACTTATGCTTTACCTGAGCTGAATGTCCTATAGTAGATGCAAAGAATTGTCTGTCATGTTCCAATATATGTGCTGCCAATGTTATTTTCTCCCTTTATAAACTTGTGGCTATGGTTCATACCGTCAGGGATGTAAGAATTTCTCTTCTCCTATTGCATTCTTCACTACCTTCCCATAACTCTTCAACTAACGTGAGCAGCAGGCATTCTGGACAAAATAAAGTGTCTTTTCCTTGCGATGTATTGTCCTCACCTAAGCCCTCTTGTATTGGAGTCCTAAGTAGATAGAGGTCTCTTCCTGGTCATCAGTGCTTTTCTGAATCATGGAGTACTTCCTTTATCTGCAGTCAGATTTTTTTTTTTTCCTGATTGAGTCCTCATCATCGTGGAAGAGCTAAAGCAAGTGTTTTGTATTCCTGCAAAAGTTACTTTTTTCATCTCCCCCCTAACTAGCTTTGTTTTAACTCAAATTTTGGTCAGACGGCCTCGTTTGGATCATCACTTACTGGGATAAATAAACCAAAATACATGTCACAGGCTACAAGGAATTGCAGCAAATGAGGGCCATCCTTGTCCCCCAGTCCGCCTCATTGGGAGATTACAGGTGGCCTACTTAAAGCCAAAAAAGCCTCTTCCAGCATAGCCAGTAAACATTACATGCATCCAGTTCCAACTGGTATACATAGCAGCCCACAACCTGTGATCAGTACTCTTTTGCTCCATCAGAACCGCCTTTGTCTCTGAAGTGTTTCAGAAGAACACTAAGAATGTAGGCAACAGTTGGGTACCTTTTATTGCTAGCTTGCATTGCTTCTAAGGTAATGTTGTTTCTTGGTACGGTATTAACATTTCCTGAATTGTGGAGTTGCACTAGGTAATTGAATGATTAATCCGGTTTTCTGAAGCAAGATGTGAATCTTAGCGCTGCACTTTCTCCTGACTTAAGAAAGCAGTTGCAAGGATGGTGGTGCTTAGGTGGCTTTTGTTTCTCTTTGAGTATAGAGATGCTAGCTGGAAGAAAGATTACCCAAAGCAGTATTTGACTGAAGATGATACTCTCTTTACCGGCCATGTTGCTATGCTGATTAGTCTGTCACTTTGTTCTCTTTCCCATCTTCATCTGTTAACTCAACTGTTCTAGCATTTTGTGCTTAATGTTAACCAGCCTGTTTTGTGAATTTAATTTTAACTTACTGGAATTATTTTTTGTTTAGTATTAGATATAGTCTTTAAATGCAGTTATCTGGCAAGACAGATTCTCCGTCATATAACTAAAACTGTTTTTGTTCGGATGTTTACAGTACACAGTGGGGACTCATACATTATTTCACTTGCTATATTTCTCGTTAGACTCTTCATTACAAAAAACCTTGAAGTAACTTGATACCATCAGAAAAGGGACTGAATATTGGAATGATAAGTTTCCTGTTTAGCTTAAGTGGAATCCTAAAGTACACTTTTCTGTGACTTTTCATGTGGGTCTTCATGCAATGTGATTTGTTTGAATGTTTTCCCATTCTTGTCACCTGCCAGCAATATCGCTACGTAAATAAAACATGTGCCGCTGTTAGCGCTGTAGTTGGGCCTCAGTCCTGATATTCAGTCCAGTGCAGAAGGTCTCCAAGTAAAGAGAAAAACTGCAAAAGCCTTTCAGATTTAGTTACAGGACTGTCTTGAAGTGTGAGGGGAATGCAAATAGCTGTGAAGAGTAGACTACGCAATTGGGGTGGGCGTTTCTTATCTTCCTGTCATTTAAAGCTGGCTCTTAGTTCCCGAATCTTACATGAAGCACTTCACTAGAAATACAATAATAGTACCTTGTGTTTCAGTCTGAATACTGAAGTAGCTCTGAAACTTTCAGAATAAAGCCTAAAGAAAATGTGGAATGGTAGGTAAAGGATAAAAAGTTGTGCATTTCAGGAGACTTCTATTGATTCTGCCGTTTGTATAACAGTTACTTATTTTAACTACGCACTAACGTTCTGAGACTTGTTCATTTGTAATAGGCAAACAAGATACTTTCTGTAAAACAGCGAGCTTGAGGTGGCCGTACCGTATATTATTGGCATGCTCTGTTACACTTTTTCCATGAGTATTTTAGTTTAAATGTGTATGGAGCTTTTTTGTAGTTGTATGAAGCGAGATACATGCTCATAATGTCATATTTAATTTAGACAAATGTAAAAAGCAAAGCTCTAGAGAAATGTAGCTAATAAAGGGTCAATACCTGAAACTATTCCTAAAGGAATGAATATGAAGATTTTAAATTTTTTCCCTTCTATGTGTCCATCATTCTCAGATCGCTGCTTATTATAGCATTGAAGGTATAGTTGCTTTTTATTCATATGAGGTGGATTTTTAACTTGATACCAAAAAAGTTGAAGTGTTCAGAATGATCTGCGTATTTTCTCGCTTGAAAATGGTACACGTATGTAACAGTTTGCCAATCATATAAAAGACTGTTAATTGATTTTTAATAAAAACTTAGAAATTTACATTGAGAACTAATTATGTCTTAATCAGTTTGACGGCAGCAGTGTGCTATTACTTTAGCTACATGGTGAAGTTACGCCCTTCCAAAGAGCCAAAGAATCTTGGCTGTTTTGTCCACCTCTTTCTGTAAGATTTTCAGGGTTGAGTTTTTCATTGCTTTGTCAAATGAAATAATCAAATTTCTATATGACGTTTTTCAAGTTCTCTTGAGTCCCTGGTTCAGTATCATTGTTAGGATACTCTGATCGTGATGTTCTACATAACTCTTCGATGTCATTGCTTTCAGAGCAACAGCTGTAGCCTTATAGAGGGTCTTCTTCCAAATCCTTTTAAATTCAATACTCCTTTAGTCAATCCCTCCAGTTTCCTGAATGTTTACTAGCAAGCCATAAGGAATCCAAGACAGTGTAATGTCGTCTCTTGATATTGCACTCGCATTCTGAAATATGCCAGGAATGCTCTTTCAGGTAGTATCTTGAAACTTCATCATGATGTAAAAGCTGTGCTTCAACAGTGCTGTTTAGTCACCTCTACGTTCTTTAAACTTGAGCTATAGTATTATGATGATATTTTGATATTCTAAAGATTATACACTACTAACTTAAGTTAGATATATCAAAACCATGTTCTGTAGGTGATTTTTTTGTTTTGTTTTCTTTTGCCCTTCAAGAATGTAGATGTGTGTAATCATGCTCACTTGTGCGGGGCTCTTCAGGCTTTTTCATCCTGCTACATAGCAGGTAGCCTAGAAACAAATGTTAATCTCACGTGTGGCCTAATGTGATTGGGCAGAGGAGATAAAGGAAGATGGAAGAATAAAAAAGGTCATTGGAGACTGCTACTCTTCAGGAAGGCTGCTCTTTATATATATGACCATACACAGTTTTTAAAAACGTGATTAATGCCTTGCTTCCTATGGGCATTTAGGAAGTGAGTTTTCAAGGGAATGATTTAAATGAGGGAAGTGATTGAGATAAGCTGTACTTGTGTGGAATCAAGAAAATGGAATGTATGGCACACTGTCCCAAATAATAGTATGGCAGAGTTAAGTTGTTCCAAATATAATCTTTATTTTAAGCATTGAAACATACTCTAATAAGCATCCATTAACGTCTTAATTGTAGTTTAAAATTGATAGCTTCCCCGGAATGAGATGTCTTCAGGCTCTCTGAGAAGCCACTTATTTACATATTTACAATGAACCTTTAAGTGGCGGTAGGAGCTACTGAAATGATTTTAATACTGAAGGCAAGCGTACCGCATCCCAAAAGATGGTTTTATGGTAACAAGTGCAGATGAGTAGTTTTTTCCGTTACCTTCTATTCTATAAACCTCGAGCTATGAGGAACAGTCCTCAGATGGAGGAAAGGGGTGGGTGGAGCCTGAGAGACCTGGGAGTTGGATTTGCAACTAGACAGTTTTATTTCCATATATTAATTCTGATGTGTCTTATTTCAGTTATGCAAAAGGAGACTTGGATTTATCATACATCACTTCCAGAATTGCTGGTATGGTTGCATGTCTTAAGAATTGTTGTTCTGATTCTTTTTAATATACATATATATACATATATATATAAATGAGTACCTTACCTGGTGATGTTCTGTTTCAGTGATGTCCTTTCCAGCCGAAGGTGTAGAATCTGCCCTCAAAAATAATATAGAAGATGTGCGGTTATGTTTAGACTCTAAACACCCTGGCCACTATGCCGTGTACAATCTTTCTCCAAGAACATACAGGCCTTCAAGATTCCATAATAGGGTGTGTATAGCTTTTGTGTACTTTCTTATAAAAGGTCATTCAACTCAATGTCTTGATTACATTTTCCTGTTGTGTGATTTGTTAAAGTTGCATAATCCAAGATCATGAAAGAGCGATTATAAACATAAGGTCAAAGAGTAACCAATATTCTGCTTGTCTTTGCTTGCAATCTAACTTGCTAATTAAAGGCTGATCTTTAATCTTGTTGATTAATGGCTGGTTCCTAGGCTAGTGATATCTTTGAAGAAATGTATAGGTACCCAGGACTTCCCTGATTGTTTCAGATTTAAAAATAAGTAGCTTAATTAAGTCTTATTAAATTTTAATATTTATTCTACATTGGGAGGTTTTCCTCTTTCAGAGGTAGTGTCCTTTTAGGGACTGATTTGCCCAATCTGTTTGCTGAACTTTCTCCTTGTCCGGCTGAATCTTTCTTGTTTCTTATGTGGCTCAATCCTGGACTGCTGCTTTTTCATGAGTCCGCAGCCTAGCTCTGCTTATTGCTGCTGCCTGAAACATTGGCACAGCTTAGCTGAACCTGCTCATGCTTGCAGGTGCCATCCTGGCCAATTCTCTGATAATAAGAAAATATTTTCCCAATTCAGCATCAGGATTGAGGACAAGTGTTAGGTGCTGAGACAGTGGACTTCAGTATCCATCTCTGCTAAATCCATCTCAGAGCTATTTTGTGTCTAGCACAACAGTGGAGACTGGTGCTGTGTTGTGAGTTGTCTAGCATTGACCGCATTAGTCCTTAGATAAAGCAGTCTGCAGTGATCGTGCCCTTTACTATGATACTAACTGACCAGAGGAGAGTCTAAAAGCACTGTTTTCTACGCAAACCTTTTTGGACGTTTCCTGGCAGACACTTCATTAGCATTACTTCAGTTATCTGAGTTTACTTAAACTTTGTCAGGCTGGAAAATGTTCAACATATTCTATTCAGTGCTTGTCACTTACCTTTCCTCCCTTTGATGCTTCTTCCCAAACTGATGGAAAAGACACCTGAAAAACAATTGCATCCTCTTTGGGTAGAAGTGCTGAACTTTTTTTCTGAAGCTGGTTCAGTATGAGGGCCTAATCTAGTTGCTAGAGGCCCTTCGACATAGAAGGTAACATTTGATCATGTAAGGGTCCTGCAATTTATTTGAAGCAAAAAACCAACAAGTTTCAGCAATGTTTTTTAGCCCTAGAGTTCTCAAATGTCCACTGCAGCTGATGTCTTTTTTTAATGAATTGATAATTCTATTTCAATTAAAGCTGTCAGTTCCAATTTATGGAATGCTAAATTCTGGTTGGAAAACTGTTTACCCTGGAGACAGTTCTTTTGTTTGCAGATAAGTCAGAGGTGCCGATGCAGTGATATTCCGATGTATCGGTACAGTGTAAGGTAATATGAACGCTGCTATCTCTCCCAACGGTCTGAAACTCTTATATCTCAGTACGTTTATCTTAGTGACATTTATTTTGTTTCATGATCTTTGTTTTGTTTTGCTGTAGCTGAAAGGTAATAGTAGATTATAACTTGTCGAAACCGTTGTAGGCCCTCTTCCCTCATTATTGGCTGGAGTGTTTTGAAAACTACAAAACATCATGGTCTTTTGGAAACCAAAGATTTTCCTTAGAAAGTAAGCCATTATGTATGTATGGTGGGAAATTTTCACTGTGCATCTTTAAAATCCAGATATTCCAAATGAGTAGTAGTCACGGATTTTTATTTTGTATGTTAGTGGCTTACACTGGATGAGAGCAGCAGTGCAAGAAGCTAAGGAAGTTTAGTATTTCTCTAGCGCCTGCAAAAGATAGTGCTGGCAAGGCTTCTAAACTTGGTCAGAGAAAAACAGCTTCTGAAATACCTAGACCATGACATTCAGCTTAGTAGATATTTACAAAGTGGTAGCTTGTTGATTCCTGCTGTGCACTATCTGAATGGAATCCTTTTTTTTTTTTCTTTGTCTTCAAAACTAGTGTCAACTTTAAAGTCTTCTCTGTTCCTGTTTTGGAACAGGCTGACCAGAAGTTAAGCAGTCTTCAGCCTGAGAGGTGTCCAAGTCCCAACTGGATAAAGGTCTCAGCAACCTGGTCCGATCTCATAGCTGACCATACTTTGAGCAGATTGGACTAGAGATCTCCTGAGGTCCCTTACAACCTGAATTATTCCTTGATCTTATTTTATACAAGGAGGGTTCCATATATCTAAAGATACTGGCAAAGTGGCATTAGTTTGGCGGTTTAGAGTCTACTAATGATCTAGGTTGGTGGATCAGAATGTTTACAGCTTAAAACACGGACAAAGAATGAAAAGGCAATGTTATGTGGAATGCATTTTATGGCAAAACTAGTCTGAGCAGAATGTAAACTGTAAAACAAAAGCCAGTTCTGCTTGCTTTCTGATTCCACCTGTTTTTCCATACAGATTTCTAGTTTATAGCTATAGTGCTCCTATATGAATCTTTCACTGATAGTATAGTACGTGAATTATTGAACCCCACACAGAAGCCTGTGGTGAACAAGAATGGAAAGGGCTGCTTGCTTTTATTTGGTCAGTGGTGACTGTGTAAGCTTTTGTGAACAAGAGTATTTGACTTAAATTTCGAGCAAGGATAAGCACTTTTAATTAAAAAAAAAAAATACAGCCATTTCAGAACACTAACGTACGCCAAATAACTGTAGGAGACTGTCAAAATTTTTTGCACCCTTTTTCCTGAGTTCGCCATGATGGTAATCGCATTGAGAATTTTTTGAGTGATACTTGAGTCAGTTCAGGTAATTAATCTTAGAGCAACCCTTGTACCCTTCAATCTGAATAAAAAAACATGTGGCTCTTAGCAAAACTCAGTCTTCCACATTCAGCAGGTGTAGTTCTGGTTAAAAAGACAGAAAAACTTGCTTTGTAAGTTGTTTCTTTGCGCCTGGCAAAACATCCACTCTCAGTTTCAAGAGCTCTAGGATCAGGTTTCATATACTGTGTCCTTATAAGGCAGCCAGTTTTAAGAACATACTGTCTCAGCAGTGAGAGGTTGATTATTTCTTAGTCTCTTGTAACACTGATTGCAGAAAGAACATTATTCAACTTTTAAAGCTTTCCTTTGAATGAGGAACAAATGTAAGAGAACAAACCCAGTCTTTTCTGTTTTTTATTTAATATATGTATGAATTAATTTAAAAGCTGGTTTGCTTCACTAGCTGAAATTATTTGGTTGAACAAGAAATGATTAGATTTGAGTTGCTGATTTTTGTAGTACAGGAAGCTATAGATAGGAAGGAAGATCTGTTGTGCTTGGCGGTATAGAGAGCTGCTTGCACTGTATGAGACTACTTTTCTTGAACCTCTTATTTAATTTCCACCTGAGAATGACACTACAGTGTAAAATTGCCTCTTCCCTACACAGTTTATACTCTGTGAATGTATACAAGTGTATCTAATCTTGTTTCTCACTTACCTCTCTCACTGCAGGTTTCTGAATGTGGCTGGCCAGCAAGACGAGCACCGAATCTTCAGAATCTTTATAGTATATGCAAGAACATGCATTTATGGCTGAAACAAGATCAGAAAAATGTTTGCATTGTGCACTGCCTTGTAAGTAATGGGTTCAAGTCTGAAGAGCTTTGCTCAATCCAAATTCATATTGTCAGTGCTAGTGTCCACTCAGTTTGTGAATATTAATGATTTTCTCCACTCTGGGACTTGAAGACTGTTCCATGCGAGTTTAATATGTTTAGAAAAGCAGTTTTCATCAGTTTTCTGACAGTCTATAAGATAATATAACCCTTATTTCTGTGTATGTAACATAAAAGTCAGTATATAAGAATTAATGCAAAGTAGCCTTTGGGAGAAAAAAATCTGCTCTCCTCTTGCATTGTTTGCTTTTTTGTCAATCTGCTGTTTTGCTGTACAGAGCGCTTACTTCACGTTTTGAGTACCAGTTGAGTATATACTGCATTTTCCACTGTTTTCCTTATTGAATGAATTACTACCTGCAGTGTAATCTGCATTTGCAAAATGTTAGAAATTGACTGTGGAAATTCTACTGGAATTTACCTTTGATAGCAACAGATTTCATTGTGACTTCCTCTGTTCTCTAATATACCACTAACCTTGGTACAGCCCAAAAAATATCAATAAGACTTTAGATGGAGAGCCACCTCTTGTCTGGCATGGGGAGAACAATTGTAAAGGCAAAGTTATGTGCAAGAATTGAAAGCACAGGGGTTAGTGTTATGTTTGAGAATTGCATGCAGAATTCTTTACCTTCCTGTGCGATAAAAACATGACAGGTGTCACATCGCTTATCCTGCTGGAGACACTCAAAACAAGTCATTAATATGCTCTGGCGGTCCGTATGGAATATCCCTCACTGGGTCGAAAAGTTGACTTGTTAATTGGGTAAAACGTACTTCCTTAAACAGAACTTTGCAAGGACAACTTCAGTTAATGTCACCTCCTGAAAAGCAATAGGATTTTCCATAGCTGTATGGTTAGGAATCTAATTCTATATTAGTGATATGTACTGTAGTGTCTCACTGTCACAGTGTAATTGCTGGTCTAGCAGTTTAGAAGCAGGAATGATGAGTTAGCACCGCATTTAGTAACATCTTTTCCTTAGCTTCCTTTAAGGTACCTAGTTTATTCCTTTTTGGCAGATGTGAGGGAAGCTTGTGTGTATGTGAATGTATATGTGTATGTACTCATGTGCATATATACACATATACACAGTTGTGTGCCAGATGTGACACAAAGGGCATGCACCAGATTTACTGGAAGTGAATGATAGCTGTAATGTGTCTTGGATTTGTCTAGCTATATATTACTTTGGATTTAAAATCTGTTGAAAATAATGGTTTTTACTAGGGGAGAGAGAGAGAGTATGTTTTAGACAGTTTCTCAGATAACAAAACATGATTTCGAAGTTGGTTCCTGTAAAGATATAACCATGCCTATGGTGAGGAGGGATATGGGATCAGATAAGGGATTTCTGATCTTGACTGAGGTTTGTGAAGTGAATTGCTAAGTTTTTAAATCATAATTTTAATGTTCTGCTTGAAAACAAGCAGATAAAAACAAGACCTATGTGGCAACCCTGCCCGACCTCAGCTACAGTTAAGACTTTCTGGATAGCCAAAGATAGCCATCCTGTATTTCTGTTGATATCGTAGCACATATACCAGAGGCTGTAGTAGCTCCTGGTTATCTGCATAATTTGCTCTGCATAATTTTTTGAGGGCATGCAGTCTTGGCTCTTCTTGAAAACCTGCATATCTTTGTCATTGAATATATGAGTACAGGATCGTTTTGATAGAACTTAGTGGCAAAAGGATCTTGAGCTCAATAAATGACAGCTATTTAAACATGGTTAGCTGCTGTTTCAGACACCTGCACTGACAGACACCTTTGTCCGAACATAGCTTTTCTTAGTTATCTTAGGTTATTTAATTTCCTTTATGAAGGTTATTTCATTTCAAAACAGTTCAGCCACAGATCTCATCTGGCTTTTTGGGGCTTTGGGAAAAAACTTCAAAATCTCACTGTTTCTGATTTTTAGCTAGCTGTTTTTTATTGCTACATTAAAGACTGTTCTGACCTGAGGATTGTTTGTTCTTAATATCCAAAGTCCATCGTCCTGTGAAAACATAAAAGGAAAAATTCAAGTTCTTAACTCTTTTGCCTTCTGTCCTAGCAGTAGTTTTTTACTTCCATTCTATAAATCAATCAGACTTCTTTCTGAAATGCAAGGTTCTGTCAGTGGATTTGTTTACTAATGAATAATATATTCTTAATATTTTGAAGTCTTTAACATCTGCAATGTCTCCCTCTGACATTATGAACAGTTGCAAAGGATTTGCTATGACTTGCTCGTTGACCTCTTTGTACAATGATTTTTTTCCCCTTCTGTGTGATGCTTTTATTAGGAAATGGCCTTGTAATGCTAATGTACCTAAGTCACTGCTTGTCATGCTGGTCAGTGTTGTTTTATTCTGCCCTTGTACTCATCAGTATGTCTTGTCCTGAAGAGTAGGTTTCACAGGGTAGGGACTGTTTTGGTTCCATCAGTGTGATACTTAACTGAAAGGCATGGTCTGGTTTGTAGAAATGGACTAGTTCTGGTTAGAAGGGACTTCTGGAGGTTATCGGGCTCAGTCCCGTGCTCAGAGCAGGGCCAACTTCAGTGTTAGTTCAAGTTGCTCGTAATTAGGGCTTGCTAGTTATGCCAACAGTAATGAATATTTACTGATTTACTCTTTAAAGGTCTGACTGCTCTGATGCTGGCAGACCTTTTCAGTGAGCTAAGTGGTGGTTAGAATACGTGCCTGGCTCTGAAGGAAATGACTTTAAAACAAGCTTCGAAGAGCATTTCCTTCTTTCCGACTTCCACACACACAATGGGTATCAGTATGCTACGTGACTACAGAAACATTTGTTCTGTGCTTGCTAGCAAAGAGAACTCAAGAAAAGTCCTGTCAACCTTTACCTCCTGACTCCTGAATCTTCAGTGTTTTATAGTGTAGGGGTGAATCTGGCCTATGTAACAGTGTAGGTTAAGATTCAACGTTGTTCTTTCCTTCTCTTATACTTCCCTGACAAGTATTAGTCTCATGCAGTTTCAGTCACAAGACCCGCACAGTGTTCAGTGCACCTCAGTTCTTTTGCGTCTTAGGACTTGTAGCAGAAACCAATGGGTTATTGGCCAAGGAAAAGACTGAAATTGGGTCTCAGGCAGCAGCCAGAGAGCAGACTTGAAAGCAGGTATTAGTGATAGTAAGGTAATGAACCTCAAACTGAACGCTGCAGGCCATATTATTGACATCTGAGCAAGCAGATAATTTGTAGTATCTTTAGTTAATCTTCTTGAAATAAAATGAAAATCTTTCACATTCAGATTCAAATTTCAGTTCTGGTTGCACTAGAGCTTGACTTTATTACATAAAGTAGGCAGCATGTTCTTCAGTAACTTCTGTAATGCTTTTTCCACTAGCTTTAATAACAAAATTGCCATTTTTTTGTAGGATGGAAGAGCAGCATCTGCTGTTGTAGTTTGTTCTTTTCTATGTTTCTGTCGTCTCTTCACTACTGCTGAGGCTGCAGTTTATATGTTCAGTATGAAACGCTGTCCTCCTGGCATTTGGCCTTCTCATAAAAGGTATGGTATCAGTCTGTTTGTAGGGTGCTGCTGAGGCAAGCATTTCTACAATTGTGAATATGCTGCTATTCTTACAGAATGCTTTTTAGGAAGATAAATCCATTTCAAAAGTGGCTTTATTAGAACCGCAATATTCAGGAAAACAGGTGTCATGAGTAGAGAAAACAGTTCTGAATTTTGTAAGACCTTACTCATGTTGTTCATGTTACTACTGAATCCAATATAATCTGTAGTGAAGCAACGTTACGAATGAAAGCAAGGATATAGCATGCTTTTGAAATGCAGTCTTAAGTATAAAATCTACTCTCACCTGTGCATGGTATTCTATTCAGTGTGTAGTAATTGTAGACTTCGGTGTGTCAGAAGAGTACAAGTTCCGTGGAAAGAGTAGCAGTATAATTCTTGTTTGGCAGATAAGAGAATACTTTCTGTTTTTCAAAGGAGTGCGTGCAGAAATGACTTTCCTATATGTTGAAGTGTTTTAAACTGATTATTTGAATTAACGGATGTACTTTGTTAGATCTTTAACAATGAGGTCTCAGTAACAAGTGACGCTAGTAATAAAGGTGCTTCTGCAGAAAGTCACATTTAGAAAAGGTGAGAAGTAAGGATTAATGAAATGCAAATGGCAGATTATGCTGCTGTAGAGATTGCCTTGAAATATACTTAGTGGGCCCTTTACTAGGTAACTCATATCAACGAGGTTGAGTTACAGCTAGCCCAACATGTAGAGTGCCTTTTGGAAGCTTTGGATTGCTAGTTGCAGAACTGTGCATAACCTTGATTCGGTGTGTGTAAAATACAAATAAATAATTCTCCAAGTAGGGTGTTGTAAGGTTTTTTGGAAAGAGTGGCTAGTTTGTCTAATAAGTAAATAAATGTAAAGCTAAGGAAGTAAAGCAAAGACCGGAATTGGGTCTGGAAAGTGGATCACAGGTGCAGATGAGTTCATACACCGTGCTATGTTTGGTTTTGTGGACTGTATGTCCTTCTGTTGTAATTTAATCAGTGGGATTTCATGCAAAAACACCATTGCTGGACTTAGACTGGTTAGAGATCCTACATATTTCTGCGTTTCTATTTCATTCTTTTGTGAAATTCTGATTTTAAAATGTCTGTTTCCTGGAAGTGCTGTTCAATGTTCCCACTGTTTTGTTATGTGCTACTGTTTAATGGCTGGATATTACAAACGTAATTGATATGTGTTCACCCGTTGTTAGGATTTGGCTCTGTTAAACGAGTGCCTCTTGGTTTTGACAGATACATTGAATATATGTGTGACATGATGGCTGAAGAACCCATTATTCCTCACAGCAAGCCGATCTTTGTCAAATCAATCACCATGACTCCAGTTCCGCTCTTCAGTAAGCAGCGCAATGGCTGCAGGCCTTTTTGTGAAGTTTATGTGGGGGATGAGAGAGTGACCACTACCTCCCAGGAATATGACAAAATGAAGTAAGTACGGGTCGTGATTTGTTTTGAAGCTGCGTGTTGAGTTTTTCTAGAGCAACTTAACTATGTAGTCCTTATTGTGAGGAAAAAGTGTGTTTTTAGATATGCCAGTTGAGCAGGAAGTTTCTTGAACGCTTACTCTGAATGGAAAAGCTCCTGAATCCACTGCTTCATCCAGCTGATCCTGAAGGAACAAATCACGAGAAAGAGATAAAGCCGTTATAATAGATGGTCTCAAATGGGGCACATGCCTGTCAAAAGTATGGATTATTTTGGGGGGGTATGTTGTACAGTGGGCATTGGGAGACAAAGGTGAGCAAGACCCTCTTTCCTTTATTCCATATGTTGTAAACGATGAAGGTTGACCCCAGGCTGTTAACGTTGTTGGGATGGTGTATCAGCACCCCTGAAACTGAACTTCATGCCTCAGTCATAGAAACAGTAAGGATCCCCCAGCCATTGCAGCTTTAAGGCAGGCATTTAGCTACCTGTTAGCTCCTGTGTAGCTCTGCTGTTGTGGTACAATGCTGGAATTGCAGATATTACTAGGGGTACAGGATGTACATAGTGAGGGGAAGAGGAAACATCAAAACCCTGCTAGCTTCCCTCTAAATCCAAGCCCAGTAAGGAAGTGTCATGAATTTGGAGGGAGTGACAGAACTAGCCATGGGGTGTTCAAATACAACTTTTTCTCTTTTACTATACCACTGTCCCTAAGTGGGAGCCCTGACGTAAGAAATTATTCACAGCAGCATAATTCTAGGCAGCTGCTGGTTCTCTCTGTAGCTTTTGGAGCAGTCTGCTTTGTAATATCCTTTCTCTTGTCATCCTTTATCCTCAATATCCTTTGCCCTATTCATGGTCCTGCATTTTCCAGCAGCTCCTTGGAAGCATGTTTTTCCTATATCTGATTTGAGAGCTGCAGGACTAAATAGGTACCTGTTGGTCTGCTGTAGGCAACTGTTGAGCTTATTTTTAGACCGCTTCTAAGTTTTCTTCATTTAGAGAGTCAAGTCTTTTCCCCATAATATTTGTGGCATTTGGTAGGGTGATGTTGAATGGCTCGCAGAAAGCGAACTAAACAGATAAGGAAAGCTGGTATATATTTTTTTTAAATGAGGTTAACTATGGGTATGCTTTTTTTCAGGGAGTTCAAAATTGAAGATGGGAAAGCAATAATTCCGCTAGGTGTAACAGTCCAAGGGGATGTTCTCATTGTGATCTATCATGCCAGGTCAACACTAGGGGGCAGACTGCAAGCCAAGGTAATAAACTTAACAGCCTGTGCAGAGGGTTTGCTTTTATTGCTGCAGTTTCTATTCCACTGTATTTGTGATCTCATTTAGTACCTGATTTTGCTTACTACTGTTTGCTCAATTAAATGTTGCAGGTTTTCATGTTTGAATTCAGCTCTTTCAGGCCTGAATGTATGTCCGTTCTCTTTAGTGCTCTGCACATAAGTGTTTTGGTAAACATTTCTGGAAATCACTGCAATAGTATTGGTTGTCTTGGCATGGAAAGCCTGTAACCAATTTCTCTAGGAAGTGATTTTAAGTTGCACAACAGGTGAGACTTTTAAAACTCTGTACACACAAATCACAGCTGAAGGGGAAACCTGAAGGGGAAACTTTTCCCCTTGACGGGGAAAAGTGGGATTCCAAGGACTGCCTGCGCGAAGCTGGCTGGAAAACCTATGTTGTACCCTATTTCTAGAGCCAGACTGTGCGTTTTTTATAGCCAGTTTTCTTACTGGCTTTCATTTTCCTAGGGAGAATGCATGTTAACTTTTTAAATTCAACTAAGAAGGTCACAAAAAACTTATAAAGCTTCTCTTCAAATTTCTAAACGCAAACATGTTTTTCTCTGTAGTGCAGGCCAAATGAAACCTGGAGTTGGGAAGAGTAGCATAAATTTTAAGGTAACTTTGAGCATTATAAAATTTGATCCAGGGGTTCTTAGAACAATACTTCAGTTTCCACATATTTTGGTAAAATGAACATTCATACACATCTATTACTAACACATATTTTTCCCTGAATTTTTTTGCTCTGTGTGTAGGAAGGCAACTATCAAATCTTGTCATGTTGCAAACATTCAAGACTTTGTGCCTCTGGAAAATGTTGTACCCCACCTCTTTCAGCGCACTGTAAAGAAAGTGCACAACTGAGGAAAATTCAGCCAAGGTTAACGTGTTCTTGTGCTCTGTGTCAGTTTCACTGATGGGGTTGACACTTGGTGTCTCTGGCATTTATCCATTAATTGGAACAGATTAGAATTTTCTCAGCTGTCTGTTGCAACATGATACACCGTTGTAACATCATACTTTTGTGATGGTCCTGGTTTGGAACTTTAATGGAACAATATTCAGTATACTTTAATTTTATTTTGTCTAAACTGCTCCCGGAAGTGCTATCAAACTTGTATGGAGATATTACTGCACTTCAGTATTGCCATTAAGTGCCTAGAGTTAGACACCATGAAGGTCTACCACTTGCTTACAGTTAATTTGAGAGAGGATTCATCTAGGAGGTGCCATAGCAAGGGTTTAAGAAAACTGATCTAATAGAATGTTCAGGTGTTCGCATGTATTTCGGAATAGGTTTCTGACTGATCAGATAAATTGATTTTTAATTCCTTTTCTTGGGCTTGTTACTAAGTTGGCGTGACCAAAAGGCTTTAGCAGTAAATTGAGTAAATTGATCTACTGGAGTCAGATTTACCGTGGGGAATGAATTGTTTGCTCAGGTAAGTGTTGGGAAAACTAAGTGGTTCACCTGCAAGGGGGGGGAAAAAAAACTCTTCTTCCAGCTATGTGAGGTCTTCATTCTCTTTTCTGGTAGCATTTGCGACTCCATGAGAGAGGAACAATGTTAAAGACCTTTGAAGTACAGGAGAGAACTGGTGCCTGCCTGTGACACTAGCCAAGCAGAGGTGGATTTTGGGTCTTAACAGGTGTTGGTAGGGAAAATTTGAAATAAATGTCCTATAGTACATGGCAATAAGAGGACAACTCAGAAGATTTTTGACGTTGTGACTGTCTAGTCTGTGCTTACATAGGATAGTACAGGTACAGCTGATTTTGTATCTCTTGTTCTACAAAGCCTGACAAGGCAGTGAAAGTTGCTTTTAGTGGATGGAAGGTTACAAGATACTCTAGCCTTTTAAGGACAAAGCAATTTTTTTCAAAACGTGCTGGAAGTTATATTGTTAAAGCCAACTGCTTAAAAGAGAGGTTATGCTCCTGAGATGAAGCATGCAAGGTTTATTCAGTAAGCATTGAGTCCTGACTTGACGGGAAAAGCGTGCTAGGTTGTTGACATCACTTTTCAATGAGCAGGTAAGGCAGACTTCAGGACAAGAGGCAAGGCTTGAGAGAAGACAAGGTTTTAAGTAACTGTTGAATGGAAATCAGTGCAACTACTGGCATATCTCGGTGTAAGATCCTTTGCGCACATTTCATCAGACACTGTCTGATCCTCTGCCATTGAAACGGCATGTCACAATACCGATTCAGATGTGTTGGTGGCAGCAAAATAACCTTCAGGATCCTAAGGCTGTGATTTGGTGGAACTTAATGGAGTCTAGGTAGGGCTTACAAGGCTCGAGTATGGCTGACTGAAGCAGGGCAAATGCTTGCTTTAAAGAAGTCGCAACTTGCTCAGGTACGTAAGTAACCTTCGCTCTCATCACTGACTCCTGATTATTTTTTCTTCAGGAAACCTAACTATGACAGAGGAAATGTTTTATCTGTTTGATATGAATCCTGACGTTCTGCTTTTGTAGTCTTCAGAGTTCTGCGTGTGTACTGGGTTGTCTGTAGGAAAGCAACTGGACTCCAGTCACTTGACTTTTGGTTTATGATGTTCCATGAGTGCACACTTAAATGAAAGCTTTCAGAATTTACTTTTATTAGGTCCTCTTTACTGGTCTATTTATCACTTGCATTGTAAGGACTTACGAGAATATCTGTGTGCAATTCAAGTCAGGGAACAAATATATTGTGGGTTTATCAAAGCTTGTTCTTGGCTTTGTGCAAAATGGGAGCTACATGGACATTTTGGAAGAATCACTAATTCTCTTGGAAGTGAGTGCCTGACTTGATGTTGCAGAGGAAAAAAGGTAGTTCTTGCATGTCTTTCACAAAGTCCTTTTAAATATAAGCGTTAGAGATCCTTTCCTCCTGTACTGAATAGAGTCATTTTTCTATGACAAATTTTTTGCTTAGTGTGTCTAGTACGATTTTTGAACAAGATGAGGTTTCCCTAGTATATGTTATTCTGAAAAGTGTAACACAGGTAATGGAGTTCCAGCCTTCATGACAGGGTCTGGAACTACTTGACAGCCTTTGGTCTCCTTGAAGCTAATATGAAAAAGGTGTCTGGTTCAAGGTCTTTTTGTGGAGAATACTTTCACAAAGGTGCTACACACTTGAATATTAACATTTAGATTTGTCTACATTCTCTCCTAATTGGCATTCAAGCCACTCAAGATGAAGTAGGGAGATAAACTAAAATGGTAGCAAAATGAACGCTTTAACATGTTTTAATGTTGAAAATATTTTGTATTAAAAGCAGAGCACTGTGCCTACTGTTTGTGTGAAATTATGGACTTCCCCTGTATTTATTGTTTCCAACAGATGGCTTCAATGAAGATGTTCCAGATTCAGTTCCACACAGGTTTTGTGCCCCGAAATGCCACCACAGTGAAATTTGCCAAGTATGTTGATACCCTTTTGTAGATAATTTGGAAGAAGTTTTCTTTCAAACCTATCAAGCTTACAAATCGGGAGATCCATTGCAATAATATGATTCTTTTTTTTTTTTTTTTTTTCTCTCCTCACCTCGGTGAACCTGAAAGTTTCTTCACAATACAAAAGTACCTTTTTACATTTTTTTGGAAGACATTAAAAAGTATGACATGTCTTAAGCCTTATACTAATTTCATTAAAGTTCTGTTTTGGGTTGCAGTGAATTTAATCAAGTTAGGCAATAGCTTCAATTTACTTGTATGTGTCTGTGCAGGTATGATCTGGATGCTTGTGACATTCAAGAAAAATATCCTGATTTATTTCAAGTCAATCTGGAAGTAGAGGTGGAACCCAGAGACAGACCTAGCTGTGAACAGCCACCATGGGAAAACATGAACATAAAGGGACTGAACCCCAAGATCCTATTCTCCACCCGAGAGGAACAACAAGAAATTTTATCAAAATTTGGTAATGAATCTCTTTAGAGAACATATTTTCTAATGCACTTAGTGCTTGAGGGTGTATTTTGTTTCATTTCTTCAGATGTCAAACTGAAAATATATCTTTTGTAAATATCACTTCAAAGAGTTGTATTTTATGAAGGAATATAAATTATTGTCCAATAATAGATTATTGGAGGATAAATATCTTTATCTTAGCTCTGCGATTGTTAAATTTGCCTGCTTTAAAGCTTCGAAAATGCTATTTGGAGGGATTTTAACAAATGGAATTATGACAGCCAGGACTTGTAAACAGATATCTTGAAAGAATTATCTTTGGCTAAATTGGCATTATCACTTCACTTAATTATCTTGAGCATTCTTCAAAATGTTCTTAACTGAAAATGTTTTTATCAAGATTTTTCTTTTGTATAGCCAGGTAATGTTGCTATTTAATTTCTTGTGTGCCTCATGTGGTCCAGGAGGATTTAATATTGCATGTTTTGTTCTTAATCTGTAGATGTCTCTATTAATTCTGGTTAATGTTGTCCAATATCTATCTTTTTGCATGTGCCAATAATTCTGTTTTTGACATTTTCATCAATGCTGTCTGTGCTTTTGGTTTAGAAAACGCATTATTTGTGATCAATGCTTCTAGTATACCATACATGAGGTCTTACTCTTTTTCTAGTTCCATATGTTTTAATTGCATTTCTCTTGATACAGGATAGCTGCTGTTGTCTTATCTTTTTAGCAGGATATGTTCTGCTGTACTTGCATTATGATTTAAGCCGTTCTCTATTTAACTTAGCATATATTGATTTAAAAATCATTTTGTGAACACAGCTATCAGCTCGCTGAAGTCAAGGTGTTTCACTGAAAATTAGGATCTTTAATATTACTCTTACTTTCTTCAGCTTTCATTTTAAACAAATCACTTTTACTTTTTGATTTAGAAATGAAATGCAAGGGCTTCATATTGCATTGAAAACATTTCTTACCAAAACTTGTGGGGAGGCAATAACACTTGCTTCCTCCTATCCTATGAACATGTTCCATAAAACTCCTTAAATGAACTGTCTCCTTAGATAAACTGACATTATTCATTAATTATATTCTTTGTGCTTCTGAAATAGAATTTTTTAGCATTTCTGTTAGTTAGAAGTAGACTAAGGAGAAGGAGGTGTACCGGTCTAATATTTAAATTTAGATAAAGAGCTTTCTCCCAAGCATGCGTCTTCTTTCCAAATTAGTGGATGAAGGCTCATAAATTCAGGGAGTCTTGATCTTTCTTGCAGTGAGGAAGCCTTCCTTTCTGGGAGGTGTTACAGCATCAGGTAACCCAGCTCAACTCAGTTTAATACAAGAGTCACTTAGTATCTGATTCAGAAATAAGACATATGAGGAGTGCTTAAGGGCAGCACGTAGTGTATGTTACTTAACTCAAAAATTTTGAGATACTTGTTGACAGCTCTGTAGTATTATCTAGCTTTATACTCCAGGTACTTTCTGTAGCTGCACTCACTCTTTTCTAACGTTCTGTTCCTTCACTTAAATTGCTGCAGACTTTGTAGCTCTTGCCTGATTTAGAAATGGTGGTACAAATGGGCTGTGAATGATTAGATGCAACTAAAAGAATTGGTTAAAATTTCTTAAAAATTTCAGTAGAATGCCTGAATGAGTGCTTGAGTTTTGCAATTGGTCTGATTTCTTAATTTAATGTTGCAGTTGGAAATAGGCTTTTACAGGTCTTTACAGTTGAAATAGGTTTAATAATCCTAAATTCAAACCTAAAGGATTTTTCTCTTTGCAGAGTAATAGCTGATTTGAGACAGATTTTGCCATAATAATCAGTGTGTGTAAGTCAGATACCAGCTACTGTGCAGTTAGGGTTGACCAGCGCTGAGTTTGTTGCAAGTACCTCTCTAAGGATCCCAGTTCAAAATCTAATCTTCTAGGGAAACCAGAGCTGCCTAGACAGCCAGGTTCAACTGCACAATATGAAGCAGAAGCGTCCCAGCTGGAGCAATCTTCGGAAAGCGTACCTACTGAGACAGAATCTCCACACAGCAGTAGTACTGATGCAAATAACTTCTTTCATTCTCTGGACTGGAAAGGTAGGGTTTTTCTCTGAAGTAACTTTCTTGTATGTTGTCTCGTACGCTTTCCAGTGAATTCTACAGTTGTTCCTTTGGCTTTCTCATAAGGCAAAATCACCATTTCACCAGATCAAGAGAAAAAACTATTTAAAATAAAGCGAGCCTTGCGGCTTAGTAAATGTTCAGCTTCATTTGGGAAAACATCCAGTAATGATTTTTTCTTATTGTACAAATCCTATAAATGCTGAGCAAATCTTTCATTTTTCTGCAAAAATGCTACTCTTAAAGGTCTGCAAGGAAGTCTTGCATTTCCATGGCTCCATTTATGGTGGTGGTGGAATGGAGAAAAGGTAGACTAGCCAGTAAGTTCCAAAGGGTCCGCGTAATTCTATATGGACTGGAAAAAGCATAACTTCATAGGGCATGTACAAATCATTTTCCTGGACTAACCTCTGATGGAGAAATTGTATTAACTGCATATGTTGCCATTGAATGGTATCAGATTTGAGCAGTAGTAAATGAAGGCTCTTTAAGCCGTACATGGCATAACGTACTGAGGTGCGTGTCCAAATCAGTCTTATTCTAAAAGTCTAAAAGCCACCCTTCTGCGGTGGCTTATTTTTTGGTATGGTAGATAAATTTGTAATTTTTGTCTCTGAGTACGTGTCAGTTCTTTCATGCTTATGCTTTGTACTTGGAGAACTCCTATTTACTTGGCTAATAACTGGTAGAATGCTTGAGCTAAAACGGAAAGAGCTGCTCCTTTGCCTGCCCTATGTACAGATATGGTAGGTAGTGGTTAGTTT
Organism: Struthio camelus; assembly: GCF_040807025.1. Lineage (NCBI taxonomy): Eukaryota > Metazoa > Chordata > Aves > Struthioniformes > Struthionidae > Struthio > Struthio camelus. The sequence goes on along the minus strand of NC_090982.1, from coordinate 11,651,743 downwards.
TTTTTCCCCTTCCCTCTTTTGTGTGAGAAGCCTTGGTAAATCAAGGTTTGATATCACATAGTCTCACCACATAAGCCTGTCTTCTCCTAGTTGGCAGGAGAACCATAATCTAAAGCTGATAATCTAAAGCTGTTATTTCTTTTCAAGATGGAAAAAGTTCAGAAAGTGGAGTAGAAGACAATTCATCCAGAAATGATCGTGTTCAACTAACTGATGACCGGGAGGAGAGTGATCCTTCTGATGAGGAATTCCCTACATTTTCGGGTGAAGAAAGGGCAGTGACTGACGAAAAAGACTCTACTACCCCAGAAGGAGAGTTGCTTTTTGAAGCCAGTTTTGAAACGCCACCAGCCCCGTTACAAAAACCTGTTCCTGAAGAGAATGTAGATTTACTGGGACTAGACTCTGATGTTTCACTGGAACAGAAACAACCTATCTCAGAAATGAATTCTTCATCAAGCAATGCAGACTTGTTGAATGATCTTTTTGTGGGTAACACACCACAGATTTCAGAAGAGCCCACTGGAGATCTTCTTGGACAAGGAACCGATTTCTTTTTCGGCAGTCAGTCTCAGCATCCAGTTGCTGCTCAGACTGTATCTTCAGCAGCAGCCATGTCTTCTGGTATGTAAATTCAACATCAGAGCTCTTAAACTGGCCAACATTTAAAAACAGTCTGCGTTGCACTCAGAAAATGAGTATCACGTTTTGATATGTACCCTGAAGGCATGTCTGTCTATAGCAAGAATCTGAATAGAACAGCCTATTACCGCATGAAGCGGACACAAATTGCTGTATGTCAAACTGTTCATGTGATTCAGGTTCATAAAGAGGCAATTCTTACGTTATCGGAAAAACAGATTCATCAGTGACAAAGTTTTTCAGTATGTTTTGTTACATGTTGGCAGTATCCTGTGATCGTATAAACAGGCAAGTGTAGGTTTTTATTTTTCGAGGAAATTCACTGCATTTAAAGAATCAGTAGCTTTCCCATGCAAATATTATATATGTTGGATCTTTTTTTAGATTCAGGTGTGAAGAACTTCTCTTGCTAAGATACAGAGTTGTAAAGACTTACTACGTTCCTACATTTTACGTAGATTAGTAGCATTAGACGTGGTGGAGAGCTGTGCTCTATGGGTTAAATGGCTGTATGGGATTTTTGGGTGTGTTAATCAGATAAGACTGCTAGGCAACTGGAAATCCTGTAGATTACTGTTTAGACCAGTGGGATAATACTACTGCAAATGGCTGTTTCCTTATTGCTCTTACTGATGTTGGCAGTTTTTTATCCTGAAAGAGAACATTATGCTCTGCTACCTAACTGGTCTTTAAAGTGTTTTAGTTTAGAGGTCTTGTTCTTAGCAATGCATTGCTAGCTCCTTGTGTCACTTGATTAAACTTTTCGTACGTAACAGTTCCCTGAGTGTAGTACTACAGTAAGATTTTTAAGAATATTAGTGAAGTAATTAGGAAATGGTTAGAAGGTCTAGCCTTTTTGCACAGGGGTAATGCACTCGGTTTGACAGCTTTAATCCAAGTACAGCTGCGTATGGTTATTTGTAGCACTTAACGTGGTTTCTAGTACTTCTGTCTTCTGAAGTAATTCTATTGAATTGTCTTTGTTACTGCAGTCAATGTGGAAATCAATTTAATCAATTTTTGCATAGGCAGAAGTCTATAGAACAGAACTGTTATCTCCTTAACTTTGTTTAACTTTCTTACTATATAAACTTCCAAAAAAACCCTGAGCAGTAGTCACATATGCGTTTCATTCTACCTTTGAATTGGCTCAGGAGAGAAAGATAGTAACAGAAATAGGAATATTTGGCCCCTGTTGCATTTCAGTTTGCCCACCACGTTTGTACCTGAGCTTTTGTACGTGTGCAGTGCTGCAATAAAAGAGCTTGTATAGATGAGAATCTAGGGTTTTTTGAAGTGTTATTGAGTGTATGCGATGTAAGCTACTGCCTCATGATGCGCTAGGGCTATATAGCAGGATTATTTCTCCTCTTTAGCTTTTGTGTGAATCTGGCAAGAGTCCCTGGGCTTTTGAGGATTTGAACCTAGAGGGCAGCAGTAACGGGAAGATCTGGAGCCTTGCTTCCAGCTGACTGTCACATGTTACCCCATGCTGACTATAAATACGCTTCCAATTAGTTTTCTTCACTGTGATCAGTAAAGACCTGCTGAAAGCTGTGCTTCTGCTGACTTTCGTTCTTGAGTTGACGTGTTTTTTCAGTCCCAGATTCACCAATGCCTTCGAGTCAGAGCGGTAGTATGAATGTTTTATTTGACTTTAATAGTTTAGTGTGTTTTGTTTAAGTTCCTGGGAGATTTTTGGCATTATTAGGCATTCTTAAGAAACATCTAAAACTTAAGGAGTGCCTTACGTGAAGGAAAGTAATATGTGATTGAATATATGCAGCCTTGGTAAGGATTTATGTTTGAAGAGAGCTATTGTTGTGTATAGCTGAAATGCTTTCAGAGCATGAAAGTACCATTGTCGGGGGGCAGGGACGATGATGACTCTTTGCCACAAAATAACTCTTTAGGCTGGTTCGGTTACCAACAGGAACTGTACCGTGACCCCAGGGATATACAATTTTTTCTGTAATTTCATAAATCCTAAAATGTATCATAAGATACTTGTTTTCTACCTCTTTTAGTTGATCCTTTTGATCCATTCACAATGTCATCGAGTCCTGAGAATCCAACCCTTTCTGGTCCAGACCTCTTTGGAGATTTTCTTAATCCAAACTCAACGTCTACATCTGGTACATTTCCTTCCGTGCATGGTTCGCTTCCACCTTCTTCCAGCTCAGACTTCTTAAACTTAGGTAAGTGTGCTTCTGATGTTCTGTTTGTCAACAGTTTCTGCTGCTCAGTGCATTTGTTTTTCAATTTAATCAATGTGGATTAGTGTATCTGAGTAGATCCACTTGTTGACTGTTGTTTTAATTAGCTCCATGCTCTGGGAACACAGATACATATGTGCCAGGTAGCAAGGTTTTGCTGTGTGTGTCATTCTTATGGTTCTGATGCAAGAACTTCTCGCATTGCTAGCCTTCAGTTGAGGTTTTGATTTTCCTCTGAGCTTTTAGAACTGAGGATACACAAACACTCGCAAATGTGCTGTCTAGATAAGAGAAAGCTATTGTGGTTCTATTCAGTTCTATTCTGTTAAAGATTTTCTCAAGCCTTGGAAGAGAAACAAGCAATTCAAGTGAGTTAAGAGTACAGCAGCGTCTTTAAAGGCGAGCTAAGGCTAGCTGGATGTTCTTGACCTGAATGCGTTCTGATAATATACTTACAGAATACATTATGTAATACTCTAATCTCATCTGTGTCATTTGGTTTCTCTGACGTATTCTTGGTGAAACCTATCCTTCATACATTCATTTTAAAATCTATTTAAAGTGACACAGCTAAACTGTGCTTTTCGTATCTCCTCAAATTGATGTCATCAACACTTCACAGACTTGGTAGTGATAATCAGCAAACTAACCATGTGCATTTTTAAGTGGGAAAAACTAGGAATGCAAGGAATTGATGGTATTGCAGCAGTACTTACCAGCTAGGACTGGAGGACAGAAATCTCTTGGAAAAGAGGAAAACTTTAATATTAGAGTATCAACCCTTAAAATGATCAGTTAATCCAGATACTGTCAGGCCAATTTATTGCCTGTGCTAAAGGAAAGTTATTTAATATGAATCATAACTGACCTGTTTTAAAAGCCTCTGAGGCTTTGTTTTCTATAAATCTCAACTTCTGCAATAAAAGTAAGAGTCATCTTTGCACTGGCTGATGTGAAAGGACTACGCACCAACAGGACACCAAAGATCCTATGTTTCTGGAGTTTAAGTTCTACGAATATCTGTTATCTGTTAGAAGCAAACTAAAACATGTATCTGCAATAAATATACTGTTATTGAAGAGCGTTACTTGCACGATATCATTTGCAGGAATATTGTCATATAGCGAACTTGCTGTGAAAACTTGCACTACCCTATCTGTAAAATTTAAAATACCATAGTGATTTAGGTGGCTTGAAAAATCTGCAGAGTCAGCTGAAGTACTTTGTGTGGAAGAAACTCATGGGGCTGAAGAGCAGGGATCCTGTTTGTTCATAAGTCCACTACTTAACTAAAATTCAGAACTGCGCCATAGTAACTATAGCTGTAAATTAAGGATAATATCCAGCCATATTTCAAAAGGAACTCAGAAGTGCTGCGTAATAACAAAATGCCTGAAGTACTTGTGGACAAACTTTTTAAAGAAACCCCAAGCTCTATGTACTTAGAATCAGCGCTAGGCCTTAGCTTTGTAATATGTTAGGTCTTCTCTTATCTCCGTCCTAAGTGTGTTATTTCTAAAATATTACAGAGTGGAGCTTTTATGTGTGCTTATTCTTTAAATAGAAACATGATCTTAGGAAACTGGTGAGGAAGGGGAGCAGGGTGGTTGCTTTCTCGTTGGCTTTCAAAATGTAGCAGTGTGTACGTAGTTGTACTGTTTCTCCTCTTCATCAATATGTTAATACAAATTTGACAGAAGTAGAATTTGTGGGATTAACTTTTCATCTGCCTTTTTTTAAACAAGAAGATGGGGACTTAAAAAGGCTGTTGGGGAGAGGGGAAGACTGCAGACCTGGAGAAGCCTTTTCTCTGAGGATGGGAACATGTGTGAAGGGAACAAGTGATTAAGATTTGATATTGGAGTCGGCTATTTCAAAAAGTGAAAATTTGGTTATTCCATATCTGCCAGTGGTTTTCCTCATAAATATCTGTTGCGTCGTCTTTCTATGTTTTTTTTTCTTTCATTCGCTTGTGGATGTCTTCCGAAACAGCAGGTAGTCTAAGATGAGAACGTTCTTCTCTGCACTTTTTTATACCATAGTTTAGGACAACTTCTGTTTTATTGACTTTAATGTGAAATTAATACGGCTGTTACGTATATGCTTGCATGTTTGCCGCTCTCGTGCCACTTTCAGTTATGACGCTGGCACTGTTGCATGAGGTGACAAACAGAAGATAATTTTTTTTTGCAGTTCAGTGAAAGATTTGATGGACACTAATCACTGGAGCATCTTCTCTGCCCAAAATCTAATCCTGCTACCTATTTGCTTAACCATAGAGGCCCTGCTGTATGTGCTCAGTTGAGTTTCTAAAATCCTAAGGAGAAAGAGGTGGAGTTCTTGGCAGGAAGTTTTATTCCAGTTCTCATAATGTGCTGTGTTGGAAGAGGGGTTACTTTGGTATTGCTTTAGAAGAACAGCTGCATAGATTATGCTGCATAGCTTTGAACTGCTTTCTTGCTGACTGACTTCTCAGCTTACTGGTTACTCTGCTGCCATTCTTAGCTTTGACCAGTGAAGTGATCCCTAGAGTAGCGATAACTAAAATTTTATCAGTTTTATTTGCTGCGTTTAAAATGTCTGGCGGTAGTTCACTCATATCTTGAGCCAATTGCAATAGTCCTACTGCAGTCCACTTAACACTGTTTTTTATTTTAACCATTCTACATTACTATGTTCATAGAAACCACAAAATGGTTGAGTTTGCAAGGGACCCCTGGAGATCTAGTCTGACCTGCCGCACTCCAACCAGCTCTAACTGACCCTGGTTTGTCAGGGCTGTGTCCAGTCATGACACGAATATCTCCAAGGACAGAGAATCTGCAGCCTCTCCAGACAACCTGTTCCTATGTTTGGCAATCCTCATAGAAAGCAAATTTTTTTGTTTAAACAGTTTCCTGTATTTCAGTCTGTCTAGTGCCTCTTGTCCTGTCACTTGGCACCACTGAGAAGAGTCTGTTCGTCATCTTTACTTCTTCCCATCAGATATTTATACGTGTTGATACAGTCCAATGACAGATGTTCCAATCTTTCAGTTGTTTTTGGCCCCGTAGAGGGGTCGCTCCAGTAGCTCCGTGTGTCTTGTCCTGGGGATCCCAGGACTGGACACAGCACTCCAGATGTGGCCTCACAAGTACAGAGCAGAGGGGAAAGATCACCTCCCTCAACCTGCTGGCAGCACTGCTTCTAATGCAGCCCAGGAGGCTAGTGGCCGCCTTTGCTGCAAGGGCTCATTGCTGGCTCATGGTCAACTTGTTGTCCACCGGGACCCCCCAGGTCCTTCTCTGCAGAGCTGCTGTCCAGCAGATAAGCTGCCAGCCTGTCCTGGTGCCTGGGATTATTCCTCACCAGGTGCAGGACCCTGCACTTCCCCTTGAGCTTCATGAGGTTGCTCTCTGCCCATATCTCCAGCCTGTCCAGGTCCCTCTGAATGGCGGCACAGCCATCAGCCACTCCTCCCAGTTTTGCATTGCATGCAGACTTGCTGAGCGTGTGCTCTGTCACATTATCCAGGTCACTGATGAAGCTGTTAAACCGCATTGGTCCCAGTGCTGACCCTTGGGATTGGGCACTAGTGCCAGGCCTCCAGCTGGACTTCCTGCTGCTGATCACAACATTTTCAGCCTGGTAGCTTAGCCAGTTTTCAGTCCGCTATATCTTGACTTTATTTTCCAATGCGGGATACTTGCAAGCCCTTCAAGGAAAGGAGAAGAGTGGGATAGTCTCTTTTATTTAATTGTGCTTAGAATAAACCTTAGCACTTGGAATAATGTTTTCAATGGACTGTACAAATCTTATCCCCACATACGGTGTTTTGAAAACCACGTTTAGGAAATTGTTAACCAGATTTTTTTAAAACTCTTACCCGCCACAGAACCTCTTTATTTACAAAACTTAAGCTGGAAGAACACTGATGAGAATTTCTGCTCATCAGCAAAAATACTCTAAATGTACCCATTTGCTCATCTCCATAATTTACTGATATACTGTACATTTCTACAAATAGAGATGACTTCCCAGTATTTATCAGTTTCTAAAACTGTTATGCAGGCTTTAAAAACCCTGCAGAAGTGGAGAAATTGGGATAACACTTCATGTTCCTTTAAGTTTACCTTTTAAATGACAGCTCTTCTGCGTGTTTAGCTGAAGTCAGGTATGTATTTGATCCTTTAGCATTCGTTACAGTTGCTGACACCAATTTTTAGCAGTAAGATTGGGACTGTTAATTATAATGCTTTTAATAGGAATGACTGAGTATGAGCGGAAGGACATGCTAACTAGCGATGGGAGAGGAAAGTGCAAAGAGCAGCATTTTCTTAACATTCTTCCAAATCTGTCATTTATTGAAAGAGCAGAGCAAAATGCAAGCATCAGGTCGTTAAACTGAGAAGCAATTTTGAACTCATAAAAATAAACTAGTAATAACGTCACTATTCATTTAAAATAAGCTGCAGGAATGAGATATTGTGAATATATTGTTGGAGCAGTAATGAGTGTCTGGAATTAAATTTTAAAGAAATGGGTAAGCTTTCTTGGGCAGTAAATAATTATAAAGCTTCTTTAAATGCCAGAAGAAATGCTGTTGCAGTAAACACAATTGAAGTAGAATTTTGGGCTTGGATTTCTCAATATGGCTTAAAATTTGAAATAAATCATCAAAGGAGTCTTAAAATGTAGTTCTGGCATAGGAAATTATTTCTTAAAGGAAACCTGATTGGTCAACCCATTCTCTTCTGTAATACAAAAATATATGGTAGCTGAAGTTCAACAGAAGTGTATTTGCAAGATATTTTAATCTTCTGTGAAAAGCTTTAGTCACTTGGCAGAGACTTGGATATGGGATGACTGTTCACTTAATTTATAACCTGTTCTTAAATTTAAGGGGCCAAATCTGCAAGAGCAAATTATTTCCAGTAGATGAAGTGTCCATTTCTCCTTACTGGATATATCTGTTTAGCGAGCATATTGTAAAACTGAATTGCTTAGTTTGGATGTACAAATAGCGAATAAATTCTAATGAAAGTCTGGCCAGGAATGTATTTCCTGCTGCCAAAATGAAGTGGTCTGATCAAAAGATAGCAGAAAACATGGGAAGTCTTCAGAGGAAGCTTGAGTGACTAGTGTCATTTTCCTCAGAGTAGAGGCAGTTTATGTGATTGTGTTCTCAGTCAGGTTCTAGTCATGCTTAACAAGCCTTACATCATACTAAGCCCGTCACTTAATTCACAGGAAATCCTGTTGGCCTTTGATTAGAGGATTTCCTGTGTAGGTGGCAAGTTAAATAAAGAAAATGCACTGAAGTTGTATAGAATATAGTGAAAAGTAAGCCTTTTATTTTGGGAAGCTGGAAGTGTGATCTGATTACCGTCAACTTATTCTTACCTCTTGGCTTCGTTTGAGTGATTAGAAAAGAATCAGGTCCCGCCTTCCAGTTTTTACTGTTGTGTGGTAAAGGATTATAAAAATGGCCTTTTAAGAAGAACTTAAGGAACAAGTAGGGAGGGGCTTACTTGCTCACGTTCTGAATTTCTTCAGCTTTTGGAGTAGATAGCTATGCTTCATGTGTTACACTTTCTTAAGATAGATGTTCCCCTCCACCGTCTTAATGGGCCTATATGAACTCCAGTGTGCCAGGTTACAGAAAAAAGGTTCAACGCGTGGGCTGGTCATAGCCCTTCAGAAAATTTTTGAAAGTAAGTTGCATGTCTGTAGACAACTACAGATCTCTTAATCTTAAAACCTATTGTAATGCCAAAGCTGTACAACTAAAAAGATTAATCTATTTCTGGAAATAGGCACGTGTGCCATTTTTTCCTGTTCGGTATATTGGTACATAGCGCCCGGGAGACTATGTGCGTTCTCTCAAATTTTTCATGGAAGTACTGCGGATGTACATGGGGAGAAGCGATGGCTTCAGTAGCTATTCACAGTGAATTTACTGCTGTTTACAGCAGTAGGCTATTCCCTGCTTTGTTCAGTGGGTTATTAATTTGACTGCTCCTAAAAATAAGCAGTTACAAACCCCCTTGGTGTGCTCTAAGTATTTCTTAATCTTTCATATGCTGTAGGTAACCTTATCCTTTCTTATTTCTGTCCTTGGTTTTATTATAGGAAAAGTGTTAATTCAGTAAGTGGTTGTACATTTTTCACATGCCTGTGTGAGAAGCTCCCTGCCATGACAAGTTTAAGCCAGAATTATTTCTAGCATGGAAGTTGGTAGTGATTATTTTCTGGCCTGTTTTAACGCTTGGGAATGGCATATGGTACCGCAGATTTCTGAACTGATAGAAATTGTTGGAGACTTTGGGTAGTCTTTGACAGCCAGTAACGCTGCTGTATAGGAGATAGCTGGGGTTTTAACTAGTGAGAGGCAAATGTATACTGTTTCTCCCTTAATTTTGTAGGCAGGCAGATGCAACTTAAATCTGGAGAAAGGGCTGCAAATTTCCCTATACCTTCAGTAGATTCTGGCAGCTATTTCTGTTCTACTGTCTTCCTTTACATGTAGCAGGGAAATGTGACTATGCCGTGATATATGCTGTCAGCATGTTTACAGATTATATCATATGTTCTCTTTGCAGCTGTAAGGACTTTGTTAGACAGGGGACTGAGGTGGTAGAAGGGATATTTAATTTGCTTTGAATTATTCCTCAAACTAGGTCTTCAGATAACAGGTGGTCATTTGGTCAGTATTCAGAATGTAAAATTGAGAAGCTGAGAGAAGTGAAAAGCCATGATACAGTAATTAAAACCTACCTAAAGTATCAAAACATCACTGTTTAGGTGAGGATGGCTGTTGTTGGATTAACTTTCCTGGTTCTAGGTCTTTGAAATGTCTTGGAAAGCCATAAAACATGCCAGCTTTCCTGAAACATCATCCCCCCCGTAGCACTGATTGTTGCTGTAATAGTGAAAGAATTCTTGTTTTCAAAAGGTATGAATCTATACTGTGAATCTCTACGTGCTGTGGTTAAGGGACTGCTCAGAGCTGGCATGCAACTTTGAAGGATTATTCCTTACATAGTAGTTCTTATTCTGAAGATTGTTTCTCTCTTGCTATATGTGAATGGGAAGAATTTGAGAACAAGAAGAGAGCAATTATAAACCTGTGTGGTACGACCCATGTTAGAAGTTAGTCTTAGCACCTTTACATCCTTCTGAACGTTAACTGTTTGACCCATTTTAAATTGGAATGGTCCATGGAGGTCCATGTCCATGGAGACAACTCATAATTCTTTTCCAGAAAAGAACGCTCCTGCTGTATCCTGCTCTTTAATTGCACACGTTCGTTAATGTATTGGGCCTAAAAGGGAAGCCTTAGTTTGCCAGAAGCTCCCTTTGTCCTGCACTCCCTGGCGGAGGTGAATCCACCCGATGAAGTTACCTGGCTCCAGCTATGTAGCACAAGGGCTGGGCTGTTCAGTGACGTGGAGCACCATTTCTGAAGCATTGCTGCTTTCTGATTACCTGCTGTGTTGTCGCAAACAGCAGAGTGCTCTGAAGTAATAATCCCTTAGAGAGTCCTTTTGTCCAGGAGACCTAAGCTGTTGAATTCACAGCAGTGCTTGTGGATGAAAATACCTTCAGTATGAAGTGCTTGGGGAAACTTCAAAATACAAGTGAAGGAATTCCAGTGGTAAAAGCCTTCTAGGTATTGCTTAAGAGCACATAGCCATGCTATGGAGTGTAACAAACTAACCAGGAATTTAAGCAAGCCAAGTAGCTGGCCAGCTGACAATGTGGCTACAGTTCTACAGATATTCTTGGCAAAATGCGATGATTTTCACAGAATCACAGAATCGTTGAGGTTGGAAGGGACCTCTGGAGATCATCTAGTCCAACCTCCCTGCTCAAGCAGGGTCACCTAGAGCATATTGCCCAGGATCACATCCAGACAGGTTTTGAATATCTCCAGGGAAGGAGACTCTTCTTAAAGGATAATCATGGGTTTCTTTTCTAGGGAATTTGACAGCAGAGCCACCTAAAATATCATCGTCTTCAAGCCACCCTGACCTCTTAGGTGGATGGGATTCTTGGGCAGATTCCTCAACAACTAGCAATGTGGCATCACCACAGCTGAAGAAGTCTCTGTTTGAAGGTATTATGAGTTAAATACTTTTATTAGAAGAGAATAAGAAACACTCCAGACTAGGTCAGTTTAAGCAACTGAAACTGCTGAATGTGACTTCAAGCCTTTCCGTTTGTTGGTTAAAGGACTCCATGCTTACAGCAGTAAGATGCTTGAAGTTGTCATTTTTTTGTTTTTTTTTCTCTCCAGAGTATGTTCAAGGGAGAAGAACCAAATAGTTTCAGTTGCCTACAGTAACAGTGATTCTAATCATAGTAAAAGACTGTATGTAGTAAAATGCTGGGGAGGTTGTACTTGGGGTGCTTGTGGAAATGGGACTTTCATTGGTTCTTCTAAATACCCAAATGTGCCAAATACCCTATATTTTCTTATTATACAGGTCAAGTGTTTACCACAGGGAGTCAGTCCAGTGTGTCTTCAGGTCCATCTTTCAGCCAAGCTAAATCTCAGAACTTTGACCCTTTTGCTGATCTAGCCAACCTCGGCTCTGGTCTTCCAGGTAAGGTCCTTTGAGACTAATACTTAGAACTGATACTTTCTGATTTGCTTCTTGTTCCAATAAGCGTAACTGATAGCTTATATAAAGGAAAAATTTTCATTTTAATTGGCAACAACTGAGCTTCAGGCAGCTGCTGAGAGCAGACATGTAACAAGAAAATTCTGAATCTTTACAGAGATGGTATGAAAATTACCATAGCTGTGGTTCAGAAACAGGATAAGCACTTAACGCATTAGAGTCGAGCTGAAAAGATAAGAGAAACTAGGGGTCTTGTATTCAGTAACTGTGTATGAGGTTTCTTATCCATCATTGATACTGTGCTGTAAAGGATATAAAATGGAGACCTGAATTAAGTTCTAAAAAAACAGTTCTGTTTTGCTTTGGACTCGGTACCTTTCTTTGATTTTTCTTTATAGCTCTGTTACTCAAGAACCAGTCATGGTTGGGCCTGACTAGTGCTCATCTTATCCTTCTGTACCAATTCCATCAGTATTATGAACATTTGCCGACTTGCGATAAGAGATTCTACAGAACCCAGAGTAATGTCTGCAGGATGTTATGTTCACCCATACTCAATTAGCATTGGGGCATTCTCAAACAGCAAAAAAGTAATGGCAGTAAGGAGCTGGCTTGCCTTTTGGGTCCACACTGCCATAGCAAATGGCTGGTTTGTGGCTGTTAAAATGAGACTGGGTGCCAAGAGTCCAAGTAACAATTTAGAACAGCCTGTAACTGCCAAGTTGCAGAAATGTGCTTTGTCCTTAGCTTGGAACTGAAAGAGGGTGTCATGCTGAAGCCAACCTCTTGCCCTTAATTTCTCCAGAGTAATGATTTGTTATGGTTATGGCTAGCTCTGTGGCTCTTGCATGCCAAAGTAGTAAGATAAGGAGGCAGTACTGTTGAAGAGTCAACTCTTTCTGTAAGATACATGTTAAAGGGTCAGGAAAGTTAGTTCGCCTCTCTTGCACATGCTGGCAATCCTATGATAGCTAGTATGCAAAAGACAGCAGGAAGAACTTCTCCCAAGTCTATTTTAAGAAGGAAAAGGATCCAGCAGCTGTTTATAACAGCTGGTGAGCTGGAAAATGAAATATTGTCAGCGGTAACTGGTGCTTTGGGAAGTTAACTTCGTAATTAACTTTGACAACTATACCATGTCAGACTTTTCCATACGAGTAATTTGCATGGCTGTCACTTGAGGCTTGCCACATTGAGTTTCTGGTTAAAAGGCTTGTTCTGTTGTCTTAATAGTTAATTCTGTGCATTGCTGGGATCAAATATCCTCTCAGTGAAATTATCTTAAATATAATGCAACATACAATGTGTGGTTTCTCCATGTTGCCTGTGCATCCTTACTTGCAAAAATTGAAGCACTGGAGGAATTCTGATAAGGCTGCTCTGTAGTAAGCAATTTCCAAAATATCTAAATTTAATATTTCAGGAAACTGTGGACATGTCAACCCTTTATAGGTGGTGTGAGGGGGAAAAAGAATCCAGTAATTTATCTTTGACATTGAGATGTAGGAATAAAACACGCCGAACCAATGGAAGAAACTGCATTGAATTTTGCAGGATTTGGATTGATTCATTAGTCTTGCAGTTAACTTTCAGTAGGAAAAATGACTGCATTATAAAGAGGCCAGACATGGCTGTGTTTGAACTTCTCAGTATTGAAATGGATTTTCAGAGAGGCATAAGAACTGGAATTTAATCTGTCTTCTGTTCTTAGGAATGTTTCACATACAAGTCATTGTTCTGAAAGTGTTTTCAGAGTGAAAGCTGAGCGCTATACTAGCAGTTCAGAAACAATAGCTAAAGCAGTAGTATTAGACTAGGAATGAGATACCAGTGGTGATCAGTGAGAGTAGGTCCTGTCACTCCTCTTGTTTTGGTTTCTAGTAATAATTTTGCATGAGAAGATAGGAATGTGCTATTGAAAGCTGCTGCTGAGACAGTGTAGTGTTGACTGGCTCTGTAGGGAGAGCTGGGTAGTCTTGAGGATGAAGTAATAAATGTAAGATGATTTGCAAGAGTAATAGATTGTTCTTCAGTGTACAAGATCATGTACTTAGACTAGTAGCAGGGATTTTTTCCTGAAAATTATACAAGTTAGAAATATCAGACTGAGTGGGTTTAGAGTAACTCTCCAACTAGATGCTTCTGTGAAAAAGGCAGTGCAGTCCTAGGTTTTGTCAGCTGAGGTATTTAGAAGGATGGTATTGTATATTGTGCAAAGCAATCTGCTGTGTAAGCTGTTATAAATATATGCAGAAGCTACAAAAATTTGGGCTATCGGGAGAGCCCAGGGCTGGGGAACCAATTTTGAAAGAAACTGCGTGTACGTTGCTGTGTCTGGCCTGACAAAGCTGGCTAGATGATTTTTCTTTCTCTAAGCTCTATGGTCAATATCAGAGGAAAAAGACAAATAGAAACAAGCACTGAGCAGGAATGTTTCTGCTGAGAGTTAAATTCTAATTATCAGCAGCTGAGTAGGAAAATAAGTGGAGCTAAAAACATTTCTCCACCTTTCTCCAGGAAATAATGAGGTGGGATCATAAGCCTGCCAGTCAGGACTGCCCCAAAATGCCTTACTTTTCTAAAGGGTCAGTTCTTCATTGATACTAAACTTCCTGACTGGCTTCAGTTCCGAAACCATATTTGACCACTAGTTTTGAATACATTTTGGCATTTTTAGAGAATTTTTCTGACATGAAGAGGTCTAAATCTGTTTTAGGCTATCATAAATGTGGTATAAAATGTTTCCCTTCTGAAAATTCTAGACACTTCTAAAATTCAGCCACCATGCTGCTCTTCTGTCCTGAGTTTATGCAAGGAAATGTATATTGCAAATTGTCAAGGAAACTGACTTTCTAGGAATCTTTCCAAAGGAAGTCAATCTACTAGTGGTTGGGTTTTGAATAATAAATCTCAGGCTAGTCCTCACAATTGAGAACTGACTAGTAAATTAAAAATGGTGAAGTTTTATTCTGCTCAGTTAGTTACCTTGAGTATATTGGAGTGGAGAAAAGGTCGTGGGTGTTCTTGCTAAAGAAGGGAACAGCAGCTGAGGCTGCTAAGCAGTTCTGTCTATACTGCTTTAACGAAGGGAAATTAAACCCTACAAAACAAGGCAATACTATGTTGATATATACAAGTTATATAGCACACCAGGGCAGTTACAGCAACAGGCTTCAGTGTTTTTCCTCTTGTGTGTAATATTACCTGATCGTGCTCCTACAGAATAATATTTTCATCTTAGTTGTGCAAGAAATTGCTGAAGAAAAGACTATTTTCAAATGATTGCTTTCAAAATGTGCTACACTTTTATGATCATATAATTGGTCTTTCAATGTCCTCTGATATGCCTTAGCTGACACTGAAATGTAATGAGTTGGCAGGAGGAACTGCTGTCGTGGCTGAATTGATTTTTCTGATGGGTGCATGTGCCTGGCGGATCAGAGAAGTGAAGGCTTCTGCTAAAACTGATAGCTGCAAACTTGGGTTACAGGAGTTTTCCAAGCTCTTACACCTCAAGTTACCTGTTAATCAAACCCTTAATATTTTATTGTTTTACATGCACTTTTCTATTATGCTTTCTCTTCAATATTAGCATGACTGTGAACTCCGTGGTTAGCTGTCAAGGCCAGAAACTGGCTTACTGCATTGAGTAGGTGACAGATATCAAGATGGACAACAACTGAATTAGTGTTTATTGTTAGGTCCCTCCACTGCCGGATTCCCAACTACTGGGTTTGGTCAGAAGTCTGCTCCATCTCAGAAATCAGGAAATCAGTGGCAGAAAACCACAAAACCACAAAGTACTTCATGGCAGTCCCAACCTAAACCTAGCACACCAGCTAAACCCAATTATACAGTAAACTTCAGTGTGATTGGAGGACGAGAAGAAAGAGGAGTCAGAACCCCAGGCTTTGGTAAGTTTTTGCTCTCTCTCTCTTTTTCTCTCTCTCTCCCCCTCTTTCTCTCTCTCTCCCTCCCTCTCTCTCCCCTTCCCCCCCCCCCCAAAAAAAAAACCCATCTAATATATACTCTACTTATTATATATTACTGTTGTGGCCTGTGTGAAATCAGGAAGATGTGCTTGCTCTCAGCTGAAGAAACTGTTGTACTTGCATCTCTTTATTTGTTTACGTTTGCTTGCATTTGATGCAACTATTTTCCTGGCAGAAAAATAGTAGCTAGTCTTAAAAACGATTGAGCTGAAACTTGTGGGAAATTCTTTTATTTTAAATGGGGACAGGAATGGGATGGGAATCATCCTTGGAGCCATTCCCTTAAAAATGTTCCAGCTGAATATGCAAATCTAGAGGTATAGGGATGGCCATGTCCTCTTCTACACTTGCCTTTTGGAAAATCTTTTTACCTATGTATTGATGTCAGGATAATGGCTCCTGCTTAGCTGGCACATCATTAAACAACCAGGACTTCTGAGAGTTTAAATGATTCTATTGCTACGCATCTGGAAGGAGGTGATAGGATGACAGGCAGCAGACAAAAGTTGCAACACAGGGAAGTCTAATTGGACAGTGACTGTGGTCACACGGTGGAACGGGGCTCCAGAGATGCTGTGGAATCCCTGCCTGTGAAAACAGTCAAACCATAGCTGGGCAAGACTCTGAGCAACCTGTTTAGTTGTTGCAGTCTTGAGCAGGGGTTGCAGCAGGTGATATGCAGAGGTCCCTTCCAAACTTGGTTATTCTATGATTCTCGGGGGGGGGGGGGGGGGGGAGAGAAATTGGTAGGGTACAGTTAAAATCTGTTTCCTGTAACAACTGTTCTTGCTGTTATTTTAATCCTTTATTATTATACATAAGTTTCAACGTACTTAAACGTGCAGTACGTTCTTGACTAGAAAATACAGTCACTTGAAAAACTGGAGTTGGAATTACTTTATAGTGAAAATTAAACTATTTCCAAAAGCACTAATAGGTAAATGTGTGCACTCCCTCCTTCAAATCTGCTCACAATTTTTGAAAAAAAAGAAATACAGGTGTTTAGTCATGTGTATGAGATTCTGTTCAGCTGGATTGAAAGCTTGTCATTGACCCCTTCTATGCCTGTCTCTTTGTTAGTGTTGCGGAGTTTATCCAGCCGCTCCAGGGTATTCATCACGGTAGTGACAAATGTCAGGTACCTGTATATAAGTACCATGTATTTCCTCAAAGTTATGAAAGCATTTTCTTGTAATGTTTTTCTCCTGTTATAGGTCAAAAGCCAAAGGTTTCAGAAAATGACTTTGAGGATCTCTTATCTAAGCAAGGGTTTTCAGCTAAATCTGATAAAAAGGGACCAAAGACCATTGCTGAAATGAGAAAACAAGAAATGTCAAAAGACATGGACCCCTTGAAACTGAAGGTTTGTTTAATAGTGGTTTTGATTCAAAGGTAAATCTGAGCTTATGCTGGTAACAGAGCAGGAGGATGCAATGAGTGACAAGAAACGGATAAAGCAGAATCGTTTTATTTGTAATCAAATGACCTTGCCACATGGTTGTACAATTAATTAACATAAACTGCAGTCAGTAGGTACTGAAGAAGCAGGGATATTACTACAAAAAGCGTGTAGCCCCGAAGGGTTCTGAAGTGGTAAAGCTTCCTTATAAATAGGAGGATAAAGCAGCAGAGAGGGAATGAGTTGTGCTGCAGGTACGCTATTAACAAGCTATAAAGTTTAGAAGGGATGGTAGTGTAATCTTGTATCTTGCAAGAAATGGTAACAAAAGTTGAGGATTAGTTTTTTAATTTGTTTAATGGAAAAAGGAGGAGTCCAGTGGGCAGAAAAATATGGGGAAAACAGGTCTTCATGGTGTGAAGAGCACCGTAACACAACTGAAACTCAAGGGAGCAATGTGGACGCTAAACCTTAGTTTCGAGTTTAAGTTCCTTAAGACTAGGCATTTATTAATAGAAGGGCATGGTCTAATTATAAATCTCTGTGTTGACTGTGAGGTAACTTACTGCTGAGAATTAAGTTAAAAGGGAGAGGGAGTTCCCATTTCTTTTGGCTACATTTGGAGAACTTAAGAACCATCGCTGTTGCCAGTCTATTTCTTAAGCTAGAATTGTTCGTCATCTTCAACGTTTCCAAACATCCCCATAGCAAAGACTGGATTTGGCTGGTAATGCAAAGCTATACCTTTTGAAGAACAGGGAAATGAGATGAGCTGTTTTCAGTGTGAGCATTTACTTGCATTTACTAGTAAATTAGTACTATTGCTATCCTAAGAAATTACTAAAAGATGCCATTTTGAAGATGGGCTATTAAATTTGTATTAAAATGTTTAGTCTATGGGATGTTACCTCATCAGCTGTTCAGATTTTTTGCCGTCTACTACTTTTTGGTAACACTAAACATTATATTTTCACAGTTGTGTTTGAAGTCCTAAAGGTGCTTTAGAAAAGTTAGTAAAAGGATTTTGGAGGGATACTTGAACTTGTTCTTACAAAGCCTCTTATATGAAGAGTGTGCAGTATGCAGAGCTTGCAGGACTGCCCTTCAGCATAAATCACTAGGTAGAAATTAACATTTTATTATGATACTCAGTGCTGACAGAGGGCAGAGAATTTCGTGTTATATAACGTGGTTTTAAATGAAGATGCTGTTTCACTCTGTTGCAGTGGTTTGAATATTGCTGTATAAAGTCTGAAATGGCTGATTATTCTAATTAACGTTCAAGGAGATAGCTGAAAGAACACTTCAGTTGTGCATCCCTACAGATTACTGAAGTAAACATTAACTGTTAACATATATGATTTGAAACTCTTGTGTACAAACTAGGTAAGATACTTAGGAAAGACAGCAAAGAAATTAATGTTACGCCCTCATAAGGAAGTAATGTAGTTGTAGCAGGTATTTTTAATTACTCCTTTTAATTCTCTTGTCATTAATGACACAGGGTTTTGTAATTGGTAACTATCTCGGTAATTAATTTATGTTGTGATGACTGAATTTCTGTTACCAAACTAATAACATGAGATACTCTCTAGTGGCAGATGCAAAACATGACTTTAGAGTGGCTAATGACCTTGGATGCCTAACTGAAGAGCATAGTAAGGCTCGGGTAAAGAGCACAGCAAGACAATTGAAACGGGTCTTAATCTTGTAACCTTGTATGGAATAATGAATGAGGGTTGTGTCTCTAGGTAGAAGGAAGATGCTTATACCTTTTTCATTGTTTTTTATGCATTCTTTTTTTTCCCCTAGATTCTTGAATGGATTGAAGGAAAGGAGAGAAATATCAGAGCATTAATATCCACTCTTCATACTGTGCTTTGGGAAGGGGAAAACAAGTGGAAACCAGTTAGCATGGCAGATCTGGTAACTCCTGAACAAGTAAAGAAGTACTATAGGAAAGCGGTACTTGTAGTTCATCCAGACAAGGTGAGTCTGTTCCTTTGGTCTTCTATTTCTATTAGAAAGAAGGAGTAGAAACTGCTTTTACCCTGTCATACTGGACACTGACAGATTGTGCAGCCTTATTTCTTGATCAGCTTAGATCAAGCCTAGACGCTTTGCACTTTGCTTCTGAATTTGGTGGCGTGTTGCATCCAGGTTATGCAGAATTTTTCCTGTCATACTGATACAGCACGGAGTTTAACAGATGAGTCTTAGCAAGTAAAAGATTCCATGAAGGTCATACTGAGCACTAACATCAGTTGTACTGGTTTCTGACTTCTTGTAGCTTTAATGCTGATTAGTGGAATGTGCTTTATTTCCACTAGCTGAGTCTTCAGGTCTTCTAAGGTTATTCAGTAGAATGTGAAGACCCAGAGGCTATCATAGCAAAACTTGTTGGGGAAAAAAACAATTAAAACTTCTTTGGAAATTACTCAGCAATATATTATTGATATGAAATTCTAGTTGGCTCTTTCAGTAGTACTGAAAGGAAATACTTTGTTCATCTGCTGCCATTAATTTCCCAGTGTATGAAGATAGTTACTTGTTCTGAGTCATTGTTCTAGGTTATTTCTTACATATAAAGATGTGTTGAATACACTTGGTTTGAATTTTCATGCATGCCTTAGCTGGTGTGTCAGTGGGCAGTTGAATAAATCTATCTTGTTGCATCGATAACAAACAAGACAATCTCTTTTTGTTCTTCTATTCTTTCTTGTCCCTGGCCATGTGTTATTTTTCCACCTTTATGCTAGTTTCTGAGTTCTTTCTGTGAGACTCCAGACTCACCGGTGTCGCATTCAGCAGTCATTCTTTTTTCTTAGTTTCTTTTCTGACGCTTAAAGCAGCTCACAAAAGGGTCCCTGAATTGCTACAGCTGGTAAAAGCCAAGCAGCAGAGGAAGGGAGGAAGGTCCAGGAGAGGAACTTAAGGTTCCCTCTTGTGTTAAAGAACCCATTAAAATGACCTATCACTTCCTGTGGGAATGGATGTTTACTAACCGCAGGAGCTGGTTTGGCTGCAGTTTGGCAGGGAATTGGTAGCACTCTCACTTCTCTATTGAGCGCAGGAAGTCTGATGTAGTTAACGTTGAAACTGAACATAATTCAAAACCAGCAACAGATGTTTCCCCAGGAAACATCATCCAAAAGGAGTGTTCTTGAGAACAGTGCTCAAGTTTTATTGCTGTGCACTAATGCAAGGACCGTCAGGAAGAAACTCCTGCAGTGACTAGATCTGTTTTTTAGGGCGATTAGCTGAAAACAAAGTTTTCCCAGCTGTTCTTTTTGTAGCAAATAGTTTTAGTACAGTTTGCTATTTAAGAATTACCCTGAAGGTTTTAAGTTATGTAAGGAAACTGAGGCTTCAGCTCTGTTTAAAGCTTGTGGAAAACTGGGCAACAGGGGACTGAGCTGTGTTTGCAGAATTATACTCAGTCATTTACAATAGTAAATGAATGGAGATGAAGTCTTTCCTAAGCCACACCATAATTCCTACTATTTTTACACTTTTCATGTTCTGTTTGTTTTCAGGCCACAGGACAGCCTTATGAGCAATATGCGAAAATGATCTTCATGGAATTGAATGATGCATGGTCAGAGTTTGAAAACCAGGGATCGAAGCCCCTTTTCTAAAACTTCACCTTATTGGAAAAAATTCCATAAAACATGGAGCTGAGCCGTGGAGCTGAGCACTGTCGTGACCTTACTGCGCCTACAATTTAGGAAATACTTTTCCATGATTTCAGAGCAGTTTGAAATCATGCACTTAAAATGTGATGTGTTTTGTAAGATGTAGTACAAAGGATTACATAGAGGCATTAAGAAAACAATTGCTCAGTACTTCAAGAAATCAGTCTGGGAGTAAAGATTTCCTTTCAATTTTAAATATGGTAAAACAGAATTTTAATGATGTTTCCTGGTATCTGGTATACTAGTATCAACTGTAAATCATTCCAAATCCATTGATCTGTGTTTAACCACTCCCTCCCTCAATTTATTTTCATTAGTTTTTTGTGATTTGATTTTGACATTTGGTGCCTGTCGCCTTATTCAAAGTGCTTTAGTTGTCACCAGTGCGTTTGCTTGGCTTATCTCAAATCTGAAGGTGTATATTTTCAGCTGTATTTTATGTAATCAATCTGATAATCATTCTGTAAATTAAAATGTTTTCTGACAATACCTGTGTTCCTTACAATGAATTGACTAGTTCTTTAGTCAAAAAAGATACCAACTGTGGGAAAGTCAGCTGGAGTTGTTCTTGTTGTTTTTTTTTTTTTTTTTTTAACATATCATGAACATGGAAACAAATTTTGGCTTTAAGATCTGCATGTTCCTGTTTTATTTATTATAAACTTTGGAAGGCAATACTGTGTGACCAGTGCTTATTTTTCTAGTTCTTTAAATTGTATCTTTTTCTTCTGTTTTCAATGGAATGTGCCTTCCATTGGACTGTACTATGATGATAAGTGTCATTCTGAAACTTGAAGTGTGAGCACAAAACATTTTATTCCAATTTGTCTGTTAGGAGTAAATGTTACTTTACTATTTGTCATCTGGAGAACGTTTGGAGTACTTTAACACTTTTATCCTGCATGTCTGAACTTGTGTATTTTGAGATATGCATGACATCAGTGTGTATGAAAACACAGGGTGCATTGATTGTGTCATATTTTTGCTCCTACACATTCCACGTGCTGGCTGGTGCAAAATGAGTAAAGACAACCTGAGAACAAAACTTGCCATTTTTTCTCATCCCTCTTAAAATGGCAATTTTTCAGTAGTGCTGGGGTAAGTGAATGCAAATGACCAATCGTATAATAACAAACTGCAAATCTCATGGAGAGTTTGGAAATGTTGAAAATCAGTATGGCTGTATTAAGGCTTTAGTAGTCTTTTGGAACAATGTAGTTTGGCCATCCAAGTGGATAAAGATATTTCAGTCATCTTGCCCTTGTATCTATTTTTCCTGCTTAACTGAGAGGGAAGCTATAACCTTGTCAGAGGTAACTCTTCAGCTGAACGACGTCTGAACAGGGAAAAATGAGATTGCTGATGTTAAATAAACAGTGTTGTGTTGCATGAGTTTTCCACTGCCAAACCAGCCTGAGAGCTGATGGGATAGAAATTTGTGAATACAGGGTGCAATTTATAGTTGCTCAGATCTAACAGTTATCTGTTAACCTCTGTCTGTAATAGGATATGTGTGTGTATGTGTATATGTTATATACGCATATACACATGCACATATTCAGCTCCTGTGATTTCTTTTAAAGATGGAGGCCAGGATCAGGTGGAAGGCTATGTGTTATTCCGAGCTGCAACTGTATTTCAGTTGCTACTCTGAAGCAGTATTAAATCTCAGGTTTCTCCTTCTTGAAAATAGATAACTTATCTCAATTAAAGGAACTATTTTTATTAGTACATTACATCATTTTTGTATGCAAGGTCTGCATCCATACTAAAGGCTTCTGCTGGTAGAATAGCTGTGTTGGAGACCTGTGGGGCTTTTTACAGATCCAGGGCAGATGATATAACGTAATAGGCTTAAACTGTAGATACACAGCCATGTAATAGGCTGTGCACTTTAAGAAAAAAAGAAAAGAAAAGAAAAAAGTGCATTCACGGACCTTAATTTGGAGAGACAGACTTTCATAATTGCTCTTTTCCTGAATGTGTGCATGATTAAAAAAATGGTGAAAAACATCTTCCTTGGCTTTGTATGCTTAGTGGGATTTCTGGGTGATGCCAACAGTTCTCTGGTTTTCTTTGGCCTCTCTTTGTTCGCAAAATTTGTTTGTGCGGCAGAGAAGAATTTAGATTTTAAAAGCGAGCAGGAAAAAAGAGGACAAGTTTTTATTTGGAATTGAAGACATCTTGAAATTGACTTCCCTTTTAAAAAGTATGGAGAATCATGAAG
The DNA here is from genome assembly GCF_040807025.1 of Struthio camelus. Classification (NCBI taxonomy): domain Eukaryota; kingdom Metazoa; phylum Chordata; class Aves; order Struthioniformes; family Struthionidae; genus Struthio; species Struthio camelus. The sequence goes on along the minus strand of NC_090982.1, from coordinate 11,628,966 downwards.
TTTGGCACTGGTTTCTTGCAAGAGCCATTTGACAATAAACAAAACTTAGTCAAGTTTTGAAATGAACCCTCCAGAGCCTTAAGCGGCTCTGGTCCTCAGTAAGGGAACTGCCTGACCCCTTCTATCCTGTTGCTTTCTATTTAGTTGAGTTTCGGTGCCAGGAATATGGGAGGCTCCGAGAATTGAGAATACTCAAGTCTTGGCGGTGCTTCTGTTTGGTTTTTAACTGGTATTTAACGGAGTTGCCTACAAGAATGTACAAAGGAGGCTAGGTTTCAGTAAAGCCATTTAAACAAACTTTCAAAATGTAAATAATGAGCAAGAACACAGTAAATAGAAGTTGTTTTCCTTAGAATACCAAGCAGCATCAGGATCAGAGGAAGTATTTCATTGTTTAAGGCTTATACACTACATTTTTTGGTTTACTATAATCTGGAAGAGGCAAGTTGAGGAGAACTTTATGTAAACTTATATCGAGTCTTAAACAATGTTGCTGTTAAAGCAGAGTTGTTTGGAAGAAAAAAAGTCCAGCAAGATCTATTTGAATTCATCTTGAAATAGCCATCAGTAAGGGTAAGAGTTGGAAGTGAGGACTCCTCCCTTTAGCACCCTCAAGGCTTCATGGCTGTGTGCTTTATAGGGTAGGACTATACCCAGACCATTATATATGTATGTCACTATAGCTACATTTTTAATGTCCCTGAACAGAAAGGATTTCAAAATAGGCTACAGGAAAACTGATAAATACTTTGAATTCTTTCTGGGTGTAAAATGCAGATTTTCCATCACGTTTGTTATGCAATGGACAGTCAGATTTTTAAAAGATGAAATAGTGCACTGAAAGCTAGACTTTATCGATTTCTGCTGATTGCAAAGCTTGAGGTTAAGGTAAATGGAGGTGGTGTCACCAGTTTGAAGCTGTCTGATAGACTTCACAGATGGCACTCAAAGCTCTGTGGTGAAGCTTCTCCTTGTCTCTGGCATCACATTATTATTCCTTCTGGCCCGTATTTGAGATTTCTTTTTGTCTGTTAATAGGAAAGGAGTATAACCTTAAGAGATCTTCTTTGCGGCCTCACAGGATCCAGTTCTTAAAATTGGGTAGCTTGACTTTGCTATTGCAAAAGCTAAGTCAAAACAATGCAATGTAGATTAAGAGAAGAGTAGAGAGGAACATCTGGATTCTAACCTGCATCTAAAAAAGGTATTCCCTCATTCTCCCTTTGCTGACTTACTCCTGTCTCTGTTTAAAAACTGGTCCAGACCGGTAGGCAAAAATCTCTTCTACGTTGCCTGCTTTTCCGGCCCTTTTAGACGTGCTACTGACTGGTTATAGACAAGTGGCAATACAAGGAAATTGGCTTTTTGAAGAAGTTGCTACGGAGGAGTGCCTATAAAATGGGAGGGCAGAATTCCAGTAATTACTGCTGAAGTTGCTTATGTTACTGAGTTGTAAGATCGGAGAGTCAGACAACTTAGCTGTTAAAACAGGGGTCTGTGAAGAAGAAACGGTGCTAAGAGTGCATGTGGCTAGGACCTGACAGATGATGAGGAGAGCAGTGTTTTCTGGCCATGTGAGAAAACAAGTGGTTTCTTTAGCTTTAGGCATGTCTGTGTGGTGTTTCCTACTGCTGCCAGGGGTTTCCTTGGACTTAATAACAGGGAAGAGAAAGAAAAGTGAGTAGTTAAGTATTTATATCCATATGAAATCAAGGGGGGTTAATATTGCTAGTGGGTACTGATACAGAGGCATGAAATAGGGGGAAAGTCCCTCTGCTTTGTCACTTAGATGAAGTTTAATTAGTTTGCTAATCAGTGGTAGCTTCTTCCAGCACACTGAAAAGTCTACAACAGTTCTGATTAAGAACATTTCCATGCAACAGTGGCAAAGTCTTTAGTACTGCCACTATGAGTAATTAGTGCTCATGAAATAAGTGCTTTGCTTACATCAATTTTCTTGTCGATTCTAGAAAGTTCCTCTAAAGTTGTCCTGCCAGGCATAAAGAGTTCCTTGCTGAGTGTAATTCCCTGCATGCAGCTTTGAGACAATATTTTGCCCCAGCAGAACCTGAGTTTGAGCGTAACTGAGGCCTCAGCTGCCCTTTGGGATTGCTGGGCTACGCAAACCATTCCACCTCCCAAGGGCCTGACTGCAGCTTCTCATTGTGGTAGTGTATGTTTGCATAGTCATTGGTCCTAGCAGTCTTTGCTGCTCACAGGAAGTATTTCAGGGGGTGCATAAAAGTGGTGGCTTTGCTCCTTGGCTCTGTCCTGAAATCTGACAATTGCAGTGTAATCGATGCTTTGTAAATAAGTTCAAAGCAGTCCTGTACAGTTGCCTGTGCTTTATTGGTCAGTTGACGTGTTCCTGTCAAGAATTTGCAGGTGATTGACCTGTGAAAGCTGTAGAAGGAATGTCTCATTTCCCACCACTTGAATCTGTCCCTAGTGCAGAGTGGTTTTTGCTACAGGTGGTTGTGTATTAAGCAAAGGGATGACTCAGGTGAGCTGTTAATCTAATCTTGATGAATCTCACAATGTTTGCTTGCTCTCTGGGTGAGCTTATTGTAGACTGCAGCTTAGGCTGCATCAAACTTTAAACATGTGCTCCAAAAGTAAAAACTCAGTCATTTTAGGAAGGATGCATTTTTTGTTAGTGAAGCTTTTATTACTAACAGGATTACAAGGCATCGTGAGAACTCCTGAAACCCTCTTTAGTGGAATGTACTGTATATTTGCTATTTAGACTTCTAGAAGCAATTGTCATCTCCGTGATGAGGACTTAGCTTGCTCTGAGACCCTTACTGTAATTACCTGTAGTTGTGATTGTACTTTCTATACCTGTGATTTTTCTCGTTTGGGGTGGGTGGAAGGACAGAATAGATATTCAAGTCCTATTTTTGCCGTCTTTCATCAGGAAATGCAATGTTCTGAGTAATTTTGCTACTAGTGAAATGAAAATCTATACTTGTATGTATATAAAGGTAATACAGTCAAATTAAACTTTGTTTAAAAAAAAATAGATTTAATGTTTGGCACAGTGTCCTTGAACAGAAGATTTTGCTTTCAAATGTATTATGACTTCACCAGTGATCAATTAAAACAAACCAAATGATTTTGCTCGTTTCTTTCTTTAGCAAGGGAAAAATGACCTACAGGTACCCAAAGCATTTCCAGTGCCTTTTTCAGAACAATATTTGAGCGTTTAGAGAAATGGTTCTCACTGAGGAAAACTGAACCTCACAGATTACTTGTCCCTCTTTGAAACCTAGTGTCTCCCTTGACGAGGGTTGTGCTCCCCAGGATGCTGCAGGGACTCCTGTCTGGTTTTCCACCTGATTTTTTTTTTCCCCCTTCCCCTTCAGCTATTTGTGCTGGGCTGTGAGGGGCTCTGGTTGAAGAGCCAGGCCCAGTACTTGCTGGTGTAATGTCATTCTTTCCCCCTCGGGAAGCTTGCAGAGGAGCTTAGCAATAAGGGATGGGGAGGGAGAGCAGGGACAAGACTGAGGCAGGAACAGCCCGGGAGAAAGTGGAGTGGAGCCGCTTGGGGGGATGGTGGTGGAAGGGGACAAAGTGATGAACAATTGCAGATCTCTGGGATTTGAGGGAATATTGGAGAAGGAAGTAATGCTGAGAAGATACTAACAACTGGACTCCAGGTGCTATGAGGCCCCTGACTTTAGCCCATACTCACCAACAGAAATGGAAGAAGTGAGAGTTTGAGTTGGGAACAAGTCACCTGAGGACATTCAGAAGGTGGTGGTAGTGGCAGGGGGAATAAAAGCATGGCAGCATAGGTTTGCCAGACAGATTCAGAGTGGCGGGGGAGGATTACCACAACTGATGCCCAAGGAGAAAGATAGCAAACAGAGGTGGGTATGGGAAAATGCCTGGGCATGATCTAAGGAGGATGGTTGGGAACGAGCAATGCAAACTGGAGGAGACTGCAGAAGGTGTTGGGATGAGAAGGAAAGAAGAGAAGATGATGGAGAATCCTGGGGCACGAGGTGGGAAGGAGGAGCACTGGCAAGCTGAGAAGTAAGCAAGACAAAGTTGGCTTAGGGAAGGACATGAGGCATGGGGGAAACTGAGTAGTGTGTGTGTGAAAAGTGTTGGGCTTTTGGAAAAAAGTGTAGGGCTGCCTAGCAGGGTCTCAAATACAGCTCTTAGAGGTCCTGCTTCCCTCTCCATGGAGAGGAAGGTCAAGGGAAATGCAGAGACCACACAGACTGTAGAGAGGACCTGGAGAAAAGTAATCCGAGGATGAGCATCACTCCTTCATGCTGACAGAAGACAGAGTTAAGGTTAACCAGTGCAGAGACCCCAGGGACTGAAGGACTGGAAGTTTTTGCAAGGTCCAGAGAAGCAATGTGTCTGCTACCTCGACATCCTCTTTCTTCAGTGTGTTTCACCAGACAGCAGTGGGTTGAACCCCAGTGCAGACATTGCACAAGACTGCATTCACATCTGAATAAGAAGTGGAATCTGGGGACAGTGCTGCATTCTGCCCTACCTCCGGAAGCAAGCTGAGGGGTGGGTTTGTCTCAGTTTGGCTCTGTGCCTGTTCTGCTGATTTGCTGGCAAGCTTAGACATGAACTTATTGTTGGCCCTGGGGAAGGTCATGGGCCTGAAAACTGTTGTAAAGGGCAGCAGTTCTTTATGGACCACCTGCTTTTGCCCTCAGCAGCTCAACCTCTGCTGTCACTCTAATGTATGTGACCCCTCTGAATTGCTGGAAAACGGGAGTTTGAACTCCTGTGAACTGAAGGGCTCAGCCTGCCTGGACCTCAGCCTGCCGGAGTTTTCTGCAGGCAAGGCATGTTGCAGAGCCTGAGAGCCTATGTCCTGCATACCAAGGGTCACCAGCATGAGGCCTCTCACCTCGTGAGCATCACCTTTGGAGCAGCTTACAACACTTCCAAATCTGCACCACTGGCAATGTTGTTCGTACTTTGCTTACTCCTACTAATAGTCTGAGGTGATGATAACTTAATGCTAGAAGGCTTAGCTTAACATTATCTCACAGAACGGCCCTTCTCCCTGTATCCCATACCGAACAGGCTGCTACTTTTGTCATTTCTTTGTTTACAATATCCCAGCAAGTTTTCAAGTGGTTTGAAAGTACTGATACCTGCTTCCAGTCCCTTACTGGTACAAGGAAAAATGATAAAGTTAGTGTGCTACCTCTTTCATGACGTATGCAGGGCCTCTGTTCTCTCTGACATGTGTTTGGAAAGAATTTGGAGCACTATCCACACCTGATGGAAATCCTGCTCTGTAGGCAGGTGTCAGTGTGAGATAAATAGTTGCTCCGGCTAGGTAAGATCGGTTATGAAGAAATAAAGTGGCCTTAAATTCAGTGTAAAATCAAATGGAGCACATGAAAGGGCAAGAGTACATGGAGGATAAAAAAAAGGCAGCAGAAACACTGCTGTCCTACAGTGGTGTGTGATGCAGCCTGTGGCAATCTCATCTAAAACCTTCTGGGCCTGCACCGTCGACCGCTTCTGGTTTAGACTTGGGAGAGCTGAAGAGGATGCAACGTGTCCTGCCTTAGCTCTTTGTCTACTGTGAAAATGTGAGGAATAAAGGATCCTTTCCACTTCTAGCAGATTTTTACCCTCCACGTAGCAGCGCTCAGCAAAAAGCTCTTAAGAAGTTAAAAAAAGGAGAATGTAAGTATGTGAACTTTCACTGGAAGGATAACTTGCTTTCAGAACAAACTGACTAGTACTGTGAGGGATTTTTCATATCCTGTAACCTCTAAGACAGTGCTGGCTGTCTTGCTGGGTGGCCTCCACTCCTAAGCAAAGTTTTGAGCGTGGAGAAAGTTTGACTGTAAGGTTTTCTGGTCTGTAATGCTCATGGCAGGCTAGAGAATTAATCAGTTACCTTCGTGCAGAGTATTTGCAGCTAACACTTAATATGGTCTCATGTGACGGTCACCAGTCCGTGAGCTCCACTGTCTGCTTCCTCAGAAATGCTCTTGGTGAGTAGGAAGGCAGCAAAAGTGCTCTTCAGTTGTAGTGCCTTGATGATCCCATGTCCTGAGGGTGCCTCCCTGTCACAGTCTGCAATGTATTCGGCAGCCAGTTTCTGGGGTGCCAGACAAAACTTGAAGTGACAGATCATTCAGCTTGCTCATAAAGCTAATTTTAATACAAGCCCCTTAAAAGATTTAAGATTACAGCTGTTAAACTGCTTTTTATTTCTCCTGTATGAAATGAACTGAAATACTTAGGTGTGAATTTTGAGTACTCGTCTAATCTTTGCTGGCTTTGGAAAGAGGAATTTTTGTTTGTGGAATAACCTGAATAGCAAGTAGCACGGAAATATGTTGAAAACCAAAGACCATCAGAATAACTGGCTGTACTTGATGCCTGTCAATGTAGAAATGTCATGTATTGTGAAGTGCTCCATTTTTCCTGGCTTAATATTTGGGTTAGGTGCTTGCCTCACACCCGCTCTTGACAGATTCTCGCTCCTCGCCTAATCCTTGTTAGTTGGGTCCTGTCAATTTCATTATGAATTCAAAAATATTAGGTGATGTTGACAGCCTCCCTAGTAGCTGTTAATGGAGCACTTGACCCCCAGCTTTTCCTGTCATTGCTGTTCCCTTTCCAACACTTCAGCTTGCAATTGGCTTTAGCCAAAAAGCAGTGGATTTAGCAGACTTCACGCAGAGACTGATCATCAGTAAAGCAGAACCAAAAAACAAAAATGGGCAACAACCTGCAGCTGGGAGCTGCTGTAATTGGTTTCATGGCTTCTCCTTCCCCACTGTTTGCCTGTCCTGTCCAGATCCTCCCTGTGGTCCACCCTAGAGGTGAATAAGGTGCCAGGTTTATTACAGGGATGTGTCAGCTGTGAGAACTGGACTCCCACAAGCGTTTTGATGGACTAGATTAGGATGGGTTTTCTAAGCAGTGAACGTTCTGCATAATTTCATTCTGGTGAAATAAATTTTTATATATCATATTATGAAAGTCTCATAGCTATACTTGCCCCTCCTACCGTCAAGCCAGGGATATATGCAGACTACTGGGAAAAGTCCCACAGTTTGGCTTTATCAGCAGCATTTTTTCACAGCTATCTTCCTTATGATGAAAGCCACGGCAGGTGCTTCCCCCAGGAAGAGGGGCATGGACTGTCCTCGGTCCTCTGTATTTCCCCTCTTCCCATGCAAGAGGGAATGTGCCACATCCCAGGAGGGTCATCAGGAGCCGTGCATCCGTGGTGCCTTGTGTTGCATTGAGCAGCGAAAGTTTGCTGTCTCCAAATAGATGCTCTTGGGGACCACCTGGGACCGTAGATGGGTTGTGGCCTGGGAAAGGGGACTTGGGGAGGGTGAAGGGAAGGCAGACACTTGGGCGCACTGCTTGCTTGGTGCGTTGGGAGATACACTGGGAAAGCTGCCGGCATCTCCCCTCAGCCTACCTGGTGCTCAGAGCTGGTGCTCTGGTGCTCAGAGCCGGTGGTAGCTGGGTTGCTCCCTCAGCCAAGATGCACCCGCCTGCAAGAGGAATTAATTATCAGGAGTAATCATATTTCTTGGTTTCGATTGCCATCTGCTGGCAGAAGGGCATGCACATTGCTGCTTTCAGATCCCGCGCAGTGTGCGCTGGTGGTTAACCGAACCTCCGTGTCGTGCCACGCCGCACCCGGGAGGCAAGCGCGGCAGGAAGCAGGCTGCTGCCGGATGTCCAGGGTGACAGACCTGGCCATGCTGGCGGCAAAGCGTGCTGCTGCCTGTGGGGCAGCAGCAGCAACGCTGGCACGCCTGGTGCCCATCTCTTTCTTGGCACCTGCCAATTTTGCTGTTGCAATGGGACCATCCCACCGTGTCCCTCTGCACAGCTGGTGTCTCCCCCCGCGCTCGCTCTGTTGCCGTCCAGGAACGGCTCACCGCCGCTCGCCTTCACCGACGGCTTGAAACAGGAGTCGCTGGGGGCAGTGACCGGTCCCATGCCCCTGCCCTCCACCCCCCGCGGGCACCACGAAATGCACCTCGTCAGCACGTTAAATACTTGCACTCGGTGCTGGGTGAAGCTCTGCCCTGGGGAAGGTTTCTTGCCTGAAGAGCAAGGAGCTGGCAGCTTGGAGGGAGATTCACTCCGCATTCACCCGTGCGCAAAAAGTATAAAATTCAGCCTAAGTGACAGCAATTCACAAAGAGTTGATACCAATAAAAAGCCTTAAAAGCCACGCTGGAGATTTACCCATTGGGATTGTTAGAAACAGCATCGTTAAAATGATCAAGCATGTTGTGTACAGTAAATAAAATTAGATGAGCTTTAACTTCTAATTCTGTTGCTGTCAAGTGTAACGTAGCTGCTTGAGCTGATAGATGATGAATGCAGTTCTTTAATTTCAGCACTATGCAAATTGCATTGCAAGATTACTTCTGATAGTGTGCCACATTAGCATAGGCTGGAAGATCTGCTGCTGTGATCCATAATGGCATTTAATACTTATTCTCTCCCACATGCAACAAAAACAGACCAAAATGCAAATGTATTTCCCTAAAGGCCCTTTTCTAGCACAAGCATTTATTAGTTGTGCAGAAACAAACATGACAAAAGAGCAGGAGAGAGGCAAAGCCAAATCTTATCCGGAACATGAAACACATCTCCAAGTCTGCAGAAAACTGTCCCTTAACTGGACAAAGGCTGCATCAATTTTAACGATCCCCATAGGGACCACAGGAAAAGGCACGTGTCCACCTGCTGCCCCTGGCCGCGTCCTTGCCTCAGTCTCCCCCCTGCGCCTCGTCAAAGGCAGTTACTCCAATTTAACACGAGCAAAACCGAGTATTTTTCCATGCTCTTCTCTCAGAAGCGGCCTTAGGCTCTTGGGTGAGTTTTTCCCTGAAGGCCGGGCAGGAGAGCTTGGGAGAGGTGCACGCGGCCGAGAAGAAAGCAGAGTGCGGCGCCACCTCCGCGGGGACACCGGGGGCACCTGCTAGCGGGGATACCCCGATGGCCCCGGCTCCGCTCCCCCGCGCCCGAGCTGCTGCCTCCGTCGTGCCGGAAGGAAGAAAGGAGCGCGAGGTTAGGGGTTTGCCCTAAAGAGGGTGACGCTGGTCTTCCCGTGCTGGAGGCTTCATCAGCGCCTCGCCCGTTTTTCGCTTGGCTCCCCGATAAGAAGTCCCGCGCTCGCTGCTGGTGAGTTTCAGGCCACGCCGTGCCCTTCTTCACACCGTTTAGTCACGGGCTGCCAAAGACCGGACGATCCACAAAGCTCCAGGAAGAGTAATGAGTCTTAACGGCGTTTCAGCGGTCTCGTCGAGATTTAACAATCACTTACTTGTCTGAGTGCAACGCTACTCGCGCTCCTTCCAAACCACCCTCTTTCAAATAAGGATCCTTCAACGTACAGTGAGACCGATGGCCACAAGCATCTGCCCCTTCTCCCGGCGCTGAGCCCCCATCACTAAGGCAACGTCGAGGTCCCACGTCCTTCACCATGCCGGTGGTGGGGGATTTCCTCCCTCTCACTCTCGGGTACGCTTGGGATCATTTTCATATGTGTCAACCCCACACTTGCTCATGGGCTACACTCTCGTCTCCTCGTGGTCCATGGGGTTACTTATGCCATGACTGCGTAGATTTGCTGTTCCTTTGCATAGGGCCTGATTTTTTTAGCAAGGGAGAAACACACAACTGCACAAGATAACCAAAACTTAAGCTAAAGTGGTTAGGCAATAATATAACAAAAGAAGAAGCTCAAAGCCACGGACAAACCACAGCTATCTGCCCATTACATAATTTTGCTGTTACAGCTAGGACAAGTTACACAGCAGGTATCTGATCCTAGGCGGCACCCTAAGTTGCAGGTGCAGCTGACATGTCCCAAATAACTTTGCAAATACAGCTGAAATCAAGCACAGATAGGCTCAAGGCCAGACAAAGCCTGCCCAGTCCTAGGGCCTGGTATAAGGAATTGTCGTCATAAATTTTGAGGCCTATAATGAGTGCTTGGCAGCACCAAAACGGCTGAACCACAGGGCTACAACATCTAGGTGAAAAAAGGCAAGTCCAAGGCCTCTTAACACCCAAAATTTCAGAAATTGCCTGGGTAGCCAGTGGTACGTTTGTGGCTGGCAAACACCCATCTTCCCGTGCAAAGAATTTCCAGGAGTTGAGATGTACAAAGTCCTTCCAGCTTCGCAGTGGGGAGGTCAACACTTCTGATGACCCAGGTAATTTCTAAAAAAAAAAAAAAACAAAAAAATCTCAGATTTGGCATCTGTAGGACAGGGCCTACAGTTCTCCTCTGCTCCCTACGCTTGAGGACGTTCATCCGGCCGAGGTAACTTTTGTTCTTGTTTTGGAAGTGCAGTCACCGATGCTGAGGTGGTTCGGTTTTGAAGCGGTGAAGACGAACGAGAACGCAGCCAGCGTTCCTCACTGCCGAGTGCTTAGGCAGAGCCGTATCTTCAGATACGCTGTTTTCATGGAATTTCCTGCTTATTGACCTATCCGCAAGACTAAAGCTGGAGTCATGCAACATAATGGTGATTTTTCATTCTTTCGGGCTATGGCATTTTTGGATTCCTCTGGTGTTGAGCACAACAGCAGAACTTAGACCTTTAGGCGCAACTGCTGTTGCAGTAGCACATATTTACATTTAGTTTTATGAAGCTTCAACCAGATTTAGCTTAATGCGGTGGTTTTTTTTTTTTTTTTTTTTTTTGTTTTTCCTCCTTAGACTTCCATGGCTGCTATTACTGGCTGAACTGTTCCGTGTGGTTTTATGTCGGGCAGCGATCCCTGCCCTCTCCTCGGCCGCCAGCTTTCCCACCGTGGGACTTGGTCGGCAGGAGGCTGCCCTGGTTCACCTAAGGGGAAATCCTCGGTCGGGGGAGCTACGGCTACAAAACTCCCTGCCGGCAGGCGCTCCCCTGCTTGAAGGCTTCTGAAGGTCTGGGGAGGGAAGAGAGCAGCCAGGGTCGCTGCGGCGGTAACAGCGCGCTCTGTGCTCCCAGCGGGAGGGTTTCCTCATGAACGCGGGCTGCTGCTTTTTTCTTCTTCAGCTTCTGCTTTTTCCTGAAGGGCTGAATGAATGCTGCAGTGCCAGTAAGATCCAGCCGAGCTGCCCGAATAATCCGCTAATGAACTGCATAATAAAGACGTGGATTCAGTAAGGTGTCAGCTGTTTAAACTGGGCAGTAATTGGTCACCAGCAAGTAACACGTCCATTTAGCATCTTTCCAACTTTCCAGTATGCCGGTATGAACCTTTCAGCCCTGGGGACAGGGAGGCAGGGAGGACAGGGTGGCACAGGCGGTTACCCTCCTCTCTATTTGCAACATTGCATCTTGTGTCATCCCCAGGGTTATGCACATCCTGTGCAGCGACAGTCGCCGCTGGCCAGCTCAGCCACGGGACTTTGCATGAGCCCGCAGAGCTGCAGCTACAGAGACCGATAATTTTGGGGCGCTGGTGGGCAGAAACGCCTCGCTAGGCAGAACTGACTCTGCTCTTGCTGCCACGGGCTCCTCACTGAAATACGGTTGGCAGGAGCTAGCTCTAGGGCTTGCTGCAGGGAGCGGGGTGGCCCTGGCATGCTGGGTACCAGCTGGGATCTGGGGGTGCTTGGCTTCAGGGCAGACACCTCCAAAACGTGGCGTGGGCCCCCCTGGAAATCTGCAGGCTACTTCCCTGGGCTCAGCCCCGGACCGGCCGGCCTTGCAGCGCTCGGGCCCCCGGAGCGGCTCTAGGGATGTTTGCTCCGTGTGGCTCCAGCGCAGACCAAACGTTTCTCCTACTGCTGCAGGTTCCTCCTCCCCGCTTGGTTTCCTTCCTCTTCTGCCACAGGTGCATCTCTGCCTAACCACATCAGCAAAAAGGGCTCCACAGGGGACCTGGTGAGGCTTTCTGCCCGCTGTGCCCAGGGGCTGTGCAGGGGGGGTCCTTGCAGCACCCCGAAACTGTGCCCATGGTTTGGTCCCAGAATAGGCTAAATGTGCCTGCTTTGGGGTATTGCTGTTTACATCGGTGCAACGCTTGCGTGGTTATTAGCAATACGGTGCCCCAGGGGTGATGCACCCTGTCAGCCAGCAGGGTCTGGTGGTGGGGTGGTAGCATCTCCTTCTCGTCATTAACACGCAGCGTGATCGCTCTCCCCCCACCTTCTTCTCCTGCCCACAAAGATCTACTACCGTCAGGGTGCCCAGAGACGAATCTGCAAACAGACTCGTTGGAATATGCAGAGCACGTCGCCGGGCGCATTGCTAGTGCAACCGCTGGGAAGGCTTCAGCTGCTGTGAAATGAGATAAGCTGCACACTCTTACGTTGTCATCTGTGGACAAAAGAATCAAAAGTAAGGGGGTTTTGTTGTTCTGCATAACAAAAAAAAAAAAGACGTATTAGGTCTGATGTTAGACTGTTCATGAAATAATTAGCGTTTCCAAGTGTGTCCTAATTTCAGACAAAAGTGAAAATACAACAAGATGAATAGAAAATGATGGGTTATGCTTTTGGAACAAGGCAGTTTAATTGAGCCAGATGGGCCCAGATGTTTACTCTGACTGAAATGATCACCTATTCAGAGAGAAATGTTGTGGAAGAAACTGTAACAAAGATGCAAGAGGAAATTTTCCTCAAGCAATGATTACAATAAGGGTACTTCAGGCAGCTCTTACTGCTCTTGTGAGGCTAATAGAGTATGAAAATAGGAACATTTGAAGGCTGACTTAGAGGTGCTTACGCTGCTAACACTTCAGTTTGCATTTTGGTTTAAGAAAGTCCTTGTAATCATCGGCTCTCTCATCGGCTGACTTTGACTTCAGGTTTGCTCTTGGTCATCTGCTTTTTCTGTTTCTTGCAAATGCAGGCAAACCTCTTCTTTTTGTGCTTCAACTTTCCTGGTGAGCTGGATATTTAACACAGGATGTTTTTCATCCTAATCCTTTTTTAGAGCCTTGGTTTGTAGTTTTGTTTGAACAGAATGGCTTTTTATCATGGTAGCATTTGATGTGTTTAACCTACCCAGAGGTCTTTGAAGAATGGTGACGGGCTCCCTCCTTCCCCATGCAGGGACCTGCAGCTGCCAGATTGTGTGCTTGAGATGCACGCACACATGCACAAACACTGCGGATGTGTTCCCAGGGGAAAAAAAAAAAAAAAAAGTGGAGATTTTAGGCTACGATGCTAGGAGTCCATTAGATGTTAGGAAGACACTGAGGCCATAAGGCCTGGATGAGTCTGGACAGGGGGATGCTTGATCCACCTGTCCTGGGTGCTCTCTTGCTAGTGAGCATATGCTTCCCGAGCTCCTCCTCGTCCTCCTGGCTGCAGAAATGAGGCAGGAGGAGGAGAACTGAGGAGGGAGCAGGAAGGGTGCACCTCGAGGCAGATGCATGTGATCTAGTTCTCCTGATTTAGTTAATCAAAACTTCCTGATATCCCAGATGCATCCCGGGGGCTCTTCTGGCGACTGCACAGTGTGAAGGCTTTTTTGCAGCAAGGTCTCCACTGGTCTAGAGCTGTGCGGGAGGCATAGCAGTCTTTGAGACCACAGCCTTGAGACTTTTAGTTCCTGCTCATCATATGAGAAAAACTTGAAGCTGCTTGAAAAGTCTTTAGCTCTGCTCTGGGTCCTGGTATGTGGATTAATGTCAGGAAGCTCTAGGGAGCAAAACCTACACTCGTGTTTAGCTGTTCCGAGCAGGTGCTACAGCTGTTAAAAAAAAATCTTATGACCGTACTAACTCCTCACCACCCCCTCACACCTGTTACCTAGTAGCTTGCAAAATCTCTCTCCTACTAATGGGAATAAAGAGGCTTTTTTCCTCCCTCTCTTTTAAGTAGGTTTCTAAGTGGGAGCTAGTCGCAAAAAAACAAAAATCAGAGAAATTTTTGGCCTGATCTTGATGTAGGAAGATAGTAGTACACTTACGTGACACACTCCCATCCCAGGTACATCTGCAACAGAGAGCCGATCGGCAAACTGCTGTGGAGAGGGTGGAGGAACAAAATGTTCCCTGGGCTTCCTCAGTCAGGATGACTGCACAAAATCCCCAAAATCTGCCTTGAAATACACTTTGGTAGCTGGCTCCCCGCAGTTCTTTCTACCATCGGATTTGCGTTGGATGTTCATTTAGAAAACCGACCTCAAGGGTAACCAGCCCTCTCCTGAGGGCCTCTGTGAAGACAAGAAGCAGCACCTAGCCGACGATGCCAGGACACGGGGTACCCCTGGAGCACCCCTGGGCCACGGGAACACGGCTCCCTCAGCTCAGGCAACCCATATGCAATGGCACTGATGATCTAGACAATTTCCCAAGGTTAATTCCCCCTTGACAGTCCCACAGGCTCTCTTTGGTTTTCTTTTTCTTTGAAATGCAAGGAGTTGCAAAGACAGAATAAAGACAAACTACAGAGCTGTGAGATTCAGAAGTTTCTCAATAGACTCTCAGAAACCATAATAAGAGTTCAAAAGCTACTCTCATGTCTGTGGTTTGTGCTGATGTCTGAGTACTTAGCACAGGAGGTACTGAAAGAGCCATTGAACACTAATCAAAGTAACTTTGAAATAAAGAAAGAACTGCCTGACAATGAATTTCGACACAGAGTTTATTCCCTGATTAAAGGGCTCAGACATTTTGGCTCTCGGCATTCAGTAGTTTTCATCTGCAGGGACCCTTCTGAGCGATCCTGTAGGTACGGTGAAGGACTCGTGTTCAAAACAGAGTTCGTCGCTAAACCGGGCGCTCGGGAGCTGGCGTTACTCAACCTTCGTTCTACCACTGTGGATGTGACTCCAGGAGAAGAAACTTCCCTCTGCACAGGCCCTTCTCTGTAGTCAGGTCAGCAAGACTTCAAGGTCTGGGGCTTGGACTGGGAGTTGTGCTCATGGAAACCCTGAGAAGCAGCTTTTCTCACACCGGAAATGCTGCGCCGTGTTTCGAGGGAGTCCAGAAATGGGCGTGGGTGTAACCAGTGTCTAAACTTTCATATTTACTCCACAGAGGAACGTCTTGTCATTGTTGCTAAAGGGTCTGATTGTCTCAATGGATAAGAATGTGGGTTTTATTTCTTTGGAAGTAGAACCTAAAATTTGTTAGCAGACCATTTCCACATATTTCTAGTTTTTCAGGAAATGTGCGACGGTCAGATCTTCCTATGAAAACAGCTGCACTCCGTTGCCGTCCCAGCCTGTCCAGAACATGGCTTCTCATATCGGACAGGTGATAGGTAAAGGTAGAAAGAAACTTCTTTTTTTTGAAAAATGGAAAAGGTCAAGTTGTTTTAATAAATGTCATCTGGTCACCAGCTGAGCAAACAGAAGCCACCTGTAAATAAAAGACGACTAGCTCTTGCCTTATGGAAAGAACTGTCTGTCTTATCATTGCAGTTGCGATGGCTCCCCAAAATTGCCAGAGGTCGGTCCTGGGAGGACAATTATTATCTGCATGGGGGATGTTCTCACTCTGGAAATGTCTCAGGCCCTCACCTCTGGGAGGTGTGGCACCCTGGCCTGGCGTTGTGCTCTGCAGAAACCTCCAAGTGCGGCTTGCTTGCTTTGGCAGAGCACTGCTCCCTAATACTCTCAATGGGCTGGCTAATCAGAAAAACGTGACTACACACTGGAAAAACGTGTTCATGCTGACACACCCCATACACCCCAAGGTGGTGTGTGGCTCGGCAGCATCTGCCTGCTTTTCAGTTGTACATTGAAATGCAGTCACTGTTGCACAGAGCTACTGGGCTGACTGTGCTGCCACCTTATAAAAGGGCTCCAAAAATGCTGTCTTCTCCCTGTATTTCCTCTCCCCTTTTCTGCCAAAGCTGGCTTCTATGTTTCTTGCTCACCTTCCCAGGGCGGACGACACGAGCAGCTGGCTGCTACTGGCATGCAATGCCCACAGGTCCTCTGGAAAAAACAAAGTTTCTGTAGAGACCCTCAGCCTGCTGCATAATTTGGCCAGTAAAAGAGTTTCAGTCATGATGTGCAAGCCGCCCACTTTGCACACTAACAGGGTAGTTCAGGAGGTCAACCCTGGGCCTTGAATTTGGGGGCCACCACTGGACTGCCAGGTCACGTCCTGGGCAAGGCAACCACTGCAGGATGTGTGCTGTGCCCGTGTGGGTCTTCAACACCTTTGTGGCTAAAGGAGATGCTCTTATGCCATGGGAGATCCAGGTGCGGGCTTAACACCCCTTACCTCTAAAAGCCGTGCAGAGGGAACCAGCATTAAACAGATGGATGAAAGTCTGCGGAGCAGTTGGCACAAACTCTGTGGTCCCTTGCCCTCTCCTTCATCCCCAGCCACGCTGAAGATGAGCTGCTTGGGAGGCTCGCCAGGACAAGCCCCTCTGGCAGCCCATGTGCCACCTGGCTGCACCGGGAGGTCTCGTGGGCAGGAGGAAAATATGCCACCATGAGAAGTATGTTTCTGAGGGCGCTCCCAAGGAGAAAACGTGCTGACTTGGGACACCATGACTTACAAACAACCTTAGTAAGGATGCCATTTGTTTCGAGTGTCATACCAAAATAAGTCAAACGGCTCATGAAAAGGCTGAGAAACCTGCGCCAGCCTGGTTCCCTCCATGTGACCGTCCTGCACCCCTCCGAAGAGCTTAAGCCGTGGTAATAGTTCAAATCAACAGCTGGTAGCTTCTGTGCCAAGGCTGGCGGCATTTTGAAAGCTGAAGGCAGCAAAGACTGTGCAGGGAGAGACTCCAACATGCTGAAGAAATGCCCAGTGAGGTGGAGTTGGCAGAGAGCTACATGAAGGAAACGGTGTCAGAGCCAGGGCAGCACTGGAGCTGGTTTAAGGCTAAAGTTGAATGACTTGTTCCGCTAGTCTTGCAGCGCTAAGAGGGAAGGAGGTTTGTGCCTACTGATCTGTGTCCAGTGTCACCAGCTCTGCGGTGAGTTTAAGTGTCAGGCGGCTCACCAAGCCGCAGAGCACGTGCTGCTGTTTAAGTCGACTTCTCGGCCCCCGATCTCTAGACGAGAACTGAGTTTCAGGAGTTTGTTCCGGAGTAAGCCAAGCATTTCAAAAGAAGTGACATTAAAAGTAACGTACTGAAAACATGAGCCGTGTCATGGAGCAGGTGAATTGAACTGAGTGCTGTGCAAATAGTACACTGACTAAATAATGTGCTATAACTTCTATAAATAAAACGGAAGGTAATACTTGCACTGAAAGTTTTGCAAGCTTGAAGATGTTAAAATACCACATATGAGTAGCCAGACATTGCAGAAGCTTTAGACATTGCCTAGTTTTGTTACCTTGCTGTTACGTGAACTGGCCTGACTTTCTAACTCGAGGCCAGTTTCAGCTACCAGAGAGTAAAACAAAAAATAAAAAGCCTTCATTACTTCTACAGCTTCGTATCAAAGACCACTTTCTCCAATTCCTCTTTTCTCTTCTATCTAGCTTAGGTCGAAAGCCTTAACTGAACATCAAGGTCATTAACTCCCAAAGATATCTAAGGCTGTCTAAAAGAGATGCAAAAATTTGTCATGGCTACTTTCCTTCTGCCTTCTTGTATATACATCTGGCGTTAACAGTAGCCTCTCTGAGCTGCGTTTCACAACACTCAGCACCGCAGATATGGTCCATCTCTGGCATTTTTAGGTTCCGCTGAAAAATTTGCAAACCTTTCCGAGGCAGCAGTCAAGTTTGTGCTCTTGCAAGAGCAGCGACCCGTTTTCTTGCTGACTGAAGGTCCTTCCAGGCGTTTTGTCCCAAACTTCGTCCTTTGCCCCGTCCCAGTACTCAAACAACACAGCTATCCTTCTAAGAGATCTCTGCTCCCCTGCAAATCAGCTGTGCCAGCCTGGAAAATAAACTTGAATTCACCGCTTGCATAAGCAGCTGCACAGCAGTGTTTACTGAGTCCGGTCTCTGTACTGGGTAAGACACTGGTGCCTTGTGTAAGAAGTGGACCTCCTTCATTACAGGTTCTGCCGGCAGTGATAAAATAGCGCAGGATTTCTCATTACACTTTTTTTTTCCCCCTAGGAAGTGCAGGTGCCTACCAGCTGCTGCCATTTCACTGCAGTCCTTAAGTGAAAACCTGGGGATGAACTTCAAAATATTTGGGACAAACGCAGGAATGCTGTGCTCTGGCGGCTTTGTAAAATAAACTCCTATTTAGTAGCACGAAATAAACGTGAAGCTTTGAAAGGGTTTCTGCCTTGGTGCTACGCTCTACCGTCCTTGCTCATGTTCCACATAGTCTCCTGTTCCCTACGCATTTGAAACGAAAAATTCTTTGTACTGAAAAATCGTTAACAGAGCTGCTGCTGACTTCTGCCTCTTGCATTTACATGTGTGTTGGTGCTCCTCTCTGGGAGCACTTCTCTCTGTGAACGCAGGAGTCTGCACTGACTCATAGCTGCCTCCAAGAGCGCCCCGGTGCAAATCAACTGAAACCTCCCACAGAATAAAGTTGGGTTCATTCTGAACGGCAAAACCTGGCCCATGGTTAACTTTATCGCTTTTTCCTCATCCTATTCCTAGGGCAGCAGTCCCCAGACGGCACTATTAGCCATTTCATGTGGGATTTTTTTACTTACTTCTGTTTTTTTAAGTTTATAAGCAGTGTACTGTCTTGAAGAAATGCTATATATTCTTCCCTATAGAAGGAAGGGCTGCTTCCTGGGAACCAGGAGTGGTGACTGCGTTGATTATTTCTTCCTTTTTTTTTTTTTTTTTGGAGCCTCACCCACAGGAATGTTTTCTTTCTTTTTGAATGTCTGTTTCATAACGTTCTGCTCTCCTCGAACTTCTTTCTCCCATGACGTATCTTCCTCTCCCTCGCCTTGAGTATTCTTCAAGCGTTGCCAGCAGTAAGAAGTTGACAGCAAGACCCTGCAGCTGGCATATCCTGAGAAGTCATACTCACAACCTAGCATCTTTCTTTGAAGCTCTGAATCTCCATACTTCTTCTGTCAAGGGTGTTTGTACTTCTTCCCCTTCCTCTACTTCTATCCTACTGTTCCCATCGTCACCTCATACTTCAACTACTTTAAAAAAAAAAAAAAAAAAGAGGACTTCAGTAGCTTTTTCTCCTGATAGACTTGCAAACTAATCAGTCATAACTGCTCTGTAAGGTCGCTACCGCTAGAATGTGATGAAAAGGCAAATAATAATTTATGCTGCTGCATTTTGTACCCAGGAAGAGGATATGAGAATAGAGAAACATAGGAGAACAGGATGGATAGAAGTGTTTGGGGAGAGAAATATTGTGGTGGTGAAACCAGTCCTTGGGTGGAGCAGATTCTGTCTTCAACCAGCGAGACAGCCGGCAGGGTTCAGAAAGAAAGAACAAAGATATCTGTTCATTAACGTCTTGTTGAGACAACAGAAGGAGGAAGCTAGAATTACTGCTGTTGGATGAGAATGAAAAGCGTCCCAGTTTGGGATGCTGAAAAAAACCTGATTCCAGAGAAGGGCGAAAAGAGGGGGTAGGGGCTGACTGTCACAGTCTTTCCACAGATAGGACTGATGTGTGGTGTCCTTTGGGTCCTAACTCCTTTACATATTTACGAATGATTTTGGCACAGGAAGTAAAATCGGATTATTTTAGGAGATGAGGGTGATACTACATGAGATTTAGTAACCTAAAGCGGTAAGATCATGCTCCTGAGAACCAGCAGTATGAATTTTTGCTATCAACTGGAAGTATACCGGAGATGAGGCAGGAGAAGCAAGATGTGTGACAGCACGCCAACTCACAAGATGCTCAGGCTACCGGCGGGGTGCAGCTCTGAAGAAGTTCTTCAGCTATGTCAGAGCTGTTTCAAGGAGAGAGGAAAAAGATTCTCTGAGGCGTAAATGCCCTAACGACGTCTCCTTTGAAAACGTGTGTGTAGTGCTGGCCACTCGCCCTATGAAAACGAGACCTTGTGTGACAAATCATAGTCCTGGTGGTGCAGCC
Organism: Struthio camelus; assembly: GCF_040807025.1. Taxonomy (NCBI): domain Eukaryota; kingdom Metazoa; phylum Chordata; class Aves; order Struthioniformes; family Struthionidae; genus Struthio; species Struthio camelus. Next base: position 11,609,063 of record NC_090982.1, on the reverse strand, counting down.
CAGCAAAACGGAGCTGAGCTTTTTGTCCCCTAGAAAGGCACCAGCGCAGAGAGGCAGAGAAAGAGCTGAGAGGGACACGAGCTAAGCTGGATGATGCTCAGTGCTAGCACAAGGGACCACCAATATGCTGAGGGTGGAAATTAAAAGCTTTCTAGTGATTGCAAGTGACCTTTCTGGAAGAGCCTCAGAAGCCCAAATAGCAGCAAGATGGAGTGTGACAGGTTTATGGAAGACATCATGTAACGCGATGGGTGAAGACGGTTTCAGTGGCTGAAGGGGCCCCTCCTTATCCACTTTCCTGTGCAATTTGCTTGAAAAAACATGTAACTTGTGATAGCCAGTTCTTGGTTGAGATAAGCCTTAGAGCTGTACGAGCAGGAACCAGACAGCCTTTTGGGTCTGAGTTTTATCAGTGTTACTACTGAAAAAACAAACAAGAGAAAACCACCACCCTGCTCCAACCTCCAGCTTTAGCTGTTATGCTGCGTGGTTTTGATGTCCTAGATATGCTGGTAATTAATCTCGCAGTTCAGTCTGTTGCAGCTTAAAATGGAGTTGGTAATGGAAGACTTCTGTTTCACTACAAGAGAATACTCAGACGCGTCCTCTATTAGTAGAGATATTCAAGGAATGGAACAGCATTCTGATTAAGGACTTTGTGGAAATCTCATCTTCTGTGACAGTTCTTGATTGTTAGAGTAATTCTTATGCTCACTGAAAGCTTTCAAAAAGCTCATTAAAAAAGGATATAAAATAGTCCAAATTTTTTTATGACGTGAGGAAAATTGTGATCTTTGCAAATCTTACAGAAGCTCAGCCGATTTCAGTGCTGCTGTTGTCCAGGCCCAATTCTCTACCTACGCTTTGAGAAAATACGCACTGAGAAGAGCTGAAGTCAGAGGGAGATCTGGCTTAAGTTCTGTTTCACTTGATGGATGCGCCAAAAGCTCTTTTGGAAACAGGAAAGCTCAGATGAGAAAACTTTGGGTGTTTACTAAAGCAGCGTAGCTTAACAGCCTGCAATCTGATGTTAGGGCTCTCTCATTTCGTCTAGAAATAAGACTGATGGGGTCATAGTGTCTGTCTATGTTGCTGTAGCTTCCTCCTGATGTTTTAATCCACTTGTCAAGCGCAAAGGAACCTGGAAGAGAAGTGAGATGCTACATGACTTATGGAAACAGATGGCTGGGAAGAGCAGGAGAACCTCTAAAGCTGGAAGCAGTAATACACATTTCTGTCTCACTAGACCTTAGGAATCTGTATGAAAAAGAGACTTCATAAATGCTTCAACAGCAGGGAAAGTGAGAGGTCCGTCCATCTGAAGAAGTAAAGCCACAGAAAGCCTAGATGGTTTTGATTTTCTGCTTGGAGATTTAGTGTTTTTCTTGGCCGTGCTGCAGCGGGCAGGTGTGAACACGTGGACAAGACCCAGGGACTCTCCCTTCTTGGGTAACGTGCTCAGGAACGTGCACGCTGACAAAGAACCAGCTCCCAGGTCTTGGTTGCAGATCGTCCACATTTACACGTATTTTGATTTGCTTCCATGTTCTCTGTGGAAGTGCAGCAACTAACTCCAATGGGGTGATGGGGAAAGTTAGCTTCAGGGACCAACTTCCATCAGATGCGACTGTACCAGCCTTGTCGCCCAGTGACCACCGAAGCAGGATGAGTTGCTTCATGTCCCTTCCCGGCACAGGCAACAGCCGGCCCCTGGCCCCATCCTGCAGATGCACAGCCCTCCTACCACCACCGGTGTGAGTGGGGAAAACACATGGCAAGGCTCTGGGAGCCTGCAACACTGCAGGGCAGGGAGGAGAGTTGGCCCGGTACGGTGCACAACGGCTCTGGCCGGTCGCCTTGTGAAGGACAATCAGCCTTTCTGCTGGACCAGGGTCACCGGCCTAGCAGGCTGTTAACCGGTGACGCTGCTATCAAGGCAAGAAGTTCTAGATTTTGAAAGAGATTTATCCTGAAAGTTGAAGTGCTCGATATCTCCTCTGAGAATTTACGGATGCCTTTGACAAGACTCTGCCTCATTAAACACCTTAGGGGGCCAGAGCACAGCTAAGTTACTGTTTTTCCCTCTCTCACAAACACTTTCACTTTTCATAATTTGCCCCCCCTCAGCCACGCTCTCCTTTCCAGCGCCTGCAAAGCAATGAGCAGTGCATCCCGACTTCTCTGCAGCCATTGACGTGGGCTAGTAAAGGACCTTTGATGGATGCAGCTTCCCTCTTGACTTGGCTATTCTACAATAAATGTGATTAACAAAGTGTACATTTCCATTAGAAAATGGGTAAACAGCCTGCGTTCTTAATGTATGCTAGCGTTTCTAATTTTTTCTTTTTTAATATAAAAAGCTCAATAGAGTCTGGGTGTTTAGATGAGCAGGAATCTGATGCTGGCTTGGTAAAGCATTGTATTTGCCTGCAGTGCAAAGCAGCAGATAACAGACCTCTCTGCTGGAAACAAGTATTTGTGATAAGTGGTGTCAGAGGAGAGAAGCTGGTTTCTATAACAAGAAACGCTTACATTACAAATTGGTATTTTTAATGTAAAGAATGTGGTGTTTAGCTGCTAATAAATATCTAGGCTTAGAGTAAATCAAATACTGTTACTGAACATCTGGCACCTGCAGGTGAATTTCAGAGCTAATTCATTTTTAAATGAAGAGCTGTGCTCCAAGAAGGGAGGGAGGTGTTAGGGGAAGAAGGTTATAATGATAGAAAAAGGCTTGGCTAGGATTTCTTACTCAGGAGTGTTATTTCGGTTAATTCACGTTTCACGGATGAATGCCATTTTATTTCTAACTTCAGCATTGCAATTTTTTTATCACTATTTTCCACAGAGACCCAGGCAGAGAGGATTTCTGCACTGCGGTAACTCCTCTCTGGAGGACAAGGATCACACGACTGAGAAAAGCCCCCTCATACTAAGCAAATCAGATGAACAAGGAGAGTTGGAGGGGGCTGAAATCGACATTGGCATGCTGGGGGTGAACATGTCAATGCCATGGAAAGAGACTTGGGAGGCCGGGAAAAGCTCAGCCCCATTTCTGGCATTTGGGGGTGCAGGTGCTGGGTGCCCCAGCGCCTGAGATGCAGAGGAGGCTGTTGCACTTGGTGGGACGTTCATATCACTCGCTGCCCTGTGGTGGCACTTGCTAAGGGATCAGCTTTGCCGGGGCTTTCTGTTAGGCTCACTGGCAGAGTTCAATGAGAAATATCCAGTTTCTCATTAAAGCTGGAACAACTGAGTATCACTGGGACACCCACTCTGCTGCCTATCTAGAAATAGCCTAAGGTTGTCAGGAAGAACAGGAGAGAGAGGGAAAGAGATTTTTCTTGTTAAGGAACAGAGGAGGAAAGGAAAGACTAAGGGATTAACACAGTAAGATATGAAGGCAAAATTAGAGGGAGGAGGCATTTCAGTCAGGTCTGATGTGTAAAGCAAAGCTGTTGCTTTGGCTGCTCCCTGATGTGGCTCCTTCTGTCATCACCTGCCCTGAAGGCTAGATGCCTGAATTACTTTGTAGTCAGTGAGGTCTGCTGATATTTCAGTCTTGGGCATTTCAGGCACTTAAACTTGCTGAATCAGTCCATCCGCCCAAGTGGCTTTGGAAATTTTCCTTGGGGACCTATCCTTTTCTTCACTTGTGTTTTATCTGAAGCCTATTTAAATTGAATAAAAAACTACTATCACTCGGAACATCCTTGGATCACTTCTAGCCAGCAGCATGTGCAGGGATCAGGCAAAGTGATCCCAACCCGCGTTTCCAGCTTCCGAAGAGCGTGCCTGAGTGGGAGGGCGAATGCCACTGTAAAGCCAGGGCTTTCTTCAGCAAGGGGTAACTTTTTATCACTGTTATCTACACAGTGTAGATAAAGAGGGATAGAGATGTTGCGGCTAGGCAGCATGGCCTTTGAGTGCAAGGCTCCAAGGGCAACTAACGAGCAGCCTCCTCCTTCCGTCTGTTCTTCTTCAGCTTTGCTTCCCCTCTGAAGACAAATACATTTGGTATTGCAGCAAGGACTATGTCCGCAGCCTGCACAAAGTAACCGGGCTTTGGCTTCCTACAGCTCAGCCCTCGGGGTTTTGTTCAGTGATCCCTGGGTCCCTCAATCCCAAATCCCAGCTCTGCCAGGCTGGTCTCCAAAGCACCCAAAACTGAAAGGCAGACTCTGTGTGTATGTGATAATCATTTATTAGATGTGGATAAAGCTACTGAATAACTTTTTGCTTTTTAATTCTCTTGTATGTGCAGAAATTCCCATTTGGTCTCAAGTTTGACTGATACTGCTATTTCTGTAACAGGGTTTTCAATGACACTTCTTTTGCATTGTCTCCAGCCTCAGCCACTACATACCTCTGGAGACTTTGCAGTGTGCCAGCATAAAGGAGAGAGATTCACACTTCAGGGGACAGTCTTAGATTACTTCTTTCTGCCACGGCTTAAATCAGCAGAGACCTGACATACATTTAAACTGCCAGGTATTGAAGAATGGAAAGATGATAGGAGAAAAAAACTACCAAGTGTCCTTCTTGATTTCTAACTATATATTACGGCTTTCAGATAATGTTGAAAAGTGTATTTTTCTTCTACAGCTTCACTTAAATCTTATGCTACATGCACCCTGTTTATAAAAAAGGTGGCTCTTACTTACAGCAGCCAGTTTTTTGATTATCTATCTCCCTTCCTACTCCCTGTATTTATTTCCAAGTACAGTAGTCAATGTGCTAGTGACAGGTTTAACAAGTATCCCTCTAGTTACAGAAAACGAAAGCACCTTTATGAGAAGGTGACATTTCTGCCCTTGTCAAGTTTGGAAGAAACTGCCAGGTTTCACCTTCCCTTCCCGTTCCCCAGTCCTGTTAAATTAGGACCAGAGGGGAACTCCTGAGGGAGTTTAAAGAGGAAGGTGGTGAAGAGCAGATACCTACCTACCTGTTATTAACAGCACGTAAAGAGATCTGAGAACAAAACTACATGGGAATCATTCAAAACAAGCCTGAGTTTGACTAGGGAAAAGCAGAACAAGAAACTGAGGCAACTGGCTGCATATTTGCAGTGTTTGAAACCAGAAGACAGGGGAGGTTTGAGCATGTTTTATAAACGAAATGTGAAATACAAGAGGGAGTACCAACAAACACACGCCGTGCTCCAGAGAAGTGCTGGGAGAAGACACAGAGACTGTTTGCAGGTGGTGTGCTCCCTCCTAGGAAACAATAGCTTTCCAACACTTCTGCTGTTATACTGCTGCCGTGGTAAAGGAAAAGCCTTGAGGGGTGCCAGAGAGATACACCAACGTCACCTGGCTGTTGTAAGTGTTGGCTGTAAACAGTTTCACTGAAACACCTTCCTACTGGTTCAGCACAACCCATGGCAGGTCTGGTGAAGAAAAGGTGCTGTGGGCTTCCTGTATATGTCTGCCAACTTCTCAGCAGGTTTAGGGCAATTTCTAGTGAGGGCTGGGCAGAAGAGCCTTGAATTCCTTCCTCTTCCTCAAGATACACCTAGGTGCATGTTAATTCAGTCAAAGTTTGCTTGAGTAGCTCCTCACAACAGCAGCAGGAGCAATCTGCTGCTCCCTCAGAAAAAGAAGTAGATCCAGCTCCTAAGCGGACAAGTTGCAGCCTGCCCTGAATTGCTTGCTTACTTGGATGAAATGATAGCCTTCTGGCTGACACAAACCATACTCTACTGCACAACTTTTTCCGATTTTCTGATGTGAATGTCTAACCTTCTAACAGTCATTTAAATTAGCCAGCCCCTTGGCCTAATTAATACCTGCAGCGGTGCTTACAACATGCTTGCAAACTGGCAAGCACAAATACATTGCCTTTGTATTTTTTATGAATGACCAAGTAGATAGATACTTGATAGCAGTAAAATGCAGTAACAATGAACTTGAAAGGATCTTGCTGTAAGAACATGCCAAATGGTACTGCAGAGAAAAATGGTGATGCTCGTAAGTTAATGCTTAAAGGTAGGTATAGGGGAGTGTGAACCATACGTCAGCCAGTGTATTCCTAGCTGTGGAGAAATCCTTTTGAATGACCAGAGACGATGAACCCTACGTAGGAATTTGAAGGTATCGTGAAAAAGGTGTAGTGTTTGGGGAATTTCTACCTTCCTCCTGAATAGGAAAGAGCTGCCAAATTTGCCCAAATTCATTATTTGCCCAATAATGAAAAGCCATTTCTCAGCCTGCTGCATTGTTACTCATAAATGCTGCCTATATTAGGGTTCTTTAGAGTGGTTAGTTGAATTAACTTTTTTAATTTTCTGCTTGAACTCACCGGTTCAGGGTGAGGAGGCGGAAACCATCTGTCAAAAGTAACAAATAAAAGTTTTCTGGACATACAAATTATGCAGCTTTGAGGTGTGCTATCTAAAGAGTTTTAGAGCTTGAAGCATACCAAGAACGGTCTGGAGTGATAGCGAGCAGTGCCTTTTTGCCCTTTTCCACTGATTTAAAAAAAAACCTTGCAAGATCTCTTTGAATTTCACTGCACTGCCCATAGTCATCTGCTGTTAATTACCGAATATTAATCCTCACTGGCCTTTAGAGCCGTGACTCTGGGAAGAAATGAACAACTGTGTCTGGGAAAATGCGAAAGTACATATGCACATTTTAAAATAATTTTTTTTCATCTTAGCAGCTGGAAATCTTAGAAGCAGTCTGAATGGAGGCTTACAGTGGTGAGAGGCTCATGAAAAAGTGCTTATCAGGTGCCCCAACCAGAAGGCAATCCTCAGGAACGTTTCACCCAATCAGCCATGTAAGCTGTGTGTTCCCCTGGGACACTGGCTCCTTGGTGTCCTTTCTATATCTGGAGGCTGAAGGGAAGACTTGGGAGGCATATAAAAAGTTGCACAAAGCTCTGTCCTAAACCACTCATCTCCTTCTCTGCACGTCTTTTCTCAGCAAGACATCTTTGCCTAGTGATAGGTGTTACAAAGCCCAGGATCAACAGGTGGCCAGCCACATTGCGGCAAAATCACAGCTTGACCAACCTAAACATGAAAATATTTGTAAAAGGCTACTTAAGATGCATCTGGCCTGCTCTACACAAAGGAGATCCTGTTGTGCTTGGGGAAAACATGGCCCTGAAGGAAACTGGGTTCTGGAGCTCAGTTCCATAGCTACTGGGAGAGCTGCACCAACCCATAGGAATGGTGGCTGTAAAGAGGCGAGACGCTGCATGGCAACCAGGTTGTCGCAGCGCAGCTGTACGGTAACAGACCACAGCGCGCTGCGCCCAGGCAGGCGAATGACACCGGTAGTCTGGCTCCGGCAGGACTACTGTGCCACCTTGATGAAGGTACACCTGCCCCTCATAGATAAACCTAAGGAATCTGTACGTACACCACAAAAAATGTGCCCAATCTTTCTCGTAAAGAGATGCGACCCACAGAAACTTCTCAGGTGCAGGCGGAAAGCCGTCTGAAGGGAACGAAGTTTTGAGGTTATCTTCCTGTATCGAAGACTACAGTCGGGCCAGTCCCAACTGTGCTTCACTTTGTGCAACACTTTCAGTTCACTTCTTAGAAAATTAATTTTTAAACCCTTGGTTCCAATACTTGTCTCCTCCTTCATCCACCACGAAGGAGGAGACTTGCTGCCTGCGAGTCTCAACTTCCTCCCCAGCGGATATGGATTAAAAAAGTTACTATTCAACCCTTAAAAAAAAAAAAAGTAAAAAGGGGAAAGGATTCCGTTTGCCAAACACCGCCGGGCACCGGGCCCCCATCCCCAGCGGGGCGGGGCCGGGCCGGGCCTGTCAGGGACCTGGCTCCTGCGCCGAACATGGCGGCGGGAAGGCGCGGAACGACCCCTACGCCGCTCCGTAGCCCGCGCCTTCTGTGCAGCGGGGGCTGCCGGGAACTATAGTCCCTTCCCGTCCCGGCTTCCTATTGGCTCGAGCGCGGAGCTCTCCTTCCGGTTGAGGACCCTGCCGTTAGAGCTGCCACACTTCCGGAGGGTTGGTTGGCCGCTAGCCAATAGTAGGGCTTCATTGAGCTACCCTTCGGTCGCCGATTGGTCCAGGCGGGGAAGGAGGCGGGGCGGCGGTAGGTACCGCCCCGGACAGCTGGTGCTGTGCGGGGCCTTGGCGGAGTTGCCGCCGCCGCCGGGACGCGGGGTGGGGAGAGGCGGGATGAGGCTGCGCTCGGGGGTCTTCGCCTCCTTCTGCCTCCTAGTGGAGGCTCTGGGGGTCGCCCTGTTCCTCCGCGGCTTCTTCCCGCTGCCCGTCAGGTCCCTGCCCCGCAGCGAGGCCGGCCGGGACCCTCCGGCCGAACCGGCTCCGCCCGGCTCAGGTAACCCTAGCAACCCGTCCCTCCCCTTCCTTTCCTCCCCCCCTCCCCCCAGTCACCACGGCAACTCCCGCCCGTCGCTGCGGGCCACGCCCCCTCCCCTCGGTCACCGCGGTAACCGCACCGTAACCCCGGGCAACCTGCCTTCCCCCGCCACCTCCTCCCCGCAGCCCGGCGCGGCCGTTTGCCGTCGTGAGGGAGCGGCCGGCTCGGGCCCGTCGGCCCCGCCGCGCTCCCCTCTGCCGTCCTTCTCCAAAGCTTTTTGCCTGAGGTATTGCTGGGAATGACGGCTGCCGTTTCAGTGGGTATTAACTTGCTGGTCAGGCCGTCTTGCTGAGAACGGCTCTAGCTATGGCGCTTGCTGCGAGGTGCGAGTGGCTTTAGTGGCCCTAGCTTGAGCTAGGGCTGCAGCGCTTCGGTTGCGAGGAAAGTGTGGTAGAAGCAGCTTCCTTCGAAGGCTGGTCAGGTTGGGTAATGCACGGTATTAACTTTGCGTTCCTGTTTCTCTGAAGTCGTGCTGTCTGCAGGACCTGCCGGCCTGCCTCAGCTGAAATTGTGAAGCCAAAAATTTCAATCAAAAATTCAATTAAAATCACATCGAGCACAGGAAGGTGTGTGTATTGGACTGCTCTTCACCAGTGTTTGAAGCCTTTGGGGTGAAACTTTGTGCTCAGTGAACTGCAGAATAGAGCAGTGTTTTGTGCATACAAAACACTTGCTTAGGAGACCCACTCATGGCTAACCGGGTTGAACAGGACTGTAACTGTCATGCTCAGTCTTTGTTGCATGTTATATTAATTCTTCTAAAGTACAGAAAATCATGGAATTTGGGACAGGCTTACTTAAAAGGTCAAAAACCATTGGTAGGAAAGGAAGGTTGAATAACTCAACCATAATGCCCCAACAGCAGTTAAGCAGGAACACTGGAAGAAGTCTAATCTGGAAACAGATGTCAGCTGAAGCTGCCAAAGCACTTTGTTTTTAAGCTGGAGAGTACTATAACTGTCAGAGATGTTTAGTAGGTTGCTCTAGAGGTCTTTAATGTAAGTGCGAGTGAAACGTTGCATTCCCCCTTAACATGATTATTAGCAAGATACTACTGTAGGTAGGCTATTTGCAAAAAAAAAAAAAAAAAAAAAAAAATCAGACAATTGGGCTTTGAAAAGACTGGTTGGAATGAAAGAGTATAAATGTGTACTGCAGCTCTCTACAAACATTTTGTTTAAATTTAGGTACATCAATAGTAATCCTAGATATACTTAGACGAAAATAGAGAGACCCTAAAGAAGAATTTGTCCTCCTGGGTTAGAATTTGCTTAGAGAGTGATCTCTCTTGACCTGGAAAATGCCCTCTGAAGGCAGGGGATTGATTGCAAACCCAGGGCTCAGATGGATTTAGGCATACTTTTGAGAGTTTAAAACATAATTTTGTTTCAACAGATCTTCCTGTCCTGAGAGATTCATTCTGTGAGCCCTGAGTGCCATTATGGTCAAGCTCGCTTGCCTTTGGGGCAAGTAGTAAAAGTTGTAGAGTTGCTTGCTTAATAGTGAGTCCTTGCAACACATCATCGCAGTAAGTTTTTGGGAGAACCAACAGTTCTGTTTGTTGCTTGCAGGAGTTCAGCTTCGTTTCAAGTAACTGTTTTATAAATAACCATACCAGGCATAAATAAGCATATTGAGCATAGTTGTACATAACGTTGCTTTAGCTATCTTAACAGCATGGATACAGTGAAAGTCTTTAGATGGCTTGCAACCAACTGGTAAATGCTGTGCGCATCTCCTTAGCATTTTGACTTACTGATGAGCAACACTATAGGGAATTGATTTCAGTGTAGTTTCAGTGGTACCATCATGAGACTAGGGTATATGTGTTTGTGAACTGAGCCTTTTTGGTGTCCAGAAAATTTTATTTCTCTAGGTGAGTGGATAGGAATAAAATATAAAAAAGACAACAATACAGCCCATCCCCTCCTGAGCTAGAGCATGCCTGGTAAGCTGATAATTCAAATCTTGTAAAAACAGCTTTGCTTATTTAGTTAAAGTTGCTGGCAGATCCACTTTTCTGGGGAGGTTTTGCCTCCCTCCACCTCCCTCCCAAATTTCCTTAGGTTGGCCATTCAAAAGCGTGTTGAACAAATCTGAAAAAATCACTGAGGCTAGACATTTTATGAGTGTTAATTTATTGATGCGTCTCCCTGTACATGAAAATACAGTTTCTGAACTGGTTTTTGAGGTTCTGTTGTTTGACCTAACATTGTTTTTGACCTTTCCAAACTGTCAGCCCCTTTTTGGAAAATGCTTTTTATTCTGAAAACATATAAAAAAGCTAACTTTATATAATGCAGGTACTGAGAAGCTGATCGTGGTGTTCTTCCGGTAGAGATCTATGGGTAGAATCCATTCCACTTTCATTTTTTTTCCTTAGGTCCTTTTCCTGGCAGAGGTACGGGACCAAAAATTGCTACTGTAAAAGCAAAACGCCACTGCGTAGACCAAGCTCTATGCAACTGAGCAGTAGCTGTTGACAGTCCTAGGCCCACGTGAGAAAAGGAGGTGGGCTTAAAGGCATGCTGCTGCCCACTACCATTAATGTGATGCACAACTAAATTTTGCTGCTCCTGCCAATGCAGTTTGTTAAAGGGTTCGCAGAACTGGATGTTGGCCCTGCAGCTGTGATCACTGGATTATCCTGGCATAGACCTGGAAGGGTACAAGCGTGTACAAATCTTTTTCTCCTTCAAGTTGTAGTGAAATTTTGTGTACTTTGTGAATCTCCTATTCTCTGATTAAGAAGCATTGCTCCAAATATGTTCTGACATGCAAAATCAGATAATAGCACAAGCCAATGCTGCATCTTTTTTTCTGAAAATTGTCGTCTGTTGGATATATGTAGTACAGTCTTTTAACTTACAGTTCCTCTGTGGTTAATTTATTATCCCTTCTTATGTTCTTTAACGTTCTTATTAAAGAAGGGGCTTTTCCTTTCATAGTTTCATATAGTGCATTTCCTTTTGATGTATTGTTTCTGGTTTTCTTCCTACATGCTCTGTAGGAATTATTTTTTTGTGTCATTCTTGTGCTGAATGGCCTGAAAACTCAGCTTCTTCTGATTACTTCCAGTGTTCACTGTTTTTTGCAACTTTTCCCCTTTTGAATCTAAAGCTAATAAAGCACTTAGAAGCACTCATTTCTGTGGTAGAGTTGTCCTTTTACTTGCATCTAGCAAATGTTAAAATTTGTTGATGACTTTATATACTCTTGTTGTTGCTGTTGTTCCTTAGGAACGATTTCTAACTGGACCAAAATTCCACCACCGCTTTTCAAAAAAGTTGTCATTGTGCTGATAGATGCTCTGAGAGATGACTTTGTGTTTGGATCCAAAGGTAAAGAGTTCATGCCCTATACTACACAAGTTATTGAAAAAGGGACATCCTACAGTTTCATTGCTGAAGCAAAGCCACCCACTGTGACTATGCCTCGAATTAAGGTAAGCCTTTTCCTTCAGTTTAGGGTTGTTTCATATACCTTGAACTTTGAGAAAATTGGGAAGACTTGGATCTTGCATGTGCTCCGAGTGGCATAAAGAGCAGGTTTGCTGTTTTACTGCCAATTTGTGGCTGAAACTTACTCTATTGTGATAGCGCATGCCGTACAGTACTGATTTGCCGTGACGCAGATGTGCTGCTTGTAGGAGAGTTCAGACATCAAAGGAAGGCCGAGGGGCTGGGGAACAGGAAGTGGTGGTAGCTTCCACTTAAAAAGCCTTTGTTTTTCTTGTTTTATTCCTTTATTTGGTGGCTCCATGCTAGGACGATCTGTGAGAATCAGTGTAAGGGCAGTTAAGGTTGTAGTGCTGGCTTAAATGGTTGACATCTCTTCATTCAGTGGGAATGGTAATCGTGGAAGGCGATAGCCTCTCAGTCATCAAATTTGCCAATATCTTCTCTCCAAGAGCATTTTTTTTGGTGTTGGATCTCCTAGCAAAGGTTATAGGAGCACAATTTGGCATACGTTTAAATTGTCATAGGGATGCTCGCATGGAGTTTAAAAAGAGAATTGTGCCAAGTTCCAGGTAACTAAAAGATGAACTGTGCCTCTAATATCAGAATGCCAGATCATCTGAGCTTCTCCATGCTGTATCTGAGTAATTCATACAGTGAGATATCACTATTTGGTGATTTGTTCATTAAAGAAGCTGAGGGAGTGCTCTGGAAGATCAGCCAGAAGGCCAGTGAGAGGGTGAGGTGTGTGTGGGGGGGGAATTTTATAACTCTTGACAGAGTTATAAACTTCATTGCATTTTTCTTTGGAGTCTTGCTTACTGTTTTGAAAGTCCTAAACTGTTAATATTGTGTTAAAACAGTTTACTTAGGCTGTTTAAACAGTCTCTTGGTGATTTCCTGAACCATTAAATTAAGTAAATTCAACTGAATTTCGACTAGGAAATAGTTTTAGTGGCTACTAATTAGGAAAATATTATTTTTAACCTTTTTGTAAAACAACTAGTACTGACTGATGCCAGAGATCCTGAGCTGACAGCTGTTGTGATACGGCATGACAGTTTATACGTTCTTTCACTTCATTATATTCCTTTATTGAAAGTGTAACCTTTTCCCCCTCTGCTTCATTATTTCTTCTTATGCTATTATTTTCTTCTGAGCACCGGAAACCTCTTTAAGTTTATATAATAATATAGCTCTTCTCTTTTGTTGTTTTGTCTAGGCTTTGATGACTGGTAGCATACCTGGTTTCATTGACATTATTGTAAACCTCAATTCTCCAGCTCTGTTGGATGACAATCTGATATGGCAGGCAAAAGCAGCTGGGAAAAGAATAATATTTTATGGTGATGATACTTGGGTTAAATTATTTCCGAGGCATTTTGTGGAGTATGATGGAACAACATCCTTTTTTGTGTCAGATTTTACAGAGGTGAGAGGCTTTTTATGATCTCAAGCTGAATAATGAGTGTAGAAACACATACTGAAGATTCTTAAGAAAGAATAAATGAATAAAACTTAAAAACTATCATTTTTTTTGAAATATGAACCTGACGATTAAATAGAAATTGTTTTTTTTATGTGTGTACTTTCAGTACTGGCAATGTGGAGCTAAGGATTTCACTCTGCTAGTGTTATCAGCTATGGGAGGTGTATGGGTAACGCACGTAGTAAGAAGCTCTGTAAGGTTTCTAAACAATCACATGATTTACTCACAAAACTTCTCCTGGTGGGAGATTAGACCATGCCCTTTGTTAAAAGATTCATATCCGTGTTTCCTGTCTACCACATTTGCGTTCGTACTGGCCATCTTTAGAAGGCCTGGTAATATATAATTTTACTCTCTTAAGAGGAATGCTTTCTATAGCTATTGTATAATTTTTGTAGTTGTGAAATGAATATTGTTTCAGTATGTTAGCAAAGAGGGAGCATGGAAGGTAGATGAAATAAACTGTGAAAAACTCTTGTTCTAGGAATGCTAAAAGGGTAAATTGGTTCAGCAATCTTTCTTTATATTTTGGACCTTTGACTTGTAAAACCTCAGGCCATTAACCTGCTGTTACTTGTATAAGTATGTTATTATCATGTTTAAGGAATTAAAATAGACCTAACGTGGCGAATGGAAGTCACTTTTAACTGGGTACTCTGATGAAGAATTGCAGAAGCTTCAGCATGGAGTGGAAAAATGCAGACGTGATCTTTGGTCAGAGGTTTTATAGCTCTCAAGCTCTTTATGCAGTGTTTATACTTTCTGAAAATTTTTTAAGTGGAAAGCTTTCATAGTTGTTCAAGTAGTTATATCGAGAGTCAACAAGTTAGTGTTGCATTTGAAATGTTTTAAGTCGTTTTAATATCCAGGGAGAAATGTGTGTTCAACTAAAAATGGATTGTCAACCTAAGTAGAGAACATGCCAGCTAGGCCCTAGATAGCGCTCTATGAACCTTCTTTATTATTTCTTGGTATGCGGTCAGTGATCTTTCCCACAAGAAATACAATCCATTTGTGTTTACACATTAGCAAAAAATTGAGTTGAAAAAGAGGGAGTTGGTTTTTTTCCCTTTGTTTTCAAACTCCAAACTTCTCTCGACTTACGTCATGTGAAGTGAAGAGTCAGGAGCGCAGAGTATGAAAGTGACTGAAAATGTCTTTTAAAGTATCTGGAAGCACCACAATCCTATTTTTCTCTGCTTATATGCAGTCTGACACTTCATAGCCAGGAGGGAGTGAAATGGCATGAAAAGAATGTGTTTTGTAAGACAGAATTTTTGACTCTGCTTGGCATTGAACTAATCAGGCTGATTTTTTTTTTTTCTTTTGAATTTGTGAGTGACAGGAGTTCTCACCAACTTCCCTGGAACTTTTATGGGTGGTACAATCTAAATTTTTCCTGACTTTTTAGAGGGGATTTTTTTTTTTTTTTAGCTTTTAATTGTTTTCCTTTCATTTCTGAGGTTGATGATAATGTTACCAGGCACTTGGACAGAGTGTTAAGGAGAGAAGACTGGGATATCCTAATATTACATTACCTAGGATTGGACCACATTGGTCATGTGACTGGGCCAAACAGCCCATTAGTGGGACCAAAGCTTCATGAAATGGATAACATCCTCAAGAAGATTCATATTGCTCTTCTTTCAAAGGTAATATATCATGTTCTTGGATCAAAATCTGGCACTTGTAGATTAGCTTTGCATTAATATTCCTTGAAACCCTTTTTTGTGGGTTATAGTTTACTCCTAGTCCAAAGTGAGTATTCTTTGCTTTCCCTGTCCCTTCTCCAGTTAACCAGGTAGTGTAGCCTTTTTAAGGATTTACTGCCTGACCTTAGTAAAGTCTGTTCACACTCTCTGTTGAGCAGTTGTGGAAAATAACCTGCCATGTTTTGTGGGAAGATTGGGGGAACTGATGTAGTTCTCTTATTTTTCATGAGTTAAAATGGTGGTTGGTGTATTTTCTAGTAGTGAAATTCAACTGGAGGAACAGGAGGCATGTATAGCTCATGGTTTTCCTTTAGGTAGTTGTGAAGATGTATCTTGTTCTCAGATATTGAAAAGATTCAAATTGAAATTCATTGATGAATTGTATTCATCAATGACCTGGATGAAGGGACAGAGTGCACTCTCAGCAAGTTTGCTGATGATAGTAAACTGGGGGGAGTGGCTGGCACACCAGAGGGCTGTGCTGCCATTCAGAGAGGGACCTCGACAGGCTGGGGAGATGGACAGAGAGCAACCTCATGAAGTTCAACCAAGGCGGCAAGTGCAGGGTCCTGCACCTGCCGAGGAAGAACCCCATGCAGCGGTACAGGCTGGCGGCTGACCTGCTGGGAAGCAGCTCTGCAGAGAAGGACCCGGGGGTCCTGGTGGACAACAAGTTAAGCGTGAGCCAGCAACGTGCCCTTGTGGCCAAGAAGGTCGACAGCATCATGAGCCGCTGCACTAGGAAGCGTGGTGCCAGCAGGTCAGGGGAGGTGACCCTCGCCCTCTACTCAGCCGTGGGGAAGCCTCACCCGGAGTACTGCGTCCAGTCCTGGGCTCCCCAGGACAAGAGAGACACGGAGCTCCTGGAGCGAGTCCAGAAAAGGGCTACTAAGATGGTGAAGGGACTGGAGCGTCTCTCCTATGAGGAAAGGCTGAGGGAGCTGGAACTCTTCAGCCTGGAGAAGAGAAGGCTCAGGGGGTCTTAACAACGTGTATACGTATCTGAAGGGAGAGCGTCAAGAGGATGGGGCCGCGCTCTTCGCACTCGTGTCCAGCGATAGGACGAGAGGCAGCGGGCACAAAATGAAACACAGGGAGGTCCATCTGAACCTGAGGAAAAACTTCTTGACTGTGAGGGTGACAGAGCACTGGAACAGGTTGCCCAAAGAGGTTGTGGAGTTCCCTTCCTTGGAGATGCTCAAAACCCGTCTGGACACAATCCTGGGCAATGTGCTCCAGGGCACCCTGCTTGAGCAGGGGGGTTGCACTGGATGATCTCCAGAGGTCCCTTCCAACCTCAACCATTCTCTGATTCTGTGAAATGACTGTTGTAAAAAGCTTTTTTCTTATGCTAAATGGAGCACACAGATTGTCAAAGCTGAATCTTTTTTAGAGTTGGAGACTTAGGATGTCATCTCATGAAATGATTTGGGTGTAGAAATACCAAGTCCTAACTCCAAGCAGCCTGAAGCTTATTCTTTGAGGGACTGGAATTCAGAATAGGTGCTCATAAAATTTCTGTATTATTTTTCGACAGGCCAGTGATTTCATACCAAAAGAAAGGAAAAATCTGCTTGTGAAAGTTACAATTTAATCAATGTTACTGCAGTGCTTTTGCGATAGTTTGTTAATATGTTAAACTTTCTACAAGTTAGGTGCAAAGTTTTATCTCCATTTTAGAATATGGAAATGATAAAAGCACTTTTCTTTTAGATACAGCAGGTAGTGCTAATAACAAGAGACTGCAAGGACAGGCCACACTTATGCCTCTGTTTCTCTTTCTTCAGAAAAATAAACATCATTTAACATCAGTCACGTCAAATTTCTACCCCAAAGACACCTGGGAGACTGGAGAAGAAATTTGAATATAAACATCCAAAATTTCTCTAGCCTATGTTTGAATTTAAAACTTACAATCTAATATGGACGCATGTAATTCATTTTTTATTTGTTCTGTTAGTTTAGCCTATTTCCTTTGACTGCTTAAATCTGCTCCCCTGTAATAAGATTTATAAAAGGGATTATTGTTTAATTCATAGCTAAAAACTCAAAGAGGTTGAAGAAACTGTGAGGAAGACACTTCTTGGTCAATGCTGTTGCTCCTGTACATCCTGATTGTCTTTGCATCACAGCATGATCGCATGGTCACAGCATGAGGACCTTTATGTATTCCTTTGATTGTTTTCTTCTGACTGTTTAAGTGATTGTTGTTGCTGTTTGCTGTATAGTGATAGGTATGAGTGTCTTTACTTTTTAAAAAGTAAACAATATTACTATATTGTTTCATAACACTTCACTGAGGACATCTCTGCTCGTCTGCCTTAGGTGTTGTGAGCCAATTGAAAAAAATGTTTTTCTAGACATATTCCTATATGAAAATAATAAAAATGGAAAACTATGTGTATGCATTTTGTTTGCCACAGTGTTGTAAATTTATTTCTGTGACTTGCAGGAGGGAGAGGCTTCTCTGCCAAACTTGCTAGTTGTTTGTGGGGATCATGGGATGTCTGAAACAGGTAGTCATGGCGGTTCTTCAGAAGGAGAAGTGCACACACCACTGCTGTTCATCAGCTCTGCTTTTGAAAAGAGAAGTGGTAAGGATCAAAAAATATCTTACTTAGACTGTATCCCGATCTCTAATTCATATTAGCTCTAGAGTTGTTGCTGAAAAATAGTTTGGGGTACCTCCTCCTAGCACAGCTAGGAGGAAGGAATGAACTCACAGTTCATTCTGTAGGGGGCTGTCAGGGCTTCCTCTGTGGGACTTTTATGTTACTTAGTCAGGGTTTGCATCTGTGTCATGCTGAAGCTGAAAGACAATGAGACCTGGATAAGATTAGAGTGAAAATCTTGTTTGAAGTGGGTTGTAAGTTTTGTCTTGAGTAGCCAAATATTTCCTTGACCTCCATGCTTCCCTCTTTGAGAACCAGGATAGAGGAATAAATGCTAATTTCTTCTGCTGTGAGGAACAGCAAAGAGGAGGAATTGGCTTTGTGAAATAGTAGGAGATTGCAGCAGTGGAGACATTAGTATTGATTGCTAAGTATCTAAAGACAGAATGTTGAGGAAGAATGTATTTGCTGTATTGGCCAGGCAGCTCATTTTACATCATTAAAATGAGTTTATCTGTTTATGACACTCACTTTCTACTTGTAGAATATAGCTTAAGGCAACAAGAAAGGAGAGAATGCTCTAGTGGTTTACAGCAGTATTTAGTCTAACATATATACCTTCTTGATTATAACTAAGCCCTCTGAGTGAATCAGAGAAGTGTAGTTATAACAGGAGTGAATATTTTCTTCAAAATAACACTTCTGTCTGCCTTTCAGTCCACCTTTTGCTATTGCCGTCTGACTTCTTTGCTTTTAAAGCCTGCCTGCAGAACCTTGGTTTGTTTTTCCTGCTGGAGGTTCTGCAGTGCAGCCAAAGTACATTTATCTTCCATTTGTAAAGCTGGTATCCAGCTGAAACAGAAAGCATTGCTCTAAGAACCATTGAACTCTTTTCAGATTAAAAAAAGACAAAGTCAAGAGCTGATCCAAGCTCCCAGGTAAGTTTTTACTTTATAAATGTCACTAGTACTTGCTAACTGTCAGGCCGCTTAAGCGTACATTCTGTAAATGCGATCTCTGTTCATTGTGGTTAGTCTCTGTGTTAGGTTTAAACTAAATGTGCATTTTTACAATCAACAATGAAATATATCTAGTCAGCTGTCTCTGGGATGAAGTTAGTGAATTGTAATGATGTCCATGTAAACATTTGGTAGCTTGCTTCTCATTGCTTCAGTAATCAGAATTGTAGTGATTGTTCCTTATAATCCTGCTGTAAACAGACTACATTATGATCAGTTTGGTGGACCTCCAAATAGTAATCCTATGGACTTTTGCAGTTAGTATGCTATCAAAATATTACTTGTATAGCCTTCTACAGCGATGCTTCACTGAGGATTGGCTAATTTAGAAGTATTCGGTAGTTTGGCTTTTTTGAACCGGTTAAAACTTGCCTTTGAAGGTGTAAACTGAAAGCTGCTGACATAGAGGTACTTATGCAAAAAGGATTTAGGGATTATAGATGGCTTTCTAAAGTATAGGAATAATCACAGCTAGATGTGAAATGGGAGAACTTCTAATGCTCTTAAAGGGAGCCATGAGAGTAACAGATACCGTGTGCAGAGTTTTTTCATGTACTTAAGTCAAAACACTAAATGCTTTGGTTTACAAAGGGACCTAAGTAAAAGCATAGTTGGAAAACACTGTTATGTAATGAGTAAGGCAGGCAAAGAAACAATGACAACTTTTCTTGGCATGGCAATCTTAAACAAATGAACTATTACTTAGGCGAGTGAAATCATGTGCGTAGGTGTCTGTGGGACTAAGGACTATCCTGCTTACTGCAGTAGGGTAGTGACATCCTGCAGAGAACCTGTTTAAAATTACTGGTTTAACCAAATGGAACTCCAGAAGTTGAATTTGGATCTTTTACCTGATATCTAGTTCTGTTTGCCGAGCAACCTAATACTAATTATGTCTTTAGCTGTTGCCATGAGATCAGGAAGCTTCTAGCATGCTGCCAGCATTATCTTAAATTCTTATGCTTCGTTACATGTGTAAAATCAGCCTGTGGTAGTGCTTAAATCAATCTGTAGTTGTCCTTTCTATTCTTTGTAATACAGAAATTGTCAAAGCCTTTCAGGATGCAGGCTGCCACTTGCTACTGTGGTGGTCTCCTGAACCATCTCTTTTCCTATTGTTACTTGTGTAACATTCATGTTGTGTTTACAGTAGGGTGAAGGGGGTAGTATTTGATGAAAAAAAGAATAAATTCTGGTTTTGCAGCAGCTAAGGACAGCAGATGAAAAAAGTCATAGAGCTCTCTCTAGGTCAGTTGGAATATCTGATCTAAGACATCCGAACAAATTTTGAAAATGGCAAGGTGGCCAGCACTATCTATGCAACTAGAATGGTCCTGTGATTGAAATATTCCCCTTTTATTTATTTATTTATTTATTTATTTTTGGATTCTAGGTCCTGTAACCCAACCCAAAGTTGTGCAACAGACTGATTTAGCCACCACATTGGCAGTAGGTCTTGGTCTACCAATTTCAAGAAACAGTGTTGGGAACCTTATATTGCCAGTTGTGGGAGGCAAGACAATGAGAGAACAGCTGCGCTTCTTGCACTTAAATGGGTTCCAGCTTAGCAGACTGCTGCAAGAGAATACACCTGCGTATGAAAAAGGTAAATTGGCTAAAAAAACCTAAACTAAATATACCAGAGGATATTTACCTACCTATGAGATTGTTTATAATACAGTTTGGGCTTTTACATTCTAGAGTATAGCATGACAATGCAAATTAGCTACTCAATTGAAAATGGTGCTCAGAGAAATGACACTGACTTTATTCTTTACTGTTATCTACTCTGGCACACTGCATCTGAAAAAAGTTTTCTAATGGCCAGTACTGCTGCCATTTCTTCTTCTAAAGAACAGAAGTAATGATGAAACAGTAAGACTATAAATGAGCTGCCAGTATAATTAAGCTCAGTCTTTTTATACCTGTTATTTACGAGGTGTCTCGTATAGAACACTGATTCTGAGAGTTATTTGGATCCTAGCACAATGGAATGAATTTTCTAGTCTAAAAAAGTTTCAGATAATGCTGGGAAGTTATTTAGGATAAGCTTGTCTTTTTTATTTCATCTGTATATGTGAGTTTCCTTAGAGAACCTAGAGAACTGGAAAGTTTCATGTTAAAAAAATACACATAGGTGCGCACCTGTGTGTTTGTATGCATTCAGAGAAGAGAATAAAAGACATGAGGGAAGTTGGTCCACCCTATGAAAATCTAGCATTTGTTTAAGATGTGTGATACATAACATAAATACCCAAATTAATGTGATATAATTATATATGTCAAAAAAAGAGGAACTAGACGGATGGTGAAGGTTAATATTTTATCATAGACAGCAGAAGATAATATTGTCTTTAAATGGTTATGAAGCTTGAAGTCCTTGTCACTTCAGTGATTCATCAAGTTTACAAGTCAAGTGACTGGAAGGGAATGCAAAGTTGTGTTACAGCGATGAATAATTAAAGTGGGTAACAAGGTTAGTTGTAGCAAGATGATCAATGTAGGTCAAGAATTAATTACCTTCCAACATCATGGCTGCTAATCATAATTAAACACTGTCTGGAAGTCTAACCAATAAGTGCTGCTTACAGTGGGGAAATGTTAACAGTAGGGCCCATACTCCATTTCTTCTGTTTTTTTGCCACACATTTCCCCACTTGACATAAATGGGTAATACCTCTTACTGTTAAGAGTTCAAGATATAGCTATATCACAGAATCGCAGAATCACAGAATCGTTTAGATTGGAAGGGACCTCTGGAGATCATCTAGTCCAACCTCCCTGCTCAAGCAGGGACCCCTAGAGCACATTGCCCAGGATCACATCCAGACGGGTTTTGAATATCTCCAGCGAAGGAGACTCCACTACCTCTCTGGGCAACCTGTTCCAGTGCTCCGTCACCCTTACATTAAAGAATTTTTTTCTCAGGTTTAGGTGGAACGTCCTGTGGTTCAGTTTTGGCCCATTGCCTCTTGTCCTGTCGCTGGGCACCACGGAGAAGAGGCTGGCCTCATCCTCTTGACACTCCCCCTTCAGATACTTGTACACGTTGATGAGATCCCCTCTCAATCTTCTCTTCTCCAGGCTGAACAGGCCCAGCTCTTGCAGTCTTTCTTCATAGGAGAGGTGCTCCAGCCCTCTAATCGTCTTGGTAGCCCTCTGCTGGACTCTCTCCAGGAGTGCCATGTCTCTCTTGTCCTGGGGAGCCCAGCACTGGACACAGGACTCCAGGGGAGGCCTCCCCAGGGCTGAGTAGAGGGGCAGGATCACTTCCTTCGACCTGCTGGCAACACTCTGCCTAATGCACCCCAGGATCCCATTGGCCTTCTTGGCCACAAGGGCACACTGCTGGCTCATGTTTAACTTGTTGTCCACCAGCACTCCCAGGTCCTTCTCTGCAGAGCTACTTCCCAGCAGGTCAACCCCCAGCCTGTACTGGTGCCTGGGATTATTTCTCCCTAGGTGCAGGACCCTGCACTTGCCTTTGTTGAACTTCATGAGGTTCCTCTCGGCCCAGCTCTCCAGCCTGTCCAGGTCCCTCTGAAGGGCAGCACAGTCTTCTGGTGTGTCAGCCTCTTCCCCCAGTTTAGTATCATCAGCCAACTTGCTGAGAGTGCACTCTGTCCCTTCCTCCAGGTCATGGATGAATACGTTGAACAAGACTGGACCCAGGACTGACCCCTGGGGGACACCACTAGATATAGTCCTCCAACTAGACTCTGTGCCACTGACCTCAACCCTCTGAGCTCTGCCATCCAGCCAGTTCTCAAACCACCTCACTGTCCACTTGTCTAGCCCACACTTCCTGAGCTTACCTAGGAGGATGTGATGGGAGACAGTGTCAAAGGCCTTGCTGAAGTCCAGGTAGACAACATCCACTGCTCTGCCCTCATCTACCCAGCCAGTCATTCCGTCAGAGAAGGCTATCAGATTGGTCAAGCATGATTTCCCTTTGGTGAATCCATGCTGACTACTCCTGATCCCCTTCTTGTCCTCCAGATGCTTAGTGATGACCTTCAGGAGGAGCTGTTCCATCACCTTTCCCTGGATGGAGGTGAGGCTGACAGGCCTGTAGTGTCCTGGCTCCTCCTTCTTGCCCTTTTGGAAGACTGGGGTGACATTGGCTTTCTTCCAGTCCTCAGGCACCTCTCCTGATCTCCAGGACCTTTCCAAGAGGATGGAGAGTGGCCTAGCGATAACATCCGCCAGCTCCCTCAGCACTCGTGGGTGCATCCCATCGGGGCCCATGGATTTATGGATGTCAAGTTTGGACAAAAGATCTCTAACCTGATCCTCCTCCACCAAGGGAGAGTCTTCCTTTCTGCAGACTTCCTCTCTTGTCTGCAGAGTCAGGAATTCCTGAGGGCTGGCCTTAGCAGTGAAGACTGAGGCAAAGGCAGCATTCAATAACTCTGCCTTCTCTGTATCCTTTGTTACCAGGGCACCGGCCCCATTCAGCAGCGGGCCCACGTTTTCCCTAGGCTTCCTTTTGCTATTGATGTATTTGAAGAAGGCCTTCTTGTTGTCCTTGACATCTCTTGCCAGATTGAATTCCAACTGGGCCTTAGCCTTCCTTGTCACATCCCTGCACACTCTGACAACGTCCCTGTATTCCTCCCAAGTGGCCTGTCCCCTTTTCCTCATTCTGTGTACTTCCTTCTTCTGCTGGAGTTTTGCCAGGAGTTCCTTGCTCATCCATGCAGGTCTCCTGCCTGCTTTACTGGACTTCTTACTCAGGGGGATGCACCGATCTTGAGCCTGGAGGAGGTGATGCTTGAATATTAACCAGCTTTCTTGGACCCCTCTTCCTTCTCGGGCCCTGTCCCATGAGATTCCCCTAAGTAGGTCCCTGAAGAGGCCAAAGTTAGCTCTCCTGAAGTCCAGCATTGCAATCCTACTCATTGCCCTGCTCCCTCCTCGCAGGATCCTGCACTCCACCTGTATCCACTCCACTCCTGTATCTCCTGGTCACTGCAGCCAAGGCTGCCCCCAACCTTCCCATCTCCAACTAGACCTTCTTTGTTTGTTAATACAAGGTCTAGCAATGCACCTCTCCTCATTGGCGTCTCCACCACCTGAGTCAAGAAGTTATCATCAGTGCTCTGCAGGAACCTCCTCGACTGTTTGTGCCTAGCTGTGCTGTCTTCCCAGCAGATGTCAGGGTGGTTGAAGTCTCCCATGAGAACCAGGGCCTGTGATCGTGAGGCTACTTCCAGCTGTCTGTAGAAGGCCTCATGGACGACTTCCTCCTGGTCAGGTGGCCTGCAGTAAACCCCCACAACCGTGTCACCCATGTTAGCCTGCCCTTTAATCCTTACCCATAAGCTCTCCACTTGCTCTTCATCCACCCCGAGGCAGAGCTCCATACATTCTAGTTGCTCCCTCACATGAAGAGCAACTCCACCACCTCGCCTTTCTGGCCTGTCTTTCCTAAAAAGCACATAGCCATCCATGACAGCATTTCCAGTCGTGTGAACTATCCCACCACATCTCTGGAACTGCAATGAGATCATTGCCCTGCGACCGCACACAGATCTCTTCCTCTTCCTGTTTATACCAATGCGGGCAGCATGGGGAATGCAGGCATTTCAGAGAGCCAGTCAAGCATGCAAGCTTCCCAGGAGAGGTGCAAGAGGAGCCTCCATAGCCACGTTCCATGCTGTCTCCCCTGGCTGTATGCACCCGCTGGAGGCATCCTGACTTGAGCGGTGTTTTACTGACTCTCCTGCCACTATACCACGCCCCTTCCCCCATCTTGCCTAGTTTAAAGCCCTCCTTACCAGGCTGGCCAATCTGTTGGCAAAGACGCGCGTGCCCCTCTTGGTAAGGTGGATCCCATCACTCCCCATCAGCTGTTGATCTTCAAACAGGGTCGCATGGTCATAGAAACCAAAGCCCTGTTGCCAACCCCAGCGGCGCAGCCAGTTGTTAACTTGGAAAACTCGTCTACTCTTCCTCCCGTCCTTTCCCCTCACAGGCAAGATTGAGGAGAAAACGACCTGGGCTCCCAGACCCTTGACCACCATTCCCAGAGCTCTGAAGTCCTGTTGGATGGTTTCCAGTTTGCCTTTTGTGTCGTTAGCACCCACATGGAAGATCAGCAGAGGGTAGTAGTCCGATGCATGGACAAGCCTTGGCAGTCTTTCCAGGACATCTCTTATTCGAGCCCCTGGCAGGCAGCAAACCTCTCTGGACAAGAGGTCAGGTCGGCAGAGAGGTGCCTCTGTCCCCTGCAGCAGGCAGTCACCCACAACAATCACTCGCTGCTTCTTCCGGGGGTTCCTGCACGGCACAGGGTCTGCCAGGCCAGTTGCCTCCCTTGGAGCCATGCCCAGCTCCTCCTCAGCTTGGAGGGCGCTAAACTTGTTCTTCACAGGCAACTCCTGAGGAGGAGCAAGAGCCTTTCTCCTCCTACGAGAGGTCACCAGCTTCCAGCCCTCTTCAACAGCGTTATGATGCACCTTTACACACGGTGCTGAGCCCTCTGACAACTCCGCTGCAGTGGGGGCTGGGGACTCCTGGAGCTGCACAGTCTCCGAGAACACCCTGTCAATCTCCTGCTCATCCTCTCGGATGCTACGCAGCCTACGAACTTCCTCCCGTAACTCCCTTATCTGGTGATGCAACTGGTCAACCACAGCACACCTCATGCAGGAGAGCTGACTGTCAGCCCAGGCCCCACGGAGAGGCCCCAGGCACTCCCTGCAGCCTGACACCTGCAGAGCTGCATCTGCTGCCAGAGGGTCTGTCTGGGTTGAAGCCTCAGACACAGCCGATGCAGCACCTCCAGCGGCAACTGGGGAACGTGCTCTGCGGCGTGTCACGACCATGCCCCGGGGAAGGACACACCACTGTGCAAGATGGAGAGGTGCCTTCTTTGTCTTCTGGCGCCCTTCTGCGCGAACTGCTGCGCAAACTGCTGCATCTGTTCGCTGCCTCTGTTGTCCTTGTTGCTGTAGTAATCCCTGTTGTTCTTTGATGGTCCTAGGTGTGTAAAGTGGTAGCTTAATATGTACCACAGTGTACTTTAGTCAAGATCATTAAGATTAGCATGGAAAAGAGGTGTCTTGCTGTTTGTTTAGTGTTAAGTCTCATTGCTGCGGATGTTTCAAGCCCTAGAAATACTAAAGCAAAAGTCACTATGTCAATGACTAGTGCCGCGTGTAGTTTAGAAGCATGGATGAATGGCCCTTTGCTTTGAGGGGCTTCCAAGTGAGGATAAATACCCTCCCACCTGTCACATTTAGAGGCAGGTGCACATGTATGCATATCTTTCATGATTCCTGGAGGAAAAGGAAATATCCTGCAAGGAAGTCATTAGATTCATTCACTTCGGTTCATTTTGAGGAAGGCCTTACAGTAGAGGTGAGGAGAGAGAGTCGCTCTTTATGCGAGAGAGCAGTGGGAATGCATGGAGCTGTGTCTAGGAATGGATGGTGAGCCAGCTGAGAATTTAGGGGTGAAGATTAACAGCAGACCAACATGGGTGACGTTGTTGTGCGTGTCTGCTACAGACTGCCTGATCAGGAAGAAGTGGTAGATGAAGCCTTCTTCAGATAACTGTAAGAAGCTTCTCGTTCGGAGTCCCTGGTCCTCATGGGGGACTTGAATCACCCTGATATCTGCTGGGAGGGCAGCACAGCAGGGCAGACCTAATTCTTGCAAACAGGGAAGAACTAATTCAGGGAAGAACGTGAAGGTTGGGGTAGCCTTGGCTGCAGTGACTGTGAAATGATGGAAGCAAAAAGCAGGATCACAATGCTAGACTTCAGAAGAGCCAACTTTGTTCTGTTCAGCTCGGGAGAATCCCATGGGGTATAAACCTGGAGAGAAGAGGGGTCCAGGAGTTCTGACTGATTCTTTTTCAAGGATCACTGCTGCCAAGCTCAAGAGCAGTTCATCCCCACATCCAGGAAATCAAGCAGAAGTTTCAGGAGTCCTACGTGGATGAACAAGGTGCTTCTAACTGAACTGTTAAAAAAAGGAAGCATACAAGAAGTGGAAGCAGGGACAGGTGATTCTTGATGAATATAGGTGCTGCCTAAGCATGCAGGGATGGGGTTAGGAAAGTTCGAGACCATCTGGAATTGACAATGGCAAAGGATGTGAAGGTAAACAAGAAGGGCTTGCATGGGTATATTAGCACGAAAAGGAAGACGAGGGAAAACGTGGGCCTGCTGCTGAATGAGGCAGGGGACTTGATGACAAAGGACACAGAAAAGGCCAAGGTAATGAATGCCTTCTTTACCTCAATCTGTGCTAGTAAGACCAGCTTTCAGGAATCCCACTCTCCTGAGAGCTGTGGGAAAGTCTGGAGCAATCAAGACTTACCCTTAGTGGAGGAGGATCAGGTTAGGGACCATTTAAACAAACTGGATATGCACAAGTCTGTGGGATCTGGTGGGATACAGCCACAAGTTTCTGAGAGAGCTGGGCAATGTCATTGCAAGGCCGCACTTTGTAATATTTGAAAGGCTATGGTGAAAGGTTGTGGTGATCAGGGTAGGTTCCTGAGGACAGGAAGGAAGCAAATGTCACCGCTATCTTCAAGAAGCGCAAGAAGGAGGTTCTGAGGAACTACAGGCTGGTCAGCCTTACCTCAGTCCCTGGGAAGGTGATGCAGCAAATCCGCCCGCAAACCATTTCCAAGGATATGAAGGACAAGAAGGTGATTGAGTGTGGTCAGCACAGATTTGTTAAGGGGAAACATGCCTGACCACCCTGATGGCCTTCTATGATCAGATGACTGGCTTGGTGGATGACAGAAGAGGAATGGATATTGTTTGTCTTGTCAAAAGCCTTGCTAATATCACTGTATCCCACAACATCCTCATAGACAAACTAGAAAAATGGAAAGTAAGGTAAACAGAAAACTGCCTGAACTGCTGGGCTTAAAGGGCCACACAAAGTTCAGCTGGAGGCCAGTCGCTAGTGGTATACTGCAGGGGTCAACACTGGGGCCGGTACTGTTTATCGGCAGTACTGTAACATCTTCATTAATGCCCTGGATGATAAGAGAGAGTGCACCTTTAGCAAGTCTGTGCACAGTGCAAAACTGGGAGGAGTGACTGATAGGTACGTGCTGCTGTTCAGGAGGATGTTGACAAGCTGTTGAAGAAATAGGCAAACAGTAACCTCATGAAGTTCAACAAAGGGAAATGGGAAGTCCTGCCCCTGGGGAAGAATAACCCCGTTATACACCAAGACAGGCTGGGGACTGACTGTCTGAAAAGTTTTTTCAGAAAAGGACCTGGGGATCCTGAGGGACACCAAGTTGATCATCAGTCAGAAATGTAGCCTTATGGGAAAGGCGGACAACAGCATCTTGAGCTGCGTTAGGAAGATTGTTTCCAGCAGGCGATCCTATGCTTCTCCTCAGCGCTGATGAGGGCGCACATGAAGTGCTGTGTCCAGTGCTGGGCTCCCCAGTACAAGAAAGATATGAACATACTCGAGCAAGTCCAGTGAAGGGTCACGAAGATGAATAAGGGGCTGAAGCATCTTTCAATCAAGGAGAAACTTAAGTGAGCTGGGACGGTTTAGCTTGGGCAAGAGGAGGCTCAGAGGGGATCTTATCAATATGTATAAATGCCTGAGGCGGGCAAGTATAAAAGTATGGAGCCATTCTCTTCTCAGTGGTAGCTAGCGACAGGACAAGAGGCACTGAGCACAAACTGAAATACAGAACGTTCCATTTAAATCATTTGAGAAAAAATCTTTCATATGCCAACATTGTTAACTGGAAACATTTTTCTCCAGAGTCTCCTTTTGAGACATAGTATCTAAATAAGAGCTTTTTTTACTAGTTTTTCAATTTTATGAGTATTTGAAAACCTAAATGTAGGTCAATGGTATTTCTACCAGTGAACGATACTGTTAAGGCTCCAGTATTACTTTACTTTCTTGTTATCTATAGGATGTATTTCTTGGAAAATTTTAAGTCTGAGAGGCAGGTGCTCAGACAAAATTTCCTATACTTGTTTGAGAAAACTTTTTGCATGTCAAGTAAGTGATATGTCAGCAATGGCCTGTAATCATGTATGTTGAATTAGGGACCTTTGGTTCTTATTTCCTCGTCATCTGGATACTCATCAAATCTCTGCTGATAGTTCTTGGGCCTTACCAAGAACGTGAATTCCATAGATAAGGTGTGCTTCCTGTTTTTTTTCTTTTCCTTTTTTTTTTTGAAGGGAAATAAATGGCAAATAACTCAAAAAGACACCTCATTCATGTCTGCTGACTGCAAGCTGAAGCTTTCTAATACTGGTTTTTGCCTATTAACAGTTCCAGTGGATCAGATCGTCTCAACTGAATGCTAAGAGAAATGCATATGACTGGAACTTAAGTTTGAAAGAATAGATACTTACAGGGTAACTTAAGCTCCTACTTTTTTTTCTTTTTAAACTCTTCAGAGCAAAAGGAATGTGCTCTTCTGAAGGGGAAAATGTGAAATTTCAGAAAAGAGTGTTGTAAATAGATTGCACAGATTGCACCAATTGTTAATACCTTCAATATGATGACTGAGTCATGGAGAGAAAAGATTCACCCATTGTAAGTTTTAGCATAATCAATACTTTAATTTTTGATGCAATGTTCTTATTTTTTTTAATGCAAAAAGTTGGAAGTCAGATGTCAGCTGAGATAATCACATCATATGGGAAGGCAGAATGGCTTTACATGCTATTTGATGAAGCAACTTGGGAGTTGCCTGAGTTCAGCCAATCCAGTATTAAGAACAAATTGGAACTGTGCGCACACATATCTTGGTCTTCAGCTGTATGTTAAGTATGCATATTAATGAAGAGCAGAGTGGAGGCAGCTCAGGAACTTTGTTTTTTTTTTAAATCTTAGCTCATGTAAGAGTTAGGGGGATGCTTTTTCAAGCTGAAGGATGTTGTGAGACACGTTCTTACAGCGTTTCACGAGGCTTGGTTTTGACTTGTTGAGGGGCAAAGGAACCTTCAGGGTTAAATCTGTTATCAGGTAAACTAAAGATTAAATAAGAAACCTGAAGCTGGTCTATGGCTTAATTATTTCAAGGAAAAGAGACTAATAAATATTGATATGAGGCATTAGGTTTTCTTTTGTTAGAGAAGAACACATGCAGCTAAAAAAGATTCTGGAAATGGAGAATGAAAACAGCTGTCAAAAATGAAGAAGCTGAAGGGAGAAGTACCTAGACACGCAGTTGGGGATTGTGAATGACCTCTTATCTCGATGTGAGGGAGGCAGCTGTAGGCAGCTAGTTATGATTCCTTCTGTTCTGAACTTACAAACATTCATCTGACTGATGAGTTAGGATTGTTTCTTTAAGAGGCAATTTTACAGTGGAATGAAAAGCCACACTTGAGAACCAAGTTGAATGTTATTGTTCAAATGAATGTCCACTTTTCAGTTTGGAACTAATCTTCATTAGATGCATGTGTTAAATAAAATCATTTGCTTATTTCTGACAGATTTATATACTGAAACTGAAGAAGGCACTTTCACATTGTCCATTCTTTCCTCATATTTTTCCAGTTTTTAAATGACTGCTGGTTGTGACTGGAACTAAGTGAAGATGTTATCAACCAGATGCTGGAAGCATAGCCATTTGCCTTTTATAGCACGGGAGGGAGGCTGAAGCAGAAAATGCTAATGTAATGCTATACAAATACACTATTCTCTGTGCTCAGGGAAACCTCCTGTAGCTGGGCAAGCTGACTTTAGATTTGGCCTTGAGTCTAGCTTCTCTTGTGAGTATGCCATGTAGGCACGCCAGGCAAACATGCCCCAGTTACTAAAGGGCTTCTTCAGCCACCCAGAGTCTATAACCCTCCTTGTTTTACGCTGACTGCTTACAAATGTGCCATGGAACAGATAACGTTGGAATTCTCAGAGGAAATTTGGTAACCCTTTTCCCTCATTCCAGTCTGTGAGATCTTTAAGCTGTTTCCATCTTGTTCCTCAAAGAAGCAAATGTGTATTTGATTACAAGAGTCATCTTTCACACCATGGACAGGATGGGTTTAGTGGGCGGTAGTATGGAATAAGGCAGGTAAGAATGAAATAAAAGTTCTTCTAGGAATGAAAAGGGAGGCTGGGTGAGGGGTGAAAACCGGAGCAAAAGGTGAGGAAGGAATTTATTTAGATTTCAAGATATAACTTGAAATCAAATTTTGATGTTTTGTGTAATAAAATGGAGTATTGCATGATCTTGCAGTTTGATGAAAGCAGTTCGATTTAGATTGTCCTTTCCGGATTTCCTCAAAAGTATGAATATTTAACTCAATTCCAGATATGCTGGAAAAGGAACTTTCTGGGCAATTAATTGTCCCCAAACAGTTATGGTAGTGAAGCGAACGCTGGCAGCTATCTTGATACACATATATTTGCTGCTAGTTGAGTTGTACCTGCCAGCAGAGATCTGTGAGCGTTCTTTACAGTAGGATCAGCATGTTTTGGGACACGTTATAAAATTTGGAAGAGGAAAATTGACATTCTTAGTTAAACATTCCTTTCTAAAATTCTCGTGCTCAATTCAGCCTGTAGTAGATCACTAGGAGTCCTGGAGGGATAAGAAATTTACAATGCGGAGACACCTTTGTTTCATAACTGTACAAGCATTGTGAACAGGAATACTTCATTTGCCTGAAGAACTTGCAATAAAATTAAAAATACCCGGGTTGTTTCTCCAGTGAACAGTGCAGTATGTATTGCAAACAGCTTAGAAAACTCTTGGCTCAAGAGGAAATATGATTATCAATTTTCCTTATAAAGAGTTGAGGCATAAATTAAATGATTTACCAGAGGTCGTTATTTTCTGGGCCATGATTTTTGTTAAAAGTCTGTGCTGTGTGTCTAGGATGAAGCATGTTTACATGAGATAAGACGGTGAATATTTACTCACTGTAAAGCAAACCCTTTAACTTACAAAAGGCCCAAACAATCCTGTCAGATTCTGATATGAATGAAGGAGTGGGTATTATGGGTTTTATGGTGGGTATTATTATGGCACTGTTGCATTATGAAGCTGGCCATAGGGAGGCTGATGTGGATTTAAGGACTTAAGTGGAACCCAGTGGTTATCTCTTGGTGTCACGCTCAGGAACAGTTCCCTTTCCACATTTATTTAATCAGGAAACTTAATTGAATCTACATTTTCACATGAGAATATTTCCTAGATATGGCAACATATATGTGATTGACCTGGAGCTTGTTTTTTTTTCTGAGTGTTTTTCTTTATTATTTCAGGTTAGAATTCTCTTAGATGTGGTTAGGCCACCATAAAGTCACGTTCTGTCACTAGTCTTGCTCCTATAGGTTGATGGCAGCATCATTTTTTTTCTCTCTCTTTTTTTTTTTAACCAAGTTAGCCTTCAAACAATAGTACGCTCACTGAATTTCACTGCAGTGGCTGTCACTGGCTGCATAGTCCAAACGCCTGAAGCCAAACTGTGCGTTTCAGCTGTTAACTTTTGCATTAGTGCCTCTATATCTGGCATCTTGTGTATTTCACTTCCTGTTACCAGTTAATTCTCATTAGCTTTGCAGCAAAAGTAATTAGGGTTCCTAATATGGTGAGTTTGTATTCTTTGATGTTTTCTCCAGAGATCAGCTATTTGATGATTTCCCACGTGGCCTGCACAAGATGGCCTGGGTAAGTGTCTCCAGTGGAAAACAGAAATTTTGTCAGGATTTAAAGTATTTGAGTAAGTTCATCTTGGAAATCTTCTGTAAAAGTAGACATACTTTAATATGGTTATCATCTTCTAGGGGCTTTCACTTTTTATCTAGTTAGGGATTAATTGCTTTTTTTCCTGCGTGACTGGCTCATTATGGTCTTACTACATGAAGATATTGTAACTTTCTAGGTATGAAAAGGTTTCAACCCCCATGGCAAGCTTTTTTATATTATGCAAGCAAATGTAGACGTATAATCAAATCTTTGATTATCCTCCTTTGTTCATGGGTCCTCTTACTTGCTTTTCGTTTGTTTGTTTTTCCCCCTCATTAGATCCTGGATATGAGCATTTTAAGGTAGCAGAAAAGTCCCATGGTAATTGGATCAAACTGTACTTAGACGGGAATAATTCAGAAATACTCTTAAATCTTGGTAAAAAGGTTCTGAAGCAATATTTGGAGGCGCTGAAGACTCTGAGTTCTTCACTAAGCAAGCAAGTGGCACAATATGACATGTATTCGATGATGGTGGGAACTGTGATCGTTCTGGAGGTATGAAAATACATCTTTCTGTGAAAAGGATAAGAGCACAAACATGACATTTTCTCATTTTTGAATAATTTGTGTATACTTTTACCACTCTGCAGTGTTACTGAGTATGAACTCTTTTAGAGTTCGCCGACTTTCTGCTTGAAAGAGGATAATATTCTTTTTAATGTATAGCTTAGCTTGTAAAGTAATTCAAGGGAGCTTTTGATATAAGCTACTTATGTTTTGGTGGAACTATTTATAGTAAATGTGCAGATATGCTACAATTTAAATTACTCCCATATCATTAGCCTTATACTTTTTAAAAACTTAACTACATTTAGAAAGGAAAGGCAGGCAAATAAATTCCCACCTATTCCTAATTATCCTAATTACCCGAGTTTGCAGTCAGCATAGTTGATCAGAACAAGCAAGACCCTGTGTGGCCAGTTTTCAGACATGGAGAATTCTTATTTGTACGGTTAGGCCTAAAGCCGTGAAACAACTATTTCCTGTAAGGCACTTGGTTTCCACTTCATTTCTTGTGAAGGAATTGATAATATGCGGTATCAGCAGTTCTACTTCATGAGAATAAGTCTTCACAGAAATTAGTTTTGCAGTGAGATGGTAGGTTCTGTTCCCGTTTTACAGACTGCGAATGAAGGTGGACAATGTCAAGTGTCAAGGAGAAGTGCTTCTGTTCCTTTCTTGTTCTTTTGTTTTGGAAATCTAAGCGTTCAAGCTCTTGATGGGATTTCTTTTTCTGAAGTGCAGTTGTCGGTGCTCACTGTTTCTGCAAAACTGATCTCAGGTATTTTAATTGACTGTCTTCATAAAAAGAAACCTAAGCTAGTGATTATCCATGAAAAGTTTGGATGACAAGAGCTTGCTCATCATCTCTTGATGACTCTGTACACAAGTGCTGGAAATGCTCTTTTTTTCCTCCAGTCTGGTACTCACACTCCTTACTTTCCACAATCATCTTTTTGTCTTGATGCTACATATTTTTCAGCCTCGTTGAAGAATAGAGGGAGATCTCACAGGTAGCTTGAAACACAATTCCCTAAATACAGTTCGTCCAGTATGTTAAATGAGAATAATACCTCTGAGGAATGGTGATGAAAGTATTTATCCATAGAGCACTTTCCCAAAGGGGCTGAATTTAGATTTTAGAGATAATTACATTTCGAGCGTTTTCTTATCATGAGTTCTGATTTTATTTGTAAATGCTGTATTAAAAAGTAAAACTCAAGCTAGTTTAATGCCATGAAACCTCATATTTTCATAACCATGTGAATTGTGCAAAGTATATTATGAAGAAGAAGGATTACTACTGGAATGCACTGGCATTTTTAGGAGGGTCTGTTTTACTGTATTTTACTGTACTACATGGTAAATTTCAGATAGAGGTCTTAACAGGTTGAAGTGCAAGATTACAGGTTGGTGGTAGTGTGATGAAGTTATTTTTATCTTGATTTGTTCTAATCTTGCCCTGCCAAACAGATTGAGCTCAGTTTAGTCCTAGCTCCATTTGTACACCTTGCAAAAAAATCTTAGAATGCGGCTGAATTACTTCTTTGTTTGTAAAGATTTGTGCGTGGGTGCCTGGGTAATAGAAATAACTCGTCTTAGTATTCATCTCTACCACTACGGTTATCTGAGAGGAAACTTGGAATTCTGCCTGATCTGTGTGTGGGTTAGAGCAAAGTATTAGCTCTGAAAAAGTAAAATCAATAAAGCAATTTAAGAGGAGGAGGAGGATAAGAAATAATACCTGAAGAATTCATAAGGTCCAAAAATGACGTGTGTGTGTGCTTTTCTCAGCACACGTATGGGAGCTTTTCTCAGCCTGGGAAGCCATTTAATTTAGTGTATACATGTAACTTGTGAGAGAAAAGCATTGGTAGAGCATGTGCGTAACTTTTGGCCTGTTGCTAGTAATGGGTTAAATTTGTTTGCTTAGGAGCTGTTGTGATACTGAGAGTTAACGTTCTTACCTTTGCAAGGGATGAAGATTGTGCATGTGACTGATTACAGTGGGTCAGGAGGCCCATGGAAACTTATTAAACCCTGGTAACTTGTGTATCTGAGCCCTTAAACTAGTAAATGAACATATAATTTTGCTTCTCCCTTTATATGGTAATACGTCACTGGGATCAAATTCTCAGGTGCAGTTCTTCACTTTTTTTTTTTTTTTGGTAATGTATGTGTACTAGCAGAGTGACATGAATGAGAGCATTACTTTTCTTTTTGCGTGTGTGAATTCTTATTCTGTGCCTTAGCTGATCCCAAGTCTTTAAGTATTGTCTCTCTCTTTTTTTTTTCTAGGTT
Source organism: Struthio camelus (assembly GCF_040807025.1). Taxonomy (NCBI): domain Eukaryota; kingdom Metazoa; phylum Chordata; class Aves; order Struthioniformes; family Struthionidae; genus Struthio; species Struthio camelus. The sequence goes on along the minus strand of NC_090982.1, from coordinate 11,573,890 downwards.
TTGTTTCTGCTGGTGCTCAGCACTCCAAAAGCTCTGAGTAGCCGGGCAGAATTTGAAGTGCCTCTCTCCCCTCCACTGTTCTCTCTGCTGTTTTATTTGATGTGTCTGATGCTCTGTGCAGTTCACGTCATTGTATGCACATCGGCAGAAAGTTTATGCTATTTCTGCAGTATGTCTTGGTTCACAGCGGTTGGGGTGATGATGCTGATTTCTGCCCTCATGTGTGGAATTTTATCTGCCATTGGAAAGATCCTTGAGAGTTCCAAACTTCCAGTGAAGGTGAGAGCATGCGTTAAGTATGATTTAAAATGGTTTGCTCTTTATAGCATACTTTCCAGGAGAGTTTTATAGAAGTTTTGGCTCTGTGTATTGAAAGACTTTGTAATGTAATTTGAATCATTTTAACAAGTGAAGTTGAAATGTGATATGTTACTATGGCATAACGCTGCTTGCGATAACGAAGATCATAGAAGCGCTCATTTTCATATTACTTTACGAAATTTTCTATTTTGTGTAATTTATTTTGCAATTGATTCTACTCTATCAGAAACAGTCATGCTGTACGCTAATTTTACGTTCTTATGCAGTGATGTTTCACAATTGCAGCTAGTACAAGATATGTGATATTTTAGAACAGCGTGCACTGGTAATGCTCTGAAATGGTATTCCCAAATACCAATTAATGCTCTGAATAAGAAAAGACTTTACCAGTACTCTTCTGTTGAAATTCTCATTTCTGTTTTGAAGTATAACAGAGCAAGCGAAAATAGGCTCTCTCTTCTTACCAGAGAAAAGCAGTTAAGAAACTGAGTTTCTCGGTGTCTTTGGAATGCTCAGAAATATTTTAAGCTGTATGAGTAATTTCCTTCTTAAAGTACCTCATGAGCTGTATTATTTTATTGAGCATAATTCAGGTAATTCTAAGGAAATAAAATTCTTAATGTCTTATTCTTCTTTCACTGTGAAACTTAATATGCCAAGAACTGTCATTCACACCATGCAGTCGGCTTCTTTCTGATGCTCCTTAGTCCTGTCTTTCAAAGGTCTCTGGATTTCAGCAGCTGTAGCGCTGTTACTCTGTTCAGTTGTGCACCCAGTAGGCACTATTGTCCTTAGTCAGTCTGGGTTAGCCTGAATATGATTTGAGGCTATAGTACATTTTTCTTAGTGTGAAACAACATGTGGCGAGCACATTGTATTAATGATATGATGACATATTTCTTCAAGCTAAAAAGCAAAATTACAGACTCGCAGAACCATTTAATAACAGCTCTACTTAATTTAATTGAAAAAACTCACTACTGCTGAGTGGAGCATAATATTTGCATTCTATGCAACTGCATTTTATCATTCCTGAGCTTAACTGTGTAATGTAAATCTTTTTAAGTAAGACTTCTTGTGTTATTATTGAAGTTATACTGTTGCAGTTTCTCGTTTTGTTTCTGCAATTTCTGAATTTTGTATCATTCCTTCTTGGAAATGCCGAACGAAACCTTGGACTAAAATTAATGTCATTCACTGCTGAAGACAGCTTTTTATTTCTTTTTTCCTCCAATTTTCTTCAGTATAGTTCACTTCAGTATTAAAATCGGTTAAAAAGGGAATTGGAAATAGAAGATGGTCTTTCATTCATATGTTTATCTTCACTGGCAACAGAAGATGTGGGTGTGTCTGTTAATAGTTTACGCAGACTAAAATAGAGTAACAAGGCACGTATCCTGTCTGCTTAATAATATTAGGGAAAGAAGTTTTGTCTTAGGTATAAATGCTAACAAAACAGTCTTTGTCAGAGTAAATTACATGGTTTGCTTTTGGTACTGAAAACTTTTGTTTCAAGCTAATCTTAAAGTTTTGCTACCAAACCTAATTATATTTGTGGATTTTTTTAAGGCAGATGGGAGGAGAAAGTAAAAATAAGCAATGTAAGTAGACAGATCTGCTAAATGAGGTATCCAGGTGTACAGTTTGTTACAACTCCAAGTTCTTAGGGGTATGTTGGTCTTTCAGTAGCCTCAGTTTACCTCTATCATTTCTGAACTGTTGAAATTAAGTTTTGTATTAGCTTTCTCTATTTTACTGTAATTGAGATAGAAAATATTCTTATTAAAAAAAAAAAAAAAGAATGTGGTCTTAAAATTTAACAATCCAGTGTATTCTGTAGAAACAACATTTACTTACTTCCAATATTAAACACAGCCATGGGAGAAAAGCTCATTTTTCATTTTATTTGCTACTAATTTTTCTAATTTTAACATTAGGAACCTAAACGTGGCCTACATAAAACTTACAGGATTTGCACTTAGAAGGATTTGAGGAGAATGGGAATAGACTATGGCTTTCAGCTCTAATACCAAAAGTCTCAAAGTAACTGAGTCTGCTTGTGACGAGAAATCTCTGTTACATGGCTTTTGATTGCCCAGTGTGACATGAGTAAATTCTCTATGACAACCGCTACTGTAGTTAGCAGTGGACCATTAGTTGGCATTTACCTTCAGTCTCATTAAAGATAAAGGATAGTTAGCCTACAGATAATGCATACTGTGCTTCTGACTGTGTTATACCTATCTGAGAGGTCAATTGAGAGAATTAGTCTGATGGGTCCCATGAGTGTTAAAATTCTTTCAAATTTTAGCTATTGAAAACAGAAATACTGAAAATTCTTAAGCAGTGCTGTCCTGACACTTGTAAGCTTGAAAGAGGGGAGCTTGATGAGGGCAAGTGCACAAATTTTTGAATTATGAAGTTTTACTTTTTAGCTGACTTTTTTTTGTAAAAAGATCATGAATGAAGGTAATCATCTTTGTTTGACTTTTATTCAGATAGGCTCATAAATACCGAAGTGTAGCAGCTTTTTTAGCTGTCTCATCTACTTTTCGGCATCTGCTTGCCGCAGTACCTGCCACCTAAAAATCCTTCAGTATGTTCTGTATGTTACATTTATGTGTTATTTCAATAATGCAGTTTAATTAATTTAATTACATGTTTCTGAAAAGCTCAACAAGTCTGTAACTGAAAGGGGCGTAGCTGGAACCAGATACCAGTAGATCTCTTAGGTGAGCATTCCTTCCTGTCAGTGAATGAGATCCTTGAATTGCTGCTGGTTTTTCCTTCTCCTGCTGTTTCTATTATATTTCCAGATTTGCCTGTAGGAACCTAAAGGAGACTTCTTAAAAGCTCCAATTGCAAGGTGTTTTGTGTTTCTTTTTAAATAAGGAGTAGTTAAGCACAGCTCTGTTTCTTTCTGTGTCAGAAATAGCATATTATAGCTTTTTCACAGAATCAGAGAATGGTTGAGGTTGGAAGGGACCTCTGGAGATCATCCAGTGCAACCCCCCTGCTCAAGCAGGGTGCCCTGGAGCACATTGCCCAGGATTGTGTCCAGACGGGTTTTGAGCATCTCCAAGGAAGGGAACTCCACAACCTCTTTGGGCAACCTGTTCCAGTGCTCTGTCACCCTCACAGTCAAGAAGTTTTTCCTCAGGTTCAGATGGACCTCCCTGTGTTTCATTTTGTGCCCGCTGCCTCTCGTCCTATCGCTGGACACGAGTGCGAAGAGCGCGGCCCCATCCTCTTGACGCTCTCCCTTCAGATACGTATACACGTTGTTAAGACCCCCTGAGCCTTCTCTTCTCCAGGCTGAAGAGTTCCAGCTCCCTCAGCCTTTCCTCATAGGAGAGACGCTCCAGTCCCTTCACCATCTTAGTAGCCCTTTTCTGGACTCGCTCCAGGAGCTCCGTGTCTCTCTTGTCCTGGGGAGCCCAGGACTGGACGCAGTACTCCGGGTGAGGCTTCCCCACGGCTGAGTAGAGGGCGAGGGTCACCTCCCCTGACCTGCTGGCACCACGCTTCCTAGTGCAGCGGCTCATGATGCTGTCGACCTTCTTGGCCACAAGGGCACGTTGCTGGCTCACGCTTAACTTGTTGTCCACCAGGACCCCCGGGTCCTTCTCTGCAGAGCTGCTTCCCAGCAGGTCAGCCGCCAGCCTGTACCGCTGCATGGGGTTCTTCCTCGGCAGGTGCAGGACCCTGCACTTGCCGCCTTGGTTGAACTTCATGAGGTTGCTCTCTGTCCATCTCCCCAGCCTGTCGAGGTCCCTCTCTGAATGGCAGCACAGCCCTCTGGTGTGTCAGCCACTCCCCCCAGTTTAGTATCATCAGCAAACTTGCTGAGAGTGCACTCTGTCCCTTCATCCAGGTCACGGATGAATAAGTTAAACAATACTGGACCCAGTTCTTTTTCTTTGCCATCTTTACAAAGACTGGCTTTTGTTTGTCTTTTCTCCTTCCCCTTCCAGAGTATTTACTATCTTCGTTTTATTCTAACTACTTTAATCTAGTCCTGGGAAGCTCTGAAACTAAATTAATATGCTATCTGTAAACCTGTTGCATTTGTATCTCCTTGCTCCAGATGTGGCAAAGCTCAACTCCAGAAGTTTTGAGAACTGTTTTTGAAGTAGTAATGCCCCGTGCCACTATTTGATATTCTTATGGAGTCATAAAGGATTTAAAAATAATCCTCAGACTATTACATAGTCTTTTTAACTACAGTTCTCAAAGGTGATTTCATTGCTCCTCCTTGCAGATGTATTTTGGCTCTTTGGCAGCTTGAAATTGCATTGCCACATACAGTGTATACCACCTGCAAAAACTTAGGGACCTTACCAAGTGAATGAAGTACTCGGTTCCACCTGCAGAAAAGAGTACTAGTGCTTTAGGCTTCCTTTGTGATTATCTTAGTTACGAGCAACATCATCATTTATCTAGCTTCTCTTCTAGCGCATCATGTTTTGATAGTGGCTACTCATCTAGCATCATTGCTTGCTGATATGTATAGCGGTGCTTCCCTTAGATTTGGATGTTGTGGTTCCTTAACTTATAGCCATATTTTGTTGAATCCCCCTTGTTCTTAGCTGAAATGATTGAGGCAAGAAAGCTGGCCCTTTCCATGAATAAGTGGTACAAACTCAAAACATTACTATCAGACGACATGTCTTCCCAAAGGATAAAATTACCCTTTCTCCGTAAAGCTACTCTGAAGATGCTATTGCTCTTACTTGACTGATATTGTGTTTTTGGCACAGAATCCTGTTATAGGGAGGTCACCTTGAGACTGAAGAAAATATCACATGGCAAAAGGCTCTTCTGCTGTTCCAGGAGTGAAAGAGAACAATGTGGAAGATTCAGCCAGCCTCTTGACTTAGGTGAAAAAGTGTAAGGACAAACTGCGGGTGCGCAGTGATTGTCAAAATGGATAAAGACTTTGATTTAAAGACATCATGAGTTAGTAGACTGTTTATGCCTATGGAGATTTAGGGAATGCACTGTATTTTCTAAGATGTGTTTCTTTACTGAGCTAATCTAGGTTGAGATAAAACCTCTGTCTCTTCCCTCATCCTCTGACTGTCTAGTTCAGTGTAGAGCAGGGCATTTGTAGCAGAGATTCTTCTAGCTTCAGAACTACAAAAACTTTTACTATTTAGAATTTTAAGATTGACAGAACATCTCTGAGGAATGATTTCTTGAAAATATCTGAACATGTGAATTGTGGAAAACTTAGTCAATAATATTGTTTACCTTCTATATAAATCCAGGTAGGTCAGCGAACTGAGTTAAACCGTCAAGAATTTTCTTGCTCTTTGTGTGGGAGCTTTACAGCTGAACTTCTGTCATGGAATTAGAAAATGGTGGTTTAGTATCTGCTGGAGAGACAATTGGCTGAATGGTGAATGGTGGTATATGAAAGACTGCAGAGCATCATGCAACTTCTTCCTCAAAGCTTCAAAACTTCTTTTGTTTTAAAGAGTCATTAGAACATGTCTGGATTCCAATTAGGTGAGGTCCTGTTGCCAAAGATGGGGCTTTTATGAGACAGCAAAAATAGTCTTGGTGAAGTGAGCTGACATTAGTATCGTAATATCATTGGTTTGCAGCCATCTTGCAGTCTTTGAATAGGACTGCAAACCAGAGATATTCTACTAATTTAGTTTTATTAAAAAAAAAAAAAAACTCAGCAAAAGTTTTATTACAGCGCATGTTGTAAGGTTTGTATTTTCCCAGAAACTTCTTGAAAATTTGTGAGGAAAGTGGTGAACACAGGTCTAGGTTGTGTGTTTTTTACCTTAATAGTGTTTTCAGTTGATCGAGTAAAAATATATATGCTTTTAATGTAAATAATTCTATTAAGTTTGGATTTTAGGTTGATGCTTTTATCTGGATTGCTTAGTATTTGACTGCTAAGATCAGAGCTTGAAGTGGGCTGCACAGGAAAGCTGATGATGCCAAGTGTCTTCTTCTGTGTATTAAAAGGATAGGCTCATACAGGTTTGCGCTCTGTGTGTGTGTATACTTGCAGAACACAGGGAGATCCACTATATTTTTTAATAATTGTGCATAAACCTTTCTTCATATTCAGCATAGGGCATGGAGGCTGGAAACGCCGTGGAATGTTGTCTCCTTTAAACTAGCCCCTGCCTACAGTTGGGTTTTAAGGTTTTTGTTTGTTTAGTTGCATAGTGTTTCCTCTGGGAAACTTTTTAGTAGTGTGGCTCCTGTTTCTTTTTTCTGTCATTTTGCTGTATTTTGGTCTATCTTCTCCTGTGCATTTTGTTTCTTTGCTTTTGAAATACATTAATTTTCTTAATATGCCTTTTTTCTGCTAAGTTGACCCCTGGGCTGCAACACCATTTTATTTCTTCTGTAGTTTTGACTGCTCCTTTTTGAGGTTTCTGCCTCCCGGCAGTCTGATGAAATCTTCCTCCCCTCCCTTCCCTCCCCCCCCTCCCCCCCCAGTGTTTAATTCATCCTTCATATGGGATAACATTCTTTTAGCTACTGGTTTTAAATGGTTGTTTTTCTTGTAATTGGCAAAGTTTTATATTTTCTTGGAGACTTGTGTTTCTCTGGTCGCTCTGAGCACACATCAGCTGGCCATTCCAAATGTAATACTTGAAATGGATAGAAATGGCACATGGTGTTGCTTATTGAAGAAGGCCTTGTCTTAGCCAAATGGTTTATATTGCTGTGTACTGTGTTTTTCTCTCCTGTATCTGTCCCCTTTGGGTACTGTCTAGGGATCACGGCTTCTCCCTAGAGCTGCTCCCTAGAAACCCATCGTGAACAGCAAATGAACTCTTAGTTCAGATGTTACATCAGTGGTGGCTCTTCAGCCTCATGCCCTCTACACTAGCACTAGAACTGATATGAGCCTGAGCTGATCAAAGGAAGAGTAAGTGAACACTGTGTACATCTTTCACCCCATTGCGGTGACCTTTTGGTATCTTCCTTTGAGGCATATTTGACCCAGACTTCTTGGGGATTCACAGACTGTGGTTGTACTTCAGGGAATTTGGAGCAAAGATTTAAACTTCTGCCTTTTCTCCCTCCCCCAGCGTTAATTGGCTTTTCTATCTGTGCTTACCCTGCAGTGGCTTACCTTCCTTTATGGTTTTTTTTTTTTTTTGGCTTCTCTTTTGGGGGCTTTGGGCTCTTCTGAGCTAGCTCTCTCTGTAGTGCTCTAAAACAAGAAAAAAACATTCATCTTGTGTTCCGGATGCCCAAATAGCTTTTCTCTGCAGGGATTTTTGGTTTGTTATGTGTTGCCCATGTCCAAATGTAGTGCACATTCACGTTTGATGCTTGCAGGTTGTATGAGAGTATGCATTTTTTGCATTTAGTTGTCTAATTCTCCCAAATTTCATTTCAGAATGGTCCACAAAGTCTTACATTTGTTGTGCCAGCTGTTGCAGGTCTGGTGGTCATGGTATCACGTGAGTGGAAATCATATTGGGTTGTTCTGCCATGCCATAGCATATGTTTTAGCTTCTTTGTTGCGTTATATGGCCCAGGTGGAATCATTTCGTACTAGAACACAGGCTAGAATCTATGAAGATGCTGTCGCCTGTTAATAAATTTAGAATAGGAAGTTTCCAAATATTGTTTGACAGGTATAAGCTCCGCCTTTTTAATGTGGCCTGACTCTGAGGGTTTCATTCCCATCTGTTCTTGGCTCATTTTCATCCTTGTTGGTGAGAGACAGCTGCTGGTGTGAATAACTTCCTGCAGGTGGCTTATATATTGCTAATACAGCTGCTCTGTCAGTGATCACAGCAGCAATTGTAAAATGTCTTCTAGTTTCAGAACCTGAGTTCAGTAAAAAGCCTTTCCTTATGAAGGGAATTCATTGCTAGCTCCCTGGTAGAGGCAAATAATTCCTTCAGGGAATACAGAAAAAGAGCCAACAGTATTATCTGCGCTCTTCCACATTTGCAATTAATCTTTCTGAGGAGCATCACGGCAGACATACGACTTCCATAACTAGATTGTTGGCCATCTCTGATGATTCCACCTGGTCTGCTGTGCCCAGGGAATGGCCACAAGAGTATGTGTGAGAAAGTCTTTACCTACTGCTCCTGTTTCAGCTGTCTTCCTCTCTCACCCTTGCGTTCTCCATACATCTACATTTGAGAACAAATTGAATGAAAATAAACAAACTGATTGATTAGAAATTATTCCCAGGATATTGTATCTGGTTTCATATCTTTGCCTCCAGCACCCCTCGTTATGCTTATGACTATAGCACAGCAGCTTTCTCGCTCATAGATGTTAGGGCTGTAAACCCTGTCCTCTGTTGCTTAAAGAAAAAAGTTTCAGCAGCAATTTGTTTGCCTTTCCGCTTTGGTACCAGTTATTGAGACTTCCCTGGAGCTTAAGAAGGGAAAAAAACCCTTTATTCATAAATGAAATTGGCAACAACTCTGTCACCTAGAAAAGGGATCCGTTAGTGTTTCTTGAACATGAAGATGCTTATTTTCATGTCACGTTTGAAAATGTCTGCATTTTGCTGTAGTGGAACAGTTATCAAGCGTTTTCTGTTTGGACTGGAAAGTTGGGGGAATTTCTGGAATTGGTGTATGCTGAATCATACATGTCTTCTGGAGTTTTACTTAGCCGGCAGCTCAGGACATACTAGCAGATGATCTCAGCTGCTTTCATGTTGATAATTCGTGAATGAGGAGGTTTCCAGCAAAGTCTTCAAGAAGAGATATACATATATATGTGTGTGTGTGTGTGTGTGTGTGTGTGTGTGTGTGTGTGTGTAGACACATATATATATATATATTTCTGAGGCTCAGGCGGATATAAATAAAAAGTACCAGATGCTCTATTCCAAGGGGCTATCATCTGTGTTCATATTCCTACCTGATGAGTTTCTGAAAACGTGGGAAGCTGAAGAATGTCATGAAGTGTAGGCAATAATAATTCTGGCTGAGAATTTATATCCAAACCTGCAGGAATCCATTTTCATCCTCCAAGCTTCATCACATTCCACGGATGACTGGATTGTTGCATGTATATCTCATCACTGAAATAAGCTTTGCTGTCCCTGTTCAGGTTCCAGAGCAAGCTTGAAGTATGTTTCAGGTTTAGTTCCTAAATGCCTCCATTCCTTACATGTGTGAAAGCAGTGACCTGGGCTTGATTTATATTTTTACCAGCCCCAAGGCTGTTGCAGAAGTATATGGAAATGGTGATTGCTTGCAGATAACTGTTTATGCAAAGGAAGAGCTTGGAGAATGTGAAAGGAAGCGGGGAATATTTTGGAGTTGCCTACAATGTGAATGAGAGAGATTATTTACAGATATTTGGAGTACAGTAGTGTAACTCACACACTCTAATGTCCTATCTTCCTTCCCCTTTTCCAATAGTATCCCTAGGCTTTTGGGGAGCAACTGAATGTCTCTATATATTCCATTTTGATCTTGAAGGATCTTTTATGTGATTTATGAGTGTTATACTAAAATATCCATGGATGCAAGTGTCCATGGCCTGTGCATCTCTACAGCGTGAATCTGCATAGGTACTCCACATCTAAAGGAGCTCTGAAGTCCCGCTCTTCTGATGTCAGAAGTAGATCCTGCACCAGGATCTTGTCTGTTAGAACAGCTAAAAAGCTCTTCTAAGCTTATGCTGTATAATAAAATGCAGGTATTTTAAAATGTTACTCAGATAAACTCTCCTGCTGATAGCTTCAGAGCGGGTTTTTTTATTTTTTTAAATTGTTTCCGTTCACATCTTTAGAGAGTTTTCTCTGAAGTGCTTCTCATTTGTATGGCTGCTTTTTCACTGTAACTGAATATAGAAGCTGATTACCACGTTCATGAATTTTTTGAAGACCATGATGCTGCAGGCAGTGTTAGCATCTGCTTCCTGACTGTAATTTATAGGTTCTGATTACTATGTTTCTAACAGCACCCGTCCCTTCCTTTGATGACACTTCAAGCTTTAAATAGTTCTGCAATCCTTTATGAATTCCGGCAAATCTTCAAAAATGTTAACTTTTTGTGCATAGCATCGCGCAGATTGCTTGCTAGTTTTCTAAGTACAGCTATTTACTATTACCTAGTTGCAACCTTTTTTCTTATTTCTGGTAGAAAAAATCAGAACTAGTAGTTGTCTGAAAGTGACAACTGAAAAATGAAAGCTTGTCAAATATAGCTCGTCAGAAGTTTTGCTGTGCACAATGTAGGATTTTTTTTTTTGTTACTTAAATAAAATGCCCCCGTTTCTGCTTGGCCTTATATTTTGAAATATTTTTTTATTTTTTCTTCTCTATATGGTATTGTTTATCACATTTTATGGAACAAACATATTTACTCAATTGCACCTAACAATATTTTTTCATTTTTTGATTTAAAAAAAAAGTGATACCTTGACTGGGTGACTTCCCAAAATGACCTCAAACTACTGTGAAAGTTTATCAGGAGCAAATCTGTTCTGTAGTATTCTGTCATATGAAAGTTACGGTTATTGGAAATCAAGATGATGCGGGAAGCTCAAGTATCAAAATAATGTTGAAAATAATGATAATGATTTAAATTTTGGGTGATTGTAGGCAATAAAAATAAAGTATGTTTTTCATCTGAAAAGTGGTCATGTAAAATTCCTCACATGTTAAATATGGACGGTCAGTTATTGTGAAAAATAGCTTTACTGTCAACCCTATAGAAGACACATAACTGGAATTAGACCTGGAGGATACAGTACAGGAAACTATTTGAAAGCAAATAACATGTTTGTTTCATTGGCAAGAATGCATATGTTCTGTTGTTCATGTACTGGCACTTCTGCTTCCAAGCTGGCAAGAGATCTTCAGAGACAGAGCAAAGAGATCAGTTTTTGTGTTACTCAATTACTAAAGCTGATGCGTCAAATATTAAAGCTACCATGGCTTGGCAAATTGTAGGCTTAAATTGAAACGCTGGCATTTAGAAAACTCAGTCCAAGATTCTGTGCTGAATTTGTATGTGGTATTGGTGCCAGTCATACAAGTCATTTAATGTCTGGGATGCCTGCAAAGTTCCTGAGGGCTGGAGGTGTTCAGCAACTAGAAAGACAGCACTGTGAATATCAAGAATAAGACCTATACCTCTGTGCCTGTAAACCAGACCTAAAAACTAAATGCAATCTAAGTAATCTACAGTTAGGCTGTGTAAAAAACTGTTAGCTTTCCTAATGGGGCACGGTTCATGTGTGAGGGACTGTTAGTAAATTTAGGAAAACCTGATGAATCTGTTCTTAGTATTTCTTAGATCCTGAAGGCTCATGGGATTATAATTTGTAGGGCAGTTTTTCAGTTTGCTCAAGTGGTTAACTCTGATGTGAAATGTGGCTTATGAATAAATGCTATTGGAATAAACCTCTTGATGTGAATATAGGTTTACAGTTTTTTTCCCTCTTTTCACTGAAATTGTAAATGTTAGACAAGTAGGGTTGAAATTTGGACTTCTGACACTGGGATGTTTAACGCTGATGTTGTTTTATATTCCCTGTTGCCAATACAGCACTTTCTTCAGTTTATGAACCTACTGTTCTGCCGAATGAACATGTTTTTGTATTGGTGCTGACAACCAGCAGATAGGAGAAAACAACCCTTACATAGATTTTGTGTTACATCTTCTAGAGAAGACAAAAGAGTTGTATTGGAGACAGTTCATTCTCCCTTGAGGAGCTCAAGTTCTGTTTTTTGTGCGGGAGATGCTGCTTACATGCTGGTTTATCATTTAGTTAGCCAAGGTCAGCATGATGGAGTTACTGGAGTCTGAACTTTCTGTAGTTTATTAGTGACTTATCCTTCATGTCTCAATCTTTGTGAATTTCATAGGCTTTGATTTATGCACAGACTACAGCAACTACTGTTTCAGAATGCGGTTTATAGTAACTGATTTGTAGATTAGACTGCTAAGCAAACAGGAGTAATCTTTAGCACACCAAAGAAATTTCAAATTCTAATAAATTTAGATTACAGGCTTGGGCATTTTTTCAGGTGATGACTGTTCTTATACTGAAATTTTAGTTATTTTCATTATTATAGCCTCTAGCCTCATTTTTTTTTTTATTTTTTAAATGCAATGACTTTCATATAATGCATTTCTTGAACAGCACAAGGAGTTCAGGTGATGTGAACAGGTGATAACTTCAGCTTTAACTGCACCTCTTCCATTCATTTACTGTCATCTTATGCATTCTTCACTATACAAAAGTTGTTTCCCTGAAAGCCAAATTTCAGGTCGTGTTAACTAGCTTCTTATATGCAATGGATTTGTTGTCCTCCACGTATTACATAGTCTTGCTTGTTGAGCAGAAGTATGTATGCTGCTGTAAGTAAGTCGTAAGCACAAGTGAGACTTCAGCATTGCGTCTGGGTGCTTAGATGTGTATGTATATGTGCTCATTTTCCTGTTACCTGCTCTAAGATTAGAGAGTTTCTGTATTCTTTCAACATAAATGATTTAAACAGTTTGGGAATCATGGTATGGTGTGTGCATCTTTGGATGTGTATATGTTCTCTATGAGGTTTATTTGTATGAATATTCAAGACTGTTTCCTACAGCTTTTTCATAAGGCGAAATACAGGAGGATATAGCTGAAGTCATTAACACAAAGTGGTTTAGGGGATCTTTGTTCCTAGGTAAAAATTACATGAGGTACTTCAGAGTTGGCTTTTATGTTGTTGTTTATCTGGTGTTTAAAGGGTTAGCATTTGTTTAAGAGATATTCTTTTCTTTGATAGCCTGTAGTAGAAGAGATATTAATGAGAGCAGAAAATGGTAAAGGGTGATTTTTGATACTCTCTTTCCTCAAATGCTTCAGAAACATATACCTGTCTTTGTTAAGGGATGCTAGAAGACCGCTGCCATATCTGGTGGACTCTGGGGCCATGTACTTATACACTTGTCTTGCCATGCCCTCTGCCCCGACTTGTGGATCCTTTGAACATTAAATGGGCTCTCAGCCTACCTAATATCTGTGCCTGGACCCTGACCTCCCTTGCCCATCTCTGGTTCAGACTTTGAGTCTTTCCTGATACAGCTGTTCCTCCTACTTGCTGGCTAGTCTAGCTTGAAATTTGTTAGTGAGTTGCACGAATGCCCTCATACATATCGGGGTAAATTGTAGGGGAGAATATGCACATGCTGAAGCCTTTCCAGTCGCTGGCTCTCAGACCTCTCGCACATACTCTGTCCCTCCAGTTGCTGAGACATAGACCTGCGAGCTCTGTGACCCTTGGCCCTTCTGCAGTAGCCGGCACCCAGGCTGCTCTTGCATCCCTGTCCCTCCAGTCCCTGGCACCCCAAACGCATGGCTCATAAGACGCATCATCCCCACTCCAGCTGCTGGCATCTAGATCTTCCTGTTACGGGCACCCCAGAGACTTAGGCCCTTGTGACCTCTGGTCCTGCTCCAGTTGCTGGCACTTGATTTTACTGAGTCTGGTGTCTCTGGTTGCTGGCACTTTTGCCCTGTGGCTCATGGTCCCATTCCCAGTTAGTGGCACTTAAACCTTGCAGCTCTCACACATGGGTGATGTTACCTAGAAAGGTAGTTAAGGGAGGATGTAATAAGAAGATACTACAGGCTGCTGTGTTTGGGCACAAGGCTGAATCAGACAAGTGTGCAGATCAGCATATGGTTTCACATGACTGGTCACTTTTACGCTTCCCTTGTCTATTTTCCCCTCCAGGTTCCTCACCATCCCCCTTTTCCACACCTTTGACCTTTCTCCTAAGCATTCTTTAGTAAGTTTCACCTAGTCTCCCCTCAAATATCCGTAACACTTATTTTGATTGTTTCCGCCTTCTTATCAGTTACAAAGTCCAGCTTCACCCTCTTCAGAGCTGTGCCTGTAGTTGCTTAATGGCCCATCAGTTAGTGGCTGAAGAGTTTTGGTCTTCCTTATTGTCTCCCTTGGCGCTTGCTTATCAGGTGTGTGTCTCTGTGTGTTTCCTTTATCACTTTGCCTTTTACTTACTCTTTTAAGTAATTCTAAATCTAGTATTACTATAAATACAAATATTACTATGTTTGAACCGAAAAGGCCCTAACCTGATAACCTTAATGAACAAGATGCTTTCACATTCTGCATGCCCTTATCCTCTCTTTTTTAGCTATAGCATTGAAGTCACTGATGATGGAACTGTTCCAAGCCCTTGCTGTAAGGAAGAAATGGAACTAATGGAGACATTAGACAAAGAGTATTGTGGTTTTAGATAGACATAGCATGTGAAGTAAATAATAGATGGATAAGATTTATAGCAGATTTTATGATGACATACACACTAAGTCTAAGCGATGACAAGGGGTGCCATCAGACTGTCTGCAGTAACTTCTGTTAGTTTGAGTAATGAAGGCGCTCTCACTGTACTGAATTGAGGATAGAACATATTTAAGCTATTGGAATTGTATCTCGAGTTTTGATTTCTGAAAGACTTCTATTTTTACTTTTATTGATGTGCAGCAAGGAAAGAGCTTGTTTCAAACCTTTTGTCACAAGGTGGTAGGGAGACTGAATCTCTAGAGTTGTGATGATGGTTCATAGGGAATTTTCTTATCTTAAACACAATGTATTTTAAGCGATATAATTGCATTGTGATGCTAGCTAAATAGTTTACGTTAAAATGAACCCTTTTTAGAATTGTGGGAACTACTGTCAAGGCAGAAATAACTTGTCTCACTGTTTGTTTTGTTTTCTTAGAGCAAGTTGCTGTAAGCACATTTTGAATGGTTAAACAAATGATATTTTACACGGTTTCACCACTGATGTATTTTTTTGTTTGCAGAATCCAGTTGTGTCCGATTCCAGCTGGTCAGAAGTAGATGTGCTGATTCTGGCAGGAACAATTGGTCATGTCTTGAGTTTGGGTGCAAGCAGTTTTATAGAAGAAGAACATCAAACCTGGTATTTTCTTATCAATACCCTCTGTTTGGCACTGTGTCAGGAACTTTGCAGAAATCATTTTCTTCTGAAGGAAGGTGACTCTCAGCATAGCATCACTCTAAAACAAAGTTTTGACAATGTCAGGGCAGCCTCCGAGTGCAAGAATATTGATATACCAGCAGCAGATGATTCAAAACTGGGAAAGGTCTCTTCTTCAGCTGAATTCATAAAAGGATCTGATAAATGGATAAGCTTAGCAAGTCCATGGATCATCCTTATTTGCTGTCGATTACTTCGCTCCCTGAATCAGACCGGGGTCCAGTGGGCTCATCGGCCAGACTTTGGACATTGGTTGACAAAGTGGGTATCTGGTTTATTATATTCCTGCTTGCTTTCTTATTTAAACATTTAGTATTTTGCTTTGTAAAGTATATGTTTCTACACAGTCTCTACACAGTACAGAAAGTGCTTTAAAAATGCCAAGGGAGTAAATAGTGAAGCAACACAAGGAATTTTTCAGTGCTCCTTCATACAGGAGTAATTCCTTGAATACTGTCAATAGATTATCGTCTCAGCCCTGCACCATGACTTATCCAATTCATGCCAATTAATCATGATAGGTTTATCAGAGGCAAAAAGTAAATATTTTTCCATGTGGAAATTAACAGTGGCTGATTTGGGAAATTAAGAATCATTTAAAAGAATTAAACCCTTAATTTTAAAGCAGAGGGTTCTACTCCTAATTCCAAAGGTTATGAGATGTCAGGAGAAGATGCTGTACTTAGAATTCTTCCTTGTCTGTCGCAGGCATTTAATATGTGGGTGGAAAACTGAAGGGATTTTTCAAATGTGGTATGATCAACTGTTGCTTTTCTGGGAAATGACATTGAGTTTCTTATAGCTTGAAGTACTCTGGAGAAAGGCTTCTCCTTTTCCTACTATCTTTTAGTATCATGAAGACTGCAGCCATTATTCAATGATTAAAAAGTGTTTGGTATTTGGACTATCTTCCTCTATTTCAGGTGGTAGACAGAGAAACAACAACTTGTGGCTAGTCCAGGTGTTGCAGATGAGGAAGCTTTGCAGTGTAAGATGAAGAGATTTCTTCCCTGTATCTTACCACATGTGGATGAAATGTCGTCTGTTATTCAGTAGTAGTGACATGAGGAAGTGAACTAGTATGAGACTAGTTACTTATTGCTAACCTCACAGATAAAATACTAATTTCTGTGACTGGCATGAGGGCTGGAAGATGTGAGTTAGGAGGAAATTTATGGCATTAGAGTAGTTGTTGTATACGAAAGCTTTTGCCATGCTTCCGTCCTCTTGAGGGGAGAGATTGAGGAAGTAATGTCATATTCCCTTTGTTAAATCCATGTGATACAGAACTCCTTCACTATAAGCTAAGTCAGTGCACGAACAGTCGTATTGTAGATAGAGAATTAGGAGAGATTTGGTGCAGCTAGGAAGCTTCTTTTAAATTAATACCGAGCATCTTCCAAATATGTACCCAATGACTTTCTGTGCCAGATGTTGTCTTCAGACTGGGAATTTGAGACACTTTTAAAAAAACAGCAGTTTTGAGAATATTGTTTTGCCCTCCTTGGGTATGTTTTGGCAACGCTTTTCGTTGAAGTGTTCTAGTGCCACAGTGCCATGGAACAAGGACTTGATATTCTGTCAGCTAAAAAGTTGCGTATGTCTCAGAGATGGACTTTTGCTCCTGTTATCTCTCTGTGAATGTTTGCTGACACCTGGAAATCTTATCAACCTTTGAAAAATTGTGTTACGCATGCCAGGAGTTAACTTCCAAAGATCCTCTCTCTGCTAAGTGTGCTCCCACCTGCGACCTCCTGATGCTGGGCATGCCTATAGACCAGCAAATCATGTTCCAGACCTGGGCTGTGGGGATTCAGGGGGATAGCACAAGTGGAATCCAGTCTGTGGTTACTGCAGGCAATTCTAGGACTTCCTGGCTTTTCACAAAAGTATGGAAATCCTGCATCCCCTAGCTCTAACAGTCTTGCCTAGCAGGAGTTTCCAAGCAACCTGCTCAGGTAAATCTAAACGCACGCAGGTAAATCTAATTCTTTGTATACTTGTTCTAGCTTCCCCCCTCCCCCCGGGAAGGAGGAGGAAGGGAAGAGACTTATATTTGTGTTTGTGGGTGGGGGATTCCGGTCCGTTGGCATGTTTTGGAAAATTCCTACCTGTCTTTGAAAACAACAGGATCGGGAATCACAGAATTATTGAGGTTGGCTGGGTCTTCTAGAGATCATCTGGTCCAACGCCCCTACTGAAAGCAGAGGCAGCTCCAGCAGGCTGCCCGGGACCAGGTCCGGTCAGGTTCAGAATATCTCCACAGATGGAGAGTCCACAGCCTCTCTGGGCAAACTGTTCCAGTGTTCAACCATGCTCACAGTAGAAAAGTTGTTTTTGCTTATGTTTAAATGGAGTTTCTTGTCTTTCATTTTGTGCCAGCTGCCTCTTCTCCTCTCACTGGATACTGCTGAGAATAGTCTGGCTCCATCTTTTTATTCCTTTGCTCCCCTCCCCACCGATCAGATATTTATATTCATTGGTAAGATCTCCCCTGAACCTTCTCTTCTCCAGACTAAATAGTTCTCAGCTCTCTCCAGCCTGTCTCACATGCTCCAACCTCTAAATCATCCTTGTGGCTCCTGGCTGGACTTGCTCCGATATGTCCATATCTCTGTTGTACTGGGGAGCCCGGCACTGGACACAGCACCCCAGGTGTTGTCTCACTTGTGCTGAGTAGAGGAGAAGGATGACTTCACAGAATCACAGAGTCACAGAATGGTTGAGGTTGGAAGGGACCTCTGAAGATCATCTAGTCCAACCGCCCTGCTCAAGCAGGGTCACCTGGAGCACATTACATCACTTCCCTCCACCTGCTGGCAGTGCTTTCCTAATGCAGCCCGGGATGCCCTTGGGTGTGCTCTGCGCCATCATGCAGCTGTTAACAGTAATGGCCCCAGTGTGGCCCTTGGGGTACCCCACTAGTGCCAGGCCTCCAGCTGGACTTGCTGCTGCTGATCACAAGCCTTTGAACCTGGCAGCTGAGTCAAATTTCAGTCTACCTCAGTGTCCGCTTGCCTAGTCAGTACCCCATCCGTTTGTCTATGAGGAGACATATTGAAAGCCTTGTTATAGTCAAAATAAACAACATTCACTGCTCTCCCCCCATCCACCGAGCTAGTCATCCGATCAGTGAAAGCTATCAGATTGGTCAAGTAGTATTTTCCCTTTATAAATGTATAACAACCCTGCTATTAAAGCTGTTTACCTCCTTCCCTCAGTGAGGCTGAAGTACTGAGAGTGATACTATCAAACACGAAACTTCAGAGTCTTACAGGTGAACTGCTCCCTTATGCTTCCCCCCTCTAAGTATGCCGTCATATTGGGTATGTTTGCTTGGGTATGTTTGTTTGGGAAGCAAGCAGAGGATAAAACTTCCTACAGCTACAGTCTTAGGCTTTGACTGTCTGTCTATCTGGAGATAATGATATTTAAAAGAGCTCCTCACTGTGCAAAGCAAGGTATCTCCTTTCATGCTCCTCTTCTCACTGGCCCTGAATTTTAGCAGTACAACTGTTGCTTTGGCAGTGTGGTGAACTAAATCATTGAAGTGATGTAGCTGGGAAAGTAACACATGATGAGATGAGAAACTGTTGTCTTTCAGCTGGATGAGTTTACCCTCTGGTTTGTCATGTAGCTTCACAGTCAAATGTGAGGGTACAGTGCATGGGTTGGCTTAGTATGGGAATGCAGAAACGGAAGAGCGTGCAAGTTGGCACTGCTGCTGTTGAAACTCATGTAGAAGCAAGACTTGGAAATATCTGCATCTTCTCAAGTGCTGCAGACATCAACACTTCTTGCTGCTGGTGTCAGTGTTGCTAACAAAAACCATGGGCTGTTCAACTCTGGTTGAGGAAAAAGTACTGAGTCTCAAACTTTTACGTTTTTGCACTTTTTGAAAGTTCAGAACAGTCCAGAGTGCAGCAGCAGGTTAAGCTGATCTGGATTTGGGGTTACCCCACTTCTGCCTTCCATTGGTGTTGCTGCTTTTGCAATGAGCTGGTAAGGGAGCTGAAGAAAGAGCAGAACCCCGGCAGCCCTGGCGTACATTGGCTCAGCTGCTGTGGAACTGCATGCTGACTTAAATCACAGGAGTACTGCTTTTAAAGAATTTTTCAGAAACACAATGTATGTCACCCCAGTGACCTGTATTTCCGTTGCTTTGTAGGCTTTCAAGATTGCCCAAATAGCAGCATTTGAAATGCATTGTTTTTGGATTTGAGCGGTAGGATGTAGGTAGGGAAATCCTGGCTGTGCTGGGCCTGACGTGGTCCACCGGACAAGCTTTGGAAAGCTTAGCCAACCAAGCAAATATGTTTTTGCGTATCCCATGATTTATAGCCTATCTCTAAATTTGTGTTTGTTAAACATGCCGGCATTTCCTTTGTTTTGGAAGTTTTAACATCTTTGTTGCTTCCTATTTGTTTCAGGCAAAACAAATTGTCTCGATTCAGGGAATTTAATTTTATTTAATTTATTGCTAATTAACATAAACTTTTAATTACTGATTTGCATATTGAGAAACAAAGAAGATATAGACAATTAAGCAAACACTTAAGGAGACACCTTTCCTCACCTTTCTTCAGGCCCAAGTTCAGTCCAACACCTTTTCTTCCCCCTTCTGCTTCTTCACTTACTTTTCTGTCACCAAACATTACACTCAGTCCCTTCCAATCCCTTCAGGGAGGCAGTGGGCAGCGCAGGAGGTTGGGGGTTAGTGAGAAGTGCTTTCTTTCTGCCACTCTGCTTCTTCTTTTCTCCCACTGCTCCATGCTTCCTGCTGCTCCTCTGCTCCAGTGTGGGCCCTTCATGAGTTGCAGTCCCGTCAGGTGTTTAGCTGCTCTGGCATGTCTCCTCAATGGGTCACAGGCCCTTTGAGGGTGTCTGTGCTCCAGCTGGGTCCTTCACAGTCTCTTTGTCGGTGTCCCAGCTTTGAAGTGGGCCCTCAAGCAGGCTGCAGCCCCTTTGGGGATATACCTCTTCCAGCATGGGTTCTCCATGGGCCACAATACTTTGGGAATGTACCTGCTTTGATGTGGGTTGCCCATGGGCCACAGTCATTTTGGGGGTGCCCTGTTCGGGTGTGGGTCACCCAAAGCTTGCAGTCTCCCCAGAGGCATACCTCTTCTCACATGGTGTGCCTCCTTCCATGAGTGCCCCTCCAGCTATGTCCCCAACAATTCCCTTCCGATCTCTTCCACTTTCTCCAAAAATGTACCTCTTCACATTTCTCCTCTTATGTCCCCTTCTGTGTGTCCTCCTGCGCCTTTTCTCATATCTCCTTTTTTTTTCTCTTCTGGTGTCGCCTTTCATGTGTCTCTTCTCATGTGCCTCCTCCTCTGTCTCCTTATGTCTTTCCTTTTGTGTCTCATGTTTGTGTGTCCTCAAATCTCTCCTCCTGTGAGAGTGGCCCCTCATGTTTGAGCAGCGGCAGCATGTTCTTCTCTGGCTAATTTTAAAAGTTTTGGCACACAACAGGTTGTTTTCATCAGTTTCAGAGCTGCCTGCAACTAGCTGAGATAGGCACAGAGCAGTTCATGGCCTTCTCTACGTAAGTCACACCTGTGGCCCCTGCTACTGAAACCCTGCCGTTTATGTCCAATACACCGTTACAGAGAGCAGAGCGGTATAGATGGCTGTTTGCCTAGTTTCTGATCGTGACTGAAGTATTATGTTTTCCTTATAGCATAAATTAAAAGGTGGTGATAAGCTCAGTTTTATAAATCACTTATTTGCCTTTTCAAAATGCACTGCTCTTCTTTAAGGTTGATTGTTTTTCTATTTTTAGTATGCATGATATTTGCATAGCTATGCTTTAGTAGCACATTTTATAGCAAAAAGAAATTAGAACCTTACTGAGATCATGTGTACCCTGTTGGTTTGAGTTATAGCTGCTCAGGCTTTTCATAGTCAGCCTTCTGTTTTATCTCTAGGATAAACTGATGAGCAATCATCCGTGGTTTTTTCCTGTATTGACCTTTTAGACATCTGTGGTCATGTTCAGACTAATATTTTGCTTACCTGGACAGGGTCTAAGATGTTCTGTTTTAAAGTGTTTGTTTGAGACAAAGAGATTGTTGTGCTGGTTAGTGTACAGAAAAGTGGCAGAAGCAAAACGTGGAAAATCAATCTACCCACAGCATGTTGAATTTAGCTGCCAGGGATAAGTTGAACGGTGCTGAAATTAGGGAAATGGTCTTCATTGTTTGCAGAGGGACTCTGTGAAACCTGCTGCAGCAATTCCATCATGGAAAGAAAATGAAGACTTAAGTATGGAGAAAGTGGAACAGAAAAGCAGACATTAGATGAAATAGAAGGGAAAATGCAATCCCTAAATTTGCCCGAGAGTAGGGTTTTCTTTCTGACGTTGCTGGGATTCAGTTACCTTCATTTAGGTATTTAATCCTGAGCACAGATGACACTGGAAGGCTGTCAAAGTCTCTTCATGGTTCACTGCAGAAGAGGAAATATCAGTGACTGCGTCAACTTGAAGAGAAGTGACCAGAATCAGCTGCGTGAGAAGATGATGACATTTTCTTTCAATACCCTACCTAAAAAAACAAAATAAGCAACCACCCCCCAAAACGTAGTGTGCCATGGGAATCTTATGTATTCTGTTGCACATTAGTAAAAGCAAAGTGAACATGTAAAAAGGCATTACCACCTAACACATGAATCGTAGATACACTTATAGTTCCTTTCACTGCTTGTATTGGCCGTGATGGGATGAGATGAAAGCAGTGGAAAGACATGTCTTCCATCATCTTTGTGGCACCAAAAATACAGAAGCGTAGACAAACAGCTGTTAGAGTAACAGCATATAAATGAAGCTGACTTTTCTAGGTTCTCTCCCAGAAAATTATTGGTATTTCACTTTTCATTGTGTGGTTTTGGCAAAACCCACTAAATTTCAACCGGGGTCAGAGCACCGCATTCATGCTTGGATTTCTAAGTATGGCGTCAAAGTCATTTAGAACTTTGTAAATGGCTGGACTCTTGTGTTGAGCATCTACAGTCCCCTTCGAAACTGCATGCTAATTTGCTATGGACTTAGCTGCCTAATTGTGAGAGCCTTGGCTGGAAAGTTTTGAAACTGCGAGTGATTTGTTCTGACCTGACTTTACTTGCTATAAATGCGTTACTGTTTCTTTAGCAAACCCTATGAAACCTGTGAGTAGTTTTTTGAAAAAGCTTTATATGATTCAAAAAAAAGAAATGCAAAATTGAAGTCACGGAGACTGTTACCAAAAAGCTTGGACAGAAGTTAGATATAAACCCCTATGTTAGCAGTGAGTAAAATGCCTCTGGTGACTCATGTGTGCATGACTTCAGACATACTCTTGCCGCCCATGGATTGTCTCTGATAATTTTATTTTTTTTAAAGGTAGAATATGATTTCAGATATTCAGTGAAGGAAATTTCAGAGGTTGCTTCAGTGTCCTACTTGGTATAACACCAACAATTATTTCTTTTAAGTAGTATTTTTTTTTAATTGTTGTGGTATAGGTTAGATTTTCCTATGGATGTCTCTTAACAGAAGTGCATTGCCTTTTTTAGATAAATGTATGAAGATGATGATGATCTGCTTTTTTTTAATCCCTGCTTTGCTCTATCTCATCCTCATACAATGAATTGCCAATGAGAATACATCATGAAAGCTTTTAAAATTTTCCACAAAGATTTATCTGAAAGATATAATGGCTACTGAATTAATTCCTTATGCCTATATCATAGGAGATGGTGCATGCACCATCTCCACAGGTTCGTGCGGCAGTCCACTCACTGCTTCTACTCTCTTTCCTGTAGAGAAAGAACTATAGTGAGGATAAACATCAAGACTACACAGTTTTATCTACTATAGCGTTCTAGTTCTTATTTTCCTTTCATTTTTCTTTACTTCCCTTTAGAGAGCAGTGCATCTCCTGGGAGCACTGTTAAGTTGTATGAAGAGCTGACTGATTCCTGCAGGGAGGACTCACAGGGCAGTTTTCTTGCCCTGTATATTTTCCTCTGTGGCTCTCCAAGCACAGTAGTTGACATAGTAGCTATTGGTCAAACCGCATATAAAGTGTATACCTGGGATAGTCTTTGTTAAGTGCTATAATTTGAATTAAATGAAAGATAAAGCTAGTTAATTGAGATACAGGTGAGGCTCCCTGTCAGTTTGCTGAAGTTAATGATAGTTCATTATGGCATTCTGAAGTGTGGAACGGAGAAGAAGATGGAGCCCTTGGCCCTCAAGTTCTAAATGATGTTCTCTGCAGAAGGTATATCTAATAAAATTCATGGTCTGAATGATTTGGGAATAGTTGCAGTAGGTAGGCAGGGCTTATCAGCTCTTGGATTTCAGTGCACTTTCGGGACTTGCGTAGCCAATTGTGGTAGTGGCTAAGTGCGGCTCTTTACCTGACCGTCTTGTATTTTGCAGTGCTAATTGATATGACTGTAGATTTAAGTAGATGCCAGTTGGCAGTATGCTCAGTGAAACGCCCTTGATTCTGGAATGCTCTTTACTTATTTGGGATTGGAAGAAAACCAACAACCCATATCTGTTCTCTTCCTGGCCATGATGCAAGTTCTGTGTCTTTCTCTCCTGTATACATTGATCCAGTACAAGGTGATGTAGTTGTTAAAGAGAGCCATACTGTGCTAACGTGTTTGTGTGTGTATGTTTCAAACTATGTAAGTATATTTCTGATCATTTTGGCTAGGTTGTGTTTTGTATGTGTAGAATTAAACAAAACAAATACTTATGAGTTATTTAAAAAGAGGGAATTGCGCAGTAATTTTTTTTAATTACTTCTTATTTCGCAGAAGTAATAAAATCTTTTCTGCCTTATGCTAGAAAATGAAATGCTGTAGCATAAGCAAAATGCACTAAGTTTCTAAATGTAAACATTAAAAAAAAGTTAGTTTAAAAGCATTAGAACCTTTTCCAACAGGCAATATGCAGTTCAATTTTTATATAATTATGCCAGACAGAACAGGTAGCATGGTGGGACATGATAATTACACTTCTGAACATGCATGCTTGAATAGAAAACCTCACTAATAAAACTTCTTTTCTAAAAATACTAAAATATTTTACCATACCTCTTAGAAAGCTGGTAACAGATGTCAATGCAATGTCTAATTTGGAAATACAGTGTTGTAGTTAAGGCTCTGTTGAATGTGTTTTGTGGTAATTGCAGTAGTTTGAAGACTTTCTGTTTGTTTTTTCTTTTCCCCCTCCAGCTCTGAACATAAATCTGAACTCTCCTTTTTGGCTGCAGTCTCCTTGGTTATGATCTTCATTCTGGTTCAAAGAAAATGCTCCCTGGTTTCAAAAATTGCTATGGCACTTGGGCTTCTGGGAGTCTACAGTTACCGCGCAGCCATTGGAAACATCGTATTTCCATGGCAACATGACAGCAAGGATATTTCAAAGTAAGTTAATCAATAGATATGTAAATCTATTTCTAGAAAGGTGTTAACACTTTGGATGTCTTGAGGGGTGAGGAGCTTTGTCTAGGCTGGAATCAGATTCTTGTGAACAAAAGAGCTTTCTATTTTAAAGATGGCCAAGAATCAGTTTTTGCGATATGTGCACAGTTTGGAGCCCTGTGATGTGTCTTGCTTCTGTGTCGGATTAGAAACCAGACAAGTGTGCTGATTAATCTGGGAAAATTTAATAGTCCTTCCTTTTTTTTTTTTTTTCCGCTACAAAGAAGAGCCAAGTATACCACCTCCTCTTGTTTTAGAGTGACTTTCTGCATTTAACAGAGAGCGTGCCATTAGCTATTTCCTAGTTTTGAAAAATGTTTAGGCAGTAATTGGTGTGGGGAGCAACTTTTCTGTGTCTTTCTTTTGCAGTTTCTTGTTCTATAATGTATGTCTTTTCCAAATGTAATAAATAAATGTAATAAAATCCTACTGGAGGTCTAGGCTCAGCTGCATAATGCAGACTAAGGATTTTTATATGGATCATAAATTTCTTACAAAATTGTTCGGTGTAACTGTAAGAAAACTATTAGCCATTTTACTGGTGGCTACTTTTGGAATGTAGCTAAGTAGCTTTGATTTTCTTAGAGGCTCTGATACTTTTCACCATTAGATAGTAGCTGGCTTTGCAGCCTCAGTTTTTTCTAAGTGTGAAATAGTTGTGGAAAGCTTCCAGGAAAAGTGATGAGGAGAAAGGGATCACGGAAGACAGTTTGTAAAGCAGTTGTCTTCTAGATAGAATAAACTTTTTTCAGCACTCATTTTGAATTTGATATGGGTAAAAATGGTTCCTATAGGAGCTCTTTAATGAAGGTGCCAGAGACTCTCAGAACATGCAGAGAGGGAAAAAAACTCTGCCGGAGAAGATCTTAGGACTAATAGAAGTCAAATTTGGTGATGAGGTATTTTTTTGTATGTGTGTATGTCTATCCAGATATGTTTATGTACATTCTATCTCTTCAAATATTGAAGAGAATTCTAGTTCTTGACTTAGTTTTAAGTTAACGTTGTGTGTTAGGTCTGCTAGGTGTGAAAGTCTCCAGTGATCTTTACTTTATCTGGAGGATTTGGCTCACTGTTTGAAAGTGTTTGTGGAATCGTGTCTGATTTCTGAATGTGACCTCTAGTTTTGTTTTGTGTGTGACTAAAATCCTTGGGGAAGAATATTGTTCTTGCAATAAGAAGAAAAACACTTCTGAGTGGTACAGAATGTTAAATGCAGCAGCTGAGCTGCAAATGAAATGTGATTAAAGAAATAAGTGGAATACTTGAATTTATAGAATGAACAAAGCCTTCACTGAGAACTTACTCATACTATTCATACTATAGCTGGCATGTTGATTGTTATTACAACAAGGAAGATGCAAGATTTTCATATTATTTCAGCTTAAATTAAAAAGTGAATACGGTGATTTGCTTAAATTGTTATGTCAGTCCTTTGTATATGTCTGATTGTATAATCATTTAAAAGTTATTCTCAAGATCATAAAACAAAGCTTTATTGCCAAGTACAGTGATGGTTGAGTCTTGTACTTAAGTCGCAGCTTGAAATGAAATGGCTGTTTAACTAGTAGCAACCAGCTGTTTGTTTTGTTTTGTTTTTTTGAATTGGGATATTTTTGTGCTTGTGGAAATTGGCGCGTGTATTCTGCAAGATTCCAATACACTATAGGGTATACATGTACTGGAGTGCATGTTTTCTTTGATTCCTTTGACTGAATACTAAGCTGCTATGAACTTTTGTAGAACAAAACATATAGTGTAAAACTTTCTCTAAGACCCCTGCCTTGATCAGTGCTTGTTGAATAATTAGGAGTTGCTGAATCTGGTAGCCCGGTAGAGATGAGGCTGCTGCAACTCCATGTCCTCAGGTCCAGCCGGTAGCAAGGCTGAGCATGTAAATCCGAACAGGAGCATAAGCACTCAGACACAACACATAAAATATGTATATACATGGCTGGCCAAACAGATTCACACAGATGGAGAACAGGGCACTCACACAGACTGCACCAGCAGACTCATGCTATTCTCCTTGCTGGCTGATGAGGACGAAAGCCTATTAGTGCAAAATGTATACCTATATATGCATATATACAATAGGAATCTGTCTAGTAGGTGGTCTCAGATGATCTGTTCAGTAGCTGCTCCTGGATCCCCAGTATCCCCAGTTGCTGGCACCTGGGCATGCAATCCCAAACTTTAGGTCTCCCTGATATCTCACTTCCTGGCTTGATACTTGCTGGGAATTACACACACTGATGTATATACCCACGCAATATGTATGCACTCTAGTTTCTCCAGCTGCTGGCACCGCAGACCTGCGGGCCCCTTGTCCGATGTCTGGCACTTAGCCTTCCATTCACACATGTATGCACAGAATAGATAGCCCACTCACTGTGGAAAATAATTAGAAATGGAGTTAATAAGAATATGGGGCAGACTGCAGTGATCAGGTGCAGAGCATGGCCACACAAGTGTACTGACCAGCAACCTATGTACATGCAGTTGGCCCCTTTTACCCACCTGTCCCTCTGTTTTCCCACACTTGTTCTTCCCCAGACCATCTTGCTTCTTCCCTTTCCTTGCCTGTCGTCCTTTTCTTAAACCTGCCATAGTAAGTCTTGCACAATCCCAACATGCTCTTCGCTGGCATCCCATAAGGAGTCACACGCCCCTGTAGGCAGTACTCCCCTCACTCAGTCTGTAAGGTGATCTGAGGAGAGCTTCTCCTGGTAACTCATCCTGTGGGTGTCACACCTGGAGCACGGCTCTGACTGCTCTCCGATGATGGCCCAGGGAGAAGCTAGGTCAGAGCATGGCTCTGATTAGGTTGCTGGGATTCCTCTGCTTGGCACCGTTCCTCTGCTCTTTATGTTTATGGAGATAAGCTTTTAATCACGTAACTTAACATTCGGTAATTCACTTCACTGACTAATACTTCCTGTGCTGTGTTTGGTGCATGCTCTGAAACTATATACTGAAGGACGAGATAATTTCGCAGGGTTTTAATGTGGAC
This sequence comes from Struthio camelus, assembly GCF_040807025.1. Lineage (NCBI taxonomy): Eukaryota > Metazoa > Chordata > Aves > Struthioniformes > Struthionidae > Struthio > Struthio camelus. The sequence goes on along the minus strand of NC_090982.1, from coordinate 11,546,081 downwards.
TTGATGATCATAGCATCTGTTTCTCAAACTGTTAAAATTGTGTTCACAGCTTTAGCTGGTAGCATTTCACTCACGTTGAATAACCAGCATCAGTGAACGCACTTAACTAGAGTAGCTACTACTGCTTGCCTGTGTTTTGACAGCACAGTGCTGCTATTGTAAATCCTAATAACTGCCACTGCAGCAAACCAAACTCTGTGCTTCTAACAGTAGAAGAGAAACAGTATCCATTTCTGAAAAGCTTTGTTTATGTTTTGGCTTAGCTTTTCAGAGGAACTTTGTGACAAAGTTGTATCTTTGACCAATAAAGGTGTCCCTCCAGCTGTTTAGGCAAGAAACTTTTAAGGGTTGGGGCTCATTGGCCTTGCCTTTTAACTTATGCATCCAATGAAGCGGTTGCCCGTTTAACCAGAATGTTCTTTGCAATTGTGACGTATCCACTAAACAATTTTTGTGCTGTATGAAGCAGGACTGCTATCAGAGGGAAGAAGTGTATGATCATGATTCTTTGTACCATGCAGATATTCCATGAGAATGTGTCACACAGTCTCAGCTGAAAAATTGGTCCAGTTTTTTGGTCAAGTTTTGTGGTAGTCACTGTGCAACACCAGTGTTATTTAACAGATTTGAATGCAAGGTCCTAATTGGAGTATATTGTTCTGTTTCAAGCAAACTGAAAAAAAATCCATCCTGAGGATTTGTATTAATTCTCCATATGCCTTACCAGTGAGTTATACCCTTTAGTTCCTCTGTGTAGACTGTTCTGTGAACATGGGCAAGGTTGGCAAAAGCAGGGTTTTATCCCTCCTGTTGGCATGTCAGTAAACATAGTAGACATATGTTAGTTAATTTCAGATGTTACCCAATCTGTCAACTTAGGGATCCTAGCTCATCTTGTTTAGATGGCTGACATGGTAAACAAAAGAAGCATATTTAAAATACAACCATGAACAAAAACACGGTCGCGTTTGAAACGTGTCTAGAGCTATCTGTACTGAGAATATAATGAGTGTATTCATAACTGGGATGGAGCCAGATCCAGGTGCAAGGTTGGAGTAGTCCTGTGTAAGATAGCTCCTGCATGAGAAAAAGCAGTAGATAGCCACAGTGTTTTTCATGCACGTTGCTTTCTTATGTAAGATGGAGAATCCATGCTCTGAAATTACCTTTCTCTTTTCCCTTTACTGAAGACAAGTGTTTTCTCCAAATGTGACAGGTGGTGAGAGGCAGATGAGGGAGAAGAGGTTATTAAAGTATGTTTCCTGTTCTATGGCTTGTGCTGAGATAACCTCTAAATTAAAAATTGCAAGGAAGTAATTTGGCCTCCCACTTTACACAGAGTTCCTGTTTAAAACAATAGTTTCTGCAATGAAGAAATGAGTATATACCATAGCAACACAAAATAATGGTGGTACATTTTTCTAAGAAATTAGTCTTCTGGTTTGAATTTTCATCAAACGGCTAAGCTTAGCTTTCGTATCAGCCATGTAGTAGCGACAGATATCCAAAGTGGTTTCCGAAAGTTTTGCTTGTAAGTTTTATGAATATATTTGAATACTTTGTTAATAATTGCAGGAAATTTACCAGAGATACTGAAATAGGACACTTAATTTCTGCTCTAGCCATGCAGGAGAAAAATCGACCTAATTGGCTTTCTTTTATTTTTCAGTGAATGTATGATAAATAGAAAAGAATTATTCTTGTTGAAACTGTTCTACCTGCTAGGCAGTCCTGGGATGTTGTGTTACATTAAAGTTGCATATCCAGCTTACTTAGCAATTATAAAATAAAATAAAGGCATAGTTAAATAGAAATACTTGTTGCCTGCCCTAGCAGAGGCAAGCAGAATCCTGCATGGTGTTTTCTGCATCTCAGATAAGGGCTTCATGGAAGACGTTCCTTTTCTCTGTTTGCTGTTTTTTATTCTTCCCTTCTAAAGAGTGGTCTTTTCATGGACAAAACTTATTGTCGTCAAGAAAACACACACATGCTTTAAACCCCCTTTAGGGTTTACAGAGACTTGTTCCCTCAGGGAACAAAACAGTAAACCCTTTTCCGTAGGTATGAGCTTGAACCTGATTATTGTGAAAGTGAAGGAAAAATGAATCTGAGTTCATTTGTCTCAAATTGTTACCACAGATATTTTTCCAGGGCGTGACACCAGCACATCATGCCAGATGTTAAGCTACGCTATGGCAGGTGCTCCGCAAAACCATTGGTAACTTCCTTTCCTCTCCCAAGCTACATTTCAACAAATAATAATGCTACCGTTAAATAGGTTTACTGGGGGTGGCAGTGCATTTACTATTTAAACGTGGGAGAGAAGATCACTGCAAAGGGTGAAATTTACTTTTTAAGTCCTTTTCCAAAGAACCCACTGAAAAAATGCTTTTGAAAAGGTGAAAAAACTGCCAGTTGAGTAGCTTTTGACCAGAAAATCACACTGTCATATGAGCATGAAATATTGTTTAATGGGAACTATGTAACTGCTTTGTAGACAAGAGGAAATCAATGGTAGGATGTGTTCTATCTCTTACATGACATGGACATAAAGTAGAAAATACGCTTTTGAAATTAAGTATGCCAGCATATGAGTAATGGTTGTACTGACTTTATTTCCACACTGGCTTATCTAAACAACTACACCCACAGCTTGCTTTGAAAACTAAACCACAGAACAGAGCACTGTACTCATATTTAAGAAAGCCATATCATTATCATGTGGTGTTTTTGACTTTTTTCTTGATTCTGTAGGGACAAGATAGGAAACTGAACCTGTAAATACCATTACTCACTATATTCCGTTTTGCTTTGCTGTTTGCTCTCTGGGGTATGAAAAAGGAAGACTGAATTCGAGGTCATTTGTAAGCAATTGCTTAAGAAGCAATGTGACCTTCCAGAGACTGAAAAATTATATAAATTTATAAAGAAAAAAATATTCTGAGAAATCTCGGATAGTGATGTTGTGTGTGGACAGCTTTCTCAGGAATAACCACACCTATACTATTTTCAGTCTTGGGGTCTAATCCTCCATATATTAAGTGCAAATGACTCAAGAATTTTTACTTCTGACTGAATTGTGGTATCTTTCTAGGGGAGCGTGTTCATTCACCGCTCATGTACAAGGTGGCTAATAATCACTGAGGATTTTAAAATGTTTTTTAAACTGTGGATAATGTGTGTGGGAAACTCTCTTTTCCAAGGTAAAAATACATCTATAACAATTGATTTTTTTTTTTTTAATATGCTCATTTGTTGAGTTCATTGGATTATTGTAACTTAGCTCACACTGAAGTGATTTGTGACTTTTTTTGCCCAGTAAATACAAGAATATCAAGGAACTCTAATGAATATCCACTTTCAATGTTTGTCTTGGCACTTGCTCTTCTAGAAGGGCAGGTCTCTGTTCTTGAGATTCCTGGTACTTGTGTTTGTCAGTTCTTCAAATGAAATACTGTGGCTTCTCAAGAAGCTAACTTTCATTGGAAATGGAGAGGCTTATCCATCTGTAGGTATAATTAACATGGCAGTAGGTGCTGAATACAGTTATTACTTAAAATACTCATTTTGCTTAGGGATTCAAAAAATATATAGGGTTAAAATTACAGAGGATAAAAGTGACAGAATGCTGGTTGCATAGGTATGACCTTTGCAGCTGTACAGGGTGAGAAAATGTCTGTGGTATGTAGGATTTTCAGACTGAAATAAAGATCTTCAAACACCACCTTCTTTTTGTTCGGCTAAAAAGAAAGATATGTTTGTCTGAATGAGTTCTAAAAAATCACTGAACAGCTCAAAGGAATAGTGATTTTTTACATCAATTTATTTTCTGAAACAAACTTTCCATATCACTTTAGAGACTATTTTGGGGGCAATCCATGACGCTATATAAATGTCATATACGTATGAATATATTTATGGAACTAGACCACAAATAGTAATAACAAGGGTTTTTTTTGCTCACATTAATTGATATTTAATGATGTTGAAATTTAATACTTTTTAGCACTGTTTTCTTTGCTAAAGTTGATTTTGGGATGTTGTAATTTAGATGTGAACCATTTTTGAAGTTTCTGTATCTGAGAAAGCTCTCTGATAAAATTGTCCCGTACTAGCCTTAGAATTTGGCCTGTTTGGCAGAGTTGTCCTCATATTGCATCTCCCCTGAAAAATACTTTTTTTGACCTGTGAAATAGATCCTAATAGATAATTCATCTTCCTGTTTTTTCTTTCTCTCTTTCTTTCTTTCTTTCTTTCTTTCTTTCTTTCTTTCTTTCTTTCTTTCTTTCTTTCTTTCCTTTCTTTCTTTCTTTCTTTCTTTCTTTCTTTTTTAATTTCCTTTTTAGGGGGATTACTGAAGCTCGTTTTGTTTATGTCTTTGTTCTTGGCATAGTCTTCACTGGCACTAAAGATTTACTGAAGTCACAGGTTATTTCTACAGACTCCTGTGTGAAGAGTATAGGATTATGGGAAGTGTATAGCGGATTGGTTCTGCTAGCAGCCCTTCTGTTTAGACCTCACAATTTGCCAGTCTTGGTATTTTGTTTGCTGATTCAAACAATGATGACAAAATATATCTGGAGACCGCTGAAGTTTGATGCAGCCCAGATTACTATCATGCACTATTGGTTTGGCCAAGCTTTCTTCTATTTTCAGGTAAGCTGAATGCTCTCCTTGCCTGGGGGGAGGGAGGAGGAATATCTACGTGACTTATTTTGTTGTGATTGATGAGGCAATTGGCTGTGGTGTAAAAAGAATAAAAGTTGTTGGAAATACTCATACACTATTGCACCTAATTTTTGACTTCTAGTAAGTTGAAACACACAGAAAATGAGGAATGGTGGTAATATGTGTATTCAGTGTTTCAGACAGGAACATGAAAATTAATATGCATCAAACAATAAAGAAAACTAGTTTCTGGTGGTGTTTGTGTCAGTGGGCAATTGCAAGGCTCAGACGTGGAGTAGGAAGATAACTTTTCAAATGTTTGAAAGAAATGTACTCCATGGTAAGTGTCCATGGTATGTTTTGGATAAGTAGCTTTTTCATCTGTCTTGACTATTACTATTCAGGCAGTCAATTCTCATTGTGGCCTCCTGTGAGTAGCCTTTAATGGGGTTGAGTTGGAGGCTGGGATGTGGAGGAAGGGGCTTCTCAGTACTGAAGTACTGAGATAAAGGAGAAGTGTAGATGTGGCTAGGCTGACAAAAGAAAATCCTTATTATGGAAAAGAGGCTAATAAAGCATGGTTTAAATGTTTTCATAAAGCATCACTTTTCAGTGGATGATTTTTTGGTGCCTTTGGCTAAAAATTTCTTAGAACCACTGAATAACAGACTAATTGAGTCTGGCAGGCACCTCTGGAGATCATCTAGTCCAATGCCCCTGCCCAAAGAAGGGTCAGGCAGAGCAGGCTGCTCAGGGCTGTGTCCAGTTGGGTTTTGAGTATCTCCGGGGATGGAGAGTCCACAGCCTCTCTGGGCAACCTGTTCCAACGTTCAGTGACCATCACAGTAAAAGAAATATTTTTTTGCTTATGTTCAGCCAGAATTTCTTGTATTTCATTTTGTGCCAGCTGCCTCTTCTCCTTTCACGACACCATTGAGAAGAACTTGGCCCCATCTTCTTTACTTCTCCCCCAAGTCAAATATTTTTACTCATCGGTAAGATCAAACCAGAGCCTTCTCTTTTTGAGGCCAAATAGTCTCAGCTCTCTGAAATAGATGTTCCTATGACAGATGCTCCAACCTCTAAATCATCCTTGTGGCTCCTGGCTGGACTTGCTCCGATATGTCCATATCTCTGTTGTACTGGGGAGCCCGGCACTGGACACAGCACCCCAGGTGTTGTCTCACTTGTGCTGAGTAGAGGAGAAGGATGACTTCACAGAATCACAGAGTCACAGAATGGTTGAGGTTGGAAGGGACCTCTGAAGATCATCTAGCCCAACCGCCCTGCTCAAGCAGGGTCACCTGGAGCACATTACATCACTTCCCTCCACCTGCTGGCAGTGCTTTCCTAATGCAGCCCGGGATGCCCTAAGGCCTTCTTGGCCACAAGGGCACGTTGCTGGCTCACGCTTAACTTGTTGTCCACCAGGACCCCCGGGTCCTTCTCTGCAGAGCTGCTTCCCAGCAGGTCAGCCGCCAGCCTGTACTGCTGCATGGGGTTCTTCCTCGGCAGGTGCAGGACCCTGCACTTGCCGCCTTGGTTGAGCTTCATGAGGTTGCTCTCTGTCCATCTCCCCAGCCTGTCGAGGTCCCTCTCTGAATGGCAGCACAGCCCTCTGGTGTGCCCAGCAGCCACTCCTCCCAGTTTTGCGTTGTGTGCAGACTTGCTGAGGGCGTGCTCTGCGCCATGGTGCAGCTGTGGCCCCGGTGTGGCCCTTGGGGTGCCCCACTAGTGCCAGGCCTCCAGCTGGACTTGCTGCTGCTGATCACAAGCCTTTGAACCTGGCAGCTGAGTCAAATTTCAGTCTACCTCAGTGTCCGCTTAGCTAGTCAGTACCCCATCCGTTTGCCTATGAGGATGTTATGGCAGAAAGTTTCCTTGTGAAGGAGCACTGTGCTTTGCGCGTTATGTATATAGTCCCTGTATCTTCAGGGCAATCTGGTATAATGAAACAGAAAGTGAGGATGTTTAGAAGCTAATACATTTGTTGTGGGAATGTAGTTGGAACTGGTTGAATTTTGTATCTTCTTCAATCTGAGTGCTATAAAAGATAAGGGAAAATCTTGGGGGAGTAAGTTCCCAGAACTTGGGGAAAACATTCAGCCACTTCAGAGATAGACTGCTAAAGGCTGTTAAGAGCATGGTTTATCTTTCCATTTGGCTATGCTGGGCCAAAGTATTTATTCTATACCAACAAGTCCTATCAATTAAATCCAATAGCATATTGTTTTTATTTTAGTGTTTTTATACCAATGTTATTGCAATAGATGGAAATATATTTAAATGTTTGTACTTATCTTTAATAGCTAATTCTTTGCACTTTAAACCACCTTTCAGTTGAGCAGCTTCTGGTTTTTTTAGGAGAGTTGAAGAAGTGATTTCCCTTTTTGTGTAGGTGCACATGATACTGTTGGATATTGTGCGTTTGCAGAGTTTTATTCCCTCCACCCCGGCTGTCAGTTTTGGCATTTTTTCTACTCATTTCCTCTGGGAGTAGTACCTTTGAGAATGATACAGATTTCAGCAAACTTGAGGGTATTTTAAAAATTAGCTATGACAAGGGAGCCTGTGTGTACATAGATGTGCTGCTGAATCATAGCATCAGAGTTTAGAAAGGAGAAATTCTCCATTGCTTGGTTGAGAGCCAGATTGCTTGACTGTTCTTTGTGCTTCCCCTCTTCCTGTAACATTTGAGTTATGAAGGATGGTAGTTGCTTATCAATGATTCTTGGAGAAGCAGACCAAAGCCTCCGCTGCCCCCCCTTCTTTTCCTACACTGTTTTTTGATTAAGTCTGAGATGTGAAACAGAACAGAACTGAGTAAGGAGCCACCTTTTTGTGTCACATCGGAGGTCTGCAAAATCCAGCTCTGAAGAGATTCTTCTGAATTAAGCAGTTGCTTAGTTTGTCAGAATTTTATTCTCTTTAACACAGGGCCTTTTACAATGTATGTATTTCAGAAGATCTTGCAAACAGCCTCTTGCAGGTTTTTTTTTGGCTGTCTGCTCATAAAACCGAGGTGTAAAACTACCTATTAAGCATGGCCAAGAGAGAAAGAGATGATAAATAAATTGCAATAGAGTAGGAAGGAACAGCTTTGATTATGGCCTTTTTAATACTAGAAATGCTTCAGAAATAGAGAAAGCAAACCTGTTAAGGGAATAAAGACCTTTAAAAGTCAAGATGCATGTATTTCTCTTCCACCTCTCACTCCTTAGAGGACAAATTTTCAGCCTTTTTAAAATGCTGTATTACATTTATATTAGATCCCGTTTCTAGGATGGAGATGAAAAGTTTGACCAAAATACCACTGCTGAGGTGCTAGCTTCATTCATTTATTCTGTGATGAAGAAGCTCTTCTGGAGGTGTGGAAAGGAATAGCTTGAACCATAAAAGGCTGAGAGAGTGTGGGTTTTGTTGTTGTTTTTGGTTTTGGTTTTTGCACCTTCACAAATGAAAGCAATTATCTGATGTGGAAAATATGACTTGAGATGAATAGAACGGGCATGCTGATAAGTTATAAAATTCAGAGTCTACAGATGTCCCCGAAAACCTAATTATAAGTCTCTCTCTAATTAGTAAATGCATCCCAGTTTATTCTGAAGATAGGTTTTCCTTCTGGGACTGTAGATCCAGGGATGGAGGTACTTTTTTCCACAGTTATGTTTTATTTCATGCTGTTTATGTGTAGATTTGCTCAGTGTTTGCAAAATTAAAGACCTGACTACCTGCAAAGCCCTTTTTTCATTCATTTTTTTCTTAGGTGTATTTAAACTTATTCTTCCCCTTCCCTTGAAGTCAGAGTTCGGAGGGCAAACTAATCACAAGGAAAACTGTTCAGTCTGTGTAGTTTAAAATCAGGATTGAAGTGTTTTATTGATTTACTAATCACATGTAGTTAACTGACAATCATTTATTAATGGCACTTAATTGGCGATCCCTGAACTATCCCTTTCAGCGTGCATTCCAGCAATAAAACAAACACTCACCAGTTTCTATGTGCACTCCTATGCCTAATCCCCAAAAGGTCTAACCGCTTCCCTCACCTCCGCTAATACATAAAGCTGTATGCACTTCTCCACCTCCCATGTGTGTTATAAGCACATGGCATGTCCCTGTATACTCATCCCACCTGTCAGAAGTGTGGGTGCTTGAGCTTTAGGTTTTTAGATGCATCTCAAGAGTACCATAGAAGAGAGACCTTGAGAGAAGACAGATGATTTTGAGTGGTTACATACACTTCCGGGCTCTTTCTTACCTGAATGATGTGGCTGAGACTCCAGAAGTGCCCATCCTTCTCATGACGTGGTTTACTGTTTAATAGCAGATTTTAATTTTTTGAAAAAAACACGTAATCTTCCTCCTTTGCTCTTTGGGGAAAAGGAAAGGCTGTGCTTGGTGGTTCAGCTTGCAGATCCCCTCCTTCCTCCTACACCTTCCAACGAAGATATGCTGATCTTGTTGACTGAATTGCCGGTGTCCCAGATTTAGCAACTACCAATTTTGGCCATGACCATCAACAGTGAGCTCTCAGATTTTGACTGACCTAGAAAAGGATTGTATTTGAGATGAAAAATAATGTGTCATTTATTCTTGAAAACTAAATAAACATTAAGGAAGCACAGCTGGGTTCTTTCTGTTGGAGAAGGCCATCAAGTTCTCAACTTCAGCAGCAACCTCTGATCAGCCTGCCTTGGTACCAGCTAGTCATTGGTTTACCTCCTCTGAAGTGAGTGCTATTCCTAAATGTCCATATTCCACTCTTGGATGCTTGAGTGCACTGCTGGCATGTGTTTAAATGTCTTCTGTGACATTTTTTTCCTCAAGTTTTTTGGTTATGAGAACTAGTGCTATTGGACTGTCTGGATTCGGAGTGGTGCCAGGTTTTTAATTTCCAGACAGGCATAAAAGGTCTAACCTGGCATACAAAAATATTAGTAAGTTTGTGGCTGAAATAAGGAAACTAAAATTTGCTGTCAGTTTGGACTGTCAAATTGGATACTAAATTTACACTGTGCTAGCTAAATGAGGCAGAAGAAATAAAATATAAACTAAATTTAAAGCCCTCCATCTGAAAATAGAGCATAGATTTGGAGAACTATTTTTGCTCATGTCCTGCTGTGATTATGAAGTAAATGAGAGTTCTTGACTGTGTTGCTGGATCTTTATTAAATCTTGGTCGGAAAGACAATGCTTAATGACAAAAGCAGGGAACTCTGTCTCACTGAGCGTGGAATGTAAGTGATGGCCTTTTAAATTTGATAGTGAGTAAAAATAGCTTTATTCAGGATAGCATATTTAACGAATGAGGCAGAGCTCTTCTGAAAAATTTTGTAAAGTCCTTAAAGACTTCATGTAGTTATGGTTGCGATAATCCTAAATATATGGAGTAAACATGGTTCATAGGAACAGTTATTATCTTTCATTAGGTCGACTGTTACAGAAAAATAATGGATTGGTACAGATTGATAATTGAAGAAATTCGGGGAAAATGCATAGTTTCTGAGTGTGGAAGCTAATATTTTCATCTTGAGTAAAAGTGGTAAAAATCAAGTGAAGTGAAGGTTGAAAACAAATGCATGGTGTTTACGTTTGTTCTTGCATTCTGCATTTTTACCTGTGTCAGGGCCTGGTGTGCATCCCCCTTCTAGGAGCAGAGCTGGCCGAGTGAAGGCATTTAGCTGGCTGAGCGCAAGGCCAGCTCCTGGGCTGGTAAGAGCTGCCATGAAGCGGGCTGGAGACGAGGGCTACCCCTCCGTGCCCTCGGGAGCTGCTGTCAGGCTGCAGCTGCACCGCTGGCCCCGCGGATGAGACGTCGCTGCCCTGTGGCAGCTGCCTCTGCCCCTGGTTCCAGATCCCTGCAATCCTGACCCTGGGCTGCCTGGCTGGAGCTCAGAGCTGCCTCGTAGCCGTAGCCGGCTGGGTGCTCACAGGCTGCATCTGACCCAACCACCGTCTCCCACCCTGGGCCTGGCCCAGCCGCACCGCACCGCTTCTCACCCAGCTCCTTGCTGGGGCAGCCGCTGCCCACGCCAGCCTTGCTACCACGCTCTGCTCCTGGCTCGCTGTCCTCATAGAGCAGCCAGCCCTCACTGCGCCGTGATAATTTGAACCTGAAAAACAAATTTATTGAAACAATTGCAACTTACGCAGGAGGACTACACCTTAACTCATTTTTCCAGCCCTTTGTTTTAAATTCAGGCAGCCCAGCATCATTAAACTCGTCAGAAGGAATGTTTTCTATGAACAATCACCTACCAGCTATAACTAGTATATCATGCTTCTACTCTAGGCTAATAAGTGAAGTACCTGCTTTATAGCAGAGTACAGTTTTCTCTAGCTCACCTCCACCTAAGCTCAAAGTGTTCCACAGCCAATATAATTATATTTTTTTTTTCCAGAGAGGCTGCCCCTGCCTTCTCTAGTTTGCCTCTGCTGCTTAGCTACCAGTTGTTTTCTCAGACTTGCTAACCGATTAATGTAATCTGTTTACTCGCAGCACTTTTTCTTACCTTGTGTTTGGAAGGGTGTTTGTGCTTGACCCTCATTCTGGTTTCCTGATTGTACTGATAAGATGCCAGCTATCTCTGAAGTCCTTTTCTTGCTTGGAGTCCTTACTCATGAAGGGACAGAATGAAGTTTTGGATGGGGAACTTTACTTGTCATGCATTTTGGTCTTTAGAGCCTTTGTTTTTCAGTGATGACTACTTCCAACTTGGTCTATTCATGCACTTTTATGTTAAAGTAAAGTGGGCGGGTGTTCTTCAACAGTGCTATTTATCTGATGTTACTAAATGCTTACCTGTCTTGCATTTTATTTGCCTCTTGCCCTTCTGCACAGTGGGAAGACGGGAAGTGGAGTCCTCTTGTCACTGTAACATTTCATGCACAGGAAACGCATAGAGCATATTCGCTGTATGCAGAAGTGACTACTTAGGACATGAAAGGAACAGGGAATGGAAGAAGCTAAAGCTGTAGAGCTGTGCAGCTGTTTTGCTGTAAATTGGCAAAACAAGGCCCAGACATAGGGATATGCTGCTTGAATAGTAAGAGGCTAAAGGAGAAATCTCCATGCTGGCGGGGTGGTTGTGGGCATCTGTCCTCAGCTGTGCATGCGCTTGTATAGTTTGAGACGTTTATAGTAGTCAGCAAGGTAATTTGGCAGTACAAGTTCAAGAGAGCCAAGCTGCAAGGCAGATGTGCCTGTTATACAGTGGGGACAAACCAAAGTGAGGTCTCCTAGTTCTGCTTTAGAGAAACTGTCAAAGAGGACTGCCTTGTTCCCTAGCAAGCCTATTGTAAACTTGGAGAATTGTTATGGTTACCAAGATATTTATGGCCAGAAAGGCAATGGAACAGACTGCCCAGAGACGATGTACAGTCTCCATCCTTGGAGACTTTCAAAACATGACTGGATACAAGTCCTGAGCAACCTGGTCTCACCTCTTATAGCTGACCTGGCTTTGAGCAGGAGGTTGGACTAGAGGCCTTCTGAGGTCCCTTCCAACTTGGATTATCCTGTGATGCCATGATCCTGTTTTCATGTGAAGTTCAGGAAAACCAGCTTGGTTTTTTTAGTCTTATTTTGCTAGTTTGCTAGGATCTTTGCTTTATTTACTGCTTGTGTAAAGAGATGAAGAGAAGTAAAGTTAAAGATACTCCAGCATTGACAAACAGGTATGAAATCAATACTTTTAATCATAGCCTTATTTATTTGTCAGGATATTATTGCTAGTTCAAGAACTTCTTGATGAATTTTTCATAAACCTCGAATGATCGATTGTTTTCTCCTAAGCCCTGAGCTGCCCATATCTCATAGCTTGTCAGTCATTCCCTGGAAATGTTCTATATTGTTATCGTTGTTGCTTACTCTTGAATATGCAGTGACAATAGAGCTAAATGTCTTGATTGCTTCCCTTAACTATACCAGCTCCTGAAAACTTAGGTTGTTGGTAAGTATTAGGATATTTTAATTGCCTTGGTTTCATGAAAGCTCATAAATGAGCAAAAATCCCATATATTTCTTCACTAGTCTTTGTTTTTGCATCCTTAGAGCGGTATATCTGCAGTAAAGGAGAAAGAAAATATAGTCTTAAGATCTTTAAGAGTTGCTTATACTTTTTGATATTTTTTATCACTGGAGGAGAACAACATAGACTTGTATATTTTTAGAATAATTTCTATCTGGTTGATATAAATAATTCTCTGCCCTTAGGCAGAGAGATGGGCTGCATAACATTTTAAATTGGTTTATAGCACTGTTTTGCTATGATTTTAAAGGAACATAGAATAATTTAGGTGTGAGGAGACCGCTCAGAGCAGAGCCCGCTATGAGGTCATACCAGGTCTCGCCTTGTTTTTTCACCTTGAATTATTTGGTTCAAGTAGCTAAAATTAATTCCCCATTCTATATTTTTAATAGAATTTCAGGTATTAGAAAGGCATAAGCTTATGGAAGAGCAGGAACAGTTTACTTTGTTAGCAGTATTTAAACAAACCAAAAGCCTGTCAGTCTTGTGTTGCATCTCTGTACTTCCCAAATCCTTAAATGTAATCAAGATACTGCAGTTAACATCTCATATATAGTGAGGGATGTGATCTGAAGGAAATCAGGGAGGTTTGGGGTTGTTTTCCTTATTGTCTATGGACAATTGATCTTTGTTATTGTTCTTTGTTATTGTAGCAAACATGCTTGGTTGTTTTGCTAGCCAGTGTTTTTGGGTTTGTGCTTCCTTGGTCTAGATCATGATGGATTACCATTGAATGCTTTATGTGATGTTGAATTGTCTCCTGTCACTTTCTGCCATTACCAGAATAAGCTATTACACTATTTGAAGTATTTGAGTGATACTTTAAAATAAAAGCAGATGCTCTGAATTGTCAAAATTATGTATGTATTGCGTGGAGGACTAGAAGTTGTAAGCTATGAAAATCCAGCTCAAATTAGTCTTGGAGAAAGTTATCTAACATGAAGAAAAAACTTTGTGTTACCACTACAGCAAGCTCTTCAGATAGTCGCTGAGGAGCCATCTGTGTGGCTTGGTAGATTCCTGGAGAGAGTAGGGTGGCTGGACACTTGACACCCAGTGTGTTTTCTGGCCCTGTTTCCTGCATTGCCCTCCTTTTCTTACAGTATTCGTTTAAAATTAAAGATAGCTGGAGTGAGTCCTGCATGAAAAAAAAAAAACACAAGGAGTGCGGAGATGGAGATTGAAAGCACTGTTTCTTCCTTCTGGTTCCTTGCTCTGCACTCACTACCTTCATGGGGAGAGTACCCCTTGTGTCCTGTTGTGCAATAGGACCAGTGACAGGGACTCTTACTCCCTCTCAAATTGACTGGGATGAAGAGGTACCCTGCGGCACTGGGGAGTAACCATGTACGCATACATGTGAACAAAATAGTGTGAAGAGAGTCAGGGTACTCCTTTCAACTGTGCATGAGATGGGAAAGGCAAGACGCCAGGGAATCCTGCCAGCTCTGCGCATGCCATATAAGGGAGAAGGAGGGGAGAGTAAATGAGTAGGAGTGGTAGGACATACATTTGCTGCTGTGTACAGGAATGGGAGGAAAAGAAAGTAGCTTTCCTCTCAACTTATCATGCTTTCATTTATTGAGGAGCAACACCCTACCCTGCTCTCAAAGTGCTGCACCTGACCTTTCCGCTCCTGTCATGTTCTGAGTCTCTTCCGCTTAGACCTGCTGAAGAGCCTTACCTTGCAGCTTTCTTTTCTGCTCTCATCCTAGATTTCAGGACACAGATGTGCTTTTTGTTTACCTGCTTTTCTTTAGTTCTTCTTTGCGCCTGTCGTCACCAAGTGTTACGCTAAATGTGTAACAGTGAATTACTGCAGTGGTGTATGGTAAAGGCCAAAATAAGGACAACTGCGACAGTAGCAACTCAAAAGCTTTCTGCTGTGTGATGTATTGGTAAAATGCATCCCCTACTGCCCTCTTACAGTTACAGGCTCACATTACATTCTGGCAGTATCTTGCATACTAGGATTCATGGGTTCTGTGACTAGTGATAGTGAGGTCTAAGTGATTCTATCAACATGAACCAGATTTTTTTTGTGCAGTTTTAGAGTTGCTTCACGAGCAGTTTTTGCTGTCCCTGACGAATCGTTACTTAGGTACTTACGAGCCAGCAATGAGCCCAGCAGCAGAGAAGGTCAGCCCAGTGGTAACCTGGGCTGCCTTAGGCAGAGGGTTGCCAGGAGGTGGGAGGGAGGTGATCCTTCACCTCTGCTCACCACTGGTGAGGCACATCTGCACTGCTGGATCCAGATCTGGGCTCCCCAGGACAAGAGAGACATGGACATACTGGGGCAAGTTCAGTGAGGGGCCACAAAGATAATGAAGGGACTGGAGCATTTGAGACAGAGGATGAGACAGCTGGAACTACTTTGCCTGGAGGAAAGAACACTCAGGGGGTTCTTATCAATCTGTGTAAGTATCTGAAGGGAGGAAGAAAAAGAAGATGGAGCCAGGCTTTTTTTGGTTGTAAATAAGATGGGGCCAGAGTCTTTTTCAGTGGTGCTCAGTGACAGGGCAAGAGGCAATGGGCACAAAATGAAACACAGGAAGGTCCATCTGAGTCTAAGAAGAAACTTTTTTACTGTGAAGGTGACAGAGCCCTGGAACGAGTTGCCCAGAGAGGCTGCGAAGTCTCCTCCTTTGGAGGTATTCAAAAACCATCTGGACAGGGTCCTGGGCAACCTGCTGTAGGTGACCCTGCTTGAGTACGAGGCTTGGACTACATAATCTCCAGAGGTGCCTTCCAACCTCAACGCTTTTGTCGGTCTGTGTGATTTCAGTGCAGTTTGTTGTGGTGTAGAGACCTGGGAAGCAGAAACCTGTCGCTAAATTTGCAAGTATTGATTGAGTAACATGCAATAACTTGTGTCCTGGGGGAAGGGAAGAGGGGGAACATGTTCCGCCAGCGTTCTAAATTGCAGCCCTGCTGTCTCTAAGGGCAAGAATTATTTATTTCCCTGGTGCAGCTTTCGGCCTCAGGCCAACTGTCTTGTTTTGAATTATACGTAGTGAAGAATGCACTTTTTTATCGTTACAACAGAAATCAGCACATGTTGCTGCTTGTTTTCAAGTCTTGTTGTGATGTAATTTGTCCCTAAATCTGAAATAGAAGCTCTGGTTTGGTGAGCTGCTCTACTGAAATCCAAATGCAAAGAGTATAGCTGTACTATAAAGTGGCTCAAAGATTAAGCCTTTTACTAGCATAATAATTAGTCTTATTGTAATGTATCTTAACTGTTGCCTTGGAGATATCTGAATGTTTCTTCTTTTATTATTATTCTTTTCAGGGAAATTCAAATGGCATTGCTACTGTGGATGTTTCAGCAGGTTTTGTGGGACTAGACAGCTATGTGGAAATACCGGCAATCTTCCTGACAGCATTTGCAACCTATGCAGGACCTTTGCTTTGGGCCATTCATCTGCTGTGCTACTTAAGTTCTGAAGTTAGCAGGTAATCATGTTTTGAACTAAATTAATGCTGCCCTATGCATTGCAGATACAAGCACCCACCCATCCATGTAATGTATACCTTTTCAGACAAGTAGTTTTCTTCACATATATTCTTTCCTTGAAAGTTAGTTTTCCATTGAGGAAATGCAAATTCTCTTTTGGTCTGAGTTTATATTACCTCACTGTTTATATTTCATTTTATCTGCAAAAGTTTTGCACTGGAAAAGTGTGTACGCTCTACTACTTTTGTTTCTTAATGCCTTCTCAGTCTGCTGTACTAAATTATTTAAAATATTATTATGTTTTGTTGTAACAAGGAAAAACATTAGGATGATGCCTGAAAACATTCTTCTTGGCACCTATTAAATAGGAGACCTGAAGAGGATGTATTTTTAGTAATGGAATAGAATTCAAACTTAACGGCTATGCTGTCCTTTGTTAACAGTTGTCATTACTTGGTGTAGTGGCACACAACATTCTATTAAAAGGAACAGATTCATCTTACGAGGCATGTTATTGGTTATTGCAGTCATTTGTAGCTAAAATATTTGTACCTTTAGGGTAGCTTGTGCCAAGGATGTTTTAAGGAATTACTGCATTTGGAATTTTAGGAAGACGTTGTAGGAAAATGTTTACATAACCTAGAGTGGGTTTGTACAATTCAACAGGATTTTCTCATCTTGCAAGTTTAATTCATCATCCCTGGCACTCTTGCTGAGAGAAGCAGTGGGTTAACAGAAAAAGGAGCAAAAAATCCAGTATTCTAACATATCAATCCACAAATGCAAAACCTTGATATATTTTCAGTGAAATAACATTTGTCAATGACTGAATTTTTACCATCCTAGAGCCTTCATTAGTCAGCTACAAATCTTTTCTCTATTATCCGTGAAATTTAAGATAACCGTAACCATTTTTTAATGAGAAGCAAAACACTGCAGCAGGCTTAGCAGGTGGGATTTTAGGCAATCTTTAGTTTATTATAACTCTTTGCCTTGTGCTTTGGCATACTCTGTAAACATATCTGACCCCATTTTATCTACAGAGCCTCATCCAGTCCCATCCCTCCTGTGCTTTTTCTTATCTGGCTTCTCTCTTCTCCTCTTCCTTGTTTGTCTTGGGCTATACCTATGTGATGAATTTATGTTGACACATATGTGTTCATCAAAGGCTCAAAGAGGTGGGATCCCAAATAAACCTAGCTGCATAGGGTAGTGGAGGTTTTCATACCAGGAAGGACCTGTTCTAAGAGGATAAATTCCTGCAAAGTCATTGTGTCTAGTGCTTCTTATTAACAGGCTGTAGAGACAGCTCCTTATCCACTGATTTGCTATGTCTGCCAAATTGCTCTTTAGAGACACCTAGCTCTCTCCGCTTGATTTCTGTGGAATTATGCAGCCCAGTGCTCTGCCATTGTATTGTGCCAGCAAAGCACTCAGTGTAGGCTGGGACTCACTATGGAACATTACCTCCTAGTCTTAAACCATTTATCTTGACTTCGTCTTTGATCTCATCTGGATTGATACTGTCTAAATATTGGTCTCTATACCAATAATGTAGAATACTCTGAAATCCAGGCTTTCCTCTGTTCGTTCTGGTATTTTTTTGCTTGAAGTGGAGTACGCGTGGAGTACACAAACTACTGATGTCTGAATTTGCCTTTCTTGAATTTGCTACCTCGTGTCTTGACACAAAATTCAGTTTCATCTCTCCATTTCTAAAGCCCCTCAGTTTAGCTTTAGTTATTGCTTTGCTCCACTAGTCCGTCCCCTAGTCAGTCTCCAAACTCTTGAAGCTTTCTCCTTTCTTTGAATTCTCTCTACAAGAGTTACTATATACAGAGAAAAGCCCCTGCCTCTTGTCTTCCAGTAAAGGTGACCCAGTGCCCTGGTTATTCTTTCCATTAATCTGCTGTTTTTCACAGTGAGTTCCTTTATTCCTCTCTACAGCTCTACCATAGTTTGTTTAAAGAGCGCTTGGCCGTTCTGTGGGTCACATCCATGTTTCTATGTTTTTTTTTTTAACATTCTCACTCTCTCATTATGACATTGTAGGTGCTTTGGAACTGGCGCTTTTCGCTTGTACTTAGAGGATTCTAAGCACAGTGGTGCAGACAGCGTCAGTACCATTGTATGGGGAAGGGGGAAGGAAGGAATAAAAGCTATGCAATGTTTTAAAGACCTGAAATTTTAATTTTCCTTAACCCCAGACTGCAGACTGTGATCAGCTCTAATATACAATTAAGAGAAAATGACACCATATAGCATATTTCTTAAAGGCTGTTCTAATAAAGTAACCAAAAGCTTTTTGTAACAACAACTTTAAGGATCTGTACTTGTTCAGTATTTTTTTTTTTTTTGAATAGTGTATCGCTACGGTAGTGCTTGTTAATCTGATGTTTTCTTGGTTGAATTGTTGCAGACTAAAAGCTCAGCTAGTAGTTTTTCCAGGTACGGTGCTGATTTAAGCTGTTCTCAAGTGGGTGACTGTGACCTGAAATACCCACATCACTTATGTAAGTAGATCCCATTGAGCAGCTTGTGTCCATAGACGTTTTAAGGTTTTTTTGGGTCAGCTGGTAAGGTTTTTTCTCTGTAAACTCTTCTGAATAACTCTGGACTAGAATCTTTCTAACCTCTGAGAGTTGTTTAAATTGGAATTTTTTAGTGCTCGGAGCTTTGGTCTGTGCACCTTTCCTCTTACTCTTGTGTTTTGTCGTTGCTGGCTGAATAGTTGTGTCCTTTCTTTGCTTTTATTCCTTGGACCTAGAGCTGAAACTGCAGAAGGCATAGGTCAGCTGCTTCAAGTGATTTCTTAAATGTGTGGGATCTTGAGGTTTTAAAAAACAGCTCAGTGCTTTAAAATGTCTGTACAGGCGTCTTATTAACTCTTTTATAAGCAGTATACCTTAGTCAGTGAAGTTCAAATCTTTCCTTTTCTTTTTTTTTAATGTGGGCCTGAATATAAGAAAGACAAAGATTCTTTCCCTCCTTTCCGTTGATAGGAAGCTCTAAGACAATCCGTGTATTTGTTATGCATGCAGAGCAGGGCTGTGAAATTGCCTTAGGACACCATCAAGATCCCTGGGCAATCGTGGCACAGTTAACAGCTGAAAGGATGTAACCAGATCAGCACAAACATGCCATTCTTAGCCCAAATTCTGGCATCTGCAGCCTGTTTTAGAGCTGCTTGGGTCTGAGGAAGGTGAGCTGAACAGGGCAATGTGACTTCAGTGTTAGCTATCTTTGTTGGTTCCAGGCATTTAGAGCCCTGTGTAGTTTGTAACTGCATGAGTTGGCTTTATTTACCAGAGCTTCTTGCTGTGATTCTTAGAAACAGCTCCACTGGAGCAAGTACTTCCTATGGGCGAGTACACAGGCATACCCTTCCCTCTGTCTGCACTTTACTTTCATAGAATCAGACTAGTAGAGGCTGGCAGGCACCTCTGGAGATCGTAGAGTCCAACCTCCCCGCCCAAAGGAGAGTCAAGCGTAGCAGGTTGCTCCATTTGGGTTCTGAATGTCTCCAAGGATGGAAAGTCCACAACCTCTCTGGGCATCCTGTTCCACTGTTTGATCACCATCACAGTAAAAAGGTTTTTTCTTATGTGTAGGTGGAATTTCTTGTATGTCAGTTGCCTCTTGTCCTTTCACTTGACACCACTGAGAAGAGCCTGGCTCTTGTCTTCTTTACTTCCCCTCCGTCAGATATTTATACATATTGGTAGGATACCCCCAGAGCCTTCTCCTCTCTAGGCTAAACAGTCCCAGCTCTCTCAGCCTCTCCCTGATTTGAGAGATGCTCCAGTCCTTTAATCGTCCTTAGGGTGTCATGCTGGACTCTCTCTAATATATCTTTGTCTCTCCTGTGTTGGGCAGTCTGGAACAGGACAGAGGACATAGGTGTGGCCTC